>NC_090441.1:54396267-55646267 GCF_031143425.1 Pleurodeles waltl | reverse complement strand
TGTAACCCATATTCTAAAATATTCAAAAACATATATCAAATGTTTATTACAATTTAATCTATAGCAAAACTCATACATACGTACCTAGCATCAGCATGAACTCTCACACGTTCTAAAAACATGTCTGTGGTACAAAAGTAGTCCTTTATTGTTAACAGTCAGTGAATTGAAGACTCGAGTATGCTGTGGTGCTTCCCAGTAATACCAAGCTAAAAATGTTGATAATGAATAATTTAAACCACCTTCTTCAGGACATGAACAACACATACAATATCCTTGTGCATGGAAGATAGATTCACTACAAATATGTCACAGGTTTTTGTTCAGTCTCAGTCTAAACATATCTTCCCTGGGGGGCTTCTAATTTCTCTTTCATTACACCCTTGTTATCAACTATCATGGAGAAGTAGGATGATTATCATGGTGTAAACTAATACTCCGCTTCCTGAGGATGAGACTAATTGAGGATAACGTAGATCATCTCAATTTGACAAAATTCAGAGGAAAAGACAGATAGTATTAGCTCATTACATTAAATGAAACCAGAAAAGGAAAGGTAAAATAGCATCCATAGAACTGCAGTAGTCTAAGAGACGTGGATCCAGTTGCAATAAACAGGAGTGTAAACCATTCAATTTATAAACACTTCGAGAAATGCTTGCATAGAATGCCACATACAATAGCTCAATTCATCTAGGCAAGCAAATATTTCTTTACTATGGTTTGTCATGAAAAACTCAGTGACTCATATAGTAATAAGACTCAAATGGTGGCATCATGTTACGCACGTGCTTCAAGCTCTTCCTTGGTACAAATGATAGACATAATTAAGATCTAGTCTCTCTTCATGATCCATAAAGTCCTCTATCACCTGCTGACAATATTGTGACCCACCAGTTTGCACTGTATTAACCTTCCAGGGTTTTGAGGTTGATGGTTCCAAGTTTCAAAAGAGCTGGTCTGAGGGGCAGTGCTTTTCCTATGGTGGTGAAAAAAAAGTGATGGGTAGAATCCATGAATTAATCTCATCTGCTGGCAATTACTTTGGCCACTTTCTTGTCCATCATTTCTTTGCTCACCTAGCCACCAATATTCTTGTTGCTCACCCCTGCATCCCACTCCCATTTTCTTGGAAATTATCAAAGAAAATAATTTCTCTTATAGATATAGGACCTGATTTTAGCTTTGGTTGGTGGACCTCCATCCATCAGAGTGATGGAGGACATTACCACTGCCAACTGAGTGATCAGCCCAGCAATCATCTCTGTACTTTGAAAGAAACTGCTGTTACAGCTGTTTCCTTCAAGGTACACAATGCTTGGTGGACAGCCGCTGTTAATTTTGATGGCCATTCATAAAAATGTTAAAGTTTTTTTTGTTTTTCAGAAATAAACTCCAAAACCGGGAGTTCACTTCTGTAAAACAAACACTGATGTCCTTCACACTCTGAGTCTTCTTCCAGGGTGAGGGGATCATTGTTTTTCTTTTTTTTCTGACCATTACAGCCAGATTTTAATTGGGTGACAGGGTAATGCCATGCCTCTGATGGCCCCCATGCCATTGAAACATCTCAGGAAGCTTTTTGTCACCACTGCTAGAAAGCTTATGCCACGGCCCTCTCTAAATGAGGCAGGCAGATCTAGAGTTTAGTGGACAGGGTACCCCATAGTGTTTGCAACAGAGTACCTTTTCTGCCAAACTCTAAATCAGGCCCTCAGTCTGAAGACCTCTCTCCTCCAAACAGCTTATTGTTAGATGTATCACTGATAATTTTCTACCACTAAAAGGCATACACAGTCCTCTAGAAAAGTCTTTAGCATAACAGAGCATTGTGGTGCATACAAATCCCAGCTGTTGGCTTCAACACCAAGACTGGCTGAATGTCACCCAATCGGAGCCAGTTGACATCTACGCACGGGTGATAAAGATGCAAAATGTGCAAGTACATCAAAAATTCACTTTTAATCTTAAAATATTTTTAAAACTCTCTGTGCATTGCATTTTCATGCATAATGCACCCACCAAGAATGTTGGCAGAAACAAGGTACATCAGTTATATAGAAGGGTGCAAGACCTTTCACTCGTACAGAGGGCCCACTTGTTCTTGCACAATAACAGAGAAACCTAGTTTAGACATACCTTTTAGGTGGGGTGGTTCTCCATAAGGAAAACCTATAACATAGCTCACATTCACAAGGGCCAAAAGGAAGGCTTCTAGATCTTCCCCTATACTAAGCAGCACCATGAACTAAACTTTGCAGTCTTTTGCTTGAGTTCATTGTTGTACTGATAGATTTGTCATCTCACTTACAGTGCTCTTTCAATTACCTTGTAGGTTATCCTTGGCCACCAACTCCCCTTACTACAAAGAAGAATACCTAGGTAAGTAATTGGTCTACCTCTTAAGGTCACATCTGTCTGTCTTAGCTGTCGTATTTTACCTCCTTGACTGATCTTCCTTGCCTTGGAAAATTGACCCACTGTGTATAGGTATTTGGAACCCTCCATTGTTATTCACCTGCAACATCAGAAAAGGATTCTGTAGTAATGCAACACAACTAAAAGAAATAACATTTGGCAGTCTACTCTTTCAATATGACAGCATATAATAGTTACGAATTACCCTTGTGTTTCCTTTCTTTCTTCCTTTAACCACTATATGTAAATATGTCCAAGGTTCATTCTTATTATTCCTCCACCATCACCCAATTGCAAAATAATAATCATTACGGCACTGTTGTTTTTATATCCCACTAGGGTTTAAAAAGGAAGGTTAAAAGAAACACCAGTAACCTGCTCCCCACCACCTCCACTGGTTTTCTCTTCTCTGGCTGGTTCTCTTCTACTGCTCCCTCTTGACCCGCTTTGACATCGTTCCAACTCTCTGCCTCTCTCTCTCCAACTTCTCCTCTGTGTCTTTTCTGTCTCTGGCTCCTCCGCCTTTCCTACCACAAGAAGTCCTTCTTTACTTTTCCTGTTCTCCCCTGTCTCCACCCTATCTCCTTCCTTCTGTTTAACATTTGTTCTGTTTTTCTTTTTAGGATTTCTGTGTAGCATGGGCTTGACATCACAGGATCTCTCCCCTTGCATTCAGTTCATCTTTAATTGTGCAGATGTTGGCTATCCCAGACGGGACACTTTGGTCAAAGATTTTACCTTTGGACTTAGTCTACATTTTGTACCACAATGTCTTCCAGTGAGCAAAATCCACCAGTGAGGCAAGAATGGAAGCTGTAGAGCGGCAAAGCTCTAAAAGAGGCTAAGTACCTTCAATGTAACCAGTTTACATCATAGCAAAATACTCAGAGAAGGGCAAACCTGTGTTTCTTGCCTTCAGAGGTTAGGCCATCCATGTGCAAGCTGCAACAACTTGTCCCAGTTTCTCAAGGTGAAATAAATGCCATGGAAAAGTGCTGGAAAAGTACCTAACGATCACTCTTGCTGCACACAGCATCTAAGGACATGCTTCTAGGCACCGGTCCCCTCTCCAACCAGGCTTCTGCAGGGTCCACTTCTTAGTAGTCAGAATGGGCTTCTTGGAGTCAGTTGACCTCTGTTTTTTTGTGTGCCGGTCACAAATAAGAGGAAGCTAGTCACTTGACCCTATGATAGCAGTTCTAGTCCCGGGGTGCCATCAGGAGTCAGGACAACGTTGGTCTTCTTCTTACAGAAGCCAGACAAAATCTTTCTTCAATATGTTTCTTACTAGGTCCAGGAATGCTCTTTGGACATAGTGGGAAGGTGCCAATTTTATACTGTGCACTAGCCAGTAACTCGAGAATTCACTACACCCAAATCCTAACTACTTTTGTGCAGTATTCCCACCTCCTTTTCATGCACTTGCCCTCCTGCTTTACTGAAAAGTTTCCTATGAGTAAAACAAGACAGTTCAATCATCCTACACCTTAAAGGGCTATGGGCCTTTCCATAGCCCTGTTTCTATTGATGTGACATGTCTTCCCCTCTGTCAGGGCCAGACTTATTTTCCCTCCTTCTAGGAGTAGAGCAAGACAGCCCCATTTGGCATCTCCAAGTCAAACAACTGTGAAAGCTTTCCTTTGTTCTCTCAACTGTTCCTATCGCCCTACATGATGGATAATCCCTACTGAGTGACACCTTGTTGACAACACCCTTGTCTCCCAGGCCCAGAGTTTACACCATTGTCCTCCATGGGCAAGGTCATTCATTAGCAGCCAGAAATGTGCATTAAACATTTAGAGCAGGGTTGAGAGACAACCCAGTCCTAGACTAGTTTTTTCTTAGAGAGTATAAAGTGCACATACCTAATTTTGCTTTTCAACTAAAGTTATCAAAACTTTATTTTCACTAATGAATACGATTTTTTAAATAAGGAAAATAACTTTTAATGATTGCTCTAATAGTTTCTTAGGTGGATATATGGAATTATTAACACAGCAAAAACAGCTTTTGAACAACAGTTCTCTTTGAGGAACTACTATTCCCAATGTGTGGCATACCACACACATTTATGAAGCACCCTGGAGTGCGGCTGACAAAGCACTCTTTAGGGATGTAGCTAATGCATAAAAATACATTTTTCAATATGGCAAGGCACCTTTCCTGTTATGTGTCACTAGAGTGCTTTAAACTGCAGCTCAACCAGAGCACAATGGGACTCCTTGAAGCCATCTTTTTTATCATACATGCAAGTGGTGTAAATACACCTGCAACTCATACATGTGATTTAACATCTATCTCACTGTAGAGCACACACACTGTGGCAATAAACAACAATGTAGCATTGCAGCGAGTCACAACACCAGCGTAAATAGGATCTCCTACACAAACCTTAACTCTGTCTCAGAGAACAAAGAATTAGTAAATAATTCACAATTGAAAAAACATACAATAAAACATGTAATGTAAAATTACAAACTACTGTCTTGAAACCATATAGCACATTGACTTTACAATAACAACTTGTATCTACAAGCTGTGTTTATCAATTTGGCTTGGGAAGCCTGTTTGCCAGATGTGCGGCACAGCCTTAACAAGAGCCATCGACCTTGTAATTGTTTCAGAGTGGGTGTCACATCAGCTCCTCCAGATAAATAATAGTGAAAATGCATTTTCTCTGAAAGCACCTTTTTGTTGAAAGAAGATTCCCAGGTGCAGAACAATCTCATCCCTTTGGAAACTTGACAACTCCTATGAATGCTAAGCGCCCTTTCATGTACCAAAAGCAGTTCATGCTAAGAGATGCCAGTCAAAGAAAGGTGTGAAGTAAGAGCAAGCCTCTCCAGTCTCACTATTTATGATGGAAACATCACTTGTATTTGCTTAAATGGAAGACACTGTGGGGGTTATTCCAACTTTGGAGGAGGTGTAAATCCGTCCCAAAAGTGACGGTAAAGTGACGGATATACCACCAGCCGTATTACGAGTCCATTATATCCTATGGAACTCGTAATACGGCTGGTGGTATATCCGTCACTTTACCGTCACTTTTGGGACGGTTTAACACCTCCTCCAAAGTTGTTATAACCGCCTGTGTCATGGAGAGTACCTCTCAAAACCTGGCAATCCATATGTGAGACATCTTACTCATTCCAAGTTTGGAGAGAAGTTTAAGAAGGAAGAGAGTAAGAGATAAGCTTTGTGACCTGAGTCTCTAGACTTTAAAAACTTCTGAAACATTTTGGGCCAAACTTGTCACCATCCCTGCGTTGCTCTTCCTAATTGTCTACCTACATTCTACACATATCTCTTCTCTAGATACCTCACCTTCAGATATCTTTTCCTCAGATACGTCTTTTCAAACAACCTCTGACCCAGGAGAACCTTCTCCACATATCCGTTCCCCAGTTACTTTGCTTGTGATACACATTTCCAGATTCTCCTGCGCCATTTCCTCTTCTTTGAATATCCCTTCCCAGATATACCTTTTCCTGATATCACTCCAAAAGATATCTCTATCCAAGATCCTACCATGCACAAACATTTCCATGAAATCAGACCTTTTCATTTGATCAATAAACTTATTAAATGTATACTTCATCATACTAAAATTTATTTGCAATTAAAATCCATGCCCTTTCATCACAAGCTGCAACACGCTGCCCTTCCAAATCAATACTAAATATGGCAACTTCCACTGCAGGAAATATATCAATACATGACTAAGGGCCTCATCATGACTTTGGCAGTACCACGACAGAACTGCCAAAGCCGCAGGGAGGACGCCACCGTCATGCCGGTGGCGCCCCGTCATATTACAATGTTTCCCCTAGGCTGACCAGCAGGAACATTGTCTCACGACGATCCCACCAGGCTGATCGACGGCAATAGTGCTACAGTATTGGCCTCAGCTCCCTTAAGGGGGTCGAGGCCAATACCGTAGCACCACAACAACCTTGGAATGGGCACTGTTTGCAATGCAGGCAGTGCGCATTCTGACAGTGCTAGGCACGGGACCCCTGCACTGCTCATGGCATCGACAGTGCAGGGGCCCTCTTGTGGCACCCAGCACTGGTTTAACACCAGCCTTTCCATGGTGGGGTCTCTGGCATGGAAAGGCTAGTGGTAAGTGGGGTTGTGACCAGCATGGCGGCGCTGAGTTCAGCTCCGCCGTGGCTGAACACAACCCCCAACTGCCGTCGGCCCATCGGGAACCATGTTCCCGGCAGTTACAGTGGTCCCCTGGTGGTCTGACCACCAGGGTCGTAATCTAGCAGTCAGACCGCCTGGAGTGTGGCAAGCAGACCGTCACCATGAGTCTTGCAGTCCTTGGACCACCAGGCTCATAATTACCCCCTAACTGTTTCACCAGGGCAGTCAATAACTTACCACCTACCCCCACAAGTGCTCCTCCAAGTTGGACATAATTTTGAAAAGGAATCTTGCATTTGAAAACAAATGCATAAAACAACCAACAGCTTGCAATACAGATCTTGAATAAACTTCAGTCAATATTAAGTAACGTGAAATAGACCAAACAACATATTTTAGTTAAGGTTGATGTGGGTCTCAAAAACGCTATGCTTCTATAGTGGGTCTATTTTGTTTTTAGGAAGGTCTAATCAAATGACAATCTTGTTGCAGGTTAAAGCGCCGGGACGCTGCTGTTAGAAGCAGCTATCGTGCTCTACAAGTGGCATTTCATTAATTCATTTATATTGGGTTCAAAATTCTGTTGGAGTCATAAAATGTGTTTTTCCTTACAAGCTACATATTAGTACATGATGTGGATCTTTGAGCATAAACCTAGAACAGGATCTCACATGCATTTCTAATGCAATCTGCAAGGTATTTCAGTAAGTGTCTCGGGCTGACTGTTGGTTCTTCTATGGATTTTTTTAGAAATCCGAATAAAGACAATGATGATGATGAGATGTGCACACACAATGCTGTAAGTGTTGGGTAAACATAATAGCAAATCAGCAGAATGTCAATAATTGCTGAATTGTTGATCACATTCGCCTAGAACACATAGAATGGTATACGGTCTTGTATACATTATAATATATGACCTAACACCTCCTAAATGTAGTGTGGTGAATATAATCACATGAGAACAGTACATCTAATATGATTCACGGATAATGATTACTTCAGAGTCTCCACATCAGGAGTAATTACATCACAGGTAAGGTCAATTTTAAAAGTTTAAAATCACCTTTTTTTAACTTTCTGTATCTGTCTAACTATCTATACATGCACATACACACATATATACATATAAACATATATATAAAGACACACATAAACACACATATATATAAATATATCATACACATATACATTAAATAGTTAGAACCTATGCCCTGATTTAAATCAGGAAACGGTCCGCCGCAACACCATGGGGGCGAAGTAAACTACTCGGTTCTTATGACAGAGAGGCCAACCACCTAATTTATTAACGACCACCAAGCTGTTGGTCATTTATAAAAGTATTGCCAGGAAATGCTGTTACAACGATTCATGTCAATGCATTTTACTCTGTGCCATTGGGCTGCTCCAGCAGGCTGCTGTCCTGTGGCAGCGAGTATTTTCTTTTTCTTTACAAAAAATAACAATTCGGAACTGGACTTTCTTTTTGTAAAGAAAAAAAGTAATGCTATCCTGGCCATGGGAGTCTTCTCCCATGGTGGGGGAGCATTATTACAATTTTATTATCCCTCACTGCCAGGTTTTGCCTGGTGGTGAAAGACAGTGAAAAAGGGCTACATGTCCACTCGTCATGCGGACATGTAGCCATTTGTCTTATGGCCCTTACTCCGCAGGGCCGTCAAAGAAGTTTGCCCACATCAGAGACAGAGTAGGCTCCGCCATGATCAAGAGTGTGTGTGACACCTCGTAATCACCTCTTAAATATAGGGTTTAAGAATTTAATTCTAGATATGGGAGCATGTGCATAACCTTTTAAGAGCAATATGGCCCAGAGAATCCAGCCATTCCTGAAATACACAATAGTATCCCATAAGTGTCAACAAGGTGTTGCAACAGCCAAAGATAATCCCTCAGGAATAGGTCCCGCTCCAGCACACAATACAAGGTGACTATAACTTGCACCCTCTACATGCTCTGCTAATTACCCTACATAACACATCACTCATGACATCTTTGATAACATCATTGATAATATCAATGTAACATTTGCAGTAAAATTATTTAGCAGAAAACTGTGCATGGTGGGGGCACGAGTTATAGTCACCTTAGGACACAAGTTATAGTTACTTGAGATAACTCTAACTGTAATTGGTGAATTTCCATGGTTTGGTACAATAAAAATGTGAGCCTACTCTAACGTCCCTGTAACCTATATATATATTAGGCCTGGGCGGAGTTCACGCAGAATTCTACAGAGTTGATTAAAAACTCAATAGAATTCTGCGGAGTTCCGTGAGCCGCAGAGTGCTGAATATGCACAAACTCGAAAACGCAGACTGTCTGCGCTTGCACTGTGTGGCCCATATTGCATTGTGTAGGCTATAACTGGGCAACAGTGCACACACAGTGAGCTTATATATATATATATATATATATATATAGAGAGAGAGAGCGAGAGAGAGAGAGATATTTATATACATATATATATATATGTGTGTGTATGTATATATATATATATATATATATGTATATATATATATAAATATATTAGTAATTTATATGAACACTCCTTTTCAGCAAAAGCTGTGGTCAGACATACCATCAGGTGCTAAAATAACATTTAGGGCCAGATGTATGAAGAAGGCCTTTTGCGAATCGAAAATAGCGATTTTTAAGAAATCACTATTTCTGATTCGCAAAATGAAGTGTATCACAGCGATTCGGTAATAGTGATTTCTTTAAAATCGCAAATGCTATTACTGAATCGCAGATTTCGATACCGTCCCCATTTGCACCTATGGGCCTGTCGGCCCATATTTGCGAATATCTTGCATGTCCCAAATTGCGAATTCCTAACTGGAATTCGCAATTTTTGGAAATGCAAAGTCCAGGGTGCTGAGGACCTCAGGCCCTTTCTGCTGCAGACCAAAATATTTTTTTTCAACATGTAAGATGCACACATGCCAAAAGGGCATGTGTGCTTTACATGTAAATTTAAAAAATGCATTTTTAAAATTTGCACATGGTTACCACCAAGTTCAACTTGGTGGTAAATAGCGATTCCTTAATGCCCAATTCGCATTAAGGAATTGCTTCTTACATGTGCTTTAGAAATCGCATGTAAGGATTCCTTATTTGCGATTTCTAATTTAGAGAGTCGCAAATTGCGACTCTCTAAACAGGGTCGCAATTTTAAGGAATCGTTATTTTTGCGATTCCTTAAAATTGCTTTCAGAATGCTTTTGATACATTCTGAAATGGCTTTTTCCATTCGCAAACGGGCATTCGCACCTTTTTGCGAATGCAAAAACCTTTGATACATCTGGCCCTTATTTACATGTGATGGTACCATGTTTGCAGTGAACTGGGCTAATTTCAGGGGTTTTAATGTTGATGTGTGCCACTCATATCAAAGCAATTTTTGCATCAGAGGAACATGCCTGCGCCCATTGTGATTATTTCAAATGAAATGATTGTTTCTCTATACCCTTTTGGGTGTGACCTGTGTACGCAGTCCACAGAGTAGTGGGGCATGTTGCCACTGCCTGTCTCAAAGGGAGGGTGTAGGACTGGAGGATTTAGATGGATATGGAGATGATATCAAGTGGTTCATACAATCCGGATTGTGGTCTTCAATGAGCCAGGTGCATGCTTGGCTTGATTTAAGGGTTAAAAGAGCAGTCTGATATTGAAGGTGCTGTCATCCTCTGTGACTTTATGTTGCGAATACATTTTCCATCGTCATGATGTGCACTACAAAAAGGGAGGCTGGCCTTGCTCATCAGTAGAAAACATGTGTGAAGTAAGTGGCATAGCAATATCATTGTAGGAAGCACACACAATGGAGAGAAGGACCTGGGTTTTAGAGGAGTTTGAAGGGAGGAACAGGGTTGTTTATTCAAACATTACAGTTCTTTAATGCCCCTTTTTGAAGACTACTACTAATCATTGTTCTCTTTATTTTTCCTCCTTTCAGAAGAACCAAAGAGAACCAAGTCAGGCAAAAGGAGAAACGCAGCCAGTAGCAGCATGGTCTGGACCTAAGCAGCTGATGGTGCTGGAGAAGATCTCCCAGACACAGGACGCATTCCTGCTGGTGCTGGTAAGTAATGTTTATTGATTTCTTATTTTAACTATTCCCAACTAGTGACTATTATTACATTCTATAGTTTTCATTTCCCCAGTTTCTCTTGGTCTCCTTCAATGTTTGCTATCCACACATATTTCCTTGTGTTTTCTGTGTTCCCTGTTTCTACAGCTGACAATCTCCTTAGAGTAGTTTAATTCCCCATCCCTTTGTGTTATGGTGACAGAAACATTTGCCTCACTACTCTTATACATGTCTATGCTCCACCTCTGTGTGATACAAAAAGAGAGACTGACTTTACCTGTAGCCAAAATGTGAAACCTATATGAAGCAAGAGGTAGCAGCAATTTAATTTACCTGTAGCCAAAATGTGAAACCTATATGAAGCAAGAGGTAGCAGCAATTTAATGTACCTGTAGCCAAAATGTGAAACCTATATGAAGCAAGATATAGCAGCAATTTAATTTGTAGGAACCTTTGTACAACACCAGGAAACTAATCTATTTTATTTTTAGGTTGAGTTGAAGGCAAGAAAAAGAATGTTTAGTCAGGCATTAGATTTGTTTACCTCTAAAATGCCTTTCTTTCTTTAAGAATTATTTCAGGACAGCTCCTCACCAACAAACCCTCTCCCCTGACCCATTGGACTGAAGCAGCTAAACCTCTGCTATTCCTGCTGGTAAGTCATGTTGAATATTTACTGTTTTTAAACTATTATACATTAGGGTTTTCAGTATTTTCTGTAACTTCCCCCTATCTACTTTAGTGTCCGCTTTAATCACGCATACCTGCATTATTCGTATCCTTCACCAGTTTCATCTGCCTTTCTCCTGACAGTAGCTTTTCTCCCATGCATTTTTAGTAACCTTTCCCTCCGCCTCTTTTACATGCCTAGTCCTATGTTAACAGATGATTGTTATTAACGTATAGAGGAACACAGGCCTAACTATGCACAACATGTAGTCTGACAGAAAGCTTTACTGAGCAAACAGTTGTTTGGAGATGGTTAACATGGACCCCAACATCCACGTCGCACAAGCCTTGATGTCACGATAGCGCAGAATGGCAGGATACCACCATACTTCCTTTCTTTCCCCTTCCCCCCTGCATTATTTTTTTTATATTTTCAGAGCCATGCCACTACATTTTGGAAATAATATATTATAGAGTGTTGAATGGTTGACTACTTACTTGGTTCATTACACTTTCACAGTGATACTTGGTAGATAACTCATCATCTTTGTGCAAATAATGCAATAGTTACAGGTATCTAAATTTGTGCGTTATGTCTAAGACCGAAAGTACTCTAGACTACTGTGGAGGTGGGCAGCAGTTAGTCACTTTTGTCTCTCAATGACAACTACTGCATTTGTTAAGGTATTCCTCCTTTCTTCCAAGCCCACTTAGTAATCATTCAATAAATTATCCACCCTCCTATGTTTCTTTCTCATCCTCACTATCATTCAATTGTTAGAAGGAAAGGTGTGGTGCACAGTGCCCATTCATCTGTAGCTCACCCTGTTCTTTCTTCCTTATCCAGCCCATAAACTTCAATCCATCTCGGCATGTTATACATTGCTCCCACAGTTCATGGCTTTATTACTTTTCCATCTTCTATCCCTCAGTAACCATGCTACTAAGCCTACTAGTATATGATAACAGAACCAGTCGATAGCCAAACATACACCTAGCCCAAGGCCTGCTATTCAACTTACCTAACCCTACCCTACATTGTCACTTACTTGCCCCACAGCCAATGATAAAGTACTTGTAGAGCATTATTTTGGGTGGAGGGTGTAGTGTGGAACTCAGTCTGAAGTCATACTCTAAGGGAAGTAGGAAGAATTGTAGCTGGGTCATTGGAATTTATGATGACACACCACTAGCTGTACCACAAAACATGCTGCCCCTTTAGGATGTCTCTATTAATGTGGCACATTACAGTCAAGTAAATTATGCAGCATTAATTCAATTTGCCATATTGATCAATGGCAATATATATATTTACATTGGGCAGCTCATTCATTAGTTAACGCATACTGTATTGAGTTGGTCATTACGACCATGGCGGTCTTCAGACCCCCAAGGCTGCAATGGCAGTTGGACTGCCGCCAATGTGGCGGTCCAGCAGCCACAATACGACCGTGCACCACGGTCGAACCACCAGCACTGCCAATTTTCGGCTGCCCGACGGCCTGGCAGCGCTGGCAGTCCCAATCCACCAGTGCAGTGCTGCCCTGGGGATTATGACTCCCCTCTCCACCGGCAGTTACATGACAGTTGCCCTGCCATGAAAAGGCTGGCAGAGACAGGGTTCAGGGGGGCCCTGTACTGCCCGGGCACTTGGCATGGGCAGTGTAGGGGCCCCCTTAGCCATTCCTGTCATGCTTTTCACTGTCGGTTTTGCAGAAAGTGAAAAGCGTGATGGGTGCTGGTGCACCATATGCACAATAACATTGCCTCTGGCTCAATTATGGGCTGGCGTCAATGTTGTGGGCTGTTTCCTGCTGGGCCAGCGGGTGTAAACTCTATTTCTGCCCGCTGACCCAGCAGGAAACTCGTAATCGGACCCGAGGGAAGGGGACCGCACTGGTGATAAACTGGCTGCGGGAGTTTGGCCAACAGCCTTTTCCGTCCGTCAAACTCTTAATGACTCTCTAAGTGTGTGTTGCATGTGTCACCACATATAATTATTTTAACTTTTCATCCTTTTTAGTAAAAATATATATTTTTGATCATGGTGTTGATTGTGGACTAATTGAAGCCACGCACTGCTACTGCATTGTGAGAAAATATGCATGGGAAAAATGTGCCCACTGACCAAGAATCACATAAAAAAAAAATCACTGGTCCTATGGGAGCAGCAATGTTATGGCTACTGTAACAATGCGTTGAGTACTACAATTCATGTTCTTTCTTTTACCTTTGGATCATGTAACTACTCCTGCCAGAGGACCTGTCCAAGAGGCCCACTTGCAGCAGAACACAGCTGCTCAACTGCTGCTTCCTGAAAATGGAGTCTATTGTGCTGGAGTACTGCCGACTGGTGGTGTTGAAGACGGAGGAGGAGGCAGCCGCTGCTGTCTTAGGCCACCAACCGAAAACATAATTGCTACCGTTAATGCTATCTGTATGTAACCATCGACTCCATCTTGACCACTGACTCCATTTTGTGCTTAGGTTAGCTTCAGGTACTTACCCTCACATTGGTGGGAAACAATCTTTCCACATAGAGCTTGTTTTCCACATAGAACATGTTTCTGCTTCTTCCCACCAGCACCAGGTGCACTGTGCAGGAACATAACATGGGGGATGTGGACAGTAGACGTGATAAGACAGTCTCAGCTTGGGAATGTTTTCAATGTTTTCATTATGGAAAAGTATTGTTCCTCTGTCTCTGGAATGTGCATCGGGGCAGGGCATGTTCCTTTGCGTGTTTTTGATGCGGGGCGAGTACAGCAAGCGCTTGAATTTCATTGCTTACCAGAAGGGAGGGGGAGGTTGCCAGACCCATCCTCTTGGGTTTGTTTAAGGTAGATATAGGGGGGAAGCTTGGCAGTGAGGCAGAAAAAACTTATTTTGGGGGTGGACCCACTGCTCAAAAAAAATCCCACTGGGGAAGGTTTCTCCTGTCTCGGCTGTTCAGCTTGATGTTGGCAAGGAGGATTTTGGATTCAATCCCCATGCTGATACATTTTTATTCTTAATTATCGAGCTTCGCTGTGCTGTGCATATATATAAATATACACACTGCATATATTCATTTTGATATATTACACCTTCTTATGCCTGTCATTGTTTAACTGCTGTGAGTATTTTGGCATTTACACTTGTTTTCCTGAATTAATGTTAAATGCTCATGTTCATGTTTTTGTGTCCTTTTATTTAACATCTGGGACATCTAGGAGGAATGCAGCACTCCTAGTTTATCCAAACTAGGAGTGCTGCATTCTTTGCCATCGTTTTCCTCTTAGTTTGAAGCAGAGCAGAACACCACCACAACCAGAAAATCTCCCCAGCCACCTAAGCCCCACTTCAACCACCACCATGGAGTCTGAGCTCCTCCAGCAAATCGTGCGGGACACAGAGGCGAGGGCGTGAGTTATAGTTACCTTAGAGAATGAGTTATAGTTACTTGAGATAGCTCTAACTTTAACAGATGAATTTCTATTGTTTTGTGTGTTTAAAATGTGAGCCTAACTATAACGTCCCTTCTAGCTTTGTTTTTTTTAAGTGGATTTCTATGTTTTTTTTAATTCTACTGCCTGACTATTTCATCCCTGTAACCTTTGTTTTGTCATTGAATTTCTATGATGCAGCTCTCTCTCTGTGAGACCAATAGTTTCCTCTGCAGGCAGGGAAACAGAGGAAACCTCCACTTTCAGCAAGTGAGAGCTGTTTTTCAGAATTTGCCCCTGGAAGGTGATGGTCCCAGGGGTTAGGGGTCCGCAATGGACTGCATCTCCATCTTTAAATTCAGCTTGGGCTCCGGGGGGCCGGGAGGCATTTAATTCTATGTTTGGCCCCATGGAGATGGTGGTCCCAGGGCCTGCAGGGGGCCATGTGGCCCCCACATTTACTTCTATATTTGACCCCAGGGAGATGGCGGTCCACAGAGCTGTTGGCGGAGGCAGGCAGACCCTGCATTTAATACTATGTTTGACCCCAGGAAGGTGGCGGTTTCTGGGGCTGCAGGAGCCAAGCACCCCGCTTTCATTGTATGTTTGGCCCCAGGTAGGTGGCAGTGCTCGGGGATGCGGGGGAGCCATATGACCCCCACATATTAGTCAAAGTTGGCCCTGGGGAGGTAGCGGTCCCCCAGTCACGGGGGGTGAACAGGACCCCCCTTCAAAAAAAGCATTTTTCCCCAGGGCGGTGGTGTACACTAGGGTGAGGGGCCCACATTCCATGTAATAATCACCGCAGGAGGTGGCAGTCCCTGAGGTTTCAGTAAGCCCAGAAAGGAGGGCCCATGCACCCCTCCTTTTTTTGGACATGTCTCTGGGACCTGGCCCACCCGGTGGCTTAATCAAAAACAAGCACAGGAGCCTGTGCCTTTTTTTTTTTTTTTCACTGGATCCACTGCAACCCTTGGCGAACATTGTTTTAAAAATTGATGTTTTGCTTTGGGGGGGCTCCCTCTGGAACCCCAGCACTAGAGCTAAGGGGTCAGGGTGTCCCTACCCTGGCCCTTTTTCTTTTTTTTTATCTGTTTTTCTAGGAATCGACTAAAGCCAAGTCCCAAGATGGCTGCCAATACTTCCTTGTTGAAGTGTTGGTAGCCAATCAGATCTCAGCACGAGATTGGGAGAGTTCATGGAGCCTTTGCATCCCTATACATACACATTTGTTTTTTCTTTAATTCCTCAAAAACTACTGAATGGATTTAAAGCAAATAACAAAAAGATTGCTTTCTAGACCAAGAGCTACTTTTCTGCCAAATTTGGTGTAATTCAATCCAGTGGTTCAAGCGCTATTCCTGTTCAAAATCCTTATGGAAAAATGGTTGGGAAAAAAGTATTTTAGGACCCCGCCTTTATCTCGCCCCCTGCTTGACGGATCTACCCGAACCTTTCCATACAGCAGCTGAATTGGGCATTGTATTTTTTGGGGAAAATTTCATGAAGATTGTTTAAACAGCACCAAAGTTGTTAGCAAAAAAAAAAAAAAACTTTTTCCATTGAAACTAGGTCCTAACTATAAGTACCTAGAGGCAACTGTCACTAGGTAATATATATATACTAGTATGAAAGTCTGTTTGGCTGCTGTGTTGAAAGTTTCAGGGTGATTAGTGAAGCATGCCAAGAAAAAGGGGGATCATAAAATGATTTTTCCACTTGCAATTTCTAAAGGGATTTTTATACACGACTACAGCCAGAATTGCTAGACTGAATTACAGCATATTTGGCAAAAAGATAGCTCTTGGTCCAGAAAGAGGCCTTTTTGTGACTTTGTTTAAATCCGTTCACTGGTTTTTTTAGATACTAAAGGAAAAATAAATGTGTATATCTGTGCGGAGCCTAGGCAAAGTTCTCATGATGAGATCTGATTGGCTGTCAGCACTTCAACCAGGAAGTGCTAGCAGCCATCTTGGGACCAATATACATGATACTACCCCCTTGAAATGCATTGTAGTGAATGGCAGGTTTTGAGGGTCACAAAAAGGAGAGCGTATAAAGGGTAATTACAGATTTTAAAATATAAATAATTTGTTGATGGTATCACACTCTACTTTTAAGAATTGAGGTGTGTTGTGATTTTTACCCCGTGAAAAGCCTCTGCAGGAATTTCATAAATCATGTTTTAGAGAAACCTGTTTTCTCATGATTTTCCCATACAGATTATGGAAGGTGCTCCAGAAGCTAAAACAAGAGCATATTTCCTGTAAATTTACACTATCTTTCTCAGCAATACGAGAATGAAGTCCAACATTCTCAGTAAAACATCTACTTCCAACAGGAATTTGATTCCATTGTGTTCTACAGCAGCCTCCCAGTGTGTTCGAAAGAACAATTAGAGGCCTAACAATCTTTCTCAAGACAAAAGTGTGGCATACCTGAAGCCATCTTGATTGAATCAAACTGTTAAATCTTAAAACATATAATTTAGAAAGGAACAAAAGGAGGGGGTTCATTTTGTCATAGAAAATATGGTTAGTGCTGTAGAAGAAAAGTTAAAACACGTTTTAAGTGAGTTCTTAAAAATCTTCCTCTACTATTTCATTAAACCATTCTGACAGGCAGACTGAAACATGCACTTTCAACAGCAGCAGCAGACTGCCACCTAACTGTCTGGTGATCAACAGCTTTACTACACTGTTCTAATAAGCAACTAGAGTGCTAAAACTCTGAATTTATGCCAAAAGTGTGGCACATTTGAATGCCATTTTGATGAAATTGAAGTGGAAAACACAGTATTTTCTACTGAGGATCTTGCAGTAAATGAGGAGATTAGGGAGCTTCATAACAAATAAGTCTCCTAAAATGGCCACTAGAGAAACAAGCATTTGCAATGCAATAGGTCTCACGTTTGCTCGATTTAGAGCTATTAGCGTTGTAAATTTCTAACTGGAACTTTCGTGACACACAAACTGAAAATAAAAAGTTAAACAGTAAACACAAGCAAGCTGATTTAACGCACCGTGTGAGCGCAAAAGATAAAGACAAAAGAAAAAAGAAGTTAGCTCGCAATCAAAGTTATCAGCAATAGTGCAACTATCCATGTAACAGGGTCGATGGCCAAGGTGGTAACAAAACCGCCCGGAGGAGGGACAAACCAATCACCAACGAAAACAAAGGATTTTTGAAAGGCAAACTCATGAACGAGTGATAGTGGTGGATGTGCGGTGGGCGTGGTTAAAAGACCAGATACATACCAACACGTCAGAAAAGCAGCGATTGTGCGCTGCTAAGCTCAACTTAAAAAGAGCCCAAATGTAGCAAAAATATCATCCAAAAGTAGCCCAAGTACAGCCCAATGACAGAAATTAAACACTAAGGGCCAGATTTAAAAAGGTCTTAGCACCACCTTGCGCCACATTTGCCTCATCCTTTTTCTGCAAATGTGGCATTAGGGTGGCATTTCCCCCATGCCATATTTATAAAGTGGCGCAATGCATGCATTGCACTACTTTGTAATCCCTTGCACCTCATTATGCCTGCTCCAGGCATAATGTATGCCAGGGGGGCTTTCCAGCGCTAGGAGGTCCGAAAAATGGTGCAGTGAAATTTTAACAGATTTCACTGCACCATTTTTTCTGTCATTTTTTAAATGTCTGCTTAGAGCAGGCTTTGAAATGACACACCCATTTAAACCAATGGGCCTTATGGCACTTTGCTACACTAGAGTCAACATTTTTGGCTCTAGTATAGCAAAGCGCCACAATAGTGTCAGATTTGTTGACACTATTGTTCTCTTGAAGTGCAACTTTTATAATTAGTATTAACATGAAATGCTTGCAATATAATGTATAATGAAGCCGAATAGAAAGTGTGTTAATGTAGTACTAATGCACGCGTTTGAAATGTGCCCGTGGGGAGTGGCCACCACTGTATACGGTGATTAGTGAAATTGACAAATAATGAGTGACAATGTACTAATGTGTGACTTTGTATTAGCATTAAGCGTTATGTATTATGGTTTTGTTAAATTAATTACTAGGCCTTAATTAGCAAGGGTCTGGGCCTAGCTGCCCAGTCTCATATTAAAATGTGTTTTTCTAACGTGCAATGTGCTGTTTCCTGAAGGACGCAAAGCTGTACTTTTCCAGAAGCTAGAGATGTGTGTGTGTAGCTGTAGTAAATTCTTTCTCATGAGACCCGGCTTGCTCAAGGAGACATTCTTGCTGAATGCAACAGTGTATTTCGCAACAGGTACAAGGTCGCTTAGACCATGAGAAGACAATGGAACTACGACTGGAGCAACAAGTGTAACTTTTCTTACCTGACATTCTACACGTTGAAGACGTTAATCACAGGAGCCAATAAACTATGTGAGAACTGTCTTAGGTGAAAATTCTAGTAAGGTGTGTGATGGATTATTGGACAGAGATAACGATGCACCAAATATTGCCCAATGGGAAATTAGAGACTTGTTCGACAAGTTTGATATAACGGTGTGACACAAGGAGAAATCAGCCATTATTACTTTGCTATTACTGAGCCATTACTCGCCTTTACCCTGCCACTCTTGAAACCATTACCGAGCCATTCTTAGACGTTTTCCTCGCCACTTTGATGCCATTACTTGCCATTATTCCTAGGTATCCTGAGAGACTTTGGCGGTCATTACAACATTGGCGGTAAAAGCCCCTTACGCCGTGCAGAAGACCGCCAACACGTCGCCGCCGAATTCCGCCACAGCTATTATGACCCACATTTCGGAATCCGCCAAAATTCACACACCCACACAAGTCCGCCACACCAAAGGTCAGTGATAAACTGGCGATAACAAAACCTCCCCGTCACGACATCAGAAATACACCCACACTATCACGACACACAAATACACGCAGCGTTCTTTCAACCGTGGTATTCCATTGACGGTTCACACCGCCGCGCTCAAAATACACACACATTTACAAAACCCTACCACATTGAACAATTCAAAATACACACACCTGATACACATACACACACCACTCCCACACCCCCAATACAATATAAAACACACACCCACAACACCCACAAACCCCCACAACAAAAAATTCCGAAAGAAGGCCAGAGAGAAAGCACCAGCAAGAATAACAGCATCCACAGGCACACAACACCATCACCCACAGAACTTCCACGCACCTCACACAACACACCACTACATATCAGCACAGATATCACCACACACTCCACCCCACACATCACCTACACCACTCCATGCCACGGCAAAGACACCCCAGGTTCTCGGAGGAGGAGCTCAGGGTCATGGTGGAGGACATCGTCCGGGTAGAACACAGCTATTCAGATCACAGGTGGAGCACACCTCAATTGCAAGGAAGATGGAGCTATGGCGAAGAATAGTGGACAGGGTCAACGCAGTGGGACAGCACCGAAGAAATCGTGAGGACATCAGGAAGCGGTAGAACGACCTACAGGGGAAGGTGCGTTCTGTGGTATCAAGACACCACCTGGCGGTTCAGCGGACTGGCGGCGGACCCCCACCTCCTCCCCCCACAACTAACAACATGGGAGGAGCAGGTCTTGGAGATTCTGCATCCTGAGGGCCTCGCAGGAGTAGGTGGAGGAATGGACTCTGGTAAGTCAAATCTTAACTATTACAACTCCCACCCTACAGCATGCTATCACATACCCCCAACCTCACCCTCACCCCCAGCACCCCAACTCCTCACATATGTCCCAACATCACAAACCACCCATCCCAACACCAAGCCCTGCATGCAACAAGAAATCATGGACACCCATCACTAAAGCATGCCCACTGCACATACCCATATAACCCCCTAAACCATCCTCACACAAGGTCTCACACAGGAATGCAAGCACTGGGGTACATGGTCACCCACCCATTGCACACCATGACACACACAGATGTAATAACCATCCTTTTATACCCCTGCAGGGCCCTTACCCAACGTCACCGGACAGGAGGGGCCACACATGTCCACACCACCAACAAAAGAGGCCCACAGTGATGACAGCACCTCTGTCCAACTGGATGTAGATTACCAGCCCGGCACATTGGGGACCTCGGGACAGTCAGTTCCCATCACCCAGTCACAGGCCACTACAGAGCTTCCACCCTCTGGAAACACCAGCATAGCACCCACCCAGCGGGCCCATACCTCTGTCCCCAGGCCACGTCAATCAGCAGTGTGTCCACCACTACAGGGAACCCAGGATAACCCACCACCCCAACAACAACAGGGACCTGGGGGCAGTGGTAGTGGGCACACGGTCCAGGGGACGGAGGCCCAGGAACACAGGAGAACTGGGAGGGCTGCTGTGCGACAGGGGGTGGACACGCCAAGGGAACTCACTCTCCATGAGGCCCTCTCCTCCATCATGGGAGCCTACCACCACTCCCAGGAGACAATGGCAACGGTACTGGCCAAGTTTCAGGAGACCCAGTGCCTGCAGGAGGAACAGTATATGGGCTTCAGGGAGGAACTCAGAACCATCAGCTCCACCCTGGGCACCATCGTAGGGGTGCTAAAGGAACTCGTGAACACAAGAAGCGACACTGTGGCACTACAAAGTGCCCCTGACACTAGCATGGACGATGAACTGCCCACCATCTCCGCCGGCGCTAGTGGACAGGACGCCCTGCCACAGGACCACCACACCAGCACCCCACCCCCTGCAGAGGGAGAACCACCCCACAAATGGTCCCTGAGATCCAGGACAAAGACAGAGCACGATGCCAAGACCCCGCCAAGAAATTAGACCACCCTGATTGTCATCCTACTGTCCCACTTTGTCACCCTGTCCATACTGAAACTGCCCCAGCTCCACTTCCTATGCCCATATGGGCAATGCACCTGTGAGACTAATAGACTGGACTCTGCCATGGACATTCCTCCGCCATCACCCCTCACCATTTCACTACCCCCTCCAATATTGACCACTTAAATAAACACACTTAAAGCACAAAATAATCTGGAGTCTGTCTGTGATTTCGAAATAGTGTATTAGCAATTGCAGTGACAAAATGCTGTTTCAGGTTTAATGTCAACATACCTATGTCACACAGCTCTAGTCCATGAGAAATCTAAGCAGATGTCACACAGTGGGACCCACATCTGTGAAATCGTAAGGGAAAGTGACAACTCAGTGACCATACACTGGGTGAAAACCACACACAGTAGAAAGGTAGTAGTGTTAAAGTACATGTAGTAGGCAGGTTTGTATTCTTACCTGTGTCTCACTGGAAATATCGCTGGATCACTGAGTCCCTGTTGTGCATGTCTTCTTCCCCTGCTTCCTCGTCTTCACTGTCCACAGACTCCAGAGCTGCAACAACACCGCCATCTGGACCATCCTCCTGCAGAAAAGGCACCTGACGTCGCAAAGCCAAGTTATGAAGCATACAGCAGGCCACGATGATCTGGCACACCTTCTTTGGTGAGTAGAATAGGGATCCGCCTGTCATATAGAGGCACCTGAACCTGGCCTTCCGGAGGCCAAAGGTCCGCTCGAGTACCTTCCTAGTCCGCCCATGGGCCTCATTGTAGCGTTCCTCTGCCCTTGTCCTGGGATTCCTCACTGGGGTCAGTAGCCATGACAGGTTGGGGTAACCAGAGTCACCTGAAAATGGCGAGGGACAACTGTTAGACACGCACTAACCTGGAGGGATATCCCCAGACAACCATTCCCACTGACTTGCTTCCAGGTGCTCACCTAATAGCCACACACGCTGCCTCTGGAGTTGACCCATCACATAAGGGATGCTGCTATTCTGCAGGATGTAGGCGTCATACACTGAGCCAGGGAACTTGGCATTCACATGGGAGATGCACTGGTCTGCCAAACATACCATCTGTACATTCATCGAATGATAACTCTTCCGGTTTCTGTACACCTGTTCACTCCTGTGGGGGGGGTACCAACGCCACATGTGTCCCATCAATGGCACCTATGATGTTGGGGATATGTCCCAGGGCATAGAAATCCCCTTTCACTGCAGGCGAATCCTCCACCTGAGGGAAAACGATGTAGCTCCGCATGTGTTTCAGAAGGGCAGACAACACTCTGGACAATACGTTGGAAAACATATGCTGGGACATCTCTGATGCCATGGCCACTGTTGTCAGAAAGGAACCACTTGCAAGGAAATGGAGCACTGAGAGCACCTGCACTTGAGGGGGGATTCATGTGGGATGGTGGATTGCTGACATCAGGTCTTTCTCCAACTGGGGACACAGTTCCTGGATTGTGGCACGGTCATGTGATAATCAAATGTCGCTCCTCCATTGTCGACAGGTCCACCAACGGTCGGTACACCGGAGGATGCCACCATCTCCTCACATGTCCCAGCGAATGGTGCCTATGAAGGACAACAGCGAGCACAGAGTCAAACAACTCAGAGGTACGTACCCACAGTTAAGACAGAACACCTTTCATACACAAAAGGTGGCCTGTATGTGTGTTGAGTCTAGGCCTAGGTATGAGTGACGCAGTTGGAAATTAAGCCATGTGGGCCCCTGAAATGGCGGCTGCCTGACCTGTAAAGTGGGACAATGGGATGTGAGGTAACTGCGCTGGCGTTGTACACTGTCGCGGTAGGCGGTCAAAGACCGTGGCGCAATGCTGCATTGGTTAACATTGGACCCTATGGGTCCCAGGAGCCAATGGTGATGTACGCCGGCGGTGACGGTACGCACCGCCGTGGATGTGACTGCCATTTTCTATCACTTCAATCACTCGATACCTAAGCTTCGACAGGAGAGGACCTACACTGCAAGTGATGCTGTGACCTCGGTCTGGAAGAGACAATGGCTTGAGTGTCTGTGGAAAGGGCACCTGCCTTCACATCGGAGGAGTTGGAGAACCTCGTGGATGGGGTCCTCCCCCAGTACACGCTACTCTACGGTCCTCCAGACAAACAGGTAAGTACACAGGAAGCATGTTGTATGGGCTATGCCTGTGTGGAGAGGGCTGGATGTAAGAAGGAAGGGGGGAGAGTGCTGCGTGCATGAAAGACAGTGAATGCATGTGCCACATGGCAAGGGTAGGGATGGGGGCCAATCACTTCGACGGTGCAGTTGGTAATAACTTCTCTTTTTCCCCTGTACATTTCATGTAGGTCAGCGTCCACCAGAAGAAAGATATTTGGCGTGCTATCGCCAAGGACGTCCGGACACTGGGCGTCTAACACAGACGGAGCACCCACTGCCGTAAAAAATGGGAGGCCATTTGCAGCAAGAAGACGGCGGAGGCTCTACTGGGGATGGCCTCCCAACGTGGGAGGGGTGCCCGTCGCACCATGACCCCCCTGATGTTCAGGATCCTGGCGGTGGCCTACCCGGAGTTGGATGGGCGCTTGAGGGCATCACAGCAGCCACAAGGAGGTGAGTACACTCTCATTCTGCTGACTTTGCGCGCAGTGGAGGTGTCTGGGTGGGGGAGGAGGGCTGTGGGTTTCCCTAGGCCAGAGCGAGTTCCGTAGGCAAGGCCCCTCCGTATGTCAGGCCCTGTGGCACCCCAGCCCACCTCTGTAGAGTGCCAAGTACAGCTAGTCATGCCCCTGTGTCATCTATGTGTGCAGATGTCGTCCATAGCCTTGTAGGCCATTTCCCAGAAATTAAACAGTGGAGCCCAAGAGCGCGGCGTAGTGCAGGGGGCTTCTGTGTCTGTCTTGTCCGCCAACGGTAGCGGTAATGCATGCACTCAACATGTCTTTCTTCTTTCTCCCCCCCCGTTTTTGTGGTCTCCCTGTTCTTGTGTGCATTAGCATCATCAGGCGGAGGAGTAGTGGCAACGGAGCACGAGGGAGCTGCATCCCACATGGCCATGGAGGGCGACACTACGGAGTCTGAATTCACCAGTGGGACAGAGAGCGAGAGGATCTCCACGGCAGGGACAGGAGCTGACACCAGCGACATGGACTTGTCCTCTGATGGGAGCTCCCTTGTGGTGGCGGCAACATCTGTGCCCCCCGCATCAACAGGTACAGCCGCCACCACCCCTACCAGCACCACCCTCCCAGCAGCCCCTCAGCCTTTGCCCCGTGCCCGCTCACCCAGGAGGGTGGGCATCACCTTCGCCCCAGGCACCTCAGGCCCTGCCCCAGTCACCCCTGCTGCCCTCAGTTAGGAGGCCATTGACCTCCTCAGGTCCCTCACTGTTGGGCAGTCTACCATTTTGAATGACATCCAGGGTGTAGAGAGGCAGTTGCAACAAACCAATGTATTCCTGGAGGGCATTCATTCTGGTCAGGTGGCCCTTCATCGAGCTTTTCAGACTCTGGCCTCAGCACTGATGGCAGCCATTGTCCCCGTCTCTAGCCTCCCCCCTCCAACTTCCTCAACCCCGACCCAATCGCCTGTACCTCATCCTATACCAAGCACACCTACAGACCAACATGCACACACGTTAACACCCAAGGGAAGATCAGGCAGACATAAGCACCACACATCCCACAGTCACTCACGCAAGCATCAGACACATGCAGACACACCAACATCCACTGCCTCCACTGTGTCCCCCTCCTCCTCGTCTCCCTCCTCCCTCCCAGTCTCGTCTACACTCACACCTGCATGCACTACCTCTACAGCCACTACGTCCCTCTCCAGCACACCCACCACCACACCCCGCTCACCTGCAGTCCCCACCCCCACTACCATTCACACGTCCCCTGTGTCCTCTCCCAGTGTGTCTGTGACGCCCCCTCCCAAGATACACAAACGCAGGCACACACCCACCCAACAGTCATCCACCTCACGACAGCCTCCAGCGCATGCACCTTCACCCAAAGTCACCAAACGTACACCTCCTACAACCACCACCTCTTCCTCCACTCCCAAACCCCCTCCAGCTACCAGTCCCAGTGTGTCCAAAAAACTTTTCCTGTCCAACCTTGACCTCTTTCCCACACCTCCCCCACCCCGTCTGTCTCATAGGTCCTGAACTTGCACCTCAGCCACAACATCTCCGGGACCAGTGGTGCCTGTAGTCACCGGAATCTGGAGTGCACCGGCCACCAGGGCAGCCAGTGTGGCACGGAGCCACAGCACAGACAGTCCCCCACCTGTGAACCATCAGAAGTTGACCAGTGCCCGGCGGGAGAAGGGGAAGACTCCAGCCACCAAAGCCGCTCCCAGGGGTCCCGTTGGGAGTGTGGAGTCAGCTGTGACACCTTCCAAGGTGGGGAAGGGCCACAAGAAACCCGGCAAGTCTGGGAAGAGCTGCACGTGGAGAAGACCGCCATCATCCCCGCTGCCCAGGAGGCCACCGCCAGCACAAGCCCAGCTGCCCAGGAGGCCAGCACCAGCCCAGCTGCCTAGGAGGCCAGCACCAGCCCAGCTGCCCAGGAGGCCACCGCCAGCATAAGCCCAGCTGCCCTGGAGGCCACCGCCAGCACAAGCCCAGCTGCCCAGGAGGCCACCGCCAGCACAAGCCCAGCTGGGCCATGAAGGACCGCCAGCAAAAGGCCCGCTGGGCCATGAAGGAACGCCAGCAAAAGGCCCGTTGGGCCATGAAGGACCGCCAGCAAAAGGCCCGTTGGGCCATGAAGGACCACCAGCGCCAGCCCCGCTGGGCCATGAAGGACCACCAGCAGCTGAGACCCTGCAATGGAGACCGCCATCTGAAGCACCGCTGAACCGGGCACCGCCATCTGAGGCACCGCTGAACAGGGCACTGCCATCTGAAGCACCGCTGTACAGGGCACCGCCATCTGAGGCACCGCTGAACAGGGCACCGCCATCTCAAGCACCGCTGAACAGGGCACCGCCATCTGAAGCACCGCTGAACAGGGCACCGCCATCTCAGGCACCGCTAAATAGGGCACCGCCATCTGAAGCACCGCTGAACAGGGCACCGCCATCTGAGGCACCGCTGAACAGGGCACCGCCATCTCAAGCACCGCTGAACTGGGCACCGCCATCTCAAGCACCGCTGAACGGGGTACCGCCATCTCAAGCACCGCTAGCCCATGAGCGGCAGGGGAACTGACGCAACTGAGTCCGTCATGAGGTGAATGATGCACCCTGGGCACCATGCCCCTTCCAGAACCAGTAGAGACTGTCATCCACTACCTCTGTCCTTAACAGGATGAAGCACTCTGGGCACCATGCCCCCTCCAGAACCAGTGGAGGCTGACATCCACTACCTCTGTCCTTAACAGGATGAAGCACTCTGGGCACCATGCCCCCTCCAGAATCAGTGGAGACTGTCATCCACTTGTGAGACTGTGGCTTTGCACTCCCCAGGATTGAACAGTGGGCAGACCACCCACTTGTTAGACTTGAGAGACTGTGGCTTTGCACTCCCCAGGATTGAACAGTGGGCAGACCACCCACTGTAGAGACTTGAGAGACTGTGGCTTTGCACTCCCCAGGAATGAACAGTGGGCAAACCACCCACTGTAGAGACTTGTGAGACTGTGGCTTTGCACTCCCCAGGATTGAACAGTGGGCGGACCACCCGCTGTAGAGACTTGAGAGACTGTGGCTTTGCACTCCCCAGGATTGAACAGTGGGCAGACCACCCACTGTAGAGACTTGTGAGACTGTGGCTTTACACTCCCCAGGATGGAACAGTGGGCATGTGGCCCCCTCCTGGATTTGGCGTCGTGCACTCAAGCGGCTGAGGTGCCCCCCCTTTCCCTCCCCCTGAGGTGCCTGTTTTCTTGGTATCTGATGCCCCTGCAGTGTTCTCTCTGTCATGGTCGGGGATCTTGTGTGGGCCTCGCCCATACCTTGTGGTCCCAGTGTTCCACGGACTATCTTAGTGCACTACCTGGACTACTATGCTTAGTATTTATTTTGTACATGGTGTATATATATATATATATATATATATATATATATATATATTTCTGCCTACTTGTTTTTTATATATTACAATGGTTACACTAATTTTCTATTGTCTTTGCATTTTTCTGGGGGATTTGGGGGGTGTAACTGTGATGTATTGATATGCATTTGTGTGTGTTGTAGTGGGTGTGGGTGGGGGTGTTGCGTGTGTGTGCCCCTGTTTTTTCCCTCCCCCCTCCCCTGTGTCGGAGGTGCAGTACTCACTGTGGTCTTCGCCGCCGGCGTTCGTGCTCCTCGTAGAGGAGCAGGAAGACTATCTCAGGGAGAATTTGGAGTTCCGGGTCCATGGTGTCCTCGTTCCTCGTGGGGTGTGTAGAGGTGAGCTTTTTCCCTTCGAAATTCCTGTTTCCACTGTGTTTTTATCCGCAGTGAATCCGCTCCGGAAAAGGTGGCGGATTGGCCAGTCATAATAGTGTGGGCGGTACATTGTCTCCCGCCTGTCTGTTGGCGGTGACCTCCACGCTGTTTGTTTGTACCGCCGTGGCAGTCGGAGTGTTAAAGTGGCTGTCTTTGTTGGCGGTTTCCGCCACGTTCGTAATTGCAATTTTTTTACCGCCGGCCTGTTGGCGGTTTTACTGACGCTTTAACACCTTCCGCCAGGGTTGTCATGACCACCTTTGTCTTTAACTGTTTTATACTTTAAACCATTCTCACCTTCTTCCTTGCCCAATACTTACTTCTCCTCCTTAGGAGGGAAGAGTTCCTTCTTGCTATGCCCTGCTGAGACTTAGCTGTTCTATCCTGGCTGATGGTGAATCGACTGATGTCCTGAGGACGAAGACTGACGCTGTATGCTGACCCATTTGGAGGGGTAACTATATGATGATATATTGTAATTGTCTGTTTGCCTTTTTGTTTCTAGGTACCAACCGCTCTTTTGATAGAGGCCATATTTAGAAGTTTTCTAAATTCTTGTTGCTAAATTGTTTTGCATGAAGCCCAACATGCTGATGCTAATTCGAGGTTAGTTGAGGAGTTCACTAATAATCGGATGCAAATAGACAAATGACTAAATTCTTGCTTTGTTGAATAACGTGTTAATGATACTCTGCTAAAGTTGATTCATGCTAACGTTGTGTTTTGTTCTAATTTTCATGATCTATGCTTTGATAAAGTCTTATTTAAGTTGCCATGTTGTAGTGGTTTTGATGTGCTTAATGATATTGCGATTTATGAATATGCCACTAGATTGTAACTAATAGGTAATAAATATCCTAAACGCTTCCTAGATTTGTGTGGTTATTCATGGCTGAAAGGTCATGGTGCGTTTGATTCTTATTAAATGTTATTGATTAATTTGATTGATTAGTTATTGTGAATATTGATGACGTTATTGATCTATTAATTGAGATGTTAAATAGATATCTCGTCCTGAGGAGTCTTCAATCAGGGTCAAAAAGTTCATTGGCCTAAAACGAGTCCCCGTGTAAGTTAAATTAGCAAAGTTGGGGCGCATTAACAGTTCTGACTAAACTCCATGTGCGCCGTATGTTAAATACGTATGTATCTTCCCATGGACGTTTTTCTCATTTCTCATGGGAACAAGCCTTTAAAAAAATTGTACTACTCTCCTTTCAGACATCATGTGCCAATGTTGAAACATCCAAGGGCACTGCAGAATAAAACTTACATATACTACAATGAAGGCTCTTTACTAATCATGTGAAACAACCTAGTGGAAAAATTCAGGTTAAAGAGAAAAGAAATGACTAAACATTTCACACGACTGCAATATGAAAGCTTTAGGCGTAGTTATGCTAACACAAAAAATATAATGCATTAATATCACCATTAATAAAACACACATAATATGCAAACATGTGGATTCAGCATTATTAATATGCAAAAACAGTTCATGAATAATTACAGACTTTGTTAAAGCATCACATTAATTATACCAGAAACGTGCATTTATTTTTCTGCACACATATAACTATACAAAGAAATCATTAAACATCATAAATCATATTAATTTCTACTAGTGATAATGCATTCTAATGATTAAAATACATTTCAGCATTGCTTTTAATCATGTTAGCATTTTGTCAGTTCCGATAGGCACAATGTCTGCCATGGGAGGCACAATGTCCACCATTATTATATATAAATGTGTACACTTTTAAAATACGCGTCAATGCAGCTTAGTTCTGCTAGGCGTTTAAGCGTGAATATCATTGATAACATATGCTGACTTGGTGCACTAAAAGCATTACTAAAATTATGCTCCAACACCACGGACAGGCAGGAAAGGCTGTGGCAGTAAAAAAGAAGATTTATTAACGTATTTTTCTCATCCTTCGCAGGATTCGAAAATGCTTCCCAGAGGTCAATGGGATCTTCAGACCCAGTGAAGATTTTGATAACTGTACACAATCAATTCAAACCCAAACATCCCATTTAAACCTCATGACCAATGTGGCCACAGAAGAAAATTCCAACCAATAAAGTGTTTCAAAACTTTATTTTATAACCACAAAGCTAAAGTCACATAAATGGTGCGCAAATTAGATTGTAAAGGCAAATAAACACCAGAGGTTGACTAAATCTATGAAAAAAGTTTAATCTACTCTACATCAGCACCATTAAACATTCGAGAAGGGCAATGCAGTTTAATAAAGAGATAATTTGCGACACAGAATTATTCTTTAAATCAGATTGTGAATACATTAGTCAAATCAGATTGCAAAGAATTAGAAATTAGGATTTGGACATAGGTCATCTCTACTTCTAGCCAAATTAGGACAAGCATGCATGGGAACGGGCTAACACATGGGGGCAAAAGTTAAAAAGAAAGACAATAATAATTTGGAAAATCATCTATCTTGGGATAAGTTAAACTAAGAAAAATAATTAGGCAGATGACAGCATTCTACTTCTACTCAGGAAGGCAGGTCAGGGAAAAATAACATTTGCATTAGAATATACTTCTCCTAGGGTCAGTATTCAATTCAGTTCCATCAGCAAAGCATGTATATAACATCAGCAAAGTCAGTTAGAAACACCATCATCGACAAGTGCAGAACATGTGTTGTGCTTTGTAAGTTTGCACCACTTTTGTGTTGAAAAGTGACGCAAATGCGGAGCAAAAAAAGTATAAATATGGGCCTTAGCATGTCCATCCTTTAACCCCTTCCCCGCCAGGGACGTAATGGTTACGTCCATGGCAGCGCCCGTGTGGCGCCATGGACGTAACCATTACGTCCTGGGACTGGCAGTCGGGGGAAGCGCTAGCGCTTCCCCCGAGGGCCGCCCCCCAACACCCCCAGGCCAGGGCTGAAAGGGGAATCCCTTCCCCTTTCACGCCCACCCCCCCCACCCCCCCCCATGACGTCAGCGCGCGATCGCGCGCTGATTTCATGGAAAGGGGAAAAGACGCGCTGGAAGCCATTTGCTTCCAGCGCGTCTAAGGGAGAAGGTGAGTTTTTCACCTTCGTGCGGGGTGGGGGTGCTCTGAGAGAGGCATCGAGGGAAAGGAAAGGGTTTTCCTTTCCCTCGATGTCTCTTTGAGCATTCCTGCTGCCCGATCGCGATGCGATCGGGCAGCAGGAATGCCCACTAGACACCAGGGATTTCTCTTTTGAATGCATACTAGTGTAGGGGAGCTACCCCTTGGGCAAGGGTCGCTCCCCTTTGGGGGCACATGTATTTTACGTCGTTTCTGCCCCCCCTGGGGGCAGATTGGCCCTATTTTTAGGCCGATCTGCCCCCAAGGGGGCAGAAAGCCACTAGACACCAGGGATTTTATTGTTGATTTGTATTTTTTGTGTTGGGGGGCGGCCCCTTGGGCAAGGGTCGCTCCCCTTTGGGGGCAAATGTATTTTACGTCGTTTCTGCCCCCCCTGGGGGCAGATTGGCCCTATTTTTAGGGGGCAGAAAGCCACTAGACACCCGGGATTTTATTGTTGATTTGTATTTTTTGTGTTGGGGGGCGGCCCCTTGGGGGCAAATGTATTTTATGTCGTTTCTGCCCCCCCTGGGGGCAGATTGGCCCTATTTTTAGGCCGATCTGCCCCCAAGGGGGGCAGAAAGCCACTAGACACCAGGGATTTTATTGTTGATTTGTATTTTTTGTGTTGGGGAGCGGCCCCTTGGGCAAGGGTCGCTCCCCTTTGGGGGCAAATGTATTTTACGTCGTTTCTGCCCCCCCTGGGGGCAGATTGGCCCTATTCTTAGGCCGATCTGCCCCCAAGGGGGGCAGAAAGCCACTAGACACCAGGGATTTTATTGTTGATTTGTATTTTTTGTGTTGGGGGGCGGCCGCTTGGGCAAGGGTCGCCCCCAGGGGCCCTCATGTATTTTTGGGCAGTTCTGCCCCCCTTGGGGGCAGAGAGGCCTATTTTTTTTAGGCCTTTCTGCCCCCAAGGGGGGCAGAATCCCAATAGCGCCAGAAATAGTATGTATGTATGTGTGCTTTGTGTTAGGGGGTGGCCCCTTGGGCAAGGGTCGCTCCCCCCAGGGGCCCAATGTATTTATTGTCGTTTCTGCCCCCCTTGGGGGCAGATTGGCCCTATTTTTAGGCCGATCTGCCCCCAAGGGGGGCAGAAAGCCACTAGACACCAGGGATTTTATTGTTGATTTTTATTTTTTGTGTTGGGGGGTGGCCCCTTGGGCAAGGGTCGCCCCCAGGGGCCCACATGTATTTTTGGGCAGTTCTGCCCCCCTTGGGGGCAAAGAGGCCTATTTTTTTTAGGCCTTTCTGCCCCCAAGGGGGGCAGAATCCCAATAGCGCCAGAAAGATATGTTTGTATGTGTGCTTTGTGTTGGGGGGTGGCCCCTTGGGCAAGGGTCGCTCCCCCCGGGGGCGCAATGTATTTATCGTCGTTTCTGCCCCCCTTGGGGGCAGATTGGCCCTATTTTTACGCCGATCTGCCCCCAAGGGGGGCAGAAAGCCACTAGACACCAGGGATTTTATTGTTGGTTTTTATTTTTTGTGTTGGGGGGCGGCCCCTTGGGCAAGGGTCGCCCCCAGGGGCCCACATGTATTTTTGGGCAGTTCTGCCCCCCTTGGGGGCAGATATGCCTATTTTTTAGGCCTTTCTGTCCCCAAGGGGGGCAGAATCCCCATAGCGCCAGGGATACTATATGTGTGTGTGTGTGCTTTGTGTGGGGGTGTGGCCCCTTGGGCAAGGGTCGACCCCCCCAAAGGGTGCAATGTAATCTGGGCGATTTCTGCCCCCTCCCCTTGGGGGTAGATTGGCCTATTTTTTTTTAGGCCCATCTTCCCCCAAGCAGAGAATACTAGACACAAGGGAAAATGAAAAAATGGTTAGTGGCGGAGTGTTTGTCAACTGGCGAAGTATTTGCTTTTATGATAATAACAGTTTTTCTCCTTTTTGTTCTAGTTCAAAGCTTTTGCTGACTTTGCTGTGGCTTGTTGCAGTTTTGGCAGTAGTTGTCCTGCGGTTTGCGTAGTTGCATGTTTTAGGTAAGTAAATAAATTTACTCCAAGTGAGTATTGTTGCAATGCATGAATGACATGTTTGTAGGTGGTGTACTGAATGCAGGATTGTGTGTGAAATTGTCCTTAGAGTTATGCACAATGATTATTGTGTTGTCTTATGTCTAATTTGCTTTTTTTTTTCTCTTTTTAGTGGGATATCGTTGGTGATTGCTGTGGCTGTGCAGAGTAGTTGCTGGTGAGTCAAGCTTTTTCAGGCAAGTGAGCAGTATAGTTTTTGAGTTTATAATTCTTAGTGATAAACCTATACTTTGTTACTTATCTTACACAGTGCTGGTTGTTGGTGGTGTATTTGTCCAGTTAATTTTTGTAGGAAGGATCATGGCCAGCCGTAGGATGACCGCTCAGCAGGTTGTTAGTGTGCTTTTTGAGTCATCTTCTGACCATGAATATGAGACTGACTCTGCATCTGAGGCAGAGGAGGAAGTGCAGGATTCTGGAAGTGAATTTTCTGTCAGAGATGAATCATCTGATGATGAAGCCACTCTCAGTGCTGATGAAGGGCCTGTTTTAGAGGAGGACAGTGATGTGCCAATGGTGCAGGAGCCAGCGGCTGAAAGGCTTCCCATTGGAAGACCTGACGCATGGGTTGCACCAAACATGGAGCAGCCACAGTTGCCTGCGTTTACTGGTTTTCCAGGGTGTCGAGTTAATACGGAAAACTTTTTGCCCGTCAACTTTTTTGAGTTGTTTATGGACGATATATTTTTGGAAGAGATTGTTGAGCAGACTAATTTGTATGCAGAGCAGTTTTTGTGGGACAACGCTGCCAGACTTAGGCCACACTCTAGAGCTAGCCGGTGGATTCCCACAAATCTGGAAGAGTTGAAAAAGTTCTTGGGTTTAACTTTTTTGATGGGGCTGATAAGGAAGCCGTCGCTGTCTTCATATTGGTCTACTAGTCCCTTGATGGCAACTGCTATATTTCCTGCAATCATGAGTCGTAACCGGTATGAGCTTCTTCTTCGGATGTTGCATTTTGTAGATAATGCTTTAGCCTTGCCACGAGATCATCCTGATTCTGACCGTCTTTTTAAGATTAGACCTGTCCTTGATCATTTGGTAGATCGGTTTTCAGAGATCTATGTTCCAGGGAAAGAAATATCTGTAGATGAGTCTTTGGTCCTGTTCAAGGGTCGTTTGGTTTTTAGGCAGTACATTCCTAGCAAGAGGGCACGGTATGGAATTAAATTGTATATGCTGTCAGAAAGTAGTACAGGATATGTTTATAATTTCCGGGTCTACACTGGTAGGGATTCCAATATTGACCCCCCTGGTTGTCCTCCCACTTTTGGAGTTAGTGAGAAAATTGTGTGGGAACTTGGTAGACGACTGTTTAACAAAGGTCACCATTTATATGTAGATAACTTCTACACTGGAGTTCGGTTGTTCAAGGAGTTGTTCAGAGTGGACACTGTTGCTTGTGGCACAATCCGCTCTAATCGGAAAGGCTATCCAAAAGAGCTTGTCTGTAAAAAAACTTGAGAAGGGACAGTGCAGTGCCTTGCGGAATGATGAGCTGCTAGCTCTGAAATTTGTAGACAAGAGGGATGTATACATGCTAAGCACCATCCATGATGAGAGTACTTCACCTGTGGCTGTTTGGGGTCAGGTTGCCGAAGTGCGCAAACCTGTGTGCATCTTAGACTATAATAAGCACATGGGTGGTGTTGATAGAGTAGATCAGAGGTTAGAACCTTACACTGCTGCTCGTAAGTCTTATGTGTGGTATAAGAAATTAGCGCTTCACTTGTTCCACTTGGCAACTTTTAATGCTTTTGTTGTGTTTAAGGATAGTTCTCCAGAGTCAAGGATGACATTTGTGAAATTTCAGGAGTCTATCATAGCTAGCCTTGTTGTGCTGGAACAGGCAAGAGTTCCTAGAGAAGCAGTGGTGGAGGATGTGGCTAGATTGAAAGATCGTCACTTTGCTGAGCACATTCCTCCCACGGCCAAAAAAAACTTTCCTGCCAAGAGATGTAGAGTATGTGCTCGAAGAGGTATCAGGAAGGAGACTAGGATGTACTGCCCTGATTGTCCTTCAAAGCCTGGGCTGTGTGTGGGTGGCTGTTTCAGGAGCTACCACACACAGAAGAATTATTGGGAAATTCCGTGAGCGTAAACTGGTGTTTTATATTTTTATATGTTCGGTTTCACGGTTGGCATTAGTCATGTATTCAGTTAGAGCTTTTGTGTTTGTAGTTTTGTACTAATTTATGATTAGTGGTTTCTTTGTTGTTTAAAAACAAAAAAAAGGGGATGGCATGTGTAGAGTGGCGCTTGGCTGGCGGCGTGGGTGTGGTGGCGCTTGGCTGGCGGTGTGTGTGGGGTGGCGCTTGGCTGGCGGTGTGTGTGGGGTGGCGCTGGGCTGGCGGTGTGTGTGGGGTGGCGCTTGGCTGGTGGTGTGGGTGGGGTGGCGCTTGGCTGGTGGTGTGGCGCTTGGCTGGCAGTGCCGGCAAAACGCCAGTCCACACACTCATCAGCTGGTGTGATTGCTGTATCAGGCATGTGGGCGTATGAAAGTGATGGGCCCTTGACTGGCGCTGTCTGTGGATGCAAGTCTTGTAATGTGCTGGGCCCGTGGCTGGCGGCGTGAATGGTCTAGTGCATGTCATGTATGAAAGGTGTGTGAATGGACTGTAAAGCGGTTGGTGCCTTGTCGTGGCTTTACAGCTCACGAGCTGTGAGTCATTGGTTCAGTTTTTTGGCCTTTCAGTTATTACCAGTGCATTTCACTTTTGTGAAATCTCTTGTTAATAAAATTTGATCTACTGAATCATCACTCACCCTCGTGCCAAATCCAACCAGTATGTGTGGTACAAATGACAAAACCTGCTCCGCTGTAATCAGGCGTCGCAGCACACTTGAGACACGCTAGGTGCCTCGGGTGGGACCCCGATGATGAAGCATGCCACCAACTTGGTTGGTGGGTGAGGGGTCTTCTTCACATAACCTAAGTGTGTTTCTTTTCACAATTTTAGTGTTTGGCACATCACGGACGTATGTGCACACATCAAAGTGATATACTCCAAAAATACCTGTGTTTGGGGGGGAGGGCCCACCTATGTTTTTGGTCCTGGGTGCGGCCATCATGGAGGGAAACCTACAAAACCCAGAAACTTTTTAAAACTAGGCACCCCAAGGAGTCTAGGGAGGTGTGGCTTGTGTGGCTCCCCCAACATTTTCTTACCCAGACTCCTCTGTAAACCTCAAAATTTGCATAAAAAAGCATATTTTCCTGATTTTTCTTAGTAGGATCACCGCTCCAGCACAAAATTCCTACTCCCCAGTTTTCCCCTCAGTCTCCCAAGTAAAATGACACCTCACTTATGTGGGTCCCCAAAGCAGAGTCCGTCTAAAGATGTATAAAAGAATATGCCCTTATAAACTTGCTGTGCTATCCCTTCTATCCCTTCAGGTTTTGGGCCTTATTCTGTTGCAGGCACCTGGCCCACCCACACAAGTGAGGTATCATTTTTATCGGGAGACTTGGGGGAACGCTGGGTGGAAGGAAATTTGTGGCTCCTATCAGATTCCAGAACTTTCTGCCACAGAAATGTGAGGAACATGTGTTTTTTTAGCCAAATTTTGAGGTTTGCAAAGGATTCTGGGTAACAGAACCTGGTCCGAGCCCCGCAAGTCACCCCTCCTTGGATTCCCCTAGGTCTCTAGTTTTCAGAAATGCACAGGTTTGGTAGGTTTCCCTAGGCGCCGGGTGAGCTACAGGCCAAAATCCACAGGTAGGCACTGTTTTCTCCCAAAATTTTGGATGTGTCCACGTTGCGCTTTGGGGTGTTTCCTGTCGCAGGCGCTAGGCCTACCCACGCAAGTGAGGTATCATTTTTATCGGGAGACTTGGGGGAACGCTGGGTGGAAGGAAATTTGTAGCTCCTCTCAGATTCCAGAACTTTCTGCCACAGAAATGTGAGGAACATGTGTTTTTTTAGCCAAATTTTGAGGTTTGCAAAGGATTCTGGGTAACAGAACCTGGTCCGAGCCCCGCAAGTCACCCCTCCTTGGATTCCCCTAGGTCTCTAGTTTTCAGAAATGCACAGGTTTGGTAGGTTTCCCTAGGTGCCGGCTGAGCTAGAGGCCAAAATCTACAGGTAGGCACTTCGCAAAAAACACCTCTGTTTTTTTCCAAAATTTAGGATGTGTCCACGTTGCGCTTTGGGGTGTTTCCTGTCGCCGGCGCTAGGCCTACCCACGCAAGTGAGGTATAATTTTTATCGGGAGACTTGGGGGAACGCTGGGTGGAAGGAAATTTGTAGCTCCTCTCAGATTCCAGAACTTTCTGCCACAGAAATGTGAGGAACATGTGTTTTTTTAGCCAAATTTTGAGGTTTGCAAAGGATTCTGGGTAACAGAACCTGGTCCGAGCCCCGCAAGTCACCCCTCCTTGGATTCCCCTAGGTCTCTAGTTTTCAGAAATGCACAGGTTTGGTAGGTTTCCCTAGGTGCCGGCTGAGCTAGAGGCCAAAATCTACAGGTAGGCACTTCGCAAAAAACACCTCTGTTTTTTTCCAAAATTTAGGATGTGTCCACGTTGCGCTTTGGGGTGTTTCCTGTCGCCGGCGCTAGGCCTACCCACGCAAGTGAGGTATCATTTTTATCGGGAGACTTGGGGGAACGCTGGGTGGAAGGAAATTTGTAGCTCCTCTCAGATTCCAGAACTTTCTGCCACAGAAATGTGAGGAACATGTGTTTTTTTAGCCAAATTTTGAGGTTTGCAAAGGATTCTGGGTAACAGAACCTGGTCCGAGCCCCGCAAGTCACCCCTCCTTGGATTCCCCTAGGTCTCTAGTTTTCAGAAATGCACAGGTTTGGTAGGTTTCCCTAGGTGCCGGCTGAGCTAGAGGCCAAAATCTACAGGTAGGCACTTCGCAAAAAACACCTCTGTTTTCTTCCAAAATTTAGGATGTGTCCACGTTGCGCTTTGGGGTGTTTCCTGTCGCCGGCGCTAGGCCTACCCACGCAAGTGAGGTATCATTTTTATCGGGAGACTTGGGGGAACGCTGGGTGGAAGGAAATTTGTAGCTCCTCTCAGATTCCAGAACTTTCTGCCACAGAAATGTGAGGAACATGTGTTTTTTTAGCCAAATTTTGAGGTTTGCAAAGGATTCTGGGTAACAGAACCTGGTCCGAGCCCCGCAAGTGACCCCTCCTTGGATTCCCCTAGGTCTCTAGTTTTCAGAAATGCACAGGTTTGGTAGGTTTCCCTAGGTGCCGGCTGAGCTAGAGGCCAAAATCTACAGGTAGGCACTTCGCAAAAAACACCTCCGTTTTTTTCCAAAATTTAGGATGTGTCCACGTTGCGCTTTGGGGTGTTTCCTGTCGCCGGCGCTAGGCCTACCCACGCAAGTGAGGTATCATTTTTATCGGTAGACTTTGGGGAACATAGATTAGCAAAACAAGTGCTATTGCCCCTTGTCTTTCTCTACATTTTTTCCTTCCAAATATAGGAGAGTGTGTAAAAAAGACATCTATTTGAGAAATTCCCTATAATTCACATGCTTGTATGGTCACCCCGGAATTCAGAGATGTGCAAATAACCACTGCTCCTCAGCACCTTATCTTGTGCCCTTTTTGGAAATGCAAAGGTTTTCTTGATAGCAATTTTTTACTCTTTATATTTCAGCAAATGAATTGCTGTATACCCGGTATAGAATGAAAACGCACTGCAGGGTGCAGCTCATTTATTGGCTCTGGGTTCCTCGGGTTCTTCATGAACCTACAAGCCCTATATATCCCCGCAACCAGAGGAGTCCACCAGACGTAACGGTATATTGCTTTCCATAATCTGACATTGCAGGGAAAAGTTACAGAGTAAAACGTAGAGAAAAATTGATGTTTTTTTCACCTCAATTTCAATATTTTTCTCTTTCAGCTGTTATTTTCTGTAGGAAACCCTTGTAGGATCTACACAAATGACCCCTTCCTGAATTCAGAATTTTCTCTACTTTTCAGAAATGGTTATGTTTCTGGGATCCAGCATTGGTTTCATGCCCATTCCTGTCACTGACTGGAAGGAGGCTGAAAGCACAAAAAATTGCAAAAATGGGGTATGCCCCAGTAAAATGCCAAAATTGGGTTGAAAAATTGGGTTTTCTGATTCAAGTCTGCCTGTTCCTGAAAGCTAGGAAGCTGCGGAGTTTAGCACTACAAACCCTTTGTTGATGCCATTTTCAGGGGGAAATCCACAAGCCTTCTTCTGCAGCCACTTTTTCCATTGTTTTTTAAAAAAACGAAATTTTCACTGTATTTTGGCCAATTTCTTGGCCTCCTTCAAGGGAACCCACAAAGTCTGGGTACCTCTAGAATCCCTAGGATGTTGGAAAAAAAGGACGCAAATTTGGCTTGGTTAGCTTATGTGGACAAAAAGTTATGAGGGCCTAAGCGCGAACTGCCCCAAATAGGCAAAAAAAGGCCTGGCACAGGAGGGGGAAAAGGCCTGGCAGCGAAGGGGTTAATCAAAAATACCCAAAGCAGTTCCATTGGTTTGTTCCATGAGTCCACATTATGCAAAAAGGGGAATGTCCAATTGAAATAATAGCACAAATCAAGTTTGCAACATCAGAGTAATTCCCTAGGTTTGGTGAAAAGTCTTTTCTCCTTTCTATGTAAATCCAATAGTTTATCATTTTTGTACTCCTCACTGATGCCATTTCAACCACTTCCCTCCTTTGTTTACTTTTAGAGCTTTGTACTTTTGAAAATCTGTATAGCTTGTAAAATCCAAGGGTAACTATAGCACACAATGTCACAATCAACAAAGGTCTCAGGATCATCCTCGCTATTCCCTTTCCCAAGTCCCAAACCATGATCTAATGCTTTCAAATCCTTTACCTATTGCCTCCCAGACACTTGTCTCCTTTAGGTCTTTCAGGTCATTTTTCTGGTTTGTCATGTTACAGATACATTTCCTTATCTCCTTACAATTGTCTGGTATAAACCTGCAACAATGTTGCGCCTGTAAACAGTTACAGACTCCGCCTTCCTTCGCCAATAAGATGTCTATCACAAAACGATTTTGCAAAACCACTGATCTCACAGCAACTAACCTGCTCCAGTATAATCAGTAGACATCTTGTTCATTATTGTTGACAACTTTCTAATCTTGATATCAATCAAGATCATACCATCTGATGGAATAATGCCACCACATATATCACCTGTAATCTCTGTTGCACTAGCTCCTCTCTTTGATCTGGATTTTGGTTTCTCATTTCAGACTGGATTGTCAAAATTCTCCACTTGGTAGATTTTCAGAAAAACGACCCCTCAGTAACATGCACCATACCAGCCATTTAGCAGTTTGTAATAGGCATTTTTCCCACAAATTAAATAAACATTTGATACAACAGGGTCCTGTCCATTTAATGTAAAATCCCAAACACTTCTAAACAAAAACACATCTACATTAACTAGTCCCTACAAATTTTGGGCCTGACTACAACCTTGGTGGAGGGGATTACTCTGTCGCAAGCGTGACGGATTTCCCATCCACCATATTACAAGTTCCAGTATATCTTATGGAATTCGTAATACGGTGGACAAGATATCCATTACATTTGGGACTGAGTAATCCCCTCTATCAAGATTGTAATCAGGTCCTTTGTGTCAGTCTTTGACTGTGGCCTATAAATAGCTTCCCTACATGTTGTCAATCTAAAGCTAAGTGTCATGTGTATCACTACCTGCAAGATGGGTAGGATCCTTTTCCCAATTCTGTAATACTACTCTTTTTTTACTTTAGTTTTCATTGTGTTTCTCCTGTCATCCACTTGATTAATGAACTCCTTCTCAACTTTCAGAGAATGCAGGTTAAACAATTCTATTGTACATTTGCAGTTCTAATCAATCAATCAATCAATCAGGAATTTGTAAAGCGCACTACTCACCCGTGAGGGTCCCAAGGCGCTGAAGAGGAGGGGGGAGGAAGGGAGGGAGGTGCTGCTACTGCTCGAACAGCCAGGTCTTGAGAAGTTTCCTGAAGTTAAGGAGGTCTTTGGTCTGGCGCAGGTGGGTGGGAAGAGTGTTCCATGTTTTGGCAGCGAGGTGCGAGAATGATCTACTGCTGGCTGTAATTTTGCGGACATGTGGGACGGTTGAGAGGGCGAGGTCGGCAGAGTGGAGATGCTGGGTCGGTGTGTAGAAGGAGAGCCGTCTGTTGAGGTATTCTGGTCCGGTGTTGTGCAGTGCTTTGTGAGCGTGGGTGAGGATTTTTAAGGTGATTTTCTTGTTTACTGAGAGCCAGTGCAGGTTTCTCAGGTGGTCTGTGATGTGGCAGTGGTGGGGGATGTCCAGGATGAGACGTGTGGAGGCGTTCTTCTGGAGTTTGGCCGTGGTTCCTGCGTAGAGGGCATTGCCGTAGTCCAGCTTGCTGCTTACGAGGGCTTGGGTGACTGTTCTTCTGGTTTCGGTGGGTATCCATTTGTAGATCTTTCGGAAAATGCGGAGGGTGTTCAAGCAGGAGGAGGAGATGGCGCTGACTTGCTGGGTCATGGATAAGGAGGAGTCCAAGATGAAACCTAGGTTGCGTGCGTGGTCGGTGGGAGTCGGAGCGGCTCCGAGAGTGGCAGGCCACCAGGAGTCATCCCATGTGGAGGGGTTGGAGCCGAAGATGAGGACTTCCGTCTTGTCGGAATTGAGTTTGAGGCAGCTGCTCTTCATCTCTTCATCCAATCGGCGGTGGCCTTCATTCCTTCATGGAGGTTGGTCTTGGCGGAGTCCTTGATGAGGGAGAGGATCAGCTGGGTGTCGGCGTATGAGATGATGTTGAGGTTGTTGGATCAGGCGATGTTAACGATCGGGGCCATGTAGACGCTGAAGAGGGTTGGTTTGAGGGACAAACCCTGGGTTACGCTTCAGATGATTTCGGTGGCCTCCGAGCGGAATGGGGGGACAAACTCTCTGGGTTCTGCCGGTGAGATAGGAGGTGACCCAGTCCAGGGTTCTGTCGCGGATTCCTGAATTGCTGTGGCGTGAGCGTAAGGTGTGGTGGAAGACGGTGTTGAACGCAGCCGAGAGATCCAGGAGGATGAGGGCCGTGGTTTCGCCATTGTCCAGTATGGTTCTGATGTCGTCAGTGGTGGCGATGAGGGCGGTTTCGGTACTGTGGTTGCTGCGGAATCTGGATTGGGAAGGGTCCATGGTGCAGTTCTCCTCGAGGAAGTGGGTTAGTTGTCTGTTGACAGCCTTCTCAATGACTTTTGCAGGGAAGGGGAGCAGGGAGATAGGCCGGAAGTTCTTAAGGTCCTTTGGGTCTGCCTTGGATTTTTTGAGGAGGGCGTTGATCTCAGCATGTTTCCAGCTCTCTGGGAAGGTGGTGGACTCTAAGGGGCTGTTGATGATCTTCTGTAGGTGGGGTGCGATGACGGAGCTTTATTTGTTGAGGATGTGGTGAGGGCAGGGGTCAGACGGAGAGCTGGAGTGGATGGTGTTCATGATTTCGATGGTGTTGTTGTTGTTGACAGGGGTCCAGGAAAGCAGGAGGTTGGTCGGAGGTGAATCTGTGGTGTTGGTTGTTGCAGGGTGGGTCTGGGTGCTGAATCTGTCGTGGATGTCTGCAATCTTGCTGTGGAAGTGGGAAGCTAGGAAGTCACAGAGGTCTTGGGATGGTGGGATGTTGTTGCCATTGGAGCTGGGGTTGGAGAGTTCCTTCACGATGTTGAAGAGCTCGTTGTGGCTGTGTGCGTTGTTGTTGATTCGGTCTTTGAAGGCTGTTCTCTTGGCGGTTCGGATGCGTTGGTGGTGTCTGCGGATGGTGTTTTTGAAGGCTGTGTGGTTGTACAGAGTCTGATCTTGGGGCCACTTTCTTACGAGTTTTCTGCAGGCTTACTTAGATTCATGGAGGTCGGTGGTAAACCAGAAAGCCTTTCTGTCGGTGGGTCTGTTGGAGGGATTCTTGATTGGAGCAAGAGCATTGGCACAGGTGTCGACCCATTGCCTGAAGATGCGGGCGGCTGTATCAGTGTCGGTGGTGTCGATGGGTGAGTTTCGGGAGAGGGCCACAATAAGTTGGTCTTCGGTGACCTTGTTCCAACTGCAGTGGGGGATCCCTTGTGGGTGGTGGCGTGTTGTGGGTTTCTTGAAGGAGAAGTGGATGCAGGGGTGATCTGTCCAGTGGAGTTCGGTGGTGTGGCTGAAGGAGACATGATTACTAGCGGAGAAAATAGGGTAGAGTGTGTGTCCTGCAGAGTGGGTCGGTGTCGTGACGAGCTGTTTGAGGCCGAGGTTAGAGAGGTTGTCGAGCAGGGTGGCGGTGTTGTTGTTGTTCTCGAGGTGGAAGTTTAAATCCTCGAGGAGTATGTAGTCAGTGGATGCGAGAGCATGCTTGCTGATGACGTTGGTGATGGAGTCGCTGAACTGCTGTCGGGGGCCGGGGGCCTGTAGATGAGGGTCCCTCGGAGGGTGGTGTTTGGGTCAGTGTGGGTCTGGAAGTGCAGGTGTTCGGCGGTGCTGAGGGTGTCTTCGGTGCTGGTCGTGATCCTGAGGGTGTTCTTGTGGATGATGGTGATGCCTCCTCCTGGTTTGATGGAGCAGTCCCTGCAGATGATCAGGCGCTGAGTAGGGGTTCATCCAGGTCTCGGTCAGGAAAGCGACATCTGGGGAGTCGAGCCGCTCTACTGCGTGCTTGTGGACAGAGTGGGTATTGAGGAGGATACAGCTGAAATGGTTGCGTCCTGCCTTGGTGGTTGGGTCGTTGCCGTGGAGACTGGTGAAGGTGCAGTTCAGGCAGGAGAGGGGTCCGATGGTGGTCTGAGGGAAGGCTTGAAGGTAGGCAGGAGAGCGGACAGGGTGCAGAGGGTGGGGGTGTCGTAGTGAAGGCGTGAGTGGAGGCGATGGGGGGATGGGAGCCAGAGGTTCTGGCGCTAGCCGCGGTCAATGCGCAGACAGACGCAGCTGGACTTGCCTTTGGCGTGGCTTCGGCGTGCCAGCGGCACAGTCGTGCAGCAGCCCCCATTAAGTAGGGAGGTGGGGGAGGAGAGGACAGCTGGGAGGCGGGGGCAAAAAACGGCGTGAAAAAGGCAGCGGGGCGGGCCGCAAAAAGGGGGGGCAGCAGGGGAGAGAGAGAGGGGGAGAGGGAAATTGAGAGAGAGAGAGCAGAGAGAGAAAAACAAGGAAGAGAGGAGCACAAAGCAAAGAGAGCACAAAGGGACAGAAGTGAAGCAGAACAGAGAGCAAAGCAGAGAAAGGAGGAGAGAGGCAGAAGGTAGCCTAGTAGAAAAGCAGAGCTCTCCCACTAGACACTAGGGATGAGGCTCAGGCAGAAGCCTATGGGTGGAGGAGGGTCTCGAACTCCTGACAGGGGTCAGGAGTTCAGAAGAGCCAGGGAAAGGGCTCTACTTGCAAGGTGGAGCCACGGGAGGCAGGGCAGTGCACTGACCAGGTCAAAGTTAGGGTCGGTTCAAAGAAACCCCCACAATGTCAGTGTCTTTTGCTTTAGAAATACTACTCAGATGCTGATTAAAAGGCACAAAGGAAATTACTTACGCCCTCATTACAAGTTTGGCGATCAGACAAGCCAACCACCAAACTTGCGTCGATGAAACCATCGTCAACCTGGTGGTCTCACCCCACCCCCAGCCATATTACAATGTTCACACCAGGGCGACAAGCAGGAACATCAAATTGCGATGTTCCCGCCGGTCATCCCAGCGGGAACAATGCTATGGTATTGGTCTTGGCTCCCTTAAGGGAGCTGAGGCTAATATCGTAGCACAACAGTACCCTGAGAATGCTCACTGTTTGCAAAGCAGACAGTGCGCATTCTGATGGCTCTGGGCAGGGGGGCCCTTGCTCTGCCCAGGGCATGGTTGCGGGCAGTACAGTGGCCCCCCTGCAACCACCAGGGCTTCCTTACTGCCAGTCTTTTCATTGCAGTTCAACCACCATGAAAAGGCTGGAGGAAAGGGGATTCTTGATCAGCATGGTGGCGCTAAACTCAGGACCGCTGTGGCTGACCATGTCCCCTGGGAGTCCGACCGCCAGGGGCCTAATGTGGCTGTCAAACCACCTGGAGTGTGGTTATCCGACCGCCATTGCAAGGCTCACGATCTCAAGACTGCCAGCCTCATAATGAGGCCCTAAATCTACATTAGAATAGAAATATTGTATATACTCTTGGATATACAATTGGGTTAGTAAAAGACTGCAAGTAATGCTATAGGCTAATGGTAAGCTGTAATATGTAATTGCTTCCTGCACTGATGAAGGGATCTGTGTGCAAACATAACAATCACATACTTCCATAATTTCAATGTATTCATACAGTAAACTGTAGTATACATTTGAAGACAAATCTCCTTTTGAGTCGTCAAGATGAAGCAATCTTTCATCATCATACAGAGGATCTTGTTTTGTATGCCACTCTTCCAACACTGGTGTATTTTTGCTTTTAAGTTTTTCTTTCACATATACACTCAAATCAGCAATCAATAAAATCCTCATAATCACACACACTATTGCTAATCCTACACACACATACTTACATTCACTCTGTTTACCTTGATTCGGGTTGCCTAGAGTCAGATCAAGATTTCAAATTCCAAAAACCAAAAGTCAAAATGCAAAATAAAAAATGCAAAGTGGCTTTCAATATTTTTTTTTCATTCAGTGTCTTTTTTACCTTTTTTTCTGTAGGTGAGGAAAGTGAAAACAAAATCAAAAATGTATTTTCTAAGTCTTTTGCACTTATTTACAATAGTTCCTGATCTTCTAGAAAGTTCATCAAGTTTTCTCTACTTGCAATGGTTCAATATCTCTACTAAAAGTTCAAATGTCTTTAATAATAAACCATCTGGTAATCACTTATTAGCACTTCCAGCATATAATGTATCTGCTCGTCAAGCGGCAATGAAACTTCAAAGTACAGTTCTAGAGCAATTTGAAGTTCTAAAATATTCAGTTGAAACTGAATTGTCAACACAAAAGGCATTGAACTCCTTTACCCAGTCATTTGCAGTGAAGTAAGTCCATTCAGTTGCTGAGTACCTGCGACTTGGCACTCTTTTTCTTTTTGATCTCCTTTCTGCACAATTTTCACTGTCACTTTGATTGGATTCTTCAGTTACTTCAGCCCCAGTTGGAAGCACTTCTGTTATTGGGTCTGGACTTTTTGCAGGCCACTGATCTCCTCTTTCAGTTCTCGTTTCAGGCGCAACTGGGTTTTCAACATTCACTGAGCTAGCAAGAACTGACTTATTCTGATTTGACCCTCAGGCACCTTCGATTGCTTTTCACCAATTTGTGCAAGTTCTGCAACAGCCACTTGTCCAGTCCTCACTGGATAAGTGGCTGTTGTGGACCCCTTTACTCACCAATGCTGTTCCTAGAGAAGTAGGTACTGTGTCTTCAAGAGGTCTTGGAACTTTGCATGTTTGGCTTGCATGAACCCATTCAGAAGACCAGCATATTTCACAGTCATTGTAGTCACCAAGGTAACCTGGAACAACCGTTTCCAGTGTGGATCTAAGCATGACTTTCTTACATGCTTCTTCAGCAGAACCCAATTTCCTGGACTCAAGTCGTGACACTGCTCTTGTGCTGGCTGAACAGTTGTTTCTTCAACCTGGTGAGACAAAGAGAGAAACTTATCAGCTAGTCCATTGTAATAATCCATCACTAAGCCATCTGAAATGTTCACAAGTGCATTTGCAGGCACAGCTGGTAACATAGCGCGTCCCGTAAGTATTTTGTGAGGGGACAGTCCTGTTTTTCTGTTGGGTATGCTAAGCTTGCTCATCAGAACAAGTGGCAATGCATCTGGCCATTTCAACGTTGTAGATGCACACACTTTAGCCAGTCGAGACTTTAAAGTTCCATTCATGTGCTCGACCAGTCCAGAGGCTTCTTGTCTGTAACTGCAGTACAATCTTTTCTCAATTTGCAATGCCGCACACAACAATTTGATGATCTCATTATAAAAACTGGAATCCTCTGTCTTATTCCAAAGAAGCCAGAAACTTGAATCTGGGCATCAATTCCTTTAAAAGCAGCTTTGCAACAGAGAGGCTATCATTCTTGTGGGTTGGGAAAGCCTCAACCAAATGTGAGAACATGGTCACAACCAACAACTCATACCTCAATCTATTGTAAACAGGCATTTCAATTAAATCAAGTTGCATTCGATTGAAAGGACCTCCTGATCTGCCTATATGGCTCATATTAACAACGATACATTTCCCTACATTCATCTATTGGCATGTTACACATCAGTGACACACAGCTTCTGCAACTACTTTGAATCTAGGGTTGTACCATGTTTGCCTGAAAGTTCTAATAATGGCATCTCTGCCAATGTCTACCTGACTATGGAAATACCTTGCCATTGATGGCAACAAACTATTTGACAACACTGCTTTTCCTTCACTGGAAACCCAAACATTGTGTTCAATTATCTGAACACGGCCTGCTCTACTTCAACCTCTACATTCTTCTTCAATCACTTCTTCCTGCAATCTCTTAACCACTTCCCAGGTATCGATTGCTGTCATCAACAAACTTTGGTTGTCTCACTGCTTCGTCTATCGCTCCATTCCTCATTACAGGGTGTGCTATGGAGTGCACAATATCTAGCTACTTGGCCAGTATAGGCATTGCCTAATGAGATGTAATCACTTGACGTTTGATGTGCTGCACATTTCACAACTGCAGTTCTCACAGGTAACTGTATTGCTTTCAACAATTGGCAAACTCTGTCACTGTTTTGGATAGGTGATCTAGAAGAGGTCAGAAAACCTCTCTGAGATTATACCTGTTTGAAGTCATGAACGTCTCCAAAACCATATTGACTATCAGTGAAAATGGACACTTTAAACTGTTCAGAAACACAGCATGGCCCAGTAAGAGCCACCAATTTGGCTACTTGGGTGGAAAAGACAGCTTGAAGTCATGAAGCGTCTATCACTCCTGAGCTTGTACAAAATGCATAACCAGCTCTCAGAGTTCCATCATTGTCTCTTAAACAGTAGCCATCAACAAGCATGACATAGTCATTTTCGTTTAAGGAACTATCTTGAATATCAGGTGTTGGTTTGGTGCACAGTTCAGTCACATCGAGACAGTCATGTTCCACTTCATCTTCATCATAACATTTTGAACATTACAGTGCATAAGCGATGCAGGATTCAACACAGTGCAACGTCTAATATTCACATTTGATGAACCTAAAATGAACTGTTCATAACAGGTCAAACAAGCATTAGAAAAATGTTGAGGTTTTTTTTGTGTTAAAAGGATTTCAACAGAATGGGGCACAAAAACATTCAGTGGGTGGCCCATGACAATGCTCTTGCACCGGCCAATGCTAACACTAGCGGCTGCAACTGACTTTAAACAGCCAGGCAAAGCAGCAGATACTAGGTCCAGAGTGGCAGAAAAAATATGCCACTGGTCTGTTGACCTCTCTGTGTAACTGCGTTAAAACAGAAAGCGCACAACCATCTCTTTCACAACAAAACAAAGAAAATCATTTGTTGTAATCAGACATTCCCAGAGCTGGGGCTCGGTACAGGCTTTCTCTCAGCTCAGAGAAGGCTTTCTTGCAAGTGTCATTGATTGACACCAAATCACACAGATCCTTCTGCGTCAATTTCAAAGAAAGTTTTGACAACAGTGAAACATTTGGGATCCACTAGCAGCAGTAGCTGGCCATTCCCAAGAACATTACAACTTCTATTTGTGTTACAGGCTGATTCATTTGCATGATTGTTGAGATTCTCTCTTGGAACACCTTTCTTTAATGTGGTGACCTAAGTACTTCAACTCTCTTTGACAATACTGTAATATTGCAGGGGAAACTTTATGGCCAAGGTGGTTTAACAGGGCAATGGTATCTCTGCTACAGGCTTCATGTGAGTTTGATGTAGCCATCAAATCATCAATGTACTGAACTAGGGCTGAATGAAATGGCATGTTCAAGAACTATAAATTATTTTTCAAAATCTGATTCAAAATGGATGGTGACTCCGTATACCCTTAAGGTGTACGACACCATGAATAAACACGGCTTCTGAATTTAAAAGCAAAAAGTTATTGTCTATCCTCATCAAGTGGAATGGAAAAGAATTCCTGACACATGTCAATGACAGAGAAGCACTCTGCCTCACAAAAAACAGAACCACTGGTACCTAAGTGGTTTCTGTATGGATCTAAAAAACATAGGCCGATCTGGGGGCAGAAATGGGCAACAGTAATGTGCCTCCAGAGGGAGCGACTCTTGCCCAAGGGCCCACAACCCAAATAAAATATACACACACACAAAACAATCCCTGGTGCCTAAGTGGTTTCTGCCCCCCTTGGGGGCATATGGGCCTATTAAAAATAGGCTGATCTTCCCCCAAGGAGGGCAGGAATGGCCTAAAGTATCATGCCCCCATGGGGAGTGACCCTTGCCTGAGGGGCCACTCCCCTTATGTAAACTAAACAACAAAAAATGAAATCCCTGGTGTCTAGTGAGATTCTGTTCCCCTTGGGGGCAGATTGGCCTTAAAATATGGCAGATCTGCCTCCAAGGGGGGGGGGCAGAAAAAGCCTAAACATATTGCCCCCAAGGGGGGAGCAACTCTTGCCCAGGGGGCTGCCTCCTAATAACCAAAATATTTTTATAAATAAATCCCTGGTGTCTAATGGGTTTCTGCGCCCCACCCCCCTTGGGGGAGACCAACGTAAATAAATGGCCGATCTGCAGAAACAGCAAACATATTGCTTCCCAAAGGGGAATGACCCTTCCCCAAGGGGTCGCTCCCCAAATAATCAAACAATTAAAGAAAAATCCCTGGTGTCTAGTAGGCATTCCTGCTGCACGATCGCTATGCGATCGTGCAGGAGGAATGCTCAAAGACACATCGGAGGAAAAGAAAAGCCTTTCCTCCAATGCCTCTTTAACCTCCCGGTTCTCCATTCCAGAGGGGAAACTAATCAGCTTCTTCTCGGGATGTGCTGGAAGCGGTGCACACTGACGTCAACGGATGTCGTGGGGGGGGGGGGTGGCAGGAGAAGCGCTTCCGCTGCCATCCCTGCCAGGGGTGGCCCACATTGGGAGCGCTAGCGCTCCTCTGCAGGTCACAGCGAGGACATAACGGTTACATCCGTGGCACAGCAGTGCTGTGCCACTTGACATAACCATTACTTTCATGGCATAGAAGTGGCTAAACTTGTTTGTAGCTTATGGTGTTTATTTACCTTTAAAATCTGATTTTGCACACTATTTACGTGACTTTGGGTTTGTGGTTATAAAATAAAGCTTTGATACTCTTTATTGATTGGAGTTTTCTTCCATGGCCACATGTATGGTTATGGTGTTTAAGTTTGTTGCTAGGGTTTTAATTGAATCGGTATGGTTACCACAATCTTCACTGGGTCCAAAGATCTCGACTACCTCAGGGAAGGATGAGAAAAATGTGTTAACAAATCTGGTACCAGAGGATGATTTTGTCTCCTACGGAGGTGAGCCATATATTTATGGAATGTTTGGAGTGACAAACCTGGTGACGGAGTGATGGTTTTGTCCCAAAGGAGGGGATTCATATATTCGTATTAGTGTTAAGGTTGACAAATCTGATAGTAAAGTTGTTCTATGGCTAGTTTGAAAGATTGATGAAATTCATGCGGTGTATGTATAAGTAGGGATTTGTGCTTGCAGTGCTTTTTGATACAAATTGTGGTGAAGAGTGATGTTGTGAGGTTATTGTGGAGTCATTGTACTCAAAGTGATTGTGGCTATTTGTGCTAAAAAATGTCAGTGGTTGCTGTTATTGTTGATGGGTCCGTTGAGGCCTAAGACTCCGGAGTAACGCACAAGTGTATGGAGACCTGCTGAGACAGTGCAGCCCTCACCTCCAGCAGAGGCTGCCCAGGAGGCACCTTCACCTGCTGACACAGTGCAGCCCTCACCTCCAAATGACAAAGTGCAGCCCTCACCACCAGCGGAAGCCATGTAGACCACCCTCCAGGGACTGCTGTACAAGGTGCCCCCTCCAGAAGCAGTGGGCATGTTCCCAACCTGAGAGACTGTGACCTTGCACTCCACAGCAGAGACAAATGGGCATGGAGCCCCCTCCAGAACCAGTGGGCAAGTCACCCACTCCCGAGACTGTGGCCTTGCACTCCTCAGCAGAGAGAAATGGGCATGGAGCCCCCTCCAGAACCAGTGGGAAAGTCACCCACTTCAGAGACTGTGGCCTTGCACTCCCCAACACAGAGTAATAGGCATTGAGCCCCTTCCAGAACCAGGGGAAAACTCACCCACTCCAGAGACTGTGTCCTTGCACTTCCCAGCAAAGGATTTTGGGCATGGTGCCCCCTCCAGAACCAGTGGGCAAGTCACCCACTCCAGAGACTGTGGCCGTGCACTCACCTGAGGTGCCTGCCCACTTGCAAACTGATGCCCCTGCAGAGTTCTATCCGGATTAAGGCCCTCATTACAACCTTGGAGGTCGGTGGTAAAGCGCCGGTACTACCGCCAACAGGCCGGCGGTAAAAAATAAATGGGATCACGACCATGGCGTAAACCGCCAACACAGACAGCCACTTTAACACTCCGACCGCCATGGCGGTAGCAACAAACACCATGGCGGTCACCGCCAACAGACAGGCAAAGACAATGTACTGCCCACCCCATTACAACCTGCCAATCCGCCAGCTTTTCCGGGGCAGTACCAACGCCATCAAAAGCACGGCGGAAACAGTGTTTGGAAGGGAAACCACTCACCTCTAGACACTCAACGAAGAACCAGGACGCCATGGAGCCCGAGTTACAGGTCCTGCCCATGCTGGTCTACCTCCTCATCTACCAGGAATATCAAAGGCGGCAGCAACGACCACGGTGAGTACTGCACCTAGTACACAGGGGGGGGAGGAAAAAGAGAACGACACACACACGCAACACTCCCACCCTCACCCACAACACCATACACACAAACACATGCAGCAACATTACATGTACACCCCGTAACCCCCTGGAAGAACGCAAGGACAAAAGGAATTGAGTCCAATCAGTGATATATTAGAAATAGGCAGTTATACATAAAAAATATAAATACAGTATTTACAAATATTTACAATATGTACATAAGGCCGTGCATTGTCCTTTCCAAATGTCCGTGGGCCACTGGGCCAAAAATCATGGGTCAAGCCCACACTTGATTCCTGCCTCAATACAGAGAGAACACTGAAGGGGTATCAGGTCGTAAACACACAGGCACCTCAGGGGATGGGGAAGAGTGGTTGCACCTCAGCCGGAAAATGGAATAACGCCACTGCTCCTGAGGGGGCTACATGCCCACAGCGATGTCCTTGGGAGTGCAAAGCCACAGTCTCTCTAGTGGGTGGTTTGCCCCCTGCTTGGTCCTGGGGAGTGCAAAGTCACAGTCTCTCAAGTCTCTCAAGTGGGTGGCTTGCCCACTGCTTGGTCCTGTGGATTGCAAAGCCACAGTCTCTCAAGTCTCTCTAGTGGGTAGTATGCCCACTGCTTGGTCCTGGGGAGTGCAAAGCCACAGTCTCTGGAGTGGATGGCTTCTCCACTGGTTCTGGAGGGGGTCTTGTGCCCAGTGTGTTTCATCCTGCCAAGGATAGGGTGAGTGGGTGCATACCTCCACTGGTTCTGGAGGGGGCTTTGTGCCCAGTGTGCTTCATCCTGTCAAGGAAAGGGTGAGTGGATGGCTTCTTCCACTGGTTCTGGAGGGGGCCTTGTGTCCAGTGATGCAGCACTTGGGGTGTGTCAGTTCACAATCCCTCACCTGGGTGTCTGAGCATGAGATTTGCAGGGTCCAGGTAGCATGATAGTCCATGGAGGCAGGGCTAGATTCCATCCTGCGGCGCCTAAGGCTGCAAACTGGTGGTAGTGCTGGTGGGTGTAATGCCAGTGGTGGTGGGAGGCTCCAGCCCCTCTCCTGCAGCCTCGGACGGACGCACACTGGGGCTGCTGGTAGTGGTCCTACTGTCAGTGCTGCAGGTGGCGGTGCTTGCGGCGGTGCTTATGGCGGCGATTCTGGCGGTGCTGCCCGCAGTGCAGGTTGCGGGGCAAGCGGTTCTGATGGTGGCCACCAGGCCCTCACCTGCAGCCTCCGACGCCTGAAGTGCCTTGCCGTGGGTTTTCTGCCCCTTCCTCACCTTGGCAGATGCTGTTGTGGCCTTAGATCTGGCAGCTGGAGTTTTGGAGGAGGCCTTGCTGGGTGGGTGGTGCTCCTTGTCCTTGCTGCATGCTGTCCTCTTCTTCACCTTGGCAGGTGACGGAATGGTTTGGTCCTTTGCAGGGGTCGGTGGTACACTGGCTGGCCTGACGGGTGCCCCCTTTGAACCTCTGGGAGTTGCAGGTACCACAGCGGACGCCGACTTGGTGGCTGACTTGCCGGCCTGGGTTCTGGACACCCTGGCCTGAGGGGAAGGGCAGGGATGGGGATAGGGGTAGGGAACAGGTCAATGTTTGCCAGGAAAAGGTTTTTAGACACACTGGGGCGGGAAGATGAAGAGGGTTTGGGAGTGGAGGAAGAGGGAGTGGTTGCAGGAGGTGGCTGTCTGCTGAGTTTGGGTGAAGGTGCATGGGCTGGATTTCTGAAGGAAGCAACATTACACACACAGAACCCCTTTGGTGTGTTATGGACTGATCATACCGACTCAGACTCAGCTAGTTCCGACTCAACGATACTGGAGGCACTTAGGGGCCTGAAGCTCACACCCAGATCTGCGGATGCGTTGTGACGATTAGAGGAGCAGACGGTGATACTATATCATTCCTCAAAGAATTCCGGTGCGGGATGGTGGTAAGTTGGCTCCGTGGAATTGGCCAGAACCGAAGGACATTGCTGTTACACATAAGTACTAGCTGGATAGCCTATTCATTTATATATTAGTTAATTACAACATTGATATCATGGTACTGGCAAGGCCAGCACCCCGGGGGCGCCGACATGTGTACTCTATTTGTTTCAAGGGTGGGGGCCCCTCATAAGAGCCGCCTCCAAATGTCAATATGGCGCTCCAGAAGGTATCCATATGGATACAGTTTTTCACTGCTGGAAGTGTGTTGAAGATTTTGCTATTACAGATAATGGGTAGAACAATACAAGTTCAGCATAGTTGTTGGGGTTGGGTTGTTTGGGAATGTTCTCATGTTTGTTTAATAGGTCTCACTTAAATATGAGATATTCTGCTACAGCTGATAGTCTATATTGAGCAGCGGGAAAGGTGTGGAATAACCTGGGGCAAAATTGTAATTCAGGTCACATCATATACACAAATTCTCTACAACAAAACATGGTGCAGACTGCAATCCACGCTATGCATGAATCCAACATAATCACGCGAAACGTACAGGGAAAGGCGACGCAGGGCAAGAGACACCGTATTCATGCTCGCCTCAAGCGTCAGGGGGTGCATATTGCCATCCTACAAGAGACACATCTATTGGAGACCAATTTGAAAAGATTAAGGTCGCACTGGGTCAGGCAGATTATGGTCACATCATACCTATGCTAGGGGGGTATTGGTGTGGATAGCACAAGGGGTACCGTATGTCCAACATACACATAGAATAGATCAGGGAGGCAGATACGTGGTAATAGAAGGGAAACTAGATGGTAGACAGCTTACGATAATAGGGATTTTCGCCCCAAACAGCGCGCTGTTTGAATTTCTGCGCACACTAACTCCAGCATTGCTAGTTAACCCTGAAGCGCCAGCGGTGTGGGGAGGGGACTTCAATAGTACACCGGATATGGTACTCGATCGATCAACCCCGCCCCCAAAAGGGCTGACACAGGGGAGCATCAATGGTCCGCTACTGACATGGGTGGGAGACATGAGATTATATGATATCTGGCGTATAGGACATCCAGCTCAAAGAGAATATTCATTCTACTCAGCACCCACAAGGTATATACCAGGATAGACATTATATGGGGGACTCCTGATATGTGCTCCCTAGTCAAGGACATTGAATATCTGGCTAAAACGCTGTCTGATCATTCTCCACTGAAGATGACTATACGGTGGGGGAGGAGATGTTCTGTGATCCCCACTTGCCGATTGCAGGTGGAAGCCCTCCAAGACCAGGCTTTTAGGGAAGAGTTGAATACAACAATAAGACAGTACTGGGAAAAAAATAGGGACTCCACAAACACAACAGCAACGGAATGGGATGCCCACAAGGTTATTGTCCGGGGTTGTTGTCTATCAGCTAATTGGGGAGTGCGGCCGTCCCTTCATGTTGAGGTTGCCAAATTGGAAAAGGAGGTGAGAAAGCTAGAAGTCGCAGTGCCACAAAATGGGGCATAATTTCCGGAGTTAAGCGACATGCGCACAAAATATGATGAGGCAAATTTAAGGCTCCGCCAACATGACTACAATTACCACTTGATGCAATTACAAACAGAGGGTGACAGGTCGGGGAGATTGTTGGCGTGGTTCCTACGGGAGGACCGTGAGCAAGTTCCCATAGGATCCATACGCCTGACTGATGGAAGTATGGCCACCAGTCAGGAAGCAATCAACAAAGCATTTGAGGACTATTACACCGGTTTAGACAGGGGACAGACAAGGTGCACTACCCAACAACTGGGGTCTTCTCTCGGAGGGGCACCCCTAGCAAAACTGTCACAATCAGATAGAGACACATTAGAGGCTCCTATACAAATGGAAGAGTTAGAGGCAGCCATAATGCAAATGTCCAGAAACAAAGCACCAGGAAGAGATGGCTTACCAATAGAATACTACACCACTTACTCAAAACACCTGAAATCACATCTACTGGCGGTGTTCGAAGAGGCGTGGACCCACAAGATACTCCCGCTTACGCAAAGAGAAGCACTGATAGTGGTCCTTCCCAAACAGGAGCTTGACCGCACAGATGTTAAATCCTATAGACTGCTCTTGCTTCTAAATCTAGATTGCAAAATCCTAGGCAAAGTACTGGCAAATAGGTTGGCTCCCATAATAAATACCTTAATACACGAAGACCAGAATGGCTTTATCCCAAAATGCAACACCTTTTTGAATATTCGTAGGTTGCTGAGCATAATGGGGGCATATGATAATGTGGCGATGTCATTAGACGTCGAGAAAGCATTTGACACACTAGGGTGGGACTACTTGTTTACAATTATGCATAATATGGGATTTGGTCCTACCTACATACGCTGGGTGCAGACATTGTATGCTGAACCCAGGGCTAGAGTGAAAACAGGAGGCATTGTGTCTGATAGTTTCCCAGTTGGTAGGGGTACCTGACAGGGGTGTCCGCTGTCTCTCTTACTATTCGCCATAGCGATGGAACCATTGGCGATCAGACTACGGGCAATGGGGGAGCAATGGGGAGTGATCAGAACTGGAATTCGCTATATTGTTTCACTGTATGCAGATGATGCATTGATATACGTGAGAAGGGGGTGCGAAGTGGTGCCTTTAGTGATATCCCTGCTGGAGGAGTATGGGAAAATATTGGGATTGGTGGTGAACTGGGATAAGTCCTGTGCGTTCCCACTGATTAATTGGCCTACGGAGAATAGTGAACCTGTTCCGGCGGGATGCCTGAAGTGGTGCTTTGATACATTCAAATACCTGGTAGTTCACATTTACCATAAGCCTGGAGAGTTAAGGGACGGCAATCTGGGGCGCGCACTGAAATCTATGAGGGGGTCCCTACGCTTTTGGTGCTCACTACCATTGTCGCCGTTAGGCAAAGTGGCGGTGGCGAACATGTTATTACTTCCCCGACTTCTCTACTTTTTTGCAACTTTTCCGGTTGTAGTGCCAAAAAGCTTTTTTCGTGAATTGAACACAGTACTATTGGGACTTATGTGGGGGGGCAGAACCCGAGTGGCACTTGCCACCCTGCATCGCCCATTGAATGAGGGTGGTCTGAGTGCCCCCAATTTTGAACTATACTTCGCTTCCGCGCAATTACAATGGATACTAAATTGGATACACAGACCCGAATCAGCAGAATCCACATGGATTAGATCACAGTTGAATGATGTGCAGCTGATTACATGGCTGTCGAGTACCATTGCGAAAGGGGCCTCAGGCAACCCATTAATTTAATCTGCGCATGCATGCTGGACACAGTATATACAAAAGGATCGCATGGGCTCCCCGTACTCTCCCCTTATCCCCATAGGACAAATCTCGAGGAAGGGTAATGTGTTTGGAGTGTACTCTACCGCTATTTGGGCAGAAGTGGGGATATTAAGGGTAAAAGGGGATTAGGAAGGGAACAGCTGGGAAGGAGACCTGTAGGAAGCAAAAGGTTAAAACACACAATAACAAGATTATAGCATATGAATCAGTACTAGATTATAACTCTAAGCAATGTCGTTCTGAAATCATAGATAACCTATGAATGGACTTAAACAACTAGGCTTCAAGGTTACTGGACACCTGAGAGGAAATCAGGAAATGGTCAAATGCAATGTTCAGATTCAAACATCATCTTTTGCATGATGATCAATGAAAGAAAAACATTATTATATACACACTACATCACATCTAGAACTCTAACATTTTGGGGGTCATTACAACATTGGCGGTATAAGGCGCTTACCGCCGCGCAGAAGACCGCTGAACAGGGCAAAGACTGCCATGGCAAAGCACCGCTGAACAGTCCATAGACCGCCATGGCAAAGCACCGCTGAACAAGGCCAAGACCGCCATGGTGAAGACCGCTGAACAGGGCAAAGACTGACATGTCAGAGCACCGCTGAACAGTCCATAGACCGCCATGGCAAAGCACCGCTGAAGAGTCCATAGACCGCCATGGCAAAGCACCGCTGAACAAGGCCAAGACCGCCATGGTGAAGACCGCTGAACAGGGCAAAGACTGCCATGGCAAAGCACCGCTGAACAGTCCATTGACCGCCATGGCAAAGCACCGCTGAACAAGGCCAAGAACGCCATGGTGAAGACCGCTGAACAGGGCAAAGACTGCCATGTCAGAGCACCGCTGAACAGTCCATGGACCGCCATGGCAAAGCACCGCTGAACAAGGCCAAGACCGCCATGGTGAAGACCGCTGAACAGGGCAAAGACTGCCATGGTGAAGACCGCTGAACAGGGCAAACACCGTGTGGGTATGAATAGGCCGCCACATCAGGCATCCTTATCCCATGTGCAGCTCGGACAGTGACAGGACAGGAACTTTCACGGGGAGACTCATCCAGTCTGGGCACCAGTCCCACCCAGTACCAGTTGAGAACTGCATCTACTTGCGATAATGTGGCTTTGCACTCCCCAGGATAGTACAGTGGGCAAACCACCCACTGCAAAGACTTGTGAGACTGTGGCTTTGCACTCCCCAGGATGGTACAGTGGGCAACCCACCCACTGTAGAGACTTGTGAGACTGTGGCTTTGCACTCCCCAGGATGGTACAGTGGGCAAACCACCCACTGTAAAGACTTGTGAGACTGTGGCTTTGCCCTCCCCAGGATACATCAATGGGCATGGAGCCCGGTCGTGGATCTGGCTTTGCATTCATCTGGCTGAGGTGCCCCCCCTTCCCTTCCCCCTGAGGTGCCTGTAGTGTTTCTATCTGATGCCCCGGCAGTGTTCTTTCGGATTTTGGTCAGGTATCTATTGTGGGCCTCGCCCATGCATTTTTGGACTGTTGGTGCACGGACATTGTTGTGTACATATCTGCAATACTTCTTGTATTGTATATATAATTATGACAGATTTCGAGATATGATTCAGTATATTTTTATATGACATATATATTGGCACATTACAATGTTTGCCAGCAATTCGCTTTGTCTTTGCATTCTTCCGGGGGAATTGTGGGTTGTTCATGTGATATTTTTGACTGCATTGGTGTGTATGTTGTGATATGCGAGGGTGGGGGTGGGGGGTGTTTAGTGGGTGTCCCCCTACCTTTTGCCTCCCCCTCCCCCGTGTCGTAGATGCAGTACTCACCGGTATGTTCTGCTCCTACGTCGCTGTTGTTCGCAGAGGAGCAGAAAGACAAGGGCAGGTAGGATTTGGAGTTCCGGCTCCATGGAGTCGTCATTCCTCGTGGAGTGTGTTCAGGTGAGCGTTTTCCCATAGCAAAAGCTGTTTCTGCCTTGTTTTTATCCACGGAGAATCCGCCCCGGAAAAGGTGGCGGATTGGTAGGTTATGATACTGTGGGCGGTACATTGTCTTCCGCCTGTCTGTTGGCGGTGACCGCCACGCTGTTTGTCTGTACCGCCGTAGCGGGCGAAGTGTTAAAGTGCCTGTCTTTGTTGGCGGTTACCGCCAGGGTCATAATTCCCTTTCTTTGTCCGCCGGCCTGTTTGCGGTATTTCCGCAGCTTTAACACCGTCCGCCAGGGTTCTAATGACCACCTTTGTTCTTTCAGAAAACTGTAGGAAACATGAATTGTGCACATTGTATACTTTCACAAGGTTGTATATACCATGGAATGACTGTGCACCATGAATAACATAAGTTAGGCTCGAGAAATTAATCACGCGCCTTGCAGGCTAGAAAACTACCTCGTAAATGCCATGAAGAGGTAGCACATTATGAACACCATGATATTAAACACAAGAAAAGAATTGCGCTTCCTGCCGATTCAGATGTCACCATGAAAATGCCAGAAAAAGTTAACGCACAATGAATAACATGAATTACACGAGAATGAAATTGCGCGTCTCGCCGATTTAAATGCCACCATGTAAATGCCAGAAAATGGTAGTGCACAATGAACAGCATGAGTTACACAACGAGAAATGAATCACGTGTTTCGCCGATTCGAATGTCACCACGTAAATGCCAGAAAATGGTAGCGCACAATGAACAACATGAGTTACACACGGGAAATGAATCACGCGTTTAGCCAATTCGAATGCCACCATGTAAATGTCAGGAAATGGCAGCGCACAATGAACAACATGAGTTACACACGAGAAATGAATTGCGCGTTTAGCCGATTCAAATGCCACCATGTAAATGTCAGGGAATGGTAGCGCACCATGAATATTAAGGTTTAAAACACGAGGAACGAATCACGCGTCTTGCCGATTCGAAAGTCACCATATGAATGCCTGGAAATGGTAATGCACAATGAATATCAAGGGTTAAAGCACGAGGAAAGAATTGCGCGTCTTGCCGTTTCTAATGCTACCATATGAGTACCTAGAAATAGTAACGCACATTGAATATTCAGGGTTAAAGCACGAGGAAAGAATTGCGCGTCTTGACGATTCGAGTGTTACCATATGAATGTCTGGAAATGGTAATGCACATTGAATATCAAGGGTTAAAGCACGAGGAAAGAATTGCGCATCTTGCCGATTCGAATGTTACCATATGAATGCCTGGAAATGGTAACGCACAATGAATAACATGAATAAAACACGAGTAAGGAATCGCGCGTCTTGCCGATTCGAATGTCAGCATGTAAATGCCCAATAAACATCAAGCACACTTTCACACGGACGAGAGTCAAAAGATTTTATCATGATAATTAGGCCCAAGAACTCGAACTCCTTCGAGAACGGGATCGGGGGCCCAGCCCGACCTCCGTCTTACTGCCCTGATCAAGAATCATCAAGCGCAGTGAAAGGGCGAGGTCTGGAAGATTCAATTAGGCCTCTGGAACAGGAGCTCAGGAAGTTGCTGCTGCTCTGCACCTGGACCTCTGAATAGTGAGCATGTGGAGCTGGGCTGGCTCCCTTTTATAGAGTTTTAGCCCAGCCCACCAACCACACCTAGGGATGCTGCAGGGAAGCTTCTAGAAGGCCCTGGAAAGGGACCACACCCTGACACTGTCTGAAAGCCTGCAGCAGTATATTACATGTGGACAATATTTATATGCATGCTGATCATAAGTCTTCAGGATGAAACTCTGCCATGCAAAAGGTTAAACAACATTATATCAGCACTATGCATAAATTATGTTAGCTGGAAATCATTAGGTTTTTGCATTCTGGTCGCCCGTAGAGCATGCACTGCCCTGATGTTGACAATCATCAGGCGATCGGGAGCTAGATATTTCCCCAGCATTTCATCACATGCTGTTATATGACACTCAAGCTAAAGTCATAACAAATTTATATAAAATTTTAAACAGTTGTCCTGTGACGTGACTGGATTAGAGAATGTTAGGAATCGGTGGAACGCTGTTCTACCAAATCAGTTATCACCCGAGCAGTGGTCACAAGCTCTACAGCATACCCGAAGGGTGTCTAGAACCCCCAGATTCAGATACACCCAATTCAATTACACACACCAGACGTACCTCTCACCTGCTCGGCTGAGATGCATGTTCCCTGGTTCTGACCCTCTCTGCCCCCGCTGTGGCTCCCCGTCTACCCACTTCTACCACATGGTTTGGGACTGTGGTCCCCTCGAGGTTGAGTGGCGGAGGATAGTGACTGATGTGTCAGAGATAACGGACCACTTATTTTTGCTGGAACCCGGTTCCTGCCTATTGGGAGTTAGGACAAGGGGTAAAAAAGCACAAGAATATATATAAGTTTGCAGACCTAGCATTCATAATGTAGAAAAGATTGATTGCAATGAACTGGAAAGCCTCTAAGGCACCAGATTTGAAAACATGGCAGGCATTGACACTGCGCTGGACCAGGACAGAACATTATGTACTACGCAAATTGTCAGGCAAAGGTCAGACGCACGCTGGTTGCGATGCTTGGGAGACATTTGTCACTAAATTGGAAGTCAAAAACGATGAGCGCCCACCAGGAAACCCGACAATATCATAGGGCCGCGGGAAGGGGACATTCCACACAAGGGCCTGAACAGATCACATGCGGTCCACAAAGAAGAAACAAATACATGAGTGGAGTATACATCATAGCAGGGACCCCTGCTTCATGGCTACTGACCCCATTGAGGAATGCCAGGACAAGGGCAGAGGAACGTTACAATGAGGCACATGGGCATACAAGAAGGATTATAGAAAGGACCTTTGGCCTCCTGAAGGCCAGGTTCCGGTGCCTCCAACTGACAGGTGGATCCCTGTACTACTCTCCCAAGAAGGTGTGCCACATCATTGTTGCATGTTGCATGTTGCACAACCTGGCTTGAGACGCCAGGTGCCTTTTCTGCAGGAGGGTGTGTCTGGAGATGGTCTTGTGGCAGCGGTGGAGCCTGTGGACAGTGAAGAAGAGGAGGCAGAGGAAGAAGATCTTGACAGCAGAACCAATGTAATTCAGCAGTACTTCCAGTGACACACAGGTAAGACACTGTAACTCCACTTTACATTTCAGTTATCTGTTGGACATTGTACAAGGCAGCCTCTTTCCCTATGTCTATGGCCACTGACTGTACCCTTTGGCATCTCTATTCTCAGATTTCTGTGCCCCACTCTGGCTCCTGCTATGTGTACTGCTGCACACCAAAGGTCATCCTAAAGTATATTTCACTGTGCATTGCAATGCTTTAATGATGTTGTACTCACACATTTGTGAATCATTTGACAGACTCCAGATTGGTATTTGTTCCAAGGGTGTTCATTTAGGTGCTCATAAGTAGAGGGGGATGTGCAAGGGGCTGGGCTGATGGTGGATGAAAGTTCAGGGTAGAGTCCAGTCTCTTGGTATCACAGGTGCATTGTCCAATGGGGCATAGGACGGGGAGTAATGGCAGTTCAAGGTGGACAGGGTGATAGTGTGGGACACAAGGGTGACAATCAGGAGCTTCTTATTTCCTGGCAGGGTCTTGGCAATGTTCTCTGGCTTCTGCCTGGATCACAGGGACCGTTTGCGGGGTGGTTATCATTCTGCAGGGGGTGGGGTGCTGGTGGCCTGTTGGTCCTGTGGCCGGGCCTCCTGTCCACTAGCACCGGCGGAGGTGAAAGGCTGTTCCTCGGTTTGGCTAGTGTCAGGTGCCTGTTGTTGTGCCACTGCCTCCCTCATGGTCTTGCCCATGTCAGCCAGCACCCCTGCAATGGTGACCAGGATGGAGTAGATTTTTGTGAAGTCATCCCTGATCCCCAGGAACTGTCCTTCCTGCAGCCGCTGGGCCTCCTGCAACTTGGCCAGTATCTGGCCCAACTTCTCCTGGGAATGGTGGTATGCTCCCAGGATGTTGGAGAGTGCCTCGTGGAGAGTGGGTTCCCTGGGCCTGTCCTTTCCTTGTCGCACAGCAGTCCTCCCAGCTTCCCTGTTGTCCTGTGCCTCTGTCCCCTGAACCGTGTGCCCACTGCCACTAACCCCAGGTCCCTGATCGTCCTCTGTTTGAGGGGTTGCCTTGGGTCCCTGTAGTGGTGGACACACTGCTGATTGACGTGTCCTGGGGACAGTGGCATGGGCCCGCTGGGTGGGTGCTGTGCTGGTGTTTCCTGAGGGGGTAGGCTATGTGGTGGGTTGGGACTGTGGCAGGGGAACCAACTGTCCAGAGGTCCCGGATGGGCCAGGTTGGTCATCCTGATACAGGCGTGCAGAGCTCATGTCATCACTGTGGGCCTCTTCGGGGGGGAGTGGATGTAGCTGGCACCTCCTCTCTGGTGACATTGAATATGGGTCCTGCTGAACAGGGCAAAGACTGCCATGGTGAAGACCGCTGAACAGGGCAAACACCGTGTGGGTATGAATAGGCCGCCACATCAGGCATCCTTATCCCATGTGCAGCTGGGACAGTGACAGGACAGGAACTTTCACAGGGAGACTCATCCAGTCTGGGCACCAGTCCCACCCAGTACCAGTTGAGAACTGCATCTACTTGCGATAATGTGGCTTTGCACTCCCCAGGATGGTACAGGTGGCAAACCACCCACTGTAAAGACTTGTGAGACTGTGGCTTTGCACTCCCCAGGATGGTACAGTGGGCAACCCACCCACTGTAGAGACTTGTGAGACTGTGGCTTTGCACTCCCCAGGATGGTACAGTGGGCAAACCACCCACTGTAAAGACTTGTGAGACTGTGGCTTTGCACTCCCCAGGATACATCAATGGGCATGGAGCCCCGTCGTGGATCTGGCTTTGCATTCATCCGACTGAGGTGCCCCCCTTCCCTTCCTCCTGAGGTGCCTGTAGTGTTTCTATCTGATGCCCCGGCAGTGTTCTCTCGGATTTTGGTCAGGTATCTATTGTGGGCCTCGCCCATGCATTTTTGGACTGTTGGTGCACGGACATTGTTGTGTACATATCTGCACTACCTCTTGTATTGTATATATAATTATGACAGATTTCGAGATATGATTCAGTATATTTTTATATGACATGCATATTGGCACATTACAATGTTTGCCCGCAATTCGCTTTGTCTTTGCATTCTTCCGGGGGAATTGTGGGTTGTTCTTGTGATATTTTTGACTGCATTGGTGTGTATGTTGTGATATGCGAGGGTGGGGGTGGGGGTGTTTAGTGGGTGTCCCCCTAACTTTTGCCTCCCCTCCCCCCTGTGTCGTAGATGCAGTACTCACCGGTATGTTCTGCTCCTACGTCGCTGTTGTTCGCAGAGGAGCAGAAAGACAAGGGCAGGTAGGATTTGGAGTTCCGGCTCCATGGAGTCGTCGTTCCTCGTGGAGTGTGTTCAGGTGAGCGTTTTCCCATAGCAAAAGCTGTTTCTGCCTTGTTTTTATCCACGGAGAATCCGCCCCGGAAAACGTGGCGGATTGGTAGGTTATGATACTGTGGGCGGTACATTGTCTTCCGCCTGTCTGTTGGCGGTGACTGCCACACTGTTTGTCTGTACCGCTGTGGCGGGCGAAGTGTTAAAGTGGCTGTCTTTGTTGGCGGTTACCGCCAGGGTCATAATTCCCTTTCTTTGTCCACCGGCCTGTTTGCGGTATTTCCGCAGCTTTAACACCGTCCACCAGGGTTGTAATGACCACCTTTGTTCTTTCAAAAAACTGTAGGAAACATGAATTGTTCACATTGTATACTTTCACAAGGTCGTAAATACCATGGAATGACAGTGCACCATGAATAACATAAGTTAGGCTCGAGAAATTAATCACGCGCCTTGCAGGCTAGAAAACTGACTCGTAAATGCCATGAAGAGGTAGCACATTATGAACACCATGATATTAAACACAAGAAAAGAATTGCGCTTCCTGCCGATTCAGATGTCACCATGAAAATGCCAGAAAAAGTTAACGCACAATGAATAACATGAATTACACGAGAATGAAATTGCGCGTCTCGTCAATTTAAATGCCACCATGTAAATGCCAGAAAATGGTAGTGCACAATGAACAGCAGGAGTTACACAACGAGAAATGAATCACGTGTTTCGCCGATTCGAATGCCACCACGTAAATGCCAGAAAATGGTAGCGCACAATGAACAACATGAGTTACACACGGGAAATGAATCACACGTTTAGCCAATTCGAATGCCACCATGTAAATGTCAGGAAATGGCAGTGCACAATGAACAACATGAGTTACACACGAGAAATGAATTGCGCGTTTAGCCGATTCAAATACCACCATGTAAATGTCAGGAAATGGTAGCGCACCATGAATATTAAGGTTTAAAACACGAGGAACGAATCACGCGTCTTGCCGATTTTAAAGTCACCATATGAATGCCTGGAAATAATGGTAATGCACAATGAATACCAAGGGTTAAAGCACGAGGAAAGAATTGCGCGTCTTGCCGTTTCTAATGCTACCATATGACTACCTGGAAATGGTAATGCACATTGAATATCAAGGGTTAAAGCACGAGGAAAGAATTGTGCATCTTGCCGATTCGAATGTTACCATGTGAATGCCTGGAAATGGTAACGCACAATGAATAACATGAATTAAACACGAGTAAGGAATCGCGCGTCTTGCCGATTCGAATGTCAGCATGTAAATGCCCAATAAACATCAAGCACACTTTCACACGCACAAGAGTCAAAAGATTTTATCATGATAATTAGGCCCAAGAACTCGAACTCCTTCGAGAACGGGATCGGGGGCCGAGCCCGACCTCCGTCTTACCGCCCTGATCAAGAATCAGCAAGCGCAGTGAAAGGGCGATGTCTGGAAGATTCAATTAGGCCTCCGGAACAGAAGCTCAGGAAGTTGCTGCTGCTCTGCACCTGGACCTCTGAATAGTGAGCATGTGGAGCTGGGCTGGCTCCCTTTTATAGAGTTTTAGCCCAGCCCACCAACCACACCTAGGGATGCTGCAGGGAAGCTTCTAGAAGGCCCTGGAAAGGGACCACACCCTGACACTGTCTGAAAGCCTGCAGCAGTATATTACATGTGGACAATATTTATATGCATGCTGATCATAAGTCTTCAGGATGAAACTCTGCCATGCAAAAGGTTAAACAACATTATATCAGCACAATGCATAAATTATGCTAGCTGGAAATCATTAGGTTTTTGCATTCTGGTTGCCCGTAGAGCACGCACTGCCCTGATGTTGACAATCGTCAGGCGATCGGGAGCTAGATATTTCCCCAGCATTTCATCACATGATGTTATATGACACTCAAGCTAAAGTCATAACAAATTTATATAAAATTTTAAACAGATGTCCCGTGACTGGATTAGAGAATGTTAGGAATCGTTGGAACGCTGTTCTACCGAATCAGTTATCACCGGAGCAGTGGTCACAAGCTCTACAGCATACCCGAAGGGTGTCTAGAACCCCCAGATTCAGATACACCCAATTCAATTATACACACCAGACGTACCTCTCACCTGCTCGGCTGAGACGCATGTTCCCTGGTTCTGACCCTCTCTGCCCCCACTGTGGCTCCCCGTCTGCCCACTTCTACCACATGGTTTGGGAGTGTGGTCCCCTCGAGGTTGAGTGGCGGAGGATAGTGACTGATGTGTCAGAGATAACGGACCACTTATTTTTGCAGGAACCCGGTTCCTGCCTATTGGGAGTTAGGACAAGGGGTAAAAAAGCACAAGCATATACATAAGTTTGCAGACCTAGCATTCATAATGTACAAAAGATTGATTGCAATGAACTGGAAAGCGTCTAAGGCACCAGATTTGAAAACATGGCAGGCATTGACACTGCGCTGGACCAGGACAGAACATTATGTACTACGCAAATTGTCAGACAAAGGTCAGACGCACGCTGGTTGCGATGCTTGGGAGACATTTGTCACTAAATTGGAAGTCAAAAACGATGAGCGCCCACCATGAAACCCGACAATATCATAGGGCTGCGGGAAGGGGAAATTCCACACAAGGGCCTGAACAGATCACATGCGGTCCACAAAGAAGAAACAAATACATGAGTGGAGTATACATCATAGCAGGGACCAATACACGTCACACTTCGCTACACACTAAATGTGGTAAACAGATAATGACTTCCGCCAATCCGCTGTTCACATCTTCATTTATAACTCTTGACTCAGTTGTGCATTAAAAAAGATGATTCCTGTGCAATACAATTAGACCTAAGTTGTTGTTAATGTAATATTTTATCATGGATAAATTAGATCCTATCACTATAATTGTAGATGTGATTGACAATATATGTGCAGAAAAATAAAAAGATGTTTAAAAAAAGGTGCATGGGCTGGATGCTGTTGTGAGGTGGATGGCTGTTGGGTGGGTGGGTGCTTGCGTTTGTGTACTTTGGGAGGAGGGGTCACAGACACCCTGGGAGAGGACACAGGCGACATATGGGGGTGGTGACTACTCGTGAGGGGTGTGTTGTGATGGGCGTGCTGGTGATGGAGGTAGTGGATGAAGATGTAGTGCATGCAGATGTGAGTGGAGACGCTACTGGGAGGGAGGTGGACGAAGAGGAGGAGGGGGACACAGTGGAGGCAGTAGATGTTGGTGTGTCTGCATGGGTATGGTGCTTGTGTGAGTGCCTGTGAGATGAAGTGTGGTGCTTATGTTTGCCTGAGCCTCTTTTGTGTGGTGATTTGGGTGAATGCTGGTCTGAAGGTGTGCTTGGGATAGGCTGGGGAGGGAATTGGGTCTGGGTAGAGGAAGTTGGAGGGGGGAGGCTAGACACAGGGACAAGGGCTGCCATCAGTGCTGAGGCCAGAGCCTGAAATGCTCTCTGTTAGGCCGCCATGCCAGAGTGAATGCCCTCCAGAGATGCATTTGTTTGTTGCAAATGCCTCTTGACACCTTGGATGGCATTCAGTATGGTTGTCTGCCCAACAGATAGGGATCTCAGGAGGTCAATAGCTTCCTCACTGAGGGCAGCAGGGCTGACTGGGGCAGGGCCTGAGGTTCCTGGGGCGAAGGAGATGCCCACCCTCCTGAGTGAGCGGGCACGGGAAACACGCTGAGGGGCTACTGGGAGGGTGGTGCTGGTAGGGGGGGTGGCGGCTGCACCTGTTGTGGGGTGGGCATAGAAGTGTCCACCACCGCCAGAGAGCCTCCATTGGAGGAGGAGTCGCTGTCTGTGGTGTCCCCTCCTATCCCCATCATGGTGCTTCCCTCGCCCTCCGTCCCACTGGTGCCCCCACCGTCGGTGGATTTGGCCTCCAGGCCCATGTGGGATGCAGCTCCCTCCGTCGCCGGTGCCTCTGCTCCTCTGCCAGATGATGCTAATGCACATAAGGACAAGGTGACAAAACAAAAAGGGGGAGAGAGACAGAGGATACACTTGGTCAATGCCAGCAACACCACTACTGTTGGCGTACACAATACACAGGGAACAGCGCTATGCACTAGGCCATACCCAACCATTTACTAAGACAGTCACCAGCCCATGGGGTACAATGCCTAACGCCATCATCTGCTCACCAGAACCACACAGGACCCTGCCCAGTAGTAGATGCCCACTAACACTATTGGGGTAGGAGTGCTCCAGAGCCTCCCCAACAATGGACCTACCCTCCCATGTTCACCCTGGCCTAGGGGCACCTACAGCCCACATCCCCCACCCAGGTACCTCCTAACGCTTGCAAAGTCAGGTTTCAGATTCAGTACTCACCCCCTTGCGGCTGCTGTGATGCCTTCAAGCGCCCATCCAACTCGGGATAGGCCACCGCCAGGAAGGGGAACATCAGGGAGGTCATGGTGAGACAGACACCCCTTCCTCGTTGGGAGGCCAGCACCAGCTTCTTCTTTGCCCAGAGGCGCAGGTCCTCCCACCTATTGTGGCAGTGGGTGCTCCGCCTGTCAAAGACCCCCAGGGTCCGCACCTCCGTGGCGATGGCACGCCAAATACCCTTTTCCTGGTGGGCGCTGCCCTGCAGGGAAAAGACAGCAGAAAAGGGAATTAGTCACTCGTCCGGACCGTCAGACTCATTGCCCACCAGATCCCACCCATCCCCTGAGGCACAGACATTGGCACAGCAACTGATTGTCGGATTCACATTTTGTTTCTGTAAAGTAAACAAGTCATCCTTAGTGCAATAGATGTGTGAATATGACGCTCTGCTCACCGTTCTCTTCCAAAGGCTTCAACCGCTGAGGCAGAATATGAGATGGCGGAATCCTCTGGTGTACAGACCCCTGGTGAACCTTGTGTCAATGAAGGACAGACACATTATCATTACCTACAGACTTGATCGTGCCACAATCCAAGAACTGTGTGCCCAATTGGAGCCAGACCTGATGTCAGCTATCCGCCAGCCCACAGGTATCCCCCCTCTAGTACAGGTCCTGTCAGTGCTCCATTTCCTGGCAAGTGGTTCCTTCCAAACAACAATGGCCATGGAATCAGGGATGTCTCAGCCAATGTTCTCTTATGTGTTGACCAGAGTGTTTTTTGCCCTGCTGACACACATGCGCAGTTACATTGTGTTCCCCCAGGTGGAGGATTTGGCCACAGTGAAGGCTGACTTTTATGCCCTCGGACATATCCCCAACATCATTGGTGCCATTGATGGTACACATGTGGCATTTGTCCCCCCGCGGAGAAATTAACAGGTTTACAGGAATTGAAAAAGCTATCATTCTATAAATGTGCAGATGGTGTGTTTGGCGGACCAGTACATCTCCCATGTGAATGCCAAATATCCTGACTCTGTGCATGACGCTTTTATCTTGAGGAATAGCAGCATCCCATATGTGATGGGCCAACTCCAAAGGCACTGGGTAAAAGGTCCCCACACACTATGAGTAGGTGTCTGGGTATGGGGTTGTCCCTAAGGGTTAGTGTGTGTCTATCAGTTGTCCCTCGATATTTGCAGGTGACTATGGTTACCCTAACCTCTCATGGCTACTGACCCCATTTAGGAATGCCAGGACAAGGGCAGAGGAACGTTACAATGAGGCACATGGGCATACAAGAAGGATTATAGAAAGGACCTTTGGCCTCCTGAAGGCCAGGTTCCGGTGCCTCCAACTGACAGGTGGATCCCTGTACCACTCTCCCAAGAAGGTGTGCCAGATCATTGTTGCATGTTGCACAACCTGGCTTGAGACGCCAGGTGCCTTTTCTGCAGGAGGGTGTGCCTGGAGATGGTCTTGTGGCAGCGGTGGAGCCTGTGGACAGTGAAGAAGAGGAGGCAGAGGAAGAAGATCTTGACAGCAGAACCGATATAATTCAGCAGTACTTCCAGTGACACACAGGTAAGACACTGTAACTCCACTTTACATTTCAGTTATCTGTTGGACATTGTACAAGGCAGCCTCTTTCCCTATGTCTATGGCCACTGACTGTACCCTTTGGCATCTCTATTTTCAGATTTCTGTGCCCCACTCTGGCTCCTGCTATGTGTACTGCTGCACACCAAAGGTCATCCTAAAGTATATTTTACTGTGCATTGCAATGCTTTGATGATGTTGTACTCACACATTTGTGAATCATTTGACAGACTCCAGATTGGTATTTGTTCCAAGGGTGTTTATTTAGGTGCTCATAAGTAGAGGGGGATGTGCAAGGGGCTGGGCTGATGGTGGATGAAAGTTCAGGGTAGAGTCCAGTCTCTTGGTATCACAGGTACATTGTCCAATGGGGCATAGGACGGGGAGTAATGGCAGTTCAAGGTGGACAGGGTGATAGTGTGGGACACAAGGGTGACAATCAGGAGCTTCTTATTTCCTGGCAGGGTCTTGGCAATGTTCTCTGACTTCTGCCTGGATCACAGGGACCGTTTGCAGGGTGGTTATCATTCTGCAGGGGGTGGGGTGCTGGTGGCCTGTTGGTCCTGTGGCCGGGCCTCCTGTCCACTAGCACCGGTGGAGGTGAAAGGCTGTTCCTCGGTTTGGCCAGTGTCAGGTGCCCGTTGTTGTGCCACTGCCTCCCTCATGGTCTTGCCCATGTCAGCCAGCACCCCTGCAATGGTGACCAGGATGGAGTAGATTTTTGTGAAGTCATCCCTGATCCCCAGGAACTGTCCTTCCTGCAGCCGCTGGGTCTCCTGCAACTTGGCCAGTATCTGGCCCAACGTCTCCTGGGAATGGTGGTATGCTCCCAGGATGTTGGAGAGTGCCTCGTGGAGAGCAGGTTCCCTGGGCCTGTCCTTCCCCTGTCGCACAGCAGTCCTCCCAGCTTCCCTGTTGTCCTGTGCCTCTGTCCCCTGAACCGTGTGCCCACTGCCACTAACCCCAGGTCCCTGATCGTCCTGTGTTTGAGGGGTTGCCTGGGGTCCCTGTAGTGGTGGACACACTGCTGATTGACGTGTCCTGGGGACAGTGGCATGGGCCCGCTGGGTGGGTGCTGTGCTGGTGTTTCCTGAGGGGGGAGGCTATGTGGTGGGTTGGGACTGTGGCAGGGGAACGACTGTCCAGAGGTCCCGGATGGGCCAGGTTGGTCATCCTGATACAGGCGTGCAGAGCTCATGTCATCACTGTGGGCCTCTTCGGGGGGGGAGTGGATGTAGCTGGCACCTCCTCTCCGGTGACATTGAATATGGGTCCTGTGGGGATGCAAATGCATTGTTAATGTATCTGCCTGTGCCATCTTATGCATGGGTGTGTTTCCCTGTATGATTGTGATATCCCTGTCAGCTTGGCCTTGTGTGAGTGCTGATTTTCTGGGCTGGTTGAGTCTCTCTACTGGGCATGCTGTGGTGATGGGTGCCCATGCTGGTCTGTGATAGGTGTCCATGCATTGGTTTAGCATGCAGGGCTTGGTTTTGGAATGGGTGGGTTGTGTTAGTGGGGTATATGTAAGGTGGTGGAGTGATGGGGTGAGGGTAAGGGTAGGAGTTTGTGATACAATGCAGGTAGGGGGGATAAAGTAGTTAAGATTTGACTTACCGGAGTCCGGTCTCCCTGCTACTCCTGCGATGCTCTCAGGATGCATGATTGCCAAGACTTGCTCCTCCCGTGTTGTTAGTTGTGGGGGAGGAGGAAGGGGTCCACCGCCAGTCCTCTGCACTGCTACCTGGTGTCTTGTTACCATGGAACGCACCTTCCCCCGTAGGTCATTCCACCTCTTCCTGATGTCATCCCTGGTTCTTGGGTGCTGTCCCACGGCATTGACCCTGTCCACGATTGTCTGCCATAGCTCCATCTTCCTTGGTCTGGTGCAGCTGAGATCCGAATAGCTGTGGCTCTACCCGGATGATTTCCTCCACCATGACCCTTAGCTCCTCCTCAGAAAACCTGGGGTGTCTTTGGGGTGCCATGGATGTAGTGCGAGGGATATGTGTGAGGATGTGTGGGGTGATGTGTGGGGTGAAGTGTTGGGGTGTATGGTGTGATGTGCGTGAATGGTGTATGGGTGATGGTGTTGTGTGCCTCTGATTGAGGGGTGCTCCTTGCTTGTCTCTCTCTGCTTGCTATCTTTGTTTTCATTGTAAGGGGCTGTGGGTAATGTGGGTGTGTGTTTTATAGTGTTGTGGGTGTGGTGTGTGTATGTGTGTCAGGTGTGTGTAGTTTGAATTGTCCAATGTGGTGTAGTTTTGTAAGTGTGTGCGTATTTTGAGCACAGCAGTGTGTACCGCCAATGGTTTACCGCGGTTGAAAGACCGCTGCGGTGATTCGTGGATCATGATACTGTGGGTGTATTCCTGTTGGCGTAGCGGTGTGGGTTTTGCCATCGCCAGTTTATCACTAACCTTGTGTGGGTGTCTGTATTGTGGCGGAATTCTCAGTGTGGGTCATAATACACATGGCGGAATACCGCCGCGGGCACTGTATGTTGGCGGCCATCAGCACGGTGGTAGGCGCCATTTACCACCACAGTTGTAATGAGGGCCTAAGTTAGGATTCGAGCTGGGCCTTGGACTGTGCCCTGTGGCCATGTGGGCTCTTAGGGCCAGATGTAGGAAACACTTTGCGAGTCGCAAACGGCAAAATCTGCCGTTTGCGACTCGCAAATGCGTGTTTCCTATGCAGAAATGCATTTTGCGAGTCGTTACCGACTCGCAAAATGCATTTCCGAATCGCAAATAGGAAGGGGTGTTCCCTTCCTATTTGCGATTCGCAATGGTATGCAATTCCATTTGCGACTGCGTATGCGGTCGCAAATGGAGTCGCAGTTACCATCCACTTCAAGTAACCCATCCCCTTTGTGAATGTACCCCAAAACATTTTTTCAGGGCAGGGAGTGGTCCAAGGGACCACTCCCTGCCCTGAAAAAAACGAAACAAAATGTTTCGGATTTTTTTGAAATCCAGCTCGTTTTCCCTTAGGGAAAACGGGCTACATTTAAAAAAAAAAAAAATGCTTTATTTAAAAGCAGGTCGCTAACATGGAGGCCTGCTGACTACAGCAGGCCTCCATGTTAGCGAGTGCCTATACTCGCTATGGGGCCGCAATTTGCGACCCACCTCATTAATATTAATGAGGTGGGTCATTGCGACCCCATAGCGAGTTGCAGTCGGTGTCTGAGACACCGTACTGCATTCCAAATTGCGAGTTGCAATTTGCGAGTCGCTGGGACTCGCAAATTGCAAGTCGCAATTTGGAAGATTGCTACATCTGGCCCTTAGTACTTTGTACTTTTGTACTCTTAGTACTTTGGACTGGGCATTGGCCCTTTACGTACATTTGTGCATATCTATTTTTTGTACAATTGGTTCTTTTGGTAGCTTTTCACAATCAAGACATTCTCATTACTGCATTCTTGTTGTCCTTGCATTATTATGCTGTGTGTCGTGTGCCATTGTTTTTCACCTGCAGCTGGTGGTGTGTATGGTGTGTGTGTCAGGTGTGTGTCGTACATGTGTGTGTCACTCTCCTTTTCCTCCCTCCTCCCTTGCGTGCTAGGCGGCTGTACTAACCGTCGTCGTCTACTTCGGCGTTGGTGTTCCAGGTGAAGCATGGCGTAGATGAGCATCGGGAAGACTTGCAGTTCCGGTTCCATGGAGGCGTTGTTCTTTCCTGTGTCTCCGATGGTGAGTCTTTTGGTCTTCTGTGTTCTGTTTCCGCCAGGCTTTTGATGGCATTGGTACTGCCCTGGAAATCGTGGCGGTTTCCTGGGTCATGATATGGGGGGCGGTACTTTCTGCCTGGCTGTTGGCATCTACCGCCGTGGTCAGTGGTGGTTGGTGTGGTACATTGGCTGTCTATGGGAGTTATCACCGCCATGGTCATAATTTGGCGGTACTTATCACTCGCCAATGTCATAATGAGGGCCAGAGTCTGCAAATGATAGTTAACACTAGTGAGATGGAAGGTGTGCAACAGCAGATTAACAGCATGTCTCAGTTTAGAGGAAGAGAACGTGGAGTTCAGATAGATCAAAGTGTAATGTGGTTGATCTTCAGTCAATGAAGAAACTGCGTCCATGTCATTCTTGAAGTAGTTTTGGGCACTGGAATGGGAGTGTCCGTAAGTAATGTTAATAATTTGGTGCAGAATGGTAGTGTTGCTTAAGTTCAAATTCAGAGAATCCAAAGACTCAGAATTCAAAATGTGACTGTTCCTACAGGATTACAACAGATGCAGGTCCCCCAACAGAATCAAGTCCCGCAGCAAATGCAGGTTCCTCCAGCCCCAGTGCAACATCAGTAAGTAATGATTCTTCAACAAAACATGAATCAGAGAGCAAACACAAATGTAAATCAGCTGGCAACACAATACCCATTATTTGATTTTAGTGATCAGGAAGTTTCAGAAACATATAACAGTGACAGTTCCAATGAAGAAAAATGCATGTTAGCGCCTCCTTAGAGGTGGATCAACATGGTCCCTATGTAAATGCCAATGGTATGGGACAGAATGTTTCATTCCTGGTTGACCACTGTCAGAAGCACAGAAGTACCAAATGTGCCCCTGTCAGGAAGAAGGGTTCAGGTGGTAGAAGTAGCAAGTCAGCAGTTAACTAATCCAATTACAGAACATATCCCAGTGAAAATAGGGTCATTTGAGGGCCAGCACCAATTTGTTGTTTGAGATTTAAGCCTTGTGAGCTTGTTAGGATGTGACCTATTGAGCAAGCTAAACTGTTCCAATAGCTGGACTCACAAAAGAACAGCCACTCAATCAAATAGTGATGATGAAACACCCAGCACAATTGATGAAATGTACGCCCTCTTTTCTTTGTTCCCAATGATGACAGCTAAGGATTTGCTCAAGGAGTCGCAACGGACAGTTATGGCAAAAGTTGGGATTTTTCAGGGAAAAATATTTGACTCATAAGAGCAGTTGAGCCAGTTAAAATCTCAGTGAAGCCAAATGCAGTGTTTCCATGGACACCTCCTTATAATATGGCTCCAGAAGTAATTGCTTGAATTAACCCTGTAATTGAGAATTTTGTTGAGCACAGTGATATTATGTCAAGTCCCTGTAATTCACCTATTTTGGGACTATGGAAGCCCACTTGAAAATACTGCACAGGCCAGGATTTGAGAAAAGTGAACAAGATTGTTGTTTCATGTTGTCCAGTGGCAGAAACCACTTAGGCACCAGGGATTGTTGTGTGTGTGTTTCTGCTTTGTTTGAGGGGCAACCCTTTGGCAAGGGTTGCTCCTTTTTGGGGTGGCATTCGTTTTTGCCATTTCTGCCCCTCTTGTGGGCAGATCGGCCTATTTTTCTGAGGCCCATCTGCTCCCAGCGGGCAGAAAACCTACTAGACACCAGGATAAAGTTTTTGGTAAAAAAAGAGGGGGGGTATGGCCATACTCCCACCCCAATAAATTGTGACAAAGTAGCTCTGCCCACTGAGGGGCAGATGGGTTAATTACCTCCTATCTGCCCCCTAGGTGCAGAAACCCTAATAGATGCCAGGGAATATAAAAAACAACAGAGGGGTGGGGGCTTCCAACCACTATGGGCATGGTTATGCCCCCCCATCGCAACTGAAGGGCTTAACAGTCTTTCAGCCCAACTTGCAAACTAAAGCATCTCATCCCAATGGCAAGCAAGAGAACATTTGACACTTTTGGGTTTTGATTTTACATATGGGCCAAGAGAGCTTGGTTAACTCCCAATATTGTCCCACTTGGAATGGTGAGCACCCGCACTTTTTGGACTTTGGTACACTGCCACCTAGAAAAACCTACCAGACCTAGACACATCTAAAAAAACTAAACACCGAGGTGAGTCCAGGGTGGTGTGCTTCACATGCACCCCACATCCTTTTCTTACCCACAATGCCCTGCAAACCTCCAACTTTGCTTGAAATCACGCATTTTCCCAACATTTTTGCAATGGAACATTCTGGAATCCACAGGAATCCGCAAAATTCCTACCACCCAGCATTGTTGCATCTATACAACAGGTTCAAATTGTGCCCCACTTGTCAGCCTACAACGTTTGAAAGAAACCTGTCCTTTCAGACCCGCTTTGATTCCCCCTCAATTTCCACATGTTTTTGGCCCTTCCCTGACACAGGCACTTGGCCCACTTACACAAGTGAGATAAATGTGATTTTATAGCTAAATTTGAGGTAATGCAGGGGATTATGGGTAAGAAAATGCTGGGTGTTAGAAATGGGGTTTTTGGTTGGCAGTCAGGTTACCCCCTGTCCAAGCAAAAGCCCTCACTCTAGTCAGGGTAAGTCACACACAATCCAAGATTATCCTGTGCCCACCCTCTGGTAGCTTGGCACGAACAGTCAGGCTTAACTTAGAAGGCAATGTGTAAAGTATTTGTGCAACAAATCATACAATACCACCATATAGCACCACAAACATACACCACACAGTCTTTAGAAAAATATATAATATTTATCAGGATAATTGTAGGTCAAAACAAATAAAGTTGCAATGTGAATTTGTAGAGATATCACTAAAAAGTGATATAAAGGCCCTCATTCTGACCTTGGCGGGCGGCGGAGGCCGCCCGCCAAAGTCCCGCCGTCAGGTTACCGTTCCGCGGTCGAAAGACCGCGGCGGTAATTCTGACTTTCCCGCTGGGCTGGCGGGCGGTCGCCTTCAGACCGCCAGCCAGCCCAGCGGGAAAGAGGCTTCCACGATGAAGCCGGCTCGGAATCGAGCCGGCGGAGTGGAAGCTGTGCGACGGGTGCAGTTGCACCCGTCGCGTATTTCACTGTCTGCGCAGCAGACAGTGAAATACATGTAGGGGCCCTCTTACGGGGGCCCCTGCAATGCCCATGCCAGTGGCATGGGCACTGCAGGGGCCCCCAGGGGCCCCGCGACCCCCCCTACCGCCATCCGGATCTCGGCGGTCCGACCGCCGGGATCTGGATGGCGGTAGGGGGGTCGGAATCCCCGCGGCGGTGCAGCAAGCTGCGCCGCCGCGGAGGATTCAATGGGGCCGCGGTACACTGGCGGGACCCCGCCAGTGGTGCCGGTCCGACCGCGGCTTTACCGCCGCGGTCGGAATCCCCATTGGAGCACCGCCGGCCTGTCGGCGGTGCTCCCGCGGTCCTCCGCCCTGGCGGTCAAAGACCGCCAGGGTCAGAATGACCACCAAAGTGTCTTAAGTCTTTAAAAAGCAAACAAAGTCTCTTTCAAGCACAAAGTACCTGGTTTGGAGTGGAAAATCTCCTCACAGGGCCACAGAAGAAGAGATACGTGGAAAAAGGGTGTGTGCGTCGATTTCTCCCCAGCACACACGGACTTGCATCGTTATTTTTCATGCGGGGAAGTCGTGCGTCTTTTTCCGGCACGCGGACAGTCTCTTTCTGTGGATCGCGGGGATTACCAGATGTCCCGGGTCTGTGCGGGGATTTTCCTGCTTGTTTTCCGGCTGCGCGTCGGAATTTCGATCTCACGGCAGGCGCTGCGTCGATTTCTCCTCTGGAGGTCGGGCGGCGTTGTCCTTGCGAAGCCGTGCGTCGAAGTTCCGGTCGTCCCGAAGGTGTCGCGTCGATCAGCGGCGGTGTGCGCGTTTTTCTCACTCCGGAACAAGCTGTGCATCGAACATTTCGGCGCACGGAGCGTCCAAGTGAAAAAGAGAAGTCTTTTTGGTCCTGAGACTTCAGGGAACAGGAGGCGAGCTCTATCCAAGCCCTTGGAGAGCACTTTCACAGCCAGACAAGAGTTCAGCAAGGCAGCAGGCCAACAGCAAGGCAGCAGTCCTTTGTAGAAAGCAGACAGGTGAGTCCTTTGAGCAGCCAGGCAGTTCTTCTTGGCAGGATGTAGTTTCTGGTTCAGGTTTCTTCTCCAGCAAGTGTCTCCTGAGGTAGGGCAGAGGCCCTGTTTTATACCCAAATATGCCTTTGAAGTGGGGGAGACTTCAAAGAGTGGCTAAGAAGTGCACCAGGTCCCCTTTCAGTTCAATCCTGTCTGCCAGGGTCCCAGTAGGGGGTGTGGCAGTCCTTTGTGTGAGAGCAGGCCCTCCACCCTCCCAGCCCAGGAAGACCCATTCAAAATGCAGATGTATGCAAGTGAGGCTGAGTGCCCTGTGTTTGGGGTGTGTCTGAGTGAATGCACAAGGAGCTGTCAACTAAGCCCAGCCAGACCTGGAATGTAAGGCACAGAAAGATTTAAGTGCAAAGAAATGCTCACTTTCTAAAAGTGGCATTTCTAGAATAGTAATATTAAATCCAACTTCACCAGTCAGCAGGATTTTATATTACCATTCTGGCCATACTAAATATGACCTTCCTACTCCTTTCAGATCAGCAGCTACCACTTCAATACTGTATGAGGGCAGCCCCAATGTTAGCCTATGAAGGGAGCAGGCCTCACAGTAGTGCAAAAACGAATTTAGGAGTTTTACACTACCAGGACATGTAAACTACACAGGTACATGTCCTGCCTTTCACTCACACAGCACCCTGCTCTCGGGGTTACCTAGGGCACACATTAGAGGTGACTTATATGTGGAGAAAGGGGAGGTTTCGGCTTGGCAAGTACTTTTAAATGCCAAGTCGAGGTGACAGTGAAACTGCACACACAGGCCTTGCAATGGCAGGCCTGAGACAAGGGAACGGAGCTACTTAAGTGGGTGGCACAACCAGTGCTGCAGGCCCACTAGTAGCATTTAATCTACCGGCCCTATGCACATAGAGTGCACATTACTAGGGACTTATAAGTAAATTAATAGTCCAATCAGGTATGATTCAAGGTTACCATGTTTTAAGGGAGAGAGCATATGCACTTTAGCACTGGTTAGCAGTGGTAAAGTGCGCAGAGTCTAAAAGCCAGCAAAAACCGTGTCCAAAAAATGGAGGGAGGCAGGCAAAAAGTTAGAGGTGACCACCCTAAGGCTGTCAGGTCTAACACTGGGGAATCCACACAAGTTACATCTCCCTGGACTCCCTTGGGTGTCTAGTTTTCAGAAATGTCTGGGTTTGGTAAGTTTCCCTAGATGGCTGGTGAGCAGAGGACTAAAAACGCAGGTGCCCCCTTGCAAAAACAGATAGTTTTGTAATTGATGTGTCCATGTTATATTTTGGGCTCTTCCCTGTCACGAGCACTGGGCCTACCCACACATGTGAGGCACCATTTTTTTCTGGAGACTTGGGGGAATGCAAGGCGGAAGGAAGTTTGTGCCTCTTCTCAGATTCCAGAACTTTGCAACACCGAAATGTGAGGAAAAAGTGTTGTTTAGCCAAATTTTGATGTTTGCAAAGAATACTAGGCAACAAAACCCAGTAAGAGCCCCACAAGTCACCCCATCTTGGATTCCCCTAGGTTTCTAGTTTCCAAAAATGTATAGGTTTGCTAGGTTTCCCTAGGTGCTGGCTGAGCTAAAGGCCAAAATCCACAGCTAGGCACTTTGCAAAAAACACGTCTGTTTTCAATGGAAAAATGTGATGTGTCCATGTTGTGTTTTGGGGCATTTCCTGTTGCAGGCACTATGCGTAACCACACAAATGATGTACCATTTTTATTGGAAGGCTTGGGGGAATGCTGGGTGGAAGGACGGTTTTGGCTCCCCTCAGATTCCAGAACTTTGCACCACCGAAATGTGAGGAAAAAGTGTTGTTTACCTAAATTTTGAGGTTTGCACAGGATTTTCGGTAACAGAACCCAGTGAGAGCCCAACAAGTCACCTCATCATGGATTTCTCTAGGTGTCTAGTTTTCAAAAATGTACAGGTTAGGTAGGTTTCTCTCAGTGCCCACTGAGCTACAGCTCAAAATCCACAGCTGGGCACTTTGCAAAAAACATGTCAGTTTTCAGTGGAAAAAATGTGATGCGTCCATGTTGCATTTTGGGGCGTTTCCTCTTCACAGGCACTAGGCCTACCCACAAAAGTGAGGTACCATTTTTATTGGGAGACTTTGGAAAATGCAGAATAGAAGAACAAATATTATTGCCAATTGTTTTTCTCTACATTTGTGCCTTTTAAATGTAAGACAGTGTGTAAGAAGGAAGTCATTTTGCGAAATGCCCTGTAATTCACATGCTAGTATGCCCCCCCCCCAAATTTAGAGATGTGCAAATAACCACTGCTTCTAAACTCCATATCTTGTGTACATTTTGAAAATACATAGGTTTCCTTGATACCTATTTTTCACTCTTTATATTTTACCAAATGAATTGCTGTATACCCAGTATACAATGAAACCCCATTGGAAGGTGCAGCTCATTTATTGGCTCTGGGTACCTTGGGTTCTTGGTGAGCCTACAAGCCCTATATATCCCCACAACCAGAAGGGGCCGGCAGACATAACAATATATTGCTTTCAAAAATCTGCCATAGCTGGAAAAAGTTACAGAAGAAAACGTGGAGAGAAATGTCTGTTTTTTTAACTCAATTTAAATATTTTTTTTATTTCAACTGTTTTTTGCTATAGAAAAACCTTGAAGGGTCTACACAAATGACCCTTTGCTGAATTCAAAACTTAGTCTACTTTTCAGAAATGTTTAGCTGTCTGGGATCCACTATTGGTTTTACACCCATTTCTGTCACTAACTAGCAGGAGGTTAAAAAGCACCCAAAATAGTAAAAATGGGGTATGTCCCAGTAAAATGCCAAAACTGTGTTGAAAAATGTGTTTTTCTGATTCAAATCTGCCTGTTCCTGGAAGCTGGGAAGATGATGTTTTTAGCACTGCAAACCCTTTGTTGATGCCATTTGAAGGGAAAAAACACATGCTTTCTTCTGCAGCAGTTTTTTTCCTATTTTCCTCCAAGCCCCCAAATTTTAGATATATTTTTTCTAATTTCTTGGTGTCCTCGAAGGGAACCCACAAACTCTGGGTACCTTTAGAATCCCCAGAATGTTGAAGAAGAAAAAGACACAAATCTGGCATGGATAGCTTATAGTTATGAGGGTCTAAGTGCGAACAACCCCAAATAGCCAAGAAAAGGCTGGGCACAGGAAGGGGTAAATGCCTGGCACCAAAAGGGTTAATCTACACAACATCAACATCATTAAACATTCAAGAAGAAGAATGTATATTAATAAAGAGATAATCTGTGACACAGAAACATTCTTTACATCAGAATGTGAATATATTAGTCAAATCAGGTTGCAAAGATTTAGAAATAAGATTTGAACATAGGTCATCCTTACTTCTAGCCCAATTAGGACAAGCATGTGTGGGAGCACAAAAATTGTTTGGAGGTTAAACTAACTAAGAAAAATAATTGTCAGCATGCTAACTTCTACTCAGAAAGGCAGGTCAGGGGAAAATAACATTTGCATTAACATATACCTCTCCTAGGGTCAGCATTCAATTCAGTTTTGTCAGCAAAGCATGTAGATCATCAGTAAATTCTATTAGAAACACCATCAGGGGAAAGTGTAGAACATGGGTGGAACATGGTATTCAGGAAGCATCGAAGGGGCAAGTTAATAGAATAAGATTCTAAAATGGACTGACTAAAACTTGGGAAGCCCACCCCTTAATCATAAACACTCAAAACAGTTCCATTGGTCAGTGTGATGAGTCAGGTTATGAAAAAGGGGAAAAGTTCAATTGAAATGATAGTACAAATTGATTTTGCAACATCATAGTAATTTCCTAGGTTTGGTGAGAAGTTGTTTCTCCTTTCCGTTTGAATCCAGTAGTTTAACAATGCTGCACATCACTTGTTGCAATCTGCATTCCTTCTCATGGTGCAAGACAATTTCCACAGTTCACATGAGAAAAGTTCAGTTGAACAGTAGCATCTGCTTTAGCTTATAGTCTCCAGGTCTCAATGTACCAGAATCAAGGTCATTGGGAAACAAGTTTACACATTGAACAATTGGACTCTTTACTATTCATGAGAAACAACCTAATGGAAAACTTCATGTTATAGGAAACTCAATGATCCATCCCTTTTACATGACTGCAGATATGAAGTCTTCAGGCCTAGTTATGCTAACACAAGAAATATAATGCATCAACATCATTATTAATAAAACACACATTACATGCAAACTCATAAGTTCAACATTAATAATATATCATCAGAATATGTAAAACCATGTTATTGTTAACTGCAAACTTTGCTTTGCTAAAGCATCACATTAGATATGACAGAGATTTATTTATCTGCACATATAACTTTTCACTAATAAATCATATTAATCATCATAAATCTAATTCATTTCACTGCTAGCTCTTACTTTAATGTATAAAATATACTTCAACATTACCATGTTTGCACATTGTCATTTCTGGTAGGCACAATGCTGACTACAGAACAAACCGTGAGCACTTTTAAAATATTTGTCAATGCAGCTTTTCTCTATGTTAGGCTTTTAAAACGTGACTATAAACATCACCTAATGCTGATGCCTGGGTCAATAAAAGCACTACTAAATGTTACGTTCCAACAACATGGAGGGCAGGGAAAAGCGGGGTAGGGGCAACAAACCAACCATGCAGGACAGGCAAGAGAGGCTGTGGCAATATAACATGCAATTGACAGCAGAAGGAAGAGACAGTGGCAATGCAACCATTCATGCCAACAGACCCAATTCAAACAGGAGACTCCTTATGTTTTTATGCCTAGAAGGGCTTTATTTTATCTGTCTCCTGCCTAACATCTCCTCTTTTTCAGCGTACGTCAATTGGGAAAATCAATTCCCCAGGTTTTAAAAAAAATCTCCCTCTTACCAAGTTCAAAATGTTGGCCAATGTGGTGCATTGGATCACAGAGGGCAGGTGGAATTGGGTAGGGACATGGACTTGAATGACAGAGGGCAGAAGGGAGATGTGCAGGGGGACCAAGCTGGCCTTACAGGGCAGGTCCCAGAGGTTGCATCAGCACAATACAGAGGGCAAGCCAGCCCGCAGTGCAGCACAACAGACCATGAAAAGAAATAGGAAGTGGACAAGGCCATGCACATGGACAACAGAGAATGGGAAAAAAGAGGAAAGGACAGCAAGCTGACCATACCGGACAGACAGGAGAGATAATTGCAGCATAACGGATCATAAGGGCAGGAGGGAGGGAGCATATGCACAACAAAGAACCAGACAAGGCAGGAGGAAGGGGTTAGGGGCCAGAACATGGAAAACAGGGGGCAAGAGGGAAGGCTGGAGCAGCAAGCTGACCATGGAGGACAAGCGGGAGGGGTATTGCAAGCACAACACACCATGGAGGGCAACAGTGAGACTATAATGGCATCCACACAGACAACAGAGGGAAGGTGGGAGGGGGTCAGGAGCAGCAAGCTGGCCATACAGGGTGAGGGGCTGTGGCAGCACAGAAGACCATGAATGGCAAACGGAAGGGATAGGAGCAGCACAACAGCCATGGTAGGCAAGAGGGAGAGGACAGGAGCAAGCAAAAAGGACCATGGAGGATAGAAGGGAGAGGTAGGGGCAGAGAGGTAGGGGCTGGACACAGACAAGAGAGGGCAGGGGAAGTGACTTCACAACAAACCATGTAGGGCAAGCCAGATGAGTGGTTACTGCAAAACAGAGCATGGAGTGCATGAGGGAGTAGAAGCAAAATGGACCATGGAGGGCAGGAGGGAGGGGATAGGGGCATGGAACTCGGACAGGCAGGGTGAAGGTGGCAGGGACAGACAGCAGCCATCTAGGCTGGTGGAAGGGGCAGTGGCAGCTCAGCAGAACACTTAGAGTAGATAAGAGGGGTAGTGGCAGGCCCATGGAACATGGTGGGCAAAAAGGAGGGAGCAGGGTCATGCACAGAGACATGGGATGTCAGGGAGGAGGAGTGTAGGGGAAGCAAGCTAAGCACAGAGGCAAAGCACCAGGGCAATGATGGGGCATAGAACTGGGCAAAGGAGGGCAGGAAGAAGATAGGGTGGAGACATCAAGCTAAATGGAGGGCAGTGGCAGAACATCAGACCATGGAGGGCAGACGGGAGAGGGCCGGTGCATGGACTCGGACAATAGAGGGTGAAGATGAGGTGGATCGAGCAGCAAGCTAACTGTCCAGGGCAGACAGGAAGGGCAGTGGTAGAACAACAGCCACACAGGGCGGTAATGAGGGAGCAGGGGCAAGGACTTGGACAATGGATGACAAGAAGGAGGGGAAACAGGAGCAGCAACATTGGGTAGGGGCAGCACAATGCCAGGCTAGGCCCTGCATCCAAACCCCTCCACCCACCTTTTTTGCAATGGGCATCTTACTTAAAGCTAAAAAAACCTGGAAATTCACTGAAAAAAACAAAGGTTACAGCAATGTTACAGTTAGGTTCAGAATTTATGCACAAAACTATGGAAATTCAGCTGCTACAATTAGAATTAGTTCAAGTAACTATAACTCGTGCCCTAAGGTAACTATAATCCGCGCCCTTGCTATGCATTGTTAATTACCCCAGATATTACATCACTCATGACCTCTTCTATCAAATCATCGATAATATCACTGTAACATTTGTAATAAGATTATTGACATCCTATGCATTTCCCCAGGGAGGTGGGGGTTCCTGGGGTGGGGGGGTTGTGCAGCCCCCCCATACATGCAATGCATTAACCTGGGGAGGTGGCAGTCCCCAGGGCATGGGGGCTGCGAACACCCCCCTGCATACATAATTTATATTGCAATGGTCAGGTGGTGGTTCCCGAGGTGCAAGGAGCCTTGCAGGCCCCCCACTCACATACCATGCATTACTCTGGTACCCTGGGGTACGGGGGTGCAGACCCCCAGCATTCAGAACATTTATTGCCCTGGGGAGGTGGCAGTCCTGAGGATGTGGGAGGCCATGCAGGACCCCTCCATACATTAAAGACCATTTGCCCTGGGGAGGTGGTGGTGCCCGGGATGCAGAGAGGCTGCGCAGGCCCCCGGCATACATTTAACAGCGTTTGCCCTGGGGAAGTGGCTGCCCCCAGGGTGGGGGGCGGGCCGAGCGGGTCTGCCCGCATGCATAAAACATGGTTCTGCATACATTTGATGGCATTGCCCCGGGAAAGTGGCAGTCCCCAGGCTTTGAGTAGTCCTAAGAGGGGGGCCACTCCAATATTTTCTGAATGCCCCCTGGTCCTGGCCCACCCAGGAGCAAAAAGGAAGCAAGCGCGGGAAAACACAATTGCCTTTTTTTTTTTAATCCAAAGTGAAATTTGCAATTTTTTCATGAATAAAAAAAATGCTTTTTAGCCCTAGGGTGGTCCCTGGGGGACCCCTGGACCAAGGCTAGGGGTCAGGGTAACTGTACCCTGAGCCCTTGTTTTTGTATTTTTGTTTGAGACTCCACTGAAGCAGAGTCTCAAAATGGCTACCAACTCTTCCTGGCTGAAATGTTGGCAGCTAATCAGATCTGTGCACGAGATCAGGAGGATTTGTGAAGCCTTCACGTCTCTAGATATACAAATTTGGTTTTCCTTTCATTTCTCTTAAACCACTGAAGGGATTTATGCCAAATGACAAAAAGTGTAGTCTGCATACAGAAAGCTTCCTTTCTGGCAAATTTGGTGTATTTTTGTCCAGTGGTTTAGGCTGTAGTCCTGTTCAAAACTCCTATGGGAATTAACATGGGAAATTCACTTTTTTTGCCACCAGCCCCTGCTTGATAGATAGATATTTTTTTACCAACAAATGCCTTTACCATGCATGCCTTTAATATGAAAATATAAGTAGTTTACAGATAAGTATAAATCCATTTGACATATATTTATATATATATATATATACACATATATACCATGTACCGTAGGTTTATACTGACCTGTATAATTCTTATATTTTCGTAGTAAAGGCATAGGCCTTTACTACTATAGGTTTATACTTTTATACTTATCTGTATAATTCTTATATTTTTGTAGTAAAGGCATATGCGTGGTATAACAAATTGGCGGTAAAACATTAATTGAAAAAAAACATAAATTGTAATGGGTGACGTTTCGTTTGCTGATTATGAACAGGTGCATATCCTCTTCCCCAATGCAGATTACATGTGCAAGGCTCCTCTCACCCTGCATCCACACTATGCACTGCAAATCCCTGGTGCATCAATTTTCCCAACTGTAACTGGCTAATTACTTTCAACCTCTAGATCTCCTTGTACCCCTTCCCTGCTTTTTTGCTTTTTTCCCCGCGACCCTGCTGAACCTTGACTGATTTGATTCAACTCTTCACATTATATGCATGATTTGTTGAACATGAGCTGATGTAAGGTGCTCTGATACCCTCGGTTTTTGACAGCTCTATATAACACTCTTAAATAACTAAATAAATAATAATGAAATAGAAATACTCCTCTTATGTTTGGGGCACTGCTATTCTAGTGCGTAGGGGACTGCTCTTCCTCCTCCATGACGAAGCATATCTTGATGGTAAATACAACCTACTCTAACTGTTGGTGGGCAGTCGATATCTTACTCTCATTAAAACATATGGCCCCAGTTTGGATAATACCAACTTCCTGCAACATGTTTGGCAGAACTGTACGGCACTCTCACCATGAGCTATAGTGTGGTGGTGGAAGGTGGGGAGGGTTTGTTTTGGTGCTTAACAAGGACTGCTCCAACCATGCCTCAAAAGGCGCACCACACAGCCCTCACTGAAAAAAATGATCACATGGGGGCTGGTAGATATCTGGAGGCACAGACACCCCATCCGCCAGGAAGGGACACTTGTTACCACAGCGCATAGCTCATGGGCATGCTTGGACTATTGTCTTGGCACACATGATGTCTTCAGCTTGCTTCATTCTGCTGAGCACCTCCCTCGTACCCTGTCCAACCACTCACTTGTTACACTATATCCCTAGCGCCAAACACTGCTCTTTCACCTGCCACTTGTCACCCATGGCTCTTTTAGGCCCTGCCTTTAAGAGAGACCTAAAAATTGACGTCCTCCACTATTTCCACAAGAATGAGACCTCTTTGGAGCCAGCAAGCAAGGTCTGGGAGGGCTTCAACGTGTATGTGCGCAGGATCTGTATTGCCAAATAGCGTGGTGTGCAGAGAACCTTACACAACAATCTTGTCAGATTGCAAGGGGAGTTGCGTGGGCTAGAAGTGTAAAATGTGCACAAGCCATTCTCTTAAACTGTGGCTGAGGTTAGGACTAAATTGTCAGAGATGGCAGATCCTCCAGACTTGGAAGTAAAACACTCCTGCAAACTGCCTGTAGCCAGGACATATGGGGAGGCAGAGATACCAAGCGGAGCACTGGCCCATTTGACTACTCTTCAGTTAGGGATTGAGTAAGCTGACACTGTTTTTGAGGGAATGACATTCTGGGGGGATGTGTTACAGCTAGTGCAGGTGTTTTAATAAAAATATTAATGAGTGTTCATGTATTATGAGTAATGGATTTTTGTAGAAATTATGATAAAGTAGAAAAATAATGCACGCATTAGAAAATGTGATCACGATGAGGGGCCGTCAATGTTCACGAAGTGTACTTCTTAATAGTTTATTAATATGAAATGTTGAGTATATGTTAGATTAATGTAGTAATATGTCATATTAAGGGTTATGCTTTATGTATTAGCACTATTAATTGTAGGCCTTAACTTAGCCGAGGTCTTGGCCTAGTTGCCCGGCCTCACGTCAAGCTGTATTTCTTAACGTTTAATAAATGTCTGTCCTAGAGAGTTAAACTGTAATTTTCAATTGTATTCTTTAAATGTGCTCGTAGCTAAAAGTCTTTCTCATGAGAACCGATGGCTAGAAAATGCTGTTGTTGCTAAAATGTAACATTTTGAGTGTAATGTGTGTAAAACTGACTTTCTCAGGAGGAGAAAAATGGAGACACTGACTGGAGCATAAGCTGCAACAATATTGTTACCTGACGAGCCGGACAATGAGAACATTGCAGGAGAAGCCAATCAGCGACATGTGAACGAAGTAGTGGTAGAATTCATAGATTTGAAGTTTTAGTTTTATTGGACAAAGTGTGAACATGCAATCCCTTGACCAATGGGGACTTGGGAAGTAGTTTTAGGAAATTTGAACTTAACAGGATTGCACCGAGGGAAGACAGCCCATTATCCATTTTCTTGCTGGCCGAAAGGTCATTATTTTCTTGTGCGTCTTGACAAGAGGCTTCCTTAACTTTAATGCTTAAAGACTTTGCGTTTCTGAACTTTGATGCTGAATCCTGATGCCTTGCTGACTTAACTGATGTCCTGATGACGAAGGCTATCTTAGCTTGCCAATCCAATTGAGGAGAGTTATTATTGTGCCCATGTGTTTGTTATGCCTATTTGCTTTTCCTTTCTAGTTATCAACTGCACCGTTTTGATAGAGACATAGTTAGATGTTTTCCAAATTTGTGTTACTAAATTGTTTTGCATGAAGCCCAACATGCTGTTGCTAATCTGATGCTAGATAAGGATTCTCACTAATGAAAGTATGTCAATAGGGAATAACGTTTGCTGAAATTTCTTTGCTGAATCTAAATGTATTTGATATCGTTTGTGCAATTGTTCTTGTTATTAATTTGCACTGTAACCTTAGAATGTGTAGTAGTTCAAGCTTTGATTAGAGTGTGTTTCTTCCATCGCTTTGGACAGCCAGTGTTGTTTCTGTATGTGTATCATTTGCTTTTGAGATTATTTTACGTGACTTTAGCATTGTTAATATAGGGAAATAAATATTCTAACTTTCACAAAAAGGTGTGGTTATTGATGACTGAAAGGTCATGGTGTGTGACAGTTACTGACTCCATTGATTATTAATGTCATAGATTATCATTGATTGTTGATGTTATTGATAGATTAGTGATTATTGATCTGCATGTACTGGAGTTATGGTGGGATCATCTTAATTGTGAGTCAAAAGGTTCATCGACCTATTCACGCCCCCTTGTAAGTTTACTTATTAAGGTCAGACACGCTAACAGAGATAGAACCAGAGACGGATGGTTTGTCTCCTTAAGAGCTCACCATAGACGTCTGGTACAGAGTAATAGGTACTAACAGAGACGATAGCAGAGACTGATGGTTCGTCTCCCTTAGAGCCCGTCATAGGTGTTCCCAGAGAGGGTAGCATAGACATCTGTAATAGAATAACAGGTATTAACAGAGATAGTAGTAGGACTGATGGTCCCAGAGGTGGTAGCAGGAAGACAGAAAGATCAACGGAGATGGTAATAGCTTGAATGATTTGGTCGTTTAAGAGTTCATTATAACTGAGGCTTGGAATATATTTTTCAATGATGTTAATTGGAGAGAAAATGTTTCCTTAAGTCCAGAAACGACTTTCCCAGAATCTCAGATCTTGCTAATGGTTGCTTGAGGATGTTCTCAGCGTTCTAGTGACAGTGTGAATGAAGTAGGTTGCGCTTGCACAGCTTATGCAAATCGCAGGTGAATTGTGAGGTTTGTGAGGGTTTAGGAAGTTTGCGTACTCCAAATGAAGTTGTAGAAAGAGTACATACTCTGCAATGTGAGAGTAGGGAAGTCGTCGAACTTCACATGTGTGTGGTGCTTTGTGCTCAAAAATTGTCCATATGATTGTTGATGTATGGACCCTGCGTGGTCTAAGACTCCAGAGTATATTGAAAAGTGTATGAGACACTTGGTTTTATGTTGTAATTTGTCTGGTTGAGTAGGTCGATCGGGGGTGGTCGACAAGGCAGAATGTGAGTCAAAGTGAGTGAAATAATTTTTCAACTGAGATCTGGCGAGTCCCATGTGCACCAGGACAGACCCACAGATCAGTTGAGAGTAAAATTTGTGGGTCAAATTTTGCTTGGGAATCAGGGAAACTGAGAAAGAAGGAGTAGCTGCAAGAGCGGAAGCTGTGAGTGAAAAATCTGTACATTTTTGAAGCGATTGTGTTACCTTTCCTGTTGTAAACCAGCAGATTTGGTTTTTGGTTTTGATTAGTGCTCGCAATCTTTGCATTAGTTTTGTGTGAATCGAAGTTTGGGTGGACAAGCTGCAAGACTTTGTCAGCTGCAGTATGTGTGAGTGCCATGCTGGGGTGGGTCGGTTAGTGAGAAGGGTCGCACACAGATTGGCAACCGTCCATGAGAGGCAATTGGTTGAGAAAGTGAGTGAAAGAAATTCTGGGATTAAAAGTCACTTCCTAATTTGATTTTGAATAACAAAAGGTCAAAAAGATGCATTTTTTTAAAGCTTTAAAGAGTGCTTAAAGGGGAGATCCGTACATCACATCAAGTATAGGCGAAGCTACACCATCAGAAGGTACACCAGCTTCCATTGTAATGGAAGAGAAGGGTGTTGCGCCCTGTCTTTGGCTAAAGCAATGGTGCAAAGTGACAGAGGAAGATGGGAACTTAGCATTTCCTACAAATAGGACATTCAGTTTGAGGGTTTTAGAGCATTTAAGGATGGTGCTATATGAATCAAAGCCCCTTCTGAGACCAGCACAGTTTGAGGCATTGGGGATTTGGGAGCTAGTAGCCAGACAGCAACAGCAACAGAAATTCAAGAGGAGAATGAGAAAAGCAGAAAAGACTTTAATAGAGGCTCGTGGGACAGTGATCAGAGAGTTTGGAGGATGGAGACTTTGCACAGAATTAAGTTGTTTCCGGCAATTACGCAGGACAATGAGAATGAAGGAAGGAAAGCTGCTAGAAAGACTAACAGAAGTCCATCAGAAAGTAGAGAGGCTAGAAAGTCTTCAACAGTGGAGGAAGAATTAGATGATGACAAGTTCATTTTACAGTTATTGAGAAATCGCCCACCACCACATGCAGCACATTAGGGTGGTCCAAGCACCAGTGCTGATCTTACAACTCCGACACAGGTTAATGGAATATTGAGTCCGATGCAGGTTAATGCTAGCCTGACACAGAATACGATGCAGGGTAGTCTTAATGTGCCTACTACTCCTGTAGCTCAAAATCATGTGCAACCGCCACAGGTTCAGAGAATTTACCCTGATGTGCCTGTTATGGAAACAACTTCGAACTTAATGGTCCCTATGGAACAGATTTACCTGAGACCGATTTTGGTTCAGACAGAACCAACTGCACTTTTACTGCCCCAGATGTAACCACAAGTCATGCCGAGATTCACTCCAGTAACAGGGACACAGTCAGATTTGTCTTCAATGATGAATCAGAACATGGGAGTTACTCTCCCACAGAGCTTAAGTGCCAGACCAACCCCAGATGCTATATCTCTACCGAATACTGTTGGTCCAGCCGTACCCATTTTTGCATAGAAGAAACCTACTGTAGATGAACAGGATGTCATGTCACAGAATGTAATGAAGGGGAGGACATAACGAAAATACTTCTGCAATCTCTCCTGTGGGACAGACTTTGGACGGATCAAGATCATTGTTAGACCTAAGTCCATTAGTAGCACTTCCAGATACTATGGTAGGGTCAAACATTAGCCAGAGTTTGAAATTGCTGACACTGCAGACCCCGAATGCAGTTGCACAGCAGGTGCCACCAGTCCAAGCCAGTAACATTTTGTTACAAGGTTTGAAAGTTCAGCAGTTAACTGAATGGTTAGACCAGCTGAATACCCCGCAGAGTGCTCCTAAGGGAGAGGAGTGTTTGAACTATGCTAAGCTAAACATTGAAGGGGATGAACTCATTGAGGCAACAATGGGTGTGAACAGGTTAGATTCCTACACGGAAGCAGAGTTGAGATATTTGTACCCGAAGATCACAAGGGAAGTGAGCAATATATATCAGAAGCTAGCAGACCTGGCAGAGAAGTACGGCATAGAAATAGAGAAAACAAAGCATGTGAAAAGGAGTTACAGATTAGATTTTGAAACTAAAGATTTTGAACACATGAGATCTGCTTGAATAAAGGCACATTTTAGGGAATTGCTTCAAAGTGCCCAGACTTGGGGAGCATTAGACAAATTGGAAGGCAGATGGGTAAAGAAAAGAGACAAAAGAAAAAGGGATTCTGTGGAGCTGACTGCAAATGTGCACCAAGGTCAAGATCCAGTGAATATTTTACAAATGAGAGAGAGATTCCAGGAGGGAATTGTATTCATGTCCCTTGGAGCAGAAATGATATTCTATCATTTACAAATGATAATCCAAAATTGAGAGAGAAGCCAGTAGAGTGGTATCAGCAGACAGAAAGGCTTTTGAAACTTGCAAAGTGCCTGTGGGAGGACTTGAACACATTACTAGAGATAGTGGTTCCAGCTGAGCTGTGTATAGAGTGTAGGAGGAATGTATCTCGGCCAACAAGCGAACGAGCGAGAGATAAAAATACAGGTGCACCGTCTCCTGAGGTAATGAGATATTCCTATAAGGTGATTGAATTTTTTAAAACAAGAATTTCGCCCAAGAATATTGAGTGGCAGGGGATTGACAGGACAGCTCAGGAAGCAAAGGAGTCAATACATGCGTATTATGAGAGATTGTTACAAGCGTTCAAGCTTTACAGTGGTACAGAGACAAATGAGGCGAAAGACTTGATTCATTTTGTGTTCAGATTTGTGGAAGGATTGAGACCTGAGATTAGACAGATAATTAAGAGTCATTTGATTTGCTGGCACACAAAGCCGATTGATGAGGTGTTGCAGCATGCGAAGTACTGTTGTGATGAGATTGAGTTGAAGCAGAGAAAGCTGAAAGAAAAGGCGATGGTGATGCAGATTAAAGCTGCTCAGACAGGCATGCAAGGGAATTTTCCACAGCAGTTAACATAGCAGCAGCAGGGAAACATGGTGTTTCAGCCCCAGATGAGAGGTAGAGGTTGCGGAGTAAACATGAGTCATGGTCCTGATTTAGGTACCGTAGGAGCTCAGAATGATGTGCAGGGAATGAAGAAATTGTTGCCTTGTCATAGTTGAGGAGCTGTTGGACATTGGAAACGGGAGTGTCCGATGATGGTGCAGGAAGGTGTTGTTCAGCAAAGTAAAGACATCAGTACATCCCAGAACATGACAGGACCGAGAATGAGAGGTCCTAATCCAAATTTTCAAAATAGTGTGAATCAAATACAGAATTTCCAACCCATGCAGCAGGTGCTAATGCCACGGGTACAAATGACACAGTTACAGCCAGTGCAGCAGCAGGTCCCCATGGTACCTAGGCAGCAAATTCAAATACCTCAAGCCCCAATGGAACAGCAGCAAATGATGCTTTCTCAACAGGTCCCAGGTCAGAAGCTTAACCAAAGTAATAATACAGTGCACCAATTCCCATTACACAGTGAGAATGGAATAAATGATGATTGGGTGAGCAAATGTTCAGATGAGAAGCCATGTGTGCTTGCAACCTCCTTAGAAGTAGATCAGAGAGGTTCCTATGTGAAGGGAAAAGTCATGGGTCACAGAGTTTCATTCTTGGTCGAAACAGGAGCTTCACGCTCTATAGTGAGAAGTGCAGAAGTTCCAAACTTGCCCCTTTCAGGTAAAACAGTTCAGATTGTAGGAGTAGCGAATCAGTATTTGACCAACCCGACTACAGAACCTGTTCAGGTTAAAATTGGCAACTTTCAGGGATTGCAGAAATTCGTAGTCTATGATTCAAGTCCAGTATCCCTACAGGGAAAAGACTTGCTGTGAAAAACCAAATGCTCGATTACTTGTTCAAATGATGGAATTGAGATTCAGATGAATAGCGATGATGAAGATGACCAAGACCCAGAGACAGAGTGTGAGATGACACATAAGGAATACCCTCTGATTTTATTTTTCCCAATGTTCACAGTGAAGGAGTTTCATCCTGATTTGCAGAGAACGGTTAAGGAGAAAGTGTGGGATTTGACAGGAAAAGAAGTAAGTCTGATAAAGGGAGTTGAGCTAGTTAAAGTTACTGTAAAGCCGAATGCAGTTTTTCCTCAACTTCCACAGTACCACATGCCAAAAGATGTCCTTATGAAGGTCTCCCAAATAATTGCAGACTTTGTAAAACAAGGGGTTTTGAGTGAAGTATTGAGCAGCCCATGTAATTCACCGATAATAAGTTTGCAAAAGCCCTGTGGGAAAGTTCGAATTATGTAGGATTTGAGAAAAATAAATGAAATTGTGGTCAAATGTTGTCCCGTGGTGCCAAATCCAGCTGTGATATTGTTTCAGATTCCTTTTCTGTGCCTCTTCATGAGGACAGCCAGTTTCTCTTTTATTTCAAATTTCTGGATTGAGTTTACTGTTGGTGCAGGATTCCTCAAGGCGTTTCAGAGTCACCTTCCATATTCAATCAGATCTTGAAAAAGAATTTGGAGTCATTGGAATTGCCTTTCAAATCAACTTTGGTACAGTACATTGATGATTTGCTGATTGCGTCCAAAACAAGGGATGAGTGCAAGTATGACACGATTGCCTTGTTAAACCATTTGGGAAAGAATGGTGATAAAGTGTCTCCGCTTAAATTGCAATATTGTCAAAAAGTAGGGAAATACTTGGGGCACCAGATTGAGAAAGGATCAAGAAAGATATGCAGAGAAAGGGTTACAACCATATTGCAGATAAATCCCCCGACCGCACAGAGAGATGTCAGGATGTTTCTTGGGATGGTAGGCTACTGTTGCCAGTGGATTCACAATTTTTCAGTCATTTCGAGACCATTGCAGAAGCTGACTCATAAGGAAGTCACTGATTCCATAGTGTTAGACCAGACTGGAATGGAAGTGTTCACTGACTTGAGAGAGAGTCTGTGCAAGGCTCTGGCTTTGGGTATGCCTGACTACACAAAACTTTTCACACTGTTTTGTCATGAGCGAGATGCCTCTTTGTCTGTCTTGACAAAGGTCCATGGAGGTGTAAACCGCCCAGTAGCATATTTTTCAGCTACTTTGGACCCAGTTGCAGCAGCCTTACCAGGTTGTTTGCGCGCAGTTGCAGCAGTTGGTCAAAGCCTTACACAGTGTGAGGGCATCGTGATGGGATATCCATTGATTATAATGGTCCCTCACTCTATTGAGATTCTACTTATGAGGACGAAAACCCAATATTTGACTGGTGCGAGATTGACCAGATCTGAAACGAGTATTCTAGGGTCACCAAATGTGTCATTGAAAAGATGTGCTGGGCTGAACCCTGCAACCTTACTTCCAAATGAGAATGTTGAAATTGAAAAGATGGAAAATGTTGAGCATGATTGTCTTGAAGTAATTGCACAAAACCGAGACCTTACATTAAAGATACCCCATTGGAAGAGAATGACCAAATTATCTTTGTTGATGGTTCTTGTCTGAGAGACAATACAGGGACACTGAGAGCAGGATATGCCATGTGCACAATTACTGGCATTCTGGAAGCTTCCTGGCTTCGAGGAATATATTCTGCCCAAGTAGTGGAACTGGTATCCCTTACTAGAGCGTGCGATGTTTCTGCTCAGCTGAAAGTTATGTTCTATACGGAGAGCCAGTATGGATTTGGAATAGTCCATGATTTTGGCCGGTTGTGGTCACAGAGAAGTTCATGACCTCTTCTGGTTCACCAGTGAGAAATGGTGAAAGGATTAAAGAACTGTTACATGCTATCCAAATGCCTGAAATGATTGCCGTGGTGAAATGCATTGCACATCTAAAGTTGCAGGGCTTTGGGTCATTGGGAAATGGATATGCGGATCAAGTCGCAAGGTTTTGTGCATTGAACTGTATATCGTGCAAAGATAATTGGGAACTGTTACCTGAAGAAGACGAAACATGTCCAAGTTTTGCATTAAAAGTAATTGACACCTTGGAGGAATTGAAAGTGTTACAGAATAATGCTGACAGGGAGGAAAAACATTAATGGAGTAAAATGAAACATGTGCAAAGACAATGAATTGTGGGTTTCCAAAGAAGGTTAATTGGTTTTGCCAAATAGTCTGTTGTCTCAAATGACTAGGTATTATCATGGTCAAGCACATGTTGGGAGGGATGCCATGATTCGGTTGTTCAAGCATGATGGATTCAACCCAAGGTTTAGACAGGTTGCTGAAGCAGTTTGCCATTGTTGTGTCATTTGCCAGCAAAGGAACGTGGAGAAAGAGACAGTGATTAATTTGAACCACATTGGAAGAGCAGGAGGTCCATTCAGCAGAATGCAGATGGATTTTATTGAGATGCCTGTGTGTGGAGGTTTGAGATATGTGTTGGTGATTGTGTGCATTTTTAGTCACTGGATTGAAGCTTACCCTACACAAAGAAATGGCAGTCTCACAGTAGCGAAACTACTGTTTAGGGAACTGATACCACGTTTTGAGTTTCCAATCTCTTTAGAACCAGGTAGGGGAAGTCACTTCAACAACGAGGTAATTAAATTACTGTATGCAGCTTGAACATTGACCAGAAGTTGCATTTTAGTTACCGCACTGAAGCATCAGGACTGCTGGAGCAAATGAATAATGGTACCTTGAAGTCAAGAGTTGCAAAGATGTGTGCGTCCATGAATTTGAAATGGCCTGATGCATTGCCTTTAGTTTTTATGACAATGAGAAACATACCCAACAGGAAGACAGGATTGTTGCTGCACGAGATCCTTCTGGGCCGAGCCATGAGGTTGCCAGCGGTGCCTGCCAATGCACTTATCAACATTACAGATGATATGATTTGCTCTTTCTCTCAGCAAGTGGAGGCTACCACACTGCCATCGAACCATTACCCAGGGTACAACCAGAAAGCCTGTGACTGGGTTGTGGTCTGGAAACGTGAGGAAAATGTGTTTGGAATCTCATTGGAAAGGACCATTTCAGGTAGTTCTGACAACTAACACAGCTGTGAAGTGCACTGGAGTTCCGGATTGGATCCATGCCAGTCACACGAAGAAAGCAGAAGGTCCACTGGATCATAAAGAAGAGTTGTTGAGAGTACCAACAACAGCAGAGCGAGTCTCAGGGCTGGAAAGAGAACAAAGAGGAACTGAGACCGGATCTGAATCCGTTGTGGATGGTTCAGTCACTCCTGTGAGAGACGAAGGAGAAGACCTCCAGGAGGGTGATGGAGAGCCTAGATCAATTGAGGCAGCAGGAGAGCCTAGTCAAAGGAGGGTTTTCCCAGAAGCAGACGATTTTGAGAGACAAACAGAGGAATTGCTAGACCCCAAGGGGAAAGGAGTTGGGGTGTATCGAAGTCACTGTGATCTGACTCCTCCTGAACCAGTTGCAGGTCCGTGAATAGAAAACCCCATAGAGACAGGTGAAGTTTGAAGTCCGACTCTGAAAAGAACATTGACTAAAGGTCCACTGAAAGGAGATAAGTGGCCGCAGTTGCAAGAAAAGAGAAAGGAAGTAGTTGTTGAAGCAACAACTGAAGAGGAACTGGATATGACAAGGAGAGAAGATCTCAGTGAAGCAGAATTGAATGGTGATCGAAAGTTGAAAAGAAAGAGAATAGCAAGTCGAAGACATGCAGGTCCTGAATGGGCGTATGCAACTACAAGTGAATGGCAGCAAAAATATTTGTCTTTTTGTTTTGATAAAGACATTCCGGGTCAGTATTTTGGCACTTGAAGGAAGCTGATGAACTGAACTGTTGAAACAATCTGAGAGAAAAGTTAAGAGACTGTTGAAAAGTAACTGGGAAAGACTTTGATAACCTGATTTGACTTTTGAAACCTGATTTTGACAAGCTGCTTGCCGATTTTAACAAGGGATCCTGGAAGTGAAACTGAGAGCTGTAAATAACGGCTGAAAGAAGATTTTTGTTTTTGATTTTTGCTGCAGTTTTTCAAAATTTTTCTTCTGCTTTCTGATTCTTTACACATCATGAGTAACATTAGCCAGCAGGGTAGGAATACTAGGCGCTGTAAATATATGACTATTGGTTTGGAGATTGTATGTGGGATATTGTTTGTAGTATTGGTTATGAATATGTTTGTTCTTGATAAGGGTGGAGCTAACCATACTTCTGCTTTTGAGACAACTACTGCACTAACAGCAATAGAGAGGTTTAGCTTAGATGAGAAGTATTTGCATGAGGGTACTAATGCGCCAGGAGAACTTTCTTCAAATGTCTTCTATCTCTTATTGAGTGAGTATGTTTAGACGATGGATGGGAGGAATTGTTGTGTGTGTACGCAGATTCCTTCATCGGTTGAGGAAGGAGTTATGTACCACAGTCTGCCGCTAACCTAATGAATAAGTTGTAGTCTGCTACTTACAAGATTCTATGGGCCAGATGTATCAAACTTTTTTTGCAAACGGTGCGAATCGCAAAAATCGGCTGTTTGCGAATGCAAAAATGCCCCCTGCGATGTATGAAAGGCATTTGCAGCGGGAAAATACGGAATCGCTAAATGAGCGAATATTACATGGTTTTGCGTGTCTCAAACAGCGTATCGCAAATAATGACATGATTTACCGAATCACTATTTGTGAGACACAAACTGTGACAAAGTTTTGCAATTCACAGATAGCAATCCACAAAATCATGGCACGATTTGCTGTACGCTGATTGCAACACACAAAACCATGTCGCAATGTGATGCATCAAAAATTTGCAAATTGCGAATATTCGCAGAATGGCCTTTTGCACATGCAATTTACCACGAATTGAAATCAGGTAGTAACCAGGTGAACCTATATTAAGAGGCCCAGAATGACTCAGCCCCTTTTCCACAATGGCTGCACTCTACGTGATGCCGAGGAGAATGCGGATCTTGGCTGGTTTGAGGAGAGGGAGGAGGAGACAGGAGCGCATTTTCAGAGTGCGCATAACCCTAGTTGACCAGACAGAGGAGGAAATCTATGAGAAGTACAGGTTAAGCTCAGCTATATACTTTACCTGATAGCAAATCTACAACCCATACTGCAGCGCACCACACACAGGTCCAATAGCATACCCACCCATGTGTAGGTATTATACTCCCTGCACCTATTAGCCTCAGGGAGCTATCAAGGGGTCATAGCAGCCACTGGAGGGGTCTCACAGAGTGCCCTCTCATGCTTCTTCACTGCATTTTTGAATGCCATGCTTAGCAAAATACAAGAGCACATAATATTCACCATCACCCCACAGGAATTACAACAACTGAAAATCAATTTCTATCAGATTGCACAATTTGTGATAGGTGCCATCGATGGGACACATGGAGCAATCTGTCCTCCATCGGCCACCGTATGTTTATCGCAACCGTAAAAACCAAAATTCATGAACATATGGGTGATTAGCAATGTCTCTAACATCATTACCGATCTCGTGGCCAGATACCCAGGTTGCACACATGAGTCATACATCTCTCGCCACAGCAGGATTCACACAAGACAGCTGGCTGGGCAGTTTGGCGAAAGATATCTACTGGGTAAAGTAATAGTTGACAAGGTTGTATTGAAGTTATAGTGACTGCAGATTTCAACAGTACTCATTTTACCCTCTGTTCATTCCAGGAGACAGTGCCTACGCAGTGTGTACCTATATACTGACACCCTACCTGAACCCTGCAACGCTAGCAGAGAGGAGGTACAATGCTGCACACAGGGCAACCCGCAGGGTGGTGGAGCGGACTTTTGGTCTGCTGAAGAGCCGCTTCAGGTGCATCCATAAGAGTGGAGAGGCACTACAGTACAGCCCAGAGACAACATGTAAAATTGTGGCCACATGTGCAATGTTGCACAACATTGCAACAAGAAGGGGCATACTAGTTGAACCAATGGAGCCTGACTCAGATGACAATGGTGATCTTACCACCCCATCACCCAGTAGACAGGACCAGTGCAGCAGAGGGCAGGCAAAGACGTGCTGACATCACGCACAACCATTTCTGATGTAAGTAATGACAACACCTCTTCAATATTATGTATTTCTGTAGTGAGCAACTTTCTTACCTTGACTTCAGGTAACGTATGTGTTAATAGGACATAGCCATGAACCATAGGCTACCATGAGCGAATAACAGTATTACACTATTAGCATCATAGTATAACTGTACAGCTACATGTTACGGTAGTCCCCTGTGGCCCTAACATTGCTTCCTACATCCACGCACTCCACTTGAGTGCTCAGTGGCCTCACTGGCACCTCTTGTAGCGGGATCACTGGCAGTACTGTGTCTGGTACTGCGACTACTAGGATCCATCACAGGGGCTGTAGGACTGCTGAGGCTAGATAACTCCTCACTATCCTCACCACCAAGTTCACTGTTTGTAGCACTGTGTGCTGTCTGCATTGTATCCAGGACATTGGTTATTTGCACTAATCCCTGTGCAACGTCCTGACTGCAATGTGCCATCTCCACCTGTATGCCCACAGCACGCTGTGAAATCAAGGCAGTTGAGCTAGCAAGCCAATTGACCGATCTGCAGAACCCATCAAACCTTCCCATAAATTGGTGATGGCACCTACGGTGGCTGACACACTCCGGCTGAATCTCAGTGCAGAGGTCCCTAATGGTATTTGTCAACTCCTTTGTGATTTCGGCTGCTGTTTGCTGTCCCTCATTCAGAGACTCCAACTGCTTGTTCATTGCGCCCATGTTCTGATTGATTGACACCAACTGCCTGTGCATTGACCTCATGTGTTTGCATTGCATGCGCTGCACTTTCAGAATCGAAGCTTTAAGGTCGCCAAAGATTGATGGGCACTCTCCTTCCTCTGTGCACTGTCTGCCTGCATCGTGATGCCTACTGAGGGAAGTTGACTGACGCTGGGGCAGGGACTGCTGTGTTCCTGTGGATATAGCCTTTGGGGGTGGTGTGGGGACTTAATCCGGTATCTCATCTGAGTCCAGGTTGTACTCTGGATGAGGTAACACCCTTGTCCTGTGTCTAGTTAGTGCAACACTAAAAGACTCACTTGTGTTGGAGTCGGACTGTGGCTGTGTTTCAACATCCCCCACATTTCCACCTTCTGCTGCAGCAGGGCCCATGATATCTGCAATGACAATGTATAGCATGTCAATAATGTATATCTCACAATAAGTTGCACAATAGTAATTATTGTACTCTGACATCGTATCACTGTGACTTGTGGGTGTTGTTTCTCTATGTGGCTGAACACCAACTTGCTTTTAATGTGTTTTTTTGACCTTGGGTTGTGGACTACCGCTCCCATGAGGCATAGTTGGGTTGTATGTAAGATGTGGCATGGACTACTACTCACAATGCATCTAACTAACAGCTCTTTCCGAGGGGACATTTGTACATGCACATATGGGGATACACATCATTGCTGGCCTTACCTTTGCTGGTGCAGGGTGTCTCTAAGGTGTCAATGTCAGTGACACCACTGACAGCTTCCGGAAGCAGTGTGGACTCTACCATGTCTTCCATTGGTGTGGACGGTGTCTGGGTGAGTGGTCCTCCTCCAGTGCTCCTTGCCTCCTTTAGCCTGCTAGCTACCCTCTCTTTGGCATGGGAACCCAGGTCAAACCATCTCTTGTGTATCTCCTCCAGAGAGCGCTGCGCAACATCCACTGCGCATATTTTGGTCTGGATTTCCAACCACAGTTTCCTTTTCTCACTTTCAGGTACATGGAGTGAGTTCTTCCTAAACAGTTTGTCATGGTTCCTGATAACCTCCTCAGTGAGCACCTCCAATTCCTTCTCACTTAATTTTAGCTTGAGCTTCCTGTCTCCATTGTCCTTCACCTTCCCATCACTGACCATGTTGCAGTTTAGTCCTGGCAGGCTCACAAAGTTGGCTCCCTGGTGCTGGGCTGTGTCTCCCTGCCTGCTGCCATGGGTGTGGCTCCTAGAAACAGTATGGGCTGACTCACTTCCTGGTTGTGATGTCATCAGACTGTTCCGGTTTGCCGTTTTCACCATTTGCGATTTTCAAATACCAAATCGCTATTGATTTGCGATTTGGTATTTGCAAATCGCAAACTGCATTTGCGAATTTTAAGAAATCGCAATTACCAACTCGCAGTTTTGATACATCCCATTTTGCATTTCTAAAATAGCGATTTCCTAAAATTTGCTATTTAAGAAATGTAAACCAGGAGCTTGATACATCTGGCCCTATAACCAGGAGTACATTCAGTATTTCTACTCCAATTATGACATGGTGTTTTAATTTGTCCCTATATTTAGATATTTGAGTAGAGTAGCTAAGGATAATGACATAGTATTAGTTAAAGGTTTCTTTGAACCTACATTGACGTTTGGCACAGCTTATACTCACAGGAATAATCTAACATGCTTGCTTACACCTTTAGAGAAAAGCTTCTTATATTGCACAGATGACAGGACAAAGGCATTGAAAGAGAAGTTAGAAAAAGGCTTAGAGAAAAGGACTTACAGGAATGATTATGCTTATAATGCAATTAAAACATAGGGAAAATTAGCTCTAGATGCGCAACCCGTATGGAACCTTTGTATATAGAGGCCTAAATCATGCACTGATACTTTGTTTGTGGTAACGAGTGAATGTAGACATGTGTTTTTGTTTCAGAGTAAATGGACGTTTATGATGAATGGACAGGATCCAGCTATTTCTGGGATTTATTACATCTGTGGTCCTAATGCTTATTACCGTCTTCCATGGGGATGGTATGGGACATGTTATTTGGGAATAGTTTTCCCAAAGATTTTTCAAATGAATGATTTGAAGAAATTTCCGAAAGTGACTGAATTACATCATATGAGATAGAGAAGGGGGTATCCTTCTGGTATAGTGGGAGATATATTTGGAGCAATGATTCCTTCAGTGGGAGTTGTTCTGAATTCGATAAAGATTTGAAAGTTGTCTACTATTGTGCATAAACTGCTGAAAATTTTTCAGGAGCCATACTCTTGATAGATACTGATTTAGCTGCTGAAAGAGCTATGACTCTTCAGAATCGTCTTGCTTTAGACCAGTGGTTCCCAACCTGTGGTCCGGGGACCCCTGGGGGTCCGCGAAGCCTTCTCAGGGGGTCCGCGAGAGCCTAGAAAATTAAAAAATATGTACAAATATTGACAAATTAGGTCCCCAGCTTCCAGTAATGACTCGGGGGGGGGGGTCCCCGGACTCTCATGATGACTCAGTGGGGGTCCCTGGGTTCCATCAATGTTAAAGTGGGGGTCCACAGAAATCAAAAGGTTGGGAACCACTGCTTTAGACATTCTTTTAGCAAAGGATGGCGGAGTTTGTAGAATGATTAATTCTAGGCATTGTTGCTCGTACACTCCTAACAATAGTAGAGAAATAAGAGACTTAATTACTAATCTGACTAATGAAAGTGCTGATTTGAAAGAATCGAAAGAACCAGGTGTTTGGAAAAAGGTTGGGAAAGTTTTTGTTTCGGTGGGAAATTGGCTCAGCAACATTTGGAATGGGATTCTATTAAAAATCTTGCAGGGGATATTAATTATTGTGGTTTGCCTAATTGGAATATGGGAAATATGTAAATTGTACAAAAGGATGAAATTGAAAAAGTCAAAGAATGGTCAGAGGACAGAAAAAAAGAAAAGGGAAAAATTGTTCAGGGGAAATTCAAAAAGAGAACAAAAATATGAAGGGATTGAATTGACAGAATTTTAGCTGATGCAAAAAATGTGTGGGGGATAGTGTGATGACACATTTAGTCATCAGAGGTGGGATTGCTAGTGCAGATGTTGTAATAAAAATATTAATGAGTGTTCATGTATTATAAGTAATGGATTTGTGTAGAAATTATAATAAAGTAGAAAAATAATGCACGCATTTGAAAATGTGATCACGATGAATGGCCGCCAGTGTTCACGAAGTGTACTTATTAATAGTTTATTAATATGAAATGTTGAGTATATGTTAGATTAATGTAGTAATATCTCATCTTAAGGGTTATGCATTATGTATTAGTTTTATTAATTGTAGGCCTTAACTTAGCCGAGGTCTTGGCCTAGTTCCCCGGCCTCATGTCAAGCTGTATTTCTTAACATTTAAGAAATGGCTCCCCTAGAGACTTAAACTGTGATTTTCCATTGTATTCTTTAAATGTGCTCGTAGCTGAAAGTCTTTCTCATGAGAACCGATGGCTAGAAGATGCTGTTCTTCCTACAGTGTAACATTTTGAGTGTATTGTGTGTAAGACTGACTCTCTCAGGAGAAGAACAATGGAGACACTCACTGGAGTGCAAGCTGCAACAATATTGTTACCTGACAAGCTGGACGATGAGAACATTGCAGGAGAAGCCAATCAGCAACATGTGAACGGAGTAGTGGTAGAATTCATAGATTTGAAGTTTTAGTTTTATTTGACAAAGTGTGAACATTCGATCCCTTGAACAATGGGGACTTGGGAGGTAGTTTTAGGGAATTTAACTTAACAGGACTGCACCGAGGGAAGACAGCCCATTATCCATTTTCTTGCTGGCTTAAAGGTCATTACTTTCTTGTGCGTCTTGACAAGAAGCGTCCTTAATTTTAATTCTTAAAGACTTTGCATTTCTGAACTTTGATGCTGACTCCTGATGCCTTGCTGACCGAACTGATGTCCTGATGATGAAGACTATCTTAGCATGCGATCCAATTGAGAAGAGGTATTATTGTACCCATGTGTTTGTTATGCCTATTTGCTTTTCCTTTCTAGGTACCAACCGCACTGTTTTGATAGATCCATAGTTAGATGTTTTCCAAATTTGTGTTTACTAAATTGTTTTGCATGAAGCCCAACATGCTGATGCTAATCTGATGTTAGATAAGGATACTCACTAATGAAAGTCTGTCAATAGGGAATAATGTTTGATGAAATTTCTTTGCTGAATCTAAATGTATGTGATATCGCTTGTGCAATTGTTCTTGTTATTAATTTGCACTATAACCTTAGAATGTGTAGTAGTTCAAGCTTTGATTATATTGTGTTTCTTCCGTTGCTTTGGAGAGCCAGTGTTGTTTCTGAATGTGTATCATTTGATTTTGAGATTATTTTACGGGACTTTAGCGTTGTTAATATAGGGAAATAAATATTCTAACTTTTACTAAAGGTGTGGTTATTCATGACTGAAAAGTCATGGTGTGTGACAATTACTGACTCCATTGAATATTAATGTAATTGATTATAATTGATTGTTGATGTTTTTGATTGATTAGTGATTATTGATTTGCATGTGCTGGGGTTATGGTGGGATCATCGTAATTGCGAGTCAAAAGGTTCATCGACCTATTCGTGTCCCTTTGTAAATGTACTTATTATAGTCAGAAGCGCTAACATTACGTATCACTCAGGTATGTACTCATCCTGTATCTCCTGATCCAGGGAAAATTAGAAGGCTATTTTGAACACATTACATCAGTCTGGATCGAGCGTCCTCATCTGCATTTATTAGCTACGTCCATCGCCCTTGATGAGGTCACAACTGCCATTGCCAACCTTTCTACCTGTAAAACTCCAGGGAGTGACAGGTTCCCATTGAACTATTATAAAATCTATGCTGCTATTCTTCCTCCCCGACTTCTCGATATGTACAAGGAGGCATTATGACTGCGGGCTCTCCTCTCTTTTATTCATGAATCTATATTAATTCCGCTTTTGAACATCGGCAGCATCACCCCTGCCAGCTGCAAAACTTGAAAAATAAAACCAGAACAAACTGTGTGTATTATTGTTTTATTTTTCAAGGGGGTGGGCCATGAGTGATGACAGCCATGGAGGGAAGTGGTGTTCACTCCTCTCACTGCGCATGTGAGTTTGGCCGGCCATCTCAGGATGGTCAAACACACATGAGCACTGAGCTCTCTCCAACTCGGCACTGTATTACTGGGTTGGAGACAGCAGGCACAGGCTCACAGTCTGCCTCAGAGTGCAAAGTAAGGGCGCTCAGGCCAGTCCTGCCAGCAGCATGAGAGTAGCATTAGGATTGGCTGCAGGGCAGGCTGGGAGCCTATGCATTCAGTGAAGCGGAAATTCGGATGTGGCGATGCAGCAGGTAAGTTTTTTTGTTTTTTTTTCTGTGTGGCCACGTCCCCAGCCCTGCCCGGCCAGTCCCTGACACCAGCCACGAGTGCTTTTGAAGCCTGATAAACCACCCTCCCACGTAGACTTGTACTGTCTACTCTCTCTTATAAATACCGACCCAAAGATATTGGCCAAAAGCCTCACAAAACGGGTGCTATTGCTCCTACCAGACCTGGGGGCATATTTATACTCAATTTGTGCCGAGTTTGCATCAATATTTTGACACTAATTTGGCACAAAACTAAATACATATTTATATTTTGACGTTAGACCTGTCTAACATCAAAATATTGGAGTTTGAACCATTTTTTAGATGTGTTAACCTACTTTGTGTCAATAAGATGCAAGGTAGGCCTTCCCATCTAAAAAATGGTGCTAACCCCATAGCCTCATATTTAATCCCCCCAGCTAAAATGATGCACGGGTGGAAGAAGGGGCTAAATAATGGTGCAAAGCCTGCTTTGCACCATTATTTAACGCTTGGGTGAGTCCAGGCGTTAGGGGACATGTGGACCCATTTCCCTGGTTGAATACCATGGCATGGGTACACAGGTGCCCTCCTCAAGCCCCATGAACACCCCACTCACACCAGAGGCACACCGGAGGATGGGGGACCAAGTAAGTAGGGTAAGTATAGGTAAGTATTTTTTGTTTTATTAAAGTGCCATCAGGGGCCCACCTTGGGGCACCCTGCATGGAACAGAGTGCAATGGCCATTCCCAGGGAACACTGGTCCCCTGTGCTGGCTATTTGGGTGGTGGGCATGACTCCTGTCTTTTCTAAGATAGGAGTCATGTGGTATGGATGATTTAGCGTCAGAAAATGACGCTAGGCTGGTTAGAGGTATTTTTTTTTGCCTCTCACCAGCCTAACCTCATTTTTTGGTGCAAACCCCCCTTCTCCCAGACATCCACCCCCACCCGCCTACCGTCCTTTTTTTTACGCTAGTCCACCCTTTGCACTGGCTTGCGGCATAACATAAATGTGATGCCTGGCTGGCGCTCTGGAATGACGCACGCTGGCACTATACTTTTTGACGCAAAACTGCATTTGTGCAGTTTTGCGTCAAAAAGTATAAATGTGGGCCCCGGTGCTGCCAGATCAAGCTGGATTTATTCTGTGGCTGTCTCCATCACATAACCTCTGCGCACATTTTGCCCTGCTGCACCAGCTCCAGCCAGACCACGGGGCATTGGCTGTCTTTTAAGAAGCCACCAAGGCATTTTATTCTTTGGCGTGGGGGTACCTATTTGCCATGTTGGCCAGACTGGGAATTCTGGTGTCATTCATGAACCCAATCCATCTGCTTTACTCTGCTCCCCTTAGCAGAATCTGGTCAAATGGGTTACTTTCTGACCTTTTCCTCATCGAGAGAGGTGTGCACCAGGGGTGCCCCCTCTTACCTTTGCGTTATGCCTTTCCCTCAGAGCCATTGGCATGTGCAATCTGTCAATTGTATGGCCATCGAGGACTTGAGTTCTCGCCATGAAATATAATGGTGAGCCTAAATGCAGATGATATCACCCTATATCTTAATGATTCAGACCAGAATCTCACCCCAGTTATTAGGGAATTTATGCTCCTCAAAGCTCTCTCTGGTACCGCAAAAAAATTGGAACAAGTCAATCACATGAGAGGGTGCTGGACATTCCCTTGCCCTGGACCTCTACGCCCCTGAGATACCTCTCCTGAGAGACAAGGCTGTGGTCCTCCCTGAGAACTATAGAGTGGCCATGACCCAAATAGAGGAGTATGGCCACAAATGGAGAAGCCTGCCACTGTCTCTGATGAGCAGGATAGCTCTTATAAAGAAGATCATTCTTACCAAACTCTTCTATCTCTTTACCAACATTCCTATTGCACTCTCTCAACACTTTTTCAAGATACTCCGATTTCACCAAGTGGCACTGGTATGGGCCGGTCTACAGCCTCGCATTCAATGAGAAGTGCTAACTCTTCCTTATGATCACAGAAGACCAGGGTAAGCCAATGCAGCCCTGGCAATTCTTTTCAGACCAACCCTCATAAGGTGCATATTGAGCGAGCCTGACCACTAGAGTAGGGCTTTCAGGGTTCCCCCCCCCCCAAGACAATTTGGGGAAAAATGACGAAAACACTGCATTCTATGACACATTTCTCATTGTATATTCAATTGCATTCGCTTTTAAAACAGAGTAAATGATGTTCTTACAGTGCAACAAGACATGGCAATCTTTCTTAGGGTTCTTCAATGATTCCCTCACCATCACCCTTTAAACGTGACTCTCATCTCTCAATAGACCCTCTCTCACATCTATTTCATTTCTTTTATAGAGGCTCTCTTACTAGTGTAGGGTGTTGGAGCACTTTACATCACACACCAGCATAGGGTGTTGGAGCACATTACTTCACACACAAATACAAAAACAATGAATCATACGTGTGAAAATCAGTGCATAGAAAATGTTGACAAATGGGACTACAAGGTGTAGGATTCACATGTCATTCATACTGGTAGGCATTTTTCTAGAGTGCTTGGTCAGGGAAGCATAAACTCAGGATTCAGAGCGTAGCACAGTGGTTAGGTTTGGCTTTACTAATAACAATTTATTTCTACCCAAACAAACCTTTTTTAGAAAAAATTGTAATTTATGAACTGCACAGTAAAAAATGGTGCTCTGTGACAAAAGTAGTAGCCCACTGAGCTGTGCACATAAAATACTGTTCTGTGATCTGCATAGTACATGTTCTTAGCAGCAGGCATATTAACCCTCTACACTCCCTTAGGTGAGTTAAAACTACCACTAAACAAAATCCCGATCTCTTTCCAGCAGGTACATTAATCACCAGGGTTATCTTAGCATTTTTACTGTTGCCTTAACACTGCTGGATATACAAGTAACTCTGCCATGCTTTTAAAACTGCTGCACTACTATAAATATGGCCCCCAGTAACAAAAGCGCCTCCACCCCTCCACCTCTCCAGCTTACCGGGGAACCGAGGCCCAATACGGCCAGTCCGACCTTGGGAAGACCTTACAGCATCAGATTTTGGGCTTTATTATCTTTGAGCTCAGGCACACTTCACACACTTTTGGCTCCCACCTCCATACATTGCACATCTGCCCGTGGAGCACGACATTCCCCACCCCACAGCGATATCGGCTATGAATGGACTGGCAACTAGCCACACTTGTGCTAACATTATTTCTGTCTCTTGCATGCAATTAGCATGGGAGGGACTTTGTAGATGGTGGGCACATCCTATTCTCTATACCCCCGGAACAATCCATCACCCATTTCCGTGTGGCAACTCTCACCAGTGACAAGTCTGTTGTTCTGGGCATGCGAAGCTGGCCAGTGCTCCAGCTGGCTGACATCTTTCCGGGTGGTACCTTTCTCGACTACGAGACAGTAACCACCCAAGCTGATTTCTCCACTCTTGATGCACTTCTACTGTGACTTAGAGCACTATGGAAAGACAAATATCCCACATTCCTGCAGGAACCCCCCACCAGTTCCAAGTCCTTGGTTTTGCTGCATACCGTTCTCACTTTTGGACAACTAGTGACCAAATTTAACACCACTATGCAATCTGTGACCCCAGTGGTGACCACCCGGGCAAAACCATTGTGGGATGATGACCTGGAAGTAGGGATCTGTGGCAGAGAATAGTCTTATTGCTGTCAACAGATAGGAGAGCTCTCCCCCAATGACCGACTTCGCCTACTACACTTTAATTTTTGCATCTACCACATGCCTCTTTGCCTTTTTCCAGCTTAAGCTATGGACTGACTCCTGTTGCACAAGGTGTGGGGTAAAACAGTTAACATAGAAGAGTGGGTAAACTGATAAATGGCCTTGCGCCTCACTCACCAAGTCAGTTTTACCCTACTGGCACAAATTAAATAAATAACATGAAGAAGTGGTGGGGAGTAAAAGTCAAGAAATGAGGCAATCATGCATAACAAACTCCACTACTAAGAAATAACTTAATGAGGTATTTTGTATTGCCAATAGCAAAATAATTACATCCATTGATATAGTCAATAATACATCACCAATTGAAGTATATGTAGCCATCAATAAGCACAAATGTTACTCCAAAGCATTACTAAGACAAAATAAATCCCAGTTTCTATGCAGATGAATTTTCATAGTTGTCCAAATGGATTCCTCCAAAACACTGCAAAGACTCATAAAGGATCACAGTCTCTGTGCAAATATATTTCCATAAACATCAAAATGAACGGATGCCTTGATAATGTGATGATGCACAATCTTAGCACTGAAGTAGCCAACATGTGTTTTGCAGATTCTCCGCTTCTTCAGGACAAATCAGAATTTACATACAAACAAATAAGTATTTTCACCAATCACTGTTTATAGGTCAGGGGAGACATCATCAAACTCCAGTAAATAATGTGTCCAAAAATGCATGTGCATATCCCTCTAGTTACGAATTGAAAATACCAGCTTCAGAGTCACATGATTCACAACGCATTCTCATATAAACCTCCAGGGTGAAACAGGACGACTTTAGACTTTATCTAGATGGCCTTGTCTTGCCTGTGAGTTTTGTGCTTTCTGTGTTCTTTATTTCGGCTGATCTGGCCGATCCCACTCTGACGCCCTCGCCGGTGGTGGCTCTGTTGGGCTGCACCACATATGTGGAATGGGGAGCCAGTCCACTTATTTCTGTTGCTCTCTCATTTGCCAAGCACTGTGTGGCTTGTGTGTGGGGCAGAGAGCAATCTCGTGTGCAGCCTTATATAGTGCGCTATAACATTCAGGAACTCATGTCACATGTTGAAGAGTATAAATCGCAAAGGGAGAGCCATATTCTTCAGGTCAATCTTTTTCAGACATCAGCTAGCAATAGTCCTCCAAATGATGCTGGTAGAAGGCAGTGTCTGCTGGCCAATCGTAAGTTTTGAGCAGCCATGGTGTCCCCAGGGCTGGCAACCCTCCGTTTAGCCAGCAGGAGTAGCATGGCCCTTAGTCTGCATGTTCTAGCAGGGATATCTCTGACATTGCCAAGGAGAGCAACCAAGGGTGTCCTTGATACAGAGTGAGGAACTTTGTCACTCAGACAGGTATAGACAGCAATCCAAAAGCTCGAACCCCAATACAGCTGCACTCCAGAGGTGGTTCAAGAGTGTAATTTACTGTTATGAGCAACTGGAACAGTATTATACCACAATTCCGCTGGCTCTCCGCCTGCACATTATTTGGAGCTAATTACAGGCATATTTACTCACACATAAGGTACCCCATTAGGAATATGGTTCATCAAGGTGTGGGCTGTGTGGGGGGACCAGATGATACCCCTGGAGTGAAAATAGTCCAACATGGAAGTCATCCCCTCGTTCCCCAAAGACTGTTAGGTTAATATTCGACTGTAGCTTTATGTTATGCTGTAGCTTTCTTCATGCATGACCAACACCACTCATTGGACTGCCTCCTGTTATGACTATACATGTTGTGCACTCTTGTTGTATGTTTGTGCTTTGGTTTCTGACAAAAACCTCAATAAAAACAAAATACAAAAAAATAATTATATATATATATATATATATATATATATATATATATATTATTTGAAGTACACATACACAATCTCTTTTTTCAGCCTTTGATTTGTTTGATTAGTTAGACTTTGGTGAACGCTTGTTCCATCTTTTTTATCTGCTCCTGTAGCAGATGCACTAATGGGATTACTTGGCTTATGGTACTGTCTTCATTGCTGAGTTTCTGTGTCATAATCTCGAAAGGAAGCAGCATTTGTATCAGGCACTTTATTATCCCCCATTTGTCCACCTCCACTGTCATTTCTTTGGCAGTTGCCTCCGCACTCCTGTGAATCAAATAATCATTGTTAGACTTGTATTGCTCAAACAGGTGTTCCAGCATGTAGTAGGTTGACTTCCCATGTGTTTGCACCTCCTGTACAAGGGCTATTAAAGGTAGTTTATTAGCACACTGAAGAATCCTCACCTGCTTCTGAGCTTTGAATGAATGAGTGCATTTTATTCAGCAGGTGACCTGTAGTTTGCTGTCTACCTTAAGTCCTGCATAATTAGATTGATTCAATGTGCTAAACACAGGACTCTGAAACATCCACCATCAGACATTTATTTTAAATTGTTTTTAGTTAGTTTTACAAGCAATAAGTGAACATCATACAGCAAGGAACTTCGAAATCCCACAACATGTAGTATTGTGCAGTAGGTGTCATCAGTGTCCATATCTAACACTCAAGTCTGTCGCCTTTCAGCAGCATTGTAGATTATCGCATGAGTCACAAGAGACCCAAATGTCAGTTTGCCAGAGTGTGACGTGACGTGAACCCCATCCCCCTAACACACTTACCGGGGAGTTCATCCATGGGTCTGTGATGCCGCCTCTGAAAAACAAACCAGAAAGAAAAATGGGTCAGAGAGCGGTCCTGACCCTCGATGTTGTCTTTCAGAATGAGGTCAGACCGAAGGAAGAACCGGAAGAGGAAACAAGGAAGCTACAAAAACCTAGGAGAGATAAAAAAGAGAGGGAGGACAAGAGATGCGGGAAAGGAGAGGAGAGAGAAGGAGACAAAGTCACCAAAGGGAAAGAATGAGGACGAGAAGAAGACTATTGGAGAGAGGAGGGAGGACGATAAGAAGACGATTGGAGGGAGGAATGAGGATGAGAAGAAGACGAGTGGAGAGTGGAACAAAGACAAGAAGAAGATGATTGGAGGCAGGAGCAAGACGAGTGGTGTGAGGCAGGGCGCCTATATTCTTCGGATCAATTCTTCTCAAAGATTGGCTAGCAACAGTCCTCTAGATGGTGCTGGTAGAAGACAGTGTCTTCTAGCTTATCTTCAGTTTTGAGCAGCTGTGGTGCCCCATGGCTGGCAACCTCCGCTTAGCCAGTAGGAGCAGCATGGCTGTGCATCTGCATGTTCTAGCAGGGAGATCTCTGACGTATCCAAGGACAGCAACCAGAGGGTGTCCTTGGTACAGAGTGAGCGACTATGTCACTCAAACAGATATAGACAGCAGTCCAAAACCCCAATACCCCAGGACAGCTCCAAGCCAGATGCAGAAAGTCAGTGTCATCACAGCCACAAGGAAAGCATTGCACGTCTGATCGAAGGCCCATCTTGCGCATCCAAGCCGGTGTGCAATAGGTTCGGTGGAGATATATGACACGGAGGAGGTGGAGCTGGTAATTGGATGTGAGCATGTGCATGGTATTACAACAATATTTCCATTACTCTTCAGTGAAGTCCTCCCCCAAATCCTCCCTCTGCCACTCATAAGCCTGGGGTTTAATAACAAGGGCCTTCTACTGCATGATTTCCTCCTGCATGGTAATCAGCTTCTTAGAGGAGGGGCTCGTAATGACAGTATCTAGGTTATGCAAAGTTACAGGCTCTCAGAAAATGTGAGATGTGCCATTCCACAGGCGATGAGCGACTGCAAATCTTATAAAGACATGACCTCGCCAACATGGTACAGATCTCACGGAGCATTCAAACTTAACTGTTTTAACTGTTGCTTTTCCATCTCTCTCGTGGAGGGGGTGCATAGGGTTATGTATGAAGCGTAAGCCAGCAGAGTAGAGGCAGGGCAACCGCACACTGTGGGTCAGCCAGTTTCATGCCCGCATCTGATTGTATCAGTTTCAGTGGTGGGTCTTGCCGGTGAGTTACACATTGCCATACATAAGTGACAGGGGCTAGCATTATCTGCCTCTACCGCAGAGTAGTTGTTATACAAAAATAACATCATAGTTTATTAAATCCAGGACAGAAGGTTTTGTACAGCGCACAACCTGAAATCATATATTCCAAGGTCTTCTTATAGGTGATAATGAAGTAAAAGGAGAGAAGTGGAAATAAAACAACCTCCTAGCATCATATCATTTATAATAATCACATTATGCATTTCAGCCACTAGATGTACCCATGAGCCAGGGTGACATCTTTCTCTGTAGAAGGTATGTCCAAGTATGGCCTATGTCTATTCTCCAGCCATAGCAGTTGGATGTAGTTGAAATCGGCATCAATCCTGTCAAGAGGAAATTCACCAGTGGAAGAGTAAAATGCGGTATAATGCCACAGCATTACCCGGGCGTGGCCAGGCTCCGAAATTGGTTTTAATAATTACGTTATAGAAGAATTGTTCTAGGTATTTTTTAGCAGGGCTGCTAGGGTCTTATCTGTTCTGTCTACCTCGCCTTATCAGTGTGCTGCAGACTCATTTTTTTCATGTTTCTTTAATGATTTTCATAGGATCAATATTACACATCAAAATCTCATTGATCCAATATATAATACGAGCAGAAGTTATGACAATACTTGAAAAACAAACAAACCCCATTTTCCTACTACCCCAATGCTGTTTAGTCCTTGAAGGGTACACTTTCTTGTTGTATTGCTATGACTCATAAAGAAACAACTGGGACATCGACTGAGCGATGCATCAGTAATCCAAGAATGTGTGGTCATCAGTTTGCAGTCCAGGTAAATGAATAGTCCGGACCTAGCAAACATGTGTCATCTCTCTAACATGATTCGTTCCAAATACAATCTTGTGCTCATTCCTCCGTCAAGGTCTCCCTCAGCCACTCCTGCCCTTTGCTTGTCTCGTAGCTTTGTTAATGTCAATATCCAGGCAGCTAAATCATCTTCCAGTCGCTCATCCTTCCTTACATGCTTCATTCTGATTTCAACTGCCGGTGCCCATTCAAACATGTCTCTGAGCCAATCAGTGTAGCTCGGGGGTTGTGCACTCATTCATTTAATGACGATGCGCCTTTTCACAAGCAGCAGGCTCAACAGAAGGAAATGGCGGCTGAGTTTCATCTTTGCTGGGGATGAAATGAGTCCCAGCAGTACCATCTTGTACCTTCCATCCAGTCATCTTATTTAAAGTATCTAACACTATTGTCCAGTAGGGCACGATCAGGCACACTGCCACACCACATGCACAAAGTTTGCCGCAGGGGAACAACATCGAACATATCGTGATGAGCAAATCGTGTATAGCTTTTCTAAGGTGGCAGGTGCTAGGTATGCCTGGGGTGTAAAGTTGTACTGTATCACCTTGAAGCGTCTATTAGAACTCACTTACTGGGCCCCTTCATGGACCTATTCCCAGTCTTGCTTCTACACATGTGATGAACTTACCATCCAGATATAAATCTCCTAGGAGTTTTCAGCAGCCAGCTCTCCAATGTTGCACGGATATCACCTCAGATATTTTAGCAAATGGTTGTAGTGCCCACAGTGGCATATCCCGCGCATATGGTGCGCATCGTATAACTCTCATAACTGCCCGTTCCCAAACCCGGGTCAGTATGTAACAATTCAACCCATGCCATATATTTTGGACCAAGTAACATTTTCTCCTTGATGCACCATAAGGACTCCCAGTCAACAGAGTCACACGCTTGTTCGATCTCCAAGAGGGCCAAAGCGTAGGCACACTTTTGTAGATGTGGGGCTTGAAGAATATGAAACAACCGGTAGAGACTATGCATGTTGCTTCCCTGTGGTATAACCAGACATTGACCCTTACAAATCAAAGGTTAAATGTGGAGTTACCGTGCAGCTAGTACACCACTCAAGATTTTAAAATCGACATTTAAAGGTGAAATTGGGCGGTAAAATGACACAATCTTGTTCTTTGCTGGGCGAAGGTATCAAAACTACCAGGACCTTGAGCATAGTTCAGGGCAATTGCCCGCATTGTAGTGCTTTCTAATAGACCTCCATCAACTTATCTACAATCTCTTCTGCGTATTGTTGATCAAATTTGGTCGAGAGACCATCACCTCCCGGCATTTTAGCGGGTTTTAGTTGCTTCAATGTCACCCATAGTTCCTCTTTTGTAATGGGAACATCCATGGCAGTTCCATTCTCCTCCCTCAACCTAGGCAGGTCAATTCCATCAAGAAACTCCCTCCCATAGTTACCCGGTCATGCACCAACTCCTCCTTAGGTGGTAGAGAGGTGGGCACAAAACACCCCATTTATCGCAGTTTGGGAGTAAACAAGCATTCCAGAGTGATCTCTGAGACAACACCAGATCTCAGGACTCCTCCTGTTTAAGCAGTCGTGCTAGCATCGCCCCTGTTGTGTCTCCCTCCGCGTACAATCACTGCTAGTATACTAATGGGTGTGCTTCTCCAGTCTACGCCAGTCATCTAGAAGGTCTTTACAGGTTTGCTGCCATTCCCTAAGGAGCTGCAACTCGACATGGAGTCTTTTTTCTATGTCTTGTAGTTTGAGTTCCTTCTGGGATAGGTCCTGTTCTAACTGTCGTCTAACACCATATGGGGCCTTAGCAGATCCCTCCGTTCACGACTTTCATCACCTTCAAGTCGTAACCTCTACTGCTAGTGGTGCCCCAGTTTTCATGGAAATAAACAGTTCCTCACGGGTTATGGTAGCAAATGGAGGGTCTGCAAGTGTCTCCGCGTGTAATTGCCGCAGGGGGACCAGGGGGCATACACGTCCCCTCCCCAGGCTCATCAACAACAGAGAGTGTATGAGAGGTAGGGCGCCAAATAAATAACCTCTTTTATTTTCTGCATCAGACTAGTTGATACAAAGCAGTGGTCCAGGTGGCTATGCGTCCCGCAGCTGCTGTGTAACATGAGAATACCCTTGTGCCAGGATGCCTCACTCACCAGACACACAGTAGGTTTAACCACTGTAGTAGATCCCTTAGTTGTCCTGTCATATGTAGTTTTGTGTTGCCCCCGGGTGGCTCTCTGCCAAGCTTCCCATCAGGGACACAATTGCAGTCTCCCACCAACATTATGGCCCTCATTACAACCCTGGCGCCTGGTGCTATTATGGCGGTAGTACCACCAACAGGCTGGCGGTACTTACCGCCATACTATGACATTGGCCGTATGGCTGAAGCCATACCGCCAATGTACCATACCGACCGCCACAGTGGTAACAGCCGCCGGGCTGTCACTGTACCGCCAGTGATATCATGACCCCGCATACCACCATGGTTTTCGTGGGTTTTTTACCACCACGAAAACCATGGCGGTAGGCACAATTAGTGCCAGGGAATTCCTTTCCTGGCATTGATAGGGGTCTCCCCCACCCTCCTCCTCCTCCTCAGAGTCCTCCCCCACTGTCCACATCCCCCTGCTGACCCCCCTCCTGACATACACACACATACACGCACATACATACATGCATACCCACATTCACCCATGCATGCATACATTCATACACACACACAGCAACACTCACTAACATACATCCAGGCACACACGCAATCACACAACACAACATACACGCACACTCACGCCCATTCATGCACACATGCAATGCACACGCCTAACACCCGCATGCACGCATACAAACACAGTCACACACAGCTCCCCACACACACACAACACCCCTCCCTCCCCTTTTGGAACACCCACTTACCTGCCAGCGGAACACTGCCAGGCCGCATTAAGTATCATAATGCAGCCGGCTGCGCTCTTCTGGCGTGGTGCTGCTGCTGACAGCAGCACCACCTTACCGCCGTCCGCCGCCATGACCATCGCCGGAATTCTGCCAGCCTTCTGGCAGAATTTTGGCTATGGTAATAATGGCATGGATGATCGGTAGCCACGGCAACAGTATGTTGGCGGCCGTCGCCGTGGCGGTAGGCGGCATTTGCCGCCAATGTCATAATGAGGGCCTATATCTGCTGACAAGTATGGAGCATACTCTAGGCTTCTTCACAAAGAGAACTTTGTTTTGCTTTAAAGATCCAGGAGTGGACTCCCTGTAAGCTACAGGTATACAGGAGCTATCCAGGCTCCCCTGCATCAACTCCTGCAAGAAGAGCCCAGCTGACCAGCAACCAGTGGACTTTTAAGGTTTAGACCAAGTGCATTGTGGACAATGTAGTCACAACTCTGCAAGGAGCAACTCAGAGCTTCTGGAACCTCGACTGCTGTTGTGGTCACTTCAAGACCCCAGAAAGACCTTCTGGAAGAAGATCCAAACGTTTAGAGATTCTTTGAGAATTTTTTTGAAAAAGCTCTATAAGTGGACCATCCCTTCGACAAGAGGCATTGGGGCAACATTAAACTGTGACTCAGCCTGAAAACAGGTTTGTCCTGCTGAAAAGTCCAGAGCTCTGCCCGTCGATGACGAGAACCAAGGCCTCCAGGATTTCACCGGGCCTCACGCTGAACCAAGCTGATGATGATGACTCGCAACCTGCCCTGTTGAGGAGCCTCGATTGATGTCAAGGAAAAAAGAACTAAAAAAGTGACTAAGTCAGAAGGCAAAATTACGACCAGAGCCTACCGCGCAGTGTATCCGACTTGGGCTCCATTGCTGTTGATGTTAAACTTTGACTTTGACCCAGCCAAGTGCGACAAGATAGCCGCGGTTGGCGCTTTTCACTTTTAGGCACTAGAAAGCACATTTTTCTATTTATTCTTAAAAATTCATATCTCCGGTTCCCTACATTGGATTTGTGTCATTCTGGTGTTATTATAAAGGTACAAATATTTCCTATTTGTATAAAATGGTGTTGGGTTTCTACTTTGTGTTGTGTTGTACTTATTTACTGTTTTGTTGATAGTAAATGCTTTACACAGCCATCTCTTAAGTTAGGCCTGACTGCTCTTGAGCCAAGCTACCAAGGGCTCACCAATGGTTAATTTATTGAAACCTTTACTGGACCTTATTTGTGATTGTGGTGTTATTACTAAGTGTAGGCACTTACCTGCCCTTAACAATAACCCACTTTCCAACAACTGTGGTAGAGCAAAGGGCCATGATCTGATCACACAGTGCAACAAAAAGTTCAGGGAAGTCCACGTTCAGGCCATAGACACACACCAAGGTAACCTTAACACACATCAGTACCCCATGAACAAGGACTTTTTAGTCAGTGTCGCATATCACTTTTAACATCTAACATTAGCCTCCTTTCAGCATGAAAATTGTTGTTCCTCGCGCATAGGCTGGGGAGGTAGACACAAAGGACTCAGCTATCCAACCCACCCTCAGTCTGGGTTGGGTGCCCCTTTTGTAGCATCCCAATATCTGCAGCATGTCTGTTGAGGCATGCTAAGGTGTGCTGCACTTTATAGGAGTCATTCATGCCAGGTAAGAGTGATATACCTCACAGTGAGTGTGGTAGTAGCAGGGTCTGAGCGGTGGGTCCAGTTAGCCCCCCACAAGCGCATAGGGCCTAAGCGACCTAAATGAGCGAAAGCCAGGACAAGGACTGTATAGCACAGCAGCAGTAGTGTGTAGGAACTAGCATACAACAAACAAAACCACAACATACCCCTCCCACTTCAGCCATCCCAACTAGCTGAAGAATACCACTCCACAAAAAACATCAGAAGTAAAATAGAACCAACTGGGAATATTCGCTGAGGGCGTCACGTTGAGGCGGGCAACATGCCCATCCTCTCAAAAGGTGGGTGGCCCGGCTTACCAGTGTTTTCAGAGTATGGAAGGAGAATGTCAATCATTGTCAGCAATGCAGCTAGTGGAGTCATAGGTGACCTAGGAACCAGCAGCCATCAAATCATTGGCATGTTTATGGCAAAACTTCACAGTAAGCTTTGGATCTTGAAATAGGGGTTTTCCCTTATAGAGGACACAAAAGCAGGCTGGATACAGAAGGGAATAAGTGAGGTTTATCTTTGCTAACAGCCGTTTAGTAGGCAAGAACTCTCCTCAAGCTGTTTGAAATGTCAGAGTGAAATCTGGGTAGAATAAGAGCTTATTGCCTTAATAGTTTGTCTCTTCTTTCTCTCGAGGTAGCTGGAGGATCATGTCTTGAGCTCTGTAATGTAGCAGTTGAGCAATAATGGGTAGGGAATGTGGACCATGTGGGGTTGTAGGTCCCAAGACTTGATGGGTGTGCTCTACTGAAAAAAGGAGCTAGGCAATCACCAAAAAGAGAACACAATAGGGTCTCATTATCATCTTTCACAGTAGACATAGCAGTGGATTCAGATAACCCAATAATTGGATGTTGTTTCTCCCCAAGTGAACTACCAGATCCTCATTCTTAGCTTTCATCAGAGTGAGAACTTTTTCCATCTGAAGAAGCTGTTCAGTTTTCTCACCTCTCCATCCTCAGAGTCATGTTCCCACTGCCCCACCTGGGACAACTTGTCTTCATGTTTGTCAGGTTGTTTTCCCATGCAATCCAGCCTGCTAGTGGATGTGTCAATTTTGGCATCAATCATTTGTCAGCTTTTGTGGACGTCAGTAAGAAGATTCTTGACGGCAATACCAGTATCGTTGCCATCTCTGCCCCCAATCGCCATGCAGTCCTTGTCAGCATGGCTACCAGATTATGCGAGGGGTGTTTGTTTTGGTGAACATCAGCTTAGTTTGGTCCCTATCTATTTTCCCCATCGTCGATGTGCCATCTGGGGGTGGAGGTGTGGGAGACTAGCAGCTAGTGCCTCAGGATCTCAGTGACAGATAACCGTTGCCAGAGGATGCCGGGTCCTGCCTTGCACCGATTTCTTGGGAGGGCAAAAGCAGCCCAGGAAGTGATGGTCCACACAGTGGGCGCCCTCAGAGTGAAAACCCCTCAGGTGAGGCCAGGCCCCACCTAACCCTGGTTCCTCTGGGAGGAGGGGCACGAGCAAGCCAAGAAGTGGGCACAGGTCCAACGGCAGTAGGGGCACCCCTGCACTGCCCAGGCACCAGCAGAAGATGTGTAAGGGCTCTAGCATTGGACAGCACAGCAAGGAAGAGAAGTAGACAGCAACCAGCCTGGATCTACACCACCACAGCTCAGCCCACGGCCGCTGCCTAGACATAATGAGCTGGGCTAAGGCCACCAGTTATCTCAGTTTGGGGGGCAGTACTGCAGCAGCCCCCAAATTCACTCTGCTGGTGGCGGCCCCATTGCATTGCCTCTGAGCCACATCAGCAGCTGGCAATCCAGTGCAGTAGTGGGAATGGGCTGCAAGCTGTAACCCGGGGTCTCCAGCAGCTCTGTGCTGGGCTGCAGCCTCAGGAACACAGGCTGTGGCTCCTTCTCGGGGGTCCAGGCAGCCGTTGCTTTCTAGAATCAGAAGGAGGAGGCAGTGTTGGTAGGTGGCCACCTCTAAAATCACTCCAGTGCTGTCACTGACCTGCAACATGAGCCAGCAGTCAGGCAAGGTGGAGGAAATAGGCCACAAGATGCATCCCAAGGTCCCACAAAGGTCTGCCGCTTTCTGAATGCAGAGGGTGGGGGCAGGTTGAGCAGGCAGCCAATTGAAAATTCTCTCTGGCATGGGTGCTGCAAGTGTGGGTGTGAGTGCTGTCTCCTCCAGGATCTCTGCACTGCCTCCCCAGAGCAGAATGAGCCGAGACCGGCAAGTCGCACCAAAGCAGGCCTCTAATGCCGCATTTACTAGCAAGGTTCATCAGGTGCCATAATCTGCCATTTAAATTAGTCTGCCTTTCGAGCACTCATTGCCAGCCCACCTATTGCCTCAATAGTAGCCCAATATAAGAATATTTTGAAAGAATAATGTGACGGGCCAGCAGAGCCTCATTACGTGGTGGCCATCTTGCAGCTCAGCTCATCAGTGCCCTCCACCGACAGACATGACTTTCACTATTTTACTGCCGTTGTCAACAAAGCCATTTGTGAGATCTCTGTGTTTAAGCTACTCATAGATCTTAGTATTAAACTCTTCCAAGATGTTGGTTGCTGTATACAATTTCTCCAATGCAAATGCAAATGTTGCATGCTGCTGAATGCCCTCAAAAGCATCATTCGCAGTGAGACCAGCAGCTAGCCTTTGCTTAACTCCCTGGAAAAGGGACTTAACTCCCTGCAGTGATGAACATGTAATAGTTTGCTTGACACCTGGTCCATATGTCCGTTGTGAGGTAGATGGGCTGAACTGACCTCTGCTTCATAACATTGCCAACCAATTTCAGCACTTCATGATGCAGTGCTGGCACAGCAAGTCTAGCAAAACAGCTCTGACTGAGAAGCTTCCATTCTGGGCACAGAGTCTCCAAAAATTCCAGAAAGCCCACTCTTTTCATAAAAGAAAAAGGGAGGAGGTCAAGCGGTAACATTTTACCTAGCTTCCAGTTGTAGAAATAGGCTTTTACTAGGTTCCAGTTGTACAATGACTCCTTAATAGCAGACTGTTTTTCTTTTGGTACTACTCCCACATACAGGTACTAGCAGCGGGTAGGCTGCTTTGGGCACTTTGGATTGGAAGTGGATGTATTCCGCTGTGCCTTGCATCAGGCAGAGGTTGTTGCAGGTGAGGATTGTATACTATGGGTGAGGCTTACAGGGATGCTTTGAGTAATGCTGCTGCTGGCCTCCTCACCTACTTCCTTCTCCTGACCACATTCTAATATCACTTCAGCTGCTGGTTCTGTCTCACCACCAGCTATATTTTAAGGTGCTCTTCCCACATGATTGTTTTTTTTTTAAATGGTACAGTTGGCTTCAAGGACCATAATGCCAACCTGGCTTACCAGGACAAACTTTCTTGTGGTAAACACAGCATACTGCTATATTATCCTCTTGCAGGCCAAGTGTAAAGAAGTCCCAAACTGGGCGGAGAGCTTTCTTATTGTGCCAAAGCCCAAAGAACTGGAGCTGGTTGCTTTTTGTTGTTTGCCTTTCTGTAAGGCATGCTGCGACTGTGGAAGGGTTGGTGGTGGAAGCGTCTGCAGGTTTCTGCTGTCCTGCAAAGAGCTGGCAGTGTTGATGGAACCACATGCCTTTGGACATGTTGAATAGAGGTGATATGTACCACCTCTGTTCCCCTCTCCACACTGATGGTCACTGGCTCCTCATCATCATCACCACTGATGGGGGCCAAACCACATACAGATCATCAGAAGGGGAGCTTGAAGAAGATGGAGGAGTACTCTTTCTTTTCCTTGCTGGAGATTGTGGAGATGATGGTGGAAGAGGAATCTTCTCAACAATATATTGTTCAGCAAGAACCTCAACCTCCTGTTCTGCCCCTACATCAAGACGTTCTGTTGCTGACCACAGCTCCATTTTCCTGTGGTGCTTCAGTTTGTGACAGAGACAACTCCATTTCAGATTCACTGTTCTTCATGACTACAGTCACGACCACACTGAGAGATATGGCCTTAAGTTTTTGTGGTGGTGGTGCAGGTAGTGAAGCACTATCAGCCTCTTCCTGGAACAGAGGAGGGTGCAGCAGGTACATCAAGTTTCCTTGTAAAAGATAACGGCTTGATGACAACCAGCTTCTTCACCTCTCCACTGGTTGCTTTCTTGGCAGGAACCTCCTTCTTTGTGGCCATTTACTTAGCACTGGCAGTTAGCACTTAGCACTAGGAGTGGAAACACTTAGCAGTGGATTTCTGAGGAATCACTGTCGGCTGTTTCCCTAATGGACTTCTCTCCATATTAGTACCTTGTGTGATGTATTCTGCAGTACCTGGAAGGAAAACAAATAAAATCAGTTGAAGTTGAGCAATCAGACGAATGTAGTCAATGTAACAATCTATGGGAGGCAGGCAAAACCGAACAAAGCGTTAGGCCGCTCGCCTGACCACCACGGTCCTTTAAGACAGGGAGTGCAGCACTTTCTCTATGGTGGAGCACGCAGCCTTTTAGGCTGTGCACTGCACCATGGCGACTGCTCATCATTAGATCCCACACCCCCCTAATAATCACCTGCACTTCTAGATCATAGGGTTCTTGAAGCGCTCAGCGTCCAGTCTTTTTCGTCAGGCCTCTCTTTTTTGTTTAATTTTTTCCACGTTTATATTGCTCTCTTCTGGATCTTCGCAACAAGGATTATAGAATGAAAGAAAAAGAATACAAATATCAGGAAAGCTGGAATTGTGCACAGTGGATACTGGGTTTGATTACTTTATATTAAAAGCTGTGAAGGATTACTTATCTGACATGACCTGAAATGACAAACTCGGCGAGAGTAACCATGGCCTTTTTGCATATAGCTTAATATAAAAAAGATAAGAAAAGACAAAACATTGAGTATATTGTTCTTCAACAAATAATTCTTTAAAAAAAAAAAAAGACTCATGTTGAGGTATTTTGAGACATTAATGAATACAGTTATAGATATATAATACAACCATTTCTTGAAAGTTACCAAATGCCTTTATACTTTCTAATTTCAGAATGAGAAATAGTGATACTTTAGAAAGCATGAACTGGGACACATGGACTGCTGTTTCCTCTTCTATTTTATACTTGGTATGTGTAATGTGAATTATGAGAATTTACACACATCCATAAAGTATGCTGGGGAATATATTCTTAGATAATTGAGTAAACAAAACAGTCCTCAGGGACCAGGTACTGAAAAGAAAGGGAGAAGGGACATAAGGTATTCATTGATAAATAGCTGTGTTTTGATATAATAGATACAGGATTACGTATAGTGAGATATCTAAAGAGTGTTTTTTGTTTTCTTTGTTAGAGAGAAATCCAACGCTACTAAGTGAGGAAGAATTGGTCTGGACCTCGTCTCAGTTTGCCCCATCATTCCGGTGGGACAGGCATACCTGGTTACGGGTCAGCTTGTCTCACAGGGAGGCTGGGAACTGCATCATGGCTGTTTCACTTCTGCTTAAAAAAGGTACACGTTTGACACAAAGGGGGTCATTCCGACTTTGACGGGTGGCGGAGGCCGCCCGCCAAAGTCCCGCCGGCAGAATACCGCTACGCGGTCAGAAGACCGCCGCGGTAATTCTGAGTTTCCCGCTGGGCTGGCGGGCGACCGCCAGAAGGCCGCCCGCCAGCCCAGCGGGAAACCCCCTTCCATGAGGATGCCGGCTCCGAATGGAGCCGGCGGAGTGGAAGGGGTGCGACAGGTGCAGTTGCACCCGTCGCGATTTTCAGTGTCTGCATGGCAGACACTGAAAATCTTGGTGGGGCCCTGTTACGGGGGCCCCTGCAGTGCCCATGCCATTGGCATGGGCACTGCAGGGGCCCCCAGGGGCCCCATGACACCCCTTACCGCCATCCTGTTCCTGGTGGTGAAAGCCGCCAGGAACAGGATGGCGGTAAGGGGGTCGGAATCCCCATGGCGGCGCTGCTAGCAGCGCCGCCGTGGAGGATTCCCCAGGGCAGCGGGAAACCGGCGGTACACCGCCGGTTTCCCGTTTCTGACCGCGGCTGTACCGCCGCGGTCAGAATGCCCATGGGAGCACCGCCAGCCTGTTGACGGTGCTCCCGCGGTCGTTGGCCCTGGCGGATTTTACCGCCAGGGTCAGAATGACCCCCAAAGTACATTAAATCATTGCTGTTGCCCCACAGGGCCCTTGGGTTCCATATGGGAGGCAGAGAGGGAGGCAAAAATAAAAACAAATACATTAAATATTTGCTGGTGCCACACCAGGGCCCATGGGGACTCTCTTGGAGGCAGGCAAAAAATCCAAAAAATGAATACAAACTGCAACACTTTAGGGAAAAAAGAAAAAAAAAGAAAAAGAAATGTCATAGGCCTCTGCTATCAACGGTCCTAGGTAAAGACATAGAAACAAATACTGGCTGTGATAAATGGTGGAAACTAGCTCGTCCGCCAAACAGCCACCGAAAAAGGAGGCATGGAAGACAAAGACAAAAGGGCCACCAAACATACGCACAATAACTACCCCCCACAAAATGGTGCTCACTGCATGGACAGCAAAATAGCAAGCATATAAACAAAGGCAAAATGCCCGTTGTGACCACACACACACACACATCTGTGACACAAAATGGCTACCACCACCACGACTAGCAAAGAAGAGGCCTGGAGAACGAAGGGCACATGGCAGCCTATGACAAACGCACACAAGGGCTACACAAAAAGGACACCACTGTATACCCAGCAAAGAAAGAGGCAAGGAGAACAAAGAAGGCAGTTGTCCTCTCCTGCCTGGAGCACCCCCCAAAAAAACATCTTGTAAGATAGCGGGGAAAGGATTGCAAATATATTATCAGCAACAGGCACATACAGACATAAAAAATAAAATTACCTAGTTTCTGCATTTAATCCAAAGGTATCCAGAACCTCATAAAGTCTTTTATAAAGCATATAGCACAACAGCAGTGAAAATGTGAAACGTACAGCAAAAATACACCTAAGACCTATTGCAGGGCAGGCTGGGGCCCACACAGTAAAACAACATCACAGTAAAATGATAAACAAATCAGTTAAAATTCAAAAAACCCACAAAAGAAAATGGAGATAAAAGTATATTTAAAGCTAGACCTCCACCATCAAAAAAGTGCAAACATTCCCCTTTAAACAATCATTAATTCCATATGATCCCTCTTCTCTAACTTAAACACCAGGCACCCACCAACAGGGAATCTATAAAAGAAAATATATTGGGGGATAGAAAGATTATCTTCATCCAAATAGAATGAGAAAATGTCCAATTCTTCCAAATTCAGCCAATTGGCTCATTTTCTCATTCTATTTGGATGAAGATAATCTTTCTACTTTCTAATCGTTGGAGTGGAGAATTTCTATCCCACAATATATTTTCTTTTTCATTCTGGACATTGAATGGATTTTTTAGGGGACTACCGCTCTCGCGTTGACTCAACATTTATTGTGTTTCATGTTTGATTAATTTTTGTATATACTGTACAGATTATTTGTTATTAATTCTAGTTTACTTTTTACATTAGGTTTCTATGGAATGAACCATTTTCTTTCTTGAATCAGATTCATTCTATGTTTCACTTATTAAAATTCACTTGTTTATTTCTAAATTTTGCAATGGTCACATTTGTTACTGATACCACGATTGTGGGAATTCATGATATGATCTTTTTGATAAGATTAAATGTTTCGAATTTTGGATATTGTGAATAGAGGGATTATACTTACCGTCTGTGTGCTCCATTCGCTTTTTTCTTTTATAGATTCAATATGTTGGTACGGGTTTATCCTGTCCCGATACACATGCTGGACAACAGGCATGTTTTGAATGTATGAGCACCTTAACAATACTCGACACTGTAGGAATGTGCAGCAACTCTTAGGCTTTTTGTTGTTCAAACCCACCAACAGGAACACAACAAAACCCAAATGGACAACAAATACTGGTGCATGACCTCCCTCAAACAACAAACATTTTCCAAAGTGCTGCATTGAACTTACTTGACTTCTCCCAAGATTTCAATGGTGTGGATACAGCAGGGACTACAGACAAAGAGAGAAAGTGCTGTTTTAAAACAACAACTCGAAAATGTTTTCCAAGTTTATTTTCAGGCTGGTTGAATAAAAAAATCTACTCATAATGCTGACCGGTGACTGCTTGCATTAAAGTAATAATGCTCACGGTCAAAATGACTGCTCAACATTCATTTTAGCAAATATGAGAGTTTATGGGTTATTTCAGTACTTTTCAGGATCCAATTGTCCCTAAATAGGAGATTCAATTACGTGACATGAAGTGAAGGTGTTACAATCAGTCATTCTTTGTAATGAGTAATGTGGAATTACTGAATACATCTGAGTACTCATGCTCTTTCATCTTATGAATGCTCCAGCAGTTTTTCAGAGATTCAATAATAGCACATTATTTGACATTCTGAGGTGGTATACATTGATGGCATCCTGATCTTCTCTGCTTCCTTTACGGAGCACCAGGTGCATGTTCATTCAGTCCTTCTTTGTCTCATTGACAAAGCATCCATCCTGTAAGGCAGAGAAGTTTAAATTGAGTGAACAGAAGTAGTGTATCTGAAGTATTGTCTCTCAGAGGGTAGATTGTCTATAGACCCTCTTAAGATCTCCTCCATTTTGGACTGGCCAGCCTCCAAGTCAATTTAGGAGACCCAGAGCTTTTTGCGACTGGCTAACTTTTATAGACAAAGAGTGGTCCCTGCAGGGGAAGTGTAAGCCACGACTTCCGAGGCAGTAGTACAACAATGCCTCCCTACAGTAGGGTATTATGAATTGACTTTACCTAAATACTATTTCTTTTTTCATATGCACAATTAATTCCTTGTAACTGATTTGTCATTTATCAGGGACCACTCTTTATCTGATACTCACTTACCCAGGTCCGTGGGTGACAGGGCTTGCCCCCTTTTTGTTTAACCTAACTTTTATAGACAGTTTATTAAAAACTTTGCTGAAATGATCAATCACATTACTTCCCACTCTGGAGATGTACAATCTAACAAAAGGTGTTTCTTGGACTGCAATGGCTCAGGAGGCCTTTCTGATGCTCAAAAAGGCTTTCATCCTCACCTCTATTTAGAAGCACCCAGACCCATCCAAGAAATGTATTGTGGTAACCACTGCCTCTAATTTTGCTGTGGGAGCCTTTCCGCTTCAGCTTCAAGAGGAAGACAATCTGTATCATCCAATTTTTTTTTTATTTCTCCAATATCTTGACCCCTTGTCATCAAAGGTATTCCATTCTGGGACTGGGAGTTTTTGTCCCTTTCACATTTCTGTACGGTGTGCCAACATCTTTTAAGGGCAGCAGTTGACCATTTTGATGTTCAGACAGACCATCAAAGTCTCAAATTTCTGCAGAGCATGCAGTGTTGAAATAGCGGACAAGCTTGCTGAGCCTATTTCTTTTCACAACATGACTTTTTGTGTAACTCACAGAGGATTCTTGCTGAAGTCTTGTCTAGATGGGACATTGTGGGTATGATTCTGAGGTGCCTGATCTTATTCTGCCAGACAAAGTTGTTTGTCTGGTAGGGCTCTTTTTACAGCATGTGATTGATGCTCAACCTTGATACTCTGCAGAGTCACATAACCCTGGCCAACCACAAGCATCTATTTTTGTGCCAGCAGGACTTGCTGATTTCACCTAAGAGTCTTAAAACTGACATTGTGTCATGGCTCAGCTGTACCAGCCACTGAGGAGTTAAATTGACCTTAAATCTTGTCTTGGGTTTCTCCGGGTAGCCTACTGTTTGCCAGGACGTTGGCCTCAACGTCAAGTCCTGTCCAATCTGCGTACAGTCCAAGGCAGTCCTTGGTAATCCTTTTGGTTTTCTTCAGACTCATTCTCCTCATCATTGACAAACAATTTCAACCAACTTTAATGTGGACTTACCTTTGTCAGGCAGAAACCATCAATCAATCAATCAATCAATCAAAAAATGTATATAGCGCGCTACTCACCAGTAAGGGTCTCAAGGCGCTGGGGGAGGGGGTGTGGGGTAGGGAGAAGGGGAGGGGAGGCTGATTACTGTTCGAAAAGCCACGTCTTTAGGTTTTTTCTGAAGAGCAGGAGGTTCTGAGTCTTGCGGAGGTTGGTGGGGAGGGAATTCCAGGCCTTGGGGGTGAGGTAGGAGAAGGATCTGCCTCCGGTGGTGGCGCGTTGGATGCGGGGGACTGAAGCGAGTGCGAGGTCGGCACAGCTGAGGTGGCGAGTGGGAGTGTCGAAGTTCACTCTTTTGTTGAGGTGGGTTGGTCCAGTGTTGTGGAGGGATTTGTGTTCGTGGATGAGGATTTTGAAGGTGATCCTCTTGTCGATCGGAAGCCAGTGAAGGGATCTGAGGTGTGAGGAGATGTGTTCATGGCGTGGGAGATCCAGGATGAGGTGGGCGGCTGCGTTCTGGATCCTCTGGAGTTTTTGTTTGAGCTTGAGTGTGGTGCTGGCGTAGAGGGCGTTTCTGTAGTCTTGCCTGCTGCTGATGAGTGCAATGGTGACGGTCTTTCTGGTCTCTATGGGAATCCATTTGAAGGTTTTACGCAGTATGCGGAGGGTGTTGAAACAGGAGGAGGTGATGGCGTTGATTTGCTGGGTCATGGAGAGGGAAGGGTCCAGGATGATGCCGAAGTTGCGTGCGTGGTTTGAGGGCATTGGTGGGGAACCTACGGCGGTGGCCCACCAGGAGTTGTCCCATATGTTTTTGTTGGGGCCGAAGATGATGATTTCGGTTTTGTTGGAGTTTAGCTTGTGGTGGTTTGCTGTCATCCATTTGGCGGTGCCAAGGAGTCCAGCGTGGAGGTTGGTTTTGGCGGTGGTAGGGTTTCGGGTGAGGGAGATGATGAGCTGGGTGTCATCTGCGAAGCATATGATGGTGATTCCGTGTGGTCGGAGGATGTTGGTGAGCGGGGCCATGTACATGTTGAAAAGGGTAGGGCTGAGGGAGGACCCTTGGGGGACTCCGCAGATGATTTTGGTGGCTGTGGAGTGGAAGGGAGGGAGGCAGACTTTCTGGGTTCTTTCGGTGAGGAAGGAGGTCAGCCAGTCTAGGGCCTTGTGTCGAATACCTGCGTTGTGGAGGCGTGTGCGGAGTATTTGGTGGCAGACAGTGCTGAAGGCCGCGGAGAGGTCAAGGAGGATGAGTGCGACGGTCTCGCCCTTGTCGACTCTCGTTCTGATGTCGTCAGTACATGCGATGAGGGCGGTCTCAGTGATGTGGTTCTTGCGGAATCCAGACTAGGAGGTGTTGAGTGCATTTCTTTCCTCTAGGAAGTGAGACAGGCGGGTGTTCACTAGTTTTTCAGCGACCTTGGCGGGGAAGGGGAGAAGCAAAATTGGGCAGTAGTTGGTGAGGTCATCAGGGTCTGCTTTGGGCTTTTTCAGGAGTGCGGTGACTTCTGCGTGCTTCCAGGAGTATGGGAAGGTGGCGGCGTCGAAAGAGCTGTTGATTATGGCGCGAAGCTTGGGAGCGATGGTTGGGCTGGCTTTCTTTCAGTTTCTTGGCCAATTGTATCTTCGTCGTTGGTAGGGGCCCAGGTGAGTAGTAGGTTGGGGGGGTAAGTCTTTGCTGATCGTGTCGGTGGTGTGGGTGGCGGGTGCGTGTGGTGTGAAGCTGTTGTGTATGTCTAAAATTTTGCGGTGGAAGTGGTTGGAGAGGGAGTCGCAGAGGAGTTGTGTGTGCGTGGGGTCGATGTTGCTGGCTTTGGGTTTGGAGAGCTCTTTGATGATGGTAAAGAATTCCTTGTTGTTGTGTGAGTTACTGTCTATGCGTTCCTTGTAGTAAGCTCTTTTGGTGGTGCGTATGAGTTGGTGGTGGTTGCGTATGGTGGTTTTGAGGGTGGAGAAGTTGGTGGTTGAGGGTTCCTGTCACCAAGCTTTCTCTGTTTTGCGGCATTCGCGCTTGGAGGCTTGGAGTTCAGTGGTAAACCAGGGGGCGTTCTTGATGTTGCGGGTGGTGATGTTTCTTCTAAGAAGGGCGAGTGAGTCTGCGCAGGTTGTGATCCGTTGTGTGAGGTTATGGGAAGCAATGTTAGGGTTGTTTGGTGTTGGGGGGTTCTGAGTGAGTTGGGCGTTCAGATGTTCAGTGTGGATCTTGTCCCACATGCGGTAGGGTGTAGTGTGTTGGAGATGGTGTGTGGGGGCTTTGGAGAAGGAGAAATGGATGCAGTGGTGGTCAGTCCAGTGGAGTTCGGTGGTGTGAGTGTAGGTTATGTGGTTGCTCGAGGTGAAGATTGTGTCTAGTGTGTGTCCTGCTGAGTGGGTGGGTGCTGTGACCAGTTGTTTGAGTCCAAGGTTTGTTAGGTTATCTAGAAGGGATGAGGAGTTGTGGTCATGGGGGTTCTCCAGGTGAAAGTTAAAGTCACCAAGGAGGATGTAGTCTGTGCAGGTGAGGGCGTGAGGCCTGATGGTGTCAGTGATGGCGTCATAGAAGGGGGGCGAGGACCTGGTGGTCTGTAGATGAGGGTTCCTCTGAGGGTGGTGTTGTCATTTATATGAATTAGGAAATGCATGTGTTCTGCGCTGTCTCTGGTGTTGTGTGTGTTGGTGGTGACCTTAATGGTGTTTTTGTGTATAATTGCGATGCCACCTCCTGGTTTGTTTAAGTGATCTCTACGATGGAGTTTGTATCCATCTGGGGTGGCTGTGGCTATGTCTGGCTCAGATGAGGGGTTCATCCAAGTTTCCGTGAGGAAGACAATGGCCCTCATTCTGACCTTGGCGGGCGGCGGAGGCCGCCCGCCAAAGTCCCGCCGTCAGATTACCGTTCCGCGGTCGAAAGACCGCGGCGGTCATTCTGACTTTCCCGCTGGGCTGGCGGGCGGTCGCCTTCAGACCGCCAGCCAGCCCAGCGGGAAAGAGGCTTCCACGATGAAGCCGGCGGAGTGGAAGCTGTGCGACGGGTGCAGTTGCACCCGTCGCGTATTTCACTGTCTGCGCAGCAGACAGTGAAATACATGTAGGGGCCCTCTTACGGGGGCCCCTGCAATGCCCATGCCAGTGGCATGGGCACTGCAGGGGCCCCCAGGGGCCCCGCGACCCCCCCTACCGCCATCCGGATCCCGGCGGTCCGACCGCCGGGATCTGGATGGCGGTAGGGGGGGTCGGAATCCCCGCGGCGGTGCAGCAAGCTGCGCCGCCGTGGAGGATTCAATGGGGCGGCGGTACACTGGCGGGAGCCCGCCAGTGGTGCCGGTCCGACCGCGGCTTTACCGCCGCGGTCGGAATCCCCATTGGAGCACCGCCGGCCTGTCGGCGGTGCTCCCGCGGTCCTCCGCCCTGGCGGTCAAAGACCGCCAGGGTCAGAATGAGGGCCAATGTCTGGTGAGTGTGATGTGATAAGTTCTCAGAGTTCGATGGCATGCTTGTGTATGGAGCTGGTGCTTAGGAGTATGCAGTTAAGGTAGTTGTGGGGGCTGTTGTTGTGTTGCGTGATGGTGTTGGTGTGGGGGGTGTTAGTGGTGTTGTGGGGTGTGTTGGTGTGGGGGTTTTTGGTGTTGTTGTGGGTTGTGGTGGTGTTGTTGTGGAGTGTATTAGGGTTGTGGGGCTTGTTGGTTTGGAGTAGGGTCTGTTGAACTTATCACATCACACTGTGATGGGTGAGGACTGTGTGAGAATCTTTTGCGTTGATGTTGTGGTATTTGTTGTGGGGAGTGTTGGGGTTCGTGTGGGGCGTGTGGGTTTTTCTGGTGTTTGTGGGGGAGCAGGAGAACCGGAACGCATAACAGGTGTGTGTTTGGGGTTGGATTGGGTGCAGGCAGGGAGTAGTCTTGGGTTGAGGGAGTGGAGTGTGGTTGTTGAATAGTGTTGTCTGGGGGGTCTGGGTTAGGGGGACCAGGGGGACTGGCTCTGGGCGCAGTCCAGGCGCGGACAGGTGCAGACGGGCTTGCCTCTGGTGCGCCTCAGGCAAGCCAGCGGTGCGCCTGCGCAGCGGAAACCATTAAGAGAGTGAGGTGGGAGGGTGGAGCAGCTGGGAGGCGGGACCACACCAAAACCAAACAATCATGGTCACTGTAGACGTTTTTTCCAAGATGTCTCACTTTTTCTATTCCTCAGGCTTCCGTCTGCCAGCATGATGGCTTGGAAATTCTTGACTGATATATTTCTCCTGCATGGGCTGCCTGACACCATAATCTCTGACAGAAACTTTCAATAAATGTGTAGATTCTGGTGCTTAATCTGCTCAATCCTGGATATTCATCAAGCTCTGTCTTCAGATTACCATCCACAGTCACATGGCCAGACGGAAAGGGCCAATCAAAGCCTAGAGCAATATCAGAGTCATTTTTGTAATGCTACTGCAAGAAACTGAGCAGAATATTTACCCTTATCTGAGTTCTTGCATAATACCTCTGTTCACTCTACTACTAGAGTCTTCAATTCTTTTGTATCCTGGGCTTCCATCTTTGCTCCTTTCCCTCTTCTCCACTGTCTACTACTCTTGTGCTTGCTGCAGCTGATTTCCTAGAAAAACTTGACCCTGAAAGGAAATTGATTGTTCAGATTCTTCGGAGTTTTAAGACATCTATGAAGGCTGGGACTGACACGTTAAGAAAAGTGGTTCCAAACTTTAAGGTGGGAGGGAAAGTTAGGGAAAGTTGAGTTGTCCTCCAGGTTCTTGCCAACTAGAAGGTTGTCAGTCTGGTTTTGTCCTTTATACTTTGGCTACTTTCTTATAACCAACAAATCAATCCAGTTGTCTTTAGACTCCATCTTCCTAGCTCTTGGAGGATTGACCTAGTTAAAGCCTTTTATACCTGATCCTTTTCACCGGATCTCTCCTCTTCTGTCATGGTACATGGGGAAATCTGCAAGATTTGTGACTTTGAATTTTCAGAGGTTGGTTGCAGTTCTTCTTTCAATGAAACGTCTGCCCTGTTATTGAATGTTCTTAGGTTTCTGTATCTTTAGTCCATGCCCTAATATGCTTGAGTAACTTTGCCTACACCCCGATTCAAAGTTTAGCACGTCCCAAATCTGGTTCATGACTTTTTTCTATATCTTCTGACAAACCTGGGGCTTTGTGAGCAGGATGTACTGTTGAATCCACAGCTTATTGGAGGTCTGGGCACCCTCGCAGCACGGTACTTTGCAGAATCCCAGTCCCTGAGGCTCAGAAGACATCAGACGAAGCCTGCAGCTGAGGGCTAGAAGAGTCTATCACCTGGGTCTGCTCCTATTCATGCTCCTGTATTACATATGATGTGGTATAATGTGGGAACCAAATATAAGTAGATTCAAGCCAATAAATGAGCACAAAAATTACTCACTGGCATACACATGAAGTTATTAGGTATAACAATTCTTTAATTAAGTTAAGTTTCTTAGAACTCATTTGTGCTCCTGGGCTTCTGGTGAATCTACAGCTAGCCCACTTCAGATTTTCTTTTCCCTTTCTATCATGGATGTTCCTACCTTGGTTTCCTGACTTTCCTCATCTATTTCTATCATGTGTTGTTTGATGTAATTGCCTTCTTTTCAAGGCCTCAGTTTGGTTGGTGGTGCATCACAACAAAGCTGAGTGCTGAGTTCCTTCGCTTATTTCCTTGCTTCCGCCAGTTCCTGATCCTGACCTTTGAACATCCTCACCTTTTCTGACTCCTTTTTTTTCTGTGAAGACTTCATCAGCAATGAGGTTTGTGTACATATTTGGCTTGTGTCTGTGGTGTTGATATACATAACCCCAAATCACAGTGCGTTGTAGGATTTGTAGTGAAACAGTAAAAGAGTGAGAATTTGTAAAGATATCACACACCTTTCAATCTATTATGCTGTTATAATTCCAACACTCGCACAAAGCATGAGTGTTAGATCTCAGGGCACAAATGGTGTCACTAAATGAAAAATTGTCTTTGTTGCCGGTCACTTCGGTATATCCTAATTTGTGTTCAGGGCACACATTACAGTCTTGAAAAGTTTTACTAATTTTGTCTTATTACCCTCGTTGTAACGTGAATATGGCTGACGACCTAATGTCAACGAAAGTGAACCATTTAGAGACTGCATCATCTCTTTCATAATTACTAAACTATCTTTTGCATCAAGTTATTTGAATGGTCTTCAACAGTTCTAAATCTTAGATGGCTTGCAGATGTAATGAATATTTTAAAAAATAACATTTTCACCAGTGAAGCAGAAAATTATAACATCATTGTCCTCAACAGCAGTTTCTTATTCCAGATGCACTTGAAGTTCTTTGCACAAGTTATGTTCCAAGAGGCTTTGATTTTTAGCTTAGTTATGTAATATGAATCTAATTGTCAGAGTTGTTTTCTTTGTGATGGCATGAATTGAAAAATGGACCACCAAGTTTGGGTCCCTATCATAGTATCTTTCATGCTGCCTTGCTATTGGATGGTTGTATTCTTTGTTCTTGATAATAATGCATGATATGTGCTGGATACTTTTGTGAGTGAGGATTAATTAAGAGGTCTGATTGCAGTCTTGGTAATGGAAGAGAGATGGGAGGCTGGTTTATTAGCACATGTATACTTGCAGGCAGCCAAGTAATTCTCTCCAGCCATACAGGATCTCCTGCAGATGACTGTTGAAAGAACATACTGTTCAAACCTGAGTGTTCTACGTTACTTACCAGACCTACTCATGCTCCCTCATTTCTTATTTATCTGTAGATAGTGGGCCGCAGGTGTGGGAACAACCTAAAAAATAGTTTGTCTCAAGGCCTGCTTGGCAGGAACAGTGCTCATGGAAAGTGATAAATTGCAAATAGTTCATAATTGCTCTGCCACCATGGAAGCCACGTGTTGCCAGATCCTAGGGGGTAAGGTATCCAATGGGGATCTGTAGTGAAAGCCTGGCAGTAGAATAAATAAAATACAAGTTTATTTTAAGCACAACCCAAGCATAGTCCCCTTTCTTCAGCCAGCACTGATCAAATGGAATTCTCATTCCCCGAACCAAAACACTACAAGAATGTGTTAATACACTGAAGATCCATGTCCAGTGTACAATTATAGCAACACAAGCTAAATCAAGTAAACATGAATAAGATTGTACCTCAAACTAATCATTCTTCTCACCGGAGCATGGCCACCCTTTCTATTTCTGGACAAATACACACCATTATTTCTAATGCTGTCACCAAACCCTTCTACATCCTCACAACAATACTATCATCATACATCCTTTCAAGTCCTGGTTTCACTTTGACCCAAGTCTAGGTTTCACTTTGACCCAATCACCAATGGCAATGTCAGTACCTTCACTTATTTTCTGATGCCACAACTTTTCTGACACACTCTATATGGGACTTGTATTGCATTACACTTCAACTCAAGATCATCAGAAACGCTTTCTTCAACCATGCAGGCACAAATTTAATATTTGTCTCTTGTCCTCACATAACAAAAAATGGTGCCATCCCTATCACACTAGGAATGGTTATACAGTAGGCCCAAATCATATAAGGCCATGTTTCTTAACACACATCTTGTTCGTCACAGTCAACTGATTTGTCCTCTTAACCATCCTACTACCCCTCTCAAATGTACTATTGCCTGGGGATTGTACAACATAGTACGTACATGACTAATCCCAGAGGTTGATCATTACTCCTTTATCTCACATTATGTCAACTGAGTACCAGGATCAGTTACCAAAACAAACGATTTCATTCAACATCACAATAGTGGTTACTGTACTTATCTCCCTTAAAAACTTAACCATAAGACACTTAGGCCCTCATTCTGACCTTGGCGGTCGGCGGAGAGGCGGCGGTCGGACCGCGAACAGACCGGCGGTATTAAAAATGGCATTCTGACCGCGGCGGTCACCGCCGCGACCGACCGCCACTTCCCCACTCCGACAGCCACGGCGGTCATGACCGACGGGCTGGAGTCTGCGCACTCCGGTCCGGCGGTCGACCCAAGACCGCCAACGGTATCATGACCCTGCTTACCGCCGCGGTTTCTGGCGTCCGGGAACCGCCATGCGAACCATGGCGGTAGGCACTATCGGGGCCAGGGAATTCCTTCCCAGGCACTGATAGGGGTCTCCCCCACCCCCCACTGCCCCCCCGAGTCCTCCCCCCACACCCTCCACCCCCCTGCCACCCCCCAGAGGTGGTACGAACCCCCTCCCCACCCGCACCCCGACATGCACATACACGCACCCCGACATGCACACACCCCCAACATGCACATATACACACCCCCTACACACACACATACACAACGGGGACACATACCGCACACATACATGCCGACATGCGCACCCGCCGAACTAAACACATTGCCCATAGGCACAGCAGCACTCCCCGCCCGCATGCACGCACTCACACACCCCCTCTACACACTCACACGCACACCCCCATGCACGCACACATCACACAACACCCCCCCACCCCCTCCCCTCACGGACGATCAACTTACCTTGTGCGTTGGTCCTCCGGGAGGTGACAGGAGCCATGGGGAGGTGACCGCCAACAGAAGACCGCCAACAGAAGACCGCCACACAGAAATGTGGGTCATAATTCTGTGGGCGGTGTTTTGCTGGCGTGGCGGTGGAGGTTGACCAGTCTCCACTTTCCCGCCGACCGCCAGTGTGGCTGCTGGCGGTTTTCCGGCGGAACGCTCCCAGCGGTCAGAATGCGCACAGCGGCATACCGCCGCGGTCGGCGGTCTTCACCGCGGCGGTAACTCGGCGGTCTTGCGAAAAGACCGCCAAGGTCAGAATGAGGGCCTTAGAATGTTAAAGTTCAATGTCTTAAAGATATAACAGGAACCCGATGGAAGCACGAGAGAGAGCTTTGTAAGGCTGTCACTATCTATCAAATCAAAAGATGATACAGAGAATATGTTTTCCATGGGCTCAGAGGTACAAACATTGGGATCAGCAACGCTAGTTGTCACCCGGTCAGCTGATTTCTGTCAGGCTAGATGTAGGCAAGGCTGACCTCGACTACAGTTGAACGCCATCCAAAGTTTCTTGATAAAGCCTATTCCTCATGGTCACTATTTTATCTTCAAAGAACTGACCTAAATCATAACAGAGCAGATAACATGGAGATCCAGAGTGTCAGAAGATTTTCATATGTCCTTGCTTGAATAACATAGTGTTACTGTCTACATAGAGAAACATAGACTTAGCTTCGGAGATCTCATCTTGACTTATCCAGTAGCCCCATGTGAAGTGTGATTTGTTTATTCATTAATTTCTTTTTGCACTGTGTTCTTTAACTTTTACATTTTATGTTTTCATTATGAGGTAAAGAAAACTGTGTGCGCCTGAATATATCATTAACTAAGAAAGTGGGGTGGGGGTGTGGCCAAGATGGCGACCGGGGAGGATGCTTGCTGATCAGCTCTGCATGAGGCCCAGCAAATATCCTGCAATAGAACCCCACCCGGTCCCCCAATAAATCGAAACTGGAGTGCTGAGGGGTCCAGGCAAACGGGACTGCCTGTCGGAGGTGCCGACTCGAGCTCCAGAAGCACGGAGACAGGCCATGATCCGAGCACTCATGAGGCTGATATCAGTCGACACAGAATAAGAGGAGGGGCCCGAACATGGCCCGAGGGAGCGAGGGGCAGCAGCTGCGGTGGTTAACAGAAGGAACACCACAGGATCGGTCGCTGGACTAGGGCCTACAGACTGAGGACAACAGGACCCACCCGGAGGGGCGTCACCAGAGGTAGCGCTGGACACATCGGAGCGGTGAGCAGGTGGTGCCATCCTGGCTTGAAGAAAGGGTGGTGGCGCTGTCTACCCTTGAGTATTAATGAGCACATTGATTGCTGAACACTGTGGCGAACTTGGTGACCGATAGGGAAGCAGCTCCCTGAGGCGAGGGCACGACGGGGGTGGTGGCCCTCCCCTTGAGGAGGGAAGGGGAGCCCACTAAAAGCCTACACATTGCCCTGAGATTGTATACCCACTGGACCTGCATAATCTATACTCACACCGGGCGCTGGGTGCTGCCAGACATTAACTGCGACGCCCAGCCCAGCATTGAAAGCCATTTCTGTAACTAACGGGAGGGGTTTGGGCTGATCGCGGATCTCTATCGGATGAGCAGCACGTGGCAACCCATCAGAGAGAAACACTGTTGTGCCGCTAGGCCTGTTCCGTGGGGAACTGTACGCGATGCAGGAAGAGATTCCCTGGATATCAGGACTAGGCAACTTGAAAGCCCTGCTATTGGGGGCATTGGGCGCATGGGCGTGAGGTTCTGTCCCCCTAGAAAGAGGGATCTGCAGCAGGGGGGCTTCTACTGCTGAAGTGCTCTGACCTGCTGCCCCTGAAGACCACACACGACCACAACACCAGTGCTACATCGCTGTGCCCCGAGAGTTGGCAAACTGTGTAATTGGACGTGGATTATCCCAGCTAGTCGCCCTCATGGTAAAACCAAAGGCAACGCGGATGCCCCTGCCCACTGAGGGTACTATGCCACCTCTGCCCACAACTACCAAGGACAGTGTTGCGAGCCCCCAACAAATAAACACAACACTAAAGACTTAATCCCCCCAAGTTGAAAAGCTCCTATAGGCAGTATTGGACACCAAATCAGCCTTAGAGATGAAAACTGACTCTGTGGCGCAGGAAGTCAACCTGCTCCGAATGGACCATCGCAAATTGGCCAACAGAGTGACCATGACAACAGTGCAACCAGCGCTCAGGGATCTTCAGACACAGCTGACACAACTAACATCAGAGGTCTCCTCTCTGCAACACAGAGCAGAAGACGTGGAGGGATGCTCGTGAAGAAACAACATTTGCTTCATGGGGTTTCCGAAGCGTACAGCAGCATCCAGCGCCAAACTCTTCCTCAAACAGTGGTTGACGACTACAGTGCTAGGGAACAAAGTACCGCCCTTCTTCTCGATAGAAAGTGCACACGGGATTCCGGGCAGTCTACCACCGCTCAGAGCTCAGCCCAGGCCACTAATAGCCCATCTCCTGAATTTCCAGGATTGCGACTTGATCCTCCAGAGCTTTAGGACACAAAGGGCCTGATTCTAACTTTGGAGGACGGTGTTAAACCGTCCCAAAAGTGGCGGATATACCACCTACCGTATTACGAGTTCCATAGGATATAATGGACTCGTAATACGGTAGGTGGTATATCCGCCACTTTTGGGACGGTTTAACACCGTCCTCCAAAGTTAGAATCAGGCCCAAAGTCCTTGGACGCTCGAAACCACTACCATCATAGCTTATCCCGACTACACAATGGAAGTATAGCGCAAGAGAAACTCATACATAAAGGTTAAACAGCTCCTCCATGAGCACCACATCAGCTATTCACTGTTATTTCCAGCGCAACTAAGGGTGGTGGACGACGAGATAACTCACATCTTCCCCTCACCAGAAGATGTGTCTGGTCAGATCGAACCGTGAGGATCCCATTTCTGGAGAATGGTTGACACCCCAACCCCGGTGCAAGAGGAGGCCCGGGATCATGGCGCGGCCATCGAAGGCCCAAGCAGCGGAGGGCCAGGCCCTGATCGAAGCTACTCAGCTTACAATGAATCCATACGCTACCCTCCGTGAGGATGGAGCATCAGATACCGACTCGTCAGTAGGATATTCCAGCAGTTCCACAATTCACTCTACACAGGGACCGGACATCACTCTGCGCTACTCTGCACACGTTGACCCATGGCACCGGAGCGCTGACGCTACACCATTGCGGTGGAGACGAGGTTCCACCCCGGGGCCACGTGTTGGTGTGAACTTGACCTAAGACGTATGGACATCTTTAACACTATCAGGACTTAGATCCAGCACGGCCTTAAAAGCGAACTAAGGTCTCCAACAGCATGAGTATAACGCAGAACTGACTTCTGGCATGATAGCTCCAAAGGGCTTAAGATGGAAATGTAACTGACCGACGATCGTAGGAGGTCCGGGGAGGGGTGGGTCTGATAGTTTTAGAAATGGGCTAGAACAGCTATGTTCGCCTTCCCGACATACTCACACCCCTCACATGGTTTTCCGAATGGACAATTGTCAATCCATTAATATTTTTAGCGCCTGTTACGCTTATAGGATGCGGGTGGCTATGGCCTGTTGGTCGCCAGCCTGGGGGGTTTAAGGTTGCTGAGCATTTTTGTAGGAGGCTGGACTGGCTTGTAGTGAGTACCAAGGGGTACTTACACCTTGCACCAGGCCCAGGTATCCCTTATTAGTGTATAGGGTGTTTAGCTGCTTAGGCTGATAGATAATGGTAGCTTAACAGAGCAGCTTAGGCTGAACTAGGAGACGAGTGAAGCTCCTACAGTACCACTAGTGTCACTTGCACAATATCATAAGAAAACACAATACACAGATGTACTAAAAATAAAGGTACTTTATTTTTATGACAATATGCCAAAATATCTCAGTGAGTACCCTCAGTATGAGGATAGCAAATATACACAAGATATATGTACACAATACCAAAAATATGCAGTATAGTCTTAGAAAACAGTGCAAACAATGTATAGTTACAATAGGATGCAATGGGGACACATAGGGATAGGGGCAACACAAACCATATACTCCGAAAGTGGAATGCGAACCACGAATGGATCCCAAACCTGTGTGACCTTGTAGAGGGTCGCTGGGACTATTAGAAAATAGTAAGGGTTAGAAAAATAGCCCACCCCAAGACCCTGAAAAGTGAGTGCAAAGTGCACTAAAGTTCCCCAAAGGACATAGAAGTCGTGATAGGGGAATTCTGCAGGAAAGACACAAACCAGCAATGCAACAACAATGGATTTCCAGTCGAGGGTACCTGTGGAACAAGGGGACCAAGTCCAAAAGTCACAAGCAAGTCGGAGATGGGCCGATGCCCAGGAAATGCCAGCTGTGGGTGCAAAGAAGCTGCTACTGGACAGTAGAAGCTGAGGATTCTGCAGGAATGACAAGGGCTAGAGACTTCCCCTTTGGATGATGGATCCCTCACGCCGTGGAAAGTTGTGCAGGAGTGTTTTCCTGAAGAAAGACCACCAACAAGCCTTGCTAGCTGCAAATCATGCGGTTAGGGTTTTTGGATGCTGCTGTGGCCCAGGAGGGACCAGGATGTCGCCAATTGCGTCTGGGGACAGAGGGGGCATCGAGCAAGACAAGGAGCCCTCTCAGAAGCAGGCAGCACCCGCAGAAGTGCCGGAACAGGCACTACAAAGAAGAGTGAAATGGTGCTCACCCGAAGTTGCACAAAGGAGTCCCACGTCGCCGGAGGACAACTTAGAAAGTCGTGCAATGCAGGTTAGAGTGCCGTGGACCCAGGCTTGGCTGTGCAGAAAGGATTTCTGCCGGAAGTGCACAGAGGCCAGAGTAGCTGCAAAAGACGCGGTTCCCAGCAATGCAGTCTGGCGTGGGGAGGCAAGGACTTACCTCCACCAAACTTGGACTGAAGAGTCACTGGACTATGGGAGTCACTTGGACAGAGTTGCTGGAATCAAGGGACCTCGCTCGTCGTGCTGAGAGGAGACCCAGAGTACCGGTAATGCAGTTCTTTGGTGCCTGCGGTTGCAGGGGGAAGATTCCGTCGACCCACGGGAGATTTCTTCGGAGCTTCTAGTGCAGAGAGGAGGCAGACTACCCCCACAGCATGCACCAGCAGGAAAACAGTTGAGAAGGCGGCAGGATCAGTGTTACAGAGTTGCAGTAGTCGTCTTTGCTACTTTGTTGCAGTTTTGCAGGCTTCCAGCGCGGTCAGCAGTCAATTCCTTGGCAGAAGGTGAAGAGAGAGATGCAGAGGAACTCTGATGAGCTCTTGCATTCGTTATCTAAGGAATTCCCCAAAGCAGAGACCCTAAATAGCCAGAAAAGAGGGTTTGGCTACTTAGGAGAGAGGATAGGCTAGCAACACCTGAAGGAGCCTATCAGAAGGAGTCTCTAACGTCACCTGCTGGCCCTGGCCACTCAGAGCAGTCCAGTGTGCCAGCAGCACCTCTGTTTCCAAGATGGCAGAGGTCTGGAGCACACTGGAGGAGCTCTGGGCACCTCCCAGGGGAGGTGCAGGTCAGGGGAGTGGTCACTCCCCTTTCCTTTGTCCAGTTTCACGCCAGAGCAGGGCTGAGGGGTCCCTGAACCGGTGTAGACTGGCTTATGCAGAAATAGGCACCATCTGTGCCCATGAAAGCATTTCCAGAGGCTGGGGGAGGCTACTCCTCCCCTGCCTTAACACCTTTTTCCAAAGGGAGAGGGTGTAACACCCTCTCTCTGAGGAAGTCCTTTGTTCTGCCTTCCTGGGCCAAGCCTGGCTGGACCCCAGGAGGGCACAAACCTGTCTGAGGGGTTGGCAGCAGCTGCAGTGAAACCCCTGAAAAGGCAGTTTGGCAGTACCCGGGTCTGAGCTACAGACCCGTGGGATCATGGGATTGTACCAACAACGCCAGGATGGCATAGAGAGGGCAATTCCATGATCTTAGACATGTTACATGGCCATATTCGGAGTTACCATTGTGAAGCTACACATAGGTATTGACCTATGTGTAGTGCACGCATGTAATGGTGTCCCCGCACTCACAAAGTCCGGGGAATTTGCCCTGAACAATGTAGGAGCACCTTGGCTAGTGCCAGGGTGCCCACACACTAAGTAACTTTGCACCTACCCTTTACTAAGTAAAGGTTAGACATATAGGTGACTTATAAGTTACTTAAGTGCAGTGAAAATGGCTGTGAAATAATGTGTGCATTATTTCACTCAGGCTGCAGTGGCAGGCCTGTGTAAGAATTGTCAGAGCTCCCTATGGGTGGCAAAAGAAATGCTGCAGCCCATAGGTATCTCCTGGAACCCCAATACCCTGGGTACCTCAGTACCATATACTAGGGAATTATAAGGGTGTTCCAGTATGCCAATGTGAATTGGTGAAATTGGTCACTAGCCTGTTAGTGACAATTTGGAAAGAAATGAGAGAGCATAACCACTGAGGTTCTGGATAGCAGAGCCTCAGTGAGACAGTTAGTCATAACACAGGTAACACTTTCAGGCACACTTATGAGCACTGGGGCCCTGGCTGGCAGGGTCCCAGTGGCACATTCAACTAAAACAACATATATACAGTGAAAAAATGGGGGTAACATGCCAGGCAAGATGGTACTTTCCTACAATTTTCATGTTTCTATGTGGTTCTTGACACAGACAATGAGCGATAAGGAGGGATGGGAACACTGGGGCGGAGGTAGTGATTTATCCTGTACAATAATCCCTGCTGTGGCAATAACAGCAGGACGCACGGCACAAGCACACAAGTCAAAACACACACTCATGTATATGTGCCGACTAGCAGTTACAACGTGTTAACATGGAACGTAAGAGGTATGGCCACACCAATCAAACGCCACTCCTAAAACACCACAGGGTGCACATAGCGATACTGCAAAAAACGCATCTCACATAAAGGGAATTACAAAGTATTAAAACTAAACGGAGGGGACACGATTGCAGTACAATACCAGCATTTGCCAGGAGGGTGTTGATCTGGTTGGCTCCCCAAGTTCCCTACATTGTTGAGCGCCACACAGTAGAGAAAGAGGGCAGATACGTCCTTGTGGAGGGCTCCCTAGATGGTAAAACCTTGGCAATAGCCGGAATATACACCCCCAACTCAAAGCAAAGGGAATTCCTGATGTTTCATCCAGGACCCTTCGACCACCTGCATATGGGGGGTGACTTCAATTGTGTACCTGATGTAGATATGGATAGATCCCATCCTCCACTGGTAGGTGCACTCAGCAGGACACTGTCAAGTAAACTCTGCATTTGGATGGCTGATAGAGGGCTCTATGATATCTGGCACCTACACCATCCCCAGGATCATGGATACTCCTTCTATTTCCCAGTACATAGACTACATACCTGCATCGATTTGATTCTGGGCCCGGTAGACCTGGCTCATGACTCTGTGGAGGCGCAGTATTTGGCTAGGATGCTGTCAGATCACTGCCCGCTGTGGGTCAGCTCTCACTGGGGTAGACTGCGCACGTGCATACCTACATGGCGTCTACAGCCCGAAATGCTAGTGGACCCCACTCTGTCAGGAGTTGGCCAATTGTATCTCCAGATACTTTGAGCTAAACAGGGGGGAATGCCACTTTGTGCGCCATGGAGTTGGATGGCTCATCTTGGACTGTAAAAGTGCTCGCTAATCGGTTGCTCCCGTTGTTGGGTCAACTGATTAATGAAGACCAATCAGGTTTCATCCCAGGACAGAACACCTTCCTAAATATTAGACGACTTCTGCGCTTGATGTGGGGTACTCCAAAAGGAGAATACAACAGAGTTGCGGTGTCTTTGGACATTAAGAAAGCCTTCCACACCCTTGGATGGCCCTTCTTAAAGGAGGCATTACTCAGCATGGGCTTCGGACAGGGATTCTTGAGCTGGTTCAGTATATTGTACTCTAACCCCACAGCCCGCATGAAGATGGGCCATGTCATCTTTGATAGTTTCCCTGTCTGCCGTGATACTAGACAGGAGTGCCTGCTATCGCCACTGTTATTTGCAATAGCAATTGAGCCCTTGACAACTCATCTTCGCCTACAGGCGCAGCGCTGGGGGATGCCAGACCTGGGCAAACAACATATAGTATCTCTTTATGCTGACAACGCGTTAATATATTTACACAGGTGTGCGTCCTCACTGCCGGGGCACATGCAATCACTTGACCTATTTGGGGATCTATCTGACCTGCACGTGAATTGGTTGAAATCCTGTTTATTCTCGTTGACCCCTGTAACGGAGCACCTGAGACCCACCCTCCCGGTAAATAGATTACCATATTGCCATGTCACCTTCAAATATCTCTGCATCCAAATATATCACCCCACTGAGGATCTCAGGGAAGGCAACCTAGGACGAGCGGCTCACTCGATCCGAGGTTCACTGCCGTTCTGGGGCACTCTGCCACTATCTCCCCTGGGACGAGTAGCAATCGTGAAAATTATACTACTTCCCAGACTGCTATATTACTTTACTGCACTCACACTGGCACTACCCCACTCATTCTTCTGGACCCTCAATGGCTTGATGTTAGAATTAATTTTGGAGAATAATTGGCGGCGAGTCGCGTTAGCTAAAATACATCATCCGCTTGTGGAAGGGGGCCTAGGCATGCCTAATTGCAAGCTTTATTATGCATTGGCACAACTACAATGGCTGCTAATTTGGCTACAGAATCAATCAATCAAGGCATTTGTAAAGCGCACTACTCACCCGTGAGGGTTTCAAGGCACTGAGTGTGGGTGCTGCTACTGCTTGAACAGCCAAGTCTTGAGGTGTCTCCTGAAGGTTAGCAGGTCCTGTGTCTCTGGTGGATAGGAAGAGTGCTCCATGTCTTGGCGGCAAAGTGGGAGAATGATATGCCACTGGCGGTCATTCTCTGGATGCGTGGAGCGGTGGCAAGGGCAAAGTCAGTGGAGCGAAGCTGTCGGGTCGGGGTGTAGAAGGAGAGCTGTCTGTTAAGGTATTCAGGTTCGGTGTTGTGCAGTGCTTTGTGAGTTTGGATGAGGAGCTTCAACATGATTCTTTTGTTGACAGGGACCTAGTGCAGGTCTCTCAGGTGGGCTGTGATGTGGCTGTGGCAGGGGATGTCCAGGATGAGGCATGCAGAGGTGACCTGTATGCGTTGCAGCCTTTTCTGGAGCTTGGGTGTGGTTCCTGCGTAGAGGGTGTTGCTGTAGTCCAGTCTGCTGCTTACGAGGGCTTGGGTGACCGTCCTTCTGGTTCAGGTGGGGATCCATTTGTAGATCTTCTGAAGCATGTGGATGGTGTTGAAGCAGGAGGATGAGACAGCGTTGACTTGCTGGGTTATTGATAGCGATGAGTCCAGGATGAACACCAGGTTGCGTGCGTGGTCGGAGGGTGTCGGTGCAGTTCCCAGTGTGGCAGGCCACAAGGAGTCATCCCAGATTGAGGGGGTGGAGCCGAGGATGAGGACCTCAGTTTTGTCAGAATTCAGTTTCAGCCAGCTGTTCTTCATCCATTCGGCGATGGCCTTCATTCCTTCGTGGAGGTTGATTTTGGCGGTGGCGGGGCCCTTGGTGAGGGAGAGGATCAGCTGGGTGTCATCGGCGTATGAGACGATGTTGAGGTTTTGCGATCAGGCGATGTTTGCGAGCTGAGCCATGTAAACAGTGAAGAGGGACGGCCTGAAGGACGAACCCTGGGGTACGCCACAGATGATCTTGGTGGCCTCAGAGCAGAATGGAGGGAGGCGGACTCTCTGGGTTCTGCCAGTGAGGAAGGAGGTGATCCAGTCCAGAGCTCTCTCGGGGATCCCTGTGTCGTTGAGGCGTATGCGTAGGGTGTGGTGGCAGATGTTGTTGAAGGCAGCGGAGAGGTCCAGGAGGATGAGGGCCGTGGTTTCGCCGTTGTCAAGTAAGGTCCTGATGTCATTGGTGCAGGTGATGAGGGTGGTTCCGGTGCTGTAGTTGCTGCGGATTGAGGATTGCGACAAGTCCAGAGTGCTGTTCTCCTCAAGGAAGCGGGTCAGTTGTTTGTTGATAATTTTTTCGATTACTTTTACCGGGAAGGGGAGCAGGGAGATGGGCCAGAAGAACACTCCTACTATGGAGGCTGCGATGGTACATGTGAGAAACTAGGGCTGATTGCAGAGGCCCCATAACTTTTTGCCCCCATTTTCCACTTTATGCTAGTGTTTTCCTGACTCTGATGGTGCCCTGGGTACTGCTAACCAGTCCCAGGGCCTGTGCTCTGTGTAAAATGGATATGCAAATTAGGCTAATTATAATTGGCTAAGTTAACCTACCTATAAGTCCCTAGTATATGGTAGGGCATGTAGGTTTAGGGACCACAGCATAGGTGGTGCACACCTAGGTGCACTGCTGAGGTGCCCAGTGTCATTTTAAAAGCAAGCCTGCCTTGCTGGCTGCTTTTAAATTAAAGTTATATGCAAATTCGACTTTGGAATTAAAGGTACTTCCAAAGTCTTAAACTACCTTATTTTTACATATAAGTCACCCCTAAGGTGTGCCCTATGTGCCCCTAGGGCTGGGTGCCATGTAACTATAAGCAGGGACTTTATAAAAATAGATTTATAAGCCCTGGTGAGGTAAAAACAGCCAAATTCGTTTTTCCCTCATTGAAGTAAATGGCCTTCATAGGCTAGAATGGGCAGACTTTATTTTAAATTTTAAAGTCTCCTTAAATGTTACATACCAAGAATTTGGTATCAAATTGATTGTTATAATAAATCCCACAACTTCCAGTTGTTGGATTTAATATAACCAGTTCAGGTAAAAAGTTTAGACTTTACCTAAAAAGTTGCCAATTTCAGCTCTGCATTGTTTTTGCTGCTGTGCTCTGATTGGCCAGCCTGCAGCAGCTTCTGCCAGGCTACTTTAATGAGGTGTGAAGTGGCCTGGCTTCACACAAAGGAATGTGCTTGGGGGAGAGAATCTCCCCTCAGCAGATGGTGAGGCAGGAAGGGGGAGGGCTGCCAAACTGGTCTTCAAAGGCAGAGAAGGACATCTGGAGCACCCAGCAACACCCCCACATCCTGCAACCCCAGACAGCTAGGTGCCCCCTTGATTAGATTAGGAGAGGGCAGGAGAGGGGTGTGTTTATGATTTTTAGCCACACCAGTGGGTGGGCTCAGCCAGATCTCTCCTCCAAAAATCAGATTCATCCATTTTGGATTTTTAGAGACTGTTGCCTTCTGGGATGGATTTTTGCCACACTTCCCAGGAAGTGGTCATCACAGGGGGACGACCCTGTCCCTGATTGGAGAACCAGGGCCCCCCTGCTTTTCACCCAGGAGCAAGGATAAAACTGGCAGACCTGCACCCACGCCTCAGATCCCCTCCAGAATTCAACAAGAAAGGAACTAAAGAAGAAGAAGGACTGCCCTGCTGGACCCCTGGCCTGCACCTGGACCCTGCACTCAGAAGGACTGCACCAGCTGCACACTTGGGCTTCACCACAAGAAGGACTTTGCCTGGCTTCAACTGGTTCAAGGAGGGACTCCCTGTTTGCTACAGGTGAAAAATTGCTAACCAGAGTCCCCTGCACCAACTCCTGAAAGAAGCGACCAGCTGACCACTGCCCAGTGGCCAAAAAGGAGTTTGCGCCAGGTGCATTCTGGGAGTTGAAGTCCGCACCCCCAAGGACCATCACAGAACTTCTGGACCCTTGGGGTGAGCTGTGGACCCCAAAAGAACCTTAAAAGAACATCTGGGTGAAGCCCCAGAAGTTTGGAAAAGATTGGAGAATTTTTTTTAAAAAGCTCCATAAAGTGACCGACCCGACGCGGAAATTCTAGCCGGCTTGCCTCAACCGCGACCCGGCCTGACTTCGTGGTTCGTCCCGGTAAAGAAAAACATCCAAAAAAGAGACTAAGTCCGAACGTAAAAAGTTGACCGGGACCTCCCAGCCATCGTATCCGAGAAGGGCTCCATGGACGTCGGATCAAGATCCAGGTTTACCCTGGTCGAAGGATTTTCATCTCGAAAAAACGACTAAGTCCGAAGGTAAAAATCACCACCGAGGAAACCGACTTCGCGTATCCGGACAAGGGCTCCAGGAGGTCGGATTCAACTGGCAGGTTCGTCCCGGGGAAGAAAAACATCAAAAAAGAGACTAAGTCAGAAGGTAACTTTTTAACCGAGGCCTCCCGCGACTTGTAGCCGAGCAGGGCTCCATCGCGGTCGGCCTGAAAGTTTGACTTTGCCCCGGTCCTGGTGCAACCAGATGACCCGATTGGCGCTTTTTGTTTCTAAGCGCTAGAAAATAATAATACTTTAAAAATTCATATCTCCGGTTCCCCTGAACCGATTTTAATCGTTTTTGTGTCATTTTAAAGATAAAAATATAAGCTATTTTTATAAATTGGTTTTGGATTTTTAAACTGTTTCCTGTGTTTTATTTAATTACTGTTTTGTGATATTTGAATGCTTTACACTTTGTCTCCTAAGTTAAGCCTTGACGCTCGATGCCAAGCTACCAAGGGTAGAGCTGGGATTAATTTACTGAGACCTAACTGTACCTATGTGGAGGTTAGTGGCTTGTTGCTAGGTGTAGGTACCTACCTGCCCTACCAATAACCCATTTTCCAACATAATTGGAAGCAGCGACGGGATCCTGTACTTGTGTTCAATATCACGTTACAGTTTTAGGTAAAACAAATTAAAAATCCTTTAAATTGTCCTAGTGCAAAAATTGTTTTTAATTTTTAATTTGGATTAATTTCAATTATTGAATTTTTGTAATTTTTCTAAATTCTTGTTTCCAATTTTTGCAAAAAGTTTTTGTTGACACAAAACTAGGGAACCATGGAGCTTGATCTGGCTAGCCTACCCACACTGACAGTAGTCCAGCTTAGGGGGTTGTGTATTGAAAGAGGGTTGCCTGCAACCACTGATCTCAGGAAGCAAATCCTGATCACATCCCTGACAGCATGGGCTGAGGCCCAAGAGGTAGAGTCAGAAGAAGCTCCAGAGGAGGGAGAAAGAAGGGAGGATGCAAGCTCTAACCACTCAGGGGAGGGAAGGCATCTGACCCTAAGTGAGGACGAGGAAGAACGGTCCTCAGTAAATACAGTCACTAGGGGCAGATCCAAAGCTAGTGGTGGGAAGGGGGTCCTTTCAGGAGGAGAGAACCCATCCATCAGAGAAAGAGAGCTGGAGGCCCAGCTAGCATACATAGCTTTGGAAGCAGAGAAGCTGGCCCTAGAAAAGCAAAAGTGGGCATACAAAGAAAAAAGAGATGGAAGCAGCGATAAAGAAGCTGAGGTGTCCATGGGTGGGGGAGTTTGCCCCAGATTACCCAAGGGGGTAGTTCCTGCTTATGTAGAGGGGGATGACATAGATAAGTGGCTAGGGGCCTTTGAGAGGGCACTCCAAATGAGAAGGGTTAGGCCTCAATACTGGGGTTCCCTTTTGTGGGAGTTGGTCCCCAACTCAGGGAGGGATAGGCTTCTGACCTTAAGGGGGGAGGAGGCAGATTCATACCCTAGTATGAAGAGGTGCTTAGCCAAGAAGTTTGGTCTGACCCCAGAGCAATATAGAATGAAGTTCAGGGACACCCAGAAGGTCAGTACCCAGTCTTGGGTTGACTTTGTGGACATTTCACTAAAGGCACTAGAGGGCTGGATTATTGGTAACGAAGTAGATACTTATGAGGGGTTATACAATCTGATCATGAGAGAGCACATCTTGACCAATTGTATCCAAGAAAGGTTACGCCAGCATCTAGTGGACTCTAAGCAGACCAACCCTAGAGAGCTAGGGGAGGCAGCTGATGAGTGGTTGAGAACCAGGGTGGTTGTCAAGTCCCAGGGGGGAGACTCCAAGAAGGGGGGGACAGGTCCCCAAAAACCTAAGGAGGGAGGTGGTAAGCCCACCACAGAGACTCCCTCTGTACCCCAGAACCCTAAGAAGGAGGAGAGTAAATCCCACTCTGACCAGCAGAGACAGTTAGACCCAGGGTTAAAAAAACTCTTGGACAGTAGGGCTTGCTTTGACTGTCAGCAGACAGGTCACTTCAGAGGAGATGCAGCCTGTCCAAGGAAGGTGGTTAGCACTGGGCTGTCCAGTGTAGCCATAGAGGAGGATTCCTCAGATGATGAAGTCCTCCTAGCATTGTGCTGGGAGACAGGACCAGATGGTAAGCTGGTGATCCCTGAGGGTGGGAGTAGGCACTTCCACCACATTCAAGTGAATGGGATCCCTACCACTGGCCTGAGAGACACCTGTGCCAGTCACACTATAGTGAGTGACCGGTTAGTGACCCCAGACATGTATGTCCCAGGAAAGACAAAGAAAGTCAGGATAGCCACAGGGGAGGTCACCTCCAAACCTGTAGCCATAGTGCCCCTAGAGAGGGAGGGTATCCTTGACTGGATTAGGGTGGTAGTCAGTGCTGACCTTCCCCTAGATTGTATCCTGGGCAATGACCTCCCAGAGGTGAGTCTGGTCCCAGATGGGGTGGTCGCCCAGGGCGCCCCCCCAACCCAAAGTCCTGGGGAGTCAGTCCCTACAGTTAGGAGACAGGGGTCCCCAAGAAAAGGAAAGAAGAAAAGGAAGGGTAGGCCACTCTTAAAGAGAGTTCCAGGGAGCCAAAGGCCTTCTGCCCCAGTAGGGGGGGAGCCCAGAGTTGGCACTGGTGAGGCCTCACCTGACCCCAAGGAAGTCCTGAGTAGTCAGGCAGCTGTCCAGATGCAAGGTGTTGCCCCTGCACTGACAGAAGGGAGAGAGGAAGGAGGGTGCCTGCCACAGGAGGTGGTAGCCCCCCACTCTAGACAGCAAGAGGGGTGCCAGGACCCCAAAGTTGCCCCTAAAACAGCTCAGCCACCTGTCAGTGGAGAGCTTAGAGTGTGGTTCTGGGTACTGACAGCTGTCAGTAGCCTCTGCTGGGTGCCAGCCTTCCTGGCAGCACTGTACTTGGCCTGGGAGGCAGACCCCAGGGCCAATAGCAAAGTAGGCCCCCTGACCCTGTTGGTCATGGTGGGGTTGCTCAAGTGTTGGGTGACCTCTTTGGGTAAGCTAGGTGTTGCCCTAGCAAAGTTTGGAGTAGGGGAGGTGGGCACCTCACTACCCAAGTTGGCAGAGAGAGAGGAGGAAGACCCCCCTAGAGGGAAGTTTCAGTTTGAAATGGGTCCTTTCATTGTTGGGGTGGGTTCACTACCCAGAGGGAGTGACCCTGACAGGAGGATATAAGGCAGAGTAGGCCCTGCAAAGGGACAGCCAGATTTCTTCACTGTCTTCCTCGCCTAACAAGCCAGGAAGACTCTCCCAGGGTTGGGCTGAGTCTCCTGGGCGTGTGGGCTGGGGGGGTGTTGTGTGAGAAACTAGGGCTGATTGCAGAGGCCCCATAACTTTTTGCCCCCATTTTCCACTTTATGCTGGTGTTTTCCTGACTCTGATGGTGCCCTGGGTACTGCTAACCAGTCCCAGGGCCTGTGCTCTGTGTAAAATGGATATGCAAATTAGGCTAATTATAATTGGCTAAGTTAACCTACCTATAAGTCCCTAGTATATGGTAGGGCATGTAGGTTTAGGGACCACAGCATAGGTGGTGCACACCTAGGTGCACTGCTGAGGTGCCCAGTGTCATTTTAAAAGCAAGCCTGCCTTGCTGGCTGCTTTTAAATTAAAGTTATATGCAAATTCGACTTTGGAATTAAAGGTACTTCCAAAGTCTTAAACTACCTTATTTTTACATATAAGTCACCCCTAAGGTGTGCCCTATGTGCCCCTAGGGCTGGGTGCCATGTAACTATAAGCAGGGACTTTATAAAAATAGATTTATAAGCCCTGGTGAGGTAAAAACAGCCAAATTCGTTTTTCCCTCATTGAAGTAAATGGCCTTCATAGGCTAGAATGGGCAGACTTTATTTTAAATTTTAAAGTCTCCTTAAATGTTACATACCAAGAATGTGGTATCAAATTGATTGTTATAATAAATCCCACAACTTCCAGTTGTTGGATTTAATATAACCAGTTCAGGTAAAAAGTTTAGACTTTACCTAAAAAGTTGCCAATTTCAGCTCTGCATTGTTTTTGCTGCTGTGCTCTGATTGGCCAGCCTGCAGCAGCTTCTGCCAGGCTACTTTAATGAGGTGTGAAGTGGCCTGGCTTCACACAAAGGAATGTGCTTGGGGGAGAGAATCTCCCCTCAGCAGATGGTGAGGCAGGAAGGGGGAGGGCTGCCAAACTGGTCTTCAAAGGCAGAGAAGGACATCTGGAGCACCCAGCAACACCCCCACATCCTGCAACCCCAGACAGCTAGGTGCCCCCTTGATTAGATTAGGAGAGGGCAGGAGAGGGGTGTGTTTATGATTTTTAGCCACACCAGTGGGTGGGCTCAGCCAGATCTCTCCTCCAAAAATCAGATTCATCCATTTTGGATTTTTAGAGACTGTTGCCTTCTGGGATGGATTTTTGCCACACTTCCCAGGAAGTGGTCATCACAGGGGGACGACCCTGTCCCTGATTGGAGAACCAGGGCCCCCCTGCTTTTCACCCAGGAGCAAGGATAAAACTGGCAGACCTGCACCCACGCCTCAGATCCCCTCCAGAATTCAACAAGAAAGGAACTAAAGAAGAAGAAGGACTGCCCTGCTGGACCCCTGGCCTGCACCTGGACCCTGCACTCAGAAGGACTGCACCAGCTGCACACTTGGGCTTCACCACAAGAAGGACTTTGCCTGGCTTCAACTGGTTCAAGGAGGGACTCCCTGTTTGCTACAGGTGAAAAATTGCTAACCAGAGTCCCCTGCACCAACTCCTGAAAGAAGCGACCAGCTGACCACTGCCCAGTGGCCAAAAAGGAGTTTGCGCCAGGTGCATTCTGGGAGTTGAAGTCCGCACCCCCAAGGACCATCACAGAACTTCTGGACCCTTGGGGTGAGCTGTGGACCCCAAAAGAACCTTAAAAGAACATCTGGGTGAAGCCCCAGAAGTTTGGAAAAGATTGGAGAATTTTTTTTAAAAAGCTCCATAAAGTGACCGACCCGACGCGGAAATTCTAGCCGGCTTGCCTCAACCGCGACCCGGCCTGACTTCGTGGTTCGTCCCGGTAAAGAAAAACATCCAAAAAAGAGACTAAGTCCGAACGTAAAAAGTTGACCGGGACCTCCCAGCCATCGTATCCGAGAAGGGCTCCATGGACGTCGGATCAAGATCCAGGTTTACCCCGGTCGAAGGATTTTCATCTCGAAAAAACGACTAAGTCCGAAGGTAAAAATCACCACCGAGGAAACCGACTTCGCGTATCCGGACAAGGGCTCCAGGAGGTCGGATTCAACTGGCAGGTTCGTCCCGGGGAAGAAAAACATCAAAAAAGAGACTAAGTCAGAAGGTAACTTTTTAACCGAGGCCTCCCGCGACTTGTAGCCGAGCAGGGCTCCATCGCGGTCGGCCTGAAAGTTTGACTTTGCCCCGGTCCTGGTGCAACCAGATGACCCGATTGGCGCTTTTTGTTTCTAAGCGCTAGAAAATAATAATACTTTAAAAATTCATATCTCCGGTTCCCCTGAACCGATTTTAATCGTTTTTGTGTCATTTTAAAGATAAAAATATAAGCTATTTTTATAAATTGGTTTTGGATTTTTAAACTGTTTCCTGTGTTTTATTTAATTACTGTTTTGTGATATTTGAATGCTTTACACTTTGTCTCCTAAGTTAAGCCTTGACGCTCGATGCCAAGCTACCAAGGGTAGAGCTGGGATTAATTTACTGAGACCTAACTGTACCTATGTGGAGGTTAGTGGCTTGTTGCTAGGTGCAGGTACCTACCTGCCCTACCAATAACCCATTTTCCAACAGTACATGACAGACTAGGGTGAACGGATGTACTGATATGGTTGTCGGACCACACATGCCCTCCCTTACATGGAAATAACTTGATGGATATAGCCCGTATGTGCTGGCACTGTTATATACACAGTAGGGAGATCCCGCCGCAATAACGTTCGGTACCTGGGAATCCCTGAAAAATCACTGGATCAAAACTCAGAACTATTGCAGGAACACTGGCTAAGTAAAGAGGTTCTGAATGGGGCCCCTTCAAAGTACTTCTCAGTGGAAAGAGCGCACAGGATTCCGGGACGTCCCCCGGTCCCTTGCCAACCCCCAAGAACTTTGATAGCCAGGTTCCTTGAACTTTAGAGATCGCAATGCCATACTCCAGCAGTTCCGTAACAAAGGCCCATTCAGATATGAGGACTCAGTTGTCAGCGCCTATCCAGACTTTACCCAAGAGGTGTAAAAACAACGCAACTCCTACGTCAAAATAAAGCAGCGCCTTCGTGAACATGACATAAAATATGCACTACTATTCCCCGCCAAACTAAGAGTGTCAACAGATGAACGCACCACGTATTCACCTCCCCAGAGGATGCCTGGACGTGGATCCACGCCAAGGGGCTCGCCCGCCCCCAAGAAGCGGATGGCACAGATGAGGACTGGTCAGTATCCTCCACGCGGAAACGCACTAAGAGGCGTACCAGGGGACAACCCACGGAGAAACAGGCCACAGAGGAGAGAGCCAAGGTCCTGAAAGAAACCCCCCTGCTGACGCAGAACTCCTTTGAGACTCTGAGGACGCGCCCAGAGAAAGGCTCGGAGTCGGACTCGATCAGCTCGGAATCTACACTAACAGAGGTGCTAGGGGGCCCGGAGTTTACCCCCAGAACCGCAGATGCACTCTGAAAGAATACCGCTGGGACACCCCCCCCTGTCGAAACTGGCTGCCGCGGCTGAGGAACAGAGCGGGACATTGCATGCGCCACTGGTTGTGGGCGACTACTACATCTGAACCTATGTATCTTTTTTTTTTTTACTTGTAAACTGCTCTTACACACAGACTGCGCACGGCCGGCAGCGACAGCACTCGGGGGGGAGGGAACAGCACACCCCGGGAGCACCCCAAACCTTTGCAGACCGGGTCTGCGGAAGGATGTGAGCCCCATGACGAGCCGCATCCGGTTGGTAAAATTGCTCCCCCATAGACATCCACATGAACACAGTTTTGCGCACACTCCAATGGGGTACACAGTTTATCACAAGTTCACAGTTGGGGAAGGGAATCAGTTGGGGAGGGAAGGGGGGTAATAGTTAGTTTGTACACTACAGGTCCGTTCACAACACAGGGAATATTGCCCAGACCAATGGGGCGAACCGCAAACATGCTGGGGGTGGGGGGAACCGGCTGGGTCACAACTGTAGGCAGAATGCCAGATGCACCCTCACAAAATAAAACATGGCTCAATCCGCAGTCCATAGTATGCACAAATATGAAATAGTCACCTGGAATGTCAGGGGACTGGGGACCCAGAGCTAAAGGTCCTGAGTGCACGCACGACTCAGGCGCCAGGGTATACACATCGCAATCCTACAAGAGACTCACATGCGAGACCCAGATCTGCAAGAACTGCGGAGCAAATGGGGGGGACAGATAACAGGTACATCTTACTCGACCTTTGCGAGAGGGGTCCTCATATGGATAGCAGGGGGCGTCCCCTTCCTCCAAACATCACACAGGATAGATCAGGAAGGCAGGTATGTGGTAGTGGGGGGTCGACTTGACGGCAAACAATTATCATTAATAGGGATATATGCCCCTAACAACGCGTCACCTGAATTTCTAAGTACACTCACCCCAGCATTATTGGTGAATTTGGAAGCACCCGCTTTATGGGGCGGGGACTTCAATTGTATACCAGATCTGGCGCTGGACAGGTCTAACCCCCCCCACACAAACAACAGCTAATAGATATACCAGACGCCCACTACATGCGAGGGCAAGTGATATGGGCCTACATGATATATGGCACGTGAAGCACCCACTACAAAGGGAATACTCATTCTACTCAATACCACATAAGGTACAGACTAGGATAGATATACTGTGGGGCACCCAGGAAATCTGCACAATCACTAGCGGGATAGGATATCTAGCTAAAACACTATCGGATCACTCACCTCTCAAAGTAACCCTGAACTGGGGCAAGAGGCGTCAGGCGATCCCTACATGGAGACTTCAGGTGGAAGCCCTCCAGGACCATGCATTCACAGACTCGCTGAACACAGCACTAAAGCAATACTGGGATCTAAACGCAGGTTCCACAAACCAAAGAGCAGTGGAGTGGGACGCACTCAAAGAAGTGGTTCGCGGTCACTGTATTTCAACTACATGGGGGGTGAGAAGCACACTCCATGCGGAGGTCAGCAAGCTGGGAAAAAAATTAAGAACACTAGAAACTGCAGTAGCCCGTAACGAAAAACCATACACGACATTAAAAGAAGCGCGCGCTGAATATGCTGCCGCTGACACCACACTTCGCCAGCACGATCACAAATACCACATGATGCGACTTCAAATGGAAGGTGACAGATCGGGTAGGCTGCTCGCGTGGCTATTGTGCGAAGACCGACAGCGCCCCCCCATTGGGGCCATAGAGACAGGCGCAGGTACACTGGCAATCACGCAGGATGAAATTAACGACACGTTCAGGGACTACTACACAAATGTATACACTAAACGTACTACATGCACCACCCAACAACTCAGGTCCTTCCTGGCGGGCTCACCTCTGCCCCAACTCTCACGGGTAGATAGGGACACGCTAGAGGCCCCCCTGACCCAGGGGGAAATCAACATGGCCCTTACACAATTGCCTCGGCATAAAGCACCAGGCGCAGACGGTCTCCCATCAGAATACTATTCTACTTTTGCGACGCGCCTTAACCCACATCTCCTGAAAGTATTCGAAGAGGCGTGGGCCAGTGGGACTTTACCCCCGACACTGAGGGAGGCAATGATAGTGGTCCTCCCCAAACAAGGACGCGACCCCACTGATGTTAAATCCTATAGACCTCTGTCACTATTCAACTTAGACTGCAAAATACTTGGTAAAATACTTGCCAACAGGTTAGCTCCCTATATGCACATCCTGGTACACGAGGACCAAAACGGGTTCATCCCGAAACGTAACACTTTTCTTAACATTCGGAGGCTACTGAGCGTGATGGGCGACACTCTCACGCATGCATACGAGAAAACAGTGATCTCACTTGATATTGAGAAAGCGTTCGACACATTAGAATGGGATTTCCTGTTTGCCACCATGCAACAAATGGGCATCGGCCCAAAATTCACACGATGGGTACGTATATTGTACACCAGCACACAGGCTAGGGTGAAGACGAGTGGGGTCATTTCAGGGAGTTTCCCGATTAACAGGGGCACAAGACAGGGATGCCCCCTGTCCCCCCTGCTGTTTGCCTTGGCAATGGAACCACTGGCCACACGCGTCTGAGCAAAAAAGGAGAGTTGGGGGGTAATCAGGAATGGGACTTACCACGCCATATCACTATACGCAGATGATGCCCTGAAATATATTCGAAAGGGGGGAGAGGTGCTGTCCTCGGTGATGTCGCTATTGTCTGAGTTTGGAGTGATCTCCGGCCTAGTAGTAAACTGGGGGAAATCCTGTATATTCCCATTAGCCAGCTGGCCCTCATCGAAACAAGATAGTGCCCCACAAGGCCGCCTAAAATGGTGCTTTGACACATTTAAATACTTAGGGGTTAACATTTATCACAGAACAGAAGACCTTAGGGATGGTAATCTAGGAAGAGCGGTAGCCTCCATAAAGGGTTCAATGCGATTTTGGAATAAATTGCCACTCTCACCACTGGGCAAAGTGGCCTTAGCAAACATGCTGATACTACCCAGACTGTTATACCACTTCGCGGCTCTGCTGCTTATTATTCCTAAAAGTTTTTTTAATAGTCTGAATGCTGTCCTACTGCAGCATGTGTGGGTGAGGGCAGAAGGCGGGTCGCACTCACCACGCTTCACCGTCCGGTCACCGCGGGAGGACTGGGCGCCCCCCAACTTTGAGCTTTATTTCGCGGCCGCGCAGTTACAGTGGATACTGAACTGGATCCATAGGCCTACCTTAGCGGAATCCACTTGGCTATCATCCCGACTTCAGGGAGTCCCCCTGCTCACATGGCTTACAAATAAACTAACAAAAAGCGCGTGTGAAAACCCATTGATGGCGGCGGCCCACGCATGCTGGAGGAGGTACATTCATAGAGACGCAAAAGAACTTCCCTACTCACCGCTCCTCCCGCTAGAACGACTTCCCGGGTGGGCCGAGGCAGGATCACACTCGCCCGCAGTCTGGACGGAGGCGGGCATACACACAGTGGGAGACTGCTTTGAGGAAGGTAAATTAATGTCTTTTGAATCCATGCAAGCCCTCACAGCGGTGAGCCCAGGACAATACCTGGCTTATCACGCTATATGTCACGCAATTAGAAAAACATGGGCGACTTGAGAACTAGAACCAGATACTTCTCCCACATTACACCACATGCTGAGCTACGACACCCAAGCAAAAGCAGTCTCAAACTCATACAAACTTCTGAATAAACCCCCGGCAATCAATCTGTCAAAAGCTAGGGAGAGGTGGAACGCTGTTCTGCCTGTCCCAATATCCTGGGAAGAATGGCCGAAAGCCTTAAGCCACACCCGCGAGGTCTCAAGGAACCCCAGATTCCGCTACACGCAGTTCAATTACATACACCAAACTTACTGAGCACCGGCCAGGATCAAACGCATGTTCCTCGGGTCGGACCCGGCCTGCCCCAGATGCAAAACCCCAGAGGCACAGTTCTATCACATGGTCTGGGAGTGCCCCCGGATACAAAAGGAATGGGCTGGGGTGGTAAAAATACTAGCAGAAATGACGGCCTGGACTGGAACCCCAGGTCCTGCCTACTTGGTCTCAGGTCAAGGGTGAAAAAACACAAACACCTGCATAGGTTTGTAGACCTGGCCTATGTAATGTATAAAAGGTTGATAGCTATGAATTGGAAAGCCCCCAATGCACCCGACCTGAAAGCCGGGCTTACCCTTACATTGCGATGGGCTGTGCCGAGCACCAGGTATTAACGAAACTAGCGCGTGGGGGACTGCGACATGCGGGTTGCGAAACTTGGAACATACTAGTTTCTAAGTTAGAGGCAAAAAACGCCGAAAAGCCCCCGTGAACTGTCTGGCAACGTGAATACCAAGGCAGTCATTGGCACGCAGCCGGCCACAAGCAGTACACCACTAGGGAACGCACACGACTTCACCAGCAACACCTTACCCCCCATTGATAATACACCAAACCTCCACGCATACATACCTCACACAGTACCCACAGGCCAGTACACCTACACCACCTGGCACCAGCACTGTAATAGCCAGCACCCCCCCCGCACAAAATTTAAGTCCTCATCCTGTGTAATTGTGGAGTCACTCCGCACCAAAACGCGCTAAATATCGGCGTAGGCAATAAATCAAATACACTCGCTAGAACATCCGGACCTGGAAGTGTACAAAGTGTTTTTGTTATTTGTTTATTTCAAACTGTGCGAATTAAAAAAAAAAAAAATGCTAAATCCACTAATAGCCTGTCATTGACAACACATGTATATGGCACAATGTTTGACTCGCTTTGAAAAACTCAATAAAAATATGTTTAAAAAAAAAATATACACAGTAGGGACCCAATTCCACCTTATTCTCCCAAGATCCCATTGCTTGACATACAGGGGGCAAGGAATTTGCATGCACAACACACTTTGGAGCTGTGGTTAGCACTTCGAATAAACACAACTGGTGCTCTTTTTAGAAACAGCTCCATTATGACATATGCAGACATGGAAGACACTTATAATATAGGCCCTGGACGGTTCCTAACTAACTGCACAATGAAACAACTTATACATAACATTCGGTGGAGTGGTGACGCAGGCCCCAACACATCACTTATATTGCACACTGTATTATCAGGCCTGGGTCCCAAACATACTATGGGGGTCATTACAACATTGGCGGTAAAAGGCGCTTACCACCGTGCAGAAGACCGCCAATACACCGCCGCGGCCGCGGTAGACCGCCACAGCTATTATGACACACATCTTGGAATCCGCCGAAATTCAGACACCCACACAATACCGCCACAACAAAGGTCAGCGATAAACATGCGGAAACAAATCCTCCACCTCCACGCCAACAGAAACACGCCCATGCCATTACGACCCACGAATCCACGCGGCGGTCTTTCAACCACGGTATTCCATTGGCGGTACACACCGCCGCGCTCAAAATACACACACATTTACAAAACACCACCACATTGGACAATTACAAATACACACACCTGAGACACATACAAACACCACTCCCACACACCCAACACAATATAAACCACACACCCACATCACCCACAAACCCCTACAACCAGAACTTCTGAGAGAAGGCGAGAAAGAGAGCACAGCCATTGACAACCCCATCACACAGAGGCACACAACACCATCACCCACACAACATCCAAGCACAAAACACCACATACCACTACACTCACCACACTCATCACCACATACACCACCCCACACATCACCCACACCACCCCATGTCACGCCAAAGACACCCCCGCTTCTCCGAGGAGGAGCTCAGGGTCATGGTGGAGAAAATCCTCCGGGTAGAGTCACAGCTATTTGGCTCACAGGTACAGCACACATCAATAGCCAGGAAGATGGAGCTGTGGCGCAGAATAGTGGACAGGGTGAACGCCGTGGGACAGCACCCAAGAAATAGGGAGGACATCAGGAAGAGGTGGAACGACCTACGGGGGAAGGTGCGTTCCACGGTCTCCAGGCACCACATCGCGGTGCAGCGGACTGGCGGCAGACCCCCACCTCCTCCCCAACAACTAACAACATGGGAGGAGCAAGTCTTGACCATCTTGCATCCTGAGGGCCTCGGAGGAGTCGTTGGAGGAACGGACACTGGTAAGTCAAATCATAACTATCACATCCCCCACCCTACCTGCATGCTATCACACACCCCCCACCCTCACCCCCTCCCCTATCACCCAAACTCCTCACTAATGTACCCATGACACCAACCACCCATCCCAACCCCAAGCCCTGCATGACACAACTAAGCATGGACACCCATCACTAAAGCATGCCCACTGCACATACCCAGAACACCCCCCCAACCATCAGCGCACAAGCCCCCACACAGGAATGCCTGCACTGGGGTTCACGCACACCCAACCATTGCACACCATGAAACACACACATGCAATAATCATGTTCTTATACCCCCGCAGGAACCCGAAGGAACGTCACCACACCAGAGGGTCCAGACAACACCACTCCAACCCCAGAAGAGGCCCACAGTGACAATAGCAGTTCTGCCCTACTGGATCTTGATGACCAGCCCGGACCATCGTGGGCCTCAGGACAGTCGGTTCCCCTTTCCCAGCCACAGCCCAACACCGAACTTCCACCCTCTGGTAACCCCAGCACAGCACCCACCCAGCGGGCCCAAACCTCCTTACCCAGGACAGGTCAATCAGCGGTGTGCCCACCACTACAGGGCACCCAGGGTAACCCACCACCCCAACAACAACAGGGACCTGGGGGCAGTGGTAGTGGGCACACGGTCCAGGGGATGGAGGCCCAGGAACATAGGGGAACTGAGAGGGCTGCTGTGCGACAGAGGGAGGACAGGCCAAGGGAACCAACTCTCCACGAGGCCCTCTCCTCCATCATGGGAGCCTACCACCACTCCCAGGAGACTATGGCAACGGTCCTGGACAAGTTGCAGGAGACCCTGCGTCTGCAGGAGGAGCAGTATTTGGGGTTCAGGGAGGAGCTCAGAACCATCGGCTCTGCCCTGGGCATCATCGTAGGGGTGCTGACGGACATTCAAAAGACCTTGAGGGACACCGTGGCACTCCAAGGGGCCCCTGACACTAGCCACGACGATGAACTGCCCACCACCTCCGCCGGCGCTAGTGGACAGGATGCCCCGCCACAGGACCACCACACCAGCACCCCACCCCCTGCAGACGGACAACCACCACGCAAGCGGTCTTTGAGATCCAGGAACAGGAGAGAGCAAGATGGCAAGACCCCGCCAGGAAATAAGACCACCCTGATTGTCCCCCCACTGTCCCACTTTGTTACCCTGTCCAAATCGGAACTGCCCCAGCTCCACTTCCAATGGCCAGATGTGCAGTGTACCTGTGAGACTAATAGACTGGACTCTGCCATGGACATTCCTCCACCATCACCCATCCCCATTTTACAACCCCCCATCATTTTTTTGCACTTAAATAAACACCCTTGAAACACTAAAAAAACTGGAGTCAGTCTATGATTTGGAACTTTGTATTATCAATTAAGGTGTCATAATGGGTTACCCATTGGAAGGCTAACATACCAATGTCACACATCACAAGCCCTTCAAGGATGCAAGCAGTTGACACATAGGTTACCACACTTGTGAAACTGAAATGGAAGGGGACAACTCAGTTAACAAATAGTGAGTGAAATGTAGGTACAGGATAGAGGTAGACGTGTGAAAGTTAATGTAATGTTAAACCTAAAAATGTACTCACCTGTGTTTCACTGGAAATATTGCTGTATGACTGACTCCCTGTTGTCGTTTTCTTCTTCCTCAGCTTCATCCTCATCACTGTCCACAGGCTCCACAGGCTCCACAGCTGCTACAACACCGTCATCTGGATCATCCTCCTGCAGAAAAGGCACCTGGCGTCACAATGCCAAATTATGGAGCATGGAGCAGGCGATGATGATGTCGCACACCTTCTTCGGTGAGTAGAATAGGGATCCACCTGTCATATGGAGGCACCTGAACCTGGCCTTAAGAAGGCCGAAGGTCCGCTCGATTACCATCCTAGTCCGCCCATGGGCCTCATTGTACCGTTCCTCTGCCCTGGTCCTGGGATTCCTCACTGGGGTCAATAGACAGGAAAGGTTGGGGTAACCAGAGTCCCCCAATAGCCATACACGGTGCCTCTGGAGTTGACCCATCATATCAGGGATGCTGCTATTGCGCAGGATGTAGGCGTCATGCACAGAGCAGGGAACATAGCATTTACCTGCGAGATGTACTGGTCTGCCAAACAGACCATCTGGACATTCATCGAATGATAACTCTTCCTGTTCCTGTACACCTGTTCACTCCTGCGGGGGGGACCAGAGCTACATGGGTCCCATCAATGGCACCTATGACGTTAGGGATATGTCCAAGGGCATAGAAGTCCCCTTTGACTGTAGGCAAATCCTCCACCTGAGGGAAAAGGATGTATCTCCTTACGTGTTTCAGCAGGGCAAACAACACTCTGGACAAGACGTTGGAAAACATAGGCTGGGACATCCCTGATGCCATGGCCACTGTTGTCTGAAAAGACCCACTTGTAAGGAAATGGAGCACTGTCAGCACCTGCACGTCAGGGGGGATTCCAGTCGGATGGCGGATTGGTGACATCAGGTCTGGCTCCAACTGGGTACATAGTTCCTGGATTGTGGCACGGTCAAACTGGTAGGTGACGATGACATGTCTCTCTTCCATTGTCAACAGGTCCACCAGCGGTCGGTACACCGGAGGATTCCGCCATCTTCTCATATGTCCCAGCTGACGGTGCCTAAGAAGGACAACAGCGAAGAAACAGTCACTATTCCTCCAGGTATGTACCCACAGTTGCACACAAGACTACACCAGACAATAAACCCTTCCTGTATGTGTGTTGAGTATAGGCCTAGCTATGTGTGACGCAGTAGTAAATGAAGCCATGTGGGCCCCTGAAATGGCGGCTGCCTGACCTCTAAACTGGGTCAATGGGATTGTGGGGTAACTGCGCTGGCGTTGCACACCGTCACGGTAGGCGGTCCTAGACCGCGGCGCAATGCTGCATTGGTTAACATTGGACCCTATGGGTCCCAGGAGCCAATGAACAGGTGCGCCGGCGGTGATGATGCGCCCCGCCGCGGACGTCACCGCCGCGGATGTCACCGCCATTTTCTATCTGTTCACTCACTAGATACCTGACCTTCGACAGGAGAGGACCTACACTGCTAGTGCTGCTGTGACCTCGGTCTGGAAGCAACGATGGCTGCTGCATGTGGGGAAAGGGCCCCTGCCTTCACTGCACAGGAATTGGAGAAACTTGTGGATGGGGTCCTCCCCCAGTACATGCTACTCTACGGTCCTCCAGACCAACAGGTTAGTACACAGGGAGCACGTTGTATGGGCTAGGCCTGGGCGGAGAGGGCTGGGTGGAAGAGGGAAGGGGCCAGAGTTCATAGTACATTAATGCATGGGAATGAATGGACCACATGGTCAGAGTAGGGAGGGGGGCACTCACATTGACGGTGCAGTGGGTAATGACTGTTCCTCTTCCCTTGTGCATGTCATGTAGGACAGCGCCCATCAGAAGAGGGACATTTGGCGGGCCATCGCCAAGGAGGTCCGGACCCTGGGGGCCCACCAGAGACGGGGCACCCACTGCCGGAAGAGATAGGAGGACATTCGCCGCTGCAGCAAGAAGACGGCAGAGGCTCAGCTGGGGATGGCCTCCCAACGTGGGAGGGGTGCCCGTCGCACCATGACCCCCCTGATGCTCCGGATCCTGGCGGTGGCCTACCCGGAGTTGGATGGGCGCTTGAGGACATCACAGCAGACACAAGGGGGTGAGTACAACCTCATTCTGCAGACTTTGCGCGCAGTGGAGGGGTCTGGGTGGGGGAGGTGGGCTGTGGGTGTCCCTAGGCCAGGGCCAATTCGGTAGGCAAGGCCCCTCCGTAATGTAGGCCATGTGGCACTCAACCCCACGTCAGCAGAGTGCCAAGTTGAGGTATAGTTGCCCCTGTGGCATCCATGTGCGCAGATTTCCACCATTGCCATGTAGGCCATATCCCAGATATTGCATGTGCAGAGGTCAGGACCACGGCGTAATGTAGGGGGCTGCTGCGTCTGTCTTGTCCGCCAACAGTAGCGGAATGCCATGCACTAAAACTCTCTTTCTTCTGTCTCCCCCCCTTTTCCTGCTCTCCCTGTCCTTTTGTACATCAGCATCATCAGGCGGAGGTACAGTGGCACCGGAGCATGAGGGAGCTGCATCCCACATGGCCATGGAGGGCCACACCACAGACTCTGAATGCACCAGTGGGATGGAGGGCGAGGGGAGCTTCACGTCGGCCACCGGATCACCAACCAGCGACACGGACTCGTCCGCCGATGGGAGCTCCCCTTTGGTGGCGGCACCATCTGTGCACCCCACTTCTACAGGTACAGCCGCCACCTCCCCTACCAGCACCACCCTCCCAGCAGCCCCTCAGCGTTCGCCCCCGTGCGCGCTTACCCAGGAGGGTGGGCATCACCTTCGCCCCAGGCACCTCAGGCCCTGCCCCAGTCACCCCTGCTGCCCTCAGTGAGGAGGCCATTGACCTCCTCAGGTCACTCACTGTTGGGCAGTCTACCATTGTGAATGCCATCTAGGGTGTAGAACGACAGTTGCAACACGGTAATGCATTCCTGGAGGGCATTCATTCTGGTCAGGCGGCCCTTCAGCCTACCCTGCAATCTCTGGCCTCATCACTGATGGCAGCCATTGTCCCTGTGTCTAGCCTCCCCCCTCCAACTTCCTCCACCCAGACCCAATCCCCTGTACCCCAGCCCATCCCAAGCACACCTACAGACCAGCATGCACACAAGTCAACACACACAAGTAGCTCAAGCAAACATAGGCACCACACACACCACAGGCACTCACACAAGCATCACACCCATACAGACACAGCAACATCCACTGTCTCCACTGTGTCCCCCTCCTCCTCTTCTCCCTCCTCCATCCCAGTCTTGTCTACACACACACCTGCATGCACCACATCTACAGGCACTAGGACTCGCACCAGGACACCCAGCACCACAAGCCGCTCACCTGCACTCACCACCTCCACTGCCATTTACACGACCCCCTGTGTCCTCTCCCAGTGTGTCTGTGATGCCCCCTCCCAAAGTAAACAAACGCCGGCAATCACTCACCCAACATCCATCCACCTCACGACAGCCTCCAGTACCTGCACCTGCACCCAAAACACCTAAAGTGACACCTCCTACAACCACCTCCTCTTCCTCCACTCCCAGACCCCCTCCAGCTACCCATCCCAGTGTGTGTCAGAAACTGTCCCTATGTCAAATAGACCTTTTTGACCCCCCCCCAATTCATCAGTCCCGTCGTAGCACCTCAGCCAAAAAGCCTCCAGTACCAGTGGTGCGTGTTCCAGGTTTTTGGAGTGCACCGTCCACCAGGGCAGGCAGTAGGACCCGGAGCCAAGGCACTGGCAGCCCACCCCCTGTAAAGGCTCTGAAATTGGAGAGTGGACGACGGGACCGTGTCAAGACTCCTGGTAGGACAACAAGTGACATGGGATCGAAGGCAATTGGTGAGTCAGCTGTAACTCCAAAAAAGGTGGGGAAGGTCCAGAGGAAGTCTGCCCAGCCTGTTGTGAGTGTCACGGCGGAGAAGTGTGCCATCATTTCCGGCGGTCCAGAAACAACCGCCAGCACCGTCATCACTGGTCCAGAGACCACTGCCAGAGTCACAGCCCAGGAGGGCCCAAGTATCGTTACTGATCAGGAGACCACCGCCAGAGTCACAGCCTAGGAGAGCCCAAGTATCGTTACTGGTCAGGAGACCACCGCCGGAGTCACAGCCCAGGAGGGCCCAAGTATCGTTACTGGTCAGGAGACCACCGCCGGAGTCACAGCCCAGGAGGGCTCAAGTATCGTTACTGGTCAGGAGACCACCGCCGGAGTCACAGCCCAGGAGGGCCCAAGTATCGTTACTGGTCAGGAGACCACCGCCGGAGTCACAGCCCAGGAGGGCACAAGTATCATCACTGGTCCAGAAACCACCGCCAGAGTCACAGCCCAGGAGGGCACAAGTATTGTCACTGGTCCAGAAACCACCGCCGGAGTCACAGCCCAGGAGGGCACAAGTATCGTTACTGGTCCAGAAACCACCGCCGGACTCACAGCCCAGGAGGGCCCTAGTATCGTCACTGGTCCAGAAACCACCGCCGGAGTCACAGCACAGGAGGGGACAGGATGCCACAGACCCTCTGGCCAATGATGGAACGTCATGCCACACACCAATGCTCAGTGTGGAGATTGTCATGCCACACACCAATGTCCAGTTTGGAGATCGTCATGCCACACACCAATGTCAGTATCAGAACCGCCATGTCAAAGCACCGCTGAACAGGGCAAAGACCGCCATGGCAAAGCACCGCTGAACAGAGCAAAGAGCGTCATGGCAAAGCACCGCTGAACATGTCAGAGACAGCAAAGTCAAGCACCGCTGAACAGGGCAAAGACCGCCATGGCAAAGCACCGCTGAACAGGGCAAAGACCGCCATGGCAAAGCACCGCTGAACAGGGCAAAGATGCCATGGCAAAGCACAGCTGAACAGGTCAGAGATAGCAAAGTCAAGCACCGCTGAACAGGGCAAAGACTGCCATGGCAAAGCACCGCTGAACAGGGCAAAGACCGACATGGCAAAGCACCGCTGAACAGGTCAGAGACAGCAAAGTCAAGCACCGCTGAACAGGGCAAAGACCGCCATGACAAAGCACTGCTGAACAGGGCAAAGACCGCCCTGGCAAAGCACCGCTGAACAGTCCAGAACCGCCATGGCAAAGCACCGCTGAACAGGGCAAAGACCGCCATGGCAAAGCACCGCTGAACAGTCCAGAACCGCCATGGCAAAGCACCGCTGAACAGGGCAAAGACCGCCATGGCAAAGCACTGCTGAACAGTCCAGAACCGCCATAGCAAAGCACCGCTGAACAGGGCATGCACTGTGTAGGAATGAATGGACCGCCACATCAGGCATCCTTATCCCATGTGCAACTGGGACAGTGACAGGACAGGAACTTTCACGGGGAGACTCATCCAGTCTGGGCACCAGTCCCCCTCCAGAACCAGTGGAGACCTGCATCTACTTGAGAGACTGTGGCTTTGTACTCCCCAGGATGGTACAGTAGGCAAACCACCCACTGTAAAGACTTGAGAGACTGTTGCTTTGCACTCCACAGGACGGTACAGTGGGCAAACCACCCACTGTAAAGACTTGAGAGACTGTGGCTTTGCACTCCCCAGGATGATACAGTGGGCAAACCACCCACTGTAAAGACTTGAGAGACTGTGGCTTGGCACTCCCCAGGATACATCAATGGGCATGGAGCTCCGTTGTGGATCTGGCTCCGCATTCATGTGGCTGAGGTGCCCCCCCTTTCCTTCCCCCTGAGGTTCCTGTAGTGTTTCTATCTGATGCCCCGGCAGTGTTCTCTCGGATTTTGGTCAGGTATCTATTGTGGGCCTCGCCCATGCTTTTTTTTACTCTTGGTGCGCGGACATTGTTGTGTACATATCTGCACTACTTCTCGGATTGTATGTGTAAATAAGAGTGATTTTGAGATATATATATGTATATTTTTGTATGACATGTATATTGGCACATTACAATGTTTGGCCGAATTTCGTATTGTCTTTGCATTCTTCTTGGGGGATTGTGGGTTGTTAATGTGATTTTTGTGACTGCATTGATGTGTATGTTGTCTAATGCGAGGGTGGGGGTGTTTGGTGGGTGTCACCCTGACTTTTGCCTCCCCCCTCCCCGTGTCGTAGAGGCAGTACTCACCGGTATCTTCTGCGCCTACGTAGCTGTTGGTCGTAAAGGAGCAGAAAGACAAGGGCAGGGAGTATTTGGAGTTCCGGGTCCATGGAGTCCTCCTTCCTCGTGGGATGTGTTCAGGTGAGCGTTTTCCCATTGCAGAAACTGCTTCCGCCGTGTCTTTATCCACGGTGAATCCGCCCCGGAAAAGGTGGCGGATTGGCGGGTTGTAATAGTGTGGGCGGTACATTGTCTTCCGCCTGTCTGTTGGCGGTAACCGCCGCGCTGCTTGTCTGTACCGCCGTGGCGGGCGGTGTGTTAAAATGGCTGTCTTTGTTGGCGATTTCCGCCAGGGTCATAATTCCCTTTTTTTGTCCGCCGGCCTGTTTGCGGTATTACCGCACCTTTTACACCGTCCGCCAGGGTTGTAATGACCACCTATATCTTTGCTGTACAGCACTCTCCTTAAGAGCCTCAACACAGACCAGGTGGGAGCTCTAACGAGATGGGACGAGGTCCTTCCTGCCCCATTGACACAGCCCGCCTGGATCATGGCACTCCGATTGATAAAGGATGTGTCTTGCAACCTGAGATTCCACTTTACTCAATTTACTTACTTGCATCAAGCATATTTATCCCCTCATCGGCTCCACCACATGTTCCCTCATACAACTCATGAATGCCACGCTGTGGAGAACAGGACTCCACCTTTTACCACATGACGTGGAGCTGGCTGCCTGTACAACGGGCTTGGTATGAAATTAACTCACTGACGGGAGAGCTGGAAAATCACTCACTACTCCCCATCCCTGAGTCTTGCCTAATTGGCATTTGCACCAGGGCTAAAGGAGACAAACAGCTACACCGGTTCATAGATTTGGCATTTGTACTATTCAAGTGCCTCATTGCAATGCATTGGAAGGCGGTGAGCACCCCTGATGTACGCAAACGGCTGAGTGAACTGCTGCAGTGGGTCAAGGCAGAGGCACAGGCACTCCGCTCTCTCAGTGACAGGGGTGTGTTGGTGGCTGGGCTAGGGATCCGGGACAGCTTTATAGTTAGCATGGAGGCCAAGTACGACACTCGCCTTCCATGAGCAAGATATAGTGGGTCGACATTGGTACCTCAGGCGCATTAATAATGCACCCTTAGTATGGATGACATAGTAGGCTGTGTATAAACTCGCAAAATTCTTTGCATGGAGTGCCATACTAGGAGCTGCTAGCAAACATGGAGGCTAGATGCACCACTTAGAGTGGCGGCACATAGCCTCCAGGCAACATTTTCTGAAAGGCCAACAACCCCACACCTAGATGCACTGGTAACGAACAGTGGGCTTTGTGTCACCATGCCCCCACTCCAACTAGACGCGGGCTATCAGAAACATCCCACACATGGCACTCATTCATCTGCAACCGACGACCACCCATGATATGGTACTGAGAAATAGGCCGCAATGATGGCATTGCTTATTGACAGATGTTAGATGTTGTCATCAGATGCCATGGGATCCAGGACTCTTCTCATCCCCACCCTCCCTTCTCAGTAATGGGATATGCCACTGAATTAGTAAACTGTTCTGTGGGTAAAAAACTTAAACTAAACAGGTATCTCATTCAAGCTTGTCTTTCGAAGCCCTATTCTATGAGATGGAAAGATACACATTACCACGAAGGGAAAAATTGTCACTTGTAAAACACATTGGAGCTATTCACATAGGTAACTTATACTTTTGAGTAACTTACATGTGTATGTTTACTATTACATTTTGTAGTAAATTTAGTGCTTTGGTCTATCCACAAAGTCTGAGTGTAAAATTACTACATTTTGCAAACTTTACAGAATCATCACTGTTTGGGCAGAGATGTCTACCCACATGGAACCTCCACTATTGGGACATAGACCTCCACTTGCAAGGGAATAGGAGAATTGGGTACAGCTGAGACCAATCCAGGAAGAAGCATGTAGATCACCATTATGAAGGGAAAAGGGGGTTTTACTGGGGAGGAAAGAGTCCTGGTATTTATGTTTGTTGTAAAACACTACAACTACAAGGGTTACCTCAGTTCACCCTCCGTGGGACACAGTAGCCCCTTCATGGCAGGAGGAAACAGACTTTGCCAATGCATTGTAGTAGGAGGCTCACACTGTGGGGGACATTAAAAAATGTGGCAGAATGAGAGGAGACAGATGAAGTCAGCTGCAGCACTGGCTTAAGGGCCACCTGAATCCCATCTCCATCTAAACCGTTTTGGGAAAGCTGGCTTCTTCACAGTGCACTTCCACCTGCTATATGGGCTGCCTGTTCCCGACAACACTAATGTGGCGCCAAGTAAGAATTTGCCCTTATGTTTGTACAATGCATTGGATAAAAGTGTTGTTTTTTTTCATTAACTGACATATTCAAACATGTTGATTCGTAAAATTCCAGTTTATGGGTGTAAGGGTACAATTTACCTACTTCATTAATTTGCATGAGGTAGTTTGTGAATTGTGATCCACCACTAATCACTGCCATCGCAGGCATGGTGGCATACTGGGGTCAGCAGACCACAATGTCTGTGATTTCTTTCAAGTAAAGCAATTTGTTTCTAAAGCAGATGCGTTTACATTAAGAAAACAAAACGTATTTTAGGAGTAAGTAGTGATCCCAGGTCCCTTCCCTTTTGCAAGTGGATTGCAACCTGTATGAGGGGTCAGTATCATATGAATGATTTCCAACCACAACCACTGGTGCATACCATTAGAAATCGCAAATTTGAAGGGACACTCTGAACATGCATGTACTTTCAAACCTGTTTTGCTCTTTGGTAACAAGTTACTGAATCGTAATTTGGGTTTTGAACACACCCAAAAGTTATTTTCCAGTCGCAAAAGCTCAGAATTTGTGAATCTGAGCCTTTATGACTGCAATACAGCTTTGAACATAAGCTCCCTAATTCCCTCCCTTCTTACTAAGAGTAAACCTACAATCACTTACTCATATCTCTCCTTCACTCATACCTTCAATGTTTGTCAAACACCACATATGTACTCTAAGACAAACTCTACTAGTTCTGTTATTTTTTTTATCGTTTTAACATACAGCTACTCATTCTAGCTTTCAGTAGCTTCAGCTGAGGCAGGAGTCATTATATCAGCAGCAGGGCAACACAAAGGGAAGGTCTTGCAGAGCATATCATCTAAACACAAAGGTATGTCATTAAGCTTACAATCTTGCTAACACACTATAGGCTTCTTTTATCGTGCGTTCATTAAATCCTAATAGTGTATTTGATAATGTTTGTTTGCTTTTCTTTGCATTTTCATCTAATGTAACCTTTGCAATTATATTGCTATACTGTTATATACTCAGAACGACCTCTTACTTTGTTTAAGGCCCTGTGGTGTTGTCTAATCCACTACCTGCAGCAATGACTTCTGCTTCTAGCAGTGCTCCAAAGCCAGGACTGGCACCTCTCAGCAGACGTATAGTAGACATTGATAAGTTACATGTCTGCGCTTTTCTCTTTCAGTCTAACCACTTTGCTTATTATTGACAGTGTACGCCTATGCCTTTTATTACACACGACTATTGGGAACATGCTCAAAAGGGTATGAGTTTTTTTAGTTATTAGCTGTTATCTTATCAAATTGCCCTTAGACTTGACAATGTACACGTAATAAGATCTTTTACTTATTAATTTACCTTGCTGGATAGAAATATAGGTCTACAAACTAGTATTTAACCCTTTACATAGGATCTTCTCTCATATATTTTGGGTGGCCTACTCCCCTATGTATTTCTCTCTCGCGTGTCAGTTTCTTTCATGCAGCAGCCCCTGTTGTCTACTGCTAGAGCATCAACAGTGATATCAGGGGACATCCTGGCAGCAGCTATTTGGCCATCTACCACCTCTGGGTCAGGGTGGTCTTGGAATTTACATTATTTCTTATTGCACATCACCACTAGTCCATTAAATAACTCGTTGCCTTTAATTACGTCATTTTATAAAATGATAAAAGTGTGTTTATTGATGTGGTTTGTTTTCTTTTCTTGTATGTATGTCTAACATGTCATCATTTGTGCTCCTGATGAATTTTATAAAGGGGTGATATCATTGCACCAAATTTGTATCTCTCTTGTTGCTGCATCTGGGGATTCCTTGGCAACAATAACTACAAAGACCCAGGTTTAGCAGCTGAAATCAGGGGAAGGGTGTTTCCAAAAGGCAAATATATGCGCTGGAGGAGATGAGCTCACAATGTTGAGCTAATAGAATTCTATCCATGATTCAACATTTATTTATTTTTCTAATTTTTAGGTTAACATGGTACTAACTGTATTAGCAGAACGCTGTTGATAAAGTACTATGTTGAAATATAGACACAACTGGATTTTATGTACTGCAACTGTCCAATTCTTCTTTTTTCCAGGTGCTTGGAACATTGCGCCGGACCATAATTCAGAACTGTCTACAAGTGTATGACAGCGGAGGAGAAGAATTTTCTCTGAGGAGAAAATTCAATCATCCTCCAAACAACGTCTGCCACCAGCCGTCAGGAAGAGGAGCAGGAGCTGGTCCAGGAAGTGGGCAAAGAGAAGGACATTGTTTCCCCCACACAAAGCATCACAAAGACAGCTTCATAACCAGGCAGCAGTGTTCTTCCCCAATCACCTCTGAGAACTGACAGTCTACAACAATTTGCTAAGGAGACATGGATGTTTGTCCAGCCTATGCACGACTTACCTCCACACAGCCCTCAACTAACAGGTACATCGGTATAGTCTCCTACACACTCCTCCCATGAAGGTGCAATTCTGGTCTTCTCACTCATATGAAGGACATAACACATTGGTGGGGAGGAGGCATCTCTCTTTCCTGAATTTCTCCTCCTCCCACAAATGCCCAGATGATACCTTTTCTATATGCTGGAAAATCTGCTGTCGAAGTCAAGCACCACTCAGGCCAGGGGTTTGGCATGGGCTGATGCTGCCTTCTGGAAGGATTATTTTTTCCAACAACACTTAAATGTGTGGAAGGGTATTCATGCAATGGGGACTACTCAGTGTGAAATAAGTGTAGAAAATGGCTGCCTCCCAGAAAAGACTCCTTCGAAAAATATCATATGATTGACAAGTAGCCCTGGTAATGGATACAATTGCAAAGGCATGGCAAATAAGCACCAGGAACAGCTTAGAACATTTAGGGAATTAAATGCAAATAATATGTCTTGGACTTGAATGTGATAGACGTAATAAGCAACGAATGCCAGTGTCACACTTTGTTGTCAACAACACATGCAGGTGATTCTACATAGGCACCTGAACATACAAGGGACACACCACCTGCAAACCTCACACCTCTCCCACAACTACTTCTACCAGGACCACCTGCACTATCTCTACTTGCAACCCTCCAACACCACCTCAACCTCCATCACCACCAATGCAACCCACACCAGCCCACCTACCAACACAAGCAGCCTCAACCATTCTCACCACCCGAATTTTGTATGCAGAGCAGTAAGAAAACCCCTTTCTTTTTTGTCACTAACGTTTGCTGTAACCATTTTGTCATAATAAATTTGAGTTTATTTATTTGTAAAGTGCGAACAAATGTCCAAAGGCATCTCGCAACTGCCTCAAGTGTCTAAGTATAAGAAACCAGAACTTAGAAATGACCTAAAAACAGATCATTAAGAAATGCGTGTAAAGAAATAGAAAACGTGTCTAGGGAAGCATAAATGGCCAAGTTTTAAGAACTTTCCTAAATAGAAGCAGATTAGGCTGTCTTCTATTAGGAAAATATTCACTTTTTGGATCACATACTGGCAAACTTTCATCTGTGTTGAACGCTTGATGTTGCATTAAATACATAGTACAGTATTAGGCAAGTCCTATTTTTATTTACCTTCAAAGTGTAATGCATTTAAAACTGTATTGTGATATAGAAAGTATTATCTAGCTAAACATATCCTTTGGCTGCCTTACTATATATTATATAGTTACATAAGACACATTTATTATAACAAATATATTTAGGGGTAATGAAAATCTGTCCCAGGGAATGGATCAAAATAAATGGAAATGGAGTCTGTAATCAGATAACAAATGATAACATGGAGGGGGGTGGCCAAATTATAAAAACACGTCAGGAAACATCAAGGGAAGCAGCCTATATACAAAGGGGAAAAAAATTCACTGTCTGAAAAAAGACCTAAATCAAGAGTCCACTGTCCAAAGGTCAGCACCCAAAGCCAGAGGGGGTTGAGGTATCATGTACCTGGCTTGCGGAGGAACATTTCTGGTTATCCTCGCATCCTTCTTTGACCACAATATTGAAGTCCTCCTTGGAAACAGACGCCAAATGGCTGCCCATGACAGGACCAGACAACCCATGGGAAGTAGGACACACAGGGGTAAGAAGGTTAACAGGGATTACAATTCAATGGGGAGACAATAGGAAGTATGATAGGGTGGGCCAACAGAAGCAACATTAGACCTGCTATCAAGGAGGCCCTGAGGCCACATAATGTTCAGAGCTGTTTAGGGACCATCTCTTGGTGTAACCAGACCTCGGCAACTATGTACTGGATATCCCAAGAGATCACTCTCTGAACCTCTCTGATTGCCCCCAGGGTCTCCCTGAGAGCAGATAAGGACACATATTCAAGGGGAAGAGAGTGGGCTGCACAAGAGGGTTGTGGGGTGTTGGGAACGGAAGGAGCTGGTGATGCATGGGGTGCAGCTGGAGGAACCGATGGAAAGGGGGCCTCTGGAGTTCTGATGAGCTGGGTGCAGACCGGGATGGTCTTAGGACACCTAATATTGTCCTCCTCCTGGCTCGTGGTGTCCACACCCTCACAAAACCTCATATGCCCAAAGTCTCTACGTGTTAGATCTTGTTACTCTCCAGGCAGGCAACACTATCATCGATTGCTGTTGATTTCTTCTCCTTATTGGTGGTAGAAAGCCTTTATGTTCACCTCCCAGTTGATACTCTTGTTTCTCGGCCCTGGTCTTGCTGGGATGTTATTCCGCCAGCCGGGTCTGCTGAAAAATAGTGTGAAAAAAAGAGCTATTTTGAATTAATAGGGTCAACAAATCATATCTACGTAACTTTTGCTAAAAGGGATAAGTTTCCAATAATACTAGTGCTGACACTGTGAAGTCTATAACAAACATCTCACTATCATCTGCTTGCATATTTACATTTTGTTAATTACAAATAGTTAGACAAGAAAAATCTCAACATATCTGTGGAATGGCTATTGAAAGGAGAAAGATTGAACGATTAGCAAATTTCAGTGAATAAACCACTAAAAAATGTTGACAATGTTGCACAAAATGCTAATTTGACAGGAGAGAGTTTTCAAAACATAGCAACAATGCATTCAAAGGATGTTGAACTGGCCTATATGTTTTTAAACAAATATTTCACAAATAAATAATTAATTGAAATTTGAAGGTAAACGTTTACAATTCTTTGTTAGGAAGTAAGGTAAAGGTACGGAATCTTAACATCATTTTAATTAAGTTTCAAAGAAAGGGAGCACACTGCCTACACTCCAGCAACAAAGTATGACCCCAAAGCATCATGGTAAATGCAGTAAAATGCGTATTCTATTCAAAAAGTAATAAAGTCTTTCATCTCCGTAGGTGCAGCAAGTGCTGAATATCCCTGGCAAAATGAAAATAGTACTGAATCAGAGATTTTTACACACATTTTCATAATGTCACAATTAGTTGATTAGCCAATCAAAATATACCAATGAGCATCCATGTTAGCAAAGTTTAACTTTCAAAACTTTCATACCACAAAAAGCAACTTGCTAAATATAACACGGAAGGTTATACCAAAGCTCATACAGCAAACACATAATAGGGCACTGCTGGCAAAAAGAAGTATGTGCACTTAATTGATTCATGCTAAAATTAACTTTCTCTCTGCTGCTGAATTTGTTCCAAAATGGAGGATGGGGGGTCTGAAAGGCAACTCTCAAGACCTTCCGGTACAGTGGTGTCATGATGGCAGTGCCAAGAATGTGGCTGACAGGATAAGCCCATAATGTCCTGGGTCTAAATTCTGGCCCAGCAACAAAAGTCTGTGCAGCGATGATGGAAGAACTTACTCTCACAGGGAATGGACATGCTCTGCATGGCATGGCAGCAAGTGGCAAAATCCATCCAGATTTGGGCCTGCGCTGCATTGATCTGGACCCTCATAAAGTGTCTGGACCCACATAAAGCTGAGAGTACTAGTCAACCATCCTCTGGCATTTCAGTCTCAGAGAAGGGGGGTGTCCTCTCATCCGTCAGCCATGTTGGGTATTAAAATAAAACAAGGAGCAGCAGGTTAGAGTAGGATGCTGTTGTGGTAAATAAAGCATGGTTCAAAATGATTTTAAAATTGTAATTTCCTCTTCCTGTATTCTTTTTCCTGTTTGTTGTAAGAACTGGAGATCACTGCCCCAAGGAGAAAGTCTTTCCACGTAGTGCCTGGCTGAGATTGAGCAGAGAGATCCACGTTTGGAAGGAACCCTCCTGATTTGAAGGAAATACCACAGAATGCAGGAGAAAGAGCCGTCCATGTAGCAAAGTAACTAATTTAATTAAATAATTTTTTTTTTTTAATTGTGTACCTAATGAGTTTGTATCACATCAGGTATGAAGTGGTATCTGGCAATAGCAGCTTCCCTGGTTATGCCAAATATACTGGTTCTTTCACAGTAAACCCATTGTCTCGTCCTCCACCAGGGTGGATTTCTACATATGATAAAGGATAGGGAAACGAGAAAAAGTTTATTACTTGAAAATAATGTGGGGAAATATTTTTATGCTACATATTATTGGACATTAATTTTATGCATTTATTTAAAATCTAGAACAGGGATCTGACATGCTACAGCATTAACAACTTACTTAAAATGTAGAATTTACTCAGGGGAGTAGCTTCGGGGGCGTACTTGGGGTGTTACACCCCCCTAAAAAAGGTATTCTATAGTTGGGTACAAGTGCTTTCAGTCGGGTGAGGTGAGGTGCCTGTTGGATTTCACCTGCGATTTTTACATACACATAGACACACACTCGCTCTCTCGTCTGCTTTGAAGGTGTTACAAAATGTTTGTTAGTTTGAAAATTATTGTCTCTAACATTTTACACTTCCCCTTAAGCCCCCTCATCAGTGCTGGATTAAACCCTGTGTAGGCCACTAGGAAGCGGAAATTTCGGGAGGCCCCTCGCAAATGATCTCCTAATATGTTTTTAATTTTACCAACCAACAATTGTTGCTGGGTCCCTAAAAGAAGTGGGGCCTCTATGCCGGTGCCTACTTTGCCTATTTGGTAATTCAGAACTGCCCCTCATGCCCTGCCTTCATTGTTGGGAAATCTTAGGTCCACAACCCCCAATCTTATTGAGCAAGCCAAGCCCCTGAAGTTATAGTGAATATATTAAATTACATTTAAACTAAGGTTCGGAAGTTTAAATTAAAAACGAATGCCACCTAAAGTAAATACACTGAATATACTACTAATTATAACTACTACTAATTATTAAAAGTGATGTACAGAACTATACAAAATTACATTTTTTACGTTTTAATAATAATATTACATGAATTTGTAAATTCAAAAAACGTTATTAGACATTAAAAATTCATAAATAATGGTGTAATTTTAGATGTTTTATTTAGCAATAAATTAAAATTATTTATATCTTTAACTACTTTAAATTTTTTAATTGACTGTATCATTGTTGCCTAGGGGTTTTTTTTTTAGTACCTACCTCACTTATTTTCTATGGTAGGGTGTTACAGTAGCAGTGGCTGGCTATGAGTGGTGCTGGTCCAGCTCTGAGCTGGAGTATATGTACCAATGTTATTGGTCCTTTTTATAGTAGTAGCTGTAGAAGTGCAGTTTGTGAATAGGAGTGGGCTTTCTCTCTTATGGGTCTGTATATGTACCACCTAGAATATTTATTATTACTTATTAATCATTATTAAAAGATTAAAAGTGATGTATATGATTAATAAAAACGAATTATATTATATTTTAATAACAATGTTACAGTAATTTGTAAATTCAAACAAGGTTATTAAAACATTTTAAATAAATAAATTACTTTTATTTGTGGACATCTTTTTTACTATTAAATTAGAATGATTTATATTTGTAACTGCATTCATAATTTTAATCTAATGTATCACTATTTCCCATGGAGTTATATTTTAAGTCCCTTCCTCCATTATTTTCCATGGGAGGGTGTTGCAATGCCAGTGGATGCAATGTGTGGGGGTGGACTTACTCCAGCTCTGATCTGGAGAACATTTGCCAATGTTATGCATCATTTTAGCTGCAGTAAAAATAAAAGTGCAGTTCGTGAATAGGATTGTGGTTGTTATGTGGGTGCACATGCCTCTAAACATCCTTCCCTAGTGCTCCTCCCAAAACCCCTCCCCTTTAGTCAGAAATATTCCCCATTTTCCAGCCACTCTTCCATCCCTCCCACATTTATTATTAAATCACATTTAAAAGTGTGTAAACTCCATAAACAGGGCGGAGATTTCTGTACAGAAACAGATACGTTTGTGAGTAACATTTTGTGAATAAGCCCCAATATATCCTGATTTTTAGCAGCAAATAATTGCTTCTGACATATTGTTTCCCATCGGCGATCAAAATGACTATATATATGACCTGCATTTCATATAGTGGCAACTGATTCAATTTGTATCACTATTCAAGACCACTCAGAGCTGATCTCACTTTCAGCAGTAAACACTACCATTTTTTGCCCAGCCTTAGTTCCCGTAATGGTGAACGCTGGTTGGAACAAATTTACCACTGTGGAGATGATGTTACTGCTCCCTGTATTTTTTATTGTAGCAGATCCAGAGTGGTGGTCTTCACTTGTTTCTCTGGTCTCCAATGGTATATATTATTCTCTCTTTCCGGGAGTAGTGGGTTTCGCAGTTTGCCACCTACCGCTGCCAGTCAGATTATCACCCTTTTCAGAATGATGCCCACACGACAAGAAGTTGTGGAAAAGACAGATATAAACATGAGGGACTGTGTTGTTGTGACAAGCTCCTGTTTTGCTGTGTTTGTCGTGGTGGTTGTTTTATTGTGAATTCACAATAGACCAGAATTGCTCTCATGCTCTACATCAGTGGTTCCCAGCCTGTGGTCCGGGGACACCTGGGAGGCCGCAAATCCTCCTAAGGGGGTCCGTGACTGCTCAGAAAATTAAATAATATTAACAGATTAGGGCCCATATTTATACTTTTTTAGCGCCGCATTTGCGCCGCTTTTTGATGCAAAAACGGCGCAAACTTACAAAATACAATTGTATTTTGCAGGTTTGTGCCGTTTTTGCGTCAAAAAATTACGCACATGTGGCGCTAAAAAAGTATAAATATGGGCCTAGGTCCCTAGCTTTCAGTAATGACTCAGTGAGGGGGGGCACCGGATTCCAATAAATATTTAGTGGGGGTCCCCGGGCTCCAATAATGATAAAGTGGGGGTCCACAGAAGTCAAAAGGTTGGGAACCACTGCTGTATATCCCACCCCTCCTGTTCATTGCTAAATTAAGCGAACTTGGTGGCAGGAGGGCATGCGGACTGCTTTTTAACCTACATGGATGTTGCCGTGGGGCTTCAAGGATACCGCTATTACCACACTTTGTCGCTACCCGACGGCAAACAGATCTTTACAAACTTACCAGAACCGAAGAAAAGCGAAGAAGACGGGGGTGTTTGTGACAGTGCATTAACTAAGCCGGATAATCTTTGAACCTCAGAATAAACACTGTACTGGAAAGCCGCATTTTTCTCCAGGCATCGGAAGATAATGAAAGTACAGATGAGCTGGTGAGATCTTTGAATGAACTGACAGTAACATGTTGTTGTGAAGGGCTTATTGAAGTGATCCCCAGGCATCGAGTCATCACGTAAAGCGATGATCGTAAAGTGCAGGGATGCTGAGGTTCAAGCATCAATCCGTCTTTACAGGAGACCATGACTGTGGCAAGTGCTGCAGAGCAGTGAATCTGCTGTGTGGGAAAGCAACGCAGAGCAGCAGAAACAGAAAATACAGATTCAATGAATGGTACAAAGTGTTAGAAAAACAGTCGTGGGGGCAATTCCAAGAAAAATGAAGAAAAAAACAAAGCCTAATAAGAGACAGGGAAAAATGAAATGTTACCATCGTAGGTGTTCACAACTATAAGCCAACAGGGAAATGTGTTTTCCCCTCAGGGCTGTAGTTCTTTGGTTCTCATTCCGGGAAATAAAGTGTGAAATTGACCCCATACATTGACACCTGCACTGGGAGTCAATGTTCAACGCGTTTCTAAGTATTCTAGAAATGCTGCGGTGAAACGGTGACAGTCGCAGTTTTGCAATAGTAGGTCAGCATTTATTTGGTGCATTCCAAGTTCCTGCAACGTGAAGACACTTTCACTTGGGTAATTGTGGCAGGAGGACGTTTACGTAAGTGTAAATACCTCCCAATAGTATACATCACTTAAAAAAAATGTAGACAATGTTTTCTCAGTGAAGCAGCATATAAGCATAAACTCTGCCACTCTTCGGGGTGCCCCTTCCCTCGACGCACTGCTTTAAATGGAAAAATAGAACTGCTTGTTTCTGAGAAGTGCCTGTACTCTCCAATTAAAAGTATTACGTTTTTCTTGAGATATGCCGGTACTCTCCCTCTCAAAATAAAAAAGTGCCGGTACTAAGTACCGGAGAGTACCGGCCCATTTAAAGCACTGGCTCGACGTACACAATACATACAGTACACTTCTGTTATGCGATGTGCCTTGCAAAGATTTGAGAATGGCAACAAACGCACACGTTAATGGGTGTTCGCCTACATTGTAAGGTACCCACATGACAAGATTTACTCACACATAACATGATGGCTAAATAAATATTTTGTAGAGTGTAAATTCAAAACATCAAAGAGTGCACTTGCAATTATTGAGGTAGAATTGACCTACTATAAAAGGGCGTTGTGTGCTTTTGTCCACCAACGCTTACTAATCAATGGACATTTCAACCTTTAAAAAAAAACTTAGCGAAATTCCCAAATATAAGGAAGATTTAGAAGCCCATGTGTGAACTTATCACTGCTCCAAACTTCCCATAAGCGCAGGACTTCGGGGTTAGTACGTGTCAGTATCCCTTCCCTGCCAGGATAGCTGGGTGCCCGACTGCGAGGCGGACCTCTCAACAGATCATTCAGCCAATAAAAGAGAACCTGTTACCGAAGGCAAGAGCTGCCTCTTGCCATGATACCAAGCAAGTCAAAGCATAGTGGAGCTGAGTACGCAGATTATAGGACCCATCCGAGTAACAACAGACACCAAGCAGTAGAAACGCAGTGACCTTACACCCCTCCCCCACAAGCTCCAGCTGAGCCGGGTGACAGTGAGATCAGCGCTTCATCTACACCTTGAAACACCCTTGATACAGAGGGATGGTGGCTCTGATTGGAGAGAATTTCTGGTTGTGCCTTAAGAACATTACTAGTGCGCCCTGAGCAGCTGCCCAGTCTGCCATTCCGTTCTCTTAGGGGCACTACCAGCACCAATAATTCAGCTTTCCTACAGGCATGTACAGAACTGTTATCCTTAGCTGTACCTATGAACACTGTGTCACCACCGCAAGAACTGACCCCTGACACATCATGTGGTTCAGTGTTGTGCTCCTCCAGTGTCACATCCCACATCTCCGTGAAGGCCATTGCCTTTCAGTGCCAGTGTCATGAAAGAGAGTGGTGTCGGCTTGTTGCAGCATTTTGCAACATTCAGTATTTACAACTACGCCCACAGCCCTGCAGTGCCAAAGTGTATCTGCTATCCACTCTGCCATCCGTAGCCCTGGCGTTCTGGAAACATCTTTGCTGCTGGGCATGGACAACTCCCTTTGAAGGAGATGGTGTGCGTTGTCACTGCTGTTGCCTGTCAACCTATTTCACCAACTACAACCCATGCCTATCGATAAACACAGAGAGATATCTGAAACCTACAATTATCAGACATTAGATTTTCCCGATCTTCCCAATAGGATATGATTATGGGGAGACTTCAGCTGCACCAAGAACGGAAAATTCTCTGTCTCTGTACTGACCCCGAGAGTATAGCATTAAGTGTGGAGGTTAACATTGGCCATGTCCTATGGTATTTAGTTTTCTTCTTTCTTCACTAGTTGTGATGTCTAACTCTGCAGAGTCTTAGGGTTATATCCTATTGTCTGATTTCATGGGGCTAGTGTTTCCAAGCTGGGTTTTGTTTTGTGTACATCATGGCAGGAATGAAAAACATTTCTGAGGTTCAGCATGATATTTGCATTTGTTGACTTGAGTTTCATACTGTACCTTTACCTTGTAACAGCCTTCTCCTACTATAAACATTAGACATGGGTTGATTAGCCATTGCATCCCAGGTGAGCCGAGGAAGTGGTGTGGCGTTCAAATATCAATTCCACCAACAAGCTCCGACCGCCTCAGACCAAAATGGCGGACGGAGCGGCCCTGATCACAACGAGGCACCCGATGTGCAAGGGCCCTCGCTGCTGCCGCCTGCCTCGCTGTCTGCCCCGAGGGGCTGAGGGACTGCCCTGATCTGCGGCTGCGTCCAGGGCGGCGATCCGACCACCCGTCCGAGGACGAAGAGGGCTGCGTAGGGTAAGCGGCACCCCTCACACGCCCTGAACCCCGCGGCCCCCCCCCCACGGAAGGAAGGAGCAAGAGAGACACGTGACCTGCACTAGGTGGGGCCCCCCCAGAGAGTGTGAGGGGGGACCAATAGGAAGGCAGCTGGGACTAGAGGAGAAGAGAGGTGGGCCACGGGGAGCCTCCTTAGGCAGCGAAAGCAACACCAGGGGGAGGCCCCAGAGACCCACATGAAGAGGCCGGGTAACAAATTCGATAGACACAAGCCAGGAGAGTGCGGGCTGACGTGGGCCGGCATGGGCGAGGAGTGGTCTCCCCCCACCCGGAGCGACTCTCAGACAATGAACAGCCCCCCCACAGGAGCGGAGTGAGGGGATGGGTGCTGGCCAGATCACCGCCGGAGGCCCCAAAGTTGGGGGGGCAGAAAAATGGTAGCTGCTGGATAGATTCAGCCACACAGCAAGGCCCGGGGACAGCAATAACAACATCACTATAGCTGTGAGGGGGGCACAAACAGCAGAGGCGGAATGGTGAACGAGGCCTCGCAAGGCCAGAGTCCTGCGGATATTCCCAGGAACTGGGAGAGGAGAGACCCACCAGTGGGGCCAAACGACAAGTTGGTTCACGATACAGGGAGCCTCTGGATAAGCTAAGAACAGCAGTGAAGGTCCCGGGGGATGGGTAGTGGCCTTGACAGTGATTTGGACACTTCTATAGGGGAGAGTGGAGAAGCACCCGGGGAAAAGAGTAAGCCAGTGGGAGTGACATCCAGAGGGGACAGCCGGGGGCCACGCAGCCTGACGTGTGCCCTTAAAAGAGAGATACCAAAGACAGAGACCATGGTCAAAGGCTGCACTCTCAAGCAGCAGCAAACAAACAGTCTGGACAGGTATGCAGTACAAATGGAGGTGGTGGGGGCCTCCTCTCAAGGGGGGGATGGAGGAGCCTCCAGAGAGGACTTGGGTCCGGGGACAGAGCCTCACTGAGAACCATCATGGCAGCCTTACAGGACCTCTGGGGTTCAATTGCCCCCCTGGAACCGAAACTAGATACAGTTCTGATCGACATTAAACTCCTCAGAGCGGACATGGTAAAGATTACCGTGAAGTGGCCACAGAAACCCACATAGATGGTCTACAGGCTACAACAAAACGACTGAAAGAGCAGATCCAGCCACTCACCGAAAAGAGCGAAATACTGGAAGGCAGGCTGGAAGACCAGGGGGAACGATACCGAAGGAACAAGGTGTGGGTGGTGGGAGTGCCGGAGGGCATGGAAGGCCCAAGCACAGACTTATTCGTGGAGGACTCAGTACTAAACAAGCTCAAGCCAAAACGCCGGCCTAACTTCTTCTCAGTGGAAAGGGCGCACAGGGTCCTTGGCACCCCCACCCAAACTGGAAGCGCCACTGCGGACAATAGTCACCAGGATCCTTAATTACAGAGACAGAGATGCCATACTACAGGCAGCTAGAACCTTCGGGGACCTGCAGCAAGACAATGCTGTAATCCGTTTCTTTCCGGACTTCACCCTCCAAGTACAGCGCCAACGGAAAAACTTTGAGGAAGTTAAAAGAGCGCTAAGGGCCAAGGAACTGAGATATATGATGTTATTCCCGGTGAAACTGAGAGTGGAAGCGGAGGGAAAGACATGGCCTGAGGAGGCGTGGGACTGGCTGGAGGGCTGGAGGCCAGGACACAAACTGGGGATTGGAAGGAGTGCTCGCTCCAATGGCATAAGAGGTGCGGGGAGCCCAGATCAGGCAGGAAGAATGGAAAGCACCTAACTCAAGAAGAGGACTGAGAACAATCTGATTGAGCAGACACTGAGGTAACAAGATGCCTTCGCGCGGGGGAGCGGGCAGGGTGGGCTGAGGGGGTGTCTTGATTTACAGCAACCAGGGCAATGGCAAACAGCCAGTGTAAAAGGGGGAAGAAATAGGGTGTGAGCCCACGTTTGATCCGTTGAGCGACACCTCAAAGCAGCAGGACCCCCGCAAAGCATAGTTTGTTTAGGGCGACAGGCGCTCTGCATGTTGGGGAGTGGACAGTTCAGAGCTCATGGCGCAGAGTAGCAGGGGTGGGGGAGTTGGGTACACAAGCGGTATCATGTAAGGACTTAGGGATAGTTATATTCTTAGTGCCACCCGTTGGGGGCATTGGGGGTTCACACAGCGCAGTTCATCAAGAGGACTTTCCCCGGCAAGGGATAGGAGTACACATCGAGAGGTGCAAGGGCCAGACTCTGTATAGACTGAATGAGATGAGATGGTTGGTCAGGTATACAACTTGACCATATGGTCCTGGAACGTCAATGGGCTGGGGAGCAGGATAAAATGCACTTTTGTATTATAGCACATAAAGCATCACTCCCCAGACATGGTCCTACTTCAGGAAACACACCTAAGAGGCAATCACTATAAGCCACTGGATAGATTTGGTTACATCCTCAAAGCGCACGCAGAGTACACTACTAACACAAGGGGATTGGGCATCCTAGTGAAAAAAACGATACCCCTGATCGTCCATTAGTTGTGGCACGACCTCATGGGCCGCTACGTGGCACTCTCAGGTTCCTGTGAGGGCACTGCGCTCAACCTGTGCTCAGTGTACCTTCCCCCTCGACTACAGGCAGTGACCCTCGTGGAGGTGGGGGACATGTTACTACACCTACCCACTGGGATCCTTATTTTGGGTGGTGACTTGAATCAGGCCATGAATCGGACCTGGACAGATCAGGGACTCCAGTTTGCCGGGGCACTGGGCCTGCCTGACCTTTGGAAAGAAGACAACCCACATACAAGAAAATACACATACTTTTCAGAGGCCCACAGGAGTTTCTCCAGATTGGACTACATCCTCACCCAGTGTACTAACACTCACCAGTTTTGCGACCGACTATACATGCAAGGGGTGTCTCCGACCATTCCCTGGTCAGGATTAGACTGCTGGACCCACAACAGGACTATACACTACCGGGCAGACTGGACGTCTGAGGTCTGAAGGAGCCAGAGGCTAGAGAGAAACTGTGGGAGGGGGCATCCCTTTACTCCGCAGAGAATCAGCGTACAGTAGCGTCAGCTGGGACGTTATGGGAAGCCTTCAAGACGGTTTTGAGGGGACAAGCGCAGGCGGCCCTTCGGGGTGACAAGGACGGAGACACGGCTAGCATGCGCTACGATAAAGGAAGACATAGTCAGCCTGGAGGCGACAGCTCTGACTTCCAACAATCCAGAAGATCGTGAGAAATTGCGACTGCGACAATCGGAGTTCTCTGGGAGAGATCCAGGCCAAGCAATATGCTATAACGGTCCAGCGTAGGTTGTATGATGTGGGCGACAAGGCAGGCAGATTGTTAGCATGGCTCGAGCGGAGGGACAGAGTGCTCACATGGGTACTGAGGGGGGAGAATGCAGGGCAGGGCACACAAACAACTGGGTCAGCCATAGCGGAGACCTTCGCAGACTATTACAAAAACCTGTATGCCTCTAGGACAGAAATGTCTGCTGAGGACCGTGAGGATTTCTTTAGAGATATCCAACTACCCGTACTGATGACAGATGACAGAGATGCACTGGAAGCCACTATGATGGAGGAGGAGGTAACCCTGGCATTACGAGACTTGCAGACGGGGAAGGCCGCGGGCCCCCATGGGATCCCAGTCAAACTGTACAAGGGAATGGCCACTGTTTTTGCCGGTGCACTCCTGGGAATGTTTAAGGAAGCCAGGGACAAGGGCTGTCTGCCGGCTGACCAAAGGGCTGCGACAATTGTGGTGATTCATGAGGAAGGGAGGCCCCCGGAGGTGTGTAGCTCATATACACCGATATCCCTCCTCAATATGGAAGCTAAGGTGCTGGCCAAAGTGCTAGTCAATAGATTGGGGCGGTGTGATAAGACACCTAGTGCATCCAAATCAGTTGGGCTTTATGGAGGACAGAAGCACAACACTAAGGCGGTCATTCCAACCTCGGCAGTAAAAGGCGCTTACCGCCGGTCAGAAGACCGCCATAACACCGCCGCGGCCGCGGTAAACCGCCACGGTCATTCTGACCCGCAACAGGCAAACCGCCAAAATCCCGACATCCACAAAACTCCACCACAACAACGGCCAGCGATAAACTGGCGATGACCAAACCTCCACCGTCACGCCAACAGAAATACGCCCATGCCATTACGACCCACGAATCCCCGCGGCGGTCTTTCAACTGCGGTATTCCATTGGCGGTACACACCGCCGCACTCAAAATACACACACAGCTCCAAAACACCGCCACATTGGACAATTTGAAATACACACACCTGATACACATACACCCACCACTCCCACACACTCAATACAATATAAAACACACACCCACATCACCCACAAACCCCTACGACCACAAATTCAGAAAGAAGGCCAGAGAGAGACACCACCAGCTAGTACAAGAGCATTCACAGGCACATAACACCATCACCCACACAACATCCACGCACAAAACACCACACACCACCACACTCACCACACTCATCACCACAAACACCACCCCACACCTCATCCACACCACCCCATGGCACCGCAAAGACACCCCAGGTTTTCAGACGCTGAACTCAGGGTCATGGTGGAGGAAATAGTTTGGGTAGAGCCACAGCTCTTCGGGACACAGGTGCAGCACACCACCATTGCCAGGAAGATGGAGCAATGGAGCAGAATAGTGGACAGGGTCAACGCTGTGGGACAGCATCCAAGAAATCGGGACGACATCAGGAAGCGGTGGAACGACCTACGGGGGAAGGTGCGTTCCATGGTATCCAGACACAACATTGCGGTGCAGCGGACTGGCGGCGGACCCCCACCTCAACCCCCAGAATTTACAACATGGGAGGAGCAGGTCTTGGCGATCCTGCATCCTGAGGGCCTCGCAGGAGTAGGTGGAGGAATGGACTCTGGTAAGTCAAATCTCAACTACTTCATCCCCCCCACCCACCAGCATGCCAACTCATACCCCCACCCTCACCCCATCACACATCCTACTTGCTAATGTCTCACCATCACAACCCACCCATCCCAACACCAAGCCCTGCATGCGACCACAAACCATGGACACCCATCACCTAAGCATGGCCACTGCACATACCCATACACCCCCCAATCCACCGTCACAACAGCCCCCACAAGGGAATGCCAGCACTGGGGTACACGGGCACCCACCCATTGCACGCTATGGCACACACAGAAGCAATAACCATACTCTTATACCCCTGCAGGACCCGAACGCCACGACACCGCGCAGGAGGGTCCAGAAATGTCCATTCCACCCCCAGAAGAGGCCCACAGTGATGACAGCAGCTCTGTCGACCTGGACCTAGATGACCAGCCCGGCCCATCGGGGACCTCGGGACAGTCGGTTCCCCTCAGACAGCCACAGCAGACCTACCCCCCTCTGGGAACACCAGCACAGCACCCACCCAGCGGGCCCATACCTCTGTCCCCAGGACACGTCAATCAGCGGTGTGTCCACCACTACAGGGCACCCAGGTTAACCCACCACCCCAACAACAACAGGGACCTGGGGGCAGTGGGAGTGGACACACGGTCCAGGGGACAGAGGCCCAGGGAAACAGGGGAACTGGGAGGGCTTCTGTGCGACAGGGGGGGGACAGGCCCAGGGAACCCACTCTCCACGAGGCCCTATCCTCCATCATGGGAGCATACCACCGCTCCCAGGAGACAATGGGTCCTGGCCAGGTTCCAGGACATCCAGCTTCTGCAGGAGGAACAGTACATGGGGTTCAGGGAGGAACTAAGAAACATCAGTTCCGCAATGGGCACCATCGTAGTGGCTCTCAATCAGATAGTCACCACATTGCGGGACCATGTGGCACCACAAAGGGCCCCTGTCACTAGCATGGACCAAGAGCAGCCTACCACCTCCGCCGGCACTAGTGGACAGCAGGCCCCGACACAAGAACAACAGGCCACCAGAACCCCACCCCCTGCAGAAGGAGAACCACCCCGCATGCGGGCCCTGAGATCCAGGAAGAAGACAGAGTAAGATGCCAAGACCCCCGCCAGGAAAGGATACCACCCTGATTGTCATCCCACTGTTCCGCATTGTCACCCTGTCCAACCTTAAACTGCCCCTGCTCCACTTTCCACAGGCATATGGACAATGCACCCGTGAGACTGAGAATCTGGACTCTGCCATGGACATTCCTCCACCATCACCCCTTACCGATTGGCAACCACTTACCAAATTTGAGCACTTTAATAAACACACTTATTGCACAAAACAATCTGGAGTCTGGCTGTAATTTTGAACAAATGTATTAGACATAACCGTGCCAAAATGTTCAGTTACATTGTGATGACAACATACCACTGTCACACAGCTGTAGTCCATGGGGAAACAAAGCAGATGTCACGCAGTGGGGCCCACATCTCTGAAATTGGAAGGGAAAGTCACAACTCAGTTACCATACACTGGGGGAAAAGGTCAGACAGTAGAGAGGTAGTAGTCTTTAAGTAAATGTAAAATGCCGGTATTGATTCTTACCTGTGTGTCATTGAAAATACTGCTGTATTACTGTATTCCTGTTGTCTATGTCGTCCTCTTCGTCTTCCTCCTCTTCACTCTCCGCAGGCTCCACAGCAGCTACACCACCACCATCTGGACCATCCTCCTGCAGAAAAGGCACCTGGCGTCGCAAAGCCAGGTTGTGAAGCATACAGCAGGACACGATGATCTGGCACACCTTCTTTGGTGAGTACATCAGGGATCCACCTGTCATATGGAGGCACCTAAACCTGGCCTTCAGGAGGCCGAAGGTCCGCTCGATCACCCTCCTAGTACGCCCATGGGCCTCATTGTACCGTTCCTCTGCCCTTGTCCTGGGATTCCTCACTGGGATCAGTAGCCATGACAGGTTGGGGTAACCAGAGTCACCAATTAGCCACACACGGTGCCTCTGGAGTTGAGCCATCACGTAAGGGATGCTGCTATTTCGCATGATGTACGCGTGATGCACTGACCCAGGGAACTTGGCATTTACATGGGAGATGTACTGGTCAGCCAAACAGACCATCTGGACATTCATGGAATGATAACTTTTTCTGTTCCTGTACACCTGTTCACTCCTGCTCGGGGGGACCAAAGCCACATGTGTCCCATCAATGGCACCAATGATGTTGGGAATATGTCCAAGGGCATAGAAATCACCCTTCACTGTAGGTAAATCCCCCACCTCAGGGAAAACGATGTCGCTCCGCATGTATTTCAGCAGGGCAGACAACACTCTGGACAACACCTTGGAAAACATAGGCTGAGACATCCCTGATGAAATGGCCACTGTTGTTTGAAATGACCCACTTGCTAAGAAATGGAGTACTGACAGAACCTGCACTAGAGGGGGGATCCCTGTGGGTTGGCGGATGGGTGACATCAGGTCTGCCTCCAGCTGGGCACACAGTTCCTGTATAGTGGCTCGGTCAAGCCTGTATGTCAGTATGACATGTCTTTCTTCCATTGTCGACAGGTCCACCAGCGGTCTGTACACGGGAAGATTCCTCCATCTCCTTGCATGTCCCAGCGGACGGTGCCTATGAAGGACAACAGCGAGCACAGAGTCAATCAACTCACAGGTACGTTCCCACAGCTTGCACATAACACGATTCCCAATGCATTGTATGACTTGTATGAGTGGCGATGCAAGGCCTAGGTATGTGTGACGCAGTAGAAATTAAGCCATGTGGGCCCTTGAAATGGCGGCTGCCTGACCTGTGAAGTGCGACAGTGGGATGTGAGGTCAATGTGCTGGCGTGGCACACCGTGGAGGTAGGCGGTCGAAGACCGCGGCGCAAAGCCGCATTGGTTAACATTGATCCCTATGGGTTTCAGGAGCCAATGACGATGAGCGCCGGCGGTCGCGGTACGCACCGCGGTGTGCATGACCGCCATTTTCTATCTGCTTAATCACTCGATACCTGATCTTCGACAGGAGAGGACCTACACTGCAAGTGCTGCTGTGACCTCGGTCTGGAAGAGACAATGACTCATGCGACTGGGGAAAGGGCCCCTGCCTTCACTGCGGAGGAGTTGGAGAAACTTGTGGATGGGGTCCTCCCCCAGTATGCGCTACTCTACGGTCCTCCAGACCAACAGGTAAGTACACTGGGACCATGCTTAGTGGGCAATGCCTGTGTTGAGTGGGGTGGATGAAAGATGGGGGGGAGGGGACCGATTGAGGCATGCATCAAACGACAGATGAGAGCATGTGCCACATGGCAAGGGTGGGGATGGGGGGCCACTCACATCGAGCATGCAGAAGGTGATGACAATTTTTCTCTCCCTGTACATGTCACATAGGTCAGCGCACACCAGAAAGTCGCTATTTGGCGTGCCATCGCCAAGGACATCCGGACCCTGTGGGTCCACAACAGACGGGGCACCCACTGCCGGAAGAGGTGGGAGGACATCCGACGCTGGAGCAGGAAGACGGCGGAGGCTCAGCTGAGGATGGCCACCCAACGTAGGAGGGGTGCCAGTCGGACTTTGACCCCCCTGATGTCCCGGATCTTGGCGGTGGCCTACCCCGATTTGGATGGGCGCGTGAGGACATCACAGCAGACACAAGGGGTTGAGTACAAACACATTCTGCTGACTTTTCGCGCAGTGGAGTTGTCTGGGTGGGGGAGGACGGCTGTGGGTATCCCTAGGCCAGGGCGATTTCTGTAGGCTAGGCCCCTCCGTAAGGCATGGCCCTGTGCCCCCGCCCCCCACCTCTGTAGGGTGCCAAGTACAGGTATCCATGGCCCTGTGTCATCTATGTGTGCAGTTGTCGTCCATAGGCTTGTAGGCCATGTCCCACGGATTGCGTAGTGGACCCCAGGTGCGCGGCGTAGTGCAGGGGGCTTCTGTGTCTGTCCTCTCCGCCAACGGTGTCGCCAATGCATGCACTCAACATGTCTTTATTTCTCCCCCCGCCCTATTTTTTGTGGTCTTCCTGTTCATGTGTGCATTAGCATCATCAGGCGGAGGAGAAGTGGCATCGGAGCACGAGGGAGCTGCATCTCACATGGCCATGGCGGGCCATGCAACGGATTCAGAATTCACCAGTGAGACGGAGGGCGAGGGGAGCTCCACAGCGGGGACTCGTGCTGATGTCAGTGACAGCGACTCGTCCTCTGAAGGAAGCTCCCTTGTGGTGGCGGCACCATCTGTGCCCTCCGCAAGAACAGGTACAGCCGCCACCCAGCGCACCAGCACCGCCCTCCCAGCAGCCCCTCAGCGTTTGCCCCGTGCCCGCTCACCCAGGAAGGTGGGCATCTCCTTCGCCCCAGGCACCTCAGGCCCTGCCCCTGTCACCTCTGCTGCCCTCAGTGAGGAGGTCATTGACCTCCTGAGGACCATCATTGTTGGGCAGTCTACCCTTTTGAATGCCATCCAGGGTGTAGAAAGGGAGGTGCACCTGAGTAATGCATACCTGGAGGGCATTCATTCTGGTCAGGCTGCCCATCAGCGATCGTTCAACGCTCTGGCCTCAGCACTGACGGCAGCCATTGTCCCTGTCTCTAGCCTCCCCCCTCCAACTTCCTCCACCCAGACCCTATCACCTGTACCTCTACCTATCCCAGCCACACCATCAGACCAGCCTGCACACACCTCAACACCCAAGGGAAGCTCATCCAGATATAAGCACCACACATCACACAAGCATTCACACAAGCAACATCCACATGCAGACATACCAACACCCACTGCCTCCACTGTGTCCCCCTCCTCCTCGTCTCCCTCCTCCCTCCCTGTCACGTCTCCACTCCCACCTGCATGCGCAACATCATCAGCCACTACGTCCATCACCAGCACACCCACCAGAACACTCCGCACACGTGCAGTCACCACCCCCACTAGCATTTACACGTCCCCTGTGTCCTCTCCCAGTGTGTCTGTCACCCCCTCTTCCAAACTAAACAAACACAGGCAGCCACCCACCCAACCGCCATCTACCTCACGACAGCCTCCAGCCCAAGCACCTGCACCCAAGGACACCAGACTTCACACTCCTGCAACCACATCCTCTTCCTCCACTCCCATACCCACTACACTTACCCGTTCCTCTCTTTCGAAATTGCTTTTCCTTTCCAAACTTGACCTCTTTCCTACTACTCCCCCACCCCGTCCACCTCATAAGACTCCAATCAGCACCTCAGCCACCACAAAACCAGGGCCGGTAAAGACTGTTTGCCATGGACTGTGGAGTCCCCCACCCTCAAGAGCATCCAGTTCAGCTAGGAGCCAAGGCACGGCCAGCCCACCCCCGGAAAAGCATCCGAAGATTGCTAGTTGCCTGCGTGAGAGACCAAAGACACCAGGGACCAAAATCCCTACATTGGCACCGGCAGGAAGTCGGGTGCCACCTGGCACACCGCCAAAGGTGGGAAAGGGCCACAGGCGTACAGGGAAGGGTGGGAAGGGCAGCACGCCCGACAAGTCCGGCAGCAGGCCAGCTGGCCAGGAGGGCCCCACCAGCCCCATCCCAGGTGTGCAGGAGGACACCCACAGGCCCGGTACTGCAGCCCAGGAGGGCCCCGCAAGCCACGTCCCAGGTGGGCAGGAGGACACCCACAGGCCGGGTACTGCAGCCCAAGAGGGCCCCGCAAGCCACCAGACAGATGGGCAGGAAGGCCCCGCCAGGCACATGTCAGGTGGCGAGTGACATCCATGCCATGGCCGGATCCGCTGACCTGGACACACATCTCAAGCACCGCTGACCTGGACACTCATCTCAAGCACCACTGACCTGGACACTCATCTCAAGCACCGCTGACCTGGACGCTCATCTCAAGCACCGCTGACCTGGGCCCTTCATCTCAAGCACCGCGGACCTGGACACTCATCTCAAGCACCGCTGACCTGGGCACCGCCGTCTCAAGCACCGCTGAACAGGGCCCTTCATCTCAAGCACCGCTGAACTGGGCACCGCCGTCTCAAGCACCGCTAAACTGGGCCCTTCATCTCAAGCACCGCTGAACAGGTCCCTTCATCTCAAGCACCGCTGAACTGGTCACCGCCGTCTCAAGCACCGCTGAACAGGGCCCTTCATCTCAAGCACCGCTGAACTGGGCACCGCCGTCTCAAGCACCGCTAAACCGGGCACCGCCGTCTCAAGCACCGCTGAACTGGGCACCGCCGTCTCAAGCACCGCTGAACTGGGCACCGCCGTCTCAAGCACCGCTGAACAAGGCCCTTCGTCTCAAGCACTGCTCCGCTGGGCCCTTCATCTCAAGCACTGCTCCGCTGGGCCCTTCATCTCAAGCACTGCTCCGCTGGGCCCTTCATCTCAGGCACCGCTCCGCTGGGCCCTTCATCTCAAGCACTGCTCCGCTGGGCCCTTCATCTCAGGCACTGCTCCGCTGGGCCCTTCATCTCAAGCACTGCTCCGCTGGGCCCTTCATCTCAAGCACCGCTCCGCAGGGCCCTTCATCTCAAGCACCGCTCCGATAGGGCCCTTCATCTCAAGCACTGCTCCGCTGGCCCCTTCATCTCAAGCACCGCTCTGCTGGGCCCTTCATCTCAAGCACTGCTCCGCTGGGCCCTTCATCTCAAGCACCGCTCCGCTGGGCACTGCCGTCTCAAGCACCGCTGAACTGGGCACCGCGGTCTCAAGCAACGCTGAACTGGGCCCTTCATCTCATGAACCGCTGGCCCATTGGCGGAAGGGGCAGGCCCGCATCTGTGTCGGGCAGGGCTGCACGAAGAACTCTGGGCACTAGTTCCCCTCCAGTACCAGTAGAGACTGTCATCCACTTGAGAGACTGTGGCTTTGCACTCCCCAGGATGGCACAGTGGGCAAGCCACCCACTGTAGAGACGTGAGAGACTGTGGCTTTGCACTCCCCAGGATGGCACAGTGGGCAAGCCACCCACTGTAGAGACTTGAGAGACTGTGGCTTTGCACTCCCCAGGATGGCACGGTGGGCAACCCACCCACTGTAGAGACTTGAGAGACTGTGTCTTTGCACTCCCCAGGATGGCACAGTGGCCATGGAGGCCCCTCGTGGATCTGGCGTCGTGGACTCATCCGGCTGAGGTGCCCCCCCTTCCCTTCCCCCTGAGGTGCCTGTAGTTTTCCTATCTGATGCCCCTGCAGTGTTCTCTCCGTTGGAGTCAGGTATCCTGTGTGGGCTTTGTCCATGTGTTTTGGCCCAGTGGCCCACGAACAATGGCTGATACACATATCGGACTGGACAATTTATGTAAATAAAGTTATAGATGTTTGATATATTTTATACTCAGTCTTACAATATACTTCTAAATTTATAATCATTTCCTTTTGTCTTTGCATTCTTCCGGAGGGTTTGGGGGGTAACTTTGATGTGTTGCTATGCATTGATGTGTGTGTTGTAGTGGGTCAGGGTGAGGGTGGGTGTGTCGCATATGTGTGTCCCCGTAAATTTTTGCCTCCCCTGTGTCGTAGGTGCAGTACTCACCGTTGTCTTCTGCGCCGGCGTTCATGCTCCTGGTAGAGGAGCAGGAAGACAATGGCTGGTAGGATGTGGAGTTCGGGGTCCATGCTGTCCAGATTCCTCGTGGGGTGTATGGAGGTGAGCGTTTTCCGTTTGAAATGGCTGTTTCTGCCGTGTTTTTATCGGCGGGGCTACCGCCCCGGAAAAGGTGGCGGATTGGTGGGTTGTGATAGGGTGGGCGGTACACTGACTCCCGCCTGTCTGTTGGCAGTGACCGCTGCGCTGTTTGTTTGTCCCGCCGTGGCGGGCGGTGTGTTAAAGTGGCGGTCTCTGTTGGCGGTTTCCGCCAGGGTCGGAATTCCATTTTAGCCGCTGCTTTAACACCAACCGCCAGGGTTGGAATGACCACCTAAATCTTAGGCGCTTGTTTGGGGTGCTGCACCTAACCCAGAGCCGGAGGCAGATCAGGCTGCCCTGATGGCGTTGGATGCCAAAATGGCATTTGACTCTCTGGAGTGGAACTATATGTTTGCGGTTATGGAGAGACTGGGGTTTGGGCCGCAGTTCTATAGGTGGATCTGACTGCTGTATGCCACCCCTACGGCGTGAGTAAAGGTCAATGGAGTAGTGTCACAGGAGTTTGAGCTGGGGAGGGGCACTAGGCAGGGTTGCCCGCTATCCCCCTTGCTCTTTGCTCTGGCATTGGAGCCATTGGCAGCATGGATCCGTCAGATGCAGGGCATCCAAACATCGGGAGGCTGGGAGGAACGTATCTCCTTATACGAGGATGATATCCTGCTATATGTCTCACGGCCCTCTCTGACAATAGGCAGGCTCATGCAAATATTTAGAATTTTTGGCGACCATTCAAGATATACGATAAATTGGTCCAAGTTGGTGGTATATCCCCTGGCAGGAGGGGAAACCAGCGTCCCGGGAGACTGTTGGGCCCGGTGGTGATGGAGGGCTTCCGCTACTTAGGAATATACGTGACCAGCGACCCAATGGACTTCATGAGGAAAAACTTGATTGTTCAACTGGAGAGACTTAAGGGAGATGTGACACACTGGCACGATCTCCCTCTGACTTTGATGGGAAAAGCAGTGCTCTATAAGATGATGAGACTGCCCTGCCCTGCCTCCTCTATGTCCTACAAAACACCCCATATAGTATTCCGTGTGAGGTGTTTGGTACAATCACATCAACGGTGCGGAGATTGCTGTGGCGGCGGGGGACATCAAGCATTGCCCTAACCAAGCTAAAGAGGGAACCATACGAGGGGGGACTGGCAATACCGGACATTCAGAAATACTACTGGCAGCGCACCTTTTGGTGGTCTTCGACTGGATGTTTGGGGACCAACAGGATCTGGCATATAGGCTAGAAAGACATCTGATGGGACCAGGGGGGCCTGAGGCCCTGCTACATGACACTCGAAGGAGCGGGCACTGCCGCCTCACACGAGGGTAGTGTCCTGGGCATGGAGAGGGGCAACTAAACACCTGGGGTGGTTGGGGAAGCTCACTGGCCTTACCCCGCTTTGGCACAGCATCAAGTTATGCAAGGCCTAGCGGGATTCAAGAGATGGGAGACGACTGGCATAGAACACTTGGGTGAGGTGTGGAGGGGACAGGCGTACGTTGGCTCCGAGACACTTAGAGAGGAGTACGCTCTAGCGCCCAGCGAACATTTTCGGTACATGCAACTCTGACATGCGCTTAGGAGGTACATTAGGGAGGGGGAAAGCCTGCCGGATGCTTCCCCGTTGGAAGATCACATCCTGCTGGAGCCACTTCATAGGTGGGATATTTCTGTAACCTACAAAAAACTAATTAACAATTCCACTGACCCACTGCGTAATTGGAAGAAGAAATGGGTAACAGACCTTGGACCATTAGAGGAGGAGGAATGGGGACAGGCCATTGGTAGTGCCAGGGACATAGCCACTAGGGCTAGATTCAGACTGGTGCAATTAAAAATCCTCCATAGAATATACTACCCACGCACTATGCATTTAAGATTGGCAGGGCAGAGAATCCAGGCTGTCTGAGGCACTGTGGCAAAGATGGCACATTCATGCAAATATTATGGGAATGTCCTTGCATAAAAGAATATTGGACAGGAGTGGTGGGGGAGATGTCACGTATCACTGCGCTAGAAGTTCCGTTAGATCCTAAATGGTTAATCCTAGGAATATCAGGGGAATACACCTGGCCTATATACACAGTAATATTGCTGAGACTGGTAGCTGGAGTGGTGAAATGTTATATTGCAAGGGCCTGGGGGAGCGTGGTTGCCCCACGTGTGTCGGACTGGCAACGAGACCTGGACTGGTGCCAGCAGACGGAGAAGGTCATGTATGAGGGTACAGACTGCCTGAAGAAATGGGAAAAAGTATGGGGGCCTGAGCAGCTGCTCGGGGTTCAGGCAGAGACTGAGGCATGTGAGAGGGAAAGGAGGGTGGACGATGAGGTGGGGAAACATTCCCTTGTCGGGACAGTGAGAGGTTGCGTGAAGGGCCACAAAACGAATGTATGATGTGCCTTCTATAATGAGTCATGATGTTAAGTAACTCATGTATGTACCTTCGATGCATTGCTTGATGCGAAAATGTGAACCCTGTTTATAGTTTGAAAAAATTATAAAAAGAATTTATAAAAAAAAATATATATCAATTCCACCTTGGTCTTCACCTATTAGGTATATACTGAAACAAAAGGCTTTATCAAGTTTAAGCCCATGTAGACACTGCAAAAACCATTGTAAGGAACAAGAAAAATATTATTTCTAATGACCCATCCATACATATTTAGGGGCCTGATGTACAAAGTTATTTTGCTGTCGCAAAGCCTGACCGCTCTATAATCCCAGGGTTTGGATTGCCAAATGCTTTTTAAACCTTCTAAGACCACGGTTTGGTGACATGTTACCACACCCTAAAACGGGTTTAGAAAGTCATAATGAATAGCTAATTGCAAGGGGTGTGTTTGGGATGACTCTTTCAAATAGCAATTCCTTAACAATGTTTGCAACCATAATCTGGTTAAACAACAGAGAAACGTTACTGATACCTCAGTTGGGGTGGTAACACATTCATAAAAGTGAAGGGGTCCCCTTGAAATCTCTTCCATTATGTGAATGTAAAATAAAACAGTTTCTTGGGGATTAAGCAGTGATGCCAACTCCCAAACAAACTTTAAAAAAAACTTTCTTTTTAAAAGTGTCCCACATTCCTTTAATAAAAACGGGTGAAAAAAAAAAAAAAAGTTTACTTTATTTAAATGCAATCATATACATGGTCGTTTGCTGACCCCAGCACGCCACCATCCCAATGATTTCTCTGGGTATAGTAAGTCACAATAATATTGATGAGGCATTTTGGCTTGCTACTCACTTCGATTTGGAATTTTGCAAACTGACCTATAGTACAAAGGTTGATTCACAAAAGTATTTTCCTTTTGTAAGAAGTTGATGCACAATCTGAAACCACTTTTGTGAATAGAAATTTCTTACATAAGGCCACCTTCATTAATGTGTCATTGTTACATCCTCATGTTTACTTGAATACGCATTCACAAAACTACACGTGAATTGCAAAAGCTAAATAGATTTACAATACCATGTTTTTCGTTACGTAAATATTGATCACATCCAAAATTTCATATTAAACAAATTAAACACAACAATTAAACATGTGGTTGTCAAAGCTAGAAAACTTGCCATAACCATCCATACCCACACAGTGTCCCTAGGACAAAATCAGAAGATTGTTGGTTGTGCTGTATTTTGGGATTTACCCCTCTTATGAGAAATCAAAAGATTGAAACATGATGTTTTGGCCCTTTGGTCATCATCCACCAGTCTTCTTCAGGATGAGAAGGTATTCATATGTGTCATATGTGTGACCTTCTTTCACCAGACATGTTGCCGCTTGCACTGCACTGCATAAATAAACACCACAGCAGTAGCAGATGGGGAAATGTCAGGGGCTAGATACTAGGGGCACTCCATAAAGAGAGGTATTTGGAGGCACACCCTTAAAATGAAGGAAGACCACGGAAGTCAAGATTCACAACCGGGTTGCTGTAAACCCTTAACTATAACATGAGGAAGGTCCACTAAAACAACATGGAAGAGCAGCAAACAAACCAGGTTTTTAGGTTAATGGGGATGAGAACAGGAATTCACAACATGATGGAGTATTACAGATATCACTGCAGGACAAACACACACACATAGAGTGTGCCACTGTATGCTTAGAGGGGAAATGTTTGCAAATCGTATTCATGGTATATTCAAATGACATGTATCCACTAGGTCACGGAGGTAGTTAAGTTATACCAATCTGTCATAATTAGCAAGCACTATTTGAGTAGGGGACAGCACCCAGAGGAACTTAGTTAAGTGTAAAGGAGTATCTTGATATATCGCTCATTAACTCAGAGGATCAACTCACATGACCAGCACTTTTGTACAAAGCAATGCTTTTCTAATCATTGTGAAATTATTTCTTTCATAGGTTCCTCTCTCCAATATTTAAGCAATTCAAATTCCTTTAAACTAATTTATTCATCATCTCCTAACTAACTGATTGACAGAGAAATATCTTTATTGTTCTGCCCATGGTCCATTATATGTGTCCAGTGCAGTATCTGGAGTACTGTGAATTGTTACTGAGTCTCCACCCTTTTCTACCATAGGAACAGTGCAACCAATTCTCTTAGGTTTGTGGGACATCCATGGGAGGATAGCCTGTCACTCCTGTAAAGTTTAGTTTCACTCTGAACTCCTTATCACTGTTGGAACCAAGTACTAGCAAAGCCAATAGTTTTGCCAATGACATCTATTGGCTTTGCCGATTCTCATTGGTCTCCGAGATGGATGTCATATGAACAAACTGTCACCAACCTGAGTCATTGTAACCAATTCGGCTGGAGCAAGGATTGTTCAACTCACCCGTTAAAATGGTTTGCATGCTGATAAGCCACAACAAACACACAGAATGTCCACCATACAAAGGAGAATGAGACAGAGAAACACCGGTCCAGCGTAGTCACTTTCTTACCTTCTTTTACGAGGAATGTTGCTTCATCTAGCTACTGTGATTCTGAATGCACATATGAAATAATAATTGTTTAATATCAGTTCTTACTGTAATATTCTATACATGAGATGCACTACTTTTAATCTGTACTTGCAATTACATTCATCAGTATTCAAAAGATTAACATGGGATTCATCTTTCATATCTCTTCCTTGAGCTTTGTGCTTCACCGAATGCCTGCATTTGCCCTGATTCCTTCACAAATTTAATTCTGGTGTTTAAATCTGATTGTTCACATGACACAATTGTTTAGTAAGAGGGTGACTCACAGGTTTATCTTTTTTCATTGTCAGGTGTTAATGACCTTCAAATCTCCATGGCTTGAGCTCTCAGGGGAATCTCTGGCGTCTGATTCCTCTCAGGCAAGTTTTTCTAGGAGTGATGATATATAATTAAGCAAATCTTGATTGCCTAGCAAATGCATGGCAGTCAAGGTGTGGCCTATATGACCACCTGATCCAAGATGGCTGTCATTTGTACAGGAAACTGCATCTCCGGTTTGCAGTTGTTTCTAGAGGAAATTGACCTTCTGGTTTACAGTTGTTTCAAGAGGATATTGCACCTACACTCTTGCTGCACTAAATATATTTATTCTAGGCAACATGCAAATCTGTTATTTGATCACTAGTCAGGACACAGCAGCCACTATTTGCCTCCTTGCGCTCATCTAGGCCATCCAGCTTTTAATGGAGGTGACCATGTCAGTAGCCCCTACCTTCCCCATAGACCCCTGCCTCAACAGTATTGGGCCCAGTTCCCAGGGGTACTGTGCTTGAAATTAATATAATAAATGAGGGACGTGAAGCTGCAAAGCTGGTTCCCATGATCGCGCTTGTAGATCAAAACCATTCCAGTATAAAAAATATTTTAATTGATTCCTTATATAGTACAGGATGTGCTTCATATATTTCAGTTTCAGTGACTTGAATTTGAAAAGGTTGTGGAATGAGGTGTATTTGGTTGTGAAGGTGTTTAGTTGAGTACACATGAATTATAGGGTGTCCACATAGGTTTGGCAGAAGATCCAATTTGACTGTTCTCAATGAACAGCAAAAGAGAGTGATACATAAAATTGTATGGACTATGCTGCTGTAAACAAACTTTGCCAATAAAGCATCTCCCATTCTTGGTGCAAAGCTAAGCTTCTAAGGTACTGTTATAATTCACAAAAGCACTCATCACCAGCAGACTGGACTACGGCAAGACTCTCTACTTCGGAATCTTTAAACAACTCCTACACAGACTCCAAACCATCCAGAACACTGATAAATGCTCATACTCGACCTCACACGCCCACATCACACTGCACATCAGGAAGCTTCATTGGCTCCCATTCACAAGCGCAGCCGATTCAAGTTTCTCATGCACACATAGAGCCGCAAACACTTCCACTAGACCCCTACGCCTTGCCTCATTGTCACTTACACACATTTCCTGCATCTGCCAAAGTAAAAATGGAAGTTGCTTATACTCCTCCCTCAACACATCAGAGCCTCCGCTTTGCTTCTTGAGATCCGCAAGAAGCTGAAGATCTGGTTCTTTTAATCATCACCTCGGGGACCACAAACCTACACACCTACCTTAGTGCCTGGATATCCTTATCCTTGAGTGATTACTACACTATACAAATTAATGTAACATAACAAATTGTTTGGTTCAGATACTAAAGGCCTCGTTATGACTTTGACGGTCGGAATGAGCTAACCGCCAAAGCAGCAGAGATGAGGCTGCAGTCATACTGGCGCCACCACCCAGTCATATTACAATGTTTCCACTGGGCTGACCAGTGGAAACATCATATTACAATGTTTCTGCCAGTCTGACCGGCGGAAACAGTGGAGGTCTGACTACCAGGTTATACTCTGGCAGTTGGACCGCCAGGAGTGCGGCAATCCAACTGCCACCACAGGTTTGGTGGTCCTCTGACCAACAAACTCATAATTTGGCCCTTAGTCTAGCCATCCATCTGCAAATGAACTAGATGATATCTTCATGTCAATATTGATACCTTGCATAAAGTTGTCCAGAAGTGTGACATAAAGTAGGAGCCTGATCTGTTATTAAAACACTAGTACCCAATTAAGTCTCACTATTTGTTGTGCAAAGACCTTTTCTACAGTTGGGGAGGCTGGCCTTGTAAGGGAATAAAATACCCAGTCTTACTTAAGTCATTCATATTACCAATATCTTTGCTCAATTACATTTTTTCAGCAAAATCCATTGAGGCTGTGTGCAATGGTGCGGTGGAACCAGAATAGGCTGTAACAGCCCAGCGGGGTTTGTATGAGTGGGTTGGGGGTCCCCATACTAGAACTGCGATATGAGTCATTGCAGTAGGCTCTGCTCTGCCTGTAGAAGGGGCATGTCAAGGCAGGTAACCCTCCCAAACCACTAATCGCACTAGCCAGTGCCCATGGCTCTGCACTCTGGATACCATGGACTGATGGGTAAGGCGAAGGAACTGAACACCGCCACTATCCAATGTCAGACAACTCCTGATGCCACAAACTCACAGTCATTTATTCTTTTTTCCTCCACACATCTCGTTCTGAAGTAAAGTGTTACACTTTAACTCCTCCTCCTCTCCATCACTGTCTTTTCACTGTCTCCTTCTGCATGTATCTCCTTTTGTCTCCTCCACTTTACAATTCTTTTTCAGTCACATGATGCTTCAAATTCTGTTCCTTTGGCGCTTTTCATATTTCAACAGCTGTGTGCCTCTTTCACACTTTCCAATTGAATTGTAATTATAGTTGGCACATACATGACCATCACTCTATGCCAGTGGTTCCCAACTTGTGGTCCAGGGACCTCTAGCGGTTCGTGAAGCCTTTTCAGGGCGTCTCTGACTGCTTACAAAATTAAATAATACTAACAGATTAATAAAATGTATATAATAATAAAGCTAAATGTTCAATTGAGAATGTTTAACTGTACTGTAAATGTGAAGGAATTTGAAATTGAGGCACAAAATGTAATTAGTATCCACAAATTGATTCCTGGGAGCAGTGCAAGTGCATTAAACAGACTTTAGTATGGACCATGTGTGGCTTCATTTGAATTTATTAATGCTCCAACCATCCTATTAAAATTATTTGTTAAAATATTTGTTTGCAAATTAAATAAAATGTGTCATTTGTGTATGTGTTTGATGAATGCTTGTTTCCGTATTTTTTGTGTATTGTTTTAAAGTTCAAATCATAAACAATGTTTAGGCCTGATGCCCAGCTTCCAGTATTGACTCAGTTGGTGGGGTCCCCAGATTCCAATAATGATTCACTGGGGCCCCCGGGTTCCAGAAATGATAAAGTGGGGGTCCACAGAAGTCAAAAGGTTAAGAACCACTGCTCTATGCACTTTGCAGAGACTGCAGTATTGTATGAGCATGTAATGTGAACACCTTTAGAACCCACGGACAGTCACTGTAAGAACCTCGCACTGCCTTCATCCTCAACTCCAGAGATCCTAATCATGCTCTATCATGAACAATCATCGACCATGAGCAACACAGAGGGGCATATTTATACTCCGTTTGCGCCGAATGTGTGTCAAAAAATTTGACGCACATTCAGAGCAAACGTTGCCCCATATTTATACCCTGACGCCCGAGCCGGCGCAAAAGGGAAATGGCGCTATGTGCGCCAGTTTCTGGAAGCGGAACCCCGCCCTGCGTTAATGACATGCAGGGTAGGCGTTCCCGTCCAAAAACCGACGCACACAGCGGTGCGTCGTATTTATGCTTCCGGGCAAAAATCACTCCCGCGCGGCAGGCGGCGCAAAAAAATGGCGCAAAGCACGAATAGCGTGAAATTTTAATGCCTGGGTCAGGGCAGGCGTTAAAATGGGGCAAACACACCTGTATTTAATCAGAACACACAGAACAAACAACAGAGCAGCACAGCAGCAGAGCAGCAACAGGGAGATATGGAGGTGCTTTTTCTTCAACGTGCACGTAGACGCAGAGCCCTGCAGCAGCAACAGCAGCTCCAACAACAACAGCAGGGACCCCAAAGACAGCGCAGAAAGCAGGAGAGGATATTCCGCCCAAGAACAACCCTGCATGGCCTCAGGGAACGGGACATCATCCAGAGGTACCGGTTGAACTGGCAGGCCATTCAGCAGCTGCTCAGAAATATTGAACCGCAGTTGGCCCCCAATTTAGTGACTCCCCGCACTATCCCAACAGAAACAAAGCTGCTTGCCGTACTTCACCTGCTGGCAAGTGGCTCGTTTCAGACAACTGGTGCCCTGGTTGGTGGAATATCCCAACCATCATTTTCCGCATTCCTGCCTAAAGTCCTGGATGCCATCATTCGCCTGACACCCCTCCACATCTGCTTCCCTAACACACTGCAGAAGCAGCAGGAAACTAAGCAGGGGTTCTACGCCATCAGTGGCTTCCCGCACGTCCTTGGTGCAATCGACTGCACACACGTACGTCTTGTGCCACCTGCTGCGAGTGAACACCTCTACCGCAACAGGAAGCACACCCATTCAAACAACGTGCAGGCCATAGTCGATCACCAAGGACTGATCAGCAACATTGTGGCTAAATATCCTGGGAGTGTACATGACGTATTCATCTTCCGTCACTCTACCATCAACCAACACTTCCAGGATGGACGGTATGGCAATGGACTACTTGTTGGTAAGGACAAAAACCAAACTGATATACACACTGCACAGAAACCCTCTAGGACAAACAACACATACACCACAATAGCAACACCTAGCCAGGAACACACTGAGGTACTCACATCACTAGCCATGTGTCAGAAGTCACCATTGAACCTGTCACACATTGGAATTAACTCTACACCTAAATGTGAAGACATTAATGACTGTGATTGTCTAAATGTCACCTTGCAAATTTGAAGTCTCACAATAACCTGTACACTAATACATTGCATAAGTTTAAAGGTATGGGATGGCCTGGGTACTTTCATATGAACGTTTCAACTACACTTTCATGTTTCAACTCTGCATGGAACTATCATCTCACCCCCAGTGAGGACACACGGACACCTGTATCACAAGTGACTATGCTAGGGACGGCACACTATACTTGAAAAACTAATACATCCTGCTGACAAACGGTTAGCCAACAAACACTTGTTCAGCCAAGGAAAAAGAACTCAATGCTAAAGTTTTAAAAAAAAAACATAGCTTGTCACATTAGTACACAAAAGAGTCACAGACAACACTAGACAACTACTGCCATCAAAGATCTGTACAACAGTGCCTCCTACATCTAATTGATCCCATTCTGTGTTTCTCTTTCAGCTGATCAGGGGTATGGCATCCAGCCTTGGATAATGACACCATTTGGGAACCCAAATACTGATGCAGAGCGGGCATACAATGACGCCCACAAGAGGACCCGCAGCATTGTGGAGCGGACCTTTGGGATCCTAAAGTCAAGGTTCCGCTGCCTTGACACAACTGGCGGTAGCCTACTCTATTCCCCAGAGATGGTCTGCAACATCATACTCAGTTGTGCCATATTGCACAACATATGTGTAAAAAGGAACATTCCCCTCCTTGAACCGGACCCTGACATGCCTGAGGATGACGAAGAGGAGGATGCTGGCCTGCAACAGCAGGGGGAGCAACCTAACACGGCAGCAGGAGTGCGTAGGCGCCAACAGCTTGTCAACAATTTTTTTACTTAAAGTATCATAATAACTTGTATTGCACAATTGTAAATAAACACAGATGACAAACACCACATCATGCTTTGGCCTATGCATTTCTGACCAACTTTAGTTTTAAATTGCTGAAGAACAATGTCGTCTCATTGATCAAGAATGCTATAACAATCCTCACACCAAAATTGAACAACACAAATGTATGCACAGAGGGTAGGATGTGACATGATACATTACCATACAGTACACAGAGTCCAACTGGAGTACAAATGTGGCAATTACACATGCCTGATCCAGACACCTGAGACAGTCTCTCACCCAGCCCAAACATGTAGATCATTTGAAAGTCTCATCACACGTGTTCAGAGACAGGCTGGGACCATCCATGTGCACGTGACCATGTCATCAATGGCTTCTCTCAAGTGTGTGATATGAGCAATACCCGATTGGAACAACATTAGCTGCCACTAACTCAGAAGGAGACCTTGAAGTTACAGTGACAACATACACCCAGACAGGTGATAGTGGATCCACATTCCCACACACATGTACACATATGTCATACATGCAACCTAATATTTGAAACCAGACCATCACAGTTGTGTCCCAGTTTGAACCTAGCAGGAAGAATGTAACATGCCACTAAACCAGGTAATGCAGAAAGGGACACAGAAACCAACTTAAAAATTTCCATCAGCACATGAGGAACGCTGAGAGTTTTGCTAACATAGTCATTGGAAAATGGAATGCAAGTTAGCTCCAATTCATCTATACAGCAAACGTCAAATGGGCTAATGAGATGAATGAATGGTTAACAGTCATTCATACCATATGGCCTTACATTAGCCTGCTGCAGTAGCTTGCAGAAGCCATGGCTACAGTAGCTAATCTGGATGGGCAAATCCTAGGGTGCTGGGGGCCTAAGTCCACCTCTACTGCCCCCCAAATATACAAGGATCTTGTACTTGTGATCTACACACATGCATAAGGCACATGTGTGGGCTACATGTCAAATGGCAAACAGAAATCAGAAACACAAATTCATAATGGGACATGGTTAGCCCCATTAAAAATGTACGTGACTATTGCACTCCCTGTTTGGACTATAGATAAAAGCATCACCATCCTAATTGTGGACATTTTTTGGAGAAGGAATACATAATGGTATCCCATCCATCATTTAAAAATAGCCATCAGCAAATACCCCAAATATGTGGTCAAATATGGTTAATACATCATTTAACGTTTCATAAATATTACAGTGTGAATGCCTTCTATACATACAACAACGGACATGTGTCATATCTAAACACAAATGTGTATCACATACCACCGTTTGCCCATGACAATTCACCTTCCCCAAGGTAAAAACATGAAGACATAAAAAAAAAAAAAATCACTCAAAATTCTACGCATACAGGATGGGCGTCATAATTTCTTCACGTACATGAGTGCACAGAATGCAGAGTCAAATAAAAATGTATCCATAAATATCTCAGATATTGCCATCAAAATATAAATTACATCATATAATTTTTTGACTCAGCATCATGTGCACTACTGTACGTGAAATAAATATGAAGCCTATGATGATTGCGTTGTAAATTTGACGCAACATGGACAATATGTTGGACATCTCATGTACATTATTAAGTATTAATATTAATATCATATTTTTTGACTCAGCATCATGTGCACTACTGTACGTGAAATAAATATGACGCCCATGATGATTGAGTGAAAAATTTGACGCAACATGGACAATATGTTGGACATCTCATGTACATTATTAAGTATTAATATTAATATCATATTTTTTGACTCAGCATCATGTGCACTACTGTACGTGAAATAAATATGACGCCCATGATGATTGCGTGAAAAATTTGACGCAACATGGACAATATGTTGGACATCTCATGTACATTATTAAGTATTAATATTAATATCATATTTTTTGACTCTGCATCATGTGCAATGTAATGCGTCAAAAAAAATGACGCACAATTGTGTATGCGTGAAAATATGACGCAAAACGGGAAAATAAAAACGGCGGCCATTTTATGCAGGAAGTGATGTAATAGGATATCCTGTTTACAGAATCTGTACTGGGAGTTAACTTTCACTTTCACTTTGCAGTCTCAGATTGATCTAGACTGTGTGGTTGTGTGAAAGGTGCTGTCCTGTGTTTTACTGCTTTAGTGTCCTGTGTCCCTTGTATTTTGTCTATTTGTCAATCTATTCTTGTTGTATAACATTGTCTCAGTCTGTTTAGTCTTGTTTTGTCTATTCCTGTGATTGTTTGTATTGTCTGTGGGAGTCTGTTGTGGGTAGCATAGTTTGGGGGGTTAGTTGGGCTATTTTTCTAATTTTTCATTTTCTTTCACACCTCTACCGTTACCCATTTCCCACTTTTACTTTCATATTTCATTTGTCCATTTTTAGAGCTGTCAATATGTCAGGTAGGCCTCGCCTGTCCAGGATGGGTGAAGATGAATTGGGGGGATTCATATGGCTAGTTAGCCATTTCCTCCCACTGATGCTGGAGGCTGGGGGCCGTGTGATACAGGGGTATCACACGGAGGCTAGGAAAATCCGGTGGGAGAAGGTGCACCATCACCTGGTCCGGGTCTACGGGAGCATGCGAAATGTCCATCAACTCAAGCACCGCTGGGCAGATCTGATCACCAGGGAACAGGATCTGCTGGACCACCTGGGACTCCAGATTGGTGGCCATGTTGGTGAGTACAAATCAATTACATAGGAATAATTGAAATCTGTGTGGGAACATGTGATGATTGTTAGCCAATCTGCTAAATAAGTAGCTGACTGTGTGTAATGCTAGGGAAACCTAGGCCCATGGTTATACACATATATCCCCATTTTTGCAACACATTTTCACGCAATAACAGCAGAAAATTGCAACATCTATCTGTAATTTGCTAAGTAGCCCCCTCTCTGCGTCACAAAATGATGAAAATGATGCGCTACAAAGGTATACATATGTGTCCTAATGTGTATTTGTTGCAGAATGTGTATGAAGACCAATGCTACCAGTCCGATGGCTCATTTTTGCAACACATACCAGATGCCTGTAGCTGTATGTAATGTAGTGTTGCATTTGTGTCAGAAAAGCAACACGTGAACGGCTCTATTTTTACTCTACTGGTCATAATGGCCAGTGAGTAAGTCATGTAGAAACTACATACCTACATATGTAGACGCCATAGCTAGACAGAAAATTAGAAACACATGATGATGCTATACATGTGTGTTGCCTTCACGTCACATGAAGTTAGTTATGTTGTCCACACATGTGTCACATGTGTGTGTGGTTGCTCTGTGTTGAACATGTCCACCTAGCCTGTTTGGTTGTGAGTGGTCATGCAGTCCTCATGGAACCAGTTTTGGAATGTCTCTCTGGGATGCACATGCTGAGTTGTATGGATAACATTATTGTTGGGGCATACTAATGGAGGATTAACTTGGACGACACATGACTGTCCTGGCCACTGCATGTGTGTAGTAGGGTGTGTCACTGTAGCAGGAGACTCATCCAATGATAATGTTGAATACAAAGTCATCCATGCAGTATGAGCATGTCCGAAAGTCTATCATTACCATGTCATATTCACACAGTGTCATTGTAACTGAAATTATTTGTCAGTTCACCCAGTCTGAGTATATTCTTCCTTTCATGCTTTACAGGTGGACCAGCCCCGTACACCGTGGGAGAGGTGGCACATTTTGACGACCCCGATACCTACAGTGAGTGTCCCCTGAGTGCTATTTTCATTGTTTGGTAAAGAAGCATGATGGATTACTGTGTGTTCAAGAGAATTCATGATTTGATGCGCTGGCCGTTCATTGGCATTGTTGTTTTAGTGTGATATCAAATAGGACTTATGTTTCTGTAAAGCAATACCTAGCCATCTCTCAGATTGAGGGGCTGTAGCTCATGCAAATTGGGCGGCAATGGGGAATGGTATGACTCATTTGGAATACACTGGTCAATGTTAGACTTGGTCAGGGACTTGCCATGAACTGAGTCTGCATATCAGACTGACAGTCTCCCAGATAGCTTAGGCACATGGCTTTGATGACAAGTGCTTCTTCCTAGTTGAGGATGGACTGTGTACACTGTAGGTTGGATCTTCCGGGGGCATGTACTTCCACAAGGTGAACTAGAAGTGTGTGTGACTTGAGTGCAATGGCCTAGGGGTTCTGTCGAATCATGAGAATGGGTGTTCTACCTCCTCTGTGTGTGTTGTAAAACATGCCTCACTGATAGTATATCATGTTGGCCTAAGTCATAGCATTTTGACATGTGTGGACCTGGGATGTGACAATGTTTGGCTGACTACAACGTGTTGCTAGCCATTCATAGGTGTTGTGTGTGAAGGCACATACTTGTTGAACATTCTATACACTCCTGGGTGTGCATTGAACATGGGATTGTTGGTTGTTCTTCCCACACCACCCACAAAGACTGGGATGTTACTGTGAAACAGGGTACCTAGGACTGTAGCAACCAGTATGTTACACGTACTTGACACCTTTTGTGACTTGAGTGAGTACCTAGGGCCAGATGTAGCAAAATGTCTACACGTTGCAAATGGCATACATTTCTGTTTGTGAGTTGCAAACGTCTGTTTCCTATTCCGAAATGTATTTGGGGGTCATGAACATATTAGCAAAATGCTTTTCAAAATGCAAAATATAACGGGGTTTTCCTGACCTACTTGCAACTCACAGTGGTAGTCAATCCCATTAGCAACCGAGTACGTGGTTGCGAAGTGAGTCGCAGTTATCATCCACTTGAAGTGGATGGTAACCCACTTGCTAACTGGAAGGGCTCCCCATTGTAACCCTTCACCTTTGTGAGTGGACCGTAATGATCCTGTACCAAACAGCCAGTGGTCTAAGGGACCACTTATTACCGTGAAATAATCCAAGATTGAAGTTGTTGAGTTTGTTTACTAATTGCAGCTCATTTTCCTTTCAGGTAAACGGCCTACACTTGGGGAAAATATAACCTGCTTTATTTAAAAGCAGTCACGTCCATGGAGGTCTGCTGTTCCCAGCAGGCCTCCATCCCCGTGAGTGCCCATAGTCACTAAGGTGGCGCAACTTGGAACCCACATCATTGATGTTCATGAGGTGGGTCTTAGGGACCCCATAGCGACTCGCAGACGGTGTCAGAGACACCGTTCTGCATTGCAAATTGCTAGTTGCATTTTCCAAATTCCTACATCTGGCCCCTAGTGTTGAAATTTGATTCTGGCCCATGGGTTCAATCTTAGCACACAACTAATTCCAAAAGCCATTGAGTGAGGAGTGTGATTGTTATCACATTGAATGACATATGTAGTGAAGTCAGTATGCGGAAGAGGTTCTGCCATGATGTCAAATGCCTTAGGTATGATTTGGATGAGTAGTTTAGGGTGATGTCATCCATCATGTGGAGACATGGATATGCTAGGTGTGATATGCCCTTATGTATGCATGTTTCACATGTACTTCCTCTGAGCCTTTCCGTGAACTATGTTGTAACAATTGCTGCAAGCAATACATTTCTAGTAATGGACAAATGACCCATTGTGGTATTCCACCCACTGCAAATCCAAAGCTAAATATTTGCCTTTTCTCTTCACAGCTGCAAACATGAGTGCCGCTGATCGCAACCATTTTGAGCACCGTGCAATGAGATACAGGCACATCCTGCAGGTGCAGTGTGGGTATCGGAGGATGGCCCGCAAGTACCATTCAGATCGGGCCTCCGGGGCGTGGTGGGCCACACCACAGGCTCCCCCAACAGTGCCACCAACAACCACCGACACTACATCCACCAGGTCTGCCCAAGTGGACCCACCAACGGCCCAAGCATCTTCCTCCAGACCTGGACCCAGCCGTGTGGTGGTAGCAGGACTGTCGCGTGGCCACACAACTCCTGCCACAACATCCACCTCCACCGGCACGCAAACCAGCACTGACCCTCCGGTCGACCCAGCTGCCTTCCAGGCATTGTCCAAAAAATTGGACAAGTTGATTACAAAGGTGGACAACCTGACTGAGGACATGAATGAGGTTAAAAAGAAGGTGCGTTCCATCAGGCGCACACTACAGAGGGCAAATCTGTAGTACTTTTGCCCTCCTGAACTTTTACCCCTCCCCTCTCACCTCTTTCCTATTTTATACTGTTAGTTGGGTTTTGGGGGTTAGTTATAGGATAAGTATAGGTACTTAGCTTAGTTAGTGTTAGGGAAGAGGGTGGGGGGTCCTTATTCTTTCTATCTTATATTTTTGTGTGGGTGGGTGGGTGGGGGGCAATGTTGGGATTCCTGTTTAAAAAAAATAAATAAAAAAAATATATATGTTTGTTTAGGATAGTATAGTATGTGTGTAGGTTAGTAAGTGTTGTCCTGCATGTGTCTTGTCTCATAATGGTGGGTGGGGGGTTGATGTTTAGATCGTTTCGTTACATGTGTAGAGTAAGTTTAGCTTAGGTTAGTTAGGGACAGTTGTGGGTTAGTAGTAGTCAGGTTAGATTAGTGTAGGTTTACCTTTCCCTTAGTTGCCTCTTTTCTTACTTCTTTGAAATAAAAATTTTGTTAACCCTTTACATGATGCGTTAGGTGCTACATTATCATGGCCTTGACATCAGTGTAGCAGAATGTTTTAGTATGACATTTGTGTCCTATGCTCGCTATCCCCAGGCTATTGAGGTTTAACATGCCAGCTACCCGTGTGCTAACTTGGTAAGTATCCACCATGTGGGAGACCCACCATTGGTAGTGTGCATTGATCATCAAGGTTTTGGGTTGGCATGTATCCTACTTCACAAAGAGTGTTTCCAGACTTGTTATTGTAGGTAAATTGATAGGTCGGACAGCAGTGTGAAGTTCATGGAGATCTTTGTAGATGAGGATTTTTTCACACTCTTGTCTTGTTGCTGTCATTGCTGACCTACATCATGTGTGTAGTGATTCAGCATGACTTTCCTTCATGGAAGTATACTCCGTAAGGGTGATTGATGCAGTGTAATTTGTTTATGATTCCTTACATTTTACAGCATTATTTCTAATTTTAGTATTGCATGGTGCCTACATTTCTCAGCCACCATTAGTTGTCTAGAATAGCTATAGATGGTGCATCATTCTGTCCAACACAGCATGATTGTGTGTGCTTAGTCCCTTCATCAGTTATTTTCCTCAGTATAGTAAGGCTATGATGCAATCCTGGCCACTGCACCGATGTTTCTGTATACATGAAATCAGGACAGTAGTATAGAGAATCTACATGGTTGCCACACAGCCACTTTGGAGTTATGTACTGCACAGTTGAAGTGTGAAATAACACAGACACAATAGGTGTGCAAGTGATATTTATTTTGAGGTGGTGTAGTGCAAAATGTCCATTCAGAATGTTAGCTGAGTCCGTTCTGGTGCATTCTTACATGGTGATCCTACAGACGGGGTGTGGATGATGCTCCTGACATGCTGGGGTGATGTCACAGACAGTGCAGAGGAACAGGAATTGCCAAATAGTAGGAGAGAGACATTCACTGGCAATGGGGACAAGTCATACAGTGGATTGCCAAACAGTCATTGAGTGTAGTAGTAGTGAGACTGGCATTTGTCAAAACGTAGGACCTTGGTCAGAGTAGGCCATGGAGCAGGGACTAGGGCTTCCGGGTACTCTTGCGTGTGAATGTTATCTGTTCCATGTCTTCTTCTTCTGATGTGTGTGTTGCCTGGTGTGTCCTTGTTGTTGTTGGTTGTGAAGGGGCAACACACACCTCAGTGTTGGAAGACATGGAGGCAGACATCCCGGGGGCTGCTCCCTGTTGAGTAATGAAGGGCAGTACTGCAGCAAGGAGGGCCTGCTGGTTTTTCAGAATGGCAGCCACATCCCGATGGTAGGCAGCCAGGTCGGCCCTGAGGGGTTCTATGTTGCATTCGTGCACACGTTGACTGGCTTGCATTTGGAGTTGTTGTGTCAACTGGATGACAGCTGTGCAGATTTCCTTCTGTGTTGTTAAAAGTTCCTCCAAGAGCGATGTTCGGGCTTGCATTGCAGCTGCCTGACCAGCAGTTGACAACATGCACGAACGCACCCCCTCAAGGCTGGCTGCCATAGTTTGCATCCCCACCCGCACCTCCTTGGCCAGCTCCCGCTGGACCCCAATGACTGTTCTTTCAAAGCTGGTGCCAGTGTCGTCAGAGTCCTCAGCTGTGTTGGAGCTGGCAGGTCTTACAATTGGGGTGGCGGGTGGTTCTCCTGTGGTGGCTGCTTCTTCTGTGCTCCTCCTTGTGACTGAAGGTGGGGTTTGGAGGCTGTCAAGGACCATTTGGATGGTCTCTTGTGGGAGGTTTATGGGCTCGTCATCCATGTCATCAGGGAACTCATGGACAGGCATATCGGCAGGAGATCCGTGTTCCTCTGCAATGAAACAGGGTACAATTAGTGTGTCTGTGTTGTGACAATTTTGCAATAAGATACAAGCCTTTGGATGCCTTAACTTTGTGCTCTGTGTTTGTCTTGGTATCTGCTGTCCGTCATAGGGCATTGTTGTAGGCCTATGGCCCACCTGTGTGTCACATGTATGATATGGAGCTATCAGACATGTCTGCCAGGTCGCCTCTAGGTGTTGCTTTGTAATTATTTAGGACTAGGCGTTTTTTTGTCCTACTCCTCCCTCGGTGTTTAACTATTGTTATGGAGGGACATTTTGTTGGGTGGGCTCTCATTATCCTACATGTGATTCTTGGCTTTCTAGGCAGCAGGATAGCTAATGGTGTGGGGGAGTAAGTCTGACCCACTTGTAAATAACTCTGTCACCCTGATATTTCATTTTGCTCAGACTAACTAGCAGTGCCTCTGGTCTCCCACATCAAAGGAATGTTTAGACATCCGAGCGCATGACATCTTTGAAAATTCTCTGGGAAGTCGTGGTCACTCAGATCCTACACAATTATGTCTTTTCCGGTATGTTCCCATACACAAATGACAAAGACAGTATTTGTTTAATATGAGGTTTCATTGTACAACTGACTTGTAGAAATTGAGGTGTGAGCCCCAATAACCCAAACAATACACACAGTTAGAATTGAAATAGTCCGCAGGAGAGTAATACATTAGTACACAGCTATCATGGTGCCCAACAGTTTCTACTCTCCCTCTGCTTGTTCTATGTATAGCACAGCATGTTAAGTTTGGAGCTTGCCTGCCTGAATCACAGGGGAGACTTCATCCCTCATATCAGTGGAATGGGCTGTGATCTGGTTGTGCATCAGCAGCAAGGCAGGCAGCATCTAGTTGTGATTCTCTGTTTGGAAACTCCCTCTTGCGTGTCTTGGGACAAGGAAGGTGATTTTATAAGTCATATGTCATCGTGATGACAAAGTTTCCCTACGCAGGAATGCCAAACCTTAACCCCTACCACATCTATCATCAACGTACCAGACTGTATCCTTGACTGGGGCACAGAGTGAATATGTTCTTGCAAACTCCAGTGCAGAAGTAGGCAAAACAGTGTGATTTGACTAACTGACAACACCTTAGGACTGGCTATTTGCTACATTAACTGATAGGAAGGGCAATGAGAATCATTTAGTGCAAAGTGCTCTGAGGCTCTTAGATGTGAGCAAATGAGTATAAGTACATTCAGGGTAAGATGCACAAAGGCCTCCAGCCTGAGGCTAATGCGCAAAGTATACGTTACACTTGCCACAATACACTTTGACTGACTGTGGGTGTTGTGACTGCCCTGCCAGCACACTTGCCTCTCAGGCCCTGCCCCATACACTTTTTATTCACATTGCATGAACTGTACATGTTACGTGGCATTACCTATGCATGTCAATGTTAGGATGTGGTATGGATGTAAACATTGTTGATGTTTGAAGATGATGTTGGGTCATGTGTGTCTTACTGGATTGGCCTGTTTATCGTATGAATGTCCTATTTGTTTGTCAGACTTTGCAGGTGTGTTTCAGTGACCAGTTGCCTGTGTCCCATCCTCAATGTTGTTGTCTGACCAGTATGACATTAGTGATCTAGCCTTGTTAGCCAGGCACGTGAGGGACCCTGACGTATGCAGCATGTGTGTGTCCTTAGTGCTGTGTGGCTCCTATTGCTGTTTACTTAGGCTTATGTATGTTTCAGGTATGGACATTCGGCATTTGAGTGTACTGGTGCCTTTGTCTTATTTCTATGAGTAGTTGCGGATGTCATCCTCACCCCCTAATTTAGGTATGTATGTTCCATGGGGAGGTTCCTGCCATTTGGTACTATAGCTGCACAGATATGAGAGGTGTTATTGTCAACTGTTGTGGCAGTTACATTGCAGTTGTTGTTTTTGCTACTGCATTACAGATAGGGACCTAGTTGATGTAGAATAGATTTTGCAATACTAGTGCCTGGATGTGGATTTGAGGTAGTGGGCTTCCCACCTGTCACTGCTTTCCCTTGGCTCTATTGTTGTCATTACAGGATGTCCCCATGGGACTGTTGTTGTTGCTGTCTTTTGTCGTGCCCCAGCTTCGGTCAGTGCTGGGCATGCCCCCCTGCCATGCCCCTTTACCCATGCCAATTCATATATGTGCTGAGTTACATGCATTGTGTAGTAGGTATCCCCCCCCTGCTTACAGTCCCCATTATTGCATTTGAATTCCCCATGCAACTTACCCTGCATGTGCGTTGTGTCGTGGTAGTCTGCGCTGTCCAGTCCTTGAATCCCTGTGACGATCTCCTCCGGGATGACGGCTGCGACCATCTCCTCCATGTGGTCCAGGGCCTCCTGTTGTGCTGGACTCCCCCCTCCAGTCTGCATTGCTGCCTTCCTGTTCCTGGCCATTTTCTCTTTTGTCCTACGTTTGCAGTCATGCCAGCGTTTCTTACACTCAGTGACTGTGCAGCGTTCTTCAGCCACACTGTTGATCTTGTCCACTATTTGTTTCCATATGGCCTCTCTCCTACTGAGTGGCAATTTTGAGGAGATGAAAAGTTGGTGCTGGTGTTCCGTCACCTCTTTCACCAGGATTTCCTGCTCCTCTTCACTGAAGCGACACTTTCTTTTTTTTTTTTAAATGTCCTGGTTCCTATATGGATCTTCCTGGCTGGTTCCTGGTCTGCTCTCATCCTCCTGGGGTCTGTTGGGGCATCTGGGATCCATTTTGGCTCTCCTCTGCTGAAAGGGCAGTTTTCGCGCAAAAATTTAACGCAATAGCGTGAAAAAAAACAGCGTTTTCACAATTGTGCTGTCGTAAATCGACCCACAGTGATGTGCGTCGCATTTACGTTGGTTTCCTTTACGACAGTCCGACGCTGTGTGCGTCACGAAATAATGACTTCCACCTGTTGGTTGCGCCGCCGTACGTCAAAGTATAAATTTGATGCCCGCACGGCGCTTCAAAATGGCGTTAGACGGCGCAGTTTTGCGTCAAAAAGTATAAATATGGCCCAGACAACTAGCAGCGAGTCCGTTCGTATTATGCACTGTACTGTACTATACGCAAACAAAGCCGGGAAAAGTAGATGATCCTGAGTAATGGCGTCACATATACAAATCCGCACGAAGTAAAATGTGGGAAATATAAGAGGGAGCGCTTCACTGAATGGGATAACTGAAAGTGTTCTTGTATAAACTGTTAGGTGAGAGGTCCCTTTGCACCTAAGTGGCTGTTACATATATATTTGCAAAGAAAACAAAAGGGACCTCTTCTCTACCACTCACCACAGCACCACAGCTCCCATATGCATATGTCAGTGGAGATGGAAGACGCATTCTAGAAGTGCCATATACACATAACAGGCACTAAACCCCCGCCCCCCCATTTTCCCTGGAGGTAGGTTCTTCCATGCACTGTCCAATTGCGCCAAATTGTGGCCTCCGTGAGCCACTGTCAAGGTTAAAGGAACTCCGCATTTCAGTCTCCAAGAGTTAATTTGATGCTTGAGCGGCCGACTAATCCCTGCCTCTCCAAGAAAGAATCGTCAAGGGAAGGAGAACGTACAACAGCGGGTGCGAGATGGAAAAAGCTCAGTGAGAATGAAAACTCTGCTTTTTTATCGTCTTGGAGTCCGTTTAGTGCCGGGAAGTGATGCTGGATTGAGAGCTTCGGGGCTGTCATCTTCTTCTGTGAAGAGGAGGCACGGAGTTCAGGTACGGGACAACCGCATTGGAACAGCCTCTATGTTCTCTCTGTCATTTAGCTAGAAGGTTCGACAGGCTAAGCTCTTTGACGCTTTGATCACATTACCTTTATTTGCTGTCAGAGAACAGAACAGAATTCAAGAAATATGATAACTGACTATGCTGACTGGTCAGAAACCAGTAGACGTGCTACCTCATAACTTCTACCTTCAACGTTCCTGTGTTCTTTCAAGTTAAGTAGGAGGGATAGTTGATTAAGTAAGTAGTCTGCCCATTTCCTTAGAGGACAGAATTGTTCTATTGTGGCACCGATGTGTCACCTAGAGACCAATTAGAATACCTGTCACTGAGTGAAGACTCAGTTACGGGGTGGCAGACAATCTTCGGCGTACTGATTGGCCGCAAAGGAGGAGCGTAATGCGAAGCTCTCTGTTCACTCAAACCTCGCCCAAGTCATTGTGGAGTGTGTGTTTCATTCTCCGTTTTGGACGCTTTGTTTGACCGGGTGTCTCTGCCTTAATACTGTACCTACGTGCATCATCACAGACCTTCCCTATCCTTCCTGGGTTGTTTTTCTTTGTCTGTGTTTGGGTTCACAGTATACACAGCCCAAAACCTGCCCAGCAGTAGAACCCCAACAGCCCCGAGTGGGCTTGAGTGACCTTTCTGTTGACAGGAGTAGGTCAGGGAAATATGCCAGTCAAAAGGCACATGGACAAAGAACTCTCTGATGTTTGTGTGTGGTATTTATAGCGTGCATGTCTTCTGAAGCCAAACAGGGTGCTGTACAGGGTCAAAAGTAAAGACATAGCCAACGTGGAGAGATAACTGCTGTGAACTGTTGCTGCGTCGTGATGTAGTGTTCTTTAAAGAGGTATCTCTTCACCCCTTTTCTAAGTGTTGGTGCAGTTCTGATCGAAACTGGGATATTGTTACAAAACCTAGGTGCTTAGAAGGAAGCGGTCTGCTTTTTTTCTTTTTTGCTCTTTTTCGTCTTCAGCCTGATGGTGTCCAGTGAGTGGGTATGCTGAAAGCCACTAGAGATGGTGAACTTGTCAGCCAGGCAGGATGCTGGTCATAATGGAATGTGTGTACCTAATACTGGTCGGAGGCAATTCAGTACCCTCCTAACCCCACCCTATTGTAGCTGTGAGGAAAACCAGAGTAGAAACCCTTTGAAGCTGTTGAATGGCACCTGAATTTCAAAAACGGCAACCTTCTGATTAGGCACTATTTTTCTCATACTGCCCATATTTTTGCACATGTAATCTGCCATCCATAAGCCAGTACTTTAACCCCCACTCCTTTCAGACGTCTGTTAAGGTTCTGTGAATCTGCTTTAAGAAAAGTTTCAGGACCCCGTTTTCGTTCTCATACAGATCAGGTTTAATACTAAACCTGAGTGCAAGTTAACCTCACAGACTATACAGCTAGGGCACAAGCAACAGCAGTGAAAGTGTCCTTTACATTGAATAGGTGCAAAAAAGTTACAGTGACCAGACAGAAACGCAGTTTGCATTGGCTCACTCTCTGCCCCTCCCAATGAAAAACAATTTGGGGAGTTTTCTCTTGTGATTTGACACCACTAATTTGTGGCACCTTAAGGCTAGCGACTTGCGTCACCTTATAGAAGCACTGGCTCTGCCATGTGTCCTTGACAACAGCAATTGTAATAAAGGTAGATATGCGCACGGGACTCCTCGAGCAAAGAGCACTGCAGGGCACACTTCAACCACAGCTGAGGGCCTAGCTGACAAAAAGACAATGAGAGCCTGCATTTCACACTAGACAAGACTACCCAGGTGACAGGTAAATGGTGCAATTATCAATGGCCTGAAGAAGAAAAAAAATGCTTCCGGGGAGAGGCTCTGAAAGTTTACAATGTTGTAATTTTTTGTGTGTTTTGAAGGCCATAGGTCTAATAGAATATTCTTTGTCACCTCGCCGAACAACTCAATTTATTTAACTGTAAGCCAGTGCTGTAATTGGAAAAAATACTCTGAGAACTCATAAACGGGGGCTGAAAGTGTGGAAGTGGAAAGGTGGTGGAATCACGAGCACGTCGAGCAGAGTATGACAGTCAGCTTATACATTTACTAAAAAAAAATCTGCTTCAAAGTTGGCAACAATGACATATATGAAAATAAATCTGTTCAAGCTTACTTAATTGGCCACAAAGATACTGCATTTTAAAATATCTCACAGGGTTAAGACACCTGCTGCAGAGTCATTTGTGGGCCCAGCAATTTCAAAGAGATTATTATAGAGGTAAGATACTGCTAGTGGTTAGCACAGTCCTGGGAGACTTCTGTGTTTGGTCTAGTCAGGATTTTGGGCCTCATTATGACTTTGGCGGTCTGACTGCCAGACTGGCAATACGGCGGTGGGGAGGCAGTCCCCAAGCTGGTGGCCTCCCCACCACCGTATTATGAGTTCCCCACCAGGCTGGCCGGCACAGACAGTGCTGTGGCATTGACTTTGACTCTAAGGGAATGGTGAGGCCAATGCCGCCTCATTGAAGGTGTTGGCCGCTCACTCGGAATGCGCACCGTGGCAGACACTGCGCATTCCAAGTGTGCTGACAGGGTAGGGCCCTGTACTGCCCACGACATGGTCATGGGCAGTACAGGCCCCCGTGGTCCCGTTTCTGCCTTTCTGTCAACCTTTTCATGGCAGTGACCTCACCTTGAAAAGGCTGATGGAAAGGCAAGTCAGGCTCAGCAAACCACTGCCGACATCGGCGCCTGCCGTGCTTGACCTCGACTTGCACTGCCGCCAACCCGTCGGAATCCATGATCCTGGCAGTGGCGGCGGTCTCCTGGTGGTCAGGCTGCCAGGATCGTAATCTAGTGGTCGGACCGCCAAGATTGCGGCACTTGGACCGCCACTGTGAGTATGGCAGTTTTAGGACTGCTATACTCGTAATTAGGTTCTTTGACTCTTAAAGTAGCATAGAGAATTAATATGATTTTGACACTGAAATTATTTTGTTACTTCCAGTTGTTAAGTTGCACACTTCTAGTATAGCACAGTGATATATTTGCTGACCTCAAGTAGCTGAATGCATACTGTAAGTCATAAGTTTAGACCCTTATTGTTTATTTTTTCATTTTTTTATTATTCTAAGATGGCAAAGTAAAGTTTTGTTAGTACATACGACCACAATTACTGTGTTACGTTTTATACCCTGTCTTTGTGTTTCTCAGACCATGTGTTCTTAACATATAACGTCAACCAGTATGAACGATATGTCATTCCTATACCTTATAACCATCCGTGTCTTTTGCAAATTATTCAGTACTGATTGACACACTTGCATGACTTATTGCGCCTCTGTGTCTCATGTAAAGCACTTCAACACCCTTCTCTGGGATGAGTAGCGCTGTAAAGATAATTTCAAAAATAAAAAGTGAGTAGGTGCCATTTATATCATTATTTGTATAATTGCTCATACACACGGATTATTCTTGCATTTTAACAGTGCATAGGCAGCTATTAAATATGGTGCCTGCAAATCATAGTTTCTCCAAAGTATTTCTGAGATGATAAATTGTGTGTTTTAGTTTATTTTTATTGGATTGAGAGCTGGGTGGTAGGCTTCACATAGCTCCCGGCCAGGGTGGATGGAATGCAGACAGCGAGTAGGGGCCGCTGAATTATGTTCCTGTGTCGGAAAAAGGCACAAGGACACATTCAGTCTATTTTCCTGAATCGGCCCAAATACAGCCCAGAAATAGATGCCGGAACCGCAATCTGGCGGGACCCCCCTACATTACAGCACTGCTGTTGCCGTAGCATGTTCTTCTTCCCAGTGGCATTCTCATAAAAGGCACCCCTAACTCTAACCTCGCCCAGATGTACGAGAGACCATCTTACTCCCGGCCGCCAACTACCTTCCCTTCTCCCTTGGAAACACAAACTGCAAGCTACAAATGGCAGCAGTTTATTAAAACAACATAATATAGTCACTGCCCCCTTAACATGTCATTACTTGCACCCCTTGTGCCCTTGCCGTTAGGCATCCTAAGGGCACTCTCAGAGTGACTCTTCCTCCTAGGCTACTGTGCTTCTACGGGCTGACTGAGTGTCTATCCCCCTCTGTGGACCCCTGAAGGTGCGGCTGCGGCACCCACTCTGTGATGTGGGTGGGTTGCAGCTCAGGTCCAGTTGTGTGAGAAAGGGGGCCACTTGCCACTTTTTTTGACCTGGACCTGCTGCTCCATGATTGGTGGCTTTAAATAATGCCTGCCAATCACTGCCAAGCCCCTTCCCGGGATTTCCAGCCTCCTGCCCAGCCTGTCTCCTCCTTCGGGAGGCATTTGCCATGGACCCCTATTGGGTCTGGCTTCGCCTTCCCAGCCCGCACTCTAACCCCTTCCAGACGTGCAAGAGTCTGTCTTACTCCTGGCCACCTACTACCTTCCCTTCTCCCTTGGAAACACACACTGGAAGTGTTCCTGAAAGTTACAAACGGCGGTAGTTATTACAACATAATATAATCACATGATGCATAAAACATTGCGCAAGTGGTCATACATGTGCCCCATGTTCAGGCATTCCTTTTCTGTCTAAGTTCTTTAGTCCAGTCCCTCTTCTTGATCTGCTTGTCATGCGCTAATTTGTACAGCCTCTTATGTGTTGTGATCTACTGTGGTTTGAGTATGTGCTGGCGGCTAGGCTTCCCTTGCTGCCGAGTCAGCTTGGATGCCTCCTGGCTTTCCTGTGCTGCAAGTGCTGTGTCTACCCACCGCTGCCCCCTTAACAGGTAATTGCTTGCACCACTCATGCCCTTGCCATTAGGCATCCCAAGGATACTTTCCGAATGACTTTTCCTCTTAGGCTACTGTGCTTCTATGCGCTGAGTGTCTATCCTACCATACTGCTCGTGGTTCCACGACCGCAAGCATCTGAAACTGAGTAGTTCTAGCTCCCCTATTATGTTGAGTAGGAACTTGTCCATCCCAACTCCCAATAGATGCACCCCATCAGCCACATGATACCCTGGTGTCCTGAAGTTAATGAACCCATGCCTAATGAAGCCCCACGAGTTTGCCCTGCAAACCTTGGGCATGAAAATGTTCAGCTTTCTCCTTGACCATTCTACCTCCCCATGATTTCTTGCCCCTCTCCATTCAGACCTAGCAACGATCTCGGATCATAATATGTCCGTTGGGTGCAAGATCCTCGTTAGTGCCATAAGCCCTGACACCATGGCACTTAACAGATCTTTCCTATCCAGGCAAGTGAAGTTGTTCCAGTCGAAGTGTATGACTACCACATCAGGTTTTCCTTCTTTGCCAAGCAGCTTATCCCATCTCATGCCCGGGCGGCCCAGCCATACCACTTTTGTCTTGCGCAACCGCAGCCCCCGGTAGTTACTTTTTACCACAGCCCACTGCTGTGCTCTGGATATGAATGAGTGGCCTAGGATCTAAACCATGTGTCGTCCCTCGCTCGGGTCTGTCATGGAAAGAAATGACACTTAGCAGTTCGGAGGTCTTACATAACTTTTGAATGCCCCCGACTCCCAACGCCCAATACACTTTATGCACTTCTCGCTCAATGTGCATGCTGCCATCATGGTTGCAGCACCTATCCAGAATGAGTGGGACCCAAAGGAGTTGGGGTGAGGCCTGCTTTGGCTAAAGCCAATCTCATGACCGCCATGAAATGAAAGCGGCTTAGACAAGAGCCGTCATTGTGCCCAAAAAGTGGTTGTCCTGGTGAGATTCCTTCGCTGTGTTTTCACACAACCTGCAAATGGGGCAAATGTCACCCCTTCCTCATCAATTCAGCCATGAGGATTTTTCCTTACCCTACTGGTTAGTTTTGGACTTCCGGAGGTGGACCAGTGTAGCCTTAACCAAAAATGACATCCTCAGGAGCCCTTTAAAACTTGTTCGCGCTCCCGCCGTCGCGGGAAGCGCTGTGTGATCTCTGGAGGCGGGGCAGGAGCCCTTTAAAACTTGTTCACGCTCCCGCCGTCGCGGGAAGCGCTGTGTGATCTCTGGAGGCGGGGCAGGAGCCCTTTAAAACTTGTTCGCGCTCCCGCCGTCGCGGGAAGCGCTGTGTGATCTCTGGAGGCGGGGCAGGAGCCCTTTAAAACTTGTTTGCGCTCCCGCCGCGCGGGACGCGCGCGGGACGCGCGCGGGTGAAGCCCGGGCCAAGGGCGGGCCCGTCCTGCGCCCGTCAGCGGCTGACAGAGGCTGGGCTGGGCTACCCCCCTAACATCTATCTCCCAAGAAGGCCATATTGTACTCAGTCCCTTTTGCTAGTTCCTACTCTGTCTCCCCAGTCAGCTGCTCCATTTAATCTGACACCTTATCATTTAACCCTGCACCTACACTAACACCAGATGGGCAAAAGGAAAGCAATAGAGGCAGGGGCCGGGGCAGTACTAAAAGCCAAGCGAAAAAGGCATAAGCATGCTGCTAGCAATTGCGTTATGGATAGAATCGACTCTCTCCTGGGCGAATGCAACGGAATACTAACTAGCCCCCAGGGAAACATTTCTATTGCAACTGGGGAGGGGCCCACTTCAACTAGCAGGAAGGAAGGTTCCATGAAAATCGCTGAGATTTTCATGAAACGTGGGCAACAAGTTACTGACACTACAGGGGCGGGTGAAAGTAGGAACGTTATCACCCATGCGGCCCCCTCCCTAGCAGAAGACCTACCACTTGCCATCAACGATTCCATCCAGCTCAGTAACCGCTTCAATCCCCTAACCAACCTCCCTGAATCACGCGACGACATCAACCCAGACACCCTGGCAGATGGGCCAGCAGCAACCAACACGCACTCTCCTCATGTAACCCCACAGCATATCGAATACATACAAGCTCTAAGGAAGGAAGTCACAGAACTCAAGCATATGGTTAACTCATTACTTGCAATAGTAAAACAGCTAACCCACGCAAATAACACGACCACCAGTAACCTTGCCCAAAATCCAATCCTATCAGGCATCACAACAAACTCGCCCAACTCCTCTGCTTCTAGCCACGCTGGCCCTCACCCTACCAAAGAAAAGACCATGAACTCCCACCAGTCTCCCCTCTTCCACAATTTAGGCATAGGAAATTCACTAGACATCTATCATAATACCCTCAAACCCATGAGCAACACTGCCTCAAAATACTCTACGCAACCTGCCACTGACCAGTCCCATTTAGGTAATATAGTTCTAATGGTTAACGTTCCCAAGTTAACCACATTGGCGCGCAAGGAAGGGGTAGACTCTATCAAAAACAAGGCAATCCACTGGATTCGCCATGTTAGAGGCTGCCGATCCATAATACGTGAGGACCTAATTACCGTAGTACGACGGCCAGATCCGGGAACTCACTTTGATATCCTAAAACTGACACTCAAGAACAGGACCATGGCGAACAATCTGGTGGCCCTAGACGCAAGAACAAGCCCACCTGCACACTCACGCATCCAGTTTAAACAGCCCAGGTCACCCACGCTCCACGAGGAACGCCCGAGTTACCACCCGGCAGAAAACCTATCCCCTCTTGGTAAACATGATTGACTCACAGCCCCACCTAAAATCTATGCAGGCAAACCTTGCAACCTTCCAACATCCATCACCCCCAGATCCTCCTTTTACCCCACCACTGTCTGTCCATGTATTCACCCCCCTACCCATGATACCGCGACCATTTCCGGCTCACCGAGCAATCATGACAACGATGCTCCACCCATCTTGCAGGCACATTGCCCACCAAACCTAGAGCTGCTGTCTAGGCCCGCAAGCATCTCCTTGATCAGGACCAGGCCTGTTCCAACAGAGGAACATCACCAACCACCACAAACCTCACGGGCAAACATTGGCATCAACCCATCCCTGCTCCCCCAGTCACATCTGCCAAACCAACCCCTGACAGCCAACCTCAAAAACCCCGGGCATTTAGGTTGGACAACTCAGTCACAATCTGGGGTACGACTTGTCTCATGGAACGTGGCAGGTCTGAAACCTATTCTTCCCCTTCCATCCTTCTCCTCATTTATTGACGAACATGACATATGTCTCCTACAGGAAACATGGTCACTCGACCCACTCTTCCGAACAGGCTACTCAAATTTCCACATCCCCGCTGTGGCCAGCACGAGAGGCAGGCCCTCAGGGGGTCTGACGATCTGGATCAAAACATCACTTAGCTGCCATATATCACAGCTACCTACCGCCTCTCCCGACCTGTTAGGCCTTCGTCTATCCTTTGGGCCTGACTCTGTGGTGAACATCTTTAATATCTACGCTCGAGGGGTCAGGGGGGGTCAAGTCTCCAAAACCCTCTGCGCCCTCGTAGCCCTCTTACAAAATTATCCCCGCCATCATAAAACCATTGTGGCTGGGGACTTCAACGTCACATTCGAACCCCTTGACTGGGACGATCTCAGGTCCACCCGCGAGGAAGATCAAGTCTGGTCTATCCCCGCCCTGTCCATTGCACCCATCAAAAGGTGGACGTCGGTTGCGATTCAGGTAAAATCATTGACCATGGAGTTTGGACTCAGGGCGCTAAATGGCAGAACTAATTCAGACACCAACGGTAGTCACACATACAACAAAACGAACCACACCAGCAGAATCGATTATTGCCTATTCGATATAAGATTATGGCCTCTAGTCATCGATATGACAATCATCGAAAGGACCGAAAGTGATCACAACCCTCTTTCTGTCCACACATTAGCCCTAGGTAACCTCCCAGCCACGTCTAACCCCGCAGCAGTAGCACCCGAGGGTATTAACCTGGCCAACAACAAAAGACACCTAAAATGGGTCAATATTGTGGCCCGGCCCGCACTCATCAATGCTGCCAACAACACCCTAAAATCCACACTAAGGGACCTAGAGGCAGGTTCTGCAACACCCCACCAGGAAATTAGCTCAATCCACACCTCCTGCTTTAGGGAAATCGCAACCCACTTCTCAGCACCCCCAGCCCACGACGACAAACGACCCAAAGCCAGGCACTGCTGGTTCAACAAAACGTGCCGGTCCCTAAACAAGCGCCTAGTTCAAGCCATTAAATCCAAGGACCCCATCGCCATCCGCGTAGCTAGGAAGTCCTATAAATCTGCAATATGCATAGCCAAGCGTGATCAAGATAGCAAATGGTGGACATCACTCAGCGACGCTGTGCGCAAGAGAAATTATAGTCTGTTCTGGTCCCTGGCAGCGCGAGGCCCCGAAACCAGTGGTTTGGACATCACAACCAATATTGCCCCAAGAGACTGGATAGCCCACTTTAGTAGTCTGTACTCCCCTGATCATGATAGCCCCACCTCTGTTTGTACGGGCCCCCTCCTATTTCACTCGTTAGCACCAACCACCGCAGCACCCCTGTTGTTCTCCCAAAGTGATATAACTTACTCTCTAAGCACTCTAAAACGCGGCAGGGCCCCTGGTTCAGACTGCGTCCCAGCAGACCTATTCTCAACAGACCTAGCATCCTGGTCAAGATATCTCACCATTCTAGCTAACGCAATAGCATCTGGGGCGCCAATTCCCGACTCTTGGAAAGCGGCCATTGTTATTCCAATCTTTAAGAAGGGCGACAGATCTCTTCCCTGTAACTATAGACCCATTAGTCTAATTGACTGTGTCCAAAAAGTCTTCTGCCACTGCCTCCTAGGGAAGATAGAAGAATGGATAATTGACCACGATATCCTTAGCCCCCTCCAAGCCGGTTTCCGAAAGAAGATTTCCACCACTGATCAAGCCCTCAGATTCCTATTATTATATTGGAAAACAGTGTTCATCGGTAAAGGCAGCCTTTATGTAGCTTTCGTGGATCTCAAATCTGCTTTTGACCTAGTACCTCGCAACAAACTGTGGGTCACTCTCTCTCGGATGGGAATCCCGGAACACATCCTTGCCATTTTGATACGACTCCACGAGGACAACTACGCACAAGTCAGGTGGGGCAACAAGGGCCAACTTACCGATAGAATCCACGTCTCTAGGGGTGTGCGGCAAGGTTGCGTACTTGCCCCGACCCTCTTTTCCCTGTACATCAACGAAATTGTCCCCTCCCTCCTCAGACTGCAGGCTGACGCACCTTCACTTGGCACACAAAAAATCCCAGTCTTACTCTTTGCCGATGACACTCTCTTGATATCTAAGACCCCTAGTGGTCTAAGGAAACTCCTTGCGTGTTTCGAGCATTTCTGTTCATCCCAGGGACTCGAAATCAACGCAACGAAAACCAAACTAATGACCCTTAATCCCCACAGATCTTTCAAAGGGAAATTTACTCTAGAGGGCTCCTCACTCGAGAAGGTGGGCATTTTCAGCTACCTGGGCATAACACTCACTGACAACATGTCCTGGAAGCCACACATAGGAAAACAAGCCCTTAAATTAAGACAAACAACTGGGGCTCTACTAAAAAACTTCCACCTCTCACACACAAAACCAATTCGCCCAGCATTACAATTATACGAAGCCCAGGCAGTTTCCTCAGCGCTCTACGGGGCTGAACTTTGGGGTTATACCAAAACCCAAGACCTAACCACCGCTGAAAACAACTTCTTAAGAAACCTTGTGTCCCTTCCGCTAAGCACCCCACTGTTCCCTCTTTTCAAGGACCTCCGCATCAAACGCATTGGTCACAAAGCCCGCCTGCGACCTCTGCTGTACTGGCGGCGTCTCTGGACCACTCCGGAACTTGTCATCTTCACCGAAGCTCTACAGGTCATCCTAAAAGCCGACCACCTGCACAGAATCCCCTGGCTACGATCCATCAAGGATTTACTCCACTCTATCGGGCTCGATGATCTCTGGAACTCACCAGCCACGTCAGTCTTTCCCTCAAAAAGCGAACTAAAGAAACTTTACTGGCAAAGGGCCAACAACGAAGACACTCGGGCTGCACTCCACACTACATTATCTTGTGACTTTGCCAACCTAAAAGAGTCATGCAAGTACGAAACTTTTTGGGACCTAATCACGGCCCCAAGGGAAAGGAAACTGTACTTCCAGCTCCGCATTGGAACACTCCCATTAAGACTTTTCACCAGCAGCTGGTCACACAACGAATCCACCGCATGCCCTGCTTGTAAAGCCCCCGTGGAGAATCTCCCTCACCTCCTTTTTGCATGCCCCGCGTATACTGCCCCCCGTAGGAAATGGCTGGCCCCGGCATGCAGACTACTGGGAGCACGCTGCTCTGCGCTAGCTCTGCGAATCCTTAGATCAGACACCAGACCAACGCTAGTGATCGCTATCGCCAAATTCCTCGGAGCTAGTTGGCTTATTAGAGGGAAAACTCTCCTGGACAAAGACTCCAAATAAGACTGTCCCAACATCCTGCAGAGTGCATTTCACTTCATTTCATTTTTTCTAATTTCATTCCATTTTATTCTATCTCATTTTTATTCCATTTTAATTTTTATTTATATTTCATTCCCTTTTATCACCATATTTACCTGCAATTTTATTTTATCATGTGCATTTATTTGTATTTATTACTGCTCGCGCTTTTTTGGCTCTTGTAGCCGCAATAAAGCTTCTTTGAATTGAATTGACATCCTCATCCTAGATGCAGGCTGTGCCTGGGCATTTCCTGGATGGAGTTATGAGTTCACTTACTCCAAAGAAGTCCAAAGTGAATGCTTCTTTGAATAGTGATACATCATAAACCTGTCTGCAAACTTCGGGGAGGACTGCCAACAGTTTTTTGAGTACTGGAAAGTCAATGGGGCATCTCTGATACCGCTGTCTGGGGCGCAATCTTTTCATGGCTGTCCTGTATATGAAGGAGTTGATAGAGTCTTTCCCTTCGGCCATCTTGGCAGAGTAGGGCACCGTGCTGAGGTTTGTTTGGGCCCAAGATCTGTTTTTTCCTATGGAGTATGCCCACGGTATAAACCCCTGCACATCCTGTTCTGAAACTGCACCCTGCGTAGACACCCCTGTTGCCCTCTGGAAGGTTTCCCAGCACTTACAATACTTCACATTTGTCTTGGTGGCGAGTGCGTTGGCCACTAAAGTTCTCAAATCAGTTCCACCAGGTCCCACAGATGACCTGCGGTGATGGCTCCCTGAACCTCTGCCATTGAAAACAAAATAGTGCGTTAGCCATGCTATTTTCACAGCCCAGGATGTGCCTAGCTCTGATTGCTATGTTCCCCGCAATTGGCAGTCCACCAGGTGTCGTAACAAGCGCATCACAGCTGGGCATTGTGCAGCTCCCAAGTTGATTGCCTGCACTACAGCGTGGTTGTCTGACCATACTGTGCTCTGTCTGCTAGTTGTGTTCCCCAGACTGTGAAAGCCACTAAGACAAGAAAGAGTTTCAGCAGCGTGGTTGCGTGTTATCCCTCTGTCATGCTAGCTTGGAGGCCATTGCACAGCTGTCCACACGAGGCCTCGTATTGCGCCAAAGCCTTCACCCCCAGCTGCATCAGTGAAAAGCTCCAGCTGCCCAGAGGATACCCAGGGCTCCCTTCAGATCAAGACCCCATTAAAATTGCCCCCACCCAACGGTTGAGCTCCACCACTTTTTCCTGTGGGACTCGCCTGATACCTTCACTGTGTCCAGCTCAATACCCAAAAATATCAATTTTGTGGCTGGTCCTTCCATTTTTGTTCGCTAGCCAGGGGCATTCCCAGCGCTCGTGCCAGCACACTGAAAGATTGAAGCAGTGTCCCACATTCAGAAGTGTCCCCTTTACCAATGAATAAGAAATCATCTACATAATGTGTATACTCCTCTCTTGTGTTGTGTGACCCGAGCACCCATTCCAGGAACCCACTGAAAGCTTCAAAATACATGCAGGAAATAGCACAATCCATTGGTAGACACTTGTCATAGTAGAAGCCCTCCCCAGCTTGAACCAAAAGAAATGGTAACTGTTGGGGTATACCGATAGGAGCCAGAAAGTGGCTTCTATGTCGGCCTTTGCTAGAAGGGCCCCCTTTCCAGCTGCTTTTATCAGGTCAATTGCGTCATCCACTGTTGTGTAGGAGATGGAGCAGCTACTCTGATCTAGCCTGTCATTCACCGACTCCCCCAGTGAATATGATAGATCGTGTATCAGTCTGAATTTCCCTTGTTCCTTCTTGGGGACCAACCCCGAGGGATGAGACTACAAAAATGTCCATGGGTGGGTTTGTAAAGGAGCCTGCTACCCTAAAAAAGAAACATCTCTTTTTCCACCTTCTGCCTTGCTACCTCTGGATTGTCCCTAATTGATTTCAGATTTTGACATAGGCAGTGTTCAATTGGGCCCTGGTATGGTATAGTATGGTAAAATCTGCACTAAAGCCTTCGGCTAACAGCTGCCTGTCTCTTTCTTTGGATAGCTGGCTAGTGCCCTAAGAAGTCTGCTGATCTTGATGGGAGGTTGGAGGAGGTCTGTGTGTTTCTGCCCTTTGCCACTCCCCGTGTCCCTGGAGGGGGTGCAACTTCTTGGTGTCTTTGTGATCTCACATCCTTTTTTTGTTTACAGTCCACTGCCGGGTGGGCTTCCCCACAATTGCTACAGCAGTGTCCGAACTTACAGGCCTGTCCTTACTTACACTCATCTTTGTCGTACCTCCAGCATGTTGCTGGCCCGCTCCTATAAGGCTTACTCCCTGCTGGCGGTCCTACCTTTTGTGCCCTGTGAGAAATCATATTTTCCCTTCTCCGGGGTGGGCTAAAATCGAGCTCCCGAGTGGTCACCCTTTCCCTGGCAGCTACAATGTGGTTGGTGAACCCTTCCACAACCTGCTGTTCCTGTTCTAGGACTGTCCAGGTTTGCATTTTTTCCCTGAACCCTTCGCCGTATTGTAGCCAAGTGTCTTTTTGATATTTTTGATGTGCAGCGTGCACCCACTGTTCCTGTAGGAACAGAGCCACTGCGCTCCCCGGGAATTTCTTAACAAGAACACAAGCCAGGGTTCCAAAGGCACAGAGTGAGTTCTCTATTGAACTCTCTGCCCTTGGCCTGCATTTATCCTTCTTGTCTTCCTCCTTCTTATCTTGCATTGACAATTCTAGTCATGCCTTGCGTACTTTGAGGAGTGAAAAAATATCTATGAACTCCTTTCATCATATCCTCCCTTTCACTGATAAGGGGATGAGGCTACCTAGACCTGTTTCGTTTGTCATTATTGGTGGGTAACCTGGGGATGGCCAAATGTATGCACTGGCTGGCTCACCCTGGTGCATTGCCTGTGTTGCCCCTCAAGACCACACTTTTGTGGGTCTTCCTCTTTTTCCCTGGCAAATCTTGCTTCCCCATTCCTGTTGCCCTCTGTGTCCTTGCCTTTCTCCTTCCCACTGGGTGGGGGATCCTGTGGAGGGTCACTGTTGCTGCCATTTCCTTAGTCTGTTTTTGCATTGTTCCCCAATTCCCCTAGTGTGTGGGGTGACGTTATGTTATTACTCCCCATGCCTCCTCCTGCTTAGCTGGGCCATGAAAGCATGCTGTGCCAGAAAAAGGGTGAAAGCCCAGCCAGGCACACCAGGGGGCGTTCACCAGTGAAATTGTAGTTTGGGTCTGGGCCGGCCAAGGAGCCCACCCACTCAGCCATGGGCCTGCCTGGCTAGTCGTTGCTGGGTTTTGCACATCCCTGTGGACCTGAGACCCCTGCTGTGTCGTGTTGACCACCCCCACCTGTGTCCCAAAATTTGTTATTGCCCCGCTAGCCATTCCCATGCCTTTCTGTCCACACCCATCATGTGTGCACATGGCTCACCATTCTTGTGTGTCTGCTGTATGTTGCCCCACTCTTCGTCCGCCGTCCTACAGGCTTTAGGTGACACTGGACCCCCAGATGTGAGCACCTCCTCGTCACGAGTGTTGCAACTTTCTTCGAATGCTGCTCCAGGTGGCTGTTGATGTGGGGGGCTTGACTGCCCTTAGGCCTTTCCATTTTGGCCACCCTGTGCCACCCTCTCCCCCGGCCCCTGTGGCACCTTGTCTTTCTCTCTGGGGCCACTGTTTTGGCTACAGGCCCTTTGTGCTTGGGACCAAGGGGGCAATGTTGCTGTCTTGTACAGGCTTCCTGGTGGGTTGTGTGGACCTCGTTCTCCTTGGCTCCTGCCGCTGTTCCTGCCCCACTGGCACGATGACCTGCGCATTCACCTATTTTGACTCTTGAGGGCAACCCACAATAGGCTTAAAAATAACTGTGGACCCATCCCCACTGCTCTGTTATGTGCAAAGAAGAACAGGAAGTGAAAAGCCATAATCAGAGAGGGCCTGCTCACAACTTTGTTGGTCGGATCCAAGGTCTAGCTGACAGAGATTCATTGATTCGTTGTGAGTGCCTTTTCGAGGAGATAGAGCCCGCCAAAATCAAAGGACCATTTGTTTAGTGTAAACCATATGCAATAACACCAACAGCTGGCATGGAGGCCTGTGGGTGAGCCACCAGTTGGTATATCTGTCCATTAGTTTAGATGCACTCACCCTACACTCTCAGCGATATACCTGCCTTAAGTGCTCTTTATGGTATCTACTAATCTGACCTTGCACCTCAGTGGTGGGCAAATGTGGACCCAATGATGCAGTCTCTTCCTCTGAGCCTCTACCTTGTCTCTTCAGTAAATCCTGGGTCTCTGTGCTCTTTATCTAGCTCTCCCAAATAGTATGGGGATAGACTCCGTTTCACCAAAGACTAATTTGTAGAATTTATTTTTACCAAAATATGTCTTTAAAATGTATCACTTATTTTGCTTAGAATAAAATGTCAAAAAAACCTATGTACAGTTGTATTATTTTGCAAAACCTTTTTGGGAATTTTTCAGCAATTATTGAAAAAGTTATAAAATTGCTTCCAATTTGTTGTATTTTCATTTTAATTCATGCATTTCTCGAAAACAACTCCAGTAATTTTGTACAATAATGGTTCAGCTGCATTTTTAACAGAATCTAAATAGTGCTTTGATGAATGATGGTAACTTTGTCCAAATGTTGGGGCTGCCTGAGACAAGAAATATAGGCAGATTTTAGTTTAAGTATTTAAGATAGCATGGACCTAACTGCAATGAGGAGCAGAGTGTTGTATGAAATATCAACTGTACTAGAACCTATATGCAGGTTTGTTGTCTTTTTAATGCTTGGGACCTCATTTATATCTCGGCAGTAAATATAGTCCATCACAACGGAGACAGAGTATCCGTACCGCCAAGATGAAAATCCGCCCACCCTATTTAATTGGAGTGGACCATAGGTATAACCATGGTAGAGACTACTCTGCCCCTGCATGGCTACACCCCTCCAGAAGCCCAAAGGAGTAAGTGCCATTGGAGGCTGACCTCTGTGTCAGCCCACCTAATTTAGATGGGCAAATGTAGAGGTCAGTGTTCACTGCCCATCACAGCCAGGAAAACCCTTGTGTTAAGAGACAGAGATAACTGTTTAACTTCCTGCTCACCATGGGAGCTATTTTTTTTTTTCTAAATCCTTCACAATTTTCTTTTTGAAAATAAAAAAAATAATAAGTTTGACTAGCGACTCTGCCATGTTCACAAAGCTGTGTGCCAAACTTTAAAAAGCATTGACAGGAACCACGTTGAAGGTGGTTCCTGTCAGTGCTTCAGAAATGACTGCTGGTTTGGCGGTCATTTTCTAAATTTGGTGGGCGGAGTAGTCTCTGCTTGATGGATGTTAATTCTGCCACCAGACCAACAGAGATTACTCCATCAACCAAATATTAACTCAGGCCCAAGAGCCCAGAGTAGTTCCTGTCAAAGTTGCAAATATGGTCTGCCTGCAATTAAATTGGGCAGGCCGACCATCTTCTTGGCAGTAAGGATACTCCGTCGCCTTTTTTGAATTGGCATTTCAACATAGTACCGTCTTCTCACAACAGTATTAGAGGTGACATGCATTGACCCACAACTAAGTATCAGAATATTATAACGCAATATATTTGATTCTTGTTATACTTCTTGTCATCCTGTGAAGGTCAACAGATACTCACCAATATAAGGGGCAATTATTCATCCATATTCTAAAGAAGCATTGAAATTGGGATTCATATACCTAGAATAATTCCCCCACCCCCTTCCCAACTGCCCCTTCTTCCATATTCTGGTGAACTATAGACTTTTGAGAACTTCAGATAAAATCCAGATGTGTTACTATGTGTGACTCGGTTGGTGGATGTTTTGTGGAATGTTTGTGGACAGTGTTACTGCTGGCCAACCAATACTATTCCCATTAGAGCCACCACTCTCAGACTATTTAAATCCAATAGATAAATGCCTGTGGGGTCCTCCAGTAGTTCCGTCAACTTCTGTGTCATTCCGCACCCCCCCAATAAAAGCAGGTCATCTGCCACTTTATGATTGCATCTAGTCCGTTGTATGTGTGCCTTCCCAGCTCCTGCACATTCGATCATGTCAGACTTCCAGGTCCAGAAGTGGGGGGGTCTGGGAATCAACCAATGGATCGGTCCATGTCAATTGATTAATATCAGCCCCAGCATTATGACTCTCCTAGTCAACTTTTTCTTGGGATTTCCTGGAAGTAATCCCAGCAGGCATGGCTTGATCATGCAGGGAACTACCCACCCATCCAGCTACTGGTTTTATACAGGCCAGTATCTCTGCCCAGTAGGCTGCAATAACAGGGCAACACCATACAACATGTAAGAAACCCGCAGTCAGACCGCCACAATGGGTGTATGTTGATGCCCTGTCGAGATAAATAGTTTTGAGTTGTTTTGAAGAGAGTGATGCCATGTACTTATATTGTTTCAATTGAAAATATGCGTTTACCAAGACCCCTTTAACTGCCTCGTGAACCTTCTTCTATAACAGTACCCCAGAGACTCCAACTTCATGTTCCTGTCCAGCAGGCTCCTCCCAGTGCATGGGTACTCAAACATTTTCCCTGGGGTCAAAATGTTTGGTCTGTAATGTGACCGAGGGCCGCATTAATGCCAGCAGTTATGGACTTGGAGGGCAGCGCAGGGGAAAGAGGGTGGTTATTAGTAAGGTGCCTGTGTTTGGTTTAATAAACTATAATGGTGTTCATGTATAATAGGAACCTAGGTCACCCAACGAGGGCACGTAACAACAGGCTTGCATATTAGTTCACTAGTCACATTGTTGTGACGCATGAATGCTCCTAAATTCCTTTTTTGAAACTATCACTTCTCAATGCACATGTATAATCTGATGTACAAAGGTGAAACAGTTCTGCTTGTTCGTGAAAGTCACTTTTTGAAAATTTTGAGGTGCATTTGCTGAAAGATGTCTTTAAAATAAAGTGTTCTATTATATAACTTTGTTAATCTTTAAATAGATGATTGCCTGTATGAGGCTTTGGCAGCGCTTCTCATGAATTAGTCACACTCTAGTTAGGGATTGCACTTTTTGATATTTATTTTTCTCATGGTATCTCAGCATAACCATCAGATGAAAATTAATGCTTGTCCTTTTATTCTTATTTCATCTAGGTTCCAAGGAGGAGGTCCATTTGTCATTCCCTTGAGAGAAGCACAGTAAGTAGTAATGAGTATTTGGTTCTCCTTCTGAGTTTAATACCATCAGCAGAAACACCATGAGAGTGAACCTAAAGCTCAAAGGGCTGGATGGGGGGGGGAAGAAAAGTGTGTTTCCCTTTTGGGTCTGGGAGGAAAAAGAAAAAATATAAAGAAATGTAGACGGTGCCCCAGTAGGATAGCGAGGCTTGTGCTCAACCCTTCCCCAGAATTCAAGATAGAGCCCCCCTCCACCCTATGCTCTTTTTTTTTCTTTGTTAGAACTACTGGGGCGATCAGATAGCCGCAAGCATCTTTCCCATTCCCCGCACCCAGCCACACACCTGACGGAGCTATGCTCCTCCAGAAGCATGAAGGGAAGATGCAGCTCCACAGCAAACGGCCTCCTGAGTCGTCACCTGGTGTGCTTCTGGTTGCTTCCCTTCCATCGTTTCCTGCTCTAGGTCACAGCGAAGGAGGCAGTTACCACCGTCTTTTTCAGCTCCAGTCAGCTCTTGAAGACGGCAAAGGATCAGTTCCTCTTCCGGTCGCTCGGCGTTGTTCTCTTTTGGCTCCGTCTATGGTTGCCACTGCGAAGACACTGTCTCCAAGTCCAGCCCTTTTTTCTTTCCTGATGCCAGGGTCAGCAACCCAAAGCAAAGTTATCTTTGGCTGCTCCTCCTCTTCAGAATATAAACTTCCCTTACAGGGATGGTATTTGTCCTGCAGGGAAGAAGAGAGACATATTGAGATCTCATTCTACCGGTGATTGGGCTGTCGCTGACACATCTCCCCCTGCCCCAGGATTTTCCCGATTGGGGGAAAAGAGGATAACGTGAGAAAAAGTTGACATTGCCCTGTTCCTTGCCTTTCCGATGCAGAACCTCAAAACTAAAAGGTTGTAATGCCAAAAAACCACAAAATATTCTATTGTTCTGTCCATTGTTCCTATGTAGCCGGCTTAAGGAAGCATGGTCCGTATAGAGAAGAAAATGTCTCCCTTCCAGGTAATACCGTAGTTTCTCCACAGTCCACTTCAGGCCAAGGCATTCCTTCTCAATAGTGGAGTACTTCTGTTCCTGAGGGAACACCTTACGACTACTGAATACAATGGGATGTTCGTCTTCTTTCTCATCCTTCTGAGATAATACAGCCCCAATTCCTATGTGTGAGCTATCCATCTGCACTATGAAAGGACTGTCAAAGTTAGGGGACAACAGAAAAGGTCTCTTAGTGAGAGCTTTCTTTAGATCGTCAAAGGCCTTTCTTGCTATAGCTGAGGGATGGTCAAAAACACGTGGACAAACTGACTTTTTCAGGAGGTCTGTTAAGGGCGTCGATATTTCAGAATACCGCGGTAAAAACGGCGATAATATCCAATCAATCCTATGAATGCTCTCATGGCCTTCTTATTAGTAGGGAAGGGAGTGTCGATGATTGCCTTAACTTTTTCGTTTTCTTGTTCTATGCCTCTGTTCCCTAGCAAATAACCTAAGTACCTAACCTTAGTTTATGCAAATCTGGACTTCATGTCATTGATATGTAGATGGGGATTGGGTAGCTCAGAATGAATTAGAGAGAGGTGGAGTAATTGATCATCCCAGGTTTTCCTGAACACTACTATATGGTCCAGATAGGCCAAGGAGTATCCATGATGATTATGCATAATAGAATTAATTAGTCTTTGAAAGGTTGCGGAACACCGTGTAGGCCAAAGGGAAGGACGGTAAATTTATACAGACCAGATGAAGTGGCAAAGGCAGTTTTAGTTAGGGACTCTTTCAAGAGAGTGAGATATTACAAAAGAGATAGCATGTTTCTGAACAGAAATAAAGAACAAAATGACAAATTGGTGTGTGTCACACAACACTCTACCTTAAGTAATAGGATCAGACAGATCATCAATTCTCAATGGCATATCTTGAATGTGGATCCAGATGCTAGTTCTTTAGCGAAGCCCCTGTTTGCATTTCACAAGAACCATAATTTGAGGATCACGCATTACCACAAAAATGAACACTAGCCAGAGAATGAGTCCTGTTAGAGGTAACCTATATGACCAATTGTAGAACTGACAACATCATTACCTCATCTTATGTCCCTGTGGCCTGGGATATACTGGTGAAACTGAAAGGGAATTCAGGTATAGTTATAGCAAACATAAATCAGCTATACGAAACTAGAAGAAGGGACCTCCTTTGGTTACATATTGGATACAGAAAAAACATGTGGATAAACAACTCAGCTAGACCATTTTGGAATAAATCCATCCCTCAAGGGGACAGGATGAAGACATGAGGAGGAAGCTGAGAGAGCTATGTTAGATTTATACCTTGGGGACATATGATCATTGGCATTAATGAGATCTTCCCATGGAAGAATACAATAAGAGATAAGCAACGCTCCCTTTCTCTAATACATAGGAGATTTTCCTGTGTCTTGGACCATTCACTGTTCTGTGAACCTTTGGATTGGCATTTTTATGACTGCCAGTTTGGTTCTTCCCCAGTCCTGGGTACTGTTTTCCTTACTTTTGGATTGTTTTCCTTATTAAAACTTCTTACATTTTATTACTGAATCTGTCATTATATGATACTTGGCAAGCTTCCATATGGGAGGATTTACCTTTCCAAAATAGCACCCTCTTAAAACGTCCTAAGTTATTCCTTCTTCTGTATCAACGTTCTTGCAGAACTTATGTCAATATTTTGTGGTGCATATTTCCAGATTTATTCAGCCCGGTGTGCGCTCTGGATCAGTGGTTCCCAACCTTTTTACCTCTGTGGACCCCCACTTTATCATTACTGGAGCCCTGGGACCCCCACTGACTCTTTATTGTGCCACTGAGCCATTACTGAAAGCTGGGGACCTAATCAATTAATATTATTTCATTTTTTAAGCAGCCACGGATCCCCTGAGGAGGCTTCGCGGACCCCCAGTTGTCCCTGGACCGACAGGTTGGGAATCACTGCTGATTGTTTGCAAATTATTCAGTCCAGAAGCTCGAATCAAAATGCTGATATTTCGCACCGTAAAATCATTTTGTGGGTAAATTTAAGTTTTTCTGTGAGTATACCCTACGCCTTCTAAATTAGGAAATGTAATCTCTGGCGATCGCCCCCCATAGGGCAGAGTAAAGTTATGCATACTGATAGTCTAGTACCACTGCTTGCAACCGTTTTTTTGTTATACGACACAAGAGGATCTTAAAATATGTTTCCTTATCTTAGCAATCTTTAATATTATCATGATCGCTTCAAGGCTAGTTGAGCCTCTGACAGTTCTCGGGGAAGGGAATCCCATAGTCTATTTTCTCCTTCTGGTTGATTTGTGGATTTTGTCTTTTTCTAGGTTGCTTTGACCTATTTCCAGCACCACTTGTGCATGGAAATCGCCTTATTCCCCCCATCAGTGGATTTATCCATGTTAGGATATTTTGAATGCCTTTTAGAATACAAAAAGGGTATGTGTATTAGATGCTTAGTCAACACATTTGTAAAATGGAAATTAATTTTTCGACCCTTTTTGGGCCTTATTTGTTTTTGTTAGGTTATTAGGTTATACTGTTTCTTCATTGTTTTGTAGAGACTTTGGGTAATTAGTGTTTATCGCTTGAATTCTTTGTGCAATCTCCCACTGCTTTCTGTGATGGTTAGGTAAGTCATTATTCTTATGCAGAGCTCTGGTGTATAGAAATTGTCATATTACCCTTCTTCTCTATCACAAGTTTGGCATACTTTTGGTTCTTTTCACCCCCTTTTTCCCCAACCTTCTTTTACATATGGTACATGAATGTTTCAGTTCTTTCTCTTTTTCCCTCCATTTTCTGATTGGCTATTTTGACAAATCATTGGTATTTCCTCATTGGAGCTCATGGAATTCTATGTATATGAATAGATGTAAGCTATTAACCCCTAATGATTATGTTGTGTACATTAGGCACATTGGGCCATAGTTGTCATTAGAAGTTTCGTCACGCTACAACTTCTGCGCCATGAAGAAGGTGGCTCCCGCTGGGCAGTTCCACCGAAATGAGCATCGGAGCAATGTGGGGAAAGAAGGACTAATTTGATATTTGACATGATTAGTTTAGTTGGATGAGATATATATTAATATAATCATATATTAGGAGTTAGGACTATTTTTTAGGAATTTGTCTGTTGGAATATACTATATGGAAATGATATTGGTCTTTGGTAGATGGATTATCAGCACATGCTAAATATATATCTATATGCATTGGAGATTGGTTTGTGTATTTTCAAATTTGTTGTATCTCTGTGGCTCCAATGAGTAGATATCTTGTCCTATCAATGTGAATTATTATATGTTATATCATTCATAGGCAGTTGGATCTACTTTGTTGTGCTCAGCCCTTGCCAAGAATGCAAGATAGAGCCCCCCCCCACCGCATACTTTTTTTTTTCTTTGTTGGAACTATTGGGGAGGTCAGATAGCCGCAAGTGTCTTTCCCAGTTCCCGCACCCAGCCACACACCTGACTGAGCCACCCTCCTCCTGAAGCGTGGCGGAAAGATGCGCTCCATGGCAAACATCATCTTCAGGCCTGCTTTGGGTTGCTTCTCATTCGTCGTTTACTACTCTGGGTCACAGCGAACGGGGCAGTTCCCACCATCTTCTTCAGCTACAGTCGGCCCTTGAAGACATCAGGGCATCTGTTCCTCTTCTGGTCAAGCGTCATTCCCAGTCCCCACACCTGGCTACACACCTGACGGAGCACCACTCCTCCTGAAGCATGAAGGGAAGATGCAGCTTCACGGCAAACAGCCTCCTGAGTCATCTCCTGGTGAGCTTCTGGTTGCTTCCCTTCCATTGTTTCCTGCTCTGGGTCACAGCAAAGGGGGCAGTTCTCATTGTCTTTTTCAGCTCGAGTCGCTGGAGCATCTGTTCCTCTTCCATTCGCACAGTGCTGTTCTCTCCTGGCTCAGCCTCTTCCTGCCACTGCGAAGACGCTGTATCCAAGTCCAGCCCCTTTTTTCTTTCTGGCACCAGGGTCAGCACCCAGAAGTTACCATCTAGCTGCTCCTCCTCTTGAGAATGTAAATTTCCCTTACAGGGATGCTATTTGTCCTGTCGGGGAGAAGAGGGACATATTCACATCTCGTTCTCCCAGCAATTGGACACTCACTGACAGCCTGCTTATTTAACATCTTTTTATGCTTGTACTGAGTCAAGTAAATAGCAGCCTAGTTCTGCGGTTCACCTGGGGGCCACATGTAAAGGTCAGGAGGGCCGCATGTGGCCCCCAGGCAGTATTTTGAGTATCACTGTCCCAGTGCTTTGTACATCTCCTGATAACTTTTCACTTGGATTTCGTGATGGAAGGATCAATCTCTTTGTCTCCTGGATATACCTTTGAATTTAGGGACTTTTGGCCTCATTACAAGTTTGGTGGTCCTGTGACTGCCACGCTGGTGGTGGCGTCCAGACCGCCAACAGGCTAGCAGAAAGGACTGCCAAATTATGAGTTTGGAGGTGAGGCCAACGTAATACAGCCAAAGCACCGCCGGCACTGCCAGTGTGGTCAGACCGCCGCGGACTATTGGAGACAACAACAAGCCGGCAGAGACCATGCTTCCATAGGACACATTACGAGCGTGCACACTGCCAACATTTCCACTGCGGTCAAACCACCAGGGAAACACAGGCATGAACGAACTGTATAATAGGAGACACTCACCTCCAGGAAGTCATACTCGTTCAGAGCCGCCATGGAACCACAACTAGACGTCATCCCGCTGCTCCTGCTTGCAGAAAGGCAATAGAATCATCGCAGATGGCGACAACAACCGTAAGTACACACAATCACCTGTTACAATTGTAGATTGCGGCAACACAGCACAGGCCCAGTCTCACACAATCCCATACAACATACCCACAAGTCACAACAACACTACAACCACACAATAATAAACACATTGTGAGGCACCCACAACTGACACAGGCCAGGGACTCATCACACATACAACACAATGTACAACCAACTGTGAACGAGCACACACAATTACACCATCATGCAACTTAGCAATTGGCATACACTTCACATTCACAGCACTATGGGGGTCATTTTGACCTTGGCGGTCTTTTTTCAAGACCGCTGAGGGACCGCCGTGCGGAAGACCGCCAGTGGTGGCGGTTGCCGCTCGGCCTATTATGACCGTTGGCAGCTCTCCATCCTTTTACGGACGGAGAGCCGCCAACAGCCATACTGGCGGGCGGTGGGGAAGTGGAGATTGCTCCACCTCCACCGCCACGCCAACAGAACCCCGCCCAGCGAATCACGTCCTGTGATTCGGCGTGGCGGTGTTCTGTTGTCAGTGTGGTGTCGGCGGAGCAGCCCCCATGGCTCCCATCCCCTCCCGGAGGATCGTCAGACCAGGTAAGTCAATCGTCCGTGAGGGGAGGGGGGTGGGGGGTGTTGTGTGTTGTGTGCACGCTTGGGGGTGTGCGTGTGTGTATGTAGAGGGGGTGTGTGAGTGAGTGTATGCTTGCGGGGTGTTGTGTGTATCGGAATGAGTGCGTGTATAGCTGTAGGTATGTCTGTATGGATGTGTGCGTGTATGTTTGAATGTGGATGTGCGTGTCTGACTGTGTGTGTGGATGTTTGCATGTATGTCGGTGTGTTTGCGTGTATGTGTGTTGGTGGTGCCTGCGTGCGTGTCGTGTGCGTATGAGAGATGTTATGTTGGGGGTCGGGGTGGGGAGGGGGGTCCTGCCACCTTTGGGGGGTGGCAGGGGTGGTGGGGGGTAGGGAAGGGAGTCAGGGTGGGGGTGGTGGGTGGGGTTTGAGCCCTATCAGTGCCAGGGAAGGAATTCCTTGGCACTGATAGTGCTTACCGCCATGGATTTCATGGCGGTTTCAAACCGCATGAAATCCATGGCGGTAAGCCGGGTCAAAATACCGGCGGCGGTATAGTGACGGCTGCCTGGCGGGCAGAACGGAGAACCGGCGGATGACCATTACTGTAACCGCCATGGTCATAATAAAAAAATAAAAAAACGCCAGCCTGTTGGCGGTCTTACCGCTGCTTCTCCGCCTTCCGCCAGGGTCATAATGACCCCCTCTGTGCCTATCATACCATGCATAACACACGCAGACTCACACAGTCAAATCATACAAAGCCACACACCACAACAACAAACACATGTCAACACAGACAGAACACAATACCATGACAACAACATGTCTGCAACATACACATGCCCATCACACAACACACACCCTATCCCTGGGGGACAAAAGCACTGCAAACACCTTCACATACTGCTCAAATAATACAGAAAGCACAAGCACCACACACACACCAATACTGGCACATAACCAATGTCAGCCAGGAACAACTCAAATCTAGGAAAGGAAATGCAGGACAAAGATGTAACCGGAAAACCCACAACTGGTTGGTCACAATATATCTTTTTGCTTAACAAAGATAAAAGTCCAGTGCCATTGGCCAGTAAATATCTACAATATGGTTTTGCACTAAAGACACAAAATGGTGCCCCAACTTCACTTCTGACTGCCATGTAACCACCACAGGTAGGGGCATCAAGGGGGCAGGCAGGCACTTCAGGGAGTCTTGAGGGGTGGTGGGGGAGGGGAGTTTTGGCTTAGGCGGTGTTAGAAATGGGGTATTTGGTTGACAGTCAGGTTACTTCCTGTTCAAGCAAGGACCCTCACTCTAGTCAGGGTTAAAGAGAATCACCCTTTGCTAACCCCAGCTTATCCCCTTGGTAGCTTGGCAGAGCAGTAGGCTTAACTTCAGAGTGCTAGGTGTAAAGTATTTGTACCAACACACACAGTAACTTATTGAAAACACTACAAAATGACACAACACCAGTTTAGAACAATAGGAAATATTGATCTAAACAAAACAAGACCAAAATGACAAACATCCGACATACACAAGTCAAGTTATGAATTTTTAAAGATTAAACTCAAAAATAGCGCTTAGAAACACAAAATGCTTCAATGAGGTGTTAACACGGCGTTGTGACGGAGTCGTTCCCAACAAGCTGACACCAGCTGCGCCGGACATGGAGTCACGTAGACCCCCAAGTACAGTACCTTTGTTGAAGAGTGAAAACAAGGCGATGCACGAAGTCGGGGATCGCAGCGTCTGTGCAAAACGTTGAATCCGCGCACTTCGAGCGGCGTCGGTCATGATGTGGTGCGGCGACTTCCACGTAGTCGCAGACTTCAGCGGGGCTGCAGCGGCGTCGGGCCTGAAAAGGTCGTTGCATTCCAGCGAAGATCACGGAGTCTGTTGCAGGCAGCGTCACCGGATTCAGCAGCGGCGTCGGCCTGAAGTCGCCCGAAGTCGATTTCCACCAGCTTTTCTTTCAAGGGTGCAGGGACTGGATAGGGCACCACTTGTCAGAGCAGGAGTCTCTCCAGAGACTCCAGGTGCTGGCAGAGAGAAGCCTTTGTTGTTCCTGAGACTTCAAACAACAGGAGGCAAGCTCTAAATCAAGCCCTTGGAGATTTCTTCATAAGATGGAAGGCACACAAAGCCCAGTCTTTGCCCTCTTACTCTGGCAGAAGCAGCAACTGCAGGATAGCTCCACAAAGCACAGTCACAGGCAGGGCAGCACTTCTCCTCAGCTGTTCAGCTCGTCTCCAGGCAGAGGTTCCTCTTGATGTCCAGAAGTGATGTAAAGTCTGTGGTTTTGGGTGCCCTTCTTATACCCAATTTCTCCTTTGAAGTAGGCCTACTTCAAAGTAAAGTCTCTTTTGAATGTGAAATCCTGCTTTGCCCAGGCCAGGCCCCAGACGCTCACCAGGGGGTCAGAGACGGCATTGTGTGAGGAAAGGCACAGCCCTTTCAGGTGTAAGTGACCACTCCTCCACTCCCTCCTACCACAGATGGCTCCTCAGGGAATGCAGACTACACCCCAGCTCCCTTTGTGTCACTGTCTAGTGTGAGGTGCAACCAGCCCAACTGTCAAACTGACCCAGACAGGGAATCCACAAACAGGTCACAGAAATGGTATAAACAAGAAAATTCTCACTTTCTAAAAGTGGCATTTTCAAACACACAATCTTAAAATCAACTTTACTAAAAGATGTATTTTTAAATTGTGAGCTCAGAGACCCCAAACTCCACATGTCCATCCGCTCCCAAAGGGAATCTACACTTTAATCAGATTTAAAGGTAGCCCCCATTTTAATCTATGAGAGGGACAGGCCTTGCAACAGTGAACATCGAATTTAGCAATATTTCACTGTCAGGACATATAAAACACATTACTATATGTCCTACCTTAACCATACACTGCACCCTGCCCTTGGGGCTACCTAGGGCCTACCTTAGGGGTGACTTACATGTAAGAAAAGGGAAGGTTTAGGCCTGGCAAGTGGGTACACTTGCCAAGTCAAATTTATAGTTAAAAGTGCACACACAGACACTGCAATGGCAGGTAGTGACTGTTGCTGTGTCTGCAGGTGGGTGTCGCTTGTGTGTATGCCAGTGGTGTGTCTTGTGGTGCTTATGTTTGTCTGCCCTACCCTTGGATGTTGAGGTGGATGCATACCTGTCTGTTTGTGTGCCTTGGGTGGGTCAGGGAAGGGGGAATTGAATTGGGAAGAGGAAGGTGGAGGGGGGACGATAGACAAAGGGTGACTGGCTGCTGTCAGTGTGGAGGCTAGAGCCTGAAAAGATCTCTATAGGCCAGCCAGTGCACTGTAAATGCCCTCCACGAATGCATTATTCTGTTGTATATGAGTTGCCAGTCCCTTGATGGCATTCACGATGGTCAACTGACCCACCAAGATTGACCTCAGGAGGTCAATAGCTTCCTCTCTGAGGGCAACAGGGCTAACAGGGGCTGGGGCAGAGGTGCCTGTGGCAAAGGAGACGCCCACCCTCTTGGATGGGCATGGCCAACTGGGTGTGGAGCTACAGGGAGGGTGGTGGACAGAGATGGTGCTGGGGTGGTGCCAGATGGGTCCGCCATCACCAGGGAGTAGCCACTTGAGGAGGATTCTGATGAAGATGTTCTGGATCCGAACTCCCCTGTGGCACTCCCCTCACCCACCGGGCCACTGGGACCCTCTGTTTCAGTGTTCTTATGACTGGAGGTCCCGTGGCCAGAAGCTTCCCCACTCGTCTGTGCCCCATCTCCTTCTCCTGCCGATGCAGCAAAACAGAAAGTGAGGTATAGTCATCACATTCACTAGATTACACTTCCATCATACTTTACACATTAGTAACATTACATCCAGTTGACCAACACCCTCAGGTAGTACGAGTTAAGTGCCAACATCAGATCACAACAGGAAACAAATTAGCCCTCTTTTTAATAGCATTGTTAGACACCAGCTAAGCAACCAAGTCTCACCTACAATGCCAGTATATCAGTAGACCTTTCACACTGATCATTCCATGACAAGCTTGTTTTGACACGATACAGGCTCCCAATTCACAGCAAAACAGTCAAGATCCAAGCAAGCTATAATTCAGAAATGTGACATTGATTTTCACAATTCAAATACACAAACTCCACACATACAAACAATTAAGGGCCAGATGTAGGAAGCATTTTTCAAGTTGCAAAGGGGCCGATTAGCAGAATCAGCCCATTCGCGACTTGAAAAATGCTTTTTGGGATGTACAAAGCCCAAACTACGATTCGGTAACTTGTTACGGAATTGCAGTTTGGGTTTTTCAATTCGGTATTAGGAAGGGGTGTGTCAAGGGCATCCCTTTCTAATATGAATCCAAATGGTATGTATGATTGTTTTGTGACCGCGAATGCGGTCGCAGAGCAATCGCAGTTAGCACCAGTTTCAAACTGGTGCTAACCCATTCGCAAAGAGGAAGGGCTCCCCATGGGACCCCTTCCCCTTTGTGAATGGCAGCGAAAATATTTTTTCAGAGCAGGCAGTGATCCAAAGGATTTTATTTTGAAATTCATCTCATTTTCCTTTAAGGAAAACGGGCTGCATTTAAAAAAAAAAACCTGCTATATTTAAAAACAGTCACAGACATGGAGGTCTGCTGTCTCCAGCAGGCCACCATTCCTGTAGGGCGGCAATTCCCAATGGGGTCGCAAATTGCGACCTACCTCAAGAATATTTATGAGGTAGGTCATTTGCGACCCCATTGGGAATCTCAAACAGTGTAAAGTACACTGTTGTACATCCGGTATTGCGACTTGCAAATTGCGAGTCACTAAGACTCACAGTTTGCAAGTTGCAATACCAGATCTTTGTACATGTGACCCTAAGTCTGATGTCATGTACCATGCAATGAAGCATATTGTATAGTAAACTCAAGGCAGCCTGATGTATACAAGCTATACCCACTTTATGTGACATAGTTAACATCATGCACAATGGATATATACAAACATGCAACTCCTGACATACTTAACATTTTTGAGATGAAAGAGTTTGAACACGTCACCCACACATGTACCAATAATGATGTATGAAGGATTGTAAATATATTGTTGACCAATGCATATAAGTCATTGTCCTCCAGAAAACAAACTATATCAGTCATACGAGGGCCAAATAACCCCAGAGCAGTGTCTCACACACAATAACAGGTTTTCTATCTTCCGTTTCTAGTCAATGGACCACTGTCACGTACACGAAGGTGACAATCAGCCTTAACAAATCAACCAACCATTACATCAAGTGCCCTCTGACTGAGTGACAACATCAGTATCCACACATCACACATGACTAGCCTTACATCTGTCTATGAAGAAATCTCAGAGATAAAGCACATGTAATGCTACCATGACAGGTACTCCCACCATGATGCAAACCAAATGCCTGAATACACATACTATACCACTCATGTGTGTTTGTGAACTATCACACCTGCACCACATTGGTGTCAGCGCAAACAATGGGTTCCCATACAGCCAGGACTCAGTAAACATGTTCTTAATAGCAACAAAAATTATGTATATAACCCTTTACAATGTGGGATCATGACAGAACCTTTAAATTTACAAATGATGTTGCAAAAAAAACTGTTAAGATTGTAACTGTGAATAAGATATCCTTGCCTATGTATCATGCCTACAACAGTATGCCTAAGGACAATGCTGTGTAGCCACTTCCCTCCTACAGAACATGATTGTGGTGCTAACATTCATAGCCCTGACACCAATATATGTGATCCAATAGGACTGTAGCAAAACCTCCATGGTTTCCAACATGTAGGTTGTCTACTCAGGTGAGACATAACACATGTCTATATACCAAGGGGGATCACCTTGTAACAGGTCTGAAGAAGTTAAGCTAGTATGTCATGTGAAATGTCAGATGGACATCACAGCCTCACCTGATGCTGTCACTCATCAGAAACCTTTTGAAAACTAGGAATGACTTCAAAATCTCTGATTCAATGTTGCACATATATATGGATCAAGGGACATTGAAATGGACAGAGAGCAAGTACCTGGACAACTTACCATCATGATATTGGGAGTATTACCTGGAAGTAGGAATAAACAACCACCAGGGTATCCCACCAGGGTATTAAAAGCTGTATAGTGGTACACATATGACACAGTAACATGTGCATCATGATATGCTTTTGCACAGAGGGGACAACATAGGTGAGTTATATGTCCCTAAACACATTAGCACACGCACACCTGTGTGCCACTGTTGGTACTATACATCAATGTGTTGACATTTACGACATTGTCAGAGCTAACAATCTGTCACATCGGACACTAACCTGGTAAAGGGGTGATATTGTATTAGGTCTGTACCTACTCCCTTGTGGCTGGTGTGCTGCCCTCAAACGCCCATCCAACTCCGGGTAGACCATCGCTGTTGCATATGCTCTCATTATTCTAATGAGACTACTGGATTTTGAGCAGCAAGATCGTCTGACCCACTGTGGGTGACACATGTTGATCTAAATCCGGGTTTTTCTCCGGCTAACTAGCAGTGTCTTGTCTCTACCAAGAGATAGAGATGATTGGGCAGCCGAGCGCATGACATATCATACTTCTCAGGGAAGTCGTGGTCACTCAGGTCGCATCCGGTTCTCTCATTCACAATTCAGTCTCATATATAAGTGACAATAAAAAGCAGTATGAGTTTTAAAGACTGGTTTAATAAAACAACTGCACTTTAGATAGCAAAGTGTGAGCTGCGATAACCAGGACGACACAACATGACAATATTAAAATGGTGACGAGGAGAGTAAAGCATAAGAATAACGCTATCATATTGTCACAAGAATTTATGGACTATTTCCTATCTAAGTCATAATCTGAGCACAGCATGTTAAGCTCTAATTCTGCCTTTCAGGTTCCCCTGGGAGGACATCAACCTTCATACCTGAGCAAAGGCCTGTAGTCTGCGTTAGCATCTGCAGCGAAGCATTCAGCAATCAGCATACAGTCGTGGTTCCCTGGCTGGAATCTCCCTCTTAACGTGTAATAGGACTAGGAAGTGTTTTTATAATAATACAGCTGATGTTCTAAGAAAATGTCCCTATGTAAGGATGTGTATTTTCTATGAATGTTGGAGACTAAACTTCTACCACCTTCACTGGCAATGTACCAAACTGTAGCCTTGACTGAAGCACAAAGTGATCAAGAATGTCTTGTTTGAGAACACAGTGCTGAGCTAAGCAAAAACAATTAGATAGATGAAAATTAAAACAAGACCATGAAACTGGTTATTGTAAAAATAATAACGCGAAGCCGAATAAAATATATCTAGGTCAAAGTGCACAGCGGCCTAGTGTGTTAAACTAACGTGCATGGAGTTTTAACTAAAATGGCTACACAACATCACCAATATGCGGGCCATTAGGGAGGGTCATGGTCTGAGGGGCACCCCGTCCTCCATCGGAGGACATTCCCAGTTGGGCCTCTGTGGTCTTCCGGGCCCAGCGTCTCAGGCCCTCCTACTTCTTCCTACAGTGGGTGCTCCACCGGCTGTAGACCCCCAGTGTCTGCACTTTGTTTGCCATGGCACACCAATCCCCTTCTTCTGATGGATGTTGACCTGCATGGAAGACACAAGAAAAGAATGTCATGTCCACATGCACCAAACCAAAACAAGCAGGGTGAAAAACAAGTTAGTGCAACTAGCCATACACAGATTGTCTTCAACAGCCCCTTCAATGATTTGATGGCAATATGCAGTCAGGCCATGTGTTTTGTTGAAACAGGCAAACAATATGCATATCGAGCAGCAGGTGTCAGCTTCTTACATATGACCAGACCACAAACACATCTGTAAACATGGTATTCCTGGCAAAGTTTGTTATACTACCTTCTGTTGTCATGTATTACAGTCAGTAGGTGGGTTGGGGAACATACATCACACACTCACTACTCTGAGGACTCAAATTCTATCAAAACACATATGCACATGCCCATGCACCCACACATATTATCACAACCTTTTCATCTTCCACATTTCCTGGACATCATCACAAACTTTACCCATCAACCATTTCTTGGTATAACACAGGGTAGATGAGCAAATAAACATATGTGCACATGGTGCACTTACCTGTTCCTTTGGTGTACCATAGTGCTGTCAATACAGAGGTAGGACCTCCTCTATCAGCTTTTCCAGCTCCTCTGGGAAGAAGGCGGGCACCCTATCACCTGTAGCACGTGGGCTGATTGCTCCCAGAGGCAGAACACACCAGCTCAGGTCGCAGAGGTCTTGCTGGCAGCAGTGTTAGGAGTCAAGTGAGAGATGAAGTATGAGATGGCGGTCACATGCACCACGTAAGAGACCGTCACCGCCGGCAGTCATTGCCATTGGCCCAAGACCACCAAAGGCAGCAATGTGTTCCAATAGCAATGTCCACCGCGGTTGTATCCGCTTACTGCCATGAATACTTCTACCGGCGGACCTAGGTCATTTCCTACTGTCCAGTACAGTAGGTCAGGCAGCTGCCATTTTAAGGTTCATAGATGATCGGTAAAGTTAAATTTAAGTTGCGTCACAAGCTATGAAACATACTTACGCCATAGTGTTCTGTGCTGGCTTTGAAAAAAATGTAGGAATATGCTGGATTAATGTACAGGTTATAAAATTGATGAGATATAAATTATGTATTTTTTAGTGGCAAAGTCAGCACCCCAATGGCAATCTGAAAGATGGTATTTGTGTCTTATAAATGTGAAACATGGTAAGTATGTCATTATCACAGAGACTTTTAGTGGCATGCTTATCCATTTGTAAATCATGATTGAGGAAAGGAGATGTGATTGCAAAGATAATCCATTATTTACCTTGGTATGTGCTGTGTACAATGTTTCTACATTTTCATATGGCACGTCTGAGCATTATGTGTGACATATGTAGCACTTACAATGGACAGAATGAGTGATACACATACTTCCTGGTTTTATGTCACATAGTTACCCTGGCATGAGAAGAGTGAGAGAACCTCCAGTGTACCGTTCACTACCAGACCTGCAGACCATGGAGAATCGACATGTAATCCAGATCTACTGTCTGGACAGGCAGACAATCCTGGATCTCTGTTGGCAGTTGGAGCTAGATCTGATGCCTGCCATTCGTAATCCTTATAGCATACCACCCATGGTACAAGTTATGTCAGTGCTGCACTTCCTGGGCACAGGCTTCTTTCAAAATACCATGGCCCTAACTGCAGGGATGTCATAGTCTATGTTCAGTCTGGTTTTGAAGGCTGCACTGTCTGCATTGTTAAAATACCTGGACAGCTACATCCGATTTCCACAACGTGAAGTTTTGGCCCATGTGAAGTCTGAATTTTATGCTTTGGCACACATCCCACAGTTCCCCCAAATGCCAATGAACAGGTGTTTAAGAACAGGAAAAACGTCCTCTCCATTAATGTCCAACAAGTCTGTTTGTCTGACCTCTATATTTCACAAGTTTGTGCAAGGTACCCGGGTTCAGTCCATGATACCTTCATCATGCGGAACAGTAACATCCCACTGCTGATGACACAACAATACACAGAGAGAGCCTGGCTGGTTGGTAAGTCATATATGTCATGTGTGTCTGTAACTTAGGTCTGCTACCAAATGTTTGGATGCCCAAGATTTATGTTTGCATTTTTGTAACTATTTCTTACAGGGGACTGTGGCTACCCAAACCATCCTTGGTTGTTGACACCTGTGAGGAACCCAACAACGCCAGGGAAAGACCGCTTCAATAAGGTCCATTGAAGGACACGACTTGTCGTGGAGCGGACTTTTGGGCTCCTGAAGGCAAGATTCTGTAGCATCAATAAGTCACTTATTGTTGCCTGCTGCATGCTCCACAACCTAACCCTGAGACGTCAAATCTCATATATATCAGATGAGAGAAAGCCAGCAGTTCCAGCGGGTGAGAATGCAGATTTGCCAATTGAGGATGACTGTGATGAGGGTGAGGATGAAGTTGGAGACATCTCATTAATCAGTACTTCACCTGACTGTAGGTATGTGATGTTCTGTAATTGAACTAACTCAATGGTGTATTGGGGAAGGGGATTAGAGATGCTTGATAAGGGTCTTAGTATGACCATCAGACAAGTCATAAGTATCCGCAAAACACATAACTCAGTTGTTCATCCAGAATAGTACATGACGTAGTGTGCAGCTTTTTGATCACCAAAGTCTAAGTTTGTCACAATGCACAATCAGAGTTACTATTGTGTATAGGACATAGCTGTATGACATTTTACAATCAATTCCTGGCTATACCTTATGTATGACATTTTTATTTTGCAGATTACTTCACAAGGTCATCCTCATTTGTCAATATCTGACTGTGTCACAGGCAAATGGGATTTGCAGACTGACATGTGAAGTGAACATGGATTGAACCAGGTACTGTCAGGCATGAGATTTTGGGTCTATACCCAGACTGTCATTACAATGAGATGATAGTGTACCATTCCACACTATAGGCCTGTGTGCCATAGGAGGTGGGCCCAATGGTGCCATGTGTGTGGTTTTGTGTCTCTGACACATGTCATCCTCTGCAATCCATAACCTCAACCATCTAATTGGCTTGATATTGGTATTAAGTAACTTGTATGTAGCTGTCACAGAGTTTCATCACTGCAGACCACTGTGCATATGTATCAAGATGGACATAGGCAAGTAGCATGCCTACTGATACCTGACCATGGTGAGTAGAAGGTTCCATGACTGGGGGCATTAGTACTGACATCTTTCTATAGAATAGGTTATGGTAATTTGGGAGCTATGTTGTGGGTATTTGGCTTTAGCTGATGATACATTGAACCAATCAGTTTGCCTATTGGGATTGGGAAAGACTGAAATGTCCCTAACTTCAGTGGTTTCTGGGGAAATAATCACACCTATGCTGAGCCACTAAAGTGAGCAGCAGTACTTCATTGAATGATAATTGGCATTTTTCAAACCTATGTTTAGGAATGTGCTTTGACTGCGAATATAAGTTTGTCCATCAGCATCTTCACCCTGATTAAACAGTGCATGTGATATGGGACTTTACTGATTTGGTACATTTGTGCATATCTTTTATGGGCAGAGGTGTTACAGTTTACAGTTACATATAGCTGAAAAAATTACTCACACACATGATCTGTGGTTTAGTAGTGTTTATTAAGGAGTGCACATTAATTTGTGGGGATTGAATCAAATCAAATGAATATAAACAGTGAAGGGTTCAGTCATGGTGAATGAAGTCAGTGTGGTAGCTGCTACAACATTTGGAGTCTCAAATCCAGTGTTCTTGTACCATTGTAAAATTGTAAAATCGTAAAATGGAGATTGGTTGTACGACAGTCAACAGGGTTGTCAGTGACACACAAGGGGAACCAATCAGTAGAGGTTCACCTCCTGGCAGTGGTTGAAGTCTTGGCATCTGCTCCTCCTGCAGGGGGTTCTTCAGCTAAAGAGGCAGGAGTGTCTGAGGTATGTCCTTCCCCTGGCAGGGCTTCTATTCCACTGGCTGACACAGATGTAGAAGGGATAGATGTCACATTGCTAGTGGAAGGGACCAGCTGTTGTGGACATATCCTATTCAGGGTGGTATTCATGTCTCTCAGCACCCCTACAATGGCAGCCAAATGGGCATTTTGGGCATCCCACTGCAGCAACACATCCTAGTGGTTGTCCATCTACAGGTGCTTGATATCCCCCATCATGGTAAGTACCTGGCCCATCACGCCTTGAGATTGTTGGTAAGCTCCCAAGGCTTGGGAGATGGTGTCCTAGCCAGTTGTATCCCCAGCAAACTCTATACTCTGGCCACACCATCCCTCCCACATACCCTACCCCCGCATGCCTGTGCACCTGGCACAGTTTGCCCACTCCCACTGGTGCCAGGTCCATCATTGTGTGGGTTTACGACTGGTGACTCAGGTACCTGTACTGGGTGCACATGATGGTTGAAACTGTCCTTGGACCACAGGCTTGGGGGCAAATGATTGCTTGAGATGTAGAAGCAACAGGACTGGGAGGAGTCAATGTAGGCAGCGTGAGGCTAACAGTTGTTGACTGACCAGGTGTCCCTGATGAGCCAGAGACATCCTCAATGTCCACACATCCAGGGGTGATTTTTTCACTGAGGGCTTCATCCACAGGGGAAGTGGCTGTCGCTGGTGTCCTTTCCCTTTCCATGGTCACTATGGCTAGGTTACCTGTACCTGTAGGAGAAGTGGAAGACTACTTAAAGTAATGCAACAAGTGATATCAAACTTTGACCGGTAGACATGCTATGTGCCATACACAGAAAGCCTTTACTTGATCCCCTGATATGACAGTGACACCTGCTTCCAAATTGGGGGTATAGCTATATGGGATATAGAGATTTACTATATCATACACCTTGCTACAAGATGTTGGAGTATCTTGGTGGTTAGATGGTGTTCATAGACTCATATCTTGTCTGCTGTTTGACTTTACGTTTTCAATGTTATCTCCACATTAGGTGTATAGCATCATTGAGTCAACTAACAGCTGCCCAATTTACTATGGCAACAGTGTTGGCCATCAGAATAGGAGTGACCATTTTTCCTGGGCATCTGTATGAGTTTACTCCAAGTACATCCATCTTCTTATATGTGTGTGCCCCCCAGGTTAGTGTGTTACAATGGTTGAATGTAGATTTAAAGGCCAGTTTAGCAAGGAACACAGCTGCAGCTGTATGTTGGATGGTATTGTACTGGCATATGTCCATTGCATTGCTGTCATTGCAGTAGACTGTACAACTGTGGATTGGTGGGTTGAATTGTTTGTTAGTTTAACATGCAAGGCAATTTAAATTGTGGTGAACTGTTCTGGTTTTCTTAATGATGGAACTGTGCCTGCTGGGAGTTGTAGTTCTGTCAGCCCCTGTACTGCTTATGCCATACACATACACTGAGACCCCAGGTGAATTTATTTGATATGTGGGATGCCAGAGAGGGGTATTTGGACAGTTGGATGCAGGGGTGGTGAGTGTGATGGCTGTTAAGATGTCAAAAGGTGTTCAGTGAGCATGCAAGACAGAACTCCAGGGTGACATTATTAGTGTAGACACTTATCCGACCCCACTCCCCCAGGTATTCCTGTGAAGCCCTAAGGATGCAGAATGTACAAGACCTTCTCCTCCTATGGTGTGAAAGTAGGGGGAGGAGGTGGGGGCCCACCACCAGTCTTGAGGACCTCCAGCTAGTACCTGGCAGCCATGGAACGGATCTTCCCCCTGAGGTCATTCTACCTCTTCGTAATGTCCTCCCTTGTGCATGGATGGGTGCCTACAGCATTCACCCTGTTGACTATTCTTTACCACCGCTCCATTTTCCTGGTGATAGAAGTTTGCTGGGATTGTGCTCCAAATTGGTGTAGCTCTACTCTGATGAGTTCGTCCACCATGACCCTCAATTTATCATCTGTGAAATGGAGATGTTTTTGTGGAGACATAGCAGTGGTGGACGAGATGAAAAAGAAATGAAAAAGAATTGCTGATGATGTGTGGGTGCTGTGATGTGAGTGGGTGACCAGTGGTGTCTAATGTATGGGTTCCTAATTGTTGTGTTGGGTTTGTTGTGCAGGTGTGTGGTGTGTGCTATATGAAATGTGTATGGCTGTCTAATGTATGGATTCTGATTTATGAGTGAGGCCTTATTTTTCTGTGTATGGCATTCTGGTTGAAAATGATTGTGGGGTGTGAAGAGGTGAGTTTTATAGTGTAGTGTATAGATGTGTCGGGTGCGTGGATGTGTGAGCTTTTCAAATTATCCAATATGAAATTATCCAATGTGGTGTGGGGTGTTACTGTGGTGACCGCGGAAACGGCTATTGTGATTTGTGGGTCATAATAGGTTTGGAGATTTTTTGGCAGGCTGGCGGTGTCGTAGTGGGACCACCTCTTTCCCACCCTCCGGTGTCTGCCAGTTTTGGAATTTTAGCTTGATGTTGGCTGTAGTCGTCTTGCTTGTAATGTGGCCCTTTGGGTTTGTAAAATCATAAAAGTAACTTGAAAAATTATTGCAAAAGGGTGTTTTGTGTTTGCTTGGGTTTCCATCAGTATTTCTTTGTACTTTAATTTGCTTTTAAAATTTTATAGTAGTGGCTGGCCTGGAATTTAAGTATGGGCCTAGTTATTATTTATTTTGCATTTCATTAATTTTCATATTTTGTAAAGGAAAATTGTTGCACAGCTCAGTACCTTTTCTACATGTTTGTAACATTTGCAATGTCACTTTACTATGTGGCCTAGATTTCCAAAGTTCATCTAGCCAGTAGGCCCAGTACTAGTAGTCATCAGTGCATGAAATAAATGTTTTAAAGGTATATGTTTTTAAAACTTCATTTGGGGCAGGGATGGCATTGGATTAAATATAAAAATGTTGGCTATTGTTAGCATTTCATTTTTGTTTTTGCAAAACGTGGATATGTTGTGGGGTAATATTTGATGGCATAGGAGGATCTGTACTGTTGTTGTGAAATTTTTATAGCTCAGTTAATATTTAGTGTTTTGCATAGCTGAATTAATCTTGGTGTTTTCTTCAATGTTACCACCTGCCTCCTTATAACCAGTGAATGTATTTGTGTGTGTGTGTGTGTGTGTGTGTGTGTTTGCCATCATCCACCATTTGTGTTTTTTATCCAAGCTGTGTGGCCACGGGCCATCTTGTGTAGTCTATGTTCATAGGCTTGCATGTGTTCTTTCATCTCCATGCCTTTTTGTTCGCAGCTGCTGTTTGACCATGTGGCTGGTGGCCATTTTGTGCATCCAGCCAGTGTCTCTTCGCCATAGGCTTGCTTGTGCTCTTTGTTCCCCATTCCTCCATGCTCCTTGCTGTTGTTGTTTGACCACGTGGGGGGCAGCCATTTTGAGCATCCAGTCAGTGTCCCTTTGCTTTAGTCTTGCGTGTGTACTTTGTTTGGTAGGCCTCCTTACTCTGTATTGTTGTTTGACCATGTGACTGGCAGCCATTTTGTGCATCCAGCCAGTGGGACTTTGCCACATGCATGCATGAATGTGTTCTTTGTGTTCTTTGTTCCCCAAGCCTCCTTGCTCCTTGTTGTTGCTGTTTGACCATGGGGCTGGCAGCCATTTTGTGCATCCAGCTAGTGTCTCTTTGCCTTAGACTTGCAAGTGTTCTTTGTTCTCCATGCCTCCTTGCTCCTTGTTGTTTGACCATGTGTCTAGCAGCCATTTTGAGCATCCAACCAGTGTCCCTTTGCCATAGTCTTGCATGTGTTCTTTCTTTGCCATGTCTCCTTGCTCCTTGTTGTTGTTTGACCAGGTGTCTGGTAGTCATTTTGTGCATCCAGCAAGTGTGTCTTTGCCATAGACTTGCATGTGATCTTTGTTCCCCATGCGTCCTTGCTCCCTGTTGTTGTTGTTTGACCATCCAGCTGACAGCCATTTTGTGCATCCAGCCAGTGTCCATTTGCACAGGCTTGCATGTGTACTTTGTTTGCCAGGCCTCTTTGCTCCTGGTTGTTGTTGTTTGACCATGTTTGCTGGCAGCTATTTATGCATGCAGCCAGTGTGCCTTTGACCTATGCTTGCATACAAAAAACAGCAATTATTGATCATTTGTTTATTTTAAGATTATGGTGGTCATTACAACCCTGGCGGACGGTGTTAAAGCGGCGGTAAGACCGCCAACAGGCCGGCGGTAAAAATTTTGCAATTACGACTGTGGCGGAAACTGCCAACAAAGACAGCCACTTTAACACTCAGACCGCCACGGCGGTACAAACAAACAGCTCGGCGGTCACCGCCAACAGACAGGCGGAGGACAATGTACCGCCAACACTTTTAAGACAGGCCAATCCGCCAACTTTTCTGGGGCGGATTCACCGTGGATAAAAACACGGCGGAAACAGGCATTTCGAAGGAAAAACACTCACCTCTACACACTCCACGAGGAAGGAGGACCCCATGGAGCCGGAACTCCATATTCTTCCTGCTCTAGTCTTCCTGCTCCTGTACGAGGAGCACCAACGCCGGCAGCGAAGACCACGGTGAGTATTGTACCTACGACATAGGGGGGGGTCAAAAAACAGGGACACATACACGCAACACCCCAACCCCCACCCTCACCCACTACAACACACACACCAATGCATATCCAAACATTACAGTAACACCCTCCAACCCCCCCAGAAGAATGCAAAGACAAAAGGAAATGAGTGTAACCATTGTAATATATCAAAATTCAGTAAGCAAAAATATACATATATATATATATACACTATTAACAAAATATACACCACGATTAGTAGTCCAGGTATTGCACCATTCATAGTCCGTGGACCACTGGGCCCAAAATGCATGGGCGAGGCCCACACAAGATACCCGAACATGACGGAGAGAACACTGCTGGGGCATCAGATAGAAATACAACAGGCACCTCAGGGGGATGGGAAGAGGGGCACCTCAGCCGGATGAGTGCACAACGCCAGATCCATGAGGGGGCTCCATGCCCATTGATGTATCCTAGGGAGTGCAAAGCCACAGTCTCTCAAGTCTCTACAGTGGGTGGTTTGCCCACTGCACCATCCTGGGGAGTGCAAAGCCACAGTCTCGCAAGTCTCTACAGTGGGTGGTTTGCCCACTGTACCATCCTGGGGAGTGCAAAGCCACAGTCTCTCAAGTCTCTACAGTGGGTGGTTTGCCCACTGTACCATCCTGGGGAGTGCAGGCCATAGTCTCCCAAGTGGATAACAGTCTCCACTGGTTCTGGAGGGGGACTGGTGCCCAGAGTGCTTCATCCTGTGCAGGACAGAGGTAGTGGATGCATGTCTCCACTGGTTCTGGAGGGGGACTGGTGCCCAGAGTGCTTCATCCTGTGCAGGACAGAGGTAGTGGATGCATGTCTCCACTGGTTCTGGAGGGGGACTGGTGCCCAGAGTGCTTCATCCTGTGCAGGACAGAGGTAGTGGATGCATTTCTCCACGGGTTCTGGAGGGGGACTGGTGCCCAGAGTGCTTCATCCTGTGCAGGACAGAGGTAGTGAATGCATATCTCCACTGGTTCTGGAGGGGGACTGGTGCCCAGAGTGCTTCATCCTGTGCAGGACAGAGGTAGTGAATGCATGTCTCCACTGGTTCTAGAGGGGGACTGGTGCCCAGAGTGCATCACTCACCCCGTGACGGTCCCTGTTGCGTCAGTGTCCCTGCCGCTCATAGGCTAGCGGTGCTTGAGTTGGCGGTCCTTGCCCTGTTCAGTGGTGCTTGACTTGGTGGTCGTTGCCCTGTTCAGCGGTGCTTGCCCTGTTCAGCGGTGCTTGACTTGGCGGTCGTTGCCCTGTTCAGCGGTGCTTGACTTGGCGGTCCTTGCCCTGTTCAGCGGTGCTTGCCCTATTCAGCGGTGCTTGACTTGGCGGTCGTTGCCCTGTTCAGCGGTGCTTGACTTGGCGGTCCTTGTACTGTTCAGCGGTCCTTGCCCTGTTCAGCGGTGCTTGACTTGGCCGTCCTTGCCCTGTTCAGCGGTGCTTGCCCTGTTCAGGGGTGCTTGACTTGGCGGTCCTTGCCCTGTTCAGCGGTGCTTGTCCTGTTCAGCGGTGCTTGACTTGGCGGTTGTTGCCCTGTTCAGTGGTGCTTGACTTGGCGGTCCTTGCCCTGTTCAGCGGTGCTTGCCCTGTTCAGCGGTGCTTGACTTGGCGGTCGTTGCCCTGTTCAGTGGTGCTTGACTTGGCGGTCCTTGCCCTGTTCAGCGGTCCTTGCCCTGTCCAGCGGTGCTTGACTTGGCGGTCCTTGCCCTGTTCAGCGGTGCTTGCCCTGTTCAGCGGTGCTTGACTTTGCGGTCCTTGCCCTGTTCAGCTTGACTTGGCGGTCCTTGCCCTGTTCAGCGGTGCTTGACTTGGCGGTCCGTGCCCTGTTCAGCGGTGCTTGACTTGCCAGTCCTCCATTGCCCAGCTGGGCTGGGGCTGGCGGTCCTTCATTGGTCAGCTGGGCTTTGGCTGGCGGGGTCCTCCTGGACAGCTGGGCTGTGGCTGGCGGGGCCCTCCTGGGCAGCTGGGCTGTGGCTGGCGGGGTCCACCTGGACATCGACAATGGGGCTGGGGTGGCATCCTGGGCAGCGACAATGGGGCTGGCGGTGGCCTCCTGGCCACTGGGGAAGATGGTGGTTTTCTCTGCCGTGCTGCTCCTCCCAGACTTCGCGGGTATTTTCGGCCCCTTCACCACCTTGAGAGGAGTCACAGCTGAGTCCACACTCCCACCGGGACCCCTGTGAGCGGCTTGGGTGGCTGGAGTCTTCCACCTCTCCCGCCGGGCACTGGCCAACTTCTGGTGCTTCACGGGGGGGACTGGCTGTGCTCTGGCTCCGTGACACACTGGCTGGCCTGGTGGCCGGTGCACTCCACATACCTGTGACAACAGGCACCACTGGTCCCGGAGATTTTGTGGCTGAGGTGCTAGAACGGGACCTATGAGTTGGACCGGGGGTGGTGGGAAATAGGTTAAGGGTGGACAGGAAAAGTTGTTTGGAGACACTGGGACGGGTAGCTGGAGGGGGTTTAGGAGTGGAGGAAGAGGCGGTGGTTGTAGGAGGTGTAACGTTTGTGGCTTTGGGTGGAGGTGCATGCGCTGGAGGCTGTTGTGAGGTGGATGTATGTTGGGTGTGTGTGTGCCTGCGTTTGTGTATCTTCGGAGGGGGCGTCACAGACACACTGGGAGAGGACACAGGGGGCGTGTGAATGGTAGGGGGGTGGTGAGTGCAAGTGAGCGGGGTGTGGTGGTGGGTGTGCTGGTGCGGGACATAGTGGCTGTAGTGGTGGTGCATGCAGGTGTGAGTGTAGACGAGGAGGAGGGCAACACAGTGGAGGCAGTGGATGTTGTTGTGTCCGTATGTGTGTGATGCTTGCGTGAGTGCCTGTGGGATGTGTGGTGCTTATGTTTGCCTGAGCTTCCCTTGTGTGGTGAGGTGTGTGCAGGCTGGTCTGATGGTGTGCTTGGGATAGGCAGAGGTACAGGGGATTGGGTCTGGGTGGAGGAAGTTGGAGGGGGAGGCTAGACACAGGGACAATGGCTGCCATCAGTGCTGAGGCCAGAGTTTGAAAGGTGCAATGAAGGGCAGCCTTACCAGAATGAATGCCCTCCAGGAATGCATTGGTTTGTTGCAACTCCCTTTCTACACCCTGGATGGCATTCAAAATGGTAGACTGCCCAACAGTGAGGGACCTGAGGAGGTCAATGGCCTCCTCCCTTAGGGTAGCAGAGGTGACAGGGGCAGGGGCTGAGGTGCCTGGGGCGAAGGTGATGCCCACCCTCCTGGGTGAGTGGGCACGGGGCGAAGGCTGAGGGGCTGCTGGGAGGGCGGTGCTGGTAGGGGGGGTGGCGGCTGTACCTGTAGTAGTGGGGGGCACAGATGTTGCCGCCACCACAAGGGAGCTCCCATCGGAGGACGAGTCCGTGTTGCTGGTTTCAGCTCCTGTCACCGCCGTAGTGCTCTCCTCGCCCTCCGTCCCACTGTGTATTCAGAGTCCGTAGTGTGGGCCTCCATGGCCATGTGGGATGCAGCTCCCTCATGCTCCGGTGCCACTGCTCCTCTGCCTGATGATGCTAATGCACACAAGAACAGGGAGACCGCAAAAAAGGGGTGGGGGGGAACAGAAGTAAGACAGGTTGAGTGCATGGCTTACCACTACCGTTGGCGGACACGACAGACACAGCAGCCCCCTGCACTACGTCGCGCTGTTAGGCTCTACAGTGCAATTCCTAGGAAATGGTCTACAAGGCTATGGATGACATCTGCACACATAGATGCCACAGGGGCATGTATACCTGTACTTGGCACTCTACTGAGGTGGGTTGGGGGGCCACAGGGCCATGACTTATGAAGGGGCCTAGCCTACGGAACTCGCCCTGGCCTAGGGAAACCCACAGCCCTCCTCCCCCACCCAGACCCCTCTACTGCGCGCAAAGTCCCCAGAATGCGAGTGTACTCACCCCCTTGTGTCTGCTGTGATGCCCTCAAGCGCCCATCCAACTCCGGGTAGGCCACCGCCAGGATCTGGAACATCAGGGGGTCCATGGTTCGACGGGCACCCCTCCCACGTTGGGAGGCCATCCCCAGCTGAGCCTCCGCCGCCTTCTTGCTCCAGCGGCGAATGTCCTCCCATCTCTTCCGGCAGTGGGTGCTCCGTCTGTGGTGGACCCCCAGGGTCCGGACGTCCTTGGCGATGGCACGCCAAATATCCTTCTTCTGGTGGGTGCTGACCTACATGAAATGTACAGGGAAAGAAGAGAAGTCATTACCAACTGCACCATCAAAGTGAGTGGCCCCCATCCCTACCCTTGCCATGTGGCACATGCACCCACCATCTTTCATGCACGCAGAACTCTGCCCCCTTCCCTCTTACAACCAGCCCTCTCCACACAGGCATAGCCCATACAACATGCTCCCTGTGTACTTACCTGTTGGTCTGGAGGACCGTAGAGTAGCGTGAACTGGGAGAGGACCCCGTCGACTAGCTTCTCCAACTCCTCCGATGTGAAGGCAGGGGCCCTTTCCCCAGACGCACAAGCCATTGTCTTTTCCAGACCGAGGTCACAGCAGCACTTGCAGTGTAGGTCCTCTCCTGTCGAAGATCAGGTATCGAGTGATTCAACAGCTAGAAAATGGCGGTCACGTCCGCAGCGGTGGGTACCATCACCGCCGGCGTACATTGTACATTGGCTCCTGGGACCCATAGGGTCGAATGTTAACCAATGCAGCATTGCGCAGCGGTCTCCGACCGCCTACCGCGACGGTGTACAACGCCAGCGCAGTTACCTCACATCCCATTGCCCCACTTTAGAGGTCAGGCAGCTGCCATTTCAGGGGCCCACATGGCCTAATTACCAACTGCGTCACACATACCTAGGCCTACTCTCAACACACATACAGGCCAGATTTTGTGTATGAATCATGTTCTGTGTATACTGTGGGTACATACCTCTGACTTGTTTGACTCCCTGGTCGCTGTTGTCCTTCATAGGCACCATCCGCTGGGACATGTGAGGAGATGGCGGAATCCTCCGGTGTACCGACCGCTGGTGGACCTTTCGACAATGGAGGAAAGAAATCTGATAATCACCCACAGGTTTGACCGTGCCACAATCCAGGAACTGTGTACCCAGTTGGAGCCAGACCTGATGTCAGCAATCCGCAAACCCACAGGAATCCCCGACAAGTGCAGGTGCTATCAGTGCTCCATTTCCTTGCAAGTGGGTCTTTTCAAACAACTGTGGCCATGGCATCAGGGATGTCCCAGCCTATATTTTCCAACGTATTGTCCAGAGTGTTGTCTGCCGTGCTGAAACACATGCGGAGCTACATCGTTTTCCCTCATGTGGAGGACTTGCCTACAGTGAAAGGTGAATTCTATGCCCTTGGACGTATCCCCAACATGATAGGTGCCATTGATGGGACCCATGTGGCTTTGGTACCCCCCCCATAGGAGTGAACAGGTGTACAGGAACCGGAAGAGTTATCATTCCATGAATGTACAGATGGTACGTTTGGCCGACCAGTACATCTCCCATGTGAATGCCATGTCTCCTGGCTCAGTGCATGACGCCTAAATCATGCGGAATAGCAGCATCCCTTATGTGATAGGTCAACTCCAGAGGCATCGTGTGTGGCTATTAGGTGACTCTGGTTACCCCAACCTGTCATGGCTACTGACCCCAGTGAGGAATCCCAGGACCAGGGCAGAGAAACGCCACAATGAGGCCCATGGGCGTACTAGGAGGGTGATCGAGCGGACCTTCGGCCTCCTGAAGGCCAGGTTTAGGTGGATCCCTATTCTACTCACCAAAGAAGGTGTGCCAGATCATCGTGGCCTGCTGTATGCTTCATAACTTGGCTCTGCGACAACAGGTGCCTTTTCTGCAGGAGGATGGTCCAGATGGCGGTGTTGTGGCAGCTGTGGAGCCTGTGGACAGTGATGAGTAGGAAGCAGAGGAAGAAGACATTGACAACAGGGACTCAGTCATCCAGCAATATTTCCAGTGAAACACAGGTGAGAATACATTCCTGCCTACTACAAGTACTTTTACACTTCTACCTCTATCCTGTCTGTCGATTTCACCCAGTGTATGGTCACGGAGTTGTCACTTTCCCTTACGGTTTCACAGGTGTGGGTCCCAACGTGTGTCATCTGCTTAGATTCCTCAGGGACTAGAGCTGTGTGACATAGGTATGTTGACATTACAATTTCCTGAAAATGTTGTCACTGTACTTGCAAATACACTATTTCAAAATCAGAGACAGACTCCAGATCTTTTGGCGCTTTAGGTGTGTTTATTTACATACAAAATATTGGAGGGGAAGTTAAATGGTGAGGGGAGATGGCGGAGGAGTGTCCATGGCAGAGTCCAGTCTATTTGTCTCATAGGTGCATTGCCCATATGGGCATAGGAAGTGGAGCTGGGCAGTTTCAATATGGACAGGGTGACAAAGTGGGACAGTGGGTTGACAATCAGGGTGGTCTCATTTCGTGGCGGGGGTCTTGGCATCGTGCTCTGTCTTGTTCCTGGATCTCAGGGACCGTTTGCAGGGTGGTTATCCGTCTGCAGAGGGTGGGGTGCTGGTGTGGTGGTCCTGTGGCGGTGCCTCCTGTCCACTAGCGCCGGCGGAGGTGGTGGGCAGTTCATCGTCCATCCTAATGTCAGGGGCCCCTTGTTGTGCCACAGTGTCCCTCCTGGTGTTGAGTATTTCCTTCAGCACCCCTACGATGGTGCCCAGGACAGAGCTGATGGTTCTGAGTTCCTCCCTGAACCCCAAATACTGTTCCTCCTGCATGCGCTGGGTCTCCTGAAACTTGGTCAGGACCGTTGCCATCGTCTCCTGGGAGTGGTGGTATGCTCCCATGATGGAGGAGAGGGCCTCGTGGAGAGTGGGTTCCCTTGGCCTGTCCGCCCCCTGTCGCACAGCAGCCCTCCCAGTTCCCCTGTGTTCCTGGGCCTCCGTCCCCTGGACCGTGTGCCCACTGCCACTGCCCCCAGGTCCCTGTTGTTGGGGTGGTAGGTTATCCTGGGTTCCCTGTAGTGGTGGCCACACAGCTATGGGCCCGCTGGGTGGGTGCTGTGCTGGTGTTACCAGAGGGGGGAAGGTCTGTGGTGACCTGTGCCTGTATGAGGGGAACCGACTGTCCCGAGGCCCACAATGGTCTGGGCTGGTCATCTAGATCAAGTTGGACAGAGCTGCTGTCATCACTGTGGGCCTCTTCTGTGGGTGGGGTGGAGAAGTCTGGACCCTCCTGTCTGGTGACGTTGGGTAGTGGTCCTGCAGGGGTGGAAAAGCATGATTATTGCATCTGTGTGTGTCATGGTGTGCAAAGGGTGGGTGAGCGTGTACCCCAGTGCTGGCATTCCTGTGTGGGGGCTTGTGTGATGATGTTTTAGGCTGGTGTATGGGTATGTGCAGTGGGCATGCTTTAGTGATGGGTGTCCATGAGTTGTTGTTGCATGCAGGGCTTGGTGTTGGGATGTGTGGTTTGTGATATTGGGACATTTGTGAGGAGTTGGAGTGATAGGGGTGGGGGCGAGGGTGAGGGTATGTGTTAGCATGCAGGTAGGGTGGGGGATATGGTAGTTAAAGGTTTGACTTACCGGAGTCCATTCCTCCACCGTCTCCTGAAAGGCCCTCAGAATGCAGAATCGGCAAGACCTGCTCCTCCCATGTTGTTAGTTGTGGGTGAGGAGGTGGGGGTCCGCCGCCAGTCCGCTGTACCGCCTGGTGGTGCCTTGAGACCACAGAACGCACTTTCCCCCATAGGACGTTCCACCTCTTCCTGATGTCGTCCCGATTTCTTGGGTGTTGTCCCACTGCGTTGACCCTGTCGACTATTCTTCGCCATAGCTCCATCTGGCTCTACCATGACACTGAGCTCCTCCTCAGAGAACCTGGGGTGTCTTTGCCGTGTCATGGGGTGGTGTAGGTGATGTGTGGGGTGGTGTGTGTGGTGATAAGTGTGGTGATATGTAGTGGTGTGTGGTGTTTTGTGCGTGGAAGTTGTGTGGGTGATGGTGTTGTGTGCCTGAGGCTGCTAGTTTGCGGATGGTGGTGTCTCTCTCTGGCTTTCTCTCTGTAATAGTGGTCATAGGGGTTTGTGGGTGATGTGGGTGTGTGTTTTATATTGTATTGGGTGTGTGGGAGTGGTGTGTGTATGTGTATCAGGTGTGTGTATTTCGAATTGTCCAATGTGGCGGTGTTTTGTAGAAGTGTGTGTATTTTGAGCGCGGCTGTGTGTACCGCCAATGGAATATCGCGGTTGAAAGACCGCCGCATGGATTCGTGTGTCGTGATAGTGTGGCCGTATTTCTGTTGCCGTGACGGTGGAGGTTTTGTTTTTGCCAGTTTATCACTGACCTTTGGTGTGGCGGACTTGTGTGGGTGTCTGAATTTTGACGGATTTCGAGATGTGGGTCATAATAGCTGTGGCGGAATTCCACGGCCGCGCCGGTGTGTTGGCGGTCTTCTGCACGGCAGTAAGCAGCTTTTACCACCAATGTTGTAATGACCCCCTATATTTTAGTTTTTTCTTTTAATTTTCTATTTAAATGTTTCTTTTAATTTTTAATTTTATAGTATTTTTTTATAATTTTAATTTTTATTTTTTTAGGTTTTTGATTTTATTATTTCCAATTTTGTGTTTTTTTGTTTTAATTTTAATTTTTAAAATTTTTGTTCTTTTTTATTTATTTTTTATTTTTTTTCATTTTATTTAATTCTGCAATTTGCCTTGATCCATCCATCCATCTATCCATCCACCCATTCCTCCATTCATCCATCCATGCACCGAAGGCACACAGTCACGCTACTGCATTCAGTTTATTTAGGTGTATAATAATTCTATTTCCTACTGAACACCTTGGCTGCAGTGCACTGCAGACACATCAGCAGCATAAATAATTTTTTAATGATTGTTCCATTTCACCTGAACCACCTTGCCACCATAGGTTTTTTAAGGATTATTCCATTTATCCATGCACCTCTCTCTGACTGCCACAGGTGTTTCCTTTACAGATTGAGATAAAGCAAAGAGCGATATCTGCATGTTGCAATGCCTGATTTGAAATGAAATTTTATAGTATGGTGGTGTGGGTTGACTTTACAATGTTTGAGTAAATTGATATTTATTACATAAGTAACCAACTGCGCTAATATTGCATTTGTCTGTACTAGTTCAAAATGCAACAACGCCATGTTTCACTAACTACATGTTTTTCTTGCTTAGTTGCTTTTAGGTGCATAAGAGAAGAGACGTCACATCACCTGCAGTACTGCCAAAGAGAAAGCCTGTACAGTAAGCCCTCCAATCTCCTGCACTTGTGTAGGTTAGTGCCACTGCCAACTGAGAGATTTAGGATGGCCCCAAAGAAATTTTCTCCCAAGAAAGTGGTCAGTGAGAAGAAGCAGCTTTCTACCAGTGGCGTGCCAACCACAACCTTTTTCAAGAGACGTGTGCCTGCTACACCAGCCTCTGAGAAGGAACCTAAGAGCAGGACTCCTGCATCACCAGCACCACCCTATTCTAAGCCCCAGACCATGTCTGTCAGTGAGGCAGCCACTGCAATCGTGGCGACGCCAACAACCAGTGATGCTGAATTCAATTTGCCCCTTTCGCAGAGTAGTACCCAGTCACTTCAGGAAACAGAGCACAGTGGACAGCAGCAGCCAGCAATAGTAGATCTTCCCAGAGTTGGAGCAGGACAGGAGGTCAAGCTTTCTGCCAATCAAGAACCTCCTCTTTTAGAAACCATGGCCCCCAGATCTCCAGCAAGAAAAAGAAAGGGCACTACTCCACCATCTTCTCCGAGCAGCACTTCTGATGACAATGATAGGGACATGGAGTGAACTCTGTCAGAGTCCGGTAGACACCAGGAAAAGAAAGGGAAAATAAAATTTCCGGAAAGCCTTAAAGTCATGAAAGGGGATGATGGTGAGGAGGGTGATGACGATGAGCCAGTCATTGTGGGAGCTAGGACAGAATAGTCCGACATTACTATCCAACCTGCTCCGAGGGATGTGTCACAGGCAGCACAGCCAGCTCTCATATTTGTAAGGCCCCAGCAGAGTCCTGCACCAACCCCTACCTCAGTAAAAGTATGCACTGTTGAGAGACGATTGACACACCCACCTACCTCCACTTCTTCTTCAGACATAGGCAGTGGTGCAGAAAGAAAGTACTTCTTCCCAGTTTGGGACTTTTTTAAGATTAGCAAACAGGAGGAGAACATTGCAATATGCTCTTCTTGCTACGTGAGTGTTCATCAAGGTAAGCCTGGTTCAAATTATGGTACTGGAGTCCAGGTGACCCATATGAAAAAACATCATGCAATCTGGTGGGAGGAACACCTTAAAAAAATTGCTGAATGTAGTCATGGTGGTCAAGGTGAGGAGAACCTGTAAACATCAGCTAAAACTACTACTACACAGTAGAAGGTGAGGAAGAAGAGGGTGACATCCGCCCGTAAAGCAGGAATGTCCCTAGTAGTGCCCCAGAATTACCCACCTCAGCGACCTCACAATGGCACAGGAAGACTTGGAGTCAGATGGAGACACTATGGCATATGGTGACTGACTGCACCACGACACACACTGAGTCTACCACTGCCTACATCTCAAAAGTTGTCTGTGTCAGTGGCCCCACAAATGAAGAAAATCTAGACTACTATTACAGGCATGTTTGAGCAGGAGGAGGCCCTACATCTGTGACCAACCAATGGCTTTTTTGTACAATGGGAAGTTGTCAAAAATGTTAGTGCTGGACCTCCTCCCTTTTTCTTTTGTGGAAGAAGTTGGATTCTTAGAGTTTGTGGCAGCCATCTGCCTGAAATAGAAGTTTCCAAGTTGGACCTATTTTCCCAGAGTTGTCACTCCAGCCATGCATCACAATGTGCAGCAATGGACTGGACAAGCTTTGAGGAAAGTGTTGTCCACACCTTGCTCCTGATGACAGACATGTGGACCAGTTGTCAGGTTACTGGTTACATGTGCATCACTTCACAATGGATCTCTTTTGCGGGGATAAAGCAAAAGCCATCTACAGATCTTGACCCTGAAGAAATTTTTAAGAACGTTTGGCGGCATGCAACAGTAGCCATGTTTGCCATGGAGAAATCACATACAGCTACAAACGTCTTGGACAAAATAATAGCAAGGTGTCTGAATGGCTGCAACACAGAGGTCTCTGAATAGGATTTGTTGCCGGGGACAATGGCAGTAACAAAGTCAAGGCCATGGCAGACAGTGGCTATTTCAGGATCCTGTGTTTGGCGCACTGCATCAACCTGGTTGTGCAAGACTTTCTCAAAAAAAGAAAACATAGGGCCTCATTAGGAGTTTGGCGGTCCCACCGCCGGAGCATGCCCCCACTCTATTACAAGGTTTCTGCTGGTCTGACAGGGCTGACCAGTACAAATCACAGTGCTACGAGATACCACTCAGATCCCTTAAAGGTGCAAAGTGCTATCTCGTAGCACAGAGGGGGCCGACCAACACCCATGGCATGCACACTGTCTGCAAAGCAGACAGTGCGCATTCTGATGGTGCTGGGCAGGGGGGCCCCTGCACAGCTCATGCCATAGGCCATAGGCATGGGTGATGCAGGGGCCCATCTGTGGCCCCAGCACTTGTTTTCTGCCAGCATTTTCATGGCGGGGAACCCGCTATGAAAAGGCGGTCATAGAACAAGGTTGTAATCAGTCAGGTGGTGTTGAGTTCAGCGCTGCCCTGGCTGACTACAAACAAGAACACCGTCACCCTGGGAAACAACCTGAACAACTACGTTTGAATTACTACTTGCTTTAACAATGAATCTTGAAGAACTACTGGGTCTTAACAACGAAGTTTTGAACAACTACTGGTTTAAGAACGATTTTACCTTAACAACTAAGGCCAGAACAACAAATTTTTAAGTAAGTGAATTATTTTTTGATTAATTTTAAGGTGAGTTTTGTGTTTTGTTTTTTATTTGTTTAGGGTTTAATTATTATATGTTTAATTTTTTAAAGTATATTGTGTAGATTAAGTAATGGATTCTATGGGTTGTGGATGTTATGGGTGGGGTATTGTATTAATACTCAGGTGTTTTTTTATATTTTGTAATTTATGTTGTGGGTTTAGGGGCGGGATATATGGGATGTAGGGGTTATGGTTGGGGAAGTGTATTAATACTCAGGTATTAATTTAAGTACTTGTGTTTTTTTATATGTTGTAATTTATGTTGTAGGTTTAGGGGCGGGATGTATGGGACGTAGGGGTTATGGGTGGGGAAGTGTATTAATATTCAGGTATTAATTTAAGTACTTGTGTTTTTTTATAAGTTGTAATTTATGTTGGGGGTTTAAGGGCGGGATATGTGGGACGTAGGGGTTATGGGTGGGGAAGTGTATTAATACTCAGGTAATAATTTAAGTACTTGTGTTTTTTTATATGTTGTAATTTATGTTGTGGGTTTAGGGGCGGGATATGTGGGACGTAGGGGTTATGGGTGGGGAGGTGTATTAATACTCAGGTATTAATTTAAGTACTTGTGTTTTTTTATATGTTGTAATTTATGTTGTGGGTTTAGGGGCGGGATATGTGGGACGTAGGGGTTATGGGTGGGGAGGTGTATTAATACTCAGGTATTAATTTAAGTACTTGTGTTTTTTTATATGTTGTAATTTATGTTGTGGGTTTAGGGGCGGGATATGTGGGATGTAGGGGTTATGGGTGGGGAAGTGTATTAATACTCAGGTATTAATTTAAGTACTTGTGTTTTTTTATATGTTGTAATTTATGTTGTGGGTTTGGGGGCGGGATTTATGGGATGTAGGTGTTATGGGTGGGTAAGTGTATTAATACTCAGCTATTAATTTAAGTACTTGTGTTTTTTTATATGTTGTAATTTATGTTGTGGGTTTAGGGGTGGGATATATGGGATGTTGGGTTTATGGGTGGGCGAGTGTTTTAATATTCTGGTATTAATTTAAGTACTTGTGTTTTTTTATATGTTGTAATTTATGTTGTGGGTTTAGGGGCAGGATGTATGGGATGTTGGGTTTATGGGTGGGCGAGTGTTTTAATATTCAGGTATTAATTTAAGTATTTGTGTTTTTTTATATGTTGTAATTTATGTTGTGGGTTTAGGGGCAGGATGTATGGGATGTAGGGGTTATGGGTGGGGAAGTGTATTAATTCTCAGGTATTAATTTAAGTATTTGTGTTTTTTTATATGTTGTAATTTATGTTGTGGGATTAGGGGCGGGATATGTGGGTTGTAGGGGTTATGGGTGGGGAAGTGTATTTATACTCAGGTATTAATTTAAGTACTTGTGTTTTTTTATATGTTGTAATTTATGTTGTGGGTTTAGGGGCGGGATATGTGGGATGTAGGGGTTATGGGTGGGGAGGTGTATTAATAGTCAGGTATTAATTTAAGTACTTGTGTTTTTTTATTTGTTGTAATTTTTGTTGTGGGTTTTGGTGTGGGATATATGGGATGTAGGGTTTATGGGTGGGGAAGTGTATTAATATTTGGGTATTAATTTAAGTAGTTGTATTTTATTAAAATTTGGCATTTATGTTGTGGGTTTAGGCGTGGGATATATGGGATCTAGGAGTTATGGGTTGGCAGTTTATTAGTAGTTTGGTATTATTTATTGTATTTAATTAATTGTTTATTTTTTTTATTGAAAGTATATTTAGAATTAGGGGTGGGATATAGGGGATGTAGGGTTTATGGTTGGGGTATTGTTTTTATGAATACGTATTTTTTTCTATGTTTGAGTTTTTTTTTATTTATGTTATTTTTTTTTGGGGATGCAATTTGCTTTATTGGTGGATTATGATTTGGACATGTATTGATAGTTTATAATTTTTTTATTATGGGTGAATTATTTTTTTGTGTTATATTTTTAGGTTTTGTATTTTTTTTTTGTTATTGAAGGTGTAAAAATTAATTAGTTTTAAAATAGTTATGTTTGAAAATGTATATTTGATTTTTTAATAGTATAGTAGTTGGTATAGTAGGTTTTGGAATATAATAATTTTTTTTTTTTTTGTTAATATTCATCAGATTAAAAAAAAAACAGATTTTTAAAATTTGTTAAAATGTTTTTTAATTTTTATTTTTATTATATTTTTTTTTATGTGATGTAATTAATATTCTTCATATTTTTAAATTATTTTTTAGGATGTATAATTTTTTATATATATTAATTTGTCTTAATATTAGTTCTAAAAATTAGTTAGTTAAATAATTATTTATAGATTATATATAGAATTGTTTTATTTTTTGTAAGTGTTAAAAAATTTTGCATTTGCAATAATGTTTTTTTTCATGCAAATTTAATTTAAAAAAAAAAAAAGATGCCATTCATTTTTTTAAAAATATTTTTTATTTTGAACATAAGCAAGTTTAAAAAATGCAAAAAAATGTGTTTAAGTATTATTTGATATTTACATATTTATAGAATTTTTTTATTATTTATTTATATTTCTTTATCTATTTTTAGTGTTATTTTGTTAATTTCCCTATTATAGTCTATGAGTGAAATAGTCAGTTTTCTATTTTTAGTGCTCTTCCATGTTTACGTTGTTTGACGTCTTCTGTATTCAGTCGGAGGAGCGTCGCGGTCAAGATAGGATGGAAGCGGAGACCTCGTTCAGGTAAGTGGGATTATAACTTTTTTTACAGTATGTAGTCAAGTATTTTTATTACAGAAATAGTTGTCGGAGGTAGTTATAAGGTAGGTAGTAGATTTTCGGTGTTTGTTATGTTTGTTATGTTTAATTATTTCTTTTCGTATACTTTTGTATACGATAGTGGTTTAGTAAAAGTAAACAAATTTGTTTAGCAGTGTTATATCTTATAAATTATTATACTGCTTTTGTAGTAGTTGGAAAGAATTGAATATATTTTTGAAAAATTTAGTTTGGGGATTTTTGAGGGAGTCAGTTGTTCGTTTTATGAAAAAAAATGTAGTTTATCGTAATAGGGTTTGTGGTTAATTTTTTTTGTGTTAGTAGTATCCTTTATATCGTTTTCATGTCTTTTTCTTGATAGTTAATGTTTTCATTAATAATGTGGTTTTGGTTAGTATGTGATACATTTTTTTACTTTTTTTAGTAAAAAAAAAGTATATTTGGTATTTTACATTTTTTTTTATATTTTTCCAATTTCTGGTTTAGTAAAGTATTATATTTTATTTCTTTGATTGTTATTATAGTATATAGAGTTGTTTTTTTTATCATCAATTTAATCTGAATATTTGTTAATTGTTTTTGGATGATTAATGTTTTTTTTTTTTTTTTCTCAGTATGAGATGCTTCTTTCTATATTAATGAAGAAGATTTATTCACCATCATGTGTTTGGATAAAGACATGAAAACTTCAAAGGTAGGAACAATATTTGTTGTGCAAATTTAGTGTAAAAAAAAATGTGAAAAATGCCAATTTAATTCATGGTGTTTGTTTTTTTTAGAACTGGCAAGTAATTTTTTCAGTAGGTTAGTTGTTGTTAGTAATGTAGAATATATGCTAGACTGTTGAGGTAGTCTGATGGTGTTATTGTATCAAATTGTTGTATTTTTGCCAAAATTCTTTCGGTCATTTCTTTGCTTTTTTTACTTGTGCTTGGATTCAGGCTACCTGACAGTGATTGAGCAAGTCTCATTTCTTGGAAACTTTGTTCCTTTTTCAAAATTTCCATGAAATGATACAGGTTTGAGTGGGGTTTACCTATTACTTTATTGAAGGCGTTGTGCCATCCTTCTATGGCATTATTAGTCTTTGCACCACCTTCTAAACAGGTTTGGTAGCAGTTCCACCATTCTATTGGAAATCTTGGCTTTCGTCTGCGACCAGATCTGTTTAGGTGTCCAATCCAGGTTTCTTCGAAGTAATTTAGTAAGGGTTCTAATTTGTCTTCATTTTCTGTATAATAGTTAGACTCTGTTATTGTGGTGTAATACTCATCTACTTTTGTAGGTGGTACAAAGCATAATGCTGTGAGTTTTTTTAATTCAAATTGTAGTATGCAATCTGAGAAATATTCTCTACTTAGAGATGCTTTTTGTATTCTACGCCAATATGCTTGTGAAAAGTGGAAAAAGCATCCTTGAATTTGGGTTTGTGGATATATTTTTAGTATTGTATTTATCATTGATAATTCGATCTAGTATTACTTTTCTAGGTGTTTTATTTAGTGTTTTGTTTTTGATTGTTGATAAAAATTCTATGTAAGTAGAGGAATGTTTATCAGGTAGTAATGCATACACTAGGTGGATTGTAGTGTTATTTTTTGTGGCATGTATGGTGTAAATTTGAGTGAATGGATGGGGTGTAGATTTAAAGGTTCCATCCATCATCCAAATTTCACTATTTTGTAGGATTAGTAAGTTGGATGTTGTGCTGAATATTAGTATTCTTTTTTTAGGGTTTTCGTTGTCGTGGATGAGGAAAGTTTCTTTGGAGAAGGTAATTGTTAGTTCTGGGGGGATGTTAATGTCCTCATAGGTTTGTGGTGTTATATGTTGGGGATTACTTGCCAGTCTTTCTCGTTGAAATATTCTCCTAAGGTTTGGTACAGAAGGCATGCTACCGGAAATCTGTATTGGAATATTTTGTACTACCTCCCTTATAACCTGTCCGCAGGAGTCATTGGAGGTATGTGCAATGTTTTTTATTTTTTGTATGTTTTCTCTTATTTCAATTTCTATTGCAGAGGCAGAGTGGTTGTGATCTGTTGTTTTAACAACAGTGTTTTCTAGAGTTACAGCTCTGCTTCTACAATGTGAAGAGTAGAATTGTACACACCTCCAATGGCTCCTGAGGTTGACAACCTTGTCTCTGCAATAAAGATAACCTTCATACTTTAGTAGCTGGTTTCCGGTTCTTGAGGTTATGTAACTTGCTTCTCCTTGCGATGCCATTTGTGAAATATCTGTAAATAATATAAAAGAAATAGGTTAAAAGAAGTTTGCAGTTTTTATTATTAAATTTGTGGTGGATTTAGTTTACCACTTAGTAAGTTAATTAATATATAATGTATTCTATTTGTAATTATTTGGGGTAGGTGGTTTATTATCTTTTATATTTGGTGATTGTGTGTTATTTATTGAGGTAAGTCATTTTTGCTTTTAGATTTGTATTTGTGGGTCTATTGTGGTCCTAGTTTTTGTTATGAGGTAAGTAGTTGGTGGAGTTGTAATAGTATATTATTTAATAATTATTCTGTAGCACTTATGTTAATGTAAGTATCTAGTGAAGTTGCTTTGATTATTTTATAATGTTTTGAGTATTTGTAATGTGATATGAGGTAAGTACTTGGTGGAGGAGGAATAGTAATTTTAGTGTTATTTACTGTGTAGCAGCTGCAGTGACGTAAGTATGTGGTGGAGTTGTTATAGTACATTTAATTAGGTTAGTGGGGGGTTTTAGGTTTTGGGGTGGGTTTGGGGGGTGGAGTGTTTTTGGTTTTGGGGAGGGGGTAGAGGGTCAGGGGGTTTTAGGTTTTGGGGTGGGGACGGGGGGTGGGGCGTTTTTGGTTTTTGGGAAGTGGTGGAGGGTGAGGTGGTTTTAGGTTTTGGGGTGGGGTTGGGGGTGTGGGGCGTTTTTGGATTTGGGGAGTGGGTGTGGGGTCAGGGGATTTTAGGTTTTGGGGTGGGGTTGGGGGTGTGGGGCGTTTTTGGTTTTGGGGAGTGGGTGTGGGGTCAGGGGATTTTAGGTTTTGGAGTGGGGTTGGGGGTGTGGGGCGTTTTTGGTTTTGGGGAGTGGGTGTGGGGTCAGGGGATTTTAGGTTTTGGGGTGGGTTTGGGGGTGTGGGGCGTTTTGGTTTTGGGGAGTGGGTGTGGGGTCAGGGGATTTTAGGTTTTGGGGTGGGGTGGTGTGTTTTTAGTTTTGGGGAGGGGGTGGGGGGTTGGGTGTTTTTTGGTTTTGGGGTGGGGTTGGGGGGTGGGGCGTTTTTGGTTTTGGGGAGGGGGTTGGGGTGAGGGGGTTTTAGGTTTTGGGGTGGGGTGGGGTTGGGGGGATGGGGTGTTTTTGGTTTTGGGGAGGGGGTGGTGGGTTAGTGGGTTTTAGGTTTTTGGGTGGGTTTGGGGGGGTGCAGCGTTTTTGGTTTTGGGGAGGAGGTGGGGGTTACGGGGTTTTAGGTTTTGGGGTGGGGTTGGGGGGGGTGGGACGTTTTTGGTTTTGGGGAGGAGGTGGGGGGTTAGGGGTTTTAGGTTTTTGGGTGGGTTTGGGGGGGTGGGACGTTTTTGGTTTTGGGGAGGAGGTGGGGGGTTAGGGGTTTTAGGTTTTTGGGTGGGTTTGGGGGGGTGGGGCGTTTTTGGTTTTGGGGAGGAGGTGGGGGATTAGGGGGTTTTAGATTTTGGGGTGGGGTTGGGGGGTGGGACGTTTTTGGTTTTGGGGAGGGGTGGGGGTTCAGGGTGTTTTAGGTTTTGGGGTGTGGTTGGGGGGTGGCGTGAGGAATGTAGGATGAATGGTGCTTAGTAATTCTTTTTTCAAGTATGGTTTTACAATGAAATATTGTTGTTAAGGTATTTGTGGTAAGATTGTTAGTAGTAAGAACAAGGTTGGTAGTCTGTCTTTGTTGTTAAGGCTCTAGTTGTTTTGGAAGTTGGTGTTTTGTTGTAAAATTTATTTATGTTTATTGTGGAGCAGCTGTTTAGAGGTAAGTGTTTGGTGGAGTTGTTATAGTTATTTTTTTAAATATAATATATGTACTGTGTTTGTGAAGTGTTTTTAATTTTATAGAATTTATGTGTGTTTGGTGTTATGTTAAGGGGTATTTGAATAAGAATGTTTGTTTTGTTTTATTTAACTAGAAAATCTGGTTGTATGTTATAATGAAAATATTATACTTACTTTGAGTTTTTTTTCTTATTTCAGATGTTATTTTTTTTTAAATTGATTTCTTTCAATTTGTTAGGTCTTCTGGTGTTTTTTTGGGTTCTTGGAGTCTGTAAGAAATAAGAAAAAGTGTATTATTTAGTTTATTCTTTTGTTTTATTAATTATTTAGTTATTTTGATTTAGGAGTAATTTTTTTAGTAGGTTTCAAATTTGGTGAATAATATTTGGTTTTAGGTTAAATTTATTAGGTGATTTTTTTTTTTTAAACTAATTTGTATTTTTAATATTTAATATATATATTTTAATTCTATTATGGTATTCGTTATTTAACAATTTATTTAATGCATTTGTTTATGGTTTAGTGAAATTGTTTTTGAATAATGGTAATGGTTTGCCTTTGATGATGAAGGTGTTGTGTTTATTTTTTTGGTCAGATTCTTGATATTTATGTCTGTAACAAAATAGTACAAAAGGTATGTTAATTATATATTATTTTAGCTGTGGTATAGGTTAGTAAATTTCTTTATATTTATTTATGGATATTTTACCTTGTTATCTCAGTAGATGGCGGTCTTGGATAAATTATATTTTAATTCTTTTCCGTAGTGATATGCTCGTCTTCTCTGTAAGTTGTTCGGTCTAGTAATGAGTAGAAAATGGAGGTGGTTGGTATTTATATGTGTTTTTGTAACTATTGTTTTATTTGTAAATTGAATGTGTTTTGGATGTGTTTTTTTATTGCAAATTAGTTTGTGATGTTAGATTTATATAATTGTGGAGTGTATTTGTTTTGTAGTTTGTATTTTTTTTTATGTTCGTTCTCATTTGTTCAGTAGAGGAAGTACTTCCTGGGTCATGTAGAAAGTGTTGTAGGACTATCGTTTTATGTGGTTTTTTTTTTTAGTGTTGTGTTTGTTTTATAATTATTTAAGTATTATTTATTTTGTTTTAAAACTGTGTTTATATGTTTTGGATTTTTGTGATGTTTTGTGTTTTTGTATGTAGGAAATATATTATTATTTTCGATTTCGTTTTTTTTTTGCCTAGTACTGTAGTGGTTGTAATATTTTATTTATTAATCATTATTGTTTAGATGTGGTATTAATTATTAATATTTTTCGTTGTTTGGAGTTCGTTTTAAATATATTCGGTGTATAGGCGTTTTCGGTGTTGGGTAGTATTTGTTTGGGTATTCGGTGTTTGGCTAGTCGTTTGTTTGGGTAGTAGTTATTTTAGGATACGTTGTTTAAGTATTCGTTGTTTGGGTAGTAGATTGTTTGGTTATTAGTTATTTGTGGAGTCGTTATTTAGGTCATATTTTTTTGGGGTAGTTGTTATTTAGGTAGTAGTTATTTGTGGAGTCGTTGTTTAGATAGTCGTGGTTTACATAGTAGTCGTTTAATGGAAGATTAGTGATTTAGTGGTTTTCGTAGTCGTTAAATAGGTGTTCCTTGTTAAGGAATGATTTAGTTAATGTTTTTTTTCGTTGTTTAGACTTCGTTGTAAAATAATTTGTTTTATAGGTTTTTCGGTGTTGGGAAGTCGTTGTTTAAGTAGTAGTTGTTTAGGTAGTAGTGGTTTAGTGTCATATTCGTCACCCTGTCAGGATCTGTGATCCTGGCGGGGACATTAGTCTTTAGGTGGGTCTGCCGGTCTATCTTCGTAATGTGGTGGTTGGACTACCACAGCCACGGTGGTCCAACTGCCACCATGAGGCTGACGGTCCTGGGACTGCCAGCCTCGTAATGAGGCCAATAGTCAGCAACATACTGACCACCGGCAGACGAATCTGCACTCATTTCAGCCATTCTTTTAAAACCAGGAAGCAGTTGCGGATTATTCAGCATGGTAATAGAGTACCAGTTAAAGCCCTGATGCAGGAGGTGCCAACATTTTGAAACTTAACCTATTACATGTTGCAATGGCTGGTTGAGCAGTACAGACAGATCAATGACTATGTCATTCTAAGAGGAGGGGATGCATTTGGGAAAGCTATGACCATGGATACGGACAAATGGCCCCTAGTCAAATGCCTGGCACAGATGCTGCTCCCTTTTGAGGCTTTCATGTGGGAAGTTGGCTAGGAGGATAGTACGATGGGCCAAGCTATCCCGTTGTTGCATCTGATACAGGAGCAGCTAAAGAAGGTGTCTGAAAGGTTCACACTTGCAGGTGTGAACAAAAACTCAGAAGCACATGCCTTGGTTGAGAGCCTAAGCTATCGCCTGACTTTTAATGCAAGGCTGCAAAATGTCATTATCTCAGCAAAAGAATACATCTGTGTCACCCTGCTTGATCCATGCTACAAAAAAATTAGTCCCACCTTCATTCCTTTTTCTGAAAGGGATGTTTCAAAATACAAGAGGTGGATTGTTGAACAAGCTGGTGAACTAGAAGAAGAACGTCTGGAACTAAGTTCTGGGGTGCTAGCATCAAAAGAATCAGACCCAACCTCTTCACTGGCATGGTTTCAAGTGGCAGGTCTTAAGACCAGTGCAGAGGTGCAGGCAGAAGAGGTCGAGCAAGTGGCAGCACCAATCACACTTCAGAGGATGTTCCAGGAGTATCTGGATGACCCAAAAGAGGTGTGTGTGGAGCAGAACTCATTGGTGTATTGGTATGGGAAGATGCATCAATGTCCAGAGCTCAGCAGACTGGCAATAAAGTATCTGGCTTGTCCTGTAGCCAGTGTGTCTGCTGAATGTGTTCAGTGCAGCTGACGCAGTAGAGGGACCAGTCTCCCACCTCAAAATGTAGAAAGATTAACCAATATCAAAATGAACCTGCTTTTAATACCAGCTAATTACACTGTTCCAGAAAGACCATAGGAGGAGGAAGAGGATGATTGGTCAGAATCAAGTGTGTTTGCTGACCAACTTCTGGGTGAACCACATGAGTTTGAGGATGAACTCTACTTCCTGGATTGAGTATGCCAGTGCTACCATAGAACATTTTCATTATTTCTCACTGAACTTCTTTCTTTGTATTAAAAAAAATGTAGCTAGTGAAACATTATCTTTGTGTCAGATTTATGCTGTCCCACTATTTTTAGTCACATATATGGCCGGAATACAGTTGGACCGGTGTGCAGTGAAGAAGCCCCCTCATGCCCTTCAGGACATTGGAGACAATGCCTGCCGCCCTCACATGCCATTGCCTATACTTTTTTTTTTACATCACTTAGTAGGGCTGCCCCAGAAGATCATTAATTAAAAGACTGCCAGTACCAGTGCCAAATTCCAATGTGTTGCTACCATCAGAAAGGAGACAATATTTTGTGTCTATCACCATGTTTGAATCGGAAGAGGTAACTACTAACTATTGTATCAATGAGTGATGATATATTGAGTGTTTCTGATGTATGTGGGGGCTGGCAGCGGGGGGGGAGATCAACAAATATGTAAACTTGATTTCGATGACTTGCAATGTTTGGGGGCTGATGGGTGATAATTTTTTCCTGAAAGTGATTAGCCTTTCAAACTCAGCAAAATTTACCTGCAGGATCTACTCCTTTTTTCTGGTTACTCAGAGACCAGACCAGTCACTTTAGTTACCAAACACAAATCTACACAAAATATTCCAATTCTGTTTCTCTATTTGTTCTTCAGCAGCAGTGCACTATGCAGGTCTACCTCGCTCGGTTTGGGACTGCAATGGAGTACTCAGGAGGAGAAGGATAGAAGGACTCAGGGTGGGGCTACCTCAACAGCTAGAAGGAGAAAGTTATTGATTTCAGAGAGAAACCATGATGATGGCAAATACTCTGAGGCCTAATACTTACTCAGCTCTGTGGACTGGAGAGAGGTGCATTGATTTGGGAAATGCTGGTGAGTGTCTGTTTGCTGCATTGCTGACTCGAACATAAAACTCCTCTTTATGTTCTTGCTCTTTCTTTGAGTTTTCTTGGTACACGTCCAACTCCTCATAAAGTCTATCTTGCTTCTTTTTCTCCTTCTCTTACTTTATAATACAGTTTCTGTTTTTCAATATGCAGACCTTCTCCTAGTCCTCTCCTGCACAAACATAACTTAATGAAAGCTCAAAACTCCACCTTACGTACTTCACAGGTTCAGCCAGTCACCCATCAGTGATGGACATTCTGAGAAGAATGGATGAAGATGCACAGCCCAATTTGGTGATTCAGTATCATTTTCCTCTTTTTTAACAATCATAATTTTTAGAACTGGGTGGGTTAACTTCAATCCTCCATAGTTTGTATTTTTCAAACATAGAGGACATAACATTTAGAGATATACTATCTTGGGTCTCTCTGGGGCTGAAAGATTGTTTGCAATGCATTTAACTGAACTGTTTCATACTTATCCTTTCATCATTTCCTTCCACAACAGACTGATAATGGTGTGCTGCTCAGCGCCTAATGAATATTGTCATTGTTGCTTTTATGTAGTGTTTGTCTTTGTCACACCATTCCCCAAATCTTCTTTCCCTTCCATTCATCGAGCCCCTAACCCTCATCCCTTAGGCTGTGTGATTTATTGAGGTGTGACTTAATTTTACATCATAAATGGATCACACACATGCTGGGGCACATTTGGCGAAGGTGACACAAACTCACTGCATGATCCTCTATCACCACACCGTCCAAATATTCCACACCAAACCCCCTTAACATCATCATTTGTGCCTTGTGTTAGGTGTTGTGTAAAGGCTTAAACTTGTCCAACCACTTCTGACTCTGAGACCACTTCTCCTGACTCGAGGATTTCATTTCCTAAGTTTAGTTTTCATTAAATACTGGCTCTCCATTGCTCAGCAGAAGTTGATATTGCTAATGTTTATTATTATATCAGGACTTCTTTGTTGTGTTTCAAATTCTGTCATTGTGGTAGTCTGGTCTCAGTCTTTCCAAAGTTATGATGTGATATATAACCCACTATTTTTTCTTTCAGTCTGGCTGGCAGTGATGTATAACCCTTTTATTTATTATTCCTGCAGTTGGAGTTTGCATGGGTACTAGTGCCAACTTGTGTCTTCCCTAGTAGCACGTTAGCCTGCTACTACTCCTACCCCCTTATGTTAAGATAAGATGCTACCTTGGGAAAACCCTGCAGTAAGAAGAATGAGGTGTCAGCTCTTGTTTCATCTACTCAGGTAAGATAAGAACTATGGATTGAAGTGAACTTGTTTAGTTAGTAAATAACTTCTACAGAAGATGGTGCTGTTTGTGTGTATTTAGGTTTTTTATGCAAATTAGGCAATTAAATCATCCCCTAATGGTCAATATAGTTACAGAGGGCAGTAGAGCAAGGGTATAAGTAAATGATATAATTTTTTTAGCTAAAAATCAGGCTACACTAAAATGCAGCAGTGCAAACTAAAACACCAAAATAAAGATTTGAGGCATAAATTAGTAAAAATGTTTTTATTTTTATAACTAGAAAACCCAACCTTTCCACCCACACAGGCCTACCCCACTACCCAAACAAATGACCCCATCCCCAAAAGTTCAACGAAAGTCTACATCAAAAGAAACAAAAGTCCACAACAAAAGTCCAAAACACATAGGGGGTCATTACAACATTGGCGGTAAAAGCCGCTTACCGCCGTGCAGAAGACCGCCAATACACCGCTGCGGCCGCGGAATTCCGCCACAGCTATTATGACCCACATCTCGGAATCCGCCGAAATTCAGACACCCATACAAGGCCGCCACACCAAAGGTCAGTGTTAAACTGGCGAAAACAATTCCTCCACCGTCACGCCAACAGAAACACGCCCATGCTATTACGACCCACAAATCCACGCGGTGGTCTTTCAACCGCGGTATTCCATTGGCGGTACACACCGCCACGCTCAAAATACACACACATCTCCAAAACACCGCCACATTGGACAATTCCAAATACACAAACCTGAGACACATACAAATACCACTCCCACACACCCAATTCAATATAAAACACATACCCACTTCACCCACAAACCCCTACGACCAGAAATTTTGAGGAAGCCGAGAGACAGAAAGCACAGCAATTGAGAACCCCACCACACAGAGGCACACAACACCATCACCCACACAACAATCCACGCACAAAACACCACACACCACTACACATCACCACACACATCAACACTTACACCACCCCACACAGCACCCACACCACCCCATGTCACGCCAAAGACACCCCAGGTTTTCTGAGGAGGAGCTCAGGGTCATGGTGGAGAAAATCCTACGGGTAGAGCCACAGCTATTTGGCTCACAGGTGCAGCACACCTCCATAGCCAGGAAGATGGAGCTATCGCGCAGAATCGTGGACAGGGTCAACGCTGTGGGACAGCATCCAAGAAATTGGGAGGACATCAGGAAGAGGTGGAACGACCTACGGGGGAAGGTGCGTTCAGTGGTCTCCAGGCACAACATCGCGGTACAGAGGACTGGCGGCGGACCCCCACCTCCTCACCCACAACTAACAACATGGGAGGAGCAGGTCTTGACCACCATGCAATAATCATGCTCTTATACCCCTGCAGGACCACTACCCAACGTCACCACACAGGAGGGTCCAGACATCTCCACTCCACCCACAGAAGAGGCCCACAGTGATGACAGCAGCTCTGCCCTACTGGATCCTGATGACCAGCCCGGACCATCGTGGGCCTCGGGACAGTCGGTTCCTCTTGCACAGGCACAGCCCAACATTGACCTTCCACCCTCTGGTAACGCCAGCACAGCACCCACCCAGCGGGCCATACTTTCGTACCCAGGACACGTCAATCAGCCAGCGGTGTGTCCACCACTACAGGGAACCCAGGATAACCCACCACCTCAACAACAACAGGGACCTGGGGGCAGTGGTAGTGGGCACACGGTCCAGGGGACGGAGGCCCAGGAACACAGGGGAACTGGGAGGGCTGCTGTGCGACAGGGGGCGGACAGGCCAAGGGAACCCACCCTCCACGAGGCCCTCACCTCCATCATGGGAGCATACCACCACTCCCAGGAGACGATGGCGACGGTCCTGGCCAAGTTTCAGGAGACCCAGCGCCTGCAGGACGAACAGTATTTGGGCTTCAGGGAGGAGCTCAGAACCATCAGCTCTGCCCTGGGCACCATCGTAGGGGTGCTGAAGGACATACAAAAGACCATGGGGGACACCGTGGCACTCCAAGGGGCCCCTGACACTAGCCTGGACGATGAACTGCCCACCACCTCCACCGGCGCTAGTGGACAGGATGCCCCGCCACAGGACCACCACACCAGCACCCCACCCCCTGCAGATGGAGAACCACCCCGCAAGCGGTCCCTGAGATCGAGGAACAGGACAGAGCAAGAGGGCAAGACCCCTGCCAGGAAATGAGACCACCCTGATTGTCATCCCACTGTCCCACTTTGTTACCCTGTCCATACTGAAACTGCCCCAGCTCCACTTCCTATGCCCATATGGGCAGTGCACCTGTGTGACCAATAGACTGGACTCGGCCATGGACATTCCTTCACCGTCCCCCATCATCATTTTACAACCCCCCCCTCCATTTTTGAGCACTTGAATAAACATCCTTGAAGCACAAAACAATCTGGAGTCAGTCTGTGATTTAGTAAATTTGTATTATCAATGACAGTGTCAAAATGCGTTCTCAATTGTAAAGCCAACATACCTATGTCACACATCACAAGTCCATGAAGGATGCTAGCAGATGACACACGTTGGTAACCACACCTGTGAAACCGTAATGGAAAGGTACAACTCAGTTACCAAATACTGCTACTAAATGACAGACAGGATAGAGGTAGAAGTGTGAAAGTGAATGTGATAGTAAAATAAACTGTTCTCACCTGTGTGTCACTGGAAATATTGCTGTATAACTGACTCCCTGTTGTCTATGTCTTCTTCCTCAGATTCCTTCTCATCACTGTCCACAGGCTCCACAGGCTCCACAGCTGCCACAACACCGCCATCTGGACCTTCCTCCTGCAGAAAAGGCACCTGGTGTCGCAAAGCAAGATTGTGAAGCATCGAGCAGGCGATGATGATCTGGCACACCTTCCTTGGTGAGTAGAATAGGGAACCACCTGTCATATGGAGGCACCTGAACCTGGCCTTCAGGAGGCTGAAGGTCCGTTCGATCACCCCCCTAGTCCGCCCATGGGCCTCATTGTAGTGTTCCTCTGCCCTGGTCCTGGGATTCCTCACTGGGGTCAATAGCCAGGACAGGTTAGGGTAACCAGAATCCCCTAATAGCCACACGCGGTGCCTCTGGAGTTGACCTATCACATACGGGATACTGCTATTCCGCAGGATGTAGTCGTCATGCACAGAGCCAGGGAACATAGCATTTACCTGGGAGATGTACTGGTCTGCCAAACACACCATCTGTACATTCATCGAACTCTTCTGGTTCCTGTACACCTGTTCACTCCTGTGGGGGGGGACCAGAGCTACGTGGGTCTCATCAATAGCACCTATGGCGTTGGGGATATGTCCAAGGGCATAGAAGTCACCTTTGACTGTAGCCAAATCCTCCACCAGAGGGAAAATGATGTAGCTCCTTACGTGTTTCAGCAGGGCAGACAACACTCCGGACTACATGTTGGAAAACATAGGCTGGGACATCCCTGATGCCATGGCCACTGTTGTCTGAAAAGACCCACTTGCAAGGAAATGGAGCACTGACAGCACCTGCACGTCAGGGGGGATTCCAGTGGGATGGCGGATTGGTGACATCAGGTCTGGCTCCAACTGGGTACATAGTTCCTTTATCGTGGCATGGTCAAACCTGTAGGTGATGATCAAATGACGCTCCTCCATTGTCAACAGGTCCACCAGCGGTCGGTACCCTGGAGGATTCCGCCATCTTCTCAAATGTCCCAGCTGACGGTGCCTAGGAAGGACAACAGCGACCACAGAGTCAACAAATTCCCAGGTATGTACCCACAGATACACAGAACACTACACAAAACACAAAACTGTTCCTGTATGTGTGTTGAGTGTAGGCCTAGGTATGTGTGACGCAGTAGTAAATGAAGCCATGTGGGCCCCTAAAATGGCAGCTGCCTGACCTCTAAACTGGGACAATGGGATGTGAGGTATCTGCGCTGGCGTTGTACACCGTCGCAGTAGGCGGTCGTAGACCGCGGTGCAATGCTGCATTGGTTAACATTGGACCCTATGGGTCCCAGGAGCCAATGATGAAGTGCGCCGGCGGTGATGACACGCACCGCCGCGGACGTCACCGCCGCGGACGTGACTGCCATTTTCTATCTGTTCAATCACTCGATACCTGATCTTCGACAGGAGGGGACCTACACTGCAAGTGCTGCTGTGACCTCGGTCTGGAAGAGACAATGGCTGCTGCGTCTGGGGAAAGGGCCCCTGCCTTCACTGCTCAGGAGTTAGAAAAGCTAGTCGACGGGGTCCTCCCCCAGTACACGCTACTCTACGGTCCTCCAGACCAACAGGTAATTACACAGGGAGCACGTTGTATGGGCTATGCCTGGGTGGAGAGGGCTGGATGTGAGTTGGAAGGGGGCAGAGTTCAGGGAACATCAAGGAGTGTGAATGATTGTGCCACATGGCAAGGGTAGGGATGGGGGCCACTCACATCGACGGTGCAATTGGTAATGACTTCTCTTCTTCCCCTGTGCATGTCATGTAGGTCAGCGCCCACCAGAAGAAGGGCATTTGGCGTGCCATCGCCAAGGACGTCCGGACCCTGGGGGTCCACCAGAGACGGGGCACCCACTGCCGGAAAAGGCGGTGGAGGCTCAGCTGGGGATGGCCTCCCAACATGGGAGGGGTGCCCGTCGCACCATGACCCCCTGATGTTCCGGATCCTGGCGGTGGCCTACCCGGAGTTGGATGGGCGCTTGAGAGCATCACAGCAGACACAAGGGGGTGAGTACACTCGCATTCTGGGGACTTTGCGTGCAGTAGAGGGGTCTGGGTGGGGGAGGAGGGCTGTGGGTTTCCCTAGGCCAGGGCGAGTTACGTAGGCTAGGCCCCTCTGTAATGCAGGCCATGTGTCACTCCACCCCACCTCAGTAGAGTGCCAAGTATAGGTATACATGCCCCTGTTGCATCTATGTGTGCAGATGTCCACCATAGCCATGTAGGCCAGATCCCAGGAATTGCATCTGTAGTGGCCAAGAGCACGGCGTAGTGCAGGGGGCTGCTGTGTCTGTATTGTCCCCCAACGGTAGCGGTAAGCCATGCACTCAACCTGTCTTTCTTCTGTCCCCCCCCCCTTTTCTGCTCTCCCTGTTCTTTTGTGCATCAGCATCATCAGGCGGAGGTACAGTGGCACCGGAGCACGAGGGAGTTGCATCCCACATGGCCATGGAGGGCCACACCACAGACTCTGAATACACCAGTGGGACGGAGGGCGAAGGGAGCTTCACATCGGGCACAGGATCACCAAACAGCGACACGGACTCATCCACTGATGGGAGCTCCCTTGTGGTGGCGGCAACATCTGTGCCCCCCACTTCTACAGGTACAGCCTCCACCTCCCCTACCAGCACCGCCCTCCCAGCAGCACCTCAGCGTTCGCCCCGTGCCCGCTCACTCAGGAGGGTGGGCATCACCTTCGCATCAGGCACCTCAGCCCCTGCCCCTGTCACCCCTGCTGCCCTCAGTGAGGAGGCCATTGACCTCCTCAGGTCACTCACTGTTAGGCAGTCTACCATTGTGAATGCCATCCAGGGTGTAGAACGGGAGTTGCAACACGGTATTGCATTCCTGGAGGGCATTCATTCTGGTCAGGCTGCCCTTCATCGAACCCTGCAATCTCTGGCCTCAGCACTGATGGCAGCCATTGTCCCTGTGTCTAGACTCCCCCCTCCAACTTCCTCCACCCAGACCAAATCCCCTGTACCCCAGCCTATCCCAAGCACACCATCAGACAAGCATGCATACACCTCAACACACACAAGTAGCTCAGGCAAACACAGGTACTCACACAAGCATCACCCACATACAGACACAGCAACATCCACTGCCTCCACTGTGTCCCCCGTCCTCGTCGTCTCCCTCCTCCCTCCCAGTGTCGTCTACACTCTCACCTGCATGCACTACATCTACAGGCACTACGACTCGCACCAGAACACCCAGAACCACACCCCGCTCAACTGCACTCACCACCCCCACTACCATTTACACGTCCCCTGTGTCCACTCCCAGTGTGTCTGTGATGCCCCCTCCCAAAGTATACAAACGCGGCCACTCACACACCCAACATCCATCCACCACACGACAGCCTCCAGTACCTGCACCTGCACCCAAATCACCTATAGTTACACCTCCTACAACCACCTCCTCTTCCTCCACTTCCAGACCCCCTCCAGCTACCCATCCCAGTCTTCATCAGCAACTCTTCCTCAGCAACGTTGACCTCTTTGCCCCCACCCCCACCCCTCCAATTGATAGGTCCCGTAGTAGCACCTCAGCCAAAAAAAGTCCAGTACCAGTGGTGCGTGTCAAAGGTGTGTGGAGTGCACCGGCCACCAGGGCAGCCAGTGTGACACGGAGCCAAAGCACTGCCAGTCCACCCCCTGTAAAGCACCTCAAGTTGGAAAGTGGCCGACGGGACAGGGTGAAGACTCCTGGCGGAAAACCTGCTCACAAGGGTCCCAGGGGGAGTGCCGAGTCAGCTGTGACTCCTCCAAAGGTGGTGAACGGCCAGAGGAAGTCTGCACAGTCTGGGAAGAGCAGCACAGCGGAGAAGGGCCCCATCCTCCCCGGCGGCCGGGACGCCACCGCCAGCACTGTCGTCACTGGTCCTGAGACCATCGCCAGAGTCAGTGCCCAGGAAGGCAGCAGTATTGTCACTTGTCAGGAGACCACCGCCGGAGTCAGTGCCCAGGAGGGCAGCAGTATTGTCACTGGTCAGGAGACCACCGCCGGAGTCAGTGCCCAGGAGGGCCCCGGCAGCCACAGCCCCGCTGGGCAATGAGGGACCGTCATGCCACACACCAATGCACAGGTCAGAGACCGCCATGCAAAAGAACCGCTGAACAGGGAAAAGACCGCAATGGTGAAGACCGCTGAACAGGGCAAAGCACCGCTGAACAGGGCAAAGCACCGCTGAACAGGTCAGAGACCGCCATGGCAAAGCACCGCTGAACAGGGAAAAGACCGCCATGGTGAAGACCGCTGAACAGGGCAAAGACCAACATGCCAAAGCACCGCTGAACAGGGCAAAGCACCGCTGAACAGGTCATAGACCGCCATGGCAAAGCACCGCTTAACAGGGCAAAGCACCACTGAACAGGTCAGAGACCGCCATGGCAAAGCACCGCTGAACAGGGAAAAGACCGCCATGGTGAAGACCACTTAACAGGGCAAAGACCGGCATGCCAGAGCACCGCTGGACAGGGAAAAAAACGCCACATCAAGCATCGTTATCCCATGTGCAGCTGGGACAGTGACAGGACAGGAACCGTCACGGGGAGCCTGATGCAGTCTGGGCACCATTCCCCCTCCAGAACCAGTGGAGACATGCATCCACTCTGTCTGTCCTTAACAGGATGAAGCACTCTGGGCACCAGACCCAGTGGAGAATGTTATCCACTTGAGACACTGTGGCTTTGCACTCCCCAGGATGGTACAGTGGGCAAACCACCCACTGTACAGACTTGTGAGACTGTGGCTTTGCACTCCCCAGGATGGTACAGTGGGCAACCCACCCACTGTAGAGACTTGTGAGACTGTGGCTTTGCACTTCCCAGGATACATCAATGGGCATGGAGCCCCGTCGTGGATCTGGCGTGGTGCACTCATCCGGCTGAGGTGCACCCCCTTCCCTTTCCCCTGAGGTGCCTGTTGTATTTCTATCTGATGCCCCTGCAGTGTTCTCTCCGTTTGTGGACAGGTATCTAGTTTGGGCCTCACCCATGCATTTTGGGCCCAGTGGTGCACGGACATTGATATGTGCATACCTGCACTACTTCTCGTAATGTATAATATTTTGATTTTGTATATATATACCTGTATATATTTGGTAACTGTATTTTGATACATTACAATGTTTGAACTGATTTCCTTTTGTCTTTACATTCTTCCGGGGGGGTTGTGGGTTGTTACTGTGATATTTGGAAATGCATTGGTGTGTGTGTTGTAATGTGCGAGGGTGTGGGTGGGGGTGGGGGTTTTGCATGTGTGTCCCTGACTTTTGCCTCCCCTATGTCGTAGGTGCAGTACTCACCTTTGTCTTCGGCGCCGCCGTTGCTGGTGTTCGTAGACGAGCAGGAAGACAAGGGCAGGGAGTATTTGTAGTTCGGGCTCCATGGTGTCCTCCTTCCTTGTGGAGTGTGTTAAGGTGAGCGTTTTCCCATTGCAGAAGCTGTTTCCGCCGTGTTTTTATCCACGGTGAATCCGCCCCGGAAAAGGTGGCGGATTGGCGGGTTGTAATACTGTGGGCGGTACTTTGTCTTCCGCCTGTCTGTTGGCGGTGACCGCTGCGCTGCTTGTCTATACCGCTGTGGCGGTCGGAGTGTTAAAGTGGCTGTCTTTGTTGGCGGTTTCCGCCACGGTCATAATTCCCTTTTTTTTACCGCCGGCCTGTTTGCTGTATTACCGCAGCTTTAACACCGTCCGCCAGGGTTGTAATGACCCCCATAGACTACTTTAGCAGATTTGAAAAACAGTCTACAATAAAACGCAGCAGTGCAAATTAAAACACCAAAATAAAGATTTGAGGCATAAATGAGTGAAATAAATTATCCCTTTTTATTTTTTATAAATAGAAAACCCACCCTTTCCATCTGCAACAGGCCTACCTCTCTACCCAAACAAATGGCCCCATCCCCAAAAGTTCAACGAAAGTCCACAACAAAAGAGACCAAAGTCCAAAGTGGAAAAAATTCTCTCAACTCCCTTTCTCACCCTCTCCACCCACAACAAGTGTCCCTCCCATCACAGCAAAAAAATGTAAAAAGAGTCATAAGAGGGCATTCACCACACGGGTCCAGAGATCATCCAAGGTTGCCTCGATGTGTGCTGCCTGGTGGTCGAGGCAAACAAAGTGTTTCAGGACATGGTACTGGAAGTTGCGGTCCGAGAGTGAGGGGTGGCAGCAGTGGTGGAATGGGGACTGACTGATGCCATCTGGCAGCTGCTCTGGCAGTACCGCTGGGAGGCCGAAGGCTGTCACAGGTGGTTGACGGAGCTATGACCCGCGGGCATGTTGGCTGCTTCCGGGGCCTCGTCCTCCTCCTCGAGAAGGGCCACTGGCCACCAATATTCATTGCGGATGTCCTCCAGCCTCTGCCACAGCAGTCAGGCTGCAATCTCCTGGCAAGATTAATGTCCAGCTGGAGTAACTATAGCAGGTAAGAAAAGGGAAAATGGCAAATTATAAGCAGTGCTCTGTGCAAACGGTTTGAAAAAATAGAGTAGCACATTAGCAGTGAATTGCAGGTCACTAGGGCCATTGGAATTTGTTGTGGCTTATTACAATGAGTCACAGGGTAATTTTGTTTCCGACACATGCATCACTGTAGTTGAGGAATGTCAAATAGATAAAATTTGAACTGCCATGAATCTGTTATGGAAGTCATGAAATATTAATCACTTGTACATAAATGGGCACTGGGAGGAAAGAGAAACACACCTTTTCTGTTAGCAATGCTTTGACAACTTTGTAAATGCTGCATTAACTGAAACAGATCACATTAAATAGACAACACTATTGTACTGCCGAACCGAACCACACTGCAGTTACGTCATAGTAGCATGGGTGACTAATGAGGAGGGTGGCATGGCGGTGGGTGGGAGGATACATATCTGCTTTGCTTCAACTACAGTGAATTACAGTGAGTTAAGGGAGATGACAGAAAATTAAAATACCCCCACTTTGAACCAAAGCTTTCATAACAATGCAAATCAAATAAAGTAGGTGAACAAACATGTCCCTCTCCAGAAGAACTCCCTTATTTCTTGACCCAAGCAACTATACATTCATCTATTCTATTCTATTCACCTTTTGATACCCACCATTTAAGCTTTACACTCTCTTGCGCAGTCTTTCACCATTCCAATCCAGCTATCCATATATCCATCCGTCCATCCATGCACTCATCTATCCAGTTTCCACCCTCTCAAACACTCTATTTTCACTTATCTATCCATTTACCCATGCATCATTTGTTACCATTGTTCAGTACCATCCACCCATTCTTTCACCCCTTTCATGCCTTTCATCCATCCTTTCACCCACCCATGTATCTCCTGCCACTCACCCACACATCCTTTCACTCCTATACCATTTCTCCCGTTCTTTCTTTTAGCCGTAAGTCCTTCATTCGCTTTTCCATCAAGCCATCATTTGTAGCGCCTGCTCATTCTGAGCTTTTGTCTGCTGATTTGCAGAGAGAAGAGGCCATTAAGAATTCAACCCCTGCTGTAGCTGCTAAACCAGGGACTTCACAAGAAACGCCCTTGGAGTGAGTATGCTAGTAATTGTCAATGAGCAAGAGCAATATGACTTAGCAAAGCCCATCCCTGCTCCCGTCAGTTCTCCCCCTCAGACCACTGGCTCATCCAGCGCACTGGTGCCGCTGCTGGCCTTTGCACTGGTGGTCAGTGCGCTGCAAAAAAGTTACACATTTTAGATTCCAACAAAATACAACTGCAATAGATCACTACCGTTCTATCATTCACGGTAGGAATTTTGTCAGTTGTTAGAAAAGCAAGGTAGATAAATCAAGCACAAAAGTTTCATAATGGAGGGACAGAGCTAAGTCACTGAAGTGCTATAAAGGAGTGGAATACTTTGGTCAATCAGGAGAACCTATGGTGAGGTCTTGGTTTGCAAATGCAATGAGCAAGAGCAAGGCAAAGAAAACCAACCTTCACAAACATCATAGAAAAGTTGACTTGGGCATGCAATCTTGTAGGTAGAATACCTGTCCTAAAAATGTATCCTCTCAGTATCAAAGTCCAGTCCATAAATACACAAAGGGAGAAGGGAAAGCTAAGCTTAGTAACAAAGCAGAAAAAAGCTAGAACAGACAGAAGGAAGTCAGGTACAGAAACATGAATAATAGATAAATGCAGGGATAACAAGAATGTAACAAAGGTTAGATAGAATGAAAATAAGTATAAAAAAGGTAAACAGTAAAAGTAAAATAAAAAATATTCGAAATGTGGAGAGGTGAGAATAAGGGAAATAATAATAATAACAGGAAGACTTACTGGGGCCAGCAGATCCTCCATCATCCACACTGGTGGTGGCACTGGCACCCTTGTCTCCTTCTGGACTAGGATGTTGCCCTCTTCTTCCCCTATGGTGCTGAGGTAGGAAAAAAAGAAGATTAAAAAAATATTAGTGGTACAGTTAATCTCCCCAAAAATATTTTGACAGGTAGAGGCAAACACAGTAGCATTGTAATTTTCTAAATCAGATCGCCTAGTAGCGATCGACTCAATTTGAGTTGACCTATTACTTTTACTTTCCTAATTCCTACACCTTAGCCTTACTAAAACTTTCCTAAACTATGGGTCATATATACAAACTTTTGATACACTGCAGCGCTGCAAGCCTTCTTGCTGTGCTGCCCTGCATCAAAAGGAAAGGGCAAGAATGTGCCATTATCTACAAAATATGGCACGCTCCTGTCCTTGTCCCAGAGCTGGGGCATAATGGGCTGCCATACGCCAATGCAGACACTCCTGCACCATGGTGCAAGAGAGCATGCGTTTCGGGGATGATTGTTTTTTGTGCAGGAAGTGACACCTTCTAGCAAAAAAACAATCACAAGTGGAGTTTTACTTTTTCTGTGTGTGCTGCAAAATGCAGCACACATATGAAAAAGAAAAACGAGGAGGCGTAGACATTTGACACATTCCCAGGTTTACAAAACCTTGTAAATCTGGGAATGTTTCAAATGCCATGGGTGTCACGTGGGAACACCCACCGTAGCACCCCTGGCATGCCTCCCTTTCTCAGGGTGAGTCAACACAGTGACTTGAGCTGCATTGACTCAGTCCATATTTACAAGGCCATAAAAATCCATGCAGGGTGTCTTTACATGCCCTTGTAAATATGGCCCTGCAGTGTGCACCACCGGCCTGTCACTAAACGTGACGTTCCAGTGGCACAAAGGGACCTTTTTATTTACAACTATGTACCACTAACAATGCATTCATATTGCAGCAAATGATCTTTGCTTCTCAACCACCTTATGGGATGACTCAGCCTCCATTTTTTCTGTGCATAGATGCATACATACTATGATGATATCAAACTGCACATCACCACAAGATTGCGATTGAGAGGGACTGCATAAGCTACAAAACAAAAGGTGCAGAGAAGAGATTGTGAATTCTCTGCTATTACTTATTACTACTATCACTATCTTATTCTTGGTGAAAGGAGGAGTCTCTATCTGCATGGCTTCTTAAATAATGAGCCCAAACGTGCGCCGAGGAGTAAAGTTAGGAAGCCCTAACTGAGCACCTGGCTAGCTCTAACTGGAGCACACAATAAATATTCATCTGAGTGTAAACTTAACTTACCTCTGAGAGTCAGCATTGCTATTAGAAAAAAAGTTAGCATTGTGGAACACACAACAAATAAATAACTATTTCTCACCGAGCCCCATCTCGATGCCCAGCAGGTTGAGCAGGTCCAGTTCATGGTCGATTATGTCCGTCCAATGGGGCATCAACTTCTGATGGGTGTGCTGGACCCCAGCGTACCGACGAACCAAACGATGCACCCTCCCCCCAGCAGTCGATGGTCCCTAAGGGCATAACAGCTCCCAGCCTTGGCACCTGCTGCCAGCATGGATGGGAGGTGACGCTGCACAAAAAAGACAAGTGCTATCCCTCCGATTAAGTGAAAATGGGTGGGGTTGCACCCCTTGGTGGAGCTGATGCCCAAAAGGTAAGCGACTAGCAGTCGCATCAGCACTGCACTTCCTCTGCCACCCTCTGCCATGGTGCTGTGTGGGAAAAAAAGTGGTAGAAATAGAAGGAAGGAAGAAAGAAAAATATATAAAAAAGTGAAGGGAGAAGAAAAAAATAAAGTATTCAAAAAGTTAAAAAAAAACACTAAAAAAAATGACAGACACACATGGATGAAATAAAGGAAAATGAGAGGTGAATAATTTAGAAAAGGGTGGGACTGAAAGATTAAGGGTGAATTAAAGTTAGGCCCAGCACCATGCACAGAGAGACAGAGAAAACAAAACGAGCATGCCCGTGCAAACCACATGATGCAGTTTGCGCAATATTTGCAACGCAAGAATGCAAATTGCGCTCCCGAACCTGGAAAACATTGAGCGAATGGGCGCACCGAGCAACTCTGCCGGCTAGCAGAATTCCGCTGAGCTCACTGAGTTTTTTAACCACTTCCTTGTAGTGAGAATCCACTAGCTGCACCCACCCCTAATCATAACCACTGTCTGCGTAGGCTCAGGGGCCTCGCGGAAGGGAGGCTAAAGTTGTCTGGCAGTGGCTGCTATTTTTCCATATTGCAAAAAATTGCCCACAGCCAAGTCCAAACAACTCAAAAGCATCCTGCATCATTGTAAAACGGTCTCCCGGGTATAAGTTGGACAAACATAATACAACCACCCTTCTGCCATGTGGGCTAATTGGGCAAAAGGGAGCAACACCCATATGTCTAGGTCTGGAACATGAAGCCCTCACCGGATTACTTGTCTTACAGCTCTTTCGCACAAGCAGCATGTCAGCCGTATCACGTGGGGTAGCGTGTCAGCTGTATCACGTGGGGTAGCATGTCTGGGACACTCCGTCCTCTCATCAGGAGTTCACCCAGCTGGTGGCCATCATGGGAGCCAGCTAGGAGAGACCTTTCCCAGTGTTCCTCACCTTCCAAACAGTGGATCACATGTTGGAGGTGGGCAGACAAAGAATAAAGCTCCAGGTCTGGGACCTCTATACCCCTCGTCCCATTCTCTTTTAAGTGTAGCAAACCCAATCCTGTTTCCAGCCCACTAAAGTTACACTAATTGCCTGTCCAGTTCCTGAAAGGTCTGATGTGGGATCTCATACATAGCACCCTGTAATACAATCATTTTAATAAGGGCTATCTTACTTATTAAGGAAAGGTGTAGCATGTTTCAGAACTCTATTTTCAGATGAAGATTACAGATACCACAACCTAGATTTTATTTATAGGTTTGTTGCGCCCCATGCGTGATGTAGACACCCAGATACTTTACTTTATCAGGTCCAACAGGTCCATTGGCATCATACTCAACGATCCTAATATAAACAACATAGTTCAGTTAACCTTAAGGCCCAAGAATTCTCTAAATTCTTCCATGACAATTGACAAGATTGGGGCCGACAGGTCAGGATGCCAGAGTTAAATCATTGCATCATTGGCGTAGAGAGAGACTATGGGTATCATTACGAATCTGGCAGTCTACTGACCGCCAGACTTGCAGTGGCGGTTGGACTGTCACCAATGCGGTGGTCCGAGCGCCATATTATGGCAGCGGCGGTTGCGCAGTGGTCGGACCTTCAGCACTACCAGGATTAATCATCCCGGCAGTCTGGTGGTCATGGCGGTCCTAATCCACTAGGGCAGCACTGCTTGCAGGGGGATTACAACCTCCTTCTCCGCCAGACATTTCATGGCAGTAACACCGCCATGTAAAGGCTGATGGAGGCAGGGGGGCCCCGGGGATCCCTGCACTGCCCACGCACTTGGCATGGGCAATGCAGGGGCCCCCCCTTTGCAAACAGTGAACATTGAGACAGGTGCTGGTGCACCCTAAGCACTACAGCATTGCCACCGGCTCTTTTACCAGCCAGAGACAATACTGTAGGCTGTTTCCCGCTGGGTCAGTGGCCGGAAACTGAGCTTCTTCCCGCTGACCCAGCGGGAAACTCGTAATGGGCCCGGCGTGGAGGCTGCCACATTGGCGGCAACCTACCCGTTGGAACTTCGGCGGACGTGCTTTTCTGTACGCTAAAGTCATAATGAGGCCCTATATGTTCCCTATGACCTACCGGCACACACCACCCTCGCAGTGCAAACCAGAGCCAGAAAGCCAGGGGCTCCACTGCTATGGCAAATCACAGGGGTGACAATGGGCACCTCAGCCACACGCTCCTTAGCAGAACTATCGCAGACAGTACACCTTGTCAATTGCGAACTCTCTCAATCGGGCATCCATATAACAGTTTTATCCACTGTATATAGGTGTGACCCAGCCCCACTGCCACATATTGTCCCAGCTAACTGAGTCAAGTGCTTGCTCTATATCCAGGAAAGCTAGCACATATGGGTCATCTGCTATATTAGGGATATGGAGACATGGGACAGTTGTCGAAGATTGCATAGTGTCTTCTGACAGGTGGCTAAACCCGACTGGTTCACATGTATCAGACGTGGAAGGTACAGAAGTAAACTGGCTGCCAATACATGGCTAAGGATTTTCTGATCCACTTTCAACATCGATAACAGGCGGTAAGAACCCACCTCTATAGGATCTTTTCAAGGTTTCAGGATCAGTACAATAAGTGCCTCCCTCATTATATCGGAGAGTACACTGCCTCTGTACATACTGACAGAAGCTTATCTATTTGAGTGTCTGAAATCGTTTTATAGAACTCTGCTGGTAGTCCATCTCCACCAGGTGACTTAGAAGTTTCCATGAAATCGATCACCCCCTGTAGTTTCTGTTTGGTCAGCTGGCCCCCAAAAGTCTCTTGGTCCTCCTGCATCAGTTACGTCAATGGAAGTCCCACCAGGCAGCTATGGAGAATGTGTATGTCAGTACTGTATGGTGTTGTGTACATGGCCTGTAATTGTTCTACAAATACCGTACCTATCACCTGCCAAGTAGTAGCAATGCCACTCTCATGGTCCTTCAGCACCAGTACCGACTGGATCAAAGTCTCCGATCGAATTAGACGGGCCAGTAGTCGTCCTGTCTTGTCCCCCTCCATATACAGTCCATGATGGCTTGTAGCTCCCACATGTTTGTCCAACTGGTCCCATAGCTCACACAGCCGATGCCTCTGTCTCTCCCATTCACCCAGGGATCCCGATATGTCAGACAGTGCCCGGTCTAGAGTCGCCAGAGCCACTTCACCCTGCCTCAAATCCCTCTCCAACGTGTGCCGTATACCCACTAACTTTGCCATGCATGCACCCCTAAGGACCACCTTCAGGGCATCCCACTCAATGGCTCTGCAGGTTACACTGTTCCAGTTAGTATCAAAGTATTGTTCAATGGCCTCCTTCAATGTGGTAAGGAATACTATATCTGTCAGTGTCTCTCCCCTGAGCCGTCACAGCTGTATCTTAGGCAGTGTTTGGAAGAGGGAGTCTGTCAGCAGTAGGGGAAGTGGTCAGGGATATAGGAGCCCAAATATGATGTGGCCACCACCCATTGTGTTGCTGTGGATTGTATTAAGAGGTAGTCCAGTCTACTATGTGTACCTGATGCAGGGATGTATCATGAATATGCTCGGGTGTGCAGGTGATGTAATTGTTGGATGTCAACCAATCCCATTCCCTTCTGCACCTGTGCGAGGTCCAATGTCATGTTGGGTTTAGTATTGGGATGGATCGGGGATCTATCCACGGCACCATCAACCACACAGTTAGAGTCACCTGCCATAAGCACCTCAATTGTGGGGGGCACCTGTACTGTTGCTAGCACCTTTCCAAAAAAGGTGTCATCATCTACGTTGGGGGTATAAATATTCATTAGGCCATCATGACCATCTAGCATTCCCATAAGTACAACATATCTCCCTTCAGCATCCACCTGCACATGTTTTTTCTGGAATGGTATTCCTGGTACCACCCATATAAGTTCCCTGCTGGCATACCCAGAGTATGACATGGCATAGGTCTGTCCCCGCCACCTTTGTCTCAATGATTTAATGAAGTCCCCCCAAACATGTACTTCTTGGAGAAACACCACTCATACTTCGTATTTTCTGAGGTATGTATATACTCTATTTTCTTTCTCAGATGTATTCAAACCGCTCACATTCCAAGTCAGGAATGTACAGTTAACCCCTGTGTCTTTCATGATGAATCTGTTTGCACAAACCAAGTCACTGTTAAGGCTACCGACAGCCTGCAATCCTTCTCACCACATCAATATTCTATGGAAGCTCCCTAGCCCAACAACACACCATCCAGTAACCATATGTCCCCCAATGTACCCTGTCTTAAGACCACCCCAGGCAGCACAACAGAACCCGGCTTCAAAACCTCTGGCCTATAGGGCCCGAGTCCTGCACAAAGCACCCACCCCAGTGAACCCCCAACTAAACTTTAAAGGTAACTGTATTTGTAGGTACCATCTGAGTCACCAAGACCCCTTTGAAGTGCAAAACCAAAAGGTAATCAGCAATCCAGAGGAGGCAGGGCCCTCGGCTCCTCCTCGCCATGAAGCCAGAAGAGAGTGACAATCAATATAAACGTACATTGGTCAGATATCAACATTAATGTTCCAAAAGGAATACCAGACTACAAAATGCTCCCCGTCCACACCCGCACCATTATACTGGCTACAACAGATTCATTTCTATTTTTGCTTAAATTAGATTATGCCCATTTTACTTAAACTGGTTGTGGACTTCACTGTTAACCATTTCCTATTGTTTTTTGTGACTTTAGGCTGCCCCTATAGCCTTGTCTCCCAGAACCAGCTACCAAAGTTGAGGATAGTTTACCATCAATGAAACCTTTTTACTTCTGTGACCTGAGCAGAGGGCCATTGTTCTGTAAGGCAGTTTCATCATAAGACCTCTATGGGCAACATTTCCATTACAGCGTGATACCACAAACATGAGATCCTGTACATATAAAGGTAAGCTGTGTTGGTTCTGCTCAACACCTGCTTACAGAAACCAGCTTGTGACCGAGATTGTTGATATGGAAACATGTGGTTCAATCAGTGCTAGACAGCACACAGTAAAGTATTAACAATATGAGACAAAAGGGAGTTGAAGCAACTTGCCCACATTAACACATTTGTAAGTTCAAGTTTCAAATCTATAATAAAAAACTAGGGTCCAGATTTCCTATAGAGCTGCATGGGCACTTATGCGATTCCATGCAACCCTGTAATTCAAACAATAGCATTGATACATTTGTGCAGGCAAAATGATTTTGCATAGGGTGTGGGATCAAGTGCAACACTAAACAGCAATGGGTCATGGAAACTGAAGGCCATATTTATCATTTTTTCACACAACACTGCAGGATACCTTCCTGTGTTCCACTGCGTAAAGATATGGCGCATTCTTGTCCTCTTCTTGCACTGAGCACTCAGTGCTGCCTAGCATCAACTTAGACTCCCGTGTGCCGTGGTGCAAAGGTGTCTGCATTACAGGTAGGATTGGTTTTGTGAAGAAATGGGACACCTTCCTGCACAAAAACAATCCTGAGAGGCATTGTCCTCATTTATATTGTGCTACACAATGCAGCACACTTAGAAAGAGGAATCAAAAAGGAGAATAAATGATATTTCTCCTTGTTGAGCCTCTAGTGGGAAGGCGTACAATTCTGACACAATCCCGGGTCTTCAAGTGTTGATAAATCTGGCAATGCATCAGAAGGCATAGGTGGCTGTGTGGGAACACACACGCTCCACCCATGTAACCCCTCCACCACGCAGTGTTGCACAAGATCGCGACTTGCACTGTCTTGTGTTACACCAGTTTTACCAAGCCATGCAAGGCTACGGAGGGTGGCCTTGCCCTTGCATGTTGATTAAATCCGATTCTAAGTTTTGCATCACCATACATCACCTTTCGTAGCACAAGGGTAACGCAAAACAATAATAAATCTGCCCATGTGTGTAGCAGGGTTAGAACAGCGCAAACTTTCCTAGGATTTCATACAAAGCCAGATCAACGGCCAAGCAAATAGCGCAGCGTTGATTTGCATGGATCACTAGGAATTACATGATATTTCCACAAGGAATACATGACATTTTCATAACAAGTAAATGTTACTCAGCGATCCTAGGGAAGTTGTCTACGCAGAGAACTTTGAACTGGTGTTTGTTCCTCGAGTACACATCTCTTGCAAGACACTGTTCAATAGCTTTCGCCCCTAGGATACGTGCAAATAATTGTATCATCAGCTTGTGAAACTTTGTAAACACAAAGCAGCACAATTTTTGCCAGTCACACAATGCAATGCTGAAAATGGTCCACAATCTCCAAATTCACTATTTAGAGAGTGGATCACGCCACCTCATGTCCTTTTTCTTCCAGCTTTAGACAATGATTTAAAAAACCCATAAATTATTAAACTTCTTGTCAGGTTGCTGTCTTTCTGATTTAACAATTACAATAAAAGCGTAAAGCCTCTATATATCATTTTAATTTTACTCTTAGATCTTTCAAGCAGTGAATGACGATTTTACTGTCCCAATATATAATATCGAGCACTTTAAAAGCCATTACATTTCTATAAAAAGCCACTTACCTTTCAGAACTAGCACCACTACATATTTATTTGTTTATTTTATTTAGGCTACTGTGTAGAATCCCATGTACCTTGCATGCTTCTCCTTGTATTTAGGGTTGACATAACCGCGCTTTCAGCATGATTGGTAATATAATGCATACAATAAATAAGCAGAGATAATAATGGGTTGGTCTGTAAAAGGGCTTAGCTGTTTGTTAAGAAATAGGTACACAAGGGTCGTAGCTCAGGGATAAAGTTTTGATTTCAAACCTTTTAATTACTTGGCTGTTGTTTTCACTAGTGGCCTACCGGCTTCAAGAAAAGTACAATTTGCTTGTACATAGATAATTTTGAAAGAACCCTTTCTTGTGATAGCTACAAGATCCAGATACATATACATATGCCTACGTTGGTATATGTAGATCGCAGACTCAGCTCAAGAGAAATGGAGCACTGTTCGCGGAGCATTGACACCCTAAAAGACACAATCACTAGAGGGAAGGTCAAGGGTATACAGTCAGGTCAGAGGTAATGTTCCTTAAGGAGGTGTGTCTTCGCAGTCGGAAAGTGAGAGCAGCAATAGACCAAGATTTAAGCAGGGGGTCTGTACTTTAGGCTGTTAGTGCTCCGAGTCCTGATTTTTAGGTCATTGTTTTGCCTGAACCTACATAAGCACTTCACTGACAGGCAATATCATGCAATACGGTCAGAGGCTGGATCTGTCACCTTGTCACTGTCTGTGACAAAGTGCACCTGTGCATAAATCTGCTTGTACTTTCCCTTGCAAGTCCCCTGATTTGCTTCAGAAGTGCAACTGCCCAAATGCCCTGACGAAACGTAGCCTGGGAGATGCCTGTTGTAGGTCTCCAAGAGCCCAAGTCTGAGGTCCATTTCACTCACAAGCAGTCTTCCACCTTATTCCATTAGTCACTGGCTAGGGTGGGTTCAGAGAAATTCAATGACAGTCACATTCTCTACTTAGGGGGAAAGAGTGGAGTTAAAGAGAAGTCTATGTTAATGACTGGTCTAGTGTCCCTAGCTCCTCCTTGGAGAAGTTAGTGGAGCGATAGACCAATCAGCATATGAAAGTTGTGTTAGGAGCAGGAATTACACCTAATGAATAGGTCTATTACATTTGTATTGAACGGTTTGATTTTCATTATTTATATATTGCAATCGGGAAAGCAGGATGAACCATCTTGTTCTGAGTAAATATTAACCCTTACAGTACAAAGACATTTGCACAAACTACAATAGGAATACGTAAGTACATGCTTGGTGAGTGTGCTCATGAAATGCTATTCTGGGGGTTATGCTGGTGTGACAAGCTAGCACATGGGCATTAATTAGGAATACATCTGAGATGCGATAAGAACCACTACTTTCCTTGAGAAGGATTCGGTAAAGCCATCTGCCTCTATGAGGTAGTCCAGCAGACCCCAACGGAGACAGGCACTGCTTGTGATGTCTGAGTTGGAGACTCTCAGTGCCACAATTCACAGTGGAAGGAGTCTGCAGAACATTCTCAGCGTTATGATAAATTAGCATCAGAACTGGAATAGCCAAAAAGGAAGAATCACAGAAGGATGACGGCTGGCACTGGCTGGAGTTCCTTTACTTCAGCAGCAGAACACTCACAGGTAAGCATAATTTTTTGCATTGAAACCTGTTGTTGGGTCCTGCCAGGTGCTCATTTGATCCATATTTGCATCTGAGTGATAGCAACAGGATATTTAGAGATGCTACTGGGGAGGGTGGGCCTGTGGGAGGTAGAGGATGGCACCAGGGGAAAGGCTTTGCAAAGCTAAGCCACCAGGGGGACACATGCACTGATTTGGCCCACATTTGGCCACACACTGAGGTCGATATGGAAAGAGTAATATAAAATGAACTTTCCACCCTTCAGTAAATCTGGGGGGGTTAGGTAGCAAGGATGAGTCTAGTAGATGCACCAGTGACCATAGGTAGAGTTTATAGGGAGATCTTAGTCACCAGGAGTCCTAAATATAAAGATAAAAACAGACCATTTCTGATACTCCAGGCCTTGTGAGAGGGATTATGGATACTGCAGACTACAAATAGAACAGACAGCTAGGGAGGCTTTAGCAAAAGACTCTATACGGTCCTTAGTGATGCTAAAATGTGGTGATCCACTGTTAGAAATAGGGTTTTTGGTTGGCAGTCAGGTTACCCTCTGTCCAAGCAAGAACCCTCACTCTAGTCAGGGTAAGTCACACACAATCCAAATTATCCTGTGCCAACCCTCTGGTAGCTTGGCACGAGCAGTCAGGCTTAACTTAGAAGGCAATGTGTAAAGTATTTGTGCAATAAATCATACAATAACACAATATAGCACCACAAAAATACACCACACAGTGTTTAGAAAAATATATAATATTTATCAGGATAATTGCAGGTCAAAACGAATAAAGATGCAATGTGAAGTTGTAGAGATATCACTGAAAAGTGATATAAAGGGGGTCATTCCGACCCTGGCGGTAAAATCCGCCAGGGCCGGGGACCGCGGATGCACCGCCAACAGCTCTAGGCTCTACTGGCTCCATTACCCACACTTTGTCTCCAGGTTGGAGCTCTACCTCTGCCTTCTGGTCATACCAGTGTTTCATTACCTCTTGACTGGCCACAAGGTTACTTTTGGCCTCTTTCCAGAAGCGGGTCATCTGGTTGCGGAGGGCCAACATGTAATTGACCAAATCCTGAGGGGGTGCCTTTGGAGCTTTCTCCAACCCCTCCTTGACAATGCTTAAGGGTCCCCTGACAGGGTACCCATTGAGAAGATCAAAGGGACTGAACCCTACCGCCTTCTGGGGAACCTCTCTGTAAGCAAAGAGAAGGCATGGTAAGAGGATGTCCCACTTACGCCTCAGGGCCTCAGGGAGGTCACCAATCATGCCTTTCAAAGTCTTGTTGAATCTCTCCACAAGACCATTAGATTGGGGGTGATAGGGTGTGGTGAACTTGTAGGTTACACCACACGCATCCCACATAGACTTCATGTATGCAGACATGAAGTTAGTGCCTCTGTCAGACACTATCTCCTTTGGGAATCCCACACGGGTAGATATCCCCATCAGAGTTCAGGTCACCACCAGTGCAGTTACGGTCCTCAGAGGGATTGCCTCTGGGTAACGGGTGGCATGGTCCACCAAAACCAGGATGAACCTGTTGCCTAGGGCAGTTTTGGGGTCCAATGGACCAACAATGTCGATGCCCACCCTTTCAAAGGGGGTGCCAACGACAGGAAGTGGAATTAAGGGGGCCTTGACCATTTTTCCTGTTTTACCACTGGCCTGGCAGGTAGGACAAGATCTACAGAACGTATCTGAGTTTGTCCTTATTCTGGGCCAATAAAAGTGGGTGACAAGCCTGTCAAAGGTCTTGTCTTGCCCCAAATGTCCTGCCAGGGGACTGTCGTGAGCCAGACCCAGTAGGAAGGTTCGGTAACACTGGGGAACCACCAGCGCACGTGCTGCCCCGATGGCCGGAACCTTAGTCTCACTGTAGAGGAGATCATTCTCCCAATATATGTGGTGATAGCCAGAGGCTTCACCTGCTGCCTGGGGTGAGGCTTGCTTCCTCATACCCTCTAGATTGGGACATTCTTGCTGCGCCTTGCAGAATTCCTCCCTGGTGGGTCCACCCTCAACTTGCCAGCCAGCAAGCTCAGGTAGATCACCTAGGGTGGCAATGTCTTCCCCGGTTGGCTCGGGGCCTCCTCCTCAGGAACCCCGTCAACCACTGCAGGAACATCTGGGACCGCTTTCCCGCGCCCCTTGCCCCTCCTCTTGGCAGTTGTCTGGGCCATTGTTCCAGGCTCCAGACACCCTTGACTTCCCTCTCGGTCAGCCATGGACCGTGTGGTCATGCAGACCCACTCAGGCAATCCTAACATTTCCAAGTGTGACCTTAGCTCTACCTCCTTCCAGGTAGTGTGCTCAAGGTCGTTGCCTAACAGACAACCTACAGGCATGGCAGGACTCACAGCTACTTTCAGAGTACCAGAGACCCCCCCCCACTCAAAGGGAACCAGAGCTACGGGTAGGTGGCTCTCACGATTGTCAGCTACTATGACCTGGTGAAATGTATTGGGGATGACCGTGTCTCCTGACACCAGCTTACCCTTGACAGTAGTCATGCTGGCTCCTGTGTCACGCAGAGCCTCCACCCTTTGCCCATTGATGGTGACCCACTGTCTATACTTGGAAGTATTGGCAGGCATGTGGGCTTTTGGCACCATCTCTGCATCCCCCAGGGACACTAGGGTTACCTCTGTCTGTACCCAAAACTGTCTGGGACCATCTCCTCCTCCTACGCTAGCCAACCCAGGTGTCTGCCCTCCTTGGGGGGGCTGTGCCCTCTAGGGACACTTGGAGTCGCCCGCAGGGTGCCCATACTTATTGCACTCTGAACAGTGGTGTACATACCTCCCTGTCTTATGGTCAGTGAAACCTTTCTTTTGAGAATCAGACCGGGACTGGTTACCATTACTCCCTTGGGAACTATTTTGGGGGCCTTTTGAGAACTCCTTGTTTTTATGTTTTTCTCCCCCCTCTTTCTTCTGATGGGAACCCTTACCACCTTTGTGGGTGTCCCCCCCAGATACCTTCTTGGACACTCTGGTAGTAGTCCAGAGGTCCGCCTCCTCAGCAAGCTTCCTGGGATCAGTCAGCTTACTGTCTACTAGGTGCTGGTGCAACTCTGTAAAACAAATACCAAGCATATGCTCTCTCAGAATCAAATTATATAATCCTGTGTAATCATCTACTTTGCAGCTCCGCACCCATCCATTCAGTGCCTTACTGGAAAAGTTGAAGAAATCTACCCATGTTTGTGTGGATAGTTTGGTGCTGTCCCTGAACCTCTGACGGTATCTCTCAGGGGTCAGCCCAAAGTTTGCAAGTAAAATGGCTTTCTGAAAGGGGTATGTGTTTCTATCATTAGGATCCAGTGTGAGAAGTGTGTCCCTCCCCAGTATTGGTACATAACTCCACATAGCTGTACCCCATTGCCCTTCAGGAACCTCATACGCCTGTAGTGCAACTTCATAAGCAGCTAACCATTTATCTATGTCATCTCCCACCAAAAAACTGGGCACTACATTTTTGGGTATACAAGCCTTCTTTTCTCCAGCAGGTCCTGTCTGTATGCTGCCACCATTACTGCTGGATTCAGACTACTTTGCCTTGAGATCCAGCTCCTTGAGACTCAGTTCATGAGCCAACAAAGGTTTCTTTTCAGCCAAGGCTCTCTCAGCTGCAGCTTCAGCTCTTTCAGCTTCAATCTGTTTGGCTGCTCTTTCAGCCTCAGCTTGCTTGGTTTCTCTCTCTGCCCTTCTTTCCTCCTGTTGAGCCTCAATTTTCAGTTTTGCCATTTGCAATTGGAACTCCCTTTCCTCTCTCCTTTCCTCTGCGGTCAGGCTTTGCACAGAGACACTGCTCCATGGTCTGGAAGGGGGCACAATTGCAGTGGTAACATCACCCACTGACAGCAACAAATCCTCTGAGGGGCCATTTTCTGGCTCCTCTTCCTCATCATCCACCTCTAAATGGGCTTCTGCCCAGGCCCTCAGCGCCACTTGAAAGTACTCCTTTGTGGAGGCCCCTTGGGTGGGTACTCTCATCACCCTGCAGAACCCTCTTAGCTGTTTGACAGTATATGTATCCAACAGGGCTAGATCAAAGTCTCCTACTTGAGACCCAGCCAGAGACATGTTGAGTGAGGATTTCGTTTTTGAAAATTGTCAGGAAAAAACGAATTTGCAAAAAAGAGATAAAAATCAAGTTGACCTTCAACTCTGGGTAGGTAGTGAAATACTTAGCTACTGTATGTCACTGCACAAATACAAGTCCTATCCTCACCGCTGATCACCAATGTTAGAAATGGGGTTTTTGGTTGGCAGTCAGGCTACCCTCTGTCCAAGCAAGAACCCTCACTCTAGTCAGGGTAAGTCACACACAATCCAAATTATCCTGTGCCCACCCTCTGGTAGCTTGGCACGAGCAGTCAGGCTTAACTTAGAAGGCAATGTGTAAAGTATTTGTGCAATAAATCATACAATAACACAATATAGCACCACAAAAATACACCACACAGTGTTTAGAAAAATATATAATATTTATCTGGATAATTGCAGGTCAAAACGAATAAAGATGCAATGTGAAATTGTAGAGATATCACTGAAAAGTGATATAAAGTGTCTTAAGTCTTTAAAAAGCAAACAAAGTCTCCTTCAAGCACAAAGTACCTGGTTTAAAGAGAAAAATCTCCGCAAAGGGCCGCAAAAGAAGAGATACGTGGAAAAATGTGTGTGCGTCGATTTCTCCCCAGCACACACGGTCTTGCGTCGTTATTTTTCACGCGGGGAAGTCGGGCGTTGTTTTCCGGTGCGCGGACAGTCTCTTTCTGTGGTTCGCGGGATTACCAGATGTCTCGGGGTCTGTGCGTGGAATCCTAGGCTTGATTCCGGCTGCGAGTTGTTCCGGTGGGCTGTGCGTGGAGTCTTCTCCCTCACGGCAGGCGTCGCGCCGATTTCCTTTTTGGAGTTCCAGTCGCACTGCAGGCGTGGCGTCGAGCTGCGTCTTTCTGGATCGGCGTGCGGTGAATTTTTCACCGCGGAGCAAGCTTTGCGTCTAATTTTTCAGCACACAAGGCGTCCAAATGAAAAAGAGAAGTCTTTTTGGTCCTGACACTTCAGGGAACAGGAGGCAAGGTCTATCCAAGCCCTTGGAGAGCACTTCAGCAGCAAGGCAAGAGTTCAGCAAGGCAGCAAGGCAGCACGGCAACAGCAAGGCAGCAGTCCTTTGTAGAAAGCAGTCAGGTGAGTCCTTTAGGCAGCCAGGCAGTTCTTCTTGGCAAGATGCAGGTTCTGGTTCAGGTTTCTTCTCCAGCAAGTGTCTGATGAGGTAGGGCAGAGGCCCTGTTTTATACCCAAATGTGCCTTTGAAGTGGGGGAGACTTCAAAGAGTGGATAAGAAGTGCGCCAGGTCCCCTTTCAGTTCAATCCTTTCTGCCAGGGTCCCAGTAGGGGGTGTGGCAGTCCTTTGTGTGAGAGCAGGCCTTCCACCCTCCCAGCCCAGGAAGACCCATTCAAAATGCAGATGTATGCAAGTGAGGCTGAGTACCCTGTGTTTGAGTTGTGTCTGAGTGAATGTACAAGGAGCTGTCAACTAAGCCCAGTCAGACGTGGATTGTAAGGCACAGAAAGATTTAAGTGCAAAGAAATGCTCACTTTCTAAAAGTGGCATTTCTAGAATGGTAATATTAAATCCAACTTCACCAGTCAGCAGGATTTGGTGTTACATTCTGGCCATACCAGATATGACCTTCCTACTCCTTTCAGATCAGCAGCTACCACTTCAATACTGTATAAGGGCAGCCACAATGTTAGCCTATGAAGGGAGCAGGCCTCACAGTAGTGTAAAAACGACTTTAGGAGTTTTACACTACCAGGACATGTAAACTACACAGGTACATGTCCTGACTTTCCCCCACACAGCACCCTGCTCTAGGGGTTACCTAGGGCACACATTAGAGGTGACTTATATGTGGAGAAAGGGGAGGTTTAGGCTTGGCAAGTACTTTTAAATGCCAAGTCGAGGTGACAGTGAAACTGCACACACAGGCCTGGCAATGGCAGGCTTGAGACAAGGTAAAAGGGCTACTTAAGTGGGTGGCACAACCAGTGCTGCAGGCCCACTAGTAGCATTTAATCTAAAGGCCCTAGGCACATATAGTGCACATTACTAGGGACTTATAAGTAAATTAAATAGTCCAATCAGGTATGATCCAAGGTTACCATGTTTAAAGGGAGAGAGCATATGCACTTTAGCACTGGTTAACAGTGATAAAGTGCGCAGAAGTCTAAAAGCCAGCAAAAACAGTGTCCAAAATGTGGAGGGTGGCAGGCAAAAAGTTAGGTGTGACCACCCTAAGGCTGTCAGGTCTAACATCCACTGAGAGACAATTCGCTCTCAGATAACTTGAAGTAACTTTTTGTTCATTGTGGGATGAAATTGAGGATTTGAAGACTACATTATTTATTGGAAAAGAGGAGATGACAGACATTTAGGCTCCGTGTATGCTCCCCTTTTGCACCTATAATGCCATCTGCCCCAGCTGCACCACCACAACCCCAAACCACTAAATATTCCATGAAGGAAACACAAGAGCCAAACCCTCCCTTCTCTCCAAATATAATAACCATGAATAAGTTTGATGGTGCACCCAGGGAACTACATCAAACCACTGATTAAGCTTGATTGTCTCAGAGGCTAGATAATACAAAAGATGAAGAAGCAATATAGAACGTATATGTCTATATTAAAAGACTTTGGTGCATGACACTGAGACAAGGGATGGCATTTTGCAGTAAAACAGCTAATTGCAGAGAGTGCAACAATGGAGAAAGAAATAAGTCTGATTTTACATGTTTGGGTGCTGATTTCGACTTGTTAGGTAGAGAAATAAGTAAGGTTTATGGAGTATGATAGAGAAGTAGAGAAGATATCAATCAATCGATCAATCAAAAACATTTATAGAGCGCGCTACTCACCCGTGAGGGTCTCAAGGTGCTTGTGGGAGGGGGAGGAGGTTACTGTTCGAACAACCATGTCTTGAGGTTTTTTCTGAAGAGTAGGAGGTCTTTGGTTAGATGAAAATGTAGAGAAATGTAGGAAATGTAGAGAGAAGCACAAGAGTAGAGTTCTTCATGGGATACAGTAGAGCGAGAGATATTGTAGAGAAAGAGGGAGACTAGACAGAGATAAGTGCAACAACAGGTAGAAGTAGTCAGTGGGACTTGAGGGAAAACAAAGATTCAAGGCAGAGGGAGAGCACAAGGAGAAGAAGTGTAGAAAAATGGGTCAGTTAAAGAGTAGTAAAAGGGAGCAGATAAAGACAGGGAGGGAATGAAGGGCAGAAAAAGAAATATGGTGTCCAACATTAAATTGAGAGATCTATGTGAAAACAAGAAACAGAAGTGTGGTTTGTAAAGAGCTAGAGAGTGAAATAGAGAAAGGGGACAAGATGGAGAGGTAGAGAGATCTATACAGAAAGAGGTAGAGAGGGACAGTTGAGGTGCAGAGGGTGAGTTGAAATGAAGAGGTCCAGAGAGAGAGATGTGTTTGCGTAAGACAGAGAGAGGAGCTGATGACAGAGAAAAAAGGGTAGAGATAAAGAGGTAGCAAGAAAAGTATATTTAGAGAGGTGAAAGAAAGGGATCATAAGTATGTTGCGTAGGCTCTCATTATTCTAATGAGACTACTGGATTTTGTGCGTCAGAATCGCCTGGCGTGTGGGAGACTGAGTCTGGTCCACTACAGGTGACACCTGTTGCCCCAGTCCGGATTTTATGCTCTGGCTAACTAGCAATGCCTCATCTCTACCAAAGAGCAGGAATGATTGGGTAGCCGAGCGCATGACATAACTGATTTCTCAGGGAAATCAGGTTGACTCAGGTCTCATCCATTTCTCTCAATTACATAAGTCTCACATACACAATGATAAACAGAGGCAGTATATGTTTCAATAAGGTTTCAATGAAGCGACTGCATCTTAGAGAGCAAAGCATGTACTGCAATAACCAGGATGATACAGCATGTCAGAATTAGAATTGTGACAAGGAGAGTGAAGCATAGAAATAACGCTACCATGTTGTAATTGGAGTCAATAGATTAATTCCTACCTAGGCTATAGTAGAGCACAGCATGTTAAGCTCTAATTCTGCCCTTCAGGATCCCCTGGGAAGACATCATCCCCCATACCTGGGCAAAGGCCTGAAGTCTGCATAAGCAGCTGTAGCGAAGCGTTCAGCAATTAGCATACAGTCGGGGTCCTCTGGCTGGAATCTCCCTAGAACGTGTAAGGGACAAGGAAGTGTTTTTATAATAAAACAGCTGATGTTCTGAGAAAATGTCCCTACGTAAGGATGTGTGTTTTTCCATGAATACCAGAGACAAAACTTTTACCATGTTCACCGGCAACTTATGTCACTACAGCCTTGAACAAAGCAGAGTGAGCAAGAATGTCTTGTTTGAGAACGTAGTGCTGGCCTAAGCAAAAACAGCTAGATAGAGAGAATATAAAACAAGACCACTAAAGTGGCTTTTGTTAAAATAATAAATGAAGCTAAATGAAATATATCTAGGTAAAAGTGCACAGCGGCAGGCCTAATGTGCTAAAATAACGTGCATGGAGCTATAACTAAAATGGCTACACAACAATTAGAACAAGACAAAAGGAAGGTGGAGAGGTGGAGACTGAGCTAAGGATGGGATGAATTGAGAGTTAGGTAGACAGAGAGTGAAGGATGAGCTGCAGAGAGGTTGGGGAGTTAGCGAGAAGTGAAGTAGAGAGAGAAATGGTATAGAGAGGTATGGGGAAGTGGTGAGGTAGAGAAAGGGCTCAGAGAGATGTAGAGAGAGGTAGGACTAGACATATGGAGAGAGAGACACAGAGGTAAGATAGAGACAGAGTTGAAGCTATGTGGGAAGTGAAGTAAATGGAGGAGAGGTACAAGGTAGGAAAGATGGGGAAGGAGTAGTAAAATTGAGAAAGGGATGAGGTAGAGAAAAGGGATCAAGAGTAACAGATATTGATCTAAGTAAAGCGAGTGATAGAAAGAGTGGCAATGTCATGAGAAAGATGTAGAGAGATGAAGTCTGGTAAGGTATAATGGGTATACTAAGAGCAAGATAAAGAGGACAGAGGTGCAGGAGAAAGATCTGAGCTAGAGAGAGAGAGAATCAATGTAAACAGAGAAGTAACGAGATAGCAAAGTTAAGAGATAGGTTTAAGGTAGAAGAAGTGAAGTGAAGAATGGAAAGAGAAATGGCCCAGGAAGTTTATATTTCAAATTAACTACCACCATTTGCCTGAGAGTGTGAGGGTTGAGATTGTACAGAGTAGGCATGCACATTAAAGGGTAGATTTATATTTTTTTAGCACAAAGCAGCTCATCACCCAAAGTTGCTGTGCTGTGATAATCAAGGGGAAGATAGCATCTCAAAATCGTATTTATTAAAAAAGGGCTACTGCTACTCATAACAAAAACAAGCTTAATTGATTGAAAGACAAAGCAGTCAGCTACCATAAATACCCCCAAAACGATTGTATTCATCCACACATTCAAGACACTTTCTTCTGGGAACATGGTCCTCGTGCTAGAGTCATTAAGTTCCTACACCAGCCACTGTTATGGGGATACCTCATAATAGTAGGAGGTTGAAATATTTTGACCACAAGGGGAACAAGGCAAATTGACTGAAAGATACATAAAGGAGTTTTCAACTGCTAGATTTGAATGAGTAGATGAAGCCCTTGGCTCAACCTGGTCAGCCTGACTACCGGACATTAGAAGCAGGGAACTAAATAACTCTGATTTATTCCTGTAGGTACTTTTCTTGAATGAAGGACTGGTGCTTCTGAATGTGATTGTGTAGCAGAATTTACATTTTAAACCATTGGAATCCCTATGTATCGATATACTTTGATTTGTTCACTTTGATGCAAGTACACTGCAGAAGGTGCTCCCGAGGTTTTGTTGGGAGCACAGCCAATCACAACTCTTTCTAAACATGGTAAACGATACTGTGTTGAAATGTTCTCTCATCTATTCCTTTGAAATTGATAACAATTTCAACGGGGGAGGGGAGCTTGAGAGCCCATGGAAAAATTACTAAACCTTGGTGCTGCTGTGCTAGCCCAGAGCTCCTATCTGCCAAAAATCCTTGCATTCCGGTACCATATACATCAATCCTTTGAGATACAGCATGAGGGACATAGCGAGGATTGTGTAGCCTGAAATTCAAGGTTTTAGACTATCTGCTATGCAGACTGCAGCCTGTGAAAGACCCACTATGTGAGCCCATCACTGTGGGAGGGACTGCAGTTTGAGAGGGCTGGGGGCCTGTCTGGAGCCCGTGAGCCAGGTTCAGGCCGCCCCCTGACCAGTTATTGCGGGCTCCTGAAGAGGGGGCTGCCTGCCCAGATGAATTGTGTGCTGTGTGCTGGGCCACAGGTCTGCCGTGGGCCAGAGCGGGGCTGTGAGGTGGCCTGCATGGGCCATGTGCATTTCAGAGAGAGCGCCTGGCCTGGTTGGAATTGGCCTTCCCCGATTTATTGCGCTATCGGCCTAGGTCCTGTTCCGATCCGGAGATCTCACCCAGAGGTGAGACTGAGTGGAGGATAGCTGAGGGCTGCTACATATGGCCCGGGGGCCTGGATTACCGTGGAGCTGAGCACCTCAGACCTGAATCTGAAGTGTGCAGACCTGGTGAGCATGTGGGGCCTAATGACTGGAGTGTCAATAGCGGAGGAGCTGGGTGGCCCTTGACCTCATGTTGACTTGGGATGTCTGGTTCAACAACGCTGATACAACTGGGGGTCTATTTTGTCCATAGCCCCATACCTGATCAGGGGCCCAATTTTGATGTGTGATATATCCCTGGTTCTTGCAACTGGGCATAGTGTTGCCGGTGAGCACAACTCTCTTTGCCCTGGATTGAAGTGCATCTCAAGTCTCACTGCATATACTGTGTGGCGGGGAGCCTTTATTTCATGCTGCAGTGAGTCGAAGCCACAGGCTGTCATGGGGAAGACTGACCAAGGCCAAACTTGACTGACCTTCGATGATAAGCGTGCTGCGAAGCCACTACAAAATGCCCTGCCAAAACAGAAGCAGGAATCGGTGCTCCCGGGCCAGATTGCACTTGAGGTGACATTGCTGGCCGTGGAGCAGAGTTTGCAATTCATAGTTGGAAAAAATGACTCGCTAAACCTGCATATTGATAAAATGCCCACAAAACTGGAGAAACAAGCAACATGCCTCACAGCAGCAGAACAGCTCATTTCTGCCACAGAAGATGATTTTCACTCACTCTCCACCAAATGCTTGAACATGGAAAAGGTGCTCACGGTTATACAGGCCAGAAACAAAGATGTGGAAGTGCACTTGTGTCACAAAAATCTCTGTATCACTGGTATACCTGAATCAACCAACACAGGCAGAGTAGAGCAATACATAGGGATTATGTTAATCTCCCTCTTTGCTGGCGGTGGGGAGGGTGCACTGCTCACTTATGGTGAGACCGCCTCTGGGGGTCCCTCCGTATCCTACCATAGCGAAGCTGCTAAAGTACAGAGACCAAAACGCTGTCCTTCAGTTGGAGTGGGAGAAGAAGGACCCCACTTGACAGGGCAACAACATAGCCTTCTTTCCGGATTTCTCATCTCCAGTGCAGGTGGCCTGCAAAGAGTTTGTGCCAGTTACGAAGCAACTACAAAAGACAGGTATAACTTAGGCCTTGCTCTATCAGGCATGCCTACAGATTGACCACCAGGAGTAGCCGAAAATCTTTTCAACCCCAAGGCCTGCAATGGAGTTTCCTAAATCAGTCACCTCATGTCGATGCAGTCTAAAAATGTTATGGTGGAAAATAAGCACTGACCCTCTACAGCCCTCTCAGTAGCTAACCCTGTTTGACTATCTGTGGTCCCTGTGTGTAGGCCGTGGCCAGGGCACTGCGCTCCTTGACTTCCTTTGCATCTCCGTGATGTTGACCTTATAAACACCTGTAATGGTCGATATAATATTGTTCTCTCCTGGCCACCTCCAGCTTTAGGAGGCTGAGCTGGGCTTCTGGTGGCCCCAATGAGGGAGCACACTGTCTGATCTTACTGAGTGGTAAAAGTATAGTTGCCTGGCCATATTTTTTTGTTTTCCCTTATAAGTTGTGGGAATTTCTTTGGCATGTTTGGAATGCTAATGTTGGTGGAGGGTGGTTCAATTGTTTGTTGCTCATGTTGCCGCGATGACACTATGCACTGCTATAATGAATCTATGCACTGTACATTGCACATGACATGTTGCACCTCACACTCTTTAATGTGACACCAAGGTGGCCTGACTCAAGGACATATAGCCCTCTTGACCTGGAATGTGAGGGGACTTAATAACCCCTGCAAGACCAGACAGGAACCCTCTCATTTAGATCGAATCATTTCCAAGTTGCTTTTCTGCAGGAAATGCATTTGACACTGCTGGGTGAATTTGCAGTGGGTGCTCACTGTGCGGCCTACAAGATAGTCTCCTCATACTCTTTCTATTCCAGGGGTGTTTTGACTCTATTTAAAAAGGGGGTACCCTTCTCTGTAACCCACCCTAGAACAGATGATAAGGTACGTGATAGTGCAGGGAAGTTTGTTTGGAACCCCAGTCACCCTGGTAAATACATATGGGGCAAACATGGATGACCCAGACTTCTATATGACATTATAGAGTTAACTCCAAACTCTCACAATGCCCTCCATTATATGAGTTGGGGATTTAAACACATATCGGGACACTATCCTTTACCGCTCAGCTTCGATGGCTAGGCATGGCAAACACTCTGTCAGCCTACTTCATGCTGAGATGGAGGAGTAAGGGATTGTAGACCTCTTGAGACTATGACATCCCACTCAGCTGTAAGGCACGTACATTTCTTCTGTGCATGGTTCGTGATCTAGTCTGGACTACTGGCTGGGGACCCAAGATGTCTGTGCTGGGATGGCTGATGTGTTGCATCTATCCAGGACTTTGACGGACCATGCTCCGGTAAAACTTGTGCTGTCACTTACCACTAATGCCTTCACACAATTCATGTGGTGATTCTAAGCAACAGCACTCTTTGACCCCGTATTCCACAAGGTGCTGTGTTCAGCTTTTAAAGAGTACTTTTCAGAGAATGTTGGTTCTGTGGAGAGGGTGGACATGTCGTTGGAGGCATTTAAGGTCACTATCATGGGGATCTGTATCAGTACCCAAGCAGGCGTTTTGAAAGCCTGGCCTGCACCTGAAGAACTTAACCAGCCGCACACTTTGGACTTCACCACGCTTTGCCTTGCTTCTGCAACTCCAGAGGTGGACTCTGTGTAAGCTGAAGGTGCAAAGGAGCAGCCCAGAATCCCCTGCATCAAATCCTGCAAGAAGAGCCCAGTTGACCAGCGTCCAGTGGCCTTTTGAGGATTTTGACCAGGTGCAGTCTGGGAACTGTAGTCCCAACTTCCAAGGAGCAACTCAGATCTTCTGTAATCTTGGATCAAGTTTGTGGACATTTCAAGGGGCGAAAGGACCTCTGGAAAAAGATCCTGAAGTTTGGAGACGTTTGGAGCAACTGTCATGAAAAGCTCTATAAGTTGAAGAGGGTCACTGTGGGAGTTGTAGTCCATTACCCCAAAGGGCAACCAGAGCCTCTGAACCCTTGGCTGGTGCTGTGGACCACTTTCCTGAATCAAGAAACACTTCTAAAAGCAAGTGTGACAGTGTTACATTGTGGGTGGCCTGAACTCTAGACTTTGTCCCTGTCCTGTGCGACCCTTTTTTTTTTAACCCTTTGAGCGCTATTTGCTTCTAAGCACTAGTTTTACTTTTAATCTTTAAAAAATCATATTTCAGGTTCCCTACATTGGAATTTTGTTGTTTTGGTGTAATTTTAAAGATAAAAATATTTAGTATTTGTTTTAATTGGTGTAGGATTTTTATTGTGTGTTGCATTTTACTTATTTACTGTTTTGTTGATATTAAATGCTTTACACACCTGTCTCCTAAGTTAAGCCAAACTGCTTGTGGGCCAAGATACAAAGGGTTGAGCAAGGATTAATTTACTGAGACTTTGAAGGGACGTAGTGTTGGTTTGTGGACTATTGATAAGTGTAGGCACCTACCTGTCCTTACCAATAATCCACTTTCCAACAGTGCACAAGCAGATTTTGCACCATCATGATGCCAGCCCCCTCTCACTCACGGCGATCTTGCCACACAGGCACACCAAGATGCCGAGTACCAAGTTTAACACTATTCACTGCACATACACTTGGAGCACGAGCTAATAAAAAAACATCTATGCTCCAGCACTTCCCTTATTGCTCCACCTGGCCCTATCTGCCAGACAGGAGCCAGGAGCTCTAGAAATGCTTGGCAAGGCAGGATAAAAATCTATGGGGGATGTTCACCCTGGGAGGACAGTCATTACCCTGGCAGACATTCCACTCACGCAATGTCACACCTTTGGACTGCATGCCTTAGTTATATCCTCACTTCTCCAAGGAACCCCACACACTTCAGGTGTTCCAAACCTTGCTGACTAATGATACGCGCAGGAGCCTCATTAACTGCACAAAAAGACAGGCCTATTGCTCCTGACTCGGTATTAGAGAAATGGATAGCAGCTCTTGATCTGTCACTGTCACTGAAGGACTGGGCTTTTTGTTGTGCGCAAACTGGCATGATCACACCTAATTGCAATGTGTGCATTATTCATTTCAAGTATCTTTATCAAATGTAATATACACCTGCTAAATTATATAAATTTGCTCTGTGAAAGGATACTAATTGCTTACAATGCATAGCCCCTGAAGTTGATTTCTTGAATCTAGCGTGGTCCTGCCCTCCTGTTCGACTTTTTTGGATCCAAGTCACTAAAGTCTTAACTGCCATGGCATTGGAATGGGTGCTGTGTCACCCGTGTGTGCCTGGTTGGCTTTATTAAAGGATTTACAACCGGCCAATCATAGACTTATGACCGTAGGATTATTGTTGGTGAAAAGAAGGGTTGCCATACATTGGGGCAAGCAAGCGTGCGGCACCCACTAAGCAGCAGTGGCTCTCGGATATGGTCTACTGCAGAGAACAATTGGAACTGTGTGTTCGCAGCCTAAGGATATTTGGGGTCCCTTCACCGTTGACAATTCGGATTTGTCTTTTTGGGGGTACGGCGGGCATAAAGTTGATTTAACGAGATTGCGATGATACAATGAATGTGCTTGTGGTATGGCGGTGGTACGGATTCATACCCCATCTAATCTCACAGGCTTTATTTGGGGTCATGTTGTTTGTACTTCATATGTGTGAAGCAACCTGTCACCCAAAAAATGACAACAAAAAATGATAACTGCAGAATATGAAATCTGTCATTGGATACAGTAGAAACAGGTGCACTGCATTTCATAAAATTGCGAAATTGAGTGGGATAGGAGTTTCACACTGTGTACAATATTTAAGTAGCCAGCCTTTTCACCTGCTTTATAAGGGCCACGCTGTATCCTTCATAGATGCTCGTTATCTCTGCGCCGCACGGTTAAGAGGTGTGTGAGTGCTACCTAGAATAGGATTTGTACTGCAATCACACCCTTCAGTACAAACACTTAAACATTCCACACACAGCATGTGTACTTTACAGAGCAGTAAGCAAGCAAAATGTGAAATATTTGGAGAAATTAAAACATGTCTCCATGTTAGCACCTGCTTCAAGAAAGCATTATTTTTTTGCTGCAAAGCCCCGCCTTGCAAATCGCTTTATTGCACTGGGAAAAGGGCAACTTTGAAGCACAAAAGCTTTTTTGCACTGAAAGTAATGACCCTTGCAGGACTTAAGAGTGTTCTCCTTTCGCATTAGGAAAACAAGCTGATGTGGCAGGAACTGTCCCACTCATTTTACCAGGGGACCGCTGGAAGGTGGAGGCCCTGGGCCACTGTGCAATTTGGCCATGCTGACACTAAAGAAGGATGGATACGTTCATCAAAACACAAGTAATTTACCTTCTCCTAATCATTAGAACTACGTTTAGTGTCACATAAAAGTGGTACTCAAACTTTTTTGAAGATAATGATTTATTGACTTTTTAAATTCTTTAATACTTCAGATTGTACTGACATGAGAGCGACGGCTTCATAGTTAACAGTGTCACCTGAGGTCCTCATCCCTCAGCCCACTAACCCAAAATCGATACAGATTTATTGTCAGACAAACGAGATGAGTTATAGGCTGCAATTATTAGTTCTCTGGTGCAGCCAGAGTCAAATAAGGATACATGAATACGCAGAATATAATGAAAAAGCTCTACCATGTATATTCCACAATGAAAGAAGGTCAGAGAAGAGTGGTTTGGTGGATACAGCATCTGCTCATGGTGATAATGCAGGTAAAGGAGTTAGTGGGAGATAACAATAGTGTCTACAGTATTGCAAACATAATGTGACTGCTCCTGCCAACAACAGCAGTGTGGCCAGGGCACTGGTGCTAGGATGGCAGGAGAGACATTACACAAATGTCTTAGCTGTGTGGCCTGACAATGACTCTTGTCAGTAGCGAAACATTGACTGTACATTTTGATACTGGATATATGTACATACCCATTCTCTTTCATTTTTCTCAGTATATTATGCCAGAGGCTTCCTCCTATTAACAAGATGCTAAATTGTTATATCAAACTGCCCGGATGTCAAAACCTAAAAAGAGAAGGCGAGACCCCTGGGAAAGTTTAAACAATGCCGGGGTTTGGTCCATTCAGTAGGGCTGGGTAATGAGAGTGAATGCACCAACAATTTGCAACTGGATCAGGAGCAATTGACAGTGAATGCATTTCAGAGGCGGCGTCCAATAACTGTAGAAATTCAACACAGCGTGGGCAGCATTGAAGCTACATTCCGAAACAGTTGAAAAAAGATAAACCACGCCTTGAACTGTATGCTGACGCTACACCACTTGGCAACATTGGACAGAACCAAACAAATATAAACGATTGAGGAGTGATGCAATATCGGATGGCACAGCTTTTACATAATGGGTGGGGGGGGGGGGGGGTTGTGACATAATAACAAGAGTTAATAACATGGCTTTAGATACACTTGATTCGCCACAGTTCACTTCAGACAGGCGGACGGTGTTAACCATCCCACAGTGGGAAGGAGAGGGAGGCTGAACAAGTGGTCATCCTTAGGCACCTTGACTCCCGGATAGCCAACATTTTTACTTCAATCGGCCCAACTTCAAGGCCAAGTACTGCTCACTGTTGCCGTAGGAGCTGAGGAGCGTGGCTGTGTCCGTGTGAGTTGGATGAAGAAGGGGCATGATGGATGAGTTCCTCTTCATATCCCGGACAATAGATAATTCGGAAGTAAGAGCAAATAAAATAGTAAACATTTGAGGTTTCACAGAGGTGAAAGTAGGTAGAGACAGGTGGCGGAGACCTCCCTATGGTAAAGAGTACAGTAAAAAAAAGTTTATTAAACTTCAAAACAAATTCTAAAAATATTGTTACATTAAATATTTTTGTAAATGTATTTTACATATTTATTTTAAATATATAACAAAATAAAAAAACTACATAATTTATAACTTAATACAAATTTACACTGTGATTCGTTTGAATACATTAAGTTAAAATATAATTATTTTTCTGAAGTTTAAAATGAAAAAACTGCCAACCTAAATTATTAAAATGCATATTTTATTACGTGTTAATAATTATTGAAAGTGATGTACAACATCAATTAAAGGTAATGTAATTATATTTTTTAAGACGGCGTAGCTGGGCGCAATGAAATGAAGACTAAAGTTGAGAGTTCTGCCCCCCACCAGGCTCAACATGTGTGCCAAAATACGTACATTGACTAACAATCAACAGATGAACTAGACAGACTAACCCTCCACAGATGCAATATACATTGACAAGAGTGGAAAAGCTGAACACTGCACAGCTGCAGCAAAGTTCTGCAGTTTGGAGCATCAGCTGCAAAGAAAATTAGCCCCTCTGATGGGCCGCTGAGCAGGCAAGGAAAGATGGCGTCTGAGCAGGACCCACAACTGTAACAGGGATGATGGTCTTCGGCTGGCCGAAATGAACTGTGATTACGGCCTGCACTGGGGAGCAGAGAGCAAGCCGAAAGCCACGTGAGCGGGTACCCTCACCGCCTGTGGTCCAATTTATCCTAGGGCACCGAAGGCAGCTGCAGTGATGCCCAAGATGGTGCAGCGCAGATCGGGGTTGGGCCCGCCTGCGTGGAAGCTGATGGGCCATGCATTGTCTGACGAGAGTGGAGTGCCACAGGCCCCCCAATCCATAAGTGAAAGAGAGCAAGGAAGGCTGGTGCTGGCTGGGAACTGGCAAGAAGATATGGAAAAACTGTGTTAATAAGCCTGGGGATTCACGAACAGAAGGAGCAGACGGGAGCTGAGAGTGCACCCACTCTGCCTACGGCCCAGCGACCTAGACGCGCAGCAATGAGTGCCACGGGTCATAGGATGTGCAGGAGACGCCGGCATCATATACACCAGAGGCAGGTGTAGTGTCTTTATTACACACGGTGCTGCGCATATGCTGGTGGCCATAAATAAGGACAGAGTAGGTATTGAAAGTTATTGACGGGCCAGCATGGGGCACACTCCACGGCTACCTCCACTCCAGTGCCCCACCCGCTGGCCCTCTGTTTATTAAATCAACTCGTACCATGCGGCCAGGTGGTCAACAGCACAAAACATATTTACACAGGGGAGGAGGGGTGGTTCTCACTATTAGCGTTTCCTCAGTGGTAGTGCCCTCGACCAGTTACGTCACTGGTGCAACACTACATTCCTCCAAAAATTAAACAACACCAAAACACAGAGTTACAACACATTTCTGGCACTGGCTCACACCAGATGGTCTTGCAGTCTCTGAGATGGGTCAGGATTGCCTCTTAGAGTATATCCAGTACTAGTGGATCGGTTCATGACCGGATCTGTACCATGAACATCAACAGGTGTCAAACCGGTTACAGCAGGGTCGGAGACCTGACTGGGAGCAGAAGGAGAAGTTGGCATGCAGTCATTTGAGTCAGGTATTGACTCTAGGTCCGTGTCAGACAACGGAGGGTTGTGCGCGTCCTCACCAGGAGGCTGCAGAGGGTAAAACTTCTTAAACATGGAAATATTCCTGGTGATGGTGGATGTCCCTCGCTGAGTCACTACCATGGATCAACACAATTTTGGGTATTTCAACTTCGGCTGTGAGAGCTGGGATGACCTCTACCTCAGTATATTTTAAATAGTCATCAGTCATCACTAAGGTGTATTGGCCATCAGGGAGACTCCCAAAATCGAAGCTGGCTGCAACCCATGGCTGTCGTGGTCCTGACTTCGTCTCTACAGGGGCTAGCCAGGTAGGCTCCCCAGAGGCTTGGCATCACTCACAAGACCATACCAGGCCTTCGAACTTCTGGTCCATTAGGGGGAACCCCACTTTAGTCTGTAACCTGTCCCATCTCCCTGCTCCCATTCCCGGCCAAGGTCATCGAGAAGATCGTCAACAGACAACTGACCCACTACCTCGAAGAAAACAACATCCTGGACCCATCCCAGTCAGGGTTCCGCCGCAATCACACTACCGAAACTGCCCTCATCGCTGCCACCAACAACATCAGGGCCATGCTTAACAACGACGAAACCACGGCCCTCATCCTCCTGGACCTCTCTGCCGCCTTCCACATCGTCTGCCACCACACCCTACGCACACGCCTCCACAACGCAGGGATCCGGGACAAAGCTCTGGAGTGGACGACCTCCTTCCTCTCCGTCAGAACCCAGAGCGTCTGCCTCCCCCCTTTCCGATCCGAAGCCTCCAAGATCATCTGCTGCATCCCCCAAGGATCATCCCTCAGCCCTACACTATTCAACGTCTACATGGCCCCGCTCACCCCCGTCGCCCGGCTACACAACCTCAACATCATCTCCTATACCGACGACACCCAACTGATCCTCTCCCTCACCAAGGACCCCCTCACCGCCAAATCCAACCTCCACGAAGGAATGAAGGGCGTTGCCGAATGGATGAGGAACAGCAAACTCAAGTTGAACTCAGATAAGATGGAGGTCCTCATCCTCGGTGCCAACCCCTCAGCCTGGGATGACTCCTGGTGGCCGACCGCTCTGGGAGCAGCCCCCACACCCACCGACCATGCACGCAACCTGGGCATCATCCGCGACTCAGCACTCTCCATGACCAAGCAAGTCAGCGCCGTCTCCTCATCCTGCTTCAACACCCTCTGCATGCCCCGCAAGATCTTCAGATGGATCCCCACAGATACAAGAAGAACAGTCGCCCAGGCCCTCGTCAGCAGCAAACTTGACTACGGAAACACCCTCTACGCAGGAGCCCCGGCCAAAATCCTCAAACGACTGCAACGCATACAAAATGCCTCTGCGCGCCTGATCCTCGATGCCCCCAGCCACAGCCATATCACTCCCCATCTGAGAAACCTACAGTGGCTCCCTGTCAACAAAAGGATAAACTTCAAGCTCCTCACCCACACACACAAGGTGCTCCACAACACCGGTCCAGCCTACCTCAACAGACGACTCACCTTCTACACCCTGTCCCGCCAACTCCGCTCAGCCAACCTCACTCTCGCCACGGTCCCCCAAATCCGAATCTTTCTCAATCTGCGAGTACCGCTGTTCGGTGTTGGTCAGTGATTTTCTCGCAAATGCCATGGGTGACCACCCATGGTTGTCTTGCCTCTGAAGCAGCACTGATCCCAAATCTTTTGGGCCAGCATCAACAGCAAATTTTTGTTCCCCCTCGAGGGTCAAAATGGTGGAGTATTGTGTCACTGGAAAGGGCATCTTTGGTGGCCTCAATAGCGGTCTGTTGATCGGGCCCCCAAACCCAGGGCTCTGATGGCTTCATCTGGTTTCTGAGAGGCCGAGTTAGTGTGGAGAGATCCTTAATGAAACGACCGCAATACCATCCCTAGAAAACTGCAGATTTCTGTTACTGTAGTGGGTGGAGGTGCTTTCTTGATGTCTTCAACCTTCTCTGGATCAGGTGCTATGCCACCTTCTGAGAACACATATCCCAAAAACTGAATCTGATTGGTGAAAAATTCACACTTGCGGCGGTGAAGGATTAGGCCATATCCTATGATTCATTGTAACACGCTTTTGAGCCTGACATTATGCTCCGAGAACGTAGTTATGTAGCGTGACTTCTCTGCTAGAACTATTTTGTGGTACCTGGAGCGCAGGTCAAGTTTAGAGAACCAACATGACCCACTTAGTTCACCTATTAAGTCATCAGTCGTTGGTGTCAGATGTCTCTCACGCTTGATGGCGACGTTGGTGAGGCGCATGTCTACGCAGATGCGTACCTCACCTGGTTGTTTGGGTTTCCACGCAACCACTATCAGAGATGCCCACAGTGTTGGCCCAGTCAATCAATCAATATCAGGAATTTGTAAAGCAAACTACGCACCCGTGAGGGTCTCAAGGCGCTGAGGTGGGGGGAGGTGCTGCTACTGCTCGAACAGCCAGGTCTTGTGAAGTCTCCTGAAGGCAAGAAGGTCTTTGGTCTGACGCAGGTGAATGGGAAGAGTGTTCCACATCTTGGCCTCGAGGTGCGAGAATGATCTGCCACCGGTTGTAGTTCTGCAGATACGTGGGACGGTTGCGAGGGGGAGGTCGGCGGAGCGGAGATGCCTGGTCGGGGTGCAGAATGAGAGCCGTCTGTTGAGGTATTCTGGTCCGGAGTTGTGAAGTGCTTTGTGAGCATGGGTGAGGCGTTTGAAGGTGATTCTCTTGTTGATTGAGAGCCAGTGCAGGTCTCTCAGATGGCCTGTGATGTGGCAGTGTCGGGGGATGTCCAGGATGAGGCGTGCAGAGGCATTCTGGATGCGTTGCAGCCTCTTCTGGAGGTTGGCCATGGTTCCTGCATAGAGAGCATTGCCGCAGTCCAGTTGCTGCTTATGAGTGCTTGGTGACTGTTCTTCTGGTTTCGGTGGGAATTCATTTGTAGATCTTTCAGAGCATGCAGACAGTGTTGAAGCAGGAGGAGGATATGGCACTGACTTGCCCACTGACTCGTTCTATAATGCCAGCTGTTTCAAGTTTGGCCAACTCTTTCTCTACCTTTGGTCTGAGATGGAATGTAATACGCCGGTGCCTGAGTGCCACTGGCTGTACAGTCTTGTTGATGTGTAGCTTCACCTCTTTGTGACGCAGACAGCCTATACCTTCAAACACATCACGGAACTGGTAAAGAAGTTCAGTTTCCGACTCTTGGTGTATACCAAAGGCAAATGTGACAACCCCCAGTTCTTTGGCTTTCTTGCACACCAACAGCATCCCATGTCCTTCTTCTTCCACTTACACATGAGCATTGACAGATCGCGGCCCATATGTGATGGATGTCTTGAAGCTACCTTTGAGGGGCAGGAGCGTGTTCTGGACATAGGAGTAGACTTTTACTTTTGCTGTCTTTAAGGCAGGGGCACGTCTGATGCTAATATTTTTATGGAGGCTCCTGCGTCAATGACAGCAAGGGTAGAGTGGGTGCCTACTTTAATCTGGCACCGCAGTAGTTTCATTGAAGCCTGAGCTGCAGTTCCTACAGTGAACAAGGAGTGAATGAAGTGTTCCTCAGCGTCGTCATCGTCTACATCACTACCTCTTTCGGATCTGCTTGTGGTGACATTAACAGAGGGGTCTCCTGTTCTTGGTTTGCTCGATCTGCACACTTTTTACAAAGTAATTGAGCTTCCCACAGTCTGCACACTTCTTCCAGCAGGCGGGGCAGTCACTTGGTCGGTGTGAGGGTCTTCCGCAGTTCCCACAGTGTTTCAGCGGTGGGCGATTGCTTCTGGGTCTTGCTTTGTTTGGGGACCGCACCATTGTGTTGAATGGTTCCTCCTTGATTGGTCTTTGGAGTGCCACCACCACATGGGATGCTTGGGCCTTGGATAACTCTTTTGTACATCCCATTGTGAGGATATCGGGTAAGGATCTCCCTGACTCCTTAATGATCCTCTCTCACAGCTTAGCTGATGCACACCCTTGAATTAATTGGCCTCTGATTTCCTCGGTTTCGTCTTTGAACCCGCAGGTGCTTGCTAGGTCTTTCTGCCTCATGTAAAATGAGTCAATCAATTCTTCTGCTTGTTGTCTGGCTTGCCAGAATACAAATCTTTCATACTCTGTGTTGGCCATGGCTTCAAAATGCATATTGAGGGCAGATATCAGGGTCAGGTGCGTTTTGGGGGTGGCCTCTGTAAGTTTTTTGGATATTTTGTAGATATCTTTCCCCCCTAGGTGTAAAATCATTGCTCTCTTTTGTGCATTCTCGATTTTGGTGGCCTCAAAGAAGAGTAGTACTCTGTCCGTTTGGTTTGTGCCAACGGAGCCCCCTTCATGACAAAAGGCTTGACTAGTGGGATGGCGGACATGTTGAATTAGTGCGAGCAGTGTATTACGTGGTTTCCTATTATTGTGAGCATGCAAAGTGGATAGTCTCCTGCCCAAACCCCGTAGGAGATATGCCTGCCACAGTCGTCAAAACGTGCTCAGTTGTACCTAGCCCCCTAGATGGTGCCTGGGGTGTCTGTTCTCCGACTCATTCACCTCCTGAGAGCATCACTACTAAGGTCCGTTGTGTATTGCCAGCATTCTCTGCTCGTGAGTGTATAATTTATTATTTTTCAAAATAAATCTGTCACTTTACCGTTTTAACAGTAGACTCTGGGCAGAATGTGGAATCTGCGGATGCTTCTCTGCACGTTTGACTGAGCGTGGGCCCAGAAGACAGGCATGCTTGCTACAGCATGTGGTGTGTTAAGCAGCACTGCGCTGATGGGCTGGCATGAGGGATTCGGGCAGACTGGCTGGTGCTGCAGCGGCCATCGATGACGGGTGAGCCTGGCATGAGTACCGCAGGTGAACTATGGCCGCCATGGCATGTCAGTGGCAGGTAAGGGATCCGGAACCCTCGTCGCCAAAATGTAGTGTTGTTATTACATACGGTGCTGCACGTGTGCTAGCACGTGCAAATAATGACAGATTAAGTATTAAAAGTTATAGACGGGCCAGGATGCGGCACACTCCATGGCTACCTCCACTCCAGTGCCCCGTCTGCTGGCCCCCTGTTTATTAAATCAACTTGTACCACGTGACCAGGTGGTCAACACCACAATACACAATTACACAGGGGTGGTTCCCCTCCACTATTAGCGTATCCTCAATGGTAGTGCCTGCAACCAGTTACGTCACTGGTGCAACACTACAGCAGTTACAGAGAAGTGCTATTGCTCAAAGCCATATGATGGTGAAAGACAAATCCCCCAAACCAACATCCATGCGAACCAACATAGACACATTTGCTATGGCAATGGTGCCTCCAGCGGCAGATGGACAGGAAACAGGCTTGCAGTCCCATGAGCCAATGCTGCAGAACATCATGAAACTGATTCAGGACATGCAAGCATTGCTGGAATCAAAAGTAGGTGGGCTGGCTATGGATCTGAGCCTGGTGCACATACATCTGTTGAAGGTGACTGACAGGCTCACACATGTGGAGAAACAAGCAGGGAAGAAATACCAAAAGGTGTCTGGCCTGTACAAGAACATGGAGCAATTACTCCAAAGGATGGGAGCACTAGCGGCCTGTTGGACCTGGCCCTTTTTGCGGGGTCATCCCCAAACCTTTTGCATTCCTCCTCGCATTTTCCTGACCTCTTATTGTTGGCTTTACGACTTTGAGCACTTTATCACTGCTGATCAGTGCTAAAGTGCATGTGCTTTCCCTTCTAAACTTGGTATGATTGGATTACACCCGATTGGCACATCTAATTTATCTATCATTCCCTTGTACAGTGGTGTCCCTTATACCCAGGGTCTGTAAATAAAATGCCACTAGTGGACTTGCAGTGCAGCTTGTGCTACCCACAGAAGTAGCCTTTCAAACCTGTTTTCAGGTCTGCCACAGGAGGGCCTGTGTGCGCAGTTTAATGCCACAGGGACCTGGCCTCTAAATTTACTTGCCAAGCCTGGCACTCCCCATCTACTACATATAAGATAGGTCCTAGTTAGCCCTATGGGCAGGGTGCTGTGTAGGTAAGAGGTAGGTCATGTGCCTGGTTGTGTGACATGCCCTGGTAGTGACAAACAGCCTATTTGGTATTTGGAAATGCCCTGACATATGGCTAAGTGATATTGTCTTATATATGAGGGGTGGCGTAGGCATGTTTGGTATGGTTGGAATAGCAGTGAGAAATGCTGCTTACTAGTGTAGGTGGATATTTTATTACCATTGTAGAAATGTCACTTTTAGAAAGTGGGCATTTCTCTGTGCTTATAACTCTGGTGCTTTTGCAGTCTGACTCCAATCCATGTCTGGGGTAGAATGACAACTGGGCTTTGTGCATACTTTTCAGATAGCCAGTGCGCACGGAGGATGGAGGTGTAACAGGAGTACATCTGTGGTGAGGGGACGGAGCACGTGAGGACCCTTTATTTTGGTGAGGAGCACATGCTGAATGCTCACCCACACTCCCTGCCTTGTGTTGGTAAACCAGCGTGTGCCGAGCGCTGCCACCCAGTGAGGCTGGGAACCTCCCATGAAGACGGAACTACAACCCAGCAGAGCTTCATTCAGCAGATGATCTGCTCTGGGCTGGGTGCATTGGGAGGACCGTGGCAGTTCCAAGGGAGTCCCCGGGAAGAAGGCGTGCACTGTCCACCCCGTCCTAGGGAAGGAGTTTCCTGCAGGGTGGATGTGGGGTATAGAGAAGCCTTGACTCTGCGCTTCTGGCCACAAGGGTGCACACATTTGCCGATGGCCCTCCAGGAAGGAGGGTTTAATCCCTGGTTTTATGCCTGCAAAGTTGGGTGCAGGGGCCATGTGCTGATGAAGTACACGTTTCTCGAGACTCACCGGTCCCAGAGAGGACCCAGGTGAGACTGAGAGTTAGGTTTTGCGCCGGACGAGTCGCTCGTGCCAGGAGGCTTGCCTGGAAACTATCATATTCTCCCTAGCGGGTGGCCATATTGTGTCAGTTTTGCAAGCGGGGAACCTATTGAGGTGGGTGGTCTGTGTGCCCCCCTCCCATATCTCCTTGAGCATGCCTGGTGTGGCCATCACTAGATCTGCTGGCAGGATATGGAGGGATCCTGAACGGAGGTCCTGCTCTTGCCAAGTTTAGTTGGATTCCTGTATTCACGGGAGTAGGAGTGCAGGGGCTCCTGTAGCCTGGTGGGGATCACAGTACTACCAGATATGTGGTAGAGGTGCAGGTGCACAATATTTATGTGGTATTACTGATGATAGGTGATGGCCATGGTGATGATTCATGTATGGAAGTGCTGAGGTAATTTATGTGTTTTCACTTCCCACCCCAACTGTTGCATCACAAGACCTGATGTTATGATTTATATTGTTTTTGCCCGTTGAGGATAACAAATGTATACCAGGATCTGCCTTATGTGCATGTTGAGGGTGTGTGTTTATGACACATGCAAAGGATGAGGATATTTTGGCATTCAGGATAATGTGTTTATTATGACATGTGCATTTGTGGTGATAATGATGACCTGACTACTGCTTGTGCTGCAGGATAGTAGCAGCCTCGGTGTTTACCAGACTACTGCTGGCTTTCACAGAGTACTAGTAACCTATGTGATGCTATGACAACTGTGTAGCAGAGTATTACTGATACATGTTGTGTTTGGTCTAATGTTGTTTTGTGCAATACAGCTTATTTCTATATAACTTGTTTTAGCGTTTCCTTTGTGGTGTCACATGTGTTGTGTGTGCTCTGCAAACGCTTTACACATTGCCTCTGGGATAAGCCTGACTGCTTGTGCCAAGCTACCAATGGGGCGAGCAGGGCTTATCTTGGGTGTGTAACTCCCTTACCCTGACTAGAGTGGTGGCCCCTGTCTGGCTGCAGTGCCTACCCTAGCCAACCAGGTACCCCATTTCTGACAAGACGCAAGCAGAGAATGCTGAAGGGCTCTACCACAGGAACAATATATGACTAGTGGGCCTGCCTGGAAAAAATGGAATGGAGCGGTCAGGAGCTATATTTGGAGGACTGGATAACAACAGAGCTAAAACCGCAAAGACTCACCGCAAAGACTCACCATGTTTTTGTTGATTGAACATGTGCACTGGATGCCAATGATGCAGACCCCTCTAGGGGCACCACCCAGGACCATCATATTCTGGTTACCCAATTACAGAGACAGAAAGGCCCTCCATCAGGAGGCATGGAAGAAAAGAAAAGAAGGAAAGTGGATAGGGGGAGAGGTTGTGTCCTGATACCGGAAAGTGCTCAAATGGCTGACACTATACAAATGGTTACCTGCAACGTCCAGGGGTTGAACAACTGCTCTAAGCGAGTGGGGGTGTATTTCTGGAAATTGAGTGCCCTGATAGCATATCTTTAACATACACACCTGCTCCCATACAAAGATGACAAACTTTGTAAACAATGTAGGGGTGGACTCTACATACTAGGGGGTTAGGGATGTGGCTGGTGCTGAAGGCCCCATACAAAGTGGCAGTCACGCAGATAGATAGCAAAGGATGATACATGCTATCACATGGTCGTCTCAATGGAGGGCCTTTGACAACAGTTGGATAGTATTATAATCAGTCCTAAAATGGAGCACTGGCATGACTGGTCCTGCTCTATCTGGACACATCAATACTGTGGATGGAAGGCTTTAACTGCGTGTTGAATGGCACACTAGACAGGCTCACCTAACCCGACCAGGAAGCACATATGAGAAAAATGCTAGAAAGGGCCGTGGGCGAACTTGAAATGATAGACGCATGGTGGGAACAATTCACAGGAATTCTCTCATTATGCACAGGCAATGAGCACATACCCCAGAACAGACTTTGGGGGTGATTCTAAGTCTGGCGGGCGGCGGAGGCCGCCCGCCAGACTTCCCCCTCCAAAATACCGCTCCGCGGTCGTAAGACCGCTGAGGGTATTCTGGGTTTTGCACTGGGCTGGCGGGCGACCGCCAAAAGGCCGCCCGCCAGCCCAGTGCAAAACGACCTTCCCACGAGGACGCCGGCTCCGAATGGAGCCGGCGGAGTGGGAAGGTGCGACGGGTGCAGTGGCACCCGTCGCAAATTTCACTGTCTGCAATGCAGACAGTGAAATTCTTTGTGGGGCCCTCTTACGGGGGCCCCTGCAGTGCCCATGCCATTGGCATGGGCACTGCAGGGGCCCCCAGGGGCCCCACGACAACCCATACCGCTGCGGATTCAAAAGGGCAGCGGAAAACCGGCGGGAGACCGCCGGTTTTCCACTTCTGACCGCGGCCGAACCGCCGCGGTCAGAATACCCTGCGGGGCACCGCCGGCCTGTCGGCGGTGCTCCCGCCGACCCTGGCCCCGGCGGTCTTTGACCGCCGGGGTCAGAATGACCCCCTTTGTCTTATTAGACCGTTCAAATATACATCTTATAACAGATATCACCCACCTACTCTCTGACCTCTCCCCACGTCAATTTAAGTGATATTGTTCAAAGTATAACGTGGTAATACCTACGTGGCAGCTGCCGGCCTTCTTATTGCAAGATACACTGTTCTGGCAAGTGATGCTTGAAGCAATCAGATCCTACATTGTACAAAATTCGAACACCATGGGCTTTAGGGTTAGAGTGGGATGTCATCAAAGTGGTGATATGAGGCATGACTATGGCAGCCATATACTTGAGAAAGAGGGAGGTAGAAGTTCAAATTTCAAAGGCCAAAAAAGAACTTGAGGAGTGATAACGCGTTCCGTCTTAGCTAATTTACTTGTCTGGGACTCGTTTTAGGCCAATGAATCTTTTGACCCTGATTGAAGACACCTTAGAACGAGACAACTAATCAGCGTATAAATCACTAGGTCAGGATTTTTCTCCTTATCCAATATGTCAAAGTAAACCAATCTAGATAAATGCATTAATAAAGTTTGATCACACCATGACCTTTCAACCATGAATAACACGCAAAAATTAGTAAGATTTAAGTTATTTTATTCCCTATTGGTTACACTCTCCTAGCAAGTTTATTAGTCTCAAAACCATAAAACACATTAGCACTGTCACGATAAGGCAACTCGAATAAGATTTCATCAAAACAAAGATCATGAACATTAGAACAAAGCACGACGTCAACATGGATTAATCTTAGCAGAGTATCATTAGCGCATTATTCAATAAAGCATTGATTCAGTCATTTGTCTATTTGCGTCCGCTTTAGTGAACTACTTAACTAACCTCGAATTAGCATGTTGGGCTTCATGCAAAACAATTTAGCAACACAAATTTAGAAAACATCTAACTATGTTCTCTATCAAAGGTAGCAGTTGGTACCTAGAAAGGAAAGGCAAACAGACAATTACAATTTCACTATCACATAGTTACCCTCCGTAATGGGTCAGCATACAGAGTCAGTCTTCGTCCTCAGGACTTCAGTTGATTCGCCATCAGCCAGGGAACACAGCAAAGTTCAGCAAGACAGGCAATATGGGATACTTCCCTCATAAGGAGGAAAAGTATGAATCGGGCAAGACAAAGATAAGGATGGGTTGAAGAATCAAACAGCAAAATCAGAGTGACAAAGTGGCTAGGTGATAGCAAAAAGGCACGTAATGGCTGATTTTTCCTCGTGTCACAGGATTATATTAATCTTGTTGTACAGTCCCCTAATTTCCAATTGGGTAACATTTGGTGAACCATTATCTCCGTCCAATAATCAGGTAGTCACCTCATTAGAATTTTCACTTTAGAACAGTTCTCACGTAGTTTATTGGCTCCTGTAGTTGACGTCTCCAACGGGTGGAATGTTAGGTACGAACTTTATTCTCGCAGGCTCAGTCAGTAGTCCCATTGTCTTTACCAGTTCAGACATCTCCTAGCTTCTGCAAAAATATGGCTACATGTCCTTCAGCAAGTCAGCACATTGCACGTTAGAAAAAACACATAATATGAGACCAGCAGCTAGGCCCCGACTCATGCTAAATAAGGCCTAGTTATTAATTTTAGCAAAGTCTTCACATATAACTCTTAACGCTAGTACAAAATCATACATTAGTACATTAATAGTTCATCATTGGTCAATTTCACTTATTATCGTATGCATTGATGGCCACTCCCCGTGGGCACATTTCAACACGCGTTTAGTAAAAACACAGCAATGCAATTTCTATGCGGCATCATTAGGCATTAATTTGCAAACATTTCATATTAATTTGTTTATAATAACTACACTCCAACAGGAGCAACAAACATGCCAGCATACAACAGTGATGGCCCTTCAGCTATCACGTGGCGTGAGGATGACAATACTAAAAAACATAATTGAAAAAGAACATTTATAAACTAGAAAGTTTGAAAAGTATTACACAAGGAAGGGGATAAAGCAGGCAGATTACTGGCCTGGTTACTTAGAAGGGACAGGGTACCAGCAGCCATTGCTGCAGTCAGGGATGAAAGAGCAGATATGGTGCACACACAAGAACAATTTTTACTAACCAAGCATGCTTAGCATATTAATTAATTGATAAAGGGAGAATTATTTATATAGGGCTGGCGCTCACGAAATGTCCATCAAACAACCTAGAACTGAACAAAAAGTTCCAATGACACGGTGCTCCCGGAAGGAGGATTCTCCCAATCTTTCAACACCTCTCTAGAAAAGAGAGAAAGCCATGTTCAAAGTATCCGAGCACTCATGTGAGTCTATATGTGAATGTTCGATAGTAGTAAATCCAATCATCTTCGTATCACAAGAAAACCTCAATACATAACATATCCACAACCAACAGTTTGGATCAAATCTTCTTGTAGTTTATTAAAAGATGAAGCACACATAGAAATCCAAGAGTCAACAGCCAACACATGTTTCGTCGTGCGATAATTGTCGCAAATGACTTCATCAGGGCTGTAAATACAATATTGGTACATTTAGAAGTAAATCAGATCCATCATTCAGCTAATTGAATGTAATTAATTTTAGAACCCATCACCTATATCCAAAAAAATGTGACGTGACAAAATACTTGGTAGACTCTAGCTTGATTATTGAGTAGGTACTGCAATTACCAAAGTGACTTTGTCACAGAAAAACATGCCTGCGTAGTTATTATATCATGCATGTGATATAATTAAAGTGGTAGTGAAAACTGATTAGAGAAAGGGGAGAAAGAAGCCAGAAAGCGTACTATCACCACACAAATGTGAAGTCCAAAAGGAATTGGTAGTGAAAATCACGATAAAAAGCAATAGTGAAACTATCCATGAGGTGGACTCCCGTTCACTATGAGGTTGAAAAAGATTTGTAACTATGTTGGGCTCAAAATGGTTAAAAAACGTATATCTTTAGCAACAAGTTCCAATATCTAGTATTCCAAAAATACTCAAAGACCTTTTGCCTAATTGCGGCATACAAACCACTGCCGAATATCTAGAAACACGTTAGGAGATGTTAGTTTTACCAACATTTATAATGCTTATAAATAATTTATACGACGTCTAAAGAAAGCTAAATGCAGCATACCACCCACCTTCATGTGTAGTGTTAAACAATCTCTCCGAAGGGGGTGTATTATCTAATACCCCTTCCACGCGTGTACGCGAGGGTCGATCCTTCCACGCGTGTACGCGACGGCCGGTAAATCCGAGCCGACGCTGAGACTCATATTATAAAGACAGAAACTAATGAAATGGAAAGAGGACAAGCAGTTCCTGTATACGGGCGCCATGTTAGTAGTATTCCTTTCCAGCACTTCGTGAACTAGTATGTACGGACCCAAACATTAATAGCAAAAAAAAAAGATATATTCGAATATACAATGCGCTAAGAATACCCCAAAGATTTGATGGCCCAGATTTATTAATTAAGACTAGATAATAATACGGTAAATATGCTGGAACTCACAATTTAAAGAGACAGACTGGAAAATTAAACCAAATACGATCAAATAAAATAAAAGAAGGACTACCAATCCCAATAACGAGCGCCATGTTAGTTGTGTTGTGAATAAACAAAACGTTTAACCAGTGTAATAATTGATTACATGATTAGATAGAAACCTTGGAGCCCAAAACATCATACTGAGCATGTTAGTAAGAGTATAACAAATATAAAGAAAGCGGTAATGACCTACCTAGTTAGAAACAAAATTAGAAAAAATGTATAATTAATGAGCCCCACATTCCAGTAGCTGTGCATTCTGAATTTCTCTTATTTTATGACACTATTAGCTTATGACATGTGAATGGACATAGTGAATATCAAAAGAATACAATATCACCATCTTAATATGATGAACTCCATCAATGGTTCAAGGGTGATTTAACCCCGAATAAAAATTCCTTATTTTCGGCAACGATCACAATTACACAATCCCCAAAATTATATGAAGAACAATCGTTAAGAACAGAACAAGCAAAATTATTCCCCCAAAAATATTCCATTTCATGGTCTGTGTTCAGACCCTATCCACGGCTCTGAGTTTCAAGATCCACATTGATTCTCGCTTTCTAAGAAATAATTCCCTGTTTCCTCCTCGAGGAGCCTTCTGTACATGTTCAATACCAAAAAAGTCAAAACCCTTCACCAAGTCTTGCTTAGGACATTGTCTGAAGTGTACCACAACAGGGTAGCGAGTATCATCCTGCCTCATGGCCCTATAGTGCTCGCTTATCCTGATCTTCAATGGTCTAATTGTGCTACCCACATATATGAGTCCACATTTACAGGTAAAATTGCTGTTACAAGTGATATTAGAGAGAATATGAAACGCCTCCTGGATCGGACTATTATAAGTAGAAATGCCTGATCTTGCCCATCTGCACATACCACATTGTCCACACTTATAAAAACCCTTGTTACGATTAGTAAGCCAATTCTCACCGGGTTTACTACGGGGGTAACTGGGACATAAGATGCTTTTTAAGTTCCTACCCCTACGAAACGTGAATAAGGGCTTTTCAGAGATGCAACCCTTCAAATTGACATCAGCTAGAAGTACATGCCAATGCTTATTCATACACTTACGTAACAGGGCAGAGGTCTGTGTGTAATTAACTATGCAGCGAATATAAGCATTACTCTGTTTGGGCTTATGACTTAGTGTATCTTTTCTGGGTATTTTCATAATCCTATTACGGGCTCGTTTCAAAATGTGTTGTTGATAGCCCCGTTGTCTAAACCTTTTCTCCATATAATCAATACATTTTAGAAATTCCATATCATTACTGCATTTGCATCTGTCACGCATCATTTCTCCATATGGAATAGATTCTATCTGATGTCGTGGATGTGCACTAGTAGCATATAGAATAGAATTACATGCTGTACTTTTCCGATTTAATCGGCTTTAAATTCTTCCATTATTGATAAACAATTCTACATCCAAAAATGATATATTAGAGGTACTGTATTGCCATGTAAAAGGAATGTTCAAATTATTAGAATTCAAATATTCACAAAAGCCATTCAATTCCAGTATGTCTTCCGTCCAAATCATTAGGCAATCATCAATATATCTGCCCCAATAAAGAATATTGGAGTTCCAAGGTTTCCCCTCCATGCTCCAAATTATTTTTTGTTCAAAATACCCCATAAACAAGTTTGCCTATGCTGGGGAAAATCTAGATCCCAGGGCAACCCCCTGTTTTTGTCGGTACCAATCAGTTTTGAATAGGAATAAATTATTAGACAATATTAACTCAGTCATTTTTAACAGCATGAGGGTGTGTTCATATAGACTGGCTGATCTGTTTTTAAAAAAGTATTTAAGCGCCAAGATTCCCAAATCATGTTTAATGCTAGTATACAGTGAGGTCGCATCCAAAGTCACCAAAATCATGCTTGGTTCCCAAGTAATATCAGCCGAAATCCTCAAGATATGCTTTGTGTCTTTAATGAAAGATGGGAGGTTGAGAACAAGTGGTTGCAAGAAAATGTCTACAAACTCAGACAGCCTCTCTGTGTGGCCACCTATGCCTGAAACTATTGGTGTGCCTGGTGGAAATTGTAAATTTTTGTGTATCTTAGGTAGGGTGTATAAACACGGATTTCTAGGTCTGAAAACTCGGAGGTACAGGTATTCATCCTCATTCAATAGTTGCTTGTCAAAGCAGTGTCTTAGAAAACTGTTAATGTTGTTGGTCAATGTAGGTATTGGATCCGATTTAATCTTTTCATAGCACACTTGGCCCCTGATTCTAAGACTGGCGGGCGGCGGAGGCCGCCCGCCAGTCTTCCGCCGACAAAATACCGCTCCGCGGTCGCAAGACCGCTGAGGGTATTTTGAGATTTGCCCTGGGCTGGCGGGCGGCCGCCAAAAGACCGCCTGCCAGCCCAGGGCAAATCTACCTTCCCACGAGGACGCCGGCTCAGAATTGAGCCGGCGTAGTGGGAATGGACGACGGGTGCAGTTGCACCCGTCGCGTATTTCAGTGTCTGCTTTGCAGACACTGAAATACTACGTGGGGCCCTCTTACGGGGGCCCCTGCAGTGCCCATGCCATTGGCATGGGCACTGCAGGTGCCCCCTTGGGCCCCGCGGCACCCCCTACCGCCATCCTGTTCAACAGGATGGCGGTAGGGGTTGTCAGACCGCCATGGAGGATTCTGTAGGGCAGCGGAAAACCGGCGGAAGACCACCGGTTTTCCCTTTCTGGCCGCAGCTGAACCGCCGCGGTCAGAATGCCCTTAGGAGCACCGCCAGCCTGTTGGCGGTGCTCCCGTGGTCGGTGGGATTAGATCTCTTGTTCATAGTCAGGAGTATTCATGATTACAATATTCCCGCCCTTATCTGTCTCCTTAATAGTAATATCATTGAGTCGCTTTAAGGATTTTAAAGCTGAGTATTCTTCATTTTTGAGATTCCTATGGTGGCATCTGTAATGTGTCTTATTCTTACGTTATAGTCTGTCTAAATCCTGCCAAACCAGTTTATAAAAAGTGTATATATTGTTCCCACTAGATAAATTACGAATCCATCTGGATTTTGTTTTTACACCACTAGTTGAAGTATCAGACGGAATAGCTAGATCAGCAAGTAACTGTGCAACAGTGATCGGATCCTGTTCATAATCATTAATGGACAGTAATGTTACCGTATCATGAATATCCTGTATTGTTACTGGACTGAAATCTCTGGTAAAGTCATGTAAAGCATTACCAAGTCTATTTTCGGAGTGAGTACAGAAAAATTTCTCACGTTTTAGACATCTAATAAACTTAAAGAAATCAATCTTAACTTGGTAGAAATCACCAAAATCACTAGGGCAAAAACCCAAACCCTTGTTAAATAGAGATAGATAATTCTCCATTAGCAACTTATTTGACAAATTCTGAATGGAAATAGTCCCATCAGTATTGTTTATTGTTTCCCCTTGGACGATGACCTGGTTCTCATCCCCTTTCTTTCTCCTGCTTCTCCTTCCTCTCTTGCCCCTCCTTGTTTTATGAGATCTCCTTTGCTCTGATTCAACTCCCATTGAACTTGTCTGATTCTTTGGACTTCCCTTAAAAACAATGGAGTCCCATGTTTACCTATCTCCTAATGTTGTGCAACATTATCACTAATATCCGATTCACTGCTACTAATTGAAGGAAGATTCAATGAGGATTGGGACACCGAAGTTTGTATTTGCGAGCTGTCAGACCTCCTGATTAGGTGATCATATTTCCGATAAAAGGTAAAGATTCTACCATTCTTATAATCCACCTCATCAAGTTTACCGTGCCTTCCTCTGAGTAATTTCCTTTTGATGTCTATCAATAATCTCATTGAGGATTACATAATTCCTGGCAGTTGCTTCTTCTAAATTGAGTCCCTTAATCTCAGCCTCCAAAATAGCAATTTCCAACTGTAATTTTAGGGCTTTCCTGTCTGCGTTTTCAATAAGAATGTTGATCAGTTTCATAGAGCTGGTAGCCAACTCCTTCTCCCAGCCAATCTAAAAGATCTTCATCTAAATCATCGAAAGTGGGAAAAATCTGAGATCTCAAACCCCTCGGTATCCTATTTAGTTTAACATATTGTTTTAGGGTGGCTCCATCCCACCACCTTGAAACTTCTTGCTTCAAGAGTTTTTCCAATCTCAAGAATTTCTCCTTTGACCCTGTTTCGGTTTATGGGCCCCACCCATATTTATAGTATTAGAATTGCCACCAGTTTCCAAACTGCTGAATAATTCAGCCGCTAATTTGTCGCAATCCATGATGTCAATGAGAATCTCTAGTATACAATTATATTGGTATCCGGAGCTGCCCACCTATAAAGGAAATGCAAATTAATTGATAGAGGGAGAATTATTTAAATAGGGCTGGCACTCACGAAATGTCCATCAAACAACCTAGAACTAAACAAAAGGTTCCAATGACACGGTGCTCCCGGAAGAAGGATTCTCCCAATCTCTCCACACCTCCCAAGAAAAGAGAGAAAGCCATGTTCAAAGTATCCAAGGCACTCATGTGAGTCTATATGTGAATGTTTTATAGTAGTAAACCCAATTGTCTTCGTATAACAAGAAAAACCCAATACATAACATGTCCACAGCCAACAGTTTGGATCAAATCTTCTTGTTGTTTATTAAAAGATGAAGCACACATATAAATCCAAGAGTCAACAGCCAACACGTGTTTCGTCGTGCGATAATTGTCACAAATGACTTAATCAGGGCTGTAAATACAATATTGGTACATTTAGAAGTAAATCAGATCCATCATTCAGCTAATTGATTGTAATTAATTTAAGAACCCATCACCTATATCCCAAAAAATGTGATGTGACAAAATACTTGGTAGACTCTAGCTTGATTATTGAGTAGGTACCACAATTACCAAAGTGACTTTGTCACAGAAAACAGGCCTGCGTAGTTATTATATCATGCATGTGATATAATTAAACTGGTAGTGAAAAACTGATTAGAGAAAAGGGAGAAAGAAGCCAGAAAGCGTACAATCACCACACAAATGTGAAGTCCAAAAGGAATTGGTAGTGAAAATCACGATAAAAAGCAATAGCGAAACCATCCATGAGTTGGACCCCCGTTCACTATGAGGTCGAAAAAGATTTGTAACTATGTTGGGCCCAAAATGGTTAAAAAACGCATACCTTTAGCAACAAGTTCCAATATCTAGTATTCCAAAAATACTCAAAGACCTTTTGCCCAATCGCGGCATACAAACCACTGCTGAATACCTAGAAAGACATTAGGAGATGTTAGTTGTACCAACATTTGTAATGCTAATAAATAATTTATACAACGTCTAAAGAAAGCTATATGCAGCCTATCACCCACCTTCATGTGTAGTGTTAAACAATCTGTCCTAAGGGGGAGTATTATCTAATACCCCTTCCACGCGCGTACGCAAGGGTCAATCCTTCCACACGTGTGCGCGATGGCCGGTAAGTCAGAGCCGACGCTGAGACTCATATTATAAAGACAGAAACTAACGAAATGGAAAGAGGACAAGCAGTCCCTGTATACGGGCGCCATGTTAGTAGTATTCCTTTCCAGCACTTCGTGAACCAGTATGTACAAACCCAAACATTAATAGCACTAAAAAAAAGATATATTCGAATATCGAATGCGCTGAAAATATCCCAAAGATTTGATAGCCCAGACCAATTTCTTTTGGACTTCACAGTTGTGTGGTGATAGTACGCTTTCTGGCTTCTTTCTCCCCTTTCTCTAATCAGTTTTCACTACCACTTTAATTATATCACATGCATGATGTAATAACTACACAGACATGTTTTTCTGTGACAAAGTCACTTTGGTAATTGTGGTACCTACTCAATAATCAAGCTAGAGTCTACCAAGTATTTTGTCACATCACATTTTTTGGGATCTAGGTGATGGGTTCTAAAATTAATTACATTCAATTAGCTGAATGATGGATCTGATTTACTTCTAAATGTACCAATATTCTATTTACAGCCCTGATGAAGTCATTTGCAACAATTATCGCCCGACGAAACACGTGTTGGCTGTTGACTCTTGGATTTCTATGTGTGCTTCATCTTTTAATAAACAACAAGAAGATTTGATCCAAACTGTTGGCTGTGGACATGTTTTGTATTGTTTTTTTCTTGTGATACGAAGACGATTGGATTTACTACTATTGAACATTCACATATAGACTCACATGAGTGCCTCGGATACTTTGAACATGGCTTTCTCTCTTTTTCTAGAGAGGTGTGGAGAGATTGGGAGAATCCTCCTTCCGGGAGCACGGTGCCATTGGAACTTTTTGTTCAGTTCTAGGTTGTTTGATGGACATTTTGTGAGCGCTCTCTCTAAATAATTCTCCCTCTATCAATTAATTTGTATTTCCGTTATAGGTGGGCAGCTCCGGATACCAATATAATTGTATACTAAAGATTCTTATGGACATAACGGATCGCGATAAATTACCGGCTGATTTATTCAGCAGTTTGGAAACTGATGGCAATTCTAATACTATAAATATGGGTGGGGCCCATAAACCGAAATAGGGTCTAAAAGAGAAATTCTTGAGATTGGAAAAACTCAAGAAGCAAGATGTTTCAAGGTGGTGGGATGGAGCCACCCTAAAACAATATGTTAAACTAAATAGGATACCGAGGGGTTTGAGATCCCAGATTTTTCCCACTTTCGATGATTTAGATGAAGATCTTTTAGATTACTGGGAGAAAGAGTTGACTTCCAGCTTTATGAAACTGATGAACATTCTTATTGAAAACGCAGACAGGAAAGTCCTAAAGTTACAGTTGGAAATTGCTAATTTGGAGGCTGAGATTAAGGTACTCAATTTAGAAGAAGCAACTGCTAAGAAGTATGTAATCCTCAATGAGATTATTGAGAGACATCAAAAGGAAATTACTCAAAGAAAGGCACGTAAACTTAAATGTGATGAGATGGATTATAAGAATGGTAGAATCTTTACCTTTTCTCGGAAATATGATCACCTAATCAGGAGGTCTGACAGCTCGCAAATACAAACTTCGGGGTCCCAATCCTCATTTAACCTTCCTTCAATTAGTAGCAGTGAATCAGATATTAGTGATAATGTTGCACAACATCAGGAGATTAGTAAACATGGGACTCCATTTTTTTAAGGGAAGTCCAAAGAATCAGACAGGGTCAATGGGAGTTGAATCAGAGGAAAGAAGACCTCGTAAAACAAGGAGGAGCAAAAGAGGAAGGAGAAGCAGGAGAAAGAAAGGGGATGAGAACCAGGTCATCGACCAAGGGGAAACAATAAACAATACTGATGGGACTATTTCCATTAAGAATTTGTCAAATAAGGTGCTAACGGAGAATGATCTACCTCTACTTAACAAGGGTTTGGGTTTTTGCCCTAGTGATTTTGGTGATTTCTACCAAGTTAAGATTGATTTCTTTAAGTTTATTAGATGTCTAAAACTTAAGAAATGTTTCAGTACTCACTCCGAAAATAGAGTTGGTAATGCTTTACATGACTTCACTAGAGATTTCAGTCCAGTAACAATACAGGATATTCATGATACGGTCACATTACTGATTACAAACAGGATCCAATCACTGTTCCACAGTTACTTGCTGATCTAGATATTCCGCCTGATACTTTAACTAGTGGTTTAAAAACTAAATCCAGATGGATTCCTAACTTATCTAGCTGGAACAATATAAACACTTTTTATAAACTAGTTTGGCAGGATTTAGACAGACTAGAACGTAAGAATAAGACACATTACAGATGCCACCATAGGAATCTCAAAAATGAAGAATACTCAGCTTTAAAATCCTTAAAGCGACTCAATGATATTACTATTAAGGAGGCAGATAAGGGCGGGAATATTGTAATCATGAATACTCTTGACTATGAACAAGAGATCTACTCCCAACTGGAAGACCAAGGGGGTCATTCTGACCTCGGCGGTAAAAGGCGCTTACCGCCGGTCAGAAGACCGCCATAACACCGCCGCGGCCGCGGAAAGCCGCCACGGTCATTCTGACCCACAACGGCCAAACCTCCAAAAATCCGACCTCCACTGCAGCCCGCCACATCAGCGGTCAGCGATAAACTGGAGATGACCAGACCTCTACCGTCACGCCAACAGAAATACGCCCATGCCATTCTGACCCACGAATCCACACGGCGGTCTTTCAAACGCGGTATTCCATTGGCGCTACACACCGCCGCGGTCAAAATACACACACAGCACCAAAACACAGCCACATTGGACAATTTGAAATACACACACCTGAAACACATACACACACCACTCCCACACAATCAATCAACTATAAAACACACACCCACATCACCCACAAACCCCTACAACCACAATTATTGAGAGAAGGAGAGAGAGACACAGCAGACAAACCATAGCAAGACACACTGAGGCACACTACACCATCACACACACCACATAGTAGCACAAAGCACCGCACACCAACATACTCATCATCACATACACCACCCCACTCCTCACCCACACCACCCCATGGCACCCCAAAGGCACCCACGCTTTTCGGACCACGAACTCCGGGTCATGGTGGAGGAAATCCTAAGAGTGGAACCCCAGCTCTTCGGCTCGCAGGTGCAGCACACCAGTATAGCTAGGAAGGCGGAGCTATGGCAGTGGATCGTGGACAGGGTCAACGCGGTGGGACAGCATCCCAGGAATAGGGAGGACATCCGCAAAAGATGGAACGACCTACGGGGGAAGGTCCGATCAATGGTCTCCAGGCACAACATCGCGGTCCAGAAGACTGGCGGCGGACCCCCACCCACCCCTTCCGATTTTACATCGTGGGAGCAAGACGTCTTGAACATCCTGCATCCTCAGAGCCTCGCTGGAGTAGCCGGAGGAATGGACTCTGGTAAGTCACATCTCAACTACTATATCCCCCCCACCCCACCAGCATGCCAACCCACACCCCCACCCTCACCCCCAACCCCCCAGCACACATCCTCCCTGACAATGTCTCACCAGCACAACCCTACCCAACCCAACACCAAACCCTGAATGCCAACACAAACCATGGACACCCATCACCTAAGCATGACCACTGCACTAACCCCCCCCCCCACTAACTACCCTCACAACACCTCCCTCAAGGGAATGCCTGCACTGGGGGACAAGGGCACCCATAACACGCACGCTATTGCACACACAGAAACAATAACCAAACTCTCTTACCCCATGCAGGACCCGAACGACAACACACCAGCCAGGAGGGTCCAGAAATGTCCATCCCACCACCGGAACAGGCCCACACTGAGGATAGCAGCTCTGTCGACAGTGAACCTGATGACCAGCCCGGACCATCTGGGACCTCTGGGCAGTCGGTTCCCCTCAGGCAGCCACAGGCCACACCAGACCCGACCCCCTCTGCCAACACCAGCACAGCTCCCACCCAGCGGGCCCATGCCTCTGTCTCTAGGACACGTCAATCAGCGGTGTGTCTGCCACTACAGGGCACCCAGGCTAACCCAACACCCCAACAACAACAGGGACCTGGGGGCAGTGGTAGCGGGCACACCGTCCAGGGGACAGAGGCCGGGGGAAACCGGGCAGCTCGGAGGGCTGCTGTGCGACAGGGGGGGGAGGAGAGGCCCAGGGAACCCCCTCTCCAAGAGGCCCTCACCACCCTCATGGGGGCCTACCACCACTCCCAAGAAACGATGGCGACGGTACTGGCCAGGTTCACTGAGATCCAGGCACAGCAGGAGGAACGCTACATGGGGTTCAGGGAGGAGTTGAGAATCATCGGGACCGCAATGGGGACCATCGTCCTGGCCCTCAACAGGATAGAGGACGCGTTGCGGGACCATGTTGCACCACACAGGGCCCCTGTCACTAGCCCGGACCAGGAACAGCCTACCACCTCCGCCGGCGCTAGTGGACAGGAGGCCCCAACACCACGACAGCCCACCAGAACCCCACCTCCTGCTGAAGAACAACCACCCTGTAAGAGGAGCCTGAGATCCAAAAAAAAGACAGAGTAGGATGTCAAGACCCCCGCCAGCAGGACATACCCCCTCAAGTCTTCCCACTGTCCCACATTGCCACCCTGTCCAACCATGAACTGCCTATGCTCCATCCTTCCACAGGCAAAAGGACAATGCACCTGTGAGACTGAGAACTGGACTCTGCCATGGATATTCCTCCACCCCCACCCATCACCCTTAGAATCACATGTACCGATATCTAGCACTGTAAATAAATCACATATTGCACACAAATCTGTTTTGAGTCATGCTGTATTATTAACAAATGTATTACATATTACTGTACAATATCTGTTCTGTCAATTAGTCATGACAACATACCAATGTCAATACGGTGTAGTTCATGGGCAAAGCAAGCAGAAGTCAGGCACTGAGTCAGACAGCACTGAGAAGGGAAGGGAAAGGCAAAAATTAATGAAAAAGATCTGGGGGGAACTACAGAAAGTACAGATGCAGGAGGCTATAAGCAATTGTGAAATGGCGTGGGTGATTCTTACCTGTGTGTTACTGGAAATACTGTTGTATCACTCTGTCCCTATTGTCTGTGTCGTCCTCTGAGTCTTCCTCCTCTTCACTCTCCACAGGCTCCACGGCTTCTACAACACCACCATCTGGACCATCCTCCTGCAGGAAAGGCACCTGGCGTCGCAAAGCCAGGTTGTGAAGCATACAGCACGCCACGATGATATGGCACACCTTCTTTGGTGAGTACATTAGGGATCCACCAGTCATATGCAGGCACCTAAATCTGGCCTTCAGGAGCCCAAAGGTTCGCTCAATCACCCTCCTAGTACGCCCATGGGCCTCATTGTACCGTTCCTCTGCCCTGGTCCTTGGATTCCTCACTGGGGTCAGTAGCCACGGCAGGTTGGGGTAACCAGAGTCACCTATTAGCCACACACGCTGTCTCTGTAGCTGTTCCATCACATAGGGAATGCTGCTATTTCGCATTACATACGCGTCATGCACTGACCCAGGAAACTTGGCATTTACATGGGAGATGTACTGGTCAGCCAAACAGACCTCCTGCACATTCATAGAATGGTAATTCTTCCTGTTCCTGTACACCTGTTCATCGTCATTTGGGGGGACTAAAGCCACATGGGTTCCATCAATTGCACCAATGATGTTGGGGATGTGTCCAAGGGCATAGAAATCAGCATTCACTGTAGGCAAATCACCCTCCTCTGGGAAAATGATGTAGCTCCGCATCAGTTTCATCAGGGCAGACAACACTCTGGACAAGATCTTTGAAAACATAGGCTGAGACATCCCAGATGACATGGCCACTGTTGTCTGGAATGAGCCAGTTGCAAAAAAATGGAGGACAGACAGAACCTGCACTAGAGGGGGAATTCCTGTGGGTTGGCGGATGGGGGACATCAGGGCTGGCTCCAGCTGGCCACACAGTTCATGGATGGTGGCTCGGTCAAGTCGGTATCGTAGTATTATATTGCGTTCTTCCATTGTCGACAGGTCCACCAGTGGCCGGTACACGCGAGGATTCCTCCTTCTCATCGCAAGTCCCAGCGGACGGTGCCTAGGAAGGAGAACATGGAGTACAGAGTCAATCCACTCACAGGTACGTACAACACAGCTTGCACAGTACAGGTAAATGTATGGGTTGCTATGTTTGTATGTGTGCCATAGCAAGGCCTAGGCCTGTGTGACGCAGTAGAAATTAAGCCATGTGGGCCCTTGAAATGGCGGCTGCCTGACCTGTGAAGTGGGACAATGGGATGTGAGGTCACTGCGCTGGCGGGACACACCGTGGCGGTAGGCGGTCGAAGACCGCTGTGCGAAGACGCATTGGTTAACATTGAAGCCTATGGGCTTCATGAGCCAATGACGATGTGCGCCGGCGGTCGCGGTACGCACGGCCGCGGTACGCACCGCCGCGAGCGTGACCGCCATTTCCTATCTGCTTAATCACTCGAGACCTGATCATCCACAGGAGAGGACCTATACTGCAAGTGCTGCTGTGAACTCGGTCTGGAAGTGACAATGGCTGCTGCTACTGGTGAAAGGGCCCCCGCCTTCAGTTCAGAAGAGTTGGAGAAGCTCGTGGACGGGGTCCTCCCCCAGTATGCGCTACTCTACGGTCCTCCAGACCAACAGGTGAGTACACTGAGTGCACATTGAATGGGTTATGCCTGTGTGGTGTGGGGGGGATGCAAGTTGGTGGGGTGGGGAGGAAATGAGGAGTGCAACGCACGACAGATGAGAGAATGGGACCCATGGCAAGGTTGGGGAGGGGGGGCATGTACTCCAAACAAACAGATATGTGACTTTTTCTCTTTCCCACCCTGTACATGTCAAACAGGTGAGCGCCCATCAGAAAATCGATATTTGGCGTGCCATCGCCAAGGAAGTCCGGAACGTGGGGGTCCACAACAGACGGGGCACCCACTGCCGCAAGAGGTGGGAGGACATCCGCCGCGGAACGAGGAAGACCGCAGAAACACTGCTGGGTATGGCCTCCCGACCTAGGAGGGGTGCCAGTCGCACCATGACCCCCCTGATGTCCCGGATCCTGGCGGTGGCCTACCCTGCTCTGGATGGGCGCTTGAGGACAGCACAGCAGACACAAGGGGGTGAGCATCTGCACATTCTCCTATCTGTATGCGCAGTGGAGGCGTCTGGGTGGGGGAGGAGGGCTGTGGGTGACATTAGGCCAGGGCGCTTTCTGTAGTGTAGTCCTCTCCCTTAGGCATGGCCCTGTGCCCCCGCCCCCCACCTCTGTAGGGTGCCAAACGCAGCTACCCATGGTCCAGCATCACCCAGTTGCGCGTCTGTTGTCCCTAGACCTGTTGGCCTAGTCAGAAGTACTGAGTAGTGTACCCCTAGTTCGCGACTTAGTGCATGAGGCACCTGTGTCTGTCCTCTCCGCAAAGGGCATTGATAAGGCATGCACTCAACTTTGTTTTATTTCTCCCCCCACCCTAAATCTTTGTTTTCTTGTGCTTTAGCATCATCAGGCGGAGGAGATTTGGCGTCGGAGCAAGAGGGAGCTGCAGGTCACCAGGCCCCGGTGGGCACTGACACAGACACAGAGGGCACCAGTGATCCGAAGGGCGAGGGGAGCACCACAACGGGGGCCGGTGGAGACACCAGCGACACGGACACGTCCTCGTTTGGGAGCTCCCTAGCGGTGGCGGCAACATCTGTGCCCCCCGCAACAACAGGTACAGCCGCCACCCAGCGCACCAGCACCACCCTCCCAGCAGACCCTCAGTCTTCGCTCCGTGGCCGCTCGGCCAGGAAGGCGCGCGTCTCCTTCGCCCCAGGCACCTCAGCTCCTGCCTCTGTTACCCCTGCTGCCCTCAGTGCGGAGCTCATTGACCTGGTGAGGACGGTCATTGTTGGGCAGACTACCCTTCTGAATGCCATCCAGGGGGTGGAAAGGGAGGTGCATCGGAGCAATGCCTACCTGGAGGGCATTCATTCGGGTCAGGCTGCCCATCAACGAGCGTTCACTGCTCTGGCCTCAGCACTGACGGCAGCCATTGTTCCTGTCTCCAGTCTCCCTCTTCTATCTGCCTCCACCCTTTCTCTGTCTCCTGTACCTCAGACTATCCCATCCACACCATCAGACCAGCCTGCACACACCTCAACACCCAAGGCCAGCTCTTCCAAACATAAGCACCACAGAAAACACAAGCATTCACCCAAGCAACACACAGATGCAGACATATCAACAGTCACTACCACCTCTGTGTCCCCGTCCTCCTCGTCTCCCTCCTCCCTCCCTGTGACGTCTACACTCACACCTGCATGCACACCGACATCAGCCAGTTCTTCCACCACCAGCACACCCTCCACTACAGTCCGCACACCTGCAGTCACCACCCCCACTGGCATTTACACGTCCCCTGTGTCCTCACCCACTGTGTCTGTCACCCCCTCTTCCAAGACACATAAACGCAGGCAGACACCCAAACAACAGCCAACCACCTCACGACAGCCTACGTCCCAGTCACCTGCACCCAAGGACAGCACACCTGACTCTCATACAACCACATCCTCTTCCTCCACTTCTCTCACCACTACTCCTACCCCTTACCTTGGTCCCAAGAAATATTACCTCTCCAATCTTGACCTCTTTCCCTCCCCTGACCCACCCCCTCCAACTGGGAAAAGTCCCAAGGGCACCTCAGCCACCACCAGCCCAGCTTCTAAAGTGCAAGTGGTGCATGGCATGTGGAGTCCACCCTTTGGCGGCAGTGACACTTCGGTGAGCAGCAAGGGGACAGCCAGCCCCCCCCCAGGCAAGAGGACCCGGAAAGTGAAGGGCCGCCGTGAGCGGACAGAGACGGCTGCACCCAAGGAGGTAACTCCGGCCACTTCACCTGCCACAACAGCCAGGGGAGGCAAGGGCCCGAGAGCCCCATCTAAGGAGCGGAAGGACAGCAGGGCGGAGAGGACAGCCACCAGGAGCGCGGAGCAGGAGGGCCCCACAAGCCCCATCCCGCCTGCAAGGGACAACACCAAAGGGCCCAGGACTCCGTCCCCGAAGGGGCCTGACCCTGCACGTTCGGAGGGCGAGTGAGCAGGGTGTCCAGGCCATGTCTGACTCCCTTGACATACTGCAAGAGCACCGCTGAAGAGGGCCCCGCCGTGAAGACAGGTACAGCTGAACAGGGCCCCACCGTGAAGACAGGTACCGCTGAAGAGGGCCCGCCGTGCAGAAGAGCACCGCTGAAGAGGGCCCCGCCGTGAAGACAGGTACCGCTGAAGAGGGCCCGCCGTGCAGAAGAGCACCGCTGAAGAGGGCCCCGCCGTGAAGACAGGTACCGCTGAACAGGGCCCCGCCGTGCAGAAGAGCACCGCTGAAGAGGGCCCCGCCGTAAAGACAGGTACCGCTGAACAGGGCCCGCCGTGAAGACAGGTACCGCTGAAGAGGGCCCGCCGTGCAGAAGAGCACCGCTGAAGAGGGCCCCGCCGTGAAGACAGGTACCGCTGAAGAGGGCCCGCCGTGCAGAAGAGCACCGCTGAAGAGGGCCCCGCCGTGAAGACAGGTACCGCTGAACAGGGCCCCGCCGTGCAGAAGAGCACCGCTGAAGAGGGCCCCGCCGTGAAGACAGGTACCGCTGAACAGGGCCCGTCGTGCAGAAGAGCACCGCTGAAGAGGGCCCCACCGTGAAGACAGGTACCGCTGAACAGGGCCCCGCCGTGCAGAAGAGCACCGCTGAACAGGGCCCCGCCGTGAAGACAGGTACTGCTGAACAGGGCCCCGCCGTGAAGACAGGTACCGCTGAACAGGGCCCCGCCGTGCAGAAGAGCACCGCTGAAGAGGGCCCCGCCGTGAAGACAGGTACCGCTGAACAGGGCCCCGCCGTGCAGAAGAGCACCGCTGAACAGGGCCCCGCCGTGAAGACAGGTACCGCTGAACAGCGCCCCGCCGTGCAGAAGAGCACCGCTGAAGAGGGCCCCGCCGTGAAGACAGGTACCGCTGAAGAGGGCCCCGCCGTGTCAAGCACCGCTCCGCTGGGCCCTTCCTGTCAAGCACCGCTCCGCTGGGCCCTTCCTCTCAAGCACCGCTCCGCTGGGCCCTTCCTGTCAAGCACCGCTCCGCTGGGCCCTTCCTCTCAAGCACCGCTCCGCTGGGCCCTTCCTCTCAAGCACCGCTCCGCTGGGCCCTTCCTCTCAAGCACCGCTCCGCTGGGCCCTTCCTGTCAAGCACCGCTCCGCTGGGCCCTTCCTCTCAAGCACCGCTCCGCTGGGCCCTTCCTCTCAAGCACCGCTCCGCTGGGCCCTTCCTGTCAAGCACCGCTCCGCTGGGCCCTTCCTCTCAAGCACCGCTCCGCTGGGCCCTTCCTGTCAAGCACCGCTCCGCTGGGCCCTTCCTCTCAAGCACCGCTCCGCTGGGCCCTTCCTGTCAAGCACCGCTCCGCTGGGCCCTTCCTCTCAAGCACCGCTCCGCTGGGCCCTTCCTGTCAAGCACCGCTCCGCTGGGCCCTTCCTCTCAAGCACCGCTCCGCTGGGCCCTTCCTCTCAAGCACCGCTCCGCTGGGCCCTTCCTGTCAAGCACCGCTCCGCTGGGCCCTTCCTCTCAAGCACCGCTCCGCTGGGCCCTTCCTGTCAAGCACCGCTCCGCTGGGCCCTTCCTCTCAAGCACCGCTCCGCTGGGCCCTTCCTGTCAAGCACCGCTCCGCTGGGCCCTTCCTCTCAAGCACCGCTCCGCTGGGCCCTTCCTGTCAAGCACCGCTCCGCTGGGCCCTTCCTGTCAAGCACCGCTCCGCTGGGCCCTTCCTCTCAAGCACCGCTCCGCTGGGCCCTTCCTCTCAAGCTCCGCTCCGCTGGGCCCCGCTCCGCTGGGCCCTTCCTCTCAAGCACCGCTCCGCTGGGCCCTTCCTCTCAAGCACCGCTCCGCTGGGCCCTTCCTGTCAAGCACTGCTCCGCTGGGCCCTTCCTCTCAAGCACCGCTCCGCTGGGCCCTTCCTCTCAAGCACCGCTCCGCTGGGCCCTTCCTCTCAAGCACCGCTCCGCTGGGCCCTTCCTCTCAAGCACCGCTCCGCTGGGCCCTTCCTGTCAAGCACGCTCCGCTGGGCCCTTCCTGTCAAGCACCGCTCCGCTGGGCCCTTCCTCTCAAGCACCGCTCCGCTGGGCCCTTCCTCTCAAGCACCGCTCCGCTGGGCCCTTCCTCTCAAGCACCGCTCCGCTGGGAACCGCCGTCTCAAGCACCGCTCCGCTAGGAACCGCCGTCTCAGGCACTGTTTATGGTTCGCTGTGCCCACCATGCCTCCTCCTTGACCAGTGGAGACTGTCATCCACCGGATGGACTGTGGCTTTGCACTCCCCAGGATGGTCCAGTGGGCATGGTGGCTCCTCGTGGATCTGGCGTCGTGGACTCATGTGGCTGTGGTGGCCCCCCCTTCCCTTCCCCCTGAGGTGCCTGTAGTTTTAACATCAGATGCCCCTGCAGTGTTCTCTCCAAAGGACTCAGGTCTCGTGTGTGGGCTTTGCCCTTGTTTCGCAGAACATTGGCCCACGGACATGTTCGATTCGTAGGATGTGCAGGACTTGTTACTCCAGTTATACACTGATGTGTATATATTTTTTATTTTTGTATATATTTATCACGGTTGGTCAATAATTTCCAGGAGCTTTTTTTGTACATAAATATTTCTTCTAAATTTGGTTGTGTCATTGTATTTTTGACGGGTGTTTGTGTGGTGTCACTGTGACTTGTTGCTCTGCATTGGTGTGTACATATTGGGGGGGTGGGGGCAGACGCATATGTGTGTGCCCGTAACCTTTCGTCCTCCCCCCTCCCGTGTGTCGTAGGTGCAGTACTCATCGTTGACGTCTGCGCCGGAGTTCGTACTCGTGGTAGATGAGCAGGTAGACGAGAGCAGGTATGATGTTCAATTCGGGTTCCATGCTGTCCGGATTCCGCGTGGAGTGTCTCGAGGTGAGCGTTTTCCATTGAAAATGTCTGTTTCCGCCGTGTTTTTATCGGCGGGGCTCCCGCCCCGGAAAAGGTGGCGGATTGGTGGGTCGTGATAGGGTGGGCGGTACATTGTCTGCCGCCTGGCTGTTGGCGGTGACCGCCGCGCTGTTTGTTTGTTCCGCCGTGGCGGTCGGAGTGTTAAAGCGGCGGCCTGTGTTGGCGGTTCCCGCCAGGGTCAGAATTGCATTTTTTTGACCGCCGGCCTGTTGGCGGGTTGGCCGCCGCTTTATCACCAACCGCCAGGGTCAGAATGACCCCCCAAGTGTGCTATGAAGAGATTAAATCGGATCCGATACCTACGTTGACCAACAACATTAACAGTTTTTTAAGACACTGCTTTGATAAGCAACTATTAAATGAGGATGAATATCTGTACCTCCGAGTTTTCAGACCTAGAAATCCGTGTTTATACATCCTACCTAAGATACACAAAAATTTACAATTCCCACCAGGCAGACCAATAGTTTCAGGCATAGGTGGCCCCACAGAGAGGTTGTCTGAGTTTGTAGACATTTTCTTGCAACCACTTGTTCTCAACCTCCCATCTTTCATCATTAAAGACACAAAGCATATCTTGAGTATTTTGGCTGATATTACTTGGGAACCAGGCATGATTTTGGTGACTTTGGATGTAACCTCGCTGTATACTAGCATTAAACATGATTTGGGAATCTTGGTGCTTAAATACTTTCTAAGAAACAGATCAGCCAGTCTATATGAACACACCCTCATGCTGTTAAAAATGACAGAGTTAACATTGTCTAATAATTTCTTCCTATTAAAAAATGATTGGTACTGACAAAAACAGGGGGTTGCCATGGGATCTAGATTTTCCCCAGCATATGCAAACTTGTTTATGGGGTATTTTGAACAAAAAATAATTTGGAGCATGGAGGGGAAACCTTGGAACTCCAATATTCTTTATTGGGGCAGGTATATTGATGATTGCCTAATGATTTGGACAACAGACATACTGGAATTGAATGGCTTTTGTGAATATTTGAATTCTAATAATTTGAACATTCATTTTACATGGCAATACAGCACCTCTAATATATCATTTTTGGATGTAGAAATGTTTATTATTAATGGAAGAATTAAAAGCCGATTATATAGGAAAAGTACAGCATTTAATTCTATTCTACATGCTACTAGTGCACATCCACAACATCAGATAGAATCTATTCCATATGGAGAAATGATGCGTGCCAGACGTAATTGCAGTAATGATATGGAATTTCTAAAATGTATTGATGATATGGAGAAAAGGTTTAGACAATGGGGCTATCAACAACATATTTTGAAACAAGCCCGTAATAGGATTATGAAAATCCCCAGAAAAGATACACTAAGTCATAAGCCCTAACAGAGTAATGCTGATATTCGCTGCATAGTTAATTACACACAGACCTCTGCCCTGTTACGTAAGTGTATGAATAAGCACTGGCATGTACTTCTAGCAGATGTAAATTTGAAGGGTTGCATCTCTGAAAAGCCCTTATTCACGTTTCGTAGGGGTAGGAACTTAAAAAGCATCTTATGTCCCAGTTACCCCCGTAGTAAACCCAGTGAGAATTGGCTTACTAATCGTAACAAGGGTTTTTATAAGTGTGGACACTGTGGTATGTTCAGATGGGCAAGATCGGGCATTTCTACTTATAATAGTCCGATCCAGGAGGAGTTTCATATTCTCTCTAATATCACTTGTAAGAGCAATTTTGTTATTTACATAATTACCTGTAAATGTGGACTTATATATGTGGGTAGCAAAATTAGACCATTGAAAATCAGGATAAGCGAACACTATATGGGCCATGAGAGAGGATGATGCTTGTTACCCTATTGTAGTACACGTGAGACAATGTCCTAAGCAAGGCTTGGTGAAGGGTTTTGACTTTTTTGGTATTGAACATGTACAGAAGGATCCTCGAGGAGGCAACAGGGAATTATTTCTTAGAAAGCGAGAATCAATGTGGATCTTGAAACTCAGAGCAGTGGAAGAGGGTCTGAACACAGACCATGAAATGGAATATTTTTGGGGGGAATAATTTTGCTTGTTCTGTTCTAAACGATTGTTCTTCATATAATATTGGGGATTGTGTAATTGTGATTGTTGCCGAAAATAAGAAATTTTTATTCAGGGTTAAATCACCCTTGAACCATTGATGGAGTTCATCATATTAGGATGGTGATATTGTATTCTTTTGATATTCACTATGTCCATTCACATGTCATAAGCTAATAGTGTCATGAAATAAGAGAAATTCAGAATGTACAGCTACTGGAATGTGGGGCTCATTAATTATACATTTTTTCTAAAAAAATTTCTTATTATGTATGTCATTACCGCTTTCTTTATATTTGTTATACTCTTACTAACATGTTCAGTACGATGTTTTGGGCTCCAAGGTTTCTATCTAATCATGTAAGCAATTATTATACTGGTTATACGTTTTGTTGATTCACAACACAACTAACATGGCGCTAGTTATTGGGATTGGTAGTCCTTCTTTTATTTTATTTTATCGTATTTGGTTTAATTTTCCTGTCTGTCTCTTTAAATAGTGAGTTCCAGCATATTTTACATATTATTATCTAGTCTTAATTAATAAATCTGGGCAATCAAATCTCTGGGATATTTTTAGCGCAATGGATATTCGAATATATCTTTTTTTTTGTTGCTATTAATGTTTGGGTCCATACATACTAGTTCACAAAGTGCTGGAAAGGAATACTACTAACATGGCACCCGTATACAGGGACTGCTTGTCTTTTTTCCATTTTGTTAGTTTCTGTCTTTATAATATGAGACTCGGCGTCGGCTCGGATTTACCGGCCATCGCGTACACGTGTGGAAGGATCGACCCTCGGGTACACGCGTGGAAGGGGTATTAGACAATACTCCCCCTTCGGACAGATTGTTTAACATTACACGTGAAGGTGGGTGATATGCTGCATATAGCTTTCTTTAGACGTCGTATATATTATTTATTAGCATTAAAAATGTTGGTAAAACTAACATCTCCTAACGTCTTTCTAGATATTCGGCAGTGGTTTGTATGCTGCGATTAGGCAAAAGGTCTTTGAGTATTTTTGGAATACGAGATATTGGAACTTGTTGCTAAAGGCATGCGTTTTTTAACCATTTTGGGCCCAACATAGTTACAAATCTTTTTCGACCTCATAGTGAACGGGGGTTCACCTCATGGATGGTTCGCTATTGCTTTTTATCGTGATTTTCACTACCAATTCCTTTTGGACTTCACATTTGTGTGGTGATAGTACGCTTTCTGGTTTCTTTCTCCCCTTTCTCTAATCAGTTTTCACTACCACTTTAATTATATCACATGCATGATATAATAACTACGCAGGCATGTTTTTTTGTGACAAAGTCACTTTGGTAATTGTGGTACCTACTCAATAATCAAGCTAGAGTCTACAAAGTATTGTGTCACATCACATTTTTTTGGATATAGGTGATGGGTTGTAAAATGTATTACATTCAATTAGCTGAATGATGGATCTGATTTACTTCTAAATGTACCAATATTGTATTTTCAGCCTTGATGAAGTCATTTGCGACAATTATCGCATGACGAAACACGTGTTGGCTGTTGACTCTTGGATTTCTATGTGTGCTTAATCTTTTAATAAACAACAAGAAGATTGGCTGTGGACATGTTATGTATTGGGTTTTTCTTGTGATACGAAGACGATTGGACTTACTACTATCGAACATTCACATATAGACTCACATGAGTCTATACGTGCATCACGTGGTGATAAATACAGCACATCTGCTTGTGGAGAAACAAAAACTCAGGGGAATACTTATCAGCCCTGTTGTGTCTCTTTTGCACCACAGAACATGGTGCAAGAGTGACACAAGCCCAAAATGAGTTTTATGAAGCCACGAAAGGCCCCCTTGCGTGGACCTGAATGGCCTGATAAATCTGGAGTAAAGCAACGCAGCGCAAAGTACTGAATAACGTTACTTTTCCCCAGAGGGGCATTCCATGGGTGTTGCATGGGTGTTCTCACACCACATCCATGGATTTGGAGGCATTCTCAGACTTACCAGAATTGTTAGACCTGGGAATGTGCCACCTCCCCTGGTGAGAGAAAAGAAGGAGAAATATTTGTATTTCTCCTTGTCACTTCCTCTTTCTACGTGTGTTGCATTCTGCAGCACACACAGAAAGAGGAATATGCTTCAGAGATTGTTTTTGTGCAGAAAGGCCCTCCTTCCTGCACAAAACAAACCTCCTTACAACAGAGGCACTCTTGCACAATAGTGCTAGAGTGCTTTATCTGGCACTAGGCTGTCAAAATGGTGTCAGCACAGGGACAAAGGTTGGAATGCGCCATATTCCTTTAAATATGGCACATTCCTACACTTTCCTTGTGATCCAGCGCATCAAGGTGTGCTGTGTCAGTTGGCCATAAATATGGCCTTCGGTTTAGAAGGACCCTTAACAATACAAGAGATTAAGTGGCTATCCAAGAGCTGAACAGGGCGAAAACTACCTGGCCCTGATGAGTTACTGGTTGAATGATACCAAGCGTTTACTGATTCACTGGTGGATGAGCTGTTTTGAGTGTACCAGCAGCTCTTAGAGTCTGGAGAGTTGCCCAAGAGCATGCCAACATCATCCTCCTGCCAAACACGGGGAAGCATCCCTATGGCTGCAGTTCCTATCATCTGCTATCTGTGCTCAACACAGACAATAACATACTATGCTATTTGATTAAAAGAAATACTAGGGGTGCTGGCACACTCAGACCAGAAAACCGGGCAGAACAACAACTTTAAATATCAGGTGCCTGAGCAGTGTATTTGAGGAAGTAGTGTGAGGTAACCAAGAAATGGCAGTAGTGTCACTCAACACTAGCACAGTAGCATGGTAGTATTTGTGTGAGACACTTAGGGCAATGAATTTCAGGGCACAGTTTATAAAAATGGTTTCCCTACTAGACAATAAACCACTAGCGAGGGTTCGTATCAACTACATGATCTTATGGACTATGAATTAGGCAAATTAAACTGACAGGGCTGCCTACTAGCACCCCAATTGTTTACGCTTGCCATAGAACATGTAGACTATACAATGCCGTGAACGACTGGGTGACGTGAACGTGGGATAGCAGGCATAGCTTATCATTGTATGTAGATGATTTATTGGTGTATTCAACTAATCCAAGAATATCCCTGAACATTTTGCTTGAGGAACTAGATAAGCTTGGACAACAGATGGGCCAAGAAATAACAAACAAAAATCAGGGAGACTAAGCAGTGCACTAAGAGACCAACTCCCAACAATGGAAATACAACAGCAGAAGGGTAGCTGAAAGACGTGACTGAAGAGTGTGCAATCGAGACAGCATGAATAAAGCTAGTCAGGATTAAACCCCACAATCATGGATGAACTGGAACTATAGCGTGAACTGCTCAGGGCACTAACATTTCCCCAGACAAACACCATGAAGGAGTCAATGATAGGCTGCACATGATCAAGACTTCTGATATGGGCAAAATTATATGTAAAAAATGATGCACGATGGTGCTATGGAATGGTTAGCGTTATAAAAAATGATGCTAACCATTGTGACATGCCTTAAGGGAAAATCATGCTAATGCAGCAAATGTGGTGCTAGTCCATTTTGCAGCACGTATTTATCACGCAAAATGGGTTAGCACCATTTTTTACTGCATTAGCATCAAAAAACAATGCACAAGCAAGAAAACATACAAATATAAACACAAGTTGGAGAATGCAGGGCAGGAGATATCCCAGGGAGACCCCAATCACCCATGTACCAGCCAGGAGGGTCCAGCAAAGTCTCATGAGAAGCAGAAGCACAAGTGTACGCTGTTGTACGATCCTCTCCTCCCTTCTGTGCTGCCTTTGTGGCTGCTGTGGTGGTGTTTGGGGTCGCTGCGGTGGTGGTGGAGGGAACTCGTCGTCACTGACGTTTGCAGCATTTGCCAAGCTGGAGCAGTGGCACTTCCATGTTGTCCTGGAGGGTGATAATGCTCCTTCTATGTGTTTCCCTTAAGTGGTGGGGTGTGGCCTCTCTTTAATGCCTGGTCTTACCAGGCGTTACATTTTGACGCTAATCAGCATTAGAATCATTTTTAGGTCCGCCTCCTTAGTGTGCGTCATTTTAGATTCGGGAGGTAAATATGGTGCTGGACGGCTACTTCATTTTTTGGAAGGGAACGCCTACCTTGCATATCATTGTCGCAATGTGACTCAAAGTGGGTTGGCACTTCTAGAAAAGGAAGCTAACTCAGATATTTTGACGCTAGATGGGTCTAGCGTCAAAATATAAATCTGGAATTAAGTTAGCGCCGCTTTAGCGTAAAACAAAAATAATGCTAAGGTGGTGGCAACGTTCCATAAATATGGGCCCAAATTTGTATAAATCAAGGATTAACTGCTGGCCTATAATTATTACAGGTGATTTTATGTTAACAGCTGAGACATGTTATGTTTATGTTCCCTTAGTGCTGCATTTGCAATTCACTGACAAATAGAACCTATGATTGCTGCATGATGGACTAATGTGAAATTGCAAAACTTGATGTAGCATATAAAAAATGCACTAACGCACATTACATTTGAATAAACATTTATGTTCATTAAGTTTTTCGAATTAAAAAATGTGGTTACATATGTTAAAATAAAACATATGCTTTGATTTTAGATTTTTTAACATGAAGTCAAAACTGTTCATATTTTTAACTATATATATATATATATATATATATATAATAATACAACTTAGCATCATTCCTTATGGGAGTTTATTTTAATTCCATATTTCCATTATTTTCTGTGACAGGATGTTGCAGTACCTGTGAGTGGTCATGGGTGGTGATGGACTTTCTCCAACTCTGAACTGGAGTGCATTTACTACTACGGGTCCTTTTTGGCTGTGGTAACTTTAGAAGTGCAGCATGAGAATAGGAATTGGCTTAATGTTTTGTGAATGTGTGCATGTGATGTGTGCATATCCCTCCCCAATCCACAAACTAACCCTGCCTTAACCTGTCTTTTTCTTCCCTTAACACCTTCCCTTTAGTAGTAAGTATTCCACATTTTCCAACCATTCCCCCGTCCTTTCCCTATTTACTTTTGAAAACGTATACTTAATGCGTGGACACTAGCAGTTGGGTAGGAGATCTCAGCACAGAAAAAGATTAGAGAAATTAAGGCAGAACTGGTTAACGAATAGCATTTTGTAATACATAAGTACTACAATTGTAAAATTAGTAAACATATTACAAATTGCAGTTTGTGAACAGGCCCCAAAGAAAGCACAGTGCTGTTGTAGGCATTCTCTGGTCAGTTGTTTGATCCAGTTTATAAGGATGTGCTGCAAGTGACTGAAGAAAAAACGAAACCAATAGGTCGATTAAAAGAGTGAGCAAGGGACCTTTTGGACGAGCTGAGAAACTCCAAGCTCAAACTGGATTGATGGGTTTACTAACTCATTAATGAGTCCATATTTAACAAGTGTTTTGAAGGCAGCCAACATGTGCCTACTTTTGGTTCACATTAACACTATTGTGTTATGCCTAATTTCACTTTGTTTTAGGCAGAAGGACTGAAAGAGAGAAATAACATGAATGAACACAAAGAGCGTTGGCCGAACCAGTTTTATAGAAAGTAAAAAAGTGTAACTTGTAGTATTTTGAGGGCTTTCATATTGACTTCATATTATATATATTTGTGTTACATATAAATGTATATTCATGAATCTCACTTAGGTTTTGTCTAATGTAAGCCGTGAGGTTTAAATAGTCTTCAAATTTATCCTCTGACTCGTTACAGAACAAAGCACAGCTCACCCCTCCCTTCAGCTCTGGGACGTGTTTGTGCAGCTGTCCCTGGAAGAAAGGTCCTAAGATATGCCACACACCAGCTCGACTCCTCTCTTAAATCTTCCCACATTAGGCTTGGACTGTATTATCGCTACCTCTTTTTCCCCAACCCCGTTGTATTCTCCCATTTGAAGTGGTACAGGAGTAAAACCAAACAAAGTGCCTTTCTTCCTACCTCAAAATAACGGTAAATGATGGAAAAGTAGTGCGTACACTCATGCCATAATTAGTTTTCTTTGTTTGACCTGGTGTATAAAAGTCACGCCTTTTAGGCTTGTATGTTAGAGCATAGCCAACCAAACACACTGTATGGTGTTATGCTGATTGTCATTGAATACCCTGTATGTATCGTTTGCCATCAGCCTCTCGTATATGCACCTGTCACAACTTCATTTTAAGCACCTTTTTACCCAGAAGGGGGTGTTTGCAGACTGTTCTCTTGACCGGTCATGAGAGGAGAAAAACTCCACCATTTACTTGAGTAGGACTTGGCAAAGCTGCCCACCTCAAGGAGGTATCCCTTTGGGAGGAACAACCAGGAGTCCCCTTCGGAGTTGGGACTGAGTGTGATGTCCACGTTAGAGGCTCCCAGTGTCTGGGTTCACTGTGGAGGGGAGGCTGTGGTACATCTCACCAGTATATCTTGAAATTTAGAAGCAAATATACTTATGTATATTCCACTCTGCATTATAGCGCTGCTGGTAACTATGCAATAGGTCATGCGGTGACTGGCAGATTGCTGTCTTTACAATATCATTAGGACTGAGGCAGAGTAAGTTAATTGGGAGAAGCCTCTGCCAGATATGACTGAATTCAACCCTGAGTCCTATTGACCTTTCAGAGATACCAGTCTGTTGTGAAAAACCTTTGGATTTCCATAATGACCAGGACGCTTTGACTGAAAATGACATTTCTGCTGCAACAGATGCTTCTATTTGACCCCAAGGTCTTCCTTTACCTGTGGAATATTTAATGTTTTGGGATTTCTTACATCGTAGGACCCCTTGTGGCAGGTGGGTGAATTTGTTGAGGCCTTGCAATATCACTCTGGGACCTTGTGCCTATAAGCCAGGTATTGGTGGGACTCAGTTGGCCTTAGCCATAATGTGAGATATACATACCCTGGCAGCTGCAAAAAGAGATAAAAACTGTTCATGTATTCAAGACCCACTCACTCAGGGTACAAACACCCTGCATGTTTACTCTACAGAGTGAGTTTGTGTCAGCTTTGAGTTTTGGTATAGACCAGACCATTATGTTGTTTATCTTTGCACCTTGTGGACACTACCTGGACCCGAGCCCTCAAGGTGGGTTGGGATTTTCCACTGTCTTGCTATGGGCATTTTAAAGGGATATCTTAAATATTGTACATAATGAAAGCCGAGAGAGAAAATAATGTAGATGTATGTAATAGTTGACATAAAATACTTGCTAAAGAGTTCCCATTCATTGCTACATATGACATTACCTTTTAAGTGCATCAGCCTGGATTAAAATAAATCAAATGTCTCTACACAACACTTTCTTTGGTTTCTTCTATATGCAGCGGATCCCTACAGCAACAAGGTATAAGTAGCTTAAACATGTATGTCTCCTGTTTCCTTCCAGCAGACATTTACCAAAACACAGATCCCCCAGCAGAGACACAGCTGACCGGATCCAGGGGGTGGGGCCACACCATGCTGCATTGCGTCGCGCTTTAAAAAGCGCTTTGGATTCCTGCGACGCGGTACACAGCTCACTGGATCCAGGGGCCAGGGCCACACCCTGCTGCATCGCGTCATGCTTTAAAAAGCACTTTGGATTCCCACAACGTGGGACACAGCTGACCGGATCCAGGGGGCGGGCCACACCCTGCTGCATCGCGCCACGCTTCAAGAAGCGCTTTGGATTCCCGCGATGCGGGATGCGCGCAGGCGACACCCGGGCAAAGCCCGGGCCAAGAGCAGGCCCGTCCTGCGCCCGTCATCACCCGGAAGAGGCTGAGCTGGGCCACCCCCCTGATAATTGCCCTGTGGGGAGCAACGTGGTAAGCAGCTTGTGAGAATATCTCAGCCCCACATTTATGTTCAGTTTAATCATATTTTAAGGCTATGTAGTGCCGGACCAATATTAAGCTTGGTTTCTGGGTAACCCCTCGTTTCAAATATATTTTTAGAGCTTGACTTTTTGTGGTTTCATTTTACATATCCCCACTATACATTGGGCAAAAGGAAAACATTACTCAATGGGGAGATGATGTTCATGTTGCGCACTCGACTATAACTAGGTATTTATCGTCTGTGATTGGGGCCATTGAAACCGAAATCGTCCAGGTCAAAGAAAAGATTGGGGCCACTCATAAACTTACTCAGAAAATTCCCCTCGAGCCCTTGGTTCACATTCTGCCCAGTACAAGGCTTCAGGACTCTTCTCGGAGCTCTTCTAATCACAATTTATTTCAGTCTGAATTTGACGTTCCCTCTTCACAATTGCCTATCTTGTGTGAAGAAGATATTGTGGACCGCTTTGTCGCAGCTGCCCCACCACCAAAAAAAAGGAAAGAAGGAGCCCTCGCTAAACATTTTAAATCCTCAAAGCGGACTACAAGGAAATTGGGAAAGAGTTGTTTAATTTCGGACCCAAAAGCTGATTTATTATCAGCTGTAGGCTCATGATCTGAGGTTTTAGACCCAGATACTAGGGAAAATAGAGTCATCTGTGATGATTATGCTCACAAAATAGATTCCATGCTTAAACCTCTTTTTGCAGCTCTGGAGGAGAAGTTAGTCACTCCGATAACCACAAAACTTGAACATTTGCAAATGAACTTGATTGAGCAGATCACTCAAATATCTTCAATAGAAGTGGCAAATTCCCATAAGCAGGCGGTCTTGTTTGAACGTCAAGAAACAACGCATATTGACCAACCGACTTCCTATGATCCACCTAAGGTTCACCTTACAGGTGTCCACGGAAGTCTACTTACAAAGACTGTTCCCAGTCTGGTAGGCAGATTGGGAACACACGCAGATTGTATACCAGTCCCTAGAATTAACCCTATTAATGCTCAAACTGAAATCTTGCAACTCCCACCAGACTGCATGCCTTATGTTTTGGTCTTAGCTAATGTTCCTCCCTTTGAACCTTCATGTAGGGAAGATACTATGGCGTTAATGAGGAAATGTACCCATTGGCTGAGGCAAAAGTTTAGCTATCAAGTTGATTTAAATAATAATATTCTTATGGCACGCAGAGTAAAATGGGTAGGTCTTTCAAAGAAGGTATATGACGGTGACTGCATTGTGATTAATTTTGCCAACCCGTATTTGGTTAATCGTTTACTGATGGATTATTCATACCATGCTAAGAGGAAAGAAGGGATTCAAATTCACCCTCTGAGTTTTTTTAATGATTTAATCGCTTCATCTATCCCCTTTACTGAGGCTCATTGTAACTTAAATGTGGAGAGGCCTTTGACATTTGTACAGGAAAATACTTCTAGATGTAGCCAGGCTTTGACCTATTTAGATGTGAATGATTGACAGATGGTAAAGAACTGCCCCACAGTTGTTGTTTTAAATGAAGAAGTGGTTGGTGATGGATATGTAATCTCGATACCATTGAATGGGCCTGATGAGTCAGATACTTCCCTTCAAGATATAGCAGATGTTTCTATAATCAAGGAGCCAGTGGCTGGGATTTTTGACAAGAATAAACCTTTAACTCTGATTAGCTGGAATATTGCTGGGCTTCGGTCTAAGGTTAAAAATCCGGAGTGGCTGGAATTTATATCTAACTATGATGTTATCTGTTTTCAGGAAACTTGGTCTACTGACCCTTTTTATTTGGATGGGTATTTCTCTGCATTACGCCCAGCAATCCCTTCCTTAGTGGGTAGGGCAAGTGGGGGGCTTTCGGTCTTTGTTTCTTTGCAGCGCCCTAAAATGGAGGCGACTTTGGTTTGGTCTTCTGCATTCTTTATGGTGGTTCAATTATCTATGGAGGGGAACAAGGGTTTTCTGCTTATTAATTTTTATAATAACATTCCCTGTGATTCCCTGAATGCAAGTCTTGAGGAGTTAATGGATTTTCTTGACTTTTTTGAGAAGTATCAGGACAGTGAGCTAGTCACGATTTGGGTTGGAGATTTTAATGTGTTGTTATGTAATCAGGAATCACCACATGCTTGTGGCACTTTTACAGAGGGGAGAGAGACGTCCACACATTTTATCCATTCCAACCTGGGTGTAGCCTTAAATACTCTCATTTATAAACTTGATCTTGTCTTTGCTAGGGAGAAGGCTGCTACACATATTCAAAAGATACCCACTTATACGGAGAATTCTAAAGGTAGCATGATTGATTTTATTTTGATTAGCTCCCCAGACTTTCATTTAATCATGGATTTTAAGATAATAGCACATTGTGATCGCGATCATAACCCCGTGTATTCATTTAGTTTCTTAAAATAATTTAACTTCATCTAGTGTAAGACGCAGGGGAAGTCCAGTTTCTAACAAATATTTTGGTCTTTGTATGAAATGGGAAAATATAGATCCAAAATGTTTTCATAAATATATTCTTGAGCAAAATCTTGGTTCTAATAATATGTGTTTAATGCCACAGCCATCATATCCTCATCTGGTATTAGAATTTGAAGTTTTAAGCAATGCCATATCTAAGGCTCTAGTGAGTAATAGGCGTTCTCATTGTTCCAAGCCGCGGCGATGGTTCAATTCTACTTGCACAGCCACCCATAAAAAGTTAAAATTAGCCCTGAAAACAATCCCGTTTAGGCGGGAACTAGTTAGATGGGCTAGGGGCTGATATAAGATAGCCCTGGAGGAAAGGAGAAATGAAATTAGAAATAGAGCATGGGAAGAACTCATGGCGGCCATGGAACTGAAGGACTCTGCACAATTTTGGAAAGTAGTTAACCACCGTTATTTTCTGGAATATGATAATAAACAGGGCAACTGTTTGATACCTGAAGGGATCTGGGTGAAACATTTCACGAAGATATTTCAGCCTGCAAATGATTCTCATTATGAACATGGGGATTGTAGTAATTCAAATGTGGTGGCAGTAAATTTGAATACAAACAGTTTATCCTTTGAGCTACATGAGGTAATTGCAGCTATTAAACGATCAAAATCGGGGAAAGCCCCTAGTCCAGATGGGGTCCCAGTCGATCTTTTTAAATCTATTCCAGATCTCTGGGGACCATTAATCACATATGTATTGATTAGTGCAGTTAAAAGTAACATTCCTTCCTCATGGAAATCGTCAATAATTGTTCCTATTTTTTAAAAGGGAGATAGACAAGACCCATTCTGTTACAGACCAATTTCCCTAATAGATTCTACCGCCAAGATTTTGGGAAGTATTATTTTGACCCGGCTTGAGGACTGGGCAGACAAGACTAAAATTCTCTCTCCAATCCAATATGGCTTTAGGCCTGGCATAGGCACATTGGAGCAGGCTTTAAATTTACATCTTAGTCTTAGTAAATATGTCACAATCAGGAAACGATCTATTCATTGATTTATTGATGTATCAACTGCGTTTGATTTGGTGAACAGAGAGAAATTGTGGCAACTTATGGACATAATGGGGGTTGACCAGGATGTGCTTGAATTAATTAAACGTTTATACACTGACCTTACAATTTCAGTTCAATATGGCCAGCGTGGAGAGAGAACTCTTCCTTTTCCATCCTTACGAGGAGTTAGGCAGGGTTGTATTTTAGCACCATTTTTATTTTTATTATATGTCAATGGTCTTTATAGTTTTTTTGTACAAAATGGCAAGGATTCCCCTAGGATGGGATCCAGACAACTCCTGGTCTTATTGTATGCTGATGATGCTGTTTTGATTGCCCGCACAGCAAATGGTCTTCAGAACTTATTAGACCTTTTTTTTTTACTTTAATGCAGGATCTTGATTTGAAAGTCAATTTTGTAAAGTCACACATCATGACATATGGCCCTCGAAATACACGTACTAGATGTTTTACTATGGATGGGAATATTTTAACCAAAGTGAAAGATTTTTGTTATTTAGGACTACATTCAAACTCCTCTTTGTCATGGTACCCCCATCTCAATTTCAAGATCCAACAAATGGAGAGAAATATAGAGGCGATCTTTCGTTTTGCCCGTAAACTGGGTCATAGGCCAGTTCCTCAGATTATTATGCTTTATCAATCTAAATGCATTTCTGCAGCCATGTATGCGGCGGGTTTTTGTGGTTACATCAAATCAGCCCGTCTACAACAAATTGCGAATACATTTTTGCACAGGCTGTTTCTGGTACCTAGGAATGTAGAAAATATTATTTGCCATGAGGAGCTGGGAGTACAGTATATTGAGGATTTGGTTGGTATTGCCCCCCTTTTGTTATGGTTAAAAGTTTGGTCAAATCCTGCGGCCAGCTTGGTACAAGATTGCATTGTAGACTGTATCCAATCAGCTAACTAAAATTCTGTGGCTTACTTATGTTCAAAATTCCTTCTGGACTTTAGGGTTAGAGAACATGTTTACTAATCCAGAGTCTCTACCTACTAATGCTAAGGAAGTGCTTAAATTACAATATATAGAGTATGCCGCAAATTGCAGATCTCAAGAGGCAGCAAAATTGAAAACATTCAAATCCTATGTTCAAATTTCTACCTCCACGGCGCCAGAACCATATTTAACTTGGTTTTCGAGCTCCGAATCATATTCTCTCCTTGTTTTATTCAGATTAAATTTGATACATTTTAGATTGACTTTTCCAAAGAAATGTACTTGGCATAATATGCTCCCAAACTGCCCCTGTGACAACCTTTCAAAGCAAAGCACGCGTCACTTTTTCTTATTTTGTCCGCTTTACTCTGCACCTAGACACATTTTTATTTTGCCAATTTTACATAAATTGCAAACTACATCTTATCAGGAGGCACTGATTAATATTCAAAAACTCTCCTCAATACAGTTGTGCCACCCTGTTTTAAGCTTTATTAAATCGGCTATGGCCATTAGGAAACTATATGAATTGATTGAAGTAGACACACATTAGTATAACTTGGCAATGTATGACTTTATTCTGATGCTGGGATTTTACTTTTGTATTGCACATGTTTGTATTTTATAGGGTTGTAGGGTTGACTGATATGGCTATGTATTGAATTTTGCAATAAAGTTGATTGAGGATGTTTTTTGTACTTGCTTTTAATATTTGTACTGTATTTTAACTATTTACATTTTTAGTCTGAAATGCATTGTACTTTTATGGCACTTGCCGAATAAAGATTCTTTGACTGACTGACTCTGGTCCTACTGATAGAGTTGCATACATTCTCTGTCCCAGACACTTCTCTCGGAAAAGCAGTGCTCTCTGATGGAGGCTCTGTCTGAGAGTCCCCTCCGTTCTCCAGAGTGGGCCTTGCAGACTCTGCTTCAAAGAGAAATTATTATGTTGTTGTTTCTCTTTAGTCTAGGGTCATCAGAGTGTCACCTCAGAGCATGCTGCACACTGCATCCGGGTTAAAGACACAACCAGACTTAAAACACCACGTAAGAACCCCTCTTCTTGTACACGAGCGTGGGGAACTCCTGCACCGCTGGAATGTGGTGGTGTCCACTATGCCATCTGCTTACACCTCCTCCTCTCAAACCCTTCTTCATCCATTGGTGGGGTCCAGTCCTTTCATTCTGTTTGCTTCAGAACCTGGCCCTGTTCCCGCCTTGGTATTGTGCACCCATTAGTTAGGTCTCCACTGTCAGTCACTGTTGTTACAGCTAACAGTCACTTTCACAGATCGGCCAGAACTGAAGTTTCTGTCAAACGTTTTTTCTCATTGGTTAGGATTAAAACATGCTATAAAAGCTCTTATACAGCCTATTAAAATGTAGAATCTCATTTAATGTCAAGAGTAGTGATCCCTGAAGATCCCTTCTTGAATTTGGGAAGAAACTAAAGACCTGGCTTTTCAATTGACCAACCGACCAGAAGTAGAGCTAGGCACACACAACTACTCTGCAACAGGATACTCTCGCAGATGATAGTGAGCTTTACAAATTCACATAGCATGGCACTGGGGCAATACAGGAAGGCAAGAAGAGAGAAAATGAATATGCACTGATAAGACAATAGGCCGCAACTTTTCAACCTATTGGTTTTGTCAATGCTTTTTGCTGATACTGAACATCGTTGTAAAAAAAAAAAAAGAGAAATTTAAATGACTCATATGCACACATGTGCTGTGAAGTCTGCATGTCTATCTTTCATGGTGCTACAGCATCCAAGTGGAAGACGTAGGCGCAAATATGAAGTTGTGTGGCCAGCATTTCACTTATTTTTTATTTTATGCTCCAAGACAGTGGACACCAACATAAAGCAGTAAATACCAAAAATGAATTTAAACATGTGTAAGAGCAAAACTCACATTTGACAGAAGAACCAGCAGAGAGCAAATGGCAGCTGCCAGGAACTTTTAAAAAACTAAAAAATAACTTTTTTTAAAACACACCTGATGTGAGGAACTTGACCGGAAGGGGGAACAAATGGAAAGCATTTGGGGGAAGTGAATGTGGGGAAAGCAATGAGTAATAGGAGGCACAACAACAGGGACATTTAAGGTAGGGAGAAGAGGAGACAAAATAAACTGAAAAGCAAAAAAAGTAGTTACCTAAATGAGCAGTGAAAGGACACTGGCCATCCAGTAAAAAGTATAGAAAGTAACCTATGCTTTAGGAATGGATCAAACAACAGAAGAGGAAGGAAAGTCGTCAGGTAGGAAGCACGCATATGAGAAGGCTGGCCCAAGACCGACAGTACGTTTTGGTATAGTCCACAGTAGGTCTTTCTACAACAAATAGAAAAGAGCTGTCTCGTACGTGAGACGTAAAAACCGAGGGCAAGAGAGACTGATGAACAGGAGGATGATAGCTGTATAGAAAAAATAAATCTGGACAATAAAGGAGACATTCATTTTTAAAATGCCTTGACAAGCTGGTTGTATTAATGTAGCATCACCAAATAGTTAGACATGATGATGCAAATTACCCAAAGTTAGCTACAAGAACATATTAATGTGCACATTAAATCATGGGAGAAAAGGCATAGCACAGAGACACAAGCTAGTGTGCTGTTAGGCAGGGAGACTACCATCATCAATCACCCTGGTGATTGCTTCACTTGATCTAGCAGCTCCCACTAAGCAAATGACATCTGACCGTCTTTCATACAAATGTATTTTTAAGTTGCACTGTTTAGGAGCCTGAAGTTCCTGCCCTACCAAAGGTATGATGTTCTACCTTGTTAACAAATAATTGTAAATTTCATGGTAGTATAAGCCTTTCTTACTCACTTCACTGATGGAAGTTTACAGGAATTGACAATGTCAAGCAATACATTGACATTGGCTCTGATCCATCTGCCTCCTCTCCATTGTCTTCAAACCAGTCCATACCTACATGTCTTTGTGTGACAGGTGGAAACTTAAAATAAGATACCATACATAGCAATTGTGTGCTTATTATGTAAAATAAATCAAATTACTAAGCATTTCAAGCATACAATTGGTTTCAAAGCAGGAACAAAAACATAAGCAAATGTATAGCTAGCTTAACCCATCCACAGTCATCTAGCAAGTGAGTGCAATCTGGCAGTTGTAGTTTATATTAGTTTCAATTAACAAATGCATTTGATAACAAAGATTTGGTACGTAAACAATACAATGTGAACAGCAATGTGCAGATGAAACAACCTACACATGTCATACATTCATATTAAAGATAAAAAAGGTTTGGATGGTAATGTTATGTATAATTATAGCAAAGAGGCAAGGAACAAAATGGACATCAAACGAGCACTCCATTGTGACCTCCTAAGAGGGCAATGACTGAATGGGCAAGGAGGGTGATTTATTCTATCAAACGGCAGAAATTAATTTTTAAGTGGACGGCAGGAATTAATAAAACATTGGCACCACATATGCCATCAATCTTTGTTTCAATTTAAATTATTGACTTTAAGGTATGTGGACTAAACTTAAAATTGCAGGTTCTCTGAACTAATAGTGAAGGAGAGTCCTGATTTTATAAAAGACAAAGGAGAAAATATTATGCAGTCTTTTTTCCTGCTGTTTATTCATAGAACGTTGAAAGATCACAATAATTCCCACAATCTTGCATTGTTAGCAGGAAGCAATAACACAAAAGAGAGACATCAAACACTATAACTGGGTGGGGCTATACACAATGTTCCTTTAAAAGTGATGTGCGGTGAGCTATAATCCATGAAGAAATTGAAAGAATACAAATAACAACAAAAAAGCTAAGCAATAATTCCTTCCTTTGACCATAGTCCTCAGAGCAAGAGTCCTCCACCCAAGTGCTATCTTTCCTTTTCATCCTAGTCAAGCTTGAAGTTCTAACATGTCATTTGAATAGTCAAAACTGTGTGTAGAAGTAACTAAGAACTATTAATATCATGCCACCCAGGATGGGAATAGTAGTTGTGGGATAATATTTGCCTCCGTTGTGTAAAAGCAGGACTCTTTCACCTTTAACTAGGAGATTCTGCAGTTTTATTACAAGACAGGAGGCTGTATTATTTAAGTTCAAAGTGTGCCTACCACATTTATTACAACATGCTGTATAGGTTTACAATAATATGTTTAAGCATTGAAACACTTGACCAGTCTGCTGGTTTAAGAATATCCTTCAATCTGGCACCAGATGCTTTTGATACCATAGCCCCTATGCTGAATAGGTGCCTAAGCAACCAATATCCACGCCTGTTATGGCCATTACAACTTTAACCCACAAATTGTGATTGAGACTACTGGGGTTTAGGGCTTACATGCTGCTATTGCTATCTCTGGGGCTTAAGTTCTAAATCCCTAAGCTCCTGTAAATGGTGCTCTGTGAGCCATCTTACTACACACATCATGGAGTGTAAGGGAAAAGTCAGAAATTGTACAGTAGGGATGAAATCTTGTTATGCCACATGATTGTAGAATGTATTACAATACAGAAAAATGCATTTTGGAAATATCTAAAGCCTTAACATCTGAAAAAACTGGGAAGATTAGTTTTACCAACTTCGCTGATAATCATTTAAATGACAATATGTCGCCATTGTCCACTGATGATTAAAAAAGGTGGAAAAACAAGTTGACATCCCACAACATAAAATATATTTAGGCTTAGTAGGATTCTTATATCTAATTCTTTTAAACAATACCATAAGATATTTATATGCTGGTGCACCTCATCTTTCTGGAGTCCTGTTGATAACACTGACCTGCAGCCATAAATAGTCATGTAGGACTTGTGACCAGCCCCCAGAGATGCCAAAAAATTCAAAACACTGACATCTGAATGAATGGGATCAATGTTCCATTCCACACACCGGCCATTTTGGACATCTCATGCTGGTTTGTAAGATCTAGCTCTGCATTATGCCTTGAAGGTCAAAGACTGCAAAACCAAGACTGGATCAGATCCTATCTTCAAAGCAGAACCATTGTCATCCATACTTCTCCTTTCTCATCCAAACCCTACATCATAAAAGCAGGGGTCCCTCAAGGCTCTATCATCTCATCCATGTTTTTCATCATCTACATGAAGTCATTATCGGCAATGATAAGTGAATTTCAGCTCACCTGCTATAACTATTCAGATGACACACAAATTTCTTCTTAAACTGGAAAACCCCAAATACATTAGAAAATCAAAATGTTTCCGTTGCCTCCGAGTTGTTGATCAGTGGATGACATGGAGCCATCTCAAACTGAATGCGTCCAAACTGACATACTCACCTCTGGTGAACGGAAAAATGATGACCTCTCCTGACGATGTGGGGCCTTCTCCTAATGTATCTAAGGAAGTAAGAAACCTTGGAATTACTATGGAATCTAAGCTATCAACGAATGCCCAAGTAGATACGTTAGCAAGATCAAGCTTCATTTTTATGAAAACTCTGTGGTGCATCTTCCCCCACTAAGGATTCCTACACAAGGTACAAACTACTATCTCTCTTGTAACGTCTAAACTTAATTACGTCAAGGGCCTCCACCATGGATCACCTCCATCATCTATGAAAAGGCTACAACAAATTAAAAACGCAACTGCCAGGCTATTTCTACATATAAGGACCCAAGCTCACACATCCCATACCTTAAGGGCCCTACATTGGTTACTGGGTTGCTAGACGATCCACTTTCAAGCTGCTTTATATCACCTTCAAAGCAATACATAGAATAAGATTACTTTCATCAGAAATAAAATCACAAAATACATACAACAAAGAAACATCTGCTACATATTGAGACCCCCTCCTCAAAATCTCAGCATACAAGAAAAAACTATAAGTGAAGTAACGTTCTCTGTTCAAACAGCCAAATTCATTATCCCCAAACATAGGATCCACAGATAACCATCTTATCTGCAGAAGATTAATCAAGTGCTGGCTCTTCACTACATGACCACCATATTCAAAATGCAAAGACACCACTTGTGCATATACATCTGTTTGTAAAAATGTATACTTTGATTGTATGCATGTGTTCAGATATGTGCATCTCTTTGTACAAATGCACTTATTATTTATTAATACAACTATATATACTCTCTTATATGTATGTTTAACAAATGTGTATACTTGCTATTGTTAAAATATATACACTCCTTCTATTTATACTTAACATGTAGATAGGTCATTACATAAATAACAAATAAGTACTTGACAAAATGCTTATGGATCTCTATTTTTTCATGATCCCTCATATTAGAACATATAAATATGATTATTTAGAATGTATGTATATATTTTAACCATTCAATCTACTAAATAAATCATTAATACATATATCAAAATAATTAAATGATAACAAAAAATAATCATTTATTAAAGGGAAATATATTGGTATGTATCTCTAGTTCTATATTTTTATACTTACTACAGGAATGAAAATAAATAAATAAATATACTTTTAAAACATAAATAAATAAAAAATATTATATACATGCATACATGTCCTCAGCGAAGAAAAAACACTGCACTACAGGAACTCTGATTTTCAAGTTTATTCAAAAATGGTGTGGCAAACACTGATGCTTTTTAACTCCAAAAGAGTCTTTCTCATGGTGAGTACTTATTTACTTTCACCTATATACATTTTACACATATGGCTCATAACTAAGCATTCTGGGTATCTAGTTTAAACTTCAAATTTCAAAAGGAAACACAAGAAAACAAAAGAATACTTGTTTCTTTAGCAGAGCTTATGCAATTATATAAATATAATAAGGTGTGTTTTCCTCTCTGTGTTAAATTTCATTCTGAGGCTTTAAAATGTTGGTATATTAGCAAAATGTTATAATATTACAGAACTGAGAGCATTTAAGGCAAAGGTTTGTACCAACATATCAGTTTTAAAGAGCATTGTATGTGGTTTTTGTTCTACCATGTAAATGATTATGAAGGTACTCTTCAATGCTAGTACTAAACAGTGGTGTCCTCTTGTGCCATTTTGTTTTGGAGTTGATCTAGCATGTTAGTTTAGTGCCATAGCATTATAGAAGTGAGACCGTATAACACACTCTTGCATCAATCGTGTTTTCCATTGTTCTCCATGTCAATGATTTCAATGGTTCCCTTCGATGTTGGTACTAGAGAGTGTTCCAATTTGTGTTATAGATGTACATGCATTTCTTCATCTGCTTTAGGACCAAACAGAAACTTGGTATGTACTCTCATTATGAATCTTGATCCCATTCAACAGAGTTGTAATACTATATCTCCCCTCTCTCATTTTTGGGGATGGTAACAATCCCATAATAATATCTCATGGTTTGCCAATCGCTGGTGTGATTTTGGCTATAACGTTTTGCTAATGCATAGCTCATGTCATTATTCTGGACTCCTCATATCTGTTCCAGTGTTCTCTTTTTAAGAGAGCATGTGGTGCTCCCTACATATTTCAATGCAACTCACTTTCAATTATGAAGACTACAAATTGGGTTTCACATTTAATCTGTTTTTCGATGGCAAACATCCTATTCCTGAAATCAAAAAAGGTTTTAGTATTCTTACTAATTTTGCAAGCTTTACGTTTACTACACTTGACAAACATACATGCATGCATGTATACTTCATCATTATATCTATATATAAGTCGTTCAATATATCTATAACATATAAGATGATGAGTGTATGCTTATGGATTTATTTTCCTGTAATAACACATATCTGTCACAAGGTGTAAATATGATTATAGCAATTGTACCTATCACTTCTTCATTATTGCAATATTGTAGGACAAATTAAAAAAAAATATATATATATATATTAAATAAAAAAAACATAATTTACAGAAAAATGGAAAGCCTGAACTGTGAATATTTATCCATGTACATATGGGACTTAATCCAGTACAATTGTACATCTCCTGATTTCTTTCCATATGAGCATCATGTTAACATCTCTATGTATGTATACCTTCTATGTGTAGTCCTGTATCTACATATTTATATATTGTATTCCCATGGCAGAGAAATAAAAAACACCAAGGAGTATCAGGCAGACTGAAAGGAAGGAATGTAATTCAGAAGGTCTGACCTTGCTACATGAACTGCAGATACTTCCTGTGATGATGACATATTGCTCTTTTATGTAAGCATCTTTTAAATCCAGGCATGAATTCCCAGTAAAGATTAAACTAATTTTGGTCCTTCAGATTCATTACTAGTAGAAAGTTTTCGTTTTGGTATTTTTGTTGTACAAAGTCTATTCTGCTCACAAATCCCATGGCTAGCAAAATGACCCCCAGCCAGCCCTGGAAGAAACTTGACCAAATATCCTTGCCAGGGAACAGTGTGCCTTGTACAAGAATGTACAAGTGTGAGCATAGGGCCTCATGACAACTTTGGTGGTCTTTTTGCAAGACCTCTGCGGTGGTTGCAGCCAAAAGACCACCATGGTGGCGGTAATTCGACCCCCGTATTAAGAGGCACACTGAAGACTGCCAAAAAACTGCCACAAATCCGACAGCGCTGGGACACTAGCCAGAACAGAACACCACATTGGAAGGTTTGAATACCCCACATCTGACACACACACCAGACACACCCACTCACAGCACTATATACCACAACCACAAACAACCCACAATCCTTTGCGACAAAAAACACAGACAACGAGGACCCACAGACTAATTACTGAGCAAATACACCATAGGCACGTATACACTTCACACTCAGCACACACCACACAACTGCACGATAAACACTATGCACACATCACAACTGCACACTAACACCACAACCAACCACCACACACACCCAAGCACCCTACACTGCACCCTGATACACACAACACCCACTCCCACCCACAACACAAATCAAATCAAATCAAATCATTAGCATTTGTAAAGCGCGCTACTCACCCGTGCGGGTCTCAAGGCGCTAGGGGGGAAAGGGGGGGTTATCGCTGCTCGAACAGCCAAGTCTTTAGGAGTCTCCGGAAAGCGGAGTGGTCCTGGGTGGTCCTGAGGCTGGTGGGGAGGGAGTTCCAGGTCTTGGCCGCCAGGAAGGAGAAAGATCTCCCACCCGCCGTGGAGCGGCGGGTGCGAGGGACGGCAGCAAGTGCGAGGCCAGCGGAGCGGAGGGGGCGGGTGGGGACGTAGAAGCTGAGGCGTCTGTTGAGGTATTCCGGTCCCTTGTTGTGGAGGGCTTTGTGTGCGTGGGTGAGAAGACGGAAGGTGATCCTTTTGCTGACTGGGAGCCAATGCAGGTGTCTCAGGTGTGCGGAGATGTGGCTGTTGCGGGGTACGTCGAGGATGAGGCGGGCCGAGGCGTTTTGGATGCGTTGCAGGCGGTTTTGGAGTTTGGCGGTGGTCCCAGCGTAGAGGGTGTTGCCGTAGTCCAGGCGACTCGTGACAAGGGCGTGGGTCACGGTTTTTCTGGTGTCGGCGGGGATCCAGCGGAAGATCTTGCGGAGCATGCGGAGAGTGAGGAAGCAGGCGGAGGACACGGCGTTGACTTGCTTGGTCATGGTGAGAAGAGGGTCCAAGATGAAGCCGAGGTTGCGGGCGTGGTCTGCGGGGGTCGGTGCGGTGCCGAGGGCCGTGGGCCACCAGGAGTCGTCCCAGGCGGACGGGGTGTTGCCGAGGATGAGGACTTCCGTTTTTTCAGAGTTCAGCTTTAGGCGGCTGAGCCTCATCCAATCTGCGACGTCCTTCATACCCTCTTGTAGGTTGGTCTTGGCGCTGGCGGGGTCCTTGGTGAGGGAGAGTACAAGTTGGGTGTCGTCGGCGTAGGAGGTGATGATGATGTCGTGCTTGCGTACGATGTCGGCGAGGGGGCTCATGTAGACATTGAAGAGTGTCGGGCTGAGCGATGAGCCTTGAGGTACGCCGCAGATGATCTTGGTGGGTTCTGAGCGAAACGGAGGGAGGTAAACTCTTTGGGAGCGGTTAGCGAGGAAGGAGGCGATCCAGTCCAGGGCCTGGCCTTGGATCCCGGTGGAGCGTAGGCGGGTGATTAGGGTGCGGTGACAGACGGTGTCAAAGGCAGCCGAGAGGTCGAGGAGAATGAGGGCGACTGTTTCACCGTTGTCCATCAGGGTTCTGATGTCGTCTGTGACTGAGATGAGGGCGGTTTCCGTGCTGTGGTTGGTTCGGAATCCGGTTTGTGAAGGGTCGAGCAGGTTGTTGTCTTCCAGGAAGGTGGTCAGCTGTTTGTTGACGGTCTTTTCTATTACCTTGGCTGGGAAAGGTAGAAGAGAGATGGGGCGGAAGTTTTTCAGGTCGCTTGGGTCAGCCGTAGGTTTCTTTAGTAGGGCGTTGACTTCAGCGTGCTTCCAGCATTCGGGGAAGGTAGCAGAAGAAAAAGAAGAGTTGATGACGGTCTGGAGGTGCGGGGCGATGATGTCGTCGGCTTTGTTAAAGATGAAGTGCGGGCAGGGGTCCGAAGGGGCGCCGGAGTGGATAGAGTTCATGATGGATTTGGTTTCTTCCGTGTTGATGTGGGTCCAGTTGTTGAGGGTGATGTCCGGGGAAGCGGGTTCAGTGGTGTATGGTTGGGTCTGGTGTCCGAAGCTGTCGTGGAGGTCGCTGATCTTGCGATGGAAGAAAGTGGCGAGGGATTCGCACAAATCCTGTGAGGGCGTGACGGCGTTGGCGCTGGCGCTGGGGTTGGAGAACTCTTTGACGATGCTGAAGAGTTCTCTGCTGTTGTGGCTGTTTTTGTCTAGTCTGTCGGTGAAAAAGTTCCTTTTGGCAGTGCGGATCAGGTGGTGGTGTTCGCGTGTAGCGTTCTTGAGGGCGGTCATGTTGTCAGCGGTGTGGTCCTTGCGCCAGGCCTTCTCAAGGGCACGACAAGTTTTCTTTGATTCTTTGAGGGTGTCAGAGAACCAGAGAGGTTTTTTGGTGTTGGTCTGTCGATGCGTGCGTTTGAGGGGAGCAAGGTTGTCAGCGCAGTTGGAGATCCAGTTTGTGAGGTTGAGAGCTGCGTCGTTGGGGTCGGTGGTGAGGGTGGGTTGGTTGGCGGCGAGAGCGGAGAAGAGTTGCTCTTCAGGGATCTTGTTCCACTGTCGACGAGGGATGGGTTGAGTGCGGAGGTGGGAGGTCTCGCGTCGGAATGTGAAGTGGACGCAGCTGTGGTCGGTCCAGTGCAGGGCAGAGGTGTGGCTGAAGAAGACGTGTTTGCTGGCGGAGAAGATAGGGTCGAGCGTGTGTCCGGCGATGTGGGTGGCGGTGTTCACCAGTTGTTTGAGGCCGAGGTTGGCGAGGTTGTCGAGCAGGGTGGTGGTGTTGGGGTCGTTGTTTTGTTCCAGATGGAAGTTGAGGTCGCCTAGGAGGATGTAGTCCGGTGAGGCGAGGGCGTGCGGGGAGATGAAGTCGGCGATGGCGTCGCTGAAAGAGGCGCGAGGTCCGGGAGGACGGTAGACGAGGGATCCTCTGAGGGTGGTCCTTGGGTCGGTGCGAATCTGAAAATGCAGGTGTTCAGCGGCGAGGGGGGGGTCTTCGGTGGAGGTGGTGACGCTGATGGAGTCTTTGAAGATGATGGCGACACCTCCTCCTACTTGGTTGGTGCGGTCTTTTCTGGAGATCTTGTAGCCTTCGGGGATGGCGGGTAGCGATGTCTGGAGCAGAGGAGGCGTTCATCCATGTCTCCGTGATGAAGGCGACGTCCGGGGCTGTGGAGTCCAGGAGGTCCCAAAGTTCAACGGCGTGCTTGTGGACGGAACGAGCGTTGACCAGGATGCACTTGAGGTGGTTGATGGCGCGTGGGCTTGTGGTCGTGGTAGTTGCGTGGTGGAAGATGCGTTTGCAGGAGTTGCAGGCGAAGGGTCCATGGGTGCGTTTGGGGTGAGCTAGGAAGCAGGTTTTGGAGCGCCCTGGGTTGAGGGCGTGGAGGGTGGTGGGGTCGTAGCGGATCAGCGGGGCTTGGGGGAGCTGGGGACCAGGGGTCGTGGCGCTGGGCGCGGGCCAGGCGCGGACGGGCGCAGACGGGCTTGCCTCTGGCGCGCCTCCGGCACGCCAGCGGCGTGCCCGCTGCGCGCGCCCGCTGCGCAGTCGCGCAGCGGCCGCCATAAGAGGTAGGAGGGGGGGGAGGGGTCAGCTGGGGGCGAATGGGAGCTGGGGGGCGGGGGCGTGCAGGAGGTCGCGGCGGGAAAGCGCGAGGGAGGGGGGGGACAGGTAGAGTGAGAGGAGCTGGGGGAGGGGGTTTAGGGTGGAGGAGGGTGAGTGTTAGGAGGTTTGGAGATTAGGGAGAGAGATAGGAGTAGGGTTGTGAAGATAGGGGAGGGGGGGTTGTAGAGGTGGGTGAGGGAGAGAGGTAGAGTGAGAGGATAGGGAGATAGGTAGTAGAGGGGGTGGCGGGAGGGGGGGAGAGATAGAGAAATAGATAGAGAAAATAGATAGAGAAGTCGATAGATAGGGAAATAGATAGATAGACAGATAGGTAGGTAGGAGGAGGTGGAGAGTGGGGGAGTTAGATAGTGAGATAGGGAGCTAGAGAGATAGGAAGATAGGAGGAGTGAGGGAGGTAGATAGCGAACGGGTTAGCTAGGGGTGAGAGAGGGGGAGGCGAGTGAGGGAGGGGGATGAGGAAGGAGCAGGAGGGCAGGCTCGGGGGAAGAAGACGGAGGAGGTAGAAGAGCCGAAGACAGGAGAACAGAAGACAGGAGAACAGAAGACAGAAGAACAGAAGACAGAAGAGCAGAAGAGCAGAAGACAGAAGAACAGAAGATCGGAAGAGCAGAAGAACAGAGAAGAACAGAGAAGAACAGAGAAGAACAGAGAAGAACAGAGAAGAACACAGAAGAACACAGAAGAACCGAGAAGAAGAACACAGAAGCACAGAGAAGAACAGAGAAGAAGAACACAGAAGACCGGAAGAACACAGAAGAACAGAAGGGAAGAACAGAAGAACAGAAGAACACAGAAGAAGATTGCAGAGGGGGAGCGAGGAGGGAGAGACAGAGAGGAGGAAAAGAAGCAGGAGCAGAAGAGAAGGTGAGTGGCGCGGGGCAGGGCGAGGGGCTGGGAGGAGGGGGGTACTTACAGTTAGGTGGGTCTCAGGAACACAGGAACTCGGGAACTTGGAGGAGCTGCAGCGGCAGGGGGAGCGACCTACCCTTGGGTCAAGGGTCGCTACCACTGTCGCGCAGCGGCCGCCATAAGAGGTAGGAGGGGGGGGGAGGGGTCAGCTGGGGGCGAATGGGAGCTGGGGGGCGGGGGCGTGCAGGAGGTCGCGGCGGGAAAGCGCGAGGGAGGGGGGGGGACAGGTAGAGTGAGAGGAGCTGGGGGAGGGGGTTTAGGGTGGAGGAGGGTGAGTGTTAGGAGGTTTGGAGATTAGGGAGAGAGATAGGAGTAGGGTTGTGAAGATAGGGGAGGGGGGGTTGTAGAGGTGGGTGAGGGAGAGAGGTAGAGTGAGAGGATAGGGAGATAGGTAGTAGAGGGGGTGGCGGGAGGGGGGGAGAGATAGAGAAATAGATAGAGAAAATAGATAGAGAAGTCGATAGATAGGGAAATAGATAGATAGACAGATAGGTAGGTAGGAGGAGGTGGAGAGTGGGGGAGTTAGATAGTGAGATAGGGAGCTAGAGAGATAGGAAGATAGGAGGAGTGAGGGAGGTAGATAGCGAACGGGTTAGCTAGGGGTGAGAGAGGGGGAGGCGAGTGAGGGAGGGGGATGAGGAAGGAGCAGGAGGGCAGGCTCGGGGGAAGAAGACGGAGGAGGTAGAAGAGCCGAAGACAGGAGAACAGAAGACAGGAGAACAGAAGACAGAAGAACAGAAGACAGAAGAGCAGAAGAGCAGAAGACAGAAGAACAGAAGATCGGAAGAGCAGAAGAACAGAGAAGAACAGAGAAGAACAGAGAAGAACAGAGAAGAACAGAGAAGAACACAGAAGAACCGAGAAGAAGAACACAGAAGCACAGAGAAGAACAGAGAAGAAGAACACAGAAGACCGGAAGAACACAGAAGAACAGAAGGGAAGAACAGAAGAACAGAAGAACACAGAAGAAGATTGCAGAGGGGGAGCGAGGAGGGAGAGACAGAGAGGAGGAAAAGAAGCAGGAGCAGAAGAGAAGGTGAGTGGCGCGGGGCAGGGCGAGGGGCTGGGAGGAGGGGGGTACTTACAGTTAGGTGGGTCTCAGGAACACAGGAACTCGGGAACTTGGAGGAGCTGCAGCGGCAGGGGGAGCGACCTACCCTTGGGTCAAGGGTCGCTACCACTGTCGCGCAGCGGCCGCCATAAGAGGTAGGAGGGGGGGGAGGGGTCAGCTGGGGGCGAATGGGAGCTGGGGGGCGGGGGCGTGCAGGAGGTCGCGGCGGGAAAGCGCGAGGGAGGGGGGGGGACAGGTAGAGTGAGAGGAGCTGGGGGAGGGGGTTTAGGGTGGAGGAGGGTGAGTGTTAGGAGGTTTGGAGATTAGGGAGAGAGATAGGAGTAGGGTTGTGAAGATAGGGGAGGGGGGGTTGTAGAGGTGGGTGAGGGAGAGAGGTAGAGTGAGAGGATAGGGAGATAGGTAGTAGAGGGGGTGGCGGGAGGGGGGGAGAGATAGAGAAATAGATAGAGAAAATAGATAGAGAAGTCGATAGATAGGGAAATAGATAGATAGACAGATAGGTAGGTAGGAGGAGGTGGAGAGTGGGGGAGTTAGATAGTGAGATAGGGAGCTAGAGAGATAGGAAGATAGGAGGAGTGAGGGAGGTAGATAGCGAACGGGTTAGCTAGGGGTGAGAGAGGGGGAGGCGAGTGAGGGAGGGGGATGAGGAAGGAGCAGGAGGGCAGGCTCGGGGGAAGAAGACGGAGGAGGTAGAAGAGCCGAAGACAGGAGAACAGAAGACAGGAGAACAGAAGACAGAAGAACAGAAGACAGAAGAGCAGAAGACAGAAGCACAGAAGATCGGAAGAGCAGAAGAACAGAGAAGAACAGAGAAGAACAGAGAAGAACAGAGAAGAACACAGAAGAACACAGAAGAACACAGAAGAACACAGAAGAACCGAGAAGAAGAACACAGAAGCACAGAGAAGAACAGAGAAGAAGAACACAGAAGACCGGAAGAACACAGAAGAACAGAAGGGAAGAACAGAAGAACAGAAGAACACAGAAGAAGATTGCAGAGGGGGAGCGAGGAGGGAGAGACAGAGAGGAGGAAAAGAAGCAGGAGCAGAAGAGAAGGTGAGTGGCGCGGGGCAGGGCGAGGGGCTGGGAGGAGGGGGGTACTTACAGTTAGGTGGGTCTCAGGAACACAGGAACTCGGGAACTTGGAGGAGCTGCAGCGGCAGGGGGAGCGACCTACCCTTGGGTCAACCACCATGTCCCATCAAAAGCACCCACGCTTCACTGACAATGAGTTGAGGGTCACGGTCGATTAAATCATTAGGGGAGAGCCACAACTGTTTGGGGCACAGGTACAGCAAACATCTATTGCCAGGAAAATTGAGTTATGGCAGAGAATAGTCGACAAGGTCAACTCAGTGGGGCAACCATCCACACACAAAGAAGGACATCACGAAGAGGTGGAACGACCTTAGGGGGAAAGTGTGTTCCATGACATCCAGACATCAAATTGCTATGCTGAGGACTGGCGGTGGGCCCCCATCTCCTCCCCCAGAGTTCACATTGTGGGAGGAGAAGGTCTTGGACATCCTGCATCCAGAGGGCCTGACTGGAATACCCGGAGGAGTGGATTCTGGTAAGTAAGTAACACTCCCCTGGCACTAAATTGCACGATCCAGCATGCCTCTCACCACCCAGTCACTTCCCAATTCACTCAATCTCCCACTACACCTCCCACCCATGCACCAAATGCCCTGCTCCTGCATGCCACACCACCACCCTGCCCCAATGCCCACACAGTCCCTGCCAAGTCCACAGATAGCACTGCCAATCACAATCACTATGACTCCCACAATGCACCTGCCCATCTCCATCAAAAACTGCAATGTGCACCTCACATCACATCTCCTGCATGTATGGCTATTGCATCAGCTACGCCAACTGGATGCCTCGACTGAGGACCACTACTTGGCAATGACAGCAATGCAGTGGCACAACACAATGCCAAACAACGCCAAACATAGCCACAGCACTGTCAGCAAACCTAAGGGAAACAAATCCATATCATCATTCCAGAAATGGACTGCACATAGGCTTGTAAGGAAGAAGGGATACACCATGCACAACATGCACAGACATGACAACCAATCGTACATGCACATACATACCCCCCTCTCACTTGGACACCATGTACAGCCATGCCCACTCACAACTAGCAAACCTGAATTGCCACATGCTAACAGGGCACACTTGTCATGTGAACCATCACACAGGAACAGAACTCACCCACCGACCTAAAGTTACCAAGCCTGACCGACAACAACCCCTATGGAGCATGGTACATATGTCACAATCCAACATCCACAAACTGTGTTAGCAGTGCTGCACCTGTCATTGTCATTGCTGAGAATCAAGTCACGCCACTGTATGCATCAGACAAAGACACAACCATTCACAAATCCACCATTTAACCCTCTCTCACTCCATCCACATGTACCCCTACCAATGCCACCATGGAGAGGATACCAGAGGCTGCCAGCCGTCCTCAGGATGAAGGCCCTAGTAAAGGCATTGCCACTGGGTGGCTGGACAGTGATGACCTAGCCAGCCCATCTGGGACCCCTGGTCTGCACACCACTCCCTGCCTCACCCTGCCCACATCAAACATCAACCCTGTGGCACCAACATCACAGCCAACCCTTCATCCCCAAACCTGTGTCACAAGGACTGCTCAATCAATAGTGTGCCCCACAGTACAGGGACCTGAGTCGGCCCCTCACACCATAGACAATGAAGGTTCTGCTAACACTAGGAGTGGGCACATGGTGCCAAGGGCATGGCACATGGGGGCAGGGAGAGTGAGAGGGAACATGTGGGCCAGAGGATGGGACACCCAAGGCAGTCACCTGACCAGGAAGCCATCTCCCATATCCTGGGAGCATACAATAAATCCCAGGACAGGATGGGCCAGATCCTCAACATGTTGGGGGGAAACCAAAGGCTACAGAGGGAATACCACCAGGAGGGCATGCAGCAGTGGAAGGCCCACAATGCCAGCATGGACTCCATTGCCGGGGTGCTCAAGAACATTAACACCACTCTGCGTGCTTCCTCCACCCACCAGCAGGCCCCTTTCACTAGCCCCACCACATCTGAGCCTTCAACATCTGCGACAGCTAGTGGAAAGGAGACCCTGCCAGGGGAACCACTGCCCACAGGCACCCCTCCCTCTATAGCTGAAGAACCCCCCACAAACGTGCAGGTCCATCCAGACATCCGGCTGCAGTCGATGCCAATTCAAAACCCACTGCCAGGAAGTGATCCTCTCCTGATGTTTTCTGCCTTGTGTGCCACTGAGACACCCTGTTGACTGTTCATTGACATCTCTCCACTTTTCTCATGGCCTTTGTTCAATGGACCTCTGCTACCCATAGCTGTTCCAGCTACTCTGATGATTCCAAACACCATCACTCCACTCATCCCCTGCATGACAACAAATGCACAATAAAGACTGTAGATCACAGCAAATGCATATGTGTCTGTATTTGTACTATTACAAAAGTTTGCTTAGCAATATGTCATGTGTACATGGCCCCATAAACCAACAGGCAGTGTAATGGACAGCGGAAGGAGGCATCCTCTGCATGAGACACAGAACAATAGACATGTCCCAGGGCAGATGTGAGGGAGTCACTAGTCCAGCCACACACCAGAGCATATCCACTGATCCAACCTGCAAAAAGACCATGACAGAGACTTCCATTAGGATAGTAGACATGGTTGCACACAAAGCACATATGCAGTTCATAATTGTCGTGCCCAGTGTGGATTGCCTACTGAACAGGGCACAACAGATGTAACTTCTACATCACCTATGTAAGGGCATACATCACATAACACTATAGCTGGCAGCTGTCATGGGCTAATCTCTACTCTTTAATCAGTTACCAAAGGCTAATTAACACGAATGCCTCATGCAATATGTATGGGAGGCAAAGATTCACAGTTCACAGTTACTTGCTGGAATGACTTGAGAGCTGGACGCATAGCACAATACAGGCCTGTCCATAGGAGATGTGATACTGCAACCTGCATAGAGAACACATGTTAGAGAATAGTCACTGTAACGCTGCACCTTTCATGCAAACAGCCACCTCCCACAACACACACATAGGGTTAGGAACACATTACACCACCACTGGTGATTCTAATCAGGAGGACCATTGGCACCAAACAATGTGGAAATACGACACTTGGAAGTACACACAGAACATACCTGTATGTTACTGGAAGTACTGGTTGATGAGTTCTTTTCTGGAGTCAGCTGCACCTTCCTCATCTGCCTCCTCATCACTTTGCATGTCTGCATCACCAGCCACTGGTCCAGCTGCCTCCTCATCATCAGCTACTAATGGCTTCTGGCGTCTCAGGGCTAGATTGTGGAGCATGCAGCAGGCAACTATGATCTGGCATGCCTTTTGGGGAGTGTAGAGAAGGGCACCTCCAGAGAGGTCCTGGCACCTGAATCGGGCCTTCAGTAGGCCAAATGTCCTTTCAATTCACGCCTCATCCTGCCATGGGCCTCATTGAAACAGAGTTCCTGGCACCTGAATCATGCTTTCAGTAGGCCAAATGTCCTTTCAATTACACGCCTCATCCTGCCATGGGCCTCATTGAAACAGAGCTCCCCTTCCGTGGCAGTGTACCTCACTGGTGTCAACAGCCAGGGGAGGTTAGGATAGCCAGAGTCACCTGTGTGCACAGAGGTGGTACCTCTTACAATATAGGTACCAACACAGGGAAGATTATGATGACAGGGGCCAAAACAGAAATACACATCCAAATGCCAACATATCAATGAGCCAAGCCCTCTCCCTCTGTAGACGTGCCATCATGTGTAGGACATTGCTGTTTCTCAGAATGAAGGAGTCATGTACAGATTCTGGAAACTTGGCTGTCACTTGGGAGATGTACTGGTCTGCCACACACACCACCTGAACATTGATGGAGCTGTAGTTTTTCCTGTTTCTATACACCTGTTCGTTGGCACTGGGAAGGACCAAAGCAATATGGGTGCCATCTATGGCCCCTATCACATGAGGGATATGTCCCACCTCATAGAGGTCTGCCTTCACATAGGCCAAATCCACACGTTAGGGGAGCCAAATGTAACTGTCCAGGTGTTTCAAAAAAGCACACAGTACATCCTTTAAAACAAGACTGAACATGGGCTGTGACATCCCTGCTGCCAAGCCCACTGTATTCTGAAAGGAGCCAGTGGCAAGAAAGTGTAGCACTCACAGGACTTGGACTGTGGGAGGGATGTCATAAGGATTACTTAAGGCGTACAAGAGTTCTGGCTCCAACTGGGTACAAAAATCCATGATGATGTGTCCATTCAGACGCTAGGCCTGGATGATATGCCTCTCCTCCAGGGTTGCAAGGTCAACTAAAGGACAGTACACTGGTGCATGTCTCAATCTCCTCCTAAAAGGCCATCTAGGATAGAGAGAAGTGTTTGTACAAAGTGAGAAGCACTCCACACGTCATTTGAACACGTCGTCAGCGCACACACCTAACACTGTAGACATGCCTCGTACTGCTGACACACACTATATTGGGCATTCTGAGTGGCATGGGCCCCATCCTAGCTGCACATTGCTGGCTCTGATCAATAGTTTGTGACACTCATCATGTGTGTAAAGTTCCTCATCTGGTACACTGTGCTGTCCTGCACTGAGCATGTATGTAGTCATGCTATGTACCTATATGGTTACACCACCTATGAGGTTCCGAGCATCTGAACATGCACGTCATGTGATGTCACTGTGTCATGCATGTCACATGTATCAGCCTAAGCATGATGGCACAACAAATGCCTGCTCCGCATTCTGGTCAGAAAACCGTGTATGGCGCACTTATATTCGTGCAGCAAGGCATGATATGTGCAGAAAATAGCAGCCACATGTCCAGCTGCACAGGACAGTAGGAAGTGACCTAAGTCCACTGGCATATGTCGTCATGGTGGTAGGCAGTCGTAACCGCCGTGCAACTTCTCATTGGTTAACAATGCTGCCTATGCTGGACTGGGGCCAATGGCGATCACCGCCGGTGGTGACGGTCCTGTATGCGGCGGCTGTGACCGCCATTTTCTGCAGCCTTGCTTACCTGACTCCTGACACTCTTGCAAGCAAGACCTCCATGATGTGAGCTGCTATGTAATGTCTCTGGGAGCCATCATGCCACGTCCTGAAAGTGACAGGGCCCCAGCATTTACCCAAGAAGAGTTAGAGAAGCTGGTGGAAGGGATCCTACCCCTGTATGGACAGTTGTATGGGGCACCAGAGGAGCAGGTGAGCCCAATACCATATTCATGTGTGATAGGGGTGTGTGTGAGGGTGAATGGCGTGAGTGGGGCAGTCTGGGGGTACATGCATGCAGGATGCATGGAATTAAGGCATGCAACGCGTGACAATGGGTATGTGTGGGCATTTGATGAGTCTGATGATGTTTATAGTCCACTGCTGTTGGTATGGTACAAGTCTACATGACTTTCTCCTTCTGTCTGTGTCACCCATGCAGGTAAACGGCCATCAGAAAAAAGGGATCTGGCATGCCATCGCCAAGCAAGTGCAGACCCTGAGGGTCCATACCCGGCAGAGCACATATTGTCGCAAGCGGTGGGAGGACCTGAGACGCTGGGCCTGGAAGACTGAGGAGGCCCCTCTGAGGATGTCCTCCCAATAAAGGAGTGCTGCCCGTCAGACCCTGACCGCCCTAATGGCCACCATTGTTGCAGTGGCCTACCCTGAGGTGGATGGGCATTTGAGGGAAACACAGCAGCCACGAGGGGGTGAGTACTGACTGCATCCTGGAACTTGGCCGGCCTTAAATGGGAGTGGGTGCCTCACTGCAGGCAATTTGGCATAGTTGTTTACCTGGCAGATTATCCTTCATAGATGTGTTGCCATGCTGTACTGTCAGTGGATGTACATCTTACATTTCCATTCCTCTCTATGTCTGTAATATGGATATGCACTGAGGACATAGGCACATGTCTGACTCCATCCTGGCCATGCAATGGATGTGAGCGTTTGGATCACCCTAAGCATTGTGTATGACCAGTTCCATCCATCTGCATTAGTGGTTCTGAGGTGTCAGGCTACTCCCATCTGTGTTGCCAACCTGTAAATTCTACTGTGTGACTCTCCTTTTATCACTGGGACTATGTACATCATGTACTGAATCTGGTATTGACAGGTTGTGGGGCTGCCAATACAGTTCCACCACAGAAATGGCCCTCATGTGACAGGAGGATACGCCTAATAGCTGACTAGGCATATATTTGTGATCTGCTGACTGTAGGGTATGTGTAGGTAGCCAAACTTGGATACTTCAATATGTAGTATATATGTGGCCTGATTGCACAGATTGTGCATTCCTAGTAGCTTTACTTGGGGTGATGTGGCCCTTAAACCTGTGGGATGGTACTAGAGGTGGTAAATGCCCTGGGTGATCCCTAATCTGTCACCATGGTGTGTACATGGCATGTATGGCAATGCCCTATAGGTTCCTATGCTGCAATGCTAAGTAACTACCTACATCATGTTCATGTCAAGATGGAAATTTGGGGGCACATCTGATGGCTTGTGACTATTACATGTTGATTTGGGCAATAGGTAGTGGGAGATAATGAGTGGTTTTGGTCTGCATGATACATGGCATGTTGATGTGATTCACATTTTGGATTAAGTCTCCTCGGGATGCCTTATGTGGTAGTGGGATGTGTAAATGGTGTACAGCCAGTGGTGTTTGTCCATGTGTGTCTAATGAATACTAAACTTAGCCCTCAGAGATGTGTGTTGCCTGGCCTCGTGACAGGTTTTGCCATATGTGGAATGGTGTGTGTGAGGCTGGAGTTGTCATGGTTCCTAGTCCAACAGGTGTACCTGCATATGTGGTGGTATTAGAAGTGCTCCATGATGTTACATGTGTGTTCCAGTGGTACTTCTGTAGTGATACTGCACTCAGTGGATGTGTATGGATGTGTTATATGTGGTACATGCCCATTGTTGGTGCACTTAGCAGTGTGCTGAGTAGTGTAATATGTGTTGGGTGTCAGCTGCACTGGCTCTTTGATAGGGTCTGAATGATAATTTTGCTATACCACAGATTCACATGGTGCACATCAGAAGTGAACTGTTTGGGTGTCTGACTGGTATTGGCTAGCTTATAGTTGTTCTTCATTATTGGCTTGACTGTACTGAGTGCATGTAGGTGCAGTGTGGTCTGCGAGTGGAGTTGTCTTCACTGTAATTGACATGTCATAGAGGACATGGACTTTGTTACTGTAGAGGCCTGATGTGTTTTGTTCAGTCAGCTGCTCATCCTATGGGTGAAAGGGGTATGGATGTGTATCCAGGCATACTATGATAGTGCATCCAGGCTATGCTGTGCCAGCTAACAGGGCTTTGGGTGGCATCATAGGGTTGACTCTAGCAGTGCTGTCCTACTTAGGTATTGATTTAGGTGTGAGGGATGGCATACAGGTGTGGGTAGAAGTGACATGTAAAGACACGATGTAGATGAAGTGTAATGGCAATTTCAATTGCATTGCCCAGCTATGATATGTATTGTCACAAATGAACATGTTTTGCCGTTTCTGTGGGAGATATATGTTGACCCTTTTCCCCTAACTGTCCCTCTCCCCCTCCCTTTCTCTCTTTGTGTGCATCAGCATCATCTGGCAAAGGAGAAGGGGCACAGGTGAGTGGGAAGCAGCAGCCCACAGGATCCAGGAGGCTGGCACCAGCGACAGCGAGGGATCCACTGGGACAGAGGACGAGTGGAGTGCCACGGGGAAGACCGGATCTACCACCTCTTCTTCTGAATCCTACTCTGGTGGACACTCCCTGGCGGTGGTGGACCCATCTGGGACCACCCCAGCACCATCTTTGTCCACCACCCACCTTACTACCACCGCCCTCCCAGTTGCTCCCCACCCAGTTGCCTGTGCCTGCTCATACAGGAGGGTGGGCGTCTCCTTCGTCGCAGGCACCTCTGCCCCTGCCCCAGTCAGCCCTGCTGCCCTCAGTACCGAGGCTATTGAACTTCTGAGGTCCGTCTCTGTGGGTCAGCCGACCACTGTGAATACCATCCAGGAACTGGCAGCTCAAGTCCAACAGAGCAATGCGTTCCAATAGGGCATTCACAGTGCTGTGGCTGTCCTACAGAGATCCTTTCAGGCTCTGGCCTCCACTCTTACGGCAACCAGTGTCCCTTTGTCTTCCACCCCCCTCCAACTACCTCTTCTCAATCCCAAACGCCTCTCCCCATACCCATCCAAAGCACACATACACACAGGCATGCATCCACCTCAACCGACAAGGGTAGCTCAGACAGGCACAGGCACCACAAGACCCACCACTGGCATGCACACAAGCAACACCCACCTGCAGACACAACAACATCCACTTCCGGCACTGACTTCCCTGCCACCTCCTCCTTCACAGAAACTACACCAGACATACCTGCAGTCACCACACCATCATTCACGGATCCAGCCCCCAGTCCTATCTCACTCACAGCCAGCACAATATCAGACACACAGACATCCACCCCAGTGACCACATCCGCACCCACCACAACCTCTGACACCCCCACATGCAGCACATGTACCATACCTGCAGACACCATCCCAACAGACAGTCACCATCCACCACAGCATCTCCCTGCACCTCCTCACCCCCTCCTCCCAAGACACCTAAACGCCCGAACTCACCCACCCAACAGACACCCAGCACCCACAAGCATTCCCCCAAACACCTGTACCCATGACATCCACCAAGACACATCTCACAACCACTCCCTCTCCCTCCACTCCCATACCCTTTTGCCATGACCACCCCGTGTGTCTAAGAAAGATTTCCTCACAGAGTTTTCCCTGTTCCCAACCACTCTCCCACAACATGAAACTCCAAAGCGCACTATGGGGGTCATTCCAACCTTGGCGGTAAAAGGCGCATACCGCTGTCAGAAGACCACCAACATACCGCTGTGGCCGCCGCAAACCGCCACGGTCATTCTGGCCCACAACACGCAAACCGCCAAAATACAGACACCCACAAAAGTCCGCCACACCAAAGGCCAGCGAGAAACTGGCGATAACCAAACCGACACCGTCACGCCAACATAAATACGCCCACACTATCACGACACACGAATCCACGGGGCGGTCTTTCAACCGCAGTATTCCATTGGCGGTACACACCGCCGCGCTCAAAATACACACACACTTACAAAACACAGCCACATTGGACAATTCAAAATACACACACCTGATACACATACAAACACCACTCCCACACACCCAATTAAATATAAAACACACACCCCCATCACCCACAAACCTCCACTCCTAGAGAATCGGGACCACGCACAGAGAAATAGAGAACCGAGCACCCAGACGCGCTTATTACCATCACCCAGCAATATTACCACGCACTTCACACAACACACCAATACACATCACCACACTTAGCACCACACAATCCACCCCACACATCACCCACACCACCCCATGGCACCGCAAAGACACCCCAGGTTTTCTGAGGATGAACTCAGGGTCATGGTGGAGGAAATTGTACGGGTAGAGCCACAGCTCTTCGGAACACAGGTGCAGCACACCTCCATTGCCAGGAAGATGGAGCTATGGAGCAGAATAGTCGACAGGGTCAACGCTGTGGGACAGCACCCAAGAAATAGGGATAACTTTAGGAAGCGGTGGAATGACCTACGGGGGAAGGTGCGTTCAACGGTATCCAGGCACAACATCGCGGTTCAGCGGACTGGTGGCGGACCCCCACCTCCTCCCCCAGAATTTACAACATGGGAGGAGCAGGTCTTGCCGATCCTGCATCCTGAGGGCCTCGGAGGAGTATCTGGAGGAATGGACTCTGGTAAGTCTCATCTTCACTACTTTATCCCCCCACCCCACCAGCATGCCAACTCATACCCCCACCCTCACCCCCATCACTCCTACTCCTTGCAAATGTCTCACCATCACAACCCACCCATCCCAACACCAAGCTCTGCACGCGACCACAAAGCATGGACACCCATCACCAAAGCATGCCCACTGCACATACCCATCCCCCCCAAACCACCGTCACAAAAGCCCCCACACAGGAATGCAAGCACAGGGGTACACGGGCACCCACCCATTGCACACCATGGCACACACAGATGCAATAATCATGGTGTTATACCCCTGCAGGACCCGAACGCCACGTCACCGCGCAGGAGGGTCCACAAATGTCCACTCCACTCCCAGAAGAGGCCCACAGTGATGACAGCAGCTCTGTCGACCTGGATCTAGATGACCAGCCCGGCCCATCGGGGACCTTGGGACAGTCGGTTCCCCTCAGACAGCCACAGGCCACAGCAGACCTTCCTCCCTCTGTGAACACCAGCACAGCACCCACCCAGCGGGCCCATACCTCTGTCCCCAGGACATGTCAATCAGCGGTGTGTCCACCACTACAGGGCACCCAGGTTAACCCGCCACCCCAACAACAACAGGGACCTGGAGGCAGTGGTAGTGGGCACACGGTCCAGGGGACAGAGGCCCAGGGAAACAGGGGAACTGGGAGGGCTGCTGTGTGACAGGGGGGGGACAGGCCCAGGGAACCCACTCTCCACAAGGCCCTCACCTCCATCATGGGAGCGTACCATCATTCCCAGGAGACGATGGCGACGGTACTGGCCAGGTTTCAGGAGACCCAGCGCCTGCAGGAGGACCAGTATCTGGGGTTCAGGGAGGAACTACGATCCATCAGTTCCGCCCTGGGCACCATCGTAGGGGTTCTGAATCTGGTAGTCACCACATTGCGGGCCCCTGACACTAGCATGGACCAAGAACTGCCTACCACCTCTGCCGGCGCTAGTGGACAGGAGGCACCGCCACAGGACCAACAGGCCACCAGCACCCCACCCCCTGCAGAAGGAGAACCACCCCGCAAGCGGTCCCTGAGATCCAAGAAGAAGACAGAGTAAGATGCCAAGACCCCCGCCAGGAAAGGATACCTCCCTGATTGTCATCCCACTGTCCCACATTGTCACCCTGTCCATCCTTAAACTGCCCATGCTCAATTTGGATAATGCACCTGTGATACTAATAGTCTGGACTCTGCCATGGACATTCCTCCACCATCACCCCTCACCAATTTCCAACCACCCACCAATATAGAGCACTGTAATAAACACAGTTATTGCACAAAACAATCAGGAGTCTGGCTGTGATATTGAACATATGTATTAGACATTACCGTGACAAAATGCTTATTTACATTGTGATGCCAACATACCAATGTCACACAGCTGTAGTCCATGGGGAAACAAAGCAGATGTCACACAGTGGGGCCCACATCTCTGAAATCGGAAGGGAAAGTCACAACTCAGTTACCATACATTGGGTGAAAAGGACAGACAGTAGAGAGGTAGTAGTGTTAAAGTACATGTAGTATGCCGGTGTGTATTCTTACCTGTGTGTCACTGGAAATATTGCTGTATTACTGTGTTCCTGTTGTCTATGTCGTCTTCTTCGCCTTCCTCGTCTTCACTCTCCACAGGCTCCACAGCTGCTACAACACCACCATCTGGCCCATCCTCCTGCAGAAATGGCACCTGTTGTCGCCAAGCCAGGTTGTGAAGCATACAGCAGGCCACGATGATCTGGCACACCTTCTTTGGTGAGTAGAATAGGGATCCACCTGTCATATGGAGGCAGCGGAACCTGGCCTTCAGGAGGCCGAAGGTCCGCTTGATCACCCTCCTAGTTCGCCCATGGGCCTCACTGTAGCGTTCCTCTGCCCTTGTCCTGGGATTCCTCACTGGGGTCAGTAGCCATGACAGGTTCGGGTAACCAGAGTCACCAATTAGCCACACACGTTGTCTCTGGAGTTGACCCATCACGTAAGGGATGCTGCTATTCCGCATGATGTACGCGTCATGCACTGAGCCAGGGAACTTGGCATTAACATGGGAGATGTACTGGTCTGCCAAACACACCATCTGGACATTCATGGAATGATAACTCTTCCTGTTTCTGTACACTTGTTCACTCCTGTGGGGGGGGACCAAAGCCACATGGGTCCCATCAATGGCACCTATAATGTTGGGGATATGTCCCAGGGCATAGAAATCACCCTTCACTGTAGGCAAATCCCCCACCTCTGGGAAAACGATGTAGCTCCGCATGTGTTTCAGCAGGGCAGACAACACTCTGGACAACACCTTGGAAAACATAGGCTGGGACATCCCTGATGATATGGCCACTGTGGTTTCAAATGACCCACTTGCTAGGAAATGGAGCACTGACAGCACCTGCACTTGAGGGGGGATCCCTGTGGGTTGGCGGATAGCTGACATCAGGTCTGGCTCCAGCTGGGCACACAGTTCCTGAATAGTGGCACGGTCAAGCCTGTATGTCAGTATGACATGTCTTTCCTCCATTGTCGACAGGTCCACCAGCGGTCTGTACACCGGAGGATGCCTCCATCTCCTTGCATGTCCCAGCGGACGGTGCCTATGAAGGACAACAGCGAGCTCAGAGTCAATCAACTCACAGGTACATAACCACATCTTGCCAAGAACACGATTCTCAATGCATAGAATGGCTTGTATGAGTGTTGATGCAAGGCCTAGGTATGTGTGACGCAGTAAAAAGTAAGCCATGTGGGCCCCTGAAATGACCTGTAAAGTGCGACAATGGGATGTGAGGTAAATGCGCTGGCGTTGCACATCGTGGCGGTAGGCGGTCGCAGACCACGGCACAATGCAGCATTGGTTAACATTGAACCCTATGGGTCTCAGGAGCCAATGACGATGTGCGCCGGCGGTCGCGGTACGCACCGCCGCGGACGTGACCGCCATATTCTATCTGCTTAATCACTCGATACCTGATCTTCGACAGGAGAGGACCTACACTGCAAGTGCTGCTGTGACCTCGGTCTGGAAGAGACAATGGCTCATGCGACTGGGGAAAGGGCCCCTGCCTTCACTGCGGAGGAGTTAGAGAAACTTGTGGATGGGGTCCTCCCCCAGTACGCGCTACTCTACGGTCCTCCAGACAAACAGGTAAATACACTGGGAGCATGCTTTATGGGCTATGCCTGTCTTGAGTGGGGTGGATGAACGATGGGGGGGGGAGCGATTGAGGCATGCATCAAACGACGGAGAGAGCATGTGCCACATGGCAAGGGTAGGGATGGGGGCCACTCACATTGAGGGTGCAGAAGGTGATGACTATTCTTCTCCCCCTGTAAATTTCACATAGGTCAGCGCCCACCAGAAGATCGACATTTGGCGTGCCATCGCCAAGGACGTCCAGACCCTGGGGGTCCACCACAGACGGGGCACCCACTGCCGAAAGAGATGGGAGGACATCCGCCGCTGGAGCAGGAAGACGGCGGAGGCTCAGCTGGGGATGGCCTCCCAACGTGGGAGGGGTGCCAGTCGGACTTTGACCCCCCTGATGTCCCGGATCCTGGCGGTGGCCTACCCCGATTTGGATGGGCGCGTGAGGACATCACAGCAGACACAAGGGGGTGAGTACACTCTCATTCTGCTGACTTTGCGCGCAGTGGAGGTGTCTGGGTGGGGGAGGTGGGCTGTGGGTATCCCTAGGCCTGGGCGATTTCTGTAGGTTAGGCCCCTCCATAAGGCATGGCCCTGTGCCCCCGCCCCCCACCTCTGTAGGGTGCCAAGTACAGCTAATCATGGCCCTGTGTCATCTATGTGTGCAGATGTCGTCCATAGGCTTGTAGGCCCTGTCCCACGGATTGAGTAGTCGTCCCCAAGTGCGCGGCGTAGTGCAGGGGGCTTCTGTGTCTGTCCTGTCCGCAAACAGTGTCACCAATGCATGCACTCAACATGTCTTTATTCTCCCCTCCCCTTTTTTGTGGTCTTCCTGTTCATGTGTGCATTAGCATCATCAGGCGGAGGAGAAGTGGCATCGGAGCACGAGGGAGCTGCATCCCACATGGCCATGGAGGGCCACGCAACGGACTCCGAATTCACCAGTGGGACGGAGGGCGAGGGGAGCTCCACAGCGGGGATTCGGGCAGACATCAGTGACACCGACTCGTCCTCTGAAGGGAGCTCCCTTGTGGTGGCGGCAACATCTGTACCCCCCGCAACAACAGGTACAGGCGCCACCCACCGCACCAGCACCTTCCTCCCAGCAGCCCCTCAGCGTTTGGCCCGTGCCCGCTCACCCAGGAAGGTGGGCATCTCCTTCGCCCCAGGCACCTCAGGCCCTGCCCCAGTCACCCCTGCTGCCCTCAGTGAGGAGGTCATTGACCTCCTGAGGACGCTCACTGTTGGGCAGTCTACCATTTTGAATTCCATCCAGGGTGTAGAAAGGGAGGTGCACCAGAGTAATGCATACCTGGAGGGCATTCATTCTGGTCAGGCTGCCCTTCAGCGATCATTCCAGACTCTGGCCTCGGCACTGATGGCAGCCATTGTCCCTGTCTCTAGCCTCCCCCCTCCAACTTCCTCCACGCATACCCTATCACCTGTACCTCTGCCTATCCCAGACACACCATCAGACCAGCCTGCACACAACTCAACACCCAAGGGAAGCTCAGCCAGACATAAGCACCACACATCACACAGGCATTCACACAAGCAACATCCACATACAGACATACCAACACCCACTGCCTCCACTGTGTCCCCCTCGTCTCCCTCCTCCCTCCCTGTCACGTCTCCACTCACACCTGCATGCACAACATCTTCAGCCACTACGTCCCTCAGCAGCACACACACCAGAACCCCCCGCACACGTGCAGTCACCACCCCCACTGCCATTTACACGTCCCCTGTGTCCTCTCCCAGTGTGTCTGTGACCCCCTCTTCCAAGATACACAAACGCAGGCAGCCACCCACCCAACAGCCATCCACCTCACAACAGCCTCCAGCCCAAGCACCTGCACCCAAAGCCACCAGACTTACAACTCCTACAACCACAACCTCTTCCTCCACTCCCATACCCACTACACCTACCCGTCCCACTGCTCCTAAAAAGCTTTTCCTGTCTAAACTCAACCTCTTTCCACCAACTCCCCCACCCCATCCATGTCATAGGACTACAGTCAGCACCTCAGCCACGACAAAACCGGCCCCTGTCATCACAGTCTGCCATAGACTGTGGAGTGCCCCACCCTCCAGGGCAGTCAGTTTGGTGCGAAGCCAAGGCACAGGCAGCCCACCCCCGGAGAAACATCCAAAGATAGGCAGTGGCCGGCGCGAGAGGGTGAAAACACCAGGGACTAAAACCCCTACCAGGGCTCCGGCAGGAAGTGTAGAGACAGCTAGCACACCGCCCAAGGTGGGGAAGGGCCACAGGCGATCAGGGAAGGCTGGGAAGGACAGCACGCCCGACAACACCACCATCAGCCCAGCTGGCCAGGAGGGCCCCGCCAGCTCCATCCCAGGTGGGCAGGAGGCCACCAACAGCCCCGGCACAGCTGCCCAGGAGGGCCCCGCCAGCCACAGGACTGATGGGCAGGAGGGCCCCGCCAGCCACAGGACAGGTGGCAAATGACCTCCTCGCCATGGCCGGAACCGCTGAACTGGGCCCTTCATCTCAAGCACCGCTGAAATGGGCACCGCCGTCTCAAACACCGCTGCAATGGGCCCTTCATCTCAAGCACCGCTGAACTGGGCCCTTCATCTCAAGCACCACTGAACTTGGCACCGCCATCTCAAGCACCGCTGAACTGGGCCCTTCATCTCAAGCACCGCTGAACTGGGCACCGCCGTCTCAAGCACTGCTGCACTGGGCCCTTCATCTCAAGCACCGCTGAACTGGGCACCGCCGTCTCAAGCACCGCTGAATTGGGCACCGCCGTCTCAAGCACCGCTGAACTGGGCCCTTCATCTCAAGCACCGCTGAACTGGCCACTCCATCGCAGGCACCGCTGGCCCATGAGCGGCAGGGGCTGGCCTGCATCTGTGTCGGGCAGGGCTGCCCGAGGCACTCTGGGCACCAGGCCCCCTCCAGAACCAGTGGAGACTGTTATCCACTTGTGAGACTGTGGCTTTGCACTCCCCAGGATTGAACAGTGGGCAGCCCACCCACTGTCTGGACTTGTGGGACTGTGGCTTTACACTCCCCAGGATTGAACAGTGGGCAGCCCACCCACTGTCTGGACTTGTGAGACTGTGGCTTTGCACTCCCCAGGATTGAACAGTGGCCATGGAGGCCCCTCGTGGATCTGGCGTTGTGCAGTCATCTGGCTGAGTTGCCCCCATTCCCTTCCCCCTGAGGTGCCTGTAGTTCTGCTATCTGATGCCCCTGCAGTGTTCTCTCCGTTGGAGTCAGGTATCCTGTGTGGGCTTTGCCCATGTGATTTGGGCCCAGTGGTCCACGAACAATGCCTGCTACAATGGTCGGACTTGTACATTTCTGTATATAAGAGTTTTTGATGTGTATATATAATTATTTGGCAGTAATGCAATATATTCCAATGTTTAGAATAATTTCCTTTTGTATTTGCATTCTTTCGGGTGGTTTGGGGGGTGTAACTCTGATGTGTTGCTATGCATTGATGTGTGTGTTGTAGTGGGTGAGGGTGAGGGTGGGTGTGTCGCGTATGTACTGTATGTACCCATAATATTCTCCCCTGTGTCGTAGGTGCAGTACTCACCGTTGTCTTCTGCGCCGGCGTTCGTGCTCCTGGTAGAGGAGCAGGAAGACTATCGCTGGGAGTATGTGGAGTTCGGGTTCCATGCTGTCCTGATTCCTCATGGGGTGTATGGAGGTGAGCGTTTTCCCTTCGAAATGGCTGTTTCCGCCATGTTTTTATCGGCGGGGCTACCGCCCCGGAAAAGGTGGCGGATTGGTAGGTTGTGATACTGTGGGCGGTACATTGTCTCCCGCCTGTCTGTTGGCGGGGACCGCCGCGCTGTTTGTTTGTACCGCCGTGGCGGCCGGTGTGTTAATGTGGCGGTCTCTGTTGGCGGTTTCCGCCAGGGTCGGAATTCCATTTTTTTTCCCGCCAGCCTGTTGGCGGTTTTGCCGCCGCTTTAACACCGACCGCCAGGGTTGGAATGACCACCTATGTGCCTTCACAAGTCCAGCCATTCCACCTCTAAGTTCTCCACTGCCCCCTCCTGATAGTGCCCATGCTCTTCAGCCTCCCAAGAAGTCTGGCCCTCCCATGCACAAGGCCCAAGGCCAAGGACCCTTCTCCCAAGCCCAATCTGCCCTCCACCTCCCCCTCATCCCTGAGGTGCCTGAATGCCCTCTTGATGCCCCTACCCTGTGGAAGTCATTTTGATGTCAAGATTCAAGTAGGGGCACAGTGAAGTACCAGTGGTGCGTTTGGCACTTAGAACTTTGGACTGACCAATGGCCACATTGATGTACATGGTTCAATATTGTTTATGATATTTATCATTGTGAATACATCTGGACCAACCTGGTGTTGGGTTCAACGGTAAGATACTTGTCCTGCCTTTCTTTCTAGATGGCTGTTTGGTGTTTGTAGGCTTTGGTTTGTGTGTGTGTGACATGTGTGTGTGAGGGTTGTGCTAGCTGTTGTGCCTGGCTTTAATGTTGTGTGTGTGGCTCTGCCATTTATCTCACTGTCATTGCTCTGTATTGTGTGTAGGATATGTTTGTGTTTGTCACATGCATGTCTGTATGTGATCTATGCATTTTTGTGTAGAGATGTGTAATGGTTGTGTTAGGTGCCCTTGTGTGGTTGTTGTGTGTATGGACTTGTGTGTGGTAGTGGCTATTTCATATTCGTTGTGTGTGGTGTGTGCATAGAGTGACATATGCTTTGTTGTATGGGAGTGTGATTTTGTTGACTTGTTGTGCGGTGTTGTTACGTGTTGTTGTAAGTATGTGTTGTCAGTGTGCAGTGAGATTGCTTGGCCTAGCATTTGTGTAGTTGCAGTTGTGGTGTCGTCGTGTCACTCAGTGGTGTTGTGAATGTTTGTGTTGGACAGTGCCGGTGCCGTGGGTGTGCGGGTTGGTGTGTGTACGGCACATGTGTGTTTGCTGTGGTGTGTGTAGACCTGGTGTGTGTGTGTGTGTGTGTTGTATGGGTGTGCGTGTGTGTATGTACGTGTGTGTGTGTATTTGTATGGGTGTGTGGTTACATGTGTGTGTGTGGCCATCCCGGCTGTGTATTTTGTATGTGCTCCAGTGTCCAGTAGGTTGTGTAATTATGGTTGTTGTCTTTGTCGTGCGAGCAGGAGCAGTGGGAAGACTTCCAGTTCTGGTTCCATAGTGGCTCTAGGCAGATATGTGTTCCTGAAGGTGAGTGTTTCCTTTTATAACATTGGTTTCCGCCAGTGTTTTGGTGGTGGTGTGATTGCAGGAGAAACCTTGGTGGTGTGCAGCCTAGTAATGTGTCTGACAGAAACATGGTCTCCGCCAGTCTGAAGGTGCCTACAGCCATCCGCGGCGGCCTGACTGCAGTGGTGGTACTGGTGGTAGTTTGGCTGTGTTCTGTTGGGAACACCGCCATGGTCAAAATTTGGCGGTCTTCACCGCCGGGCCATTGGCGGTATGACCGACGATGCCAACATGCCAGTCCTGGGACCTCCAAACTCATAATGACCCCCTTAGTGTCCAATCTTCTTGAGTAATTAATTCCCAAACACCAATACAAGATTGTTGTTCCCCTCTTCAGATCCTGCAATATCACATAAATTTGAACATATATGCATTATTAAACTTTTACAAAACTCACATGACAAACCTGCATTCGCATTACCCAGAAAACATATTTCTAACTGGGTCGAAATAAACATTGTCTCTAAATACAAATTTTCACCAGCGCTCTTTGCTTGTTCCTCTAAGCACAAAGTCTTAGTCATCAGACCCAAGTCATATAGGGGCATATTTTTGACCCAATTGTTCTGCATTTGCATGACGTTTTGTGATGCAATGGCAGTACAAAGCACCAAGGCCCATATTTATACTTTTTGACGCTAAACTGCGCTAACGCAGTTTAGCGTCAAAAGATTTTGCGCCGTCTAACGCCATTCTGAAGCGCCATGCGGGCGCCGTATTTATGGAATGGCGTTAGCCGGCGCAAGCGGACCGGCGCTGCCTGGTGTGCGTGGAAAAAAACCACGTAGACCAGGCAGCGCCGGCGTAGGGGGAAAATGGCGTTAGGGCGTCTTAAAATGGGGCAAGTCAGGTTACGTCGAAAAAATCGTCGTAACCCGACTTGCGCCATGTTTTTCCGACGCCCATCCCCCATCAACATGACTCCTATCATTGTAAAGATAGGAGTCATGCCCCCTTGCCCAATGGCCATGCCCAGGGGACTTCTGTCCCCTGGGCATGGTCATTGGGCATAGTGGCATGTAGGGGGGCACAAATCAGGCCCCCCTATGCCACAAAGATTTTTTTTTAAAAATACTTACCTGAACTTACCTTAATGTCCATGGGATGGGTCCCTCCGTCCTTGGGTGTCCTCCTGGGGTGGGCAAGGGTGGCAGGGGGGGTCCCTGGGGGCAGGGGAGGGCACTCTGGGCTCATTTTGAGCCCACTTGTCCCTTAACGCCATGCCTGACCCAGGCGTTAAAAAGCGGCGCAAAAGCGCCGTTTTTGGTCACGCCCACTCCCGGGCGTCATTTTTGCCCGGGAGTATAAATACCACGTAAAGGCCTGGGAGTCATTTTTTAAGACGGGAACGCCTCCCTTGCATATCATTAACGCAAGGAAGGGGTTCACGCTAAAAAATGACGCACTCTCCGGGCACTTTGGCGCCCGAAGCGTCTAACGCCATAGTATAAATATGGCGTTAGTTGGCGTTAGTTTAGCGTCGAATTTGCGTCGAAAAAAACGACGCTAATTCAGCGCAAACGGAGTATAAATATGCCCCCAAATGCTATCTATGAGGCCACTGAAAGCTACTTTGCGTGTCTTTGAATGGCCTCCTAGATATGGAAGAAGGCAAGGCTGCTTTGCCTTACTCTGCACTGGGAAATGTTACATCGGTGTTGTGGTGGGTGTTTCCACACAATGCCCATGGATTTCTACGCATCTCCTGATTTACAAGACCTTGTAAACCAGGTGGGTGCGCCAAAACCTTGGTTTCCCCAGGGGAGGGACACAGAGGAGAAATGTCACTATTTCTCCTCGTATTTTCCTCTTTCTGTGTGCTGCATTCTGCAGCATGCATAGAAAGAGAAAAACACCTCCCAGGATTGTCTTCTAGGGTCCGTGCCTACTCTACTCATTAATGTAACCTCTTTTGGGTTCAAAATTAGTGTCATGGTTGCCTTACCCATAATCATAGGCTGATGCTATTCCACCCTCATTTTGCTCGCTCTGTCAATAGAGGCCTTGACCTTCGATTTAATGCACTCATCCAAGAAGGGAGGAGGGGACCTTTTTTGTTTAAATTGGGTTGTTGAATCATCCCTGGTTCAAACTTGGGGTTATCCCCCGCACTCGTGATTACCACACGTGGCTTATCCTTTGTTTTTGACTGTTTTGCAACTATAACGGCAACATCATTATAAAATGCATCACTATAATACCAGTCATCAAGGCTTTGCTCATCAAGAAATTCAACCGATCGCTTGCTTGGACCCCTAAGCATGTCCCTCATCAGGTGCTGCCAAAGTGACCATAATAATTCTATATGCAAATTTGAACTGCCACCAGAAAATTCTCCCTCATAACGCCTAAAGGGATTCAATTACCATATGTTTAACTTGTTTGCCACCTTGGCTACACTCCTCGCCCAGCTCTGGAAGTTTTCTTACACCTGTCGTGGTGCCCAATGGATTTGAAATAGCAGCTGCTACTAATGTCAGTAGCCACATTCTTAAAGGATGAATAGACCGTCTTATGGATAAAGTTTACCACTGAGGTACCTAAAAAGTCGCAGAGGTTCTTTAAAACATGTTTATCTTCTACTGCCTTCATATTAACATTACTACAGTCTCTCTAATGATAAATAATTAATTATCACGTCTCAGGGAGTTGAAACCTGACACTATCCATAAATATCTCCAGAATAAAATAATATGCAAATGTAAGTTTCAAATAGCCACTTTCAAAAATAGTTAGTTTTACCGCAAGAAATGTTTTTATCCAAAGCTTTTCTGGCCCCCCCAAGAGGCCACAAAACAAACATTCAAGTGAACAGTCATGCCGTGTTCCCTGAGTGATAACCAAAGGATTTTAATCTCGCTAAACAAACAATGAAATTAAGCAGTGGAGGCGCGCCGGAAAATAACAACACCTAACCAAGCTGAAACTAAATACACAAGGTACAATAAACCAATTAAAATGTTAAATGAGCTCCTACTCGACATGGATTTAGCTCACACGGAGCAAGAAAAGAAGAAGTTTGTGTATAGCCCTATCTATTTTCAGTGCTTGGCGTTCTTCTTATGTGTTACTGCTTGCTACCTAAAGAATCGGAATTGTGGAAATTCTGGTGTTCTTTGAACGTGTTATGAATACGTAGATGGCCTCTTGTCCTGCAATAAAATCATGTATTGTATGGACCATACTTTTAAGTCTCCTGTTTTACAATAAAATTATGTACTGCATGGACCATACTTTTAATCCAGGAAGATAAATCTGGCTTCATGAGGGGACAAACTATACAGTGCGGTACTAAAAAGCCGCTACACTTCGACAAGAATTCATGGAGCTTCGGGCACAGTTTACAATGTGGGTTCTGACCAGTTACCAAGGACCAAGAGAGAGGGTGGGATACACGGATGACTGTTCTATGAAGTGGACGTTCGGAGAGGCACCAAGCGTGGTTGACTCTGACCTCTCTTCTTTTGACGAGCAATCTTTAAACCCTGCTGCAGATTAGGGAGAACCCTTTGCTTAGCGAAATTACTCTGGCATGTAATAACTTTAGGCTCCAAGCATTTGCTGCGACAATAGTTCCTGAGAGAATCCCTCCAGGCCCAGTTGCTGAACTAAGAGGGCTTCCACAGTAGAAGGCTTCCAAAACGATATCAAGCCTGAGGAGCTCATCCAACCTGAACAGTCATAGCTATTAGCTGTCTGGGATTATGGCTGATCTCGAACTTTGTATAGCTGAGAATCTGTTGAGCCTTACAATTGTGGTTAAGGTGGTCTCTCTACTTGATGTAACATATTCGGTCTTGGGTGAGGCACTTCGCAGCACTGTGAATGATTCTTTCATTGAAAATCCTATATGTTGCCACTTTTGTTGGGTGTCATAGACATCTAATACTTGCAGGACCTATGTACCTTTATTAATTGGGAAAGGAAAAGAAAGAGACCAGAAATCAGAACTTAGCTGACCACTTACTAGGAAAAACTCCCCTGGATCCCCATGGCACAGAGGGGATGTACTCTGTATTCCTCCCGTCACATAGTCTACTTTCTCTGCCTTATTTAGAAATACAGGCTTCACTGAAGCACTAAGCAGGTTGCTATTAAGGCTTAGAGAGTTGGTGGTTGAGAGGCCTGCCTGGCAAAGGAATGCTTAAGCCCACTGAACTCAATACTCAAGACTTCAGTCTACCAGAGAAGGCACTTTCAGTGGATTTTTCAGCTGAGACTTTGGGCACTGCAGCCAGATGACAGGGAGGGGGTAGCTACAAAGTAATTCACCCCTCTAAAGAAACACCTTGATTCACTCACTTCCACAATGCATCTGCTAAACGGTATCAGATTCTTAACACACCAGAGCCATATAGTCAAATTTAATTCCAACTTCAATGGGAGAAAGAGATAGGTGGAACCTAAAATGCAAAACGATGTGAAGAGGCGTTTCAGAGGGCCACCAAGTTTGCTAAGCATGCTCAGAGCAGGAAAATGTTGTGCGTGTTGTACCTAACCTGTGGTCGCTCCTGCACGTTCTCAAAGCCTACTCAGAAAATTAAATTTAATTTAATTGAAAATTAAACAATAACAGGTAAACATTCTGTTAACATGAAGTAATTTGAAATTGAAGACTAAAAATTAAGCTAGTGTCCTCTGATTGATTTGTGGGAGCAGTGCAAGTGCATCAAACAGAATATAGGCACTCATCATGACTTTGGCAGTCTTATCCAAACACCGCAGAAGCCATCGGTGCCAAAATACAACCAGTGCTTATGACCGCCCTAATGTGACTGATCTCTGAATTCCGCCCTAAATTGGGTGAAATTCGGAGACCAGTTGTGCCGGCGGTCCACGGTGCAGAGGCGGTACTGCCACGATACTGCCACGCCGACCACACACCATATTACAACCCGTAATACGGTGTGGCAGTGTCCAGATGGCAAAGCCCTGCTGGCAGTGGAAGCACCAGGACCCATCCCCTCCCGGACGACCTCCTCAATGGACAAGGTAAGTGGATCGTCCTACAGGGGAGAGTGAGTGTGTGCGTGTCTGTGAATGTCATGAATGGGGGATGTTTGTGGGTGCATATCTGCATGTGTGAATGATTGTGGATGGGGTGGGGGGAGTGAGTGTTTGTGGATGGGGTGGGGGTGAGTGACTGTGGATGGGGGTGGGGTGAGTGAGTGTTTGTGGATGGGGTGGGTGATGAGTGAGTGTGGATGAGGTGGGGGTGAGTGAGTGTGGATGGGGATGAGTGCGTGAGTGCATGTGTGCAGGTGTGAGCGATTGAGTGCATGAGTGCGATTGAGCGGATAGTAGGGGTGAGTGCGTGTATGCATGTGCATGTGTATGTAAGTGGACAAGGAAGGGGTGAGTGTATGAGTAAGTGGACAGGGAGGGGGTGAGTGTTTCTGTGAGTGGATGGGGAGAGGGTGAGTGTTTGTGTGAGTGGACAGGGTGCATGTTTGTGTGAGTGAACGGGGAAAGTGGGTGAGTGTGTATATGGGGTGCAGGGGGTAGGGTGGTGTGAATGTATGTATGCGCTGGGGAGGGGGGAGGGAATGTATGTAAGTGCTGTATGGAGAGGAGTGAATGTATGTAAGTGGTGCAGGGAGGAGGGGGTGTGAATGAATGTATGCGCTAGGGGAGAGGAGATGGGGGTGTGAATGAACGTATGTGCTGGGGAGGGGGGAGTAAATGTATGTGTGCACTGGGGAGGGGGTAGTGAATGTATGTATGCAGTGCAGAGGGGAGGGGGGTGTGAATGTATGTATGTGCTGTGGGAGGGGGGTGTGAATGTATGTGTGTGCTGGGGAGGGTGGAGTGAATGTATGTATGCAGTGCAGGAGGGTGAATGTATGTATGTAAATGCATGCATGAGTGCGGTGTTTGTGTATGTATGTTAGTGTGAATGGGGATGTATGATGCGATAGTGTGGGTGAGGTGGGGTGTGTTTGTGTTCGTGAGTATGTGGGTGCATTTGTGCAGGTATGTGGATGTGTGTGTGAATGCTTATTCCTGTCGCCAGGGTGCAAAACCGCAGCTTTTTCTGGCTGTGCGACTGGCAGAAAAATGCTGGCGGTCTCCCACCTGGTGATACCACTAACAGTATCACGTCTTTCACCATGCTGGAGGTGCTCACCTCCAGCCCAGCATAACATGGTGATGTGGCAGGACGGGTGAAGGCTCAGCGGTTTGGCTTTGGCTAAACCGCCAAACTCCTAATTTGGTGGTATTCACCGCCAGCCAGTCGGCGATGACACCACCACAGTGGCCCTGGCGGTCTTTGGACCACCAGGTTCGTAATGAGGGCCATAGCCTGGAAGAGGAGTGACCTCAAAAAAGCTCCAACCTACCATTAAAATTACAATTTTTATTTTTTTCTATATTTGTTTCTGAATTAAAACATTCAATCTTTGTGTATTTGTTAGATGACTGGTTCTTTATTTTGTGTATTTTTTTGTATTTAAAAGAATTGAAAATTCCCAGCTTCCAGTAATAAATCAATGGAGTCCCCAGATTCCAATTATGGGTCAGTGAGTGTGCCTGGGTTCCAGTAATGATTATGTTGGGGTCCACAGAAGTCAAAAGGTTAAGAACCACTGCCGGATGGAATCATGTTGGGGAACACATTAAAGGGGGTTCACCCATTACATAAACCCTTGGGGAAAGACCAACTCTCTCCTGTCTGTGGCTAAATGGGTAAAGAGCAGGTTCCTATAATTGACCTAGGCTTCAGAGATTGTGGCTCCTGTGCATTATGAAAATCTAGCTCAAGATGCACAGGGAAAGGACTGAATATTTTTTTAGCTCTGCTTTCATATCTTAATGGGAAATATAAGGGGTTGTTATGTCTCCAGAAACTTAGGGTACTATGGGCCTGATTTAGATCTGGGCAAATGAGATACTCAATGGTGACGGATATCGCGTCCACCGAAATCAAAATACCATAGGACATAATGGGATTTATAATTAGGCAGACGGACCATTCCTCACCGTTGTGACGGAGTAACCCAACAACTGATATCTAAATCAGGCCCTAGGTCTACTAGAGTGTGGCACATTGCCTGTGTAGGGTTAATAGAGTTGTTGACATTATGAATCAGATTTTTGAATGATGCCTATTGTGGGTGAGAAGGTGGAAGGATTTAGTCAGGTGTGATAGGTGGTCGGGTGGGTCGAGTTTTGGAGTATAGAGAATATTTTGGGTGAGGACTGCTTCCTCTTACCCTGGGTGGTAGGCATGAAAAGTATGCCCACCTTTCATGTTCTTTTAAAAAGCCAATAACAATGTACTGAATCTAATAATGATATACATCGGTCCCCTCAGCTCAGTTCCCATTATTGTGGGCCTGTCCTGACACTGCCAGTACAGTAGGCTGCTATTGAAACCTGTAGCAGTATTACAAATTGACTCTTTCTATTCCAGCAGTATTAATGCAGGGCTCCCTGGCCTAATGTGTAGGAGTAATTATGAAATACAGGATGTGGTGCAAGCCCCTATTTTCATAGTATAGCATGAAAAGTGTTGTGCAGGATTCTGGAAGTTGGCTTCTTCAAATGTATTTCTTGCTGAATTAAAATGTAACTGCACTAATAATTTGAAACACAGGTCAACAAATTATGCCAAGATTTGAGTAACCTCTTTTAGTTTGAGGACTTTATTTATACATTAATTTGTGTGAATCATCCTACTACAATGGCTTAATAAAATATAATTATTAGCAAAATCTTTTTCCCGACTATTTTAGACTTCTTCCAGGGAGCCACTTCCGTATATACATATGGGTAGCCTTCCTGCAATCTATTTGAGCCTTTAGTTGTAAAGAGAAAGCACACAATAGCCAGGAAGAGGGATAAGAGGAGGACATAAAAGCATTGTATTTGTATAGGGCTGAACAATACAGTGTTGTCCCCTAGCAAACATTTTGAATGAAAGCCATTTCTAATTAATTCTCCTTTTTATCTGGTGTTCAATCAACCAATCATTTATAGAGGGTGGCAAACCACCCATGATGGTCCAGAAGCGCTGGGGCTGTATGCTACTGCATGGAGGTATACTCATTTGAAGAAACAACTTTAGAATCGCTAGAGTGACGGTGCGGTCCTGAGGTACAGGGGGAGGTTCTTCCAAGCCTTGGCTAGCAGGTGCATGAAGGAGCGCCTTCCGCTGTTGGCTCGATGGATCCATGGGATGTTGGCCAGGTACAGGGAAGCTGATTGGAGGTGTCTGGTCAGTTGGTGGAAGGTCATACTGGTCCTTCATTGAGCAGGACCTTGCTGGCATCGGGCAGCATCTTGAACTGGCATCCCTTCTGAATCAAGAACCAGTCTAGTTTTTTGAGATGGGATGTGATGTGGGTCCTGGTGTGGAGGTCGAGTATGAGTCTTGCTGCTGAGTTCTGTATTGTCTAGAGTCTATTCAGGATGCGTGCAGTGATTCCTACATAGAGATGTTTCTGTTGTCCAGTCTGCTGGTGATAAGGGCCTGCGTGATGGTCCTGGTGTTTGCTGGGAGCCATTTAAAGCTCTTGCAGAGCATGCAAAGGGTGTGGAAGCAGGCGGATGAGACTGCGTTGACTTGTTTCTTCATAGATATCTAGCTATCCAGGATGATGCTGAGGTCATGGGAGTGGTCTGTTGGGCGGGGGTTGTGAAAGTTAGCTTTTGTGCTGGCGGGATCTTCAGACAGTGAAAGGATGAGCTGTGTGCCGTCAGTGTAGGATATTATGTTGATTCTGTGTGATCTGATAGTGACAGGCAGGGGGGTTGTGTAGGTGTTGAAGAGGGCCGAGCTTATAGACGATCCTTGGGGCACTCCACAGATGACCTTCTTGTGCTCTGAAGTGAACTGTGGGAGGAGGAGCCTTTGGTTTCTGCTGGTGAGGTACAAGGCGATCCATTTGAGGGTGTTTCCTTGAATCCCTATGTGGTGGAGTCTGTTGATCAGGATGTGGTGGGAGATGGTGACAAACACATTGGGAAATGAGGGCTGCGGTTTCCCCACGGTCCTGGAGGGCTCTGATGTAATCTGTGACTGCCATCAGGGCTGTCTTGAAACTGTGGTTAGCACAAAATACAGATTGGGAGAGATCCAGGAGGTTGTCCTCTTCTAGGTGCTGTTTAGGTGCTGGTTGATCGCTTTCTCAAGGACTTTTGCTGGATAGGGTAGGAGAGAGATGGGTTGGTAGACTTCAATGCGGCTGGGTCTGCGGATGTTTTTTTCAGGAGGGGCCTCACTTCACCGTGTTCCCAGACCTCCTGGAAGGATGCTGCAATGATGGAGATATTCAGGACTTTTCTGAGATCGTCGTCCATTGTCTTACTTCCGAGGTAGAAGACGCGGTGGGGGAAAGGGTCCATGGGTGCTCCAGAGTGCACAGAGTTCATGATGAACATAGTGCCTTGTGTGATGAGGAGTTCCAAGTGGGTGAGAAGGTGTTCAGGGTTTGTGTTCATGCATGTAAGCTAGTTGATGCTGTCTGTGGCAGATGGTTGGCATTAAACATTTTTGTAGATGGCTGAGATCTTCTTGTGGAAGGAGTCTGCGAGAATGTCACAAGGTGCCTGTAAGGGAGTGATGTCGTTCTCAGTAGCTGCGGGATTGGTGAACTCCTTCACAATGGTGAAGAGTTCTTTGCTGTGGCTTGTGCTGGCTTTGATGCGGTCTGCTAGTGCGTTCTTCTTGGTTTCTTTCAAAAAGCAGTGGCACTGGTTGAGAGCGATCCAGAAGGTGGTGTGTGTGAACTTCTGTTTTTTTGCCGAATGTGGCACTTCCTTTCAAGTTGTCAGCAGTCACATTTGGTAGAATGCAGTTCCTCAGTGAACCAGCTTGCTTTTTTGCTTTGTTCTTAGACCTTGGTTGTCTTGGCAAGGGTGATGGCGTCAGCACATTCTGTGATCCACAGGGATAAGCTCTTTGCTACTTGTTCAGAGTCATGTGTAGAGTCTAGGTGGGAGCAGAGAGTGTCGTTCCATTGGCCTTCTGATACCTTTTTCCAGTTTACACAGTGTACACTGTGGTGGTTGGACCAGGCGAGTGGTGTGGTGTTAATGCACCTGTCTCTGTCACTGGAGGTGAAGATGGGGTTGAGTGTGTGTCCTACGATGTGGGTAGGGTTGGTGCTGAGCTGCTTGAGGCCGACATTGCTCAAGCTCTCCAGGAGAAGATTGAAGTTGAGGTACTCTAGGAATATGTAGTGCTTGCAGTCAATTGCTTGTGGGGCGATGAGTTCTGGGATGGTGTTGCAGAAGCTGGGGCCTGGTCCTGGTAGTCTGCAGGCAAGGGTGCCTCTGATGGTGCTTTTTCAGTCTGTGCGAAACTGGAAGTTGTGGTGTTCCATTACGTTTGTCTGGTCATCAGGGAATATAGTGCAGCGGATGGGTGTCCCTGCAGATGATGGCGATTCTGCCTCTGTGCTTGTTGGTTTGTCTTGTAAACTTTGGGGATAGCATTGGCAATGTTTGGTCTGAAGGTGGGGTTTAGCCAAGTTTCTGTGAGGGAGATGATGTCTGGGATGAGGGAGGAGACCGTGTCCCAGACCTCAGTGCATGATTAACTAGTGAACATCCATTGAGTAGGATGCAAGGAGTTATGTTGTGGTGGTCTTAGTCAATGTACAAACTACAAGTGATGGACTGAATGCTGAACAATGTCAAACATTCACCCTCAGTACAAAGATCTGGGGCTAAATACATCGTTTTTGTGCCACCCATACCGTTCCAGTTTGGACTCAGCTATATGCAAATCAGTCTTGACCCTGTTCCCAATGAGAACAGACCAGCCCGAACTGCCAAGCCAGGTCCTCCCTGGACTGGAAACACACATCCTAGGACCGGTTTCAGGGTATCACCCTTCATCAGCCAGGCTAGCTTGATTCCAGTGGCATGGGGAGCATGGGACCCACGCCTGGGCATACCCTTCTCATTTGGGGCGACAACTGCAAAAACAACAAGTGATGGACGGAATGCTGAACAATGTCAAACATTCACCCTCAGTACAAAGATCTGGGGCTAAATACATCGTTTTTGTGCCACCCATGCCGTTCCAGTTTGGACTCAGCTATATGCAAATCAGTCTTGACCCTGTTCCCGATGGGAACAGTCCAGCCCAAACTGCCAAGCCAGGTCCTCCCTGGACTGGAAACAAGCATCCTAGGACCGGTTTCAGGGTATCACCCTTCATCAGCCAGGCTAGCTTGATATCAGTGGCATGGGGAGCACGGGGCCCACGCCTGGGCATACCCTTCCCACTTGGGGCGACAAATGCAAAAACAACAAGTGATGGACGGAATTCTGAACAATGTCAAACATTCACCCCCAGTACAAAGATCTGGGCCTAAATCCATCGTTTTTTTTGCCACCCATGCCGTTCCAGTTTGGACTCAGCTATATGCAAATCAGTCTTGACCCTGTTCCCAATGGGAACAGTGCAGCCCGAACTGCCAAGCCAGGTCCTCCCTGGACTGGAAACAAGCATCCTGAACTGGTTTCAGGGTATCACCCTTCATCAGCAAGGCTAGCTTGATTCCAGTGGCATGGGGAGCACGGGACCCACGTCTGGACATACCCTTCCCACTTGGGGCAACAAATGCAAAAACAACAAGTGATGGACGGAATGCTGAACCGTGTCAAACATTCACCCCCAGTACAAAGATCTGGGCCTACATCCATCGTTTTTTTGCCACCCATGGCGTTCCAGTTTGGACTCAGCTATATGCAAATCAGTCTTGACCCTGTTCCCAAAGGGAACAGTCCAGCCCGAACTGCCAAGCCAGGTCCTCCCTGGACTGGAAACAAGCATCCTAGGCCCGGTTTCAGGGTATCACCCTTCATCAACCAGGCTAGCTTGATTCCAGTGGCATGGGAGCACGGGACCCACGTCTTGGCATACCCTTCCCACTTTGAGCGACAAATGCAAAAACAACAAGTGATGGACGGAATGCTGAACAATGTCAAACATTCACCCCCAGTACAAAGATCTGGGCCTAAATCCATTGTTTCTTTGCCACCCATGCCGTTCCAGTTTGGACTCAGCTATATGCAAATCAGTCTTGACCCTGTGCCCAATAGGAACAGTCCAGTCCGAACTGCCAAGCCAGGTCCTCCCTGGACTGGAAACAAGCATCCTAGGACCGGTTTCAGGTTTCAGGTGTCAGGTGCGGCCACATTTGTGATGTTGCCGCTGTCATTGGTTGCTTCTGTGTTGAAGGTGAGGTGGTAGTGTAAGTAGGACAATGGTCCTCAGGTGGTGGGTGGGAATGTTCAGCAGCAGTGGTTGTTGGTGTGTCCGGGGCCCAGGGCAGAGAGGCCTGTGGCGGTGTATCTATGTGGGGTGGAAGAGTCAGAGGACGGTTGGCATGCCCCCTGTGCGCAGTAGCGCTACAGCCTTTATGAAGTAGGTCTTGGGATGAGGGAGGGTTACTGGGAGGCGGTGTGAGGGCTAGGCAGGAGGCGGGAAAATGGGCGGCAGACAGGAGAGGCAATGGGGGAAAAAGGATGAACAGTGAAAAAAATAGGCAAAAAGCAGGAGAAAGCACTCAGAAAAATGGGGGAAAGGGAGAAGAAAGCAGTGAAAATGAGGCAAAAAGCAGGGGAAAGCACTCAAAAAAACGTGGGAGAGGAGGGGAAACAGTAAAAATAAGGTAAAAGGAAGGAGGAAACACTCAGAATAAGCAATGGCAAAGCCAATAGGTCTTGGCTATACATGAGCTATTGACTTTGGCAATGTGTTTTGCCATGTTGTACACCAGTGTGGCTGCTGTTCAGCATGGCTAAAGGTTTGTGGCATGGGATGTCAGAGTGTCATTAATTTTTGTTGGAATGTCGTAGAGTGGATTAGGAGTAGTAGAGTGTTGTAGAGTTGAGGGCAGTAGAGTTCAGCGGTTCAGTGGCAGAGAATATCATGAATGGAGTGCAGTGGGGTGGAATAGGGTCAAATGAATTGAGATAGTGGGGCGGATTAGATTGGAGTAGAGTGGGGTGGATTGGGGTGGGGTACAGTGGTGTGGATTGAGTGGAGTGGGGTGGATTGGATTGGAGTGGGGCAGATGGAAATGGAGTGAGGTGGATGGGACTGGGGTGGATTCAAGTGGGATGGATTAGATTGGATTGGGGTGGGTGTTTTTTATTGGAGTGATAGGGCTAGGATGGGGTGGATTGGATTGGGGTGGGGTGAATTGGAATGGAGTGAGGTGGGGTGGATTAGATTGGACAGGAGTTGGGTGGATTAGATTGAACTGAAATGGGGTGGATTGGATTTGATTGGATTGGATTGGATTGGATTGGATTGGATTGGATTGGAGTGGATGGATTGGATTGGATTGGATCGGATTGGAGTGGGGTAGAGTGAGGTGGATTTGATGGATTGGAGTGAAGCTGACTGAACTGGGGAGGGGTGGACTGAATTGGAATAGAGTGGCTGGACTGGAGTAAAGTGGCTGGACTGGAGTAGAGTGTGGTCGATAGGAGTATTGTGGATTGGAATGGACTGCATTGGATTGGAGTAGGGTAGGGTGGATTGAAATGTGGTGGGGTGCATTGGATTGGGGTTGGTGAGCAACAGTGGGATGGATTGGATTTGAGTGGGTGGGGGGATTTGATTATTGGAATGGGGTGGATTGGATTGGGGTGGGGTAGGGTTTGTTGGATTGGATTGGATTGGGGTAGATTGGACTGTAGTGGGGTGGAGTGGGGTTGGGTGGATTGGGCTGGGTGAATTGGAGAGGGTTGAATTGGAGTGGAGTGGAGTGGATTAGACTGGAGTAGGGTAGGCTGGATGGATTGGATTGGAGTGCATTGGACTGAACTGAGATGATCTGGGGTGGGGTGGGTGGATTGGGGTAGGGTGGGGTGGATTGGATTGGAGTGAGGTGGATTGGAGTTTGTGTGGAGTGAATTGAAATCGGGTGGGGAGCATTGGGGTGGGCCGAACTGTAGGGGGTTGGTTGTATAGGGGTGGAGTGGGTTTTATTGGGGTGGATTGGATTGAGATGGATTAGACTGGGTGGATTGCATTGAGGTGAGGTGGACTGGATTGTTGTGGGGTGAATTGGACTACATTGAGGAGGACTGGAGTGGGGTGGACTGGAGTGGGGTGCATCAGATTGGAGTGTATCAGATTGGGGTAGAGTGGAGAGGTTCAGAGTGAGGTGGACTGGCTTGAGTGGAGTGGATTGGATTGAGTGGGGTGGATAAGGGTACGGCGAGGTGGATTGGATTGAGTGTGGTGGATTGAATTGGGGTGAATTGGATAGGGGTGTGGTGGACTGGATTAAGGTGGATTGGATTGAAGTGGGTGGACTGGAGTGCGTGGGGTGGATTGGATTGTGGTAGGTTAGACCGGAGTGAGGTGGATTGAATTGGAGGAGTGGATTGGAGTAGAGTGGGGTAAACTTGTTTGGAGTGGGATAACTTGTTGTGGAGTGAGTTGGAATGGTGTGGGGTAGATTTGATTGGAGACGGTGTACTGGATTGAAGTGTTGTAGATTAAGGTGGTTTGGAGTGGAGTAGGGTGGATCAAGGAGGACTGGATTGAACTGGACTCGGGTGGATTAAAGTGGATTGTATTGGATTGAGGTGGATCGTATTGGAGTGAGGTGGGCTGGGTAGCAGTGGACTTGATTGGAGTGGGGTGGTTGGATTGGAATGGGGTGGTTTTGATTGGGGTAGCTTGGGTTGCATTGGAGTGGGGTGGGATGACTGGAGTGGGGTGGGTTGGATTGTAGTATGGTGGGTTGGAGTTCGGTAGTTTGGACTGGAGTGGGGTTGATTAGACTGGAGTTGGGTGGATCGGACTGAAGTGGATTGAGGTGGAGTGAATTTGATTGCAGTGGATTGGATTGGGGTTAGGTGTATTGGACTGGAGTGCAGTAGATTGGACTGGGCTGGATTGGATTGTGTGAGATGGACTCAACTGTAGTGGGGTGGTCTGTGGTGGATTGAAGTGGCGTGAATTGGGATGGAGTGGATTGGATTGGGGTGATGTGAGGTGGATTGGAGTAGGGCAGATTGTTTTGGATTGGAGTGGGTTGTTTGGGATTATAGTAGGGCAGGTTGGAGTGGGGCAGGTTGTTTGGGCTGAAAGTGGGGCAGATTGGAGTGAGGCAGATTAAAATGGACTGGAGTGGGGCAGGTTGTTTTTTATTAAAATGGGCCAGATTGTTTTGGATTGGAGTGGTGCAGACTGGAGTGGGGCTGATTGTTTTAGATTGGAGTGGGCAGACTGTATTAAGGTGGATTGGAATAGGGTGGATTGAAGTGGGTGGATTGGGTTGGTGTGGGGTGGTTTGGATGGGAGTGGGGCGTATTATTTTGGACTGAGTGAGGTGGATTGGAGTGGGGCAGGTTGTTTTGGATTGAAATGGGGTGGTTTTCAAGTGGGACAGATTGTTTTGGATTGAACTGGGGCAGATAGGAGTGGTGCAGATTGGAGTGGGAGCAGATTGTTTGGATTAAAGTGGGGCAGATTGAAGTGAGGTGGACTGGAGTGGGGCAGATTGTTCCAGATTGCAGTGGGGCAGGTTGCTTTGGATTGGAATGCAGTAGATTGCAGTGGGGCAGAATAATTTAAATTGGAGCAGATTGTTCTGGATTGGAGTGGGGCAGATTGTTTTGGATTGGAGTGGGGCATATTGTATTAGGGTGACTTGGAGTAGGGTGGATTGGAGTGGGGTGGATTGGGTTGTGTGAGGTGGATTGGATGGGAGTGGGATGGATTGGAGTGGGGTGGTTTGGATTGTTTTGGATTGGAGTGGGACAAACTGTTTTGGATTGGAGTGGGGCAGGCTAGAGTGTGGTGGGGTGTAATGGGGCGGATTGTTTTGTATTGCAGCGGGCGGTTTTCGAGTGGGACAGAATTTTTGGATTGAAGTGGGGCAGATGGGAGTCGTGCAGACTGGAGTGAGGCAAATTGTTTTGGATTGCGGTGGGGCAGATTGGACTGGAGCAGATTGCTTTGGATTGGAATGCAGTAGATTGCAGTGGGGCAGAATGTTTTGGATTGGGGTGGGGCAGATTGTTTTGAATTGGAGTGGGCCATGCTGTTTTGGATTGGAGCGGAGCAGATTGTTTTGGGTTGGAGTTGGGCAGATTGTTTTGGAATGGTGCAGATTGTTTTTGATTAGAGTGGGGTGAATTGTAGTAGGGCAGAGTAGATTGGGGTGGGTTGGAAAGATTGCAATGTGGTGGGTTGCCGTGGATTGAACTGGAGTGGATTGGTGTGGGGTAAAGTGGGGTGAATTGGGGTGGATTGTAGTGGTGCAGATTGGAATGGGGTGGATTGGGGTGTACTGCAGAATTATGTGTTAAAGCACCATTTCAGAGATTACACATAATAAACAATGTTGCTTTGCAATATTTCAAAAAAGTTAATTGTTATCTTTTGAGAAGAGCATCCACAAGCAAAAACAAAAGAAAACATTAGTGGGAAGTGACAAAAGACAGCCTGACAAAGTAAAAGAAATTTGACTTTAAAAAATAAAACTTTGCAATTGTGTTTGTCCTGCTGGCCACGTTTTTGCCAGTCACCAGCCTTCTGTTTGCAGGGTACTAGAAGTTAAAAATTACAAAATAGTACCTCGATCACGTTGGGAGCAGCGGACCGGCACTAATTAAGTTAAATCAATCAGTGATTAGTCCCTGCTCCACACAGAGGGACAGAAATTATGCCAGGTGTGCCTTGATGCATTACAGAAGACTGCTACGCAAACCAACAAATGGTGAGTGACAGGCAGCTCAAAACCCTTTACTGTACACAACAGAGTCTCACAAGCGACACGCACGCACGCACTAGCATGTGCACTTGCAGGCCCGACCCTAAAAACAGGGAGAAAGGAGGGAGAAAGCAGGAAAACGAGTCAGAAAGCAGCAGAGAGCAATACAGCAGCAGGGGAGAGCCGGCCTGGGACCTGCTGGTTTTAATCTAATGATCCAGTGCTACAATTTTTTGAGTATTTTGTTAAGTAAAAACATTTAACTAAACTTGCTTTGGACTTTGAGATTCTTTTTTCTTAACTGTGTTGTTTTTTTCTGGTACATATAACACCTAACACAATTTCTCCAAGGGCTATCTTGTCACTTTGAACTAGCTAACAAATGTGAGCTAAATAAGTTTAACAGAAATCTGTTTATGCTCAACAGGGCTGCTTCAATCATGTATCTATAGAATGCAGACCCAGACCCCAAGTTAGAAAACAACAAGGCACGACCAGTTGAGCAACTAATATATGAACTGGCAGTGACTTCAAGTACATTTTCTAGAAGTGAATACAAATTTAACGGTATAGTCAGGAGAAAATTTAAGTAACAACATAACATTTTAAACACAAAAAATTGTGAAATTCAACAAGTATTGTTCTCTCAAGTAACTATAACTCGCACTCAAAGGTAATTACAACTCACACCCCTGCCATGCACAGTGTTGTCATCAATTGTCATTTCAAATGTTGCAGTGATGTTAGCAATGGTGTTATAGAACATGTCATGGGTAATTAATATGTGGAAAAAGCAGGTGTGCATGGTGTGGGTGTGAGCTATAGTTACCTTAGGGCACAAGGTATTGTTACTTGAGATAACTATAGCTGCTGATTTTCGGTGTGTTTTTTTTGTTTGAAATGTTATGTTGTCACTGAAAATTTCACCTAACTGTATAATTGCTTTAAACTTTGTTTTTCAGTGAATTTGTAGGGTTTTTTAACATAAGGTAATATTTTATAACCATGTTAAGTCAACCCTCCGCCAGGCCCTGTGTCCATACCCCGCAGTCAGACAACCCCCGGCCATGCATAGCTGTGTGCGGCACGGGGTTGGCTGCAGGGCTTGGTCTGCTAGTAGCCGACCACACATCCATCCAGCATACGCAGCATGCAGTTGGTCTCACAGGTCCTGGTCGCACTCAGGCAAACTTACTGACTTCTCAAATCAATCAATCAATCAAACAATCAATCAATCAAACAGGATTTATAGAGCCTGGCCAATTACTTGCAAAGATATCCAGGTGCTGAGAACATAACTGCAATCGAACAGCCAGCTATTGAGTCCTTTCTTGAATTCCAGAACAGAGGATGAAGTCATAAGTGAAGGGGGAGGTCTTTCAGGATTTTACAGCAAGGTAGGAGAAGGAGTGTCCTCCACTGTTGCTTCAGCATGCAAGGATGTGTGCGAGGAAGAGGTAAGCAGAGCGCAGGTGTCTGAAGGGTTGGTGGAAGCCCAAGTGGTGGTTGATGTATGCTGGTCCTTGATTGTGAAGGGCCTTGTAGGTGTGGATCAGCATCTTAAATTGATATCTCTTCTGAATACGGAGCCAGTGGAGCTTCTTGAGGTGGCTCCTAGTCCTGTGGGCGTTACTCTGGTGAATGCACTTTTTGAACAGAGGAAAGGTTTCAGGAATTCATGTTCCATCTGATTCTGCCCCAATCACTCTTCATGCTCTTACAGTCCCGATCACTATTGATTCTGTGGTCCCTATGTACAAGCCTGAAGGCCCAGGTAAGACAATTTATAATTTGGCTATCCCAGGTGCAGTAGGTGGATCAGCTAAAGCTGTAGCTTGTCTTGATGCAAGAGAAATTCTTCCCTTAGTTCCACAGAACACAAGTTCTCCATATGAGGCAAGTGTCGATTCAACTTTAAACCTTTCAGGGTGTAGCTCTATAAGTACATACCAGAGAATGCCAACTACTGGAACGCCTATAAGGGAGTCGCCTTTAAATCCTAGTAGCAGTGCCTGGGGAGATGGAAATATGACTACAATTCCTCTTAATGCCAAAGGAAGGGAGGAAGACTGTGTAGTTAGAGCAGTCTTGGAAGTAGATGAGAGTGGTCCATTTATAGATGGTGATGGGAATGGCCACCCAGTGTCGTTTTTGGTTGACACTGGTACTATCCGTTCTACATTAAGAACAGTAGAAGTCCCAAACCTACCCCTCTCAGGAAAAATGGTTCAAGTTATAGGGTGGTAAATAAATAAATGACAACCCAAGAACCCACTGAGATACCTGTGAAAATAGGATCTTTTAAAGAGAATCACTAATTTGTGGTGTGTGTTCCACTCCAGTAAGTCTTTTGAGAAGGGAATTTCTTTGCAAGTTGAACTGCATCATCTATTGTATGCCGATAGGCATAGAGATACAGACTCATGATGAAGATATCACCTCTGTATTGACAAATGATGGATCTTACAACACGTTGTTCACTCTGTTAACGGTTGATGATTTGCTGCCAGACCTTCAGAATACTGTTAATCCTGAGGTGTAGGGTTTTTCTAGAAAGGATATCAGACTGACTATGAGTGTCTGAATCATAGTTAAGCCAAATGCTGAGAACCAGACAACACCCTAACACAATTGGACACCTGAAATGATTGTTGGGATAACCCCTGTGATTTAGTCTAATATTCAACAGGGAATACTGAAAGAAATCATGGGGAGTCCTGCAATTCACCCATTATGGCCTTGCAGAAACTGAGTGGGAAGTATAGAATTGTACAAGACCTGCGAAGCGTGAACAACTTTGTTGTTTCTTGTTGTCACATGGTTCCAAATCCAGCTATGATATTGTTTCAGATTCCATGTGAGGCTGAGTGGTTCGCTGTCACTGCCAAGCCTTTTTTTCGATACCATTGCTTGAGCACAGTCAGTTTCTCTTCGTATTTTGGTTCGGAAATCGTGTTTTGGCATGTCCCACAAGAGTAAACGGAGATCCCCTCCATTTTTTACCAGATTCTTACGAAAAATATGGATTCCCTGGTTATGCCTTGCAATTCAGTCCTAATACAATACATCAACTACCTATTGGTGGTGTTGGACACTTAAGAAGTTTGCAAACAAGACACTACTGCATTGATGAATCATCTTGCTGAAAATGGAAATAAAGTATCGCCAGGGAAATTACAGTATTGTCAGAAAGAGGTTCAATATCTTGGACGCCACATTGAGAAAGGAGCAAGGAAAGTGTTGCAAGGGATGATTTCAGCCATGGTGAAAATGAACCCGCCAGCCAAACAGAAAGAAGTAAGGGTGTTCTTGGGAATGGTAGGCTACTGTCGCCAGTGGATACCCAACTTTTCCCAACTGACCAAGCCTTTACAGAGGTTGATACACAAGGATGTGTCTGATCTGGTACCCTGGTATAACGATTGCTAAGAGCTGACTGAAATTCTGTCATGCCCAACAATGGAAATGTCTGATTACAATAAGTCATATGCACTTTTCTGCGGTGAGAGGTAGGGCTGCGCTCTCTCAGTGTTTACACATACCCATTGAAAAGCCAGAAGACCTGCATCTACTTTTCTGCTACTTTTGATCAATAGCTTCTGCTTTGACTGGTTGCCTTAAAGCAGTGGCAGCTGTGAATGTCTGCATGGAGATATGTGAGAATATAGTTATGGGTCTCCGGTTAACTATGTATGTTTGCCATTCTGTGGCGTTACTGTTACCAAGCACAAGCAAATCATTCTTGCAGCAAAAAAATGTGACTGCCAAGTGCTGTTTTGTTCTAAATGCTACCACTTTGTTACCTATACCTGATGATTAAAAAATGACCAATGTGAAGTGTATCATGATTGTCCCGATGTTACTGAAATATGCACCAAGCCAAGATGAGATGATCCATTACCTGAATCTGAGTTTGTGCTACATGTTGATGGCTCATGTTTACGAGACAGTGTAGGACGTTTGTGAGTCGCTTATGCTGTCTGCACAAATTCAGGAGCTGTTGAAGTTTCCTGACTTCAGAGAATATTTTGTGCGTAAGGGAACAAAATAATTGTTCCTACTAGAACACACTGTGTTTCAAACCATCTGAAAGTTACAATTTTTACCAATAGTCAGTATGACTTTGGTGCTGTTCATAACTTTGGACAATTGCAGTCCCAGAGGGGATTTATGATGTCTTATGGATCCCCAATCCAGAAAGGGAAACAAGTACTAAACCTCCTGGAAGCGCTAGAGTTGCCTGAACAGGTTGCAATAGTCAAGTGCCCTACACACTGTCATGGGACTGACATTGTGACATTAGGTAATATTTATTCAGATAAGTTGAAAAGTATTGTGCTTGTAATGTTTGTACCTTTAATAGAGAATATACAAATGAGGGAATGGATGAGACCAATTACAATCTTTTGTTGATAGCAGCAGATAGTTGGGAAGAGGCTTCAGGAAGAAGTGTAAGAGGAAAAACAGTAGAGTTGGATCCGAGCAGGTTGTCAAGGGAGACAATGTCATATGGGTTTCAATGGATGGAAGATCAGTGTTGCTGAACAGTTTGTGCCTTCAATGGCAAGGCATTTTCATGGTCCAGCTCATGTTAGTAAAGACGACATGGTGAGGCTGTTTAGGCAAACATGGCTTAATCCCAAGTTCAGGTTGATGACTGAAGCGTTGTGTGTCAACGCAACAATATTGAAAAGCAAACTGCAGTAACACTGAGTCACAGAGAGAGATCAGGAGGGCCCTTCAATAGGATGAGGTTGGACTTCATTGAAATGCCTGTGCATAATGAGCTGAGATATGTCCTTGTGAATGTGTGCATTTTCTCACATTGGAGTGAAGCTTACCCGACCAGAAGAAATGATAGTCTCACTGTAGCAAAGCTGTTGTTGAGGGAGCTTATACCCAGGTTCAGCTTCTCAACTTCACTAGAATCAGATCACTGGACTAATTTTAATAATAAGATCCTCAGACTGTTTTGCACAGAATTACAAGAGGAACATAGATTATAATGCAGCTGAGGCGTTGGGACTTGTTTAATAGATGAATGGGACTCTGAAATCCAGACTGGCAAAGGTGAGTGCTTTGACATTTCTGAAATGACTTGATGCTTTGCCTCTTTCCTTGATGAGTCTTCACAGTGTACCTGATCAGAAGACAGGATTGTCTCCCCACAAGATCATCATGATGAGGGCGATGGGGTTGCCAGCAATTCCTGTGAATGCACTTGTGAACATTACAGATGATATGGTACTTTATTATTGTAAAGGGCTAGCTGACGTGGTGCATTATGTGCCTCATCAGGTTAGAGCAGCTACAGCCCCTCTGCATCAAGGAAAGTGCCATAACCTCAGTGCCAGTGACTGAGCCTTGGTGAAGAAGTGTGTCTGAAAGACGTGTTTGGAGACTCATTGGTGCAGGCCATATCCAGTCATCTTAGTCACAACAACTGCTGTGAAGTGTGGCGGTCTCCCTAATTCGATTAATGCTTCCCATCTTCAGAGCTGAATGTCCCCTTAATGTGGCAGCACCTGTTCCAGAAGTGCCAGTGGTCACAGAAATGACAGGAGCAAGTTAATCAAGCTTTTGGGGGTCAAACAGAGCCTGAAACAGCACATGAACAGTCTGAGGGGGGTCTAAAGTAAGCCCCAGTTCAAGCTGAAACAACCAAATCTTGTCCTGTGGTGGTAAATGAGTCAAACTCAGACCGGACTCAGACCCTGACGAAGGACCTAGTGCTGTGAGAAAGCGAGTGGAAGCTGGAGACAGATGGTCCATAAGGTGAGAAAGAGATACACTGAGTTAGCCTAAAGAACACATGCCGCAAACAACCCCAGAGGATACTGAAAACTCTGATCTAAGTGAAAATGAGAATGAAGGATTGGCACAGAGAAGATCAAAGAAAACAAGTGTGCCCTGTCAGAGGTACTCTTAACTTAAATGGATGTACTTTTCTGTGGATGACAGAGAGAGAAAGTTTTGAGAATTTTGGGATAACACTGTGGATCCAACTGAACCTCCTTGAACTAAACATTGTGTTTGAATTCTGTTTTGATGTTCTTGTGCTGTTGGATAGACTGAGACATTTCATATCAGTGACATTGAACTGTACATATCTTGAAGACTTTGCATAAATGTGTTAGGGAACTAAGAAGAGTACCTCATTCCAAAGTATAGGTGAAGTAGAGTATGGTTATCCTTTACAAGAACACGGAGTAGGGTTAAGAAAGCCTCACAAAGGTTTGTAAAAATATCTGTTGTTCATCATTTGGACCTTGTTTTGCCCCTTTGCACCAGTGGAACTGACAGAGAATATTCTGTTGCTGCTGCATTTCATCCTAAAAGATCTGATTTTAGAGAAATCATGGAAGCAAATCAGAAAACGAGGCATAGATACATATTAGGTGCAGTATTGCTTTGTTTCCTTATAGTATTGGTAGTGCTGTTAATAGGAGCATTTTCCCCTACACAACCTGGAGAAAAAGAGTTACCCTCTAGTGTTCCTCCACAAACACTCTGTCCTAGAAATAGTAAACTTTTTAGGCTAAATGAAAGGGCTTTACACATAGATGATTCTGGACGAGATTATTCTGTAAATGTATATTTTAAGCTGCGTTTTGAGTATATTGACACTATGGATGTAAGGAATTGCTACTTGTGTGGGCAATTACCTGCTTCTGTTTCACAGGCATTACTTACCATCATATTCCTTTGACCTATAGAGTTTCTTGGAGTCTATTGTTGAGCATATTTTATAGAGAGGGGAGTTTTTAATATTATTTTTGAAACATGATTTAGCTCTTTCAGATGTTCCTTTGTTTAACCATTTGAACCAGTATCCTTATTTTAAGGGGGCAAAAATAGCAAGGACATATTTTGTATCACTAAAGCCTTAATACACTGCCTATGCACACAGACATAATTTGGCATGTTCAATGACAGATGTAGAAAAGGAATTCCTAAATTTAGTGGAAGACAGGAGAAGTGATTTAGAGTCTAAATCTAAAACAGATATAAATTCCAAGCCACAACACAGGTGGACTGAAGAAGAGACTGAATATCATGTGAAGGGAAATCTACCAGCTTTAAATTTAGATTGGGAACACAAAGGGAAGATGCAAACACATTGACCACTGTTAACCTATTGTTCAAAGGGCAGAGTGATTGTCAACACATCTTTGATGTCAGAGGAAAGAGTGAATTCTTTCTAGATTAAAATGATCCTGTGATTCCTGAAGTGTATTTTATATGTGGACAGAATGTTTATTTTAAATTGCCCAACGGAATGCATTGATTATGTTATCTTGGCACAGTTTTCCCAAAGATTTATCATGTGGAGCATTTAGATGATTCTGTGTAGAATAGGGAACCTAGAAACAGGTGGGGGGGGTAGTGCTGAAGAAGTGGTAGGACACATTTTAGGTGCACTGATTCCATCTATAGGTGTGATTTTGAATGACCTGAAGATTAGAAAGTTGTCTACTATAGTGGATATATACCAGTACAGCAAATTTCCTATTGGTTGTAAACACAGAGATGGTGGTGATAAATTCTAAAAAAAAACGTTTTTCAGAATCTGCTTGACTTAGGACTTTTGCTCACAAAAGAAGGCAGAGTCTGTTGGATGCTTAAAGTTCAACAATGCTGTACTTACATTCCAGACAAAAGTAAAGACTTTGAAAAGTATATTCAAAACATCTCTGGGTTGATGAAGGATTTGAAGGATTGGAAGCCACAGGTGCATGGGAGGCAAATGGAGATGGATTTGGTGCTGTATGCAGGTGGTTTGGAAACTTAGGAAGTGGAGTTGTAGGGTATATTTTGAAGCCGTTGTCGGTTATTGCTGTGTGTGCAATAGTTCTGATGGTAGGATTCAACATTTATCAGAGAATGAAGGTTGAAAAGGCAAAGAGAAAGAGAGCAGATGTTGAGCTAGAGATTAGTCAGTGTAAATATTATGATGTCATAAAGCGTCTGGAAGAGTCTAGATGAAAGGTGATGAAAACTAAGTGGGTTTAATTGGTCTCATTTGAGGAAATTTGTAAGATTGTTATGACTTGATATGTCATCAGAGAGGGGTTAAGAGAGCATAACATGACTGTGCCATTATGCGCTGCAGAAAGAACCTAAACAAGTAATCAATGACACATGTAATGTGTGCTCTAATATATTAGTGTTCAAGTGGTGCATCAAATTCATATTAATCAGGGTGCACTTATGAGTAGAAATGTAGGGAAGTTATATGCATGTTTTGATAATGACATTAATCTTTTGAAATATGGTACATGTATGCATTTATATTCAATGGATTTGGATTCTATTACAATTATGGTCACAGTTATTTACAATTTATTGTATTTGTGAGGAGAAATGCACATATAATCCTGTATTTAGAATGTGCATTGAACTAGTGTTAGGTTGCCTCAAGTAAAGGCTGGCCTTATATTTGAGATAAATCTTTGAACTTGAAATTTTGCTTCCAAGATTTAATATGTGACTAAATGGGTTACACTGTCAAGTATTTAACATTGTTGATTTGATTGTACCTTACATTTCAGAACTCCTAAAAAAGGTCTGTCAGACCAGAAGAAACTAGAAAATGGGCATGTGTATTCTCACCTGTTTTTTAAATATCTTTTTGAATGTTAGTGCGTAGTCAAGTATATAGCAGCCTGGTGCTGGTGTTGACCAGGGGATAGCATGTAAGGTCAGGAGTGCTGCATGTGGCCCATGGACCCTACTTTGAGTATCACTGTTCTAGACACTTGTCTTTCTAATGTTCTCTTCACCCACCTAGAGTCTTATTTATCATTCTGATCAGTCGTCTTCCGCCACCACCCTGCTGCCTGACTTCCATCACAACTTATTCTCTCCTTCTTGTTCTGCCTCCTTTGGAAAAATGGGAGTCTTTTTTAGATCAAGCATAGCACCGTGCAAGCACTTCTTTTCTGACATCTTGGTATCTATGTGGGCTTTTACCCTTGACCACCTCAAGCCCATCACTTTCACTTGTGCTTGGGCTTGCCTTTCAAAAAGTGCAAAGCCACAGTCTCTCTAGTGGGTGGTTTGCCCACTGCTTGGTCCTGGGGACTGCAAAGCCACAGTCTCTCTAGTGGGTGTTTTGGTCACTGCTTGGTCCTGGGGAGTGCAAGACCACAGTCTCTCAAGTGGATGCCATCTTCCACTGGTTCTGGAGGGGGCTTTGTGCCCAGTGTGCTTCATCCTGGCAAAGATGGGGTGAGTGGATGTCTTTTTCCACTGGTTCTGGAGGGGACTTTGCTCCCAGTATGCTTCATCCTGGCAAGGATGGGGTGAGTGGATGCCTTCTTCCACTGGTTCCGGAGGGGGCTTTGTGCCCTGTGATGCAGCACTTGGGGAGTGCAAGGTCACAGTCACTTACCTGGGTGTCAGACCCACACGATTTTCAGTGGTCAGGATGTACCACAGTCCATGGGTGCAGGACTACACACTGCCCACCGGCTGCGATGGCTGCTCAGTGGTGACAGTGCCGGTGTTGGTGTCGGTGCTGCCAGTGGTGGGGGGAGGGTCCAGCCCTTCCCCTGCAGCCTTGGACGGCTTCCCACTGGGGCTGCTGCTGCTGGCAGTGGTGCTGGTGGCGGTGCAGGTGGTGGTGCAGGTGGCTGTGCAGGTGGCGGTGCTGGTGGCGGTGCTGGTGTCAGTGCTGCCAGTGGTGGGGGGAAGCTCCAGCCCTTCCCCTGCAGCCCCAGACGGCTGCCCACTGGGGCTGCTGCTGCTGGCAGTGGTGCTTGCTGTGGTGCTGGTGGCGGTGCAGGTGGCGGTGCTGCCAGTGGTGGGGGAGGCTCCAGCCCTTCCCCTGCAGCCTTGGACGGCTGCCCACTGGGGCTGCTGCTGGCAGTGGTGCTGCTGGCGGTGCAGGCAGTGGTAGGTGGAGGCTCCAGCCCTTCCCCAGCAGCCTTGGATGGCTGCCCACTGGGGCTGCTGCTGCTGGCAGTGGTGCTGGTGGTTGTGCAGGTGGTGGTGCAGGTGGCTGTGCAGGTGGTGGTGCTGGTGCTGGTGTCAGTGCTGCCAGTGGTGGGGGGAAGCTCCAGCCCTTCCCCTGCAGCCCCGGACGGCTGCCCACTGGGGCTGCTGCTGCTGGCAGTGGTGCTTGCTGTGGTGCTGGTGGCGGTGCAGGTGGCAGTGCAGGTGGTGGTGCAGGTGGCGGTGCTGGTGGTGGTGCTGCCAGTGGTGGTGGAGGCTCCAGCCCTTCCCTTGCAGCCTATGACGGCTGAAACTCCATGGTTGGTGCTGGGGGCTCAGATTCAGTCCCAGCACCAGGCCTCCTGTCCTTTGTGCCTGCAGGGGCAGGCCCTTTGCCCTTGCCGTCTGGTGGTGCCTCCCTGCCCTTGACCTTGCCAGCTGGTAGTGCTTCCTTGCCCTTCCCCTTCCCCTTGGCAGCTGGTGCAGGCACACTGTCAGTGCTGATGGGTGTTTCTTTGGAGCCTTTCACACCCCCAGTAGCTGTCGAAACTACTGTGGCCGTGGACCGGGTGGCTGAGGTGCTAGCCTGGGTTCTGCCCACCCTCGCCTGACGTGAAGGACGGCGAGAGGGGGAGGGAAGAGGTCAACGGCGGAGATGAAAAGCTTCTTAGGGACATTGTGGTGGGAAGAGGGTGAAGGTTTGGGAGTGGAGGAAGAGGGAGTGGTTGTTGGAGGTGTCTGTCTGCTGTGTGTGGGTGCAGGTGCATGGGCTGAATGCTGTTGTGAGGTGGATGGCTGTTGGGTGTCTGAGTGCTTGCATTTGTGTACTTTGGGAGGAGGGGGTACAGACACAGTGGGAGAGGACACAGAGGATGTGTGCATGGATATGGGGGTGGTGACTGCAAGTGATGGGTGTGTAGTGATAGGCGTGATGGTGATGGAGGCAGTGGGTGTGGATGTAGTGCATGCAGGTGTGAGTGGAGACACAACTGGGAGGGAGGTGGACGATGAAGAGGAGGGGGACACAGTGGAGGGAGTGGATGTTGGTGTGTCTGCATCTGGATGGTGTTTGTGTGAGTGCCTGTGAGATGATGCATGGTGCTTGTGTTTGAAGTTGGAGGGGGGAGGCTAGAGGCGGGAACAATAGCTGCCATCAGGGAGCCTGGAATGATCTCTGTTGGGCCGCCATGCCAGAGTGAATGCCCTCCAGGAATGCATTTGCTTGTTGCAAATGCCCTGCCAGACCCTGTATGGCATTCACAATGGTTGACTGCCCAACAAAGATGGATCTCAGGAGGTCAATAGCCTCCTCACTCAGGGCAGCAGGGCTAACTGGGGCAGGGCCTGAGATGCCTGGGGCGAAGGAGATGCCCACCCTCCTGGGTGAGCGGTCACGGGTAACTCGCTGAGGGGCTGCTGGGAGGGCGGTGCTGGTACGGGGGTGGCAGCTGTACCTGTAGTTGGGGTGGCCACAGAGCTGTCCGCCACCACTAGGGAGCTTCTATCGGAGGAGGTATCACTTTCAGAACTGTCCCCTCCTGTCTCCACCATGGTGCTCCCCTCGCCCTCCGTCCCACTGGTGCCCTCACCGTCAGTGGATTCGGCCTCATGGGCCCTGTGGAATGCAGCTCTCTCCATCGCTGGTGCCTCTGCTCCTCCGCCTGATGATGCTAATGCACATAAGGACAGGACGACAAAACAAAAAGGGGGGGAAGAGACAGAGGATACACTTGGTCAATGGCAGCAACAACACCACAGTTGGCGTACACAACACACAGGGAACAGCCTTACGCACTAGGTAATGCAATACCAGTCACAATGCTAGGCACCATGCCATGGACAGTAATACCTAAAGCCAATTGCTGTATACCTGAGACCCACAGAGCCCTGTCCATTAGTGGATGCCCACTAGCTTCGTTGGAGGTGGGGTTCATCAGCCCTTGCCCAACAAGGAACCTACCCTGCAATGTCTGGCCTAGCCTAGGGGCACCAACAGGCCCACATCCCCCACCCGGAGACCACCTCACCACGCGCAAGCAGTATATTGTGAAACTGTACTCACCCCCTTGTGGCTCCTGTGATGGCCTCAAGCGTCCATCCAGCTCCGGAAAGGCCACCGCCAGTATGCAGAACTTCAGGGGGGTCAGGGTTTGACGGGCACCCCTTCCTCGTTGGTAGGCCATCCCCAGCTGGGCCTCCGCCGTCTTCCTTGCCCAGTGTCTCAGGTCCTCCCACCATTTGCGACAGTGGGTGCTCCGCCTGTCATAGAGCCCCAGAGTCCACACATCCTTGGCGATGGCACGCCATATACCCTTTTTCTGATGGGCACTGACCTGCAGAGGAAATACACATAGAAAAAGGGCATCAGTCATACCGTCTGGCCTGTTACACTAATGGCCCACCATATCCCTCCCATCCCCTTATGCACATACATTGCCCACCATGCATGCAGCACGCTGCCAAAGACCCTTCAACCACCCCCCCTACACGAGGCCCTCACATACAGCACTCCATGCATTCATGACCAATGCATCATGCTCACAGTGTACTCACCTGTTGGTCTGGAGGCCCATACAGCTTTCAGTACTGGGGTAGGATCCCATCCACCAGTCTCTCCAACTCTGCAGCGGTGAAGGCAGGTGTCCTTTCACCAGTGACACAAGCCATGGTCGGTTCCACACACAGGTCACAGCAGCACATGCAGTGTAGGTCCTCTCCTGTTGAAGGTCAGGTAGCAAGTGAGAGAACAGATAGAAAATGTTGGTCACGTCCGCGGCGGATGTGTACCCTCACTGCCGGCGTATATCACCATCAGCTACTGTAACCAATAGGGCCCAATGACAACCAATGAGGAGTTTCACGGCGGTACTCGTCAGCGGCATTACCTCATTTCCGCCTGTCCATCCATACAGGACAGGCAGACGCCATTTCAGGCGGGGGAGCAGGCCATGGCACCTAACTGCATCACAGCACACATAGGCACCATTTGGGCTTATACAACAACATACTGTTTCTGTCACAACATGCAATGCACATTTTGGAAATGTTGAATACTGACCAGATGCTCATCATTTTGCCCCCTAGATTACAACCGCTGAGGATGAATAGGGGATGGAGACATCCCCGTGTACAGACCCCTGGTGGACTTGGCAACAATGGAGAACAGGCACATTATCCTCACCTACAGACTTGACAGGGCAACAATCCAAGAACTGTGTTCCCAAATGGAGCCAGACCTGATCTCTGCTATCCGTCACCCCACTGGGATCCCCCCTCTTGTGCAAGTCCTATCTGTGCTCCATTTCTTGGCAAGTGGCTCCTTCCAAGTGACAGTGGGCTTGGCAGCAGGAATGTCTCAGCCAATGTTCTCAATAGTGCTGACCAGAGTGTTGTCTGCCCTGATGAAACACATGCGCAGCTACATTGTTTTCCCCCAGGTGGAGGATTTGGCCACAGTGAAAGCTGACTTCTGTGCAGTGGGACATATCCCCAACATCATTGGGGCAATTGATGGTACACATATTGCATTTGTCCCCCCACCCCGGAGAAATAAACAGGTGTTCAGAAATCGAAAGAGCTTTCACTCGATGAATGTCCGGATAGTGTGCCTGGCGGACCAGTACATCTCTCATGTCAATGCAAAGTATCCTGGGTCTGTGCATAATGCCTTTATCCTGAGGAATAGCAGCATCCCATATGTGATGGCTCAGCTCCAGAGACACAGGGTGTGGCTAATAGGTGAGCCCATGGTCCCCACCCAGTTTATGTTGGTGTATGGGTATAGGGTTGGCCGTAAGGGTTAGTGTCTGGCTAACAGGTATCACTCAGTATTTGCAGGTGACTCTGGTTATCCCAACCTCTCATTGCTACTGACCCCAGTGAGGAATTCCAGGACAAGGGCAGAGGAATGTTACAATGAGGCACATGGGCGAACAAGAAGAATTATAGAGCGAACCTTCGGCCTCCTAAAGGCCAGGTTTCGGTCTCCTCCATCTAACAGGTGGTTCCCTGTACTACTCACCCAAGAAGGTGTGCCAGATCATCGTGGCATGTTGCACAACCTTGCCTTATGTCGCCAGATGCCTTTTCTGCAGGAGGATGAGGCTGGAGATGTGCGTGTAGCAGCGGTGGAGCCTGTGGACAGTGACGAAGATGAGGCAGGGGATGAGGACGTAGACAATAGAACATCAATCATACGACAGTACTTCCAGTGACACACAGGTACGACACTGTAACTTCCCCTTCCATTGCATTTTTGTATTGTAAATTTTCACTGGCAGGCTGATATTCCCACTACCATGGCCACTTACTGTACCCTTTGACATGTCTATTTACAGATATCTGTGCCCCACTCTGGCTCCTGGTGTATATTACTGTACAGTTGAATTGCAATGTCTACAGATTGTTAAATGAATACATAGTTCAATCACTTGACAGACTCAATATTATTTAGAAGGATGTTTATTTATGTGCTAATAAGTGGATGGGGTATTGCTATAGGCTGGGGGGTGGTGGAGGAGAGTCCAGATAAGAGTTCAAGTCTATTTGTATCATAGGTGCATTGTCCAAGGGGGAATAGAAAGTGGAGCAATGGCAGTTGAAGGTGGACAGGGTGACAGAGTGGGACACAAGGGAGACAATCAGGAGAGTCTTATTTCCTGGCGTGGTCTTGGCAATGTTCTCTGGCTTCTGCCTGGATCGCTGGGACCGTTTGCAGGGTGGTTCTCCTTCTGCAGGGGGTGGGGTGCTGGTTGCCTGTTGTTCCTGTCCACTAGCGTCAGTGGAGGTGAAGGGCTGTTCAACATTTTGGCTAGTGTCAGGGGCCAGTTGGTGTGCCACTGCCTCCCTCATGGTGTTGGCCATGTCTGCCAGCACCCCTGCAATGGTGACCAGGGTGGTGTGGATGTCCCTCAGGTCCTCCCTGGTCCCCAGATACTGTCCCTCCTGCAGCCGCTGGGTCTCCTGCAACTTGGCCAGTATCTGGCCCATCGTCTCCTGGGAATGGTGGTATGATCCCAGGAAGTTGGTGAGTGCCTCGTAGAGAGTCGGTTCCCTGGGCCTGTCCTCCCCCTGTCGCACAGCAGTCCTACCAGCTTCCTTGTTGTCCTATGCCTCTGTCCCCTGAATAGTGTGCCCACTGCCACTGACCCCAGGTCCCTGGTTGTCCTGTGTTGGTGGGGTGTCCTGGGGTCCCTGTAGTGGTGGACACACTACTGATTGACTTGTCCTGGGGACAGAGGTATGGGTCCGCTGGGTGGGTCCTTTGGTGGTGTTTCATGAGGGAGGAGGCTCTGTGGTGGTATGGGACTGTGCCTGGGTAACCGACTGTCCTCAGGTCCCTGATGGGCCAGGTTGGTCATCCAAATCCAGGAATCCAGAGCTGCTGTCATCACTGTGGGCCTCTTCCGTGGGGGGACTGGATGTTGCTGGCACCTCCTCTCCAGTGATGTTGTGTGGGGGACCGGTGGGGATGTAAATGCAGTGTTATTGTTTCTGAGTGTTCCATCTTGTGCATGGGTGTGTTGCCCTGAATGGCTGTGATTGCCCTGGCAGCTTAGGCTTGTGTGAGTGGTGATTTGGTTGGATGGGTGATTGTCTCAAGTGTGCATGCTTTGGTGATGGGTGTCAATGCAGGCCTGTGATGGGTGTCCATGCATTGGTGTTGCATGCAGGGCTTGGTAGTGGGAGGGGTGGGTTGTGATGCTGGAGTATATGTGAGGTGGTGGAGTGATGGGAGTGAGGGTGAGGGTGGGGGTATGTGATGTCATGCAGGTAGGGGGGTGATAGTAATAGAGATTTGACTTACCAGAGTCCAGTCCTCCTGCTACTCCTGCCAGGCCCTCAGGATGCAGTATTGCCAAGACTTTCTCCTCCCATATTGTTAGTTGTGGGGGAGGAGGTAGGGATCCACCGCCAGTCCTCTGTACTGCTATCTGGTGCCTTGCAACCACGGAACGCACCTTCCCCGTAGGTCGTTCTACCTCTTCCTGATGTCATCCCTTGTGCTGGGGTGCTGTTTACGATCCTCCACCATAGCTCCATCTTCCTAGCAATGGATGTCTGCTGCACCTGTGATCCGAATAGCTGTGGCTCTACCTGGATGATTTCCTCCACCATGACCCTCAGCTCCTCCTCTGAGAACCTGGGGTGTCTTTGTGGTGCTATGGGTGTAGTGTGACTGGTGTGTGTAAGGGTGTGTGGGGTGATGTGTTGGGGTGTGTGCTGTGAGGTGCGTGGATGGTGTATCGGTGACAGTGTTCTGTGGCTCTGGTTGTGTTGGTGCTCTTGCTGTATCTCTCTCTAGTGGCAATTCTTTTGAGTCATAAAGGTTTGTGGGTAATGTGTGTGTGTGTTTTATAGTAGTGGGGTGTGTGGGTGTGGTGTGTGTAAGTGTGTCAGGTGTGTGTACTTTGAATTGTCCAATGTAGTGTTGTTTTGTTAGTGTGTGTGTATTTTGAGCGTGGCGGTATGTACCACCAATGGTTTACCTCGGTTGAATGTCCGCCGTGGTGATTTGTGGGTCATAATGCTGTGGGCGTAGTTCTGTTGGCGTAACAGTGTGGGTTTTGGTACCACCAGTTTATCACTGACCTTTGGGCTGGCGGACTTGTGTGTGTGTCTGAATAGTGACGGATTGCTATGTGTGTGTCATAATATGGGTAGCGATAAACCGCTGCAGCGGCGGTATGTTGGTGGCAATCATCATGGCAGTAAGCAGGACTTACCACCAATGTCATAATGAGGGCCTTAATCCTGGCGGCATCTGCTGTACAGGGCATCATCTTTTTACATCTGTTGATGATAAGTAGCCCATTCAGTCCATCTTTAAATGCCAAAACAATGTTGAACTGGTTTACAGTAGAATCCCAATGCCTTCATGTTCACAGGCATCTTCAGCTACATAACGTGGGAGAGGGATTGTGTGTGTTTTTATTGGGGTGCTCTGTGAAGAATGCATAGCTGGAACTGGTAAGCTTGCTTTGCCAAACGCTATTGCTGTAAATGTCAACTTTGTTTTGCATACAAAAAAATGCATGGTTTGCTAGCTACTTAAGTGCTTGATAAGATACTTGAAATTTATCCGAAGTGGAGGTCTTTATGACTTCCAAAATAAATGCATTACAGTACTTTGACATTTTATTTTGAATTACTCCAATCAAATGCATCACATGCTCCAGTGTGTGGTTCTGCCCTAAGTTAGCCCATTCTATTTTGCAGCAAGGGTACTGCTTACTTAAAAACAAAAAAATAATAATAAGTGCAGGAACCCCATTTTTAGGTTGAGCACACAAGCACTTTGACCTGTTGTAAGTATTGAGGGTTTTTAACCATGATCATCTCACGCCCATCATTTTCGTTAGTTCCTGGGCTTGCCCTTTAAAAATCACTTTGTCATTGGTAAATGCTTTACATTTGTCCCGCCTTGAGGCTGTTTTCATCATGCTTTGCAGAGTGACCCTGTTACATGGATTATTGCACAAGTGCTGATATACTTCAGCAAGCATGAACTAATTTTTGCTTTTGTCTCTCCCCTTCGTGCTGCATGGCGGCCATGGTGCTCACAGCATAAACAGGAACAGCATAAACTCAGCGGTATTGGAGCACTGTTCACATTGTTCATAGTCACCTAATCAGAGTCATTTCTTGTGGCTCTCCACTTAAAAAAACACTTACAATTGGTAAATGCTCTACATGAAATAGAAATCCTCAAAGCAAAAGTGGCTTTCCCGGCACAGCGGGAGAGCCAATACCACCATATTCACTGCACTCGGGAAACTCGCCTGATAATGCTTTGCAGGGCATTCCTTTTACAAAACATTTGAGCTCATAACTCAGCCTATGGTGGTCCAAGGACAATGGGACCACCACCAAAACTTTCAGCACAATACACTAGGTTAGTGGGGACCCCAAAATAATAACTCCTACCACCATTAAGTGTCTTTTTAAGCGCTCTCATGGCTGGAACTTTTGTTTTTATTTTTACAGCAAGGAATAGCTTGTGTTTTAAGGGCCTTATTTGTAATATTATTGCTGTAGGCCTGCAGTCCCTGAAAATGTGTAATGCACTATGCTCGCTAGGGGCTAAATCTATGGTTACATTCCATTATTTATTGCCATTTTCGTTTTGTGTGGTTTTGCTCTCTAGAAGATAACTATATAGTTACGTGACCATGTTTCGTACAAATGCTATTTTCATTGTGGTGTCCTCTAGGTGGTGCTTTGCAGACATATCAACATACTTAAATATACATGGCACAGAAACTTGCCCAATAATTCTTTGCAGGGCATAACCTTTACAAAACATCTTTACTCATACCTCAGCCTCTGTTGGTTCTAGGACAATGGGACCACCCTCAAAACATTCACCACAACGTGCTCTTTCTGTCATCTCTGGGTCACCACACTATGTTAGTGGGGAATCCAAACTATTAATAACTCTACTGCAATTCATTATCTTTTTAAGCTTTCTTATGGCTGGAACTTTTGTTTTGTAGCTGTGAAAAGTTATGTTTTTGTGGTCCTTGTTTGTAGTATCATTACAATAGGCCTGCTAGCCTTGAAAATGTATAATGTGCTACGTCTTCTAGGAACTACATATATGTTACTCTGTATTATTTTTCCCATTCTTTTTCATGTGGTTATGCTCTGTAAAAGGCTTACTGAATGGTTACCTGTCCATGTTTCTTACAAATGTTATTTTTATTGGGGCGTCCGCTAGCGGCTGTTCTGAGCATTGAAGTCAACATACTATAATATTCACGGCACAAAAACTCGCCCCATAATGCTTTACAAGACATTACTTTTACAAAACATTTTTGCTCATAACTCAGCCTGAGGTGGTCCTAGGAGAATGGGACCACCTTGAAAATGCTCTTTCTGTCTACATCATCTCTGGGTCCCAACTGTAGGTTAGTGGGGTCTCCAAAATAGTAACCCCTCCCACCATTTAGTGTCGTTTCAGCTTTCACATGGCTAGAACTTTTGTTTTACAACTGGGAGAAGTTTTGTTTTAAAGGCCTAGTTTGTAATATCATTGCAAAAATGCTTGCTAGCCCTAAAAATGCCCTCTAAGGGCTAAGTATATGATTACACTGCATTACTTTCTCCTGTTGTTTTCATGGAGTTATGCTCTCTAGGGGCTTACAATATGGTTACATGACCATGTTTCTTACAAATGGTATTTTTGATATGGTGCCCTTTTGGGGCTGTTTGGATCATTACAGTCCAATGCCAAAAGTTTATTTCTGATACGGGGGGTATATGATAATTGTATATGTTTTAATAATCTCTCCTTATTACAATTATGTCCATGATTCAGGCCACTTTAACATTTATTACAATATGACTGTTTGAACACTCTTGATATGTTTGGGTGGTCTTTCCAGTTCATTTCTCCTCTGTAGCTATCTTATGTCTTTTTGCGGGGAATTGTGTTTGCCAACCAGTAACTCTGATGGTGGAGTGGTGAAAGTGGTATTCTATTAGAATTTCCATGACAGGTTCAAATTAGGATGCTAAATGACAACATTTTCATTTTTGGCTGCAGTTAGAGGAAGAAGGTAAATGGAAGTGCTTTAGTTATAAGCAGGGCCACTGGAATTATATGGCAGGAAAAGACAAAATTATGAGGCAGGGTTGACCAATTTATGCAGTGGGAAACGAGGCCTGAACTGAGGCACAGGTTAGTGCATTCCTGGGCCTCCTATACAATAAGATTGGCCTCCCAGACTGAGTCAGAGATGTTGCATGCGCTCCCCCCGGGGCAAACAGTGCCAGAGTTGCAACAGCACTTCCGAGGGTCCGAGCGGAAGGGAACCGCCCGATGGCATGGTGAGACCTGGGTTGGGGCCCGATCTAAGGCCGAATGTTGTGGATGGGAGGCCAGCTGGAGATAGCACCGGCTGAGGCAAAATGATGCCCATATCAGTAAGCTGCAGGTGGTGAATCTGATCCCTGAGAGTTGGTGGCAGGGGGTCGATAGGGATTAGACCTGGAACGCTTTATTCAACTTCCATAAGCTACATGCTAAGAGGGTTGGAGGGCCTCTTCCCCCCCAAATGGATTGAAGTGTACGGGACACGGTGCCTGCTACAGGGGCTGGAGAGCAGTGGTGCCGGATTGGATAAATTGCTGACGTCTCATGACTGAGCCATGACATACCTCAAGGAGCAGAGGAAAATATTGAGGCACTCTGAGAGGCCAACCTGGACATACATATCAGAGCCCCTTGTGAAGCCCTAGCTACACTTGAAGGGAAGCCCTTGTGTTAACGCCCGGTGGCCATCTTTACTGGAATTGCAATATGTACAAGAAAGACCCTTGAGGTTGAGACGGCTGCTCTGAAGTGGGAGGTGTTCACTGATTGGGGCCTGGATGGAGTTGCGCCAGGTGCCTCCAGCAGAGGCTTTGTCTTCTAATCCACAGTCAAACTGGTGGGGAGACCCGTAATGTGGAAAGATAAGGTAGCCCGTTCATGAAGGAACAGACGCGCATGGATCAGTTCACAACGGGCTCCTCATCGACTCGATCTGCAGAGTTGGAGCCTGGGTCTAAGACAATACATGCTGGGGACCTGGCCACAATTCTCCAAGCAATTCAATCATCGTAAGCTGCAGTAGAGACAAAAATTGGAGAGGTCAGAGTTGATGTGGCCTTGGTACATCAGGACCTCCACAATGCAACAGCTAGGCTAACGGATGCAGAGGCTAGACTCTCCAATGTTGAGGACAATGTACGCACTCTTAAAACTCAGGTGTCTAAACTACTGGTATGCACCTCGAAACTGCACCAAAGGGCAGAGAATGCAGAAAAACGACTAATTGGCCTCCCTGAAACCATAGAGCCTGGGTCGCTGGGGAAATGATTCAAGACATGGATGCCATCAGACCGGCTCTCCCAGTGGTTTGCTATTGAAAAAGCACATTTTGCCCTGACGGCCAGACCTCCCCCTGGTTCATCATTGCAACCAGTGATACTTAGGTTCTTCAACTTCTGAGATAGAGATATGGTCTTGCAGGAGGCCCGATCCCAAGGGGTTCTGCGCTGTGGAAACACTAAAGTTCTTCTGTTCCCTGATTACACCAGGGAAGTACAGCAACAGTGCAGGGCCTATACAGAGGTGAACCAGAAATTGCGGGCCATGGAGGTGCTGTACTGTCTGCTCTTCCAGGCTCGGCTCAGAGTGATCTATGCCGATAAATCAAATGTTTTCGATAACCCTACAGTGGTCTGGACTTGGCTCACAGAGGAGTGCTCGCTGACCTCCTCTGATCGTAACTTCTGTGGGAATGGGGAGGCAATGGGTATGGGTCGCTCATCGGTGTGCCCTAAGCCCCAGAGAAAACACACTTGATCCCATAGGGGGAGATCACGCAGGGGGTCAGGGTCTCCTCTGGCTCAATCTCGAAGTGGATACCCTGGGCCTGGACCGAGGGGAGAGGCTGTGGAAATCAATGAAACAGGGGCAGCCAAAGGAACGCTCCCGATGGAACCTATCCCTGACCATACCATGGCCTTCATCTACACAGACTTATCCCAGAGCCCGATGCTGTGATAGACTGGCATGCCTGAATTTGGAAACCGGCAAGTAACTTAATGACTGTATGAGCTTATGTATTTGTCAATATGTGGGGTGTTGACTATTTTGAATCCTATCTAATGGAGGGGTCTGCCAATGCCCGTGGATAACAGAGTTATGATTTTTCATTATAAAACTTCAATAGAGGCAACAGATGCTTCTGGGGAGAAGTATGGGGTGAGGAGGGAGTTGGGAGGTAGGCAAGCATACAGTTTGATATGCACCACTTGGTGATGTACAGTACAGTATAGTTCTTCTATTTTTCCTTTTCCTCCACTACTCTGAACACACACGTCAGTGGGTTTATGGTTGGGGAGATAAGAATGGGAAATTACTTTACTGGTTAGTCTCCCACAGCCATCAATCCTGAATAGTCCCAGAGACAGCAAACGCACAGGGAGAGACAATGACTACTGTACAGAAGGTGGTGGAGGTATTCGCTGATTATTATAGCGAGCTCTACGGGAAGGTGTCAGCTGTTGACCTAACTTATACACCTCAATTTCTGGCAGAAGTCTCACTTTCAACACTACCCGAGATAGAAAGAGACATTTTAGACAAACCCACCTCATGTGCAGAAATAAAAGAAGCAATTTCATCGCTATCCTCAGGGAAAACACCAGGCTTAAATGGCTTCCTATCTGAATACTATAAGGTGTTTCAAGGCAGTCTGACACACCAATTAATGGCCTTGTATAATGAGGTAGACTGTGTAGCTTCCTTCCCAGAAGGACTGGATATGGCCACTATTGTGGTGATTCCCAAAGCTCACCCTCCATCAAGATCATGCACTGACTACAGGCCAATCTCCCTCATCAATAGTAAAGTTAAATTGTTTGCTACTATTCTGGCGACTTATCTTAAGAGGGTGCTACCACTGCTGATCCCTCTGGATCAATGTGGTTTCATGGCTACATGAAGCACATGACACTGTATCCACTGCCTGCACATAGCTCTGAACCAGCGCCACTGCCTGTCCCCTGATCTGGCCCTCCTGTTTATAGATTTTACAAAGGCATTTGATATGGTGGACTGGACATGCCTGCAGTTGGTCCTCCTTCAGATGGGTATGGGACCTAGGTTCCACAGGCTGATTAATGCCCTTTACGTGAACCCTGTGGCCCACGTTCAACTGAATGGCGTTCTCTCCCATGCGTTTGCAGTTCGCAAAAGGACCCGATAAGGGTGCCCGCTCTACCCTCCTCCTTTTGCCCTGGCCATTAAGCCGCTGGCGCAACTGATCAAAGGAGATCCTATTTATTGGGGCTGGCACTGAGGCCACATCCCAGAAGACCCTATAGCATTATACTCCAACGACGTACTATTGTGTATGGTGAATCTTGTTGCCACTGCTCCACGTAGCCTTCATTTACTCCACTGCTCTGCAGAGGCCTCAGGGCTTCATATGAATCCCTCCAAGTCAGTGCTGGTGCCACTGTCGCCCTCACGGGACTGTTATGACTAGCAGGACTTGGTGCCTAACCACAGGTCAAGTTCTAAATACCTGGGCTTTTGGGTAGTGCTAATTCAAGAGCTGACATGGTCCCTTAATTTGGCACCTTAGGCGCATCGGGCCAATGCGGGTTTGATGAAATGGCAAACTCTACCCCTAAATGTGTTGGGCTGGGTAGCAGTATATAAAATAATGACCTTACCACGGCTCTTATATGTATTCCAAAACTTCCCGCTCCCAATTCCACGTTCCTGGTTTCAGATCCTGGACTGAAACCCAACATTGTTTCTCTGGCAAGAGACGAGGCACCGAATTGCACTGGAACATTATCGGAGGGGTATTTATTACGGGGGTGGGTATGACTAACCCATATTTGTACTATTTAGCAACTCAAATACTGATCATTAATGACTGGCTCACTGAGGGATGGGCAGACCCGGAGTACCGCCTGGAGCTGCCCTCAATGGGCTTCCAGCGGATTCTAAACCTGCTATACGGATCCCCGCTTCCTTTGGAGATGTCCCCGGTGACAACCTTGGGTGTCGGGTGTCCCTACGACAATGGAGTGGCACTTTGACCGGTCAAACACCCCTGTGGCAGGGTACTTGGCTGAAAGAATCAGAAGCTCTGGAGGGCTTTAACAAATGGGATGCAACAGGCATATCTCAGCTTGGGGATATTTGGGCGTGTATATGACTGAGGTCTTTCCAAGACTTACAGGCTACCTACCACCTCTCCCACACTCAGTTCAATAAATGTCTGCAGCTCCGTCAGGCCCTCTCTACACACTTAGCACATCAAGGCCCTATTCCTGAGTACAGCCCACTGGAGGCCAAGGTCCTTATGGGAGCCCTCGGAAAGGGCGGGGTATCACAGGTGTATAAGATGCTGATTAACTATGCACCAGGGAACTTGGCCCATGTGAGGACTCGATGGGAACAATGGGTGGGCCCTCTTGAGGAGGAGGATTGGCGAGACGCCTTAATGGCTCTGAGGGAGGTATCCATGTTGTCTAGATTAAGAGTGATACAGCAATATTTCTTGCATGGGGCCTATCTTTCACCCAACAAATTACATAGAGCTGGGGTTCATATTGATTCTAACTGTAAGAGATGTCTAACAACAGCTGCAGACTTTTATCATGTGGTATGGACATGTCCACGCATTGTCTGCTATTGGAATACGTTTATACGTGAGTTTACAAATACAGTGGGATGGGTGGTTCCGTTGTCCCCAGTATTGGTCCTCCTGGGGGCGTGGGAAGGGGTGGACGGTACACGATCAGAACGCAGTTTCGTGGGGACCTTGATGGTGGCGAAAAGGGACATGGCAGCCAAATGGAACTTTCCAAATTCGCCATCCCTCTCACAATAGACATGTGGGGTGGACTACTTCCATGAACAAATGTGGGGACTAAATGATATGAAAATGTGCACATACGCATGTAGCCTTCAATTGATTAGCGATACCAACATCTCTAACCAAAGGGTGAACTCCTAAGGAAGGATTAGTAAGGAGGGGCTGTTATGTTTTCCTTTTTGTATCTGTTGATTCAAAACTCAAAATCAATCAAATGTATTTTAAAAAAACTGAAAAATTGTGCAAGGAAATCTCTTGGATTTCCTTGAGCAATTTTTTCAGCCCCCCTAATGGGGGTCGCCATCCTGGCATACATTATGCCTGGTGCATGCATAATGTGGCGCAAAGGTTTACAGAGTGACGCAATGCAAGCATTGCACCACTTTGTAAATATGGGGCGTTGGAAATGCCACCTTAATGTCACATTTGCGTCAAAATAAATGCTGCAAATGTGGCGCAAGGTGGCGCTAGGGGCTTATAAATATGGCCCTAAATTGAAATGTAGGTAATTAGAAAGCTCAAAATAAAGTAATTGGCTTCATTGCATATTTTCTTTTTAGAATGGATGAGTGTGTACGTGAAAGTGGTGGTTGTGCATGGTAGATTGCATGGTTTCATGCATATTGATATTTGCTACCTCGCACACACTGTCTTTTACCAATCCAAGACAGAGATAACTTGGTTTAGCTGAAATTGAAGAAGGGCTTGGTTGACAGCAGCAGTCTATCAACAGAGGTTTTAGCAACACTGATCGTTTGTCCATTTTGGAAGCATCATTATATAAATGCACTGCAGGGATAATTTCCAGGACACTGGTGGAACCCAGGCTTTAAAAATATGTTGAAATTTTGGTAATTAGAAAGCTTAAAATAAAGACCTTTGCTTTGTTACACATTTGTTAAAAAAATGGGTGAATGTAAGCATGAAAGTGGTGGTTGTGTGTGATAGATTGCATGGTTAGGTGCATGTAGGTGTATGTAGAGGTGTAAAATGTGTGGGTGATGTGAATGTTGTGTAGTTTGTGGTGCAAGTTGTAGTGCATAGTGAGTGTGGAGGAATGTGCAAAGTAATGTTGTGTGGATGATGTAGTCCATATCGGTGTAAAGGTGTAATTTTAGGGTGTAACTACTTTAGTGTGTAGATGGAGAAGGGTGTAGGCTGCATGGGTGTAGGTGGTGTGAGTAATGGAGGGTATTGGCTGTAGGGGCTGTGGGGAATGTCAGTGGTGAAGTATTTTATAGATTATTGGTGGCGGTGTTGGTTGTAGATGGCGTAGAAATCAAGTTGTTTGCTTAAAACGGGTGACGGTGTATGTAGTGTAGGATGGAGATTGTGATTTACAAAATAGGTGATGTGGTTTGTACAGTGGATCTAAATTAGTTTGTGTTACGTGTGTAGTGTGGTATGTACAAACACGTTTTCCCATAGACACAGAATGGGTAAAACCCTTTGCTACATCTGGCCCATAGTGTGTAAGCGTTGTGTAGGTTATTGTTACTTTGTACAGCCCACAGCCTTTTAGAGAAGTGTGGGGTGTAGATGCCGTAGGTTGTCTGGTGACTCTACTATTGTACTCTATCGGTAGGGCGGTTTACGAGATACCGAGAAGCGAAAGAACGCCAAAAGAGTAAAAAAAATAAGAATAAAAATGTATCAAGAAAGCTGAATATTGAGGAATAGATGAGTGGAAGAGATAATTCAAAATTCTTTATTAGCAAGCATACACTAAACTGCTTCAGCCTTTCCTACTACCGTCAGTACTTGATTGAAGCTTAAACTAGCAGTATGTCGAGGTGGATGGTTTAGGTTTATAATTTGTCTGGATACATAGATGTTAGAGGAACTGTTTGAATCAGTCCTAATGTTGTCCCTTGGGGCAGTACATATATATTTAAAAAAACACCAAACTTGGAACATTAGAAAGAAAACTCTGTATTGTTTGAATCATAACATGAAGATATGTGTCTAAATGAAAATGTAAGAGAGCACAATGAATTAAGTCAGTATGCCTTATTATTCAAAAAAGCCTCACTTATGTCTGCTAGAAGAAAAGCGACAATGCCAAGCCAAATCTATGTGCCACGGAGCCTGAACATTAATGAACCCCTCCCAAAATATACCTTGAAATATTACTGGGCTCAGGTGTCTGTGCTTATGTAGCTCTTACTGCAATAAATTATTACAAGAATTATTGACCATTCGCTAAGTAAAATGAAAAGTGCTAAATTTGCACCCTCCAACCAGGTGCAAAGCTTCAGGAAGTGTGTTTGGGGTGTGACACCACCTACCTAAATGCTTTCTTGGCTTGGTAGTTGGCGCTCGGGGACTGAGTGGAGTTTGACATGTCTGCTACTGGTTTTTCTCTGCGTCCTTGGTTCCAATAAGAGGTTTCAACGTGTTGATTTTTTTATCAGAAAATAGTAAGACCCATATTTATACTTTTTTAGCGCCGCATATGTGTCGTTTTTTGACGCAAAATCGGCGCAAACTTTCAAAATACAATTGTATTTTGTAAATTTGTGCCGATTTTGCGTCAAAAAAGACACAAATGCAGCACTAAAAAAAAGTATAAATATGGGCCTAAATCCGCACCCACATGAGAACACCTTGACTGGATGCAAATGTACTACTTTTTGAAATTCACAAACATTGAAAGTGATAGGCTTGGAAAGTCTCAGGTTTTCAGGCGCACTACCGTCAATCAAACACCCACAAGGTGATTCGACAAATGCTTGCAAATAGTTAAACTCCTGGCAATTGCTCACGGTAGCATTTCAATCCATCATTTTTTGGCATTCTAGACAGAGGGCCTGATTTATGATTTGACAGCCAACCTGACTTTAGTCCAATTTTAGATATGTCTGCTAGCCCCACGGACATCCCTATACTATACATAGGCAGAAACCACTTCCATGGAGGTTTTTATCAATTTAGGAAAAACTTGACAGATGTATCCGTCAAACATGATGTATTTTATCTTTCAAAAGAAGCTCTTAAACAAGAGTTTATTTTTGAAAAATAAAAAATGAATGACCCATTGCCCATGCTTTGGGGGCATATTTCTTTTTTTTTTTTAAAGCCACCTGATTGCCCACCCTGTGGATGGATGGTTGAATGGCTTACTTTCAACGGCCCATACTCCGTTGGCCCGTCTGAGGAGTAAGTTTCACACCAAAAGAGTAAATTTTACTTATTTACTGCATCGGTCTGCTCGACTCAAAATCAAACAGACCTTGAGTATGGCAAACGGTACACCTTGCTATTGCGATATCTGCCAAACTCTAAATCAGCCCCAGAGGCCCCCATGCAAAGAATCTATCCCAAACCGTGGTCATCTTACCAATTCACCCTGAGCCCAGTTGGGAAATTTGAGATTGACACTCCCCAAATCTCATTGACTAAGGTACACCCCTGCCTACAACATATATTAACTAAAATAAGGCATAGACATAGAGAGGGCTCGGCGTGCCAGCATCAACTAGTTTGAATTGACCAGCTGGTCGCTGTTTAACCAAGTGAACTGCTGTATTCATTTTTCCATGAAAAAAAAGAAAGTGAATGATAACTTTTATAGAGTATACACATTACTTCAAACAGCAAAAATAAAACAAGCGCTGGCAAAGCCAATAGACGTGGTCTGCATTTTGAGTCCTGGCTAACATACTAAAAATCCTGCTACATTGAAAAAAAAAAAAAAGGTTTCGTTTTGTATACAAATTATCTATGAGACCGACAATTTAATGTGTGATGATTCAGTGTAATTTTGAATTGTAAAATATGTAGTGTTTTGCAATAAAGCACTCCGTAAAAGGTGGAATAATACACCAAACAAACAGTAACAAGTAGTGAGGGACAATATTTCCCTGGGCAGAGCCAAAACTCTATGGCCCATATTTATACTTTGTTTGCACCGCATTTATGTTATCTTTTGATGCGAAAGCGGCGCAAACCTACAAAATATAATTGTGTTTTGTAGGTTTGCGCCACTCATGCGTCAAAAAATTACGCAAATGCGGTGCAAGAAAAGTATAACTATGGGCCAATATATATTACAAAGAACTGCTAGCAACAGGTGGTGCAGACAGATGCACTCTCGGTCCTAAAATCATTTACAGAAGTAATCTCAAGGAGTGCATGTATGTTTAGAAGAAATATCTGTGTACTTAAGCCCATATTTATACGTTTTTAGCATCTCATTTGTGCCGCTTTTTAACGCAAAAGCGGCACAAATGTACAAAATACAATGACGCAAATGCAGCACTAAAAAGTATAAATGTGGGCCTTACTGTATTGCATTTTATGTGAATGTATTGCTGAATGCAGGTACATGGTTTTGAACCTCAACATCTTTATCCAAGCGGAAACACAGCATGTACGTAGGACACAGGCTACCATCAAAGTTAGGGACATTAAATCCATCATGACTGTTTGACCAAACATGGGGTGAAGTGAAGTTCTCCTTCCACGCACAGATATCTCACAGTTATTGTGGGATAAGTGTGCGTTGGGAGACGAATCGATCTGCCCACCCCGGCAACAGACTCCTACTCAAAATAAGTAATATTCATAGTAACCTCGCTCAAGCAGCAATAGGCATCCCATAGCTTCCAGAGAACTAAGGGCCTGATTTATTGTTAGGTAGAGAGTTACTCTATGACAAACATAACGGGCATCCTATCAAGTGCCATAGAATATAGTTCACACGCATTAATGGGGACAGGATATGGGGCACGTTTGTGATGGAGTAATCCGTCAGGCCCTCAGTCAAAAGAAACCAAAGGCACACTACACTCAGACTCACTCCACTTTTACCATCCCACTATTTTCTTACATTTCCTGGCCATCTTCTGCCATCCTCAGATGCATTATGATGATCTGCCACCCACACGTCCTTCCCTTTTCATTTCTTCATTGTGATCCTCCTCTCGCCATCACACCTCTTCTTGTCCCCTGTTCCATTCTGTTCTTCTCTATCCTCGTTGACATCTTCATCTCCCAGCTCCTGCCTCACTCGCTTCTGCACTGTGACCTCAGGCTCAATGTTCTACAATCATAACTTCCTAACACACAGGACTTTCAAGGCGGATAATAATTCGACCCAGTGTCAGAATTTCAGGGAAGTGGTGGGGTGACATGGTGTTCGATTTAAAGGGTCAGATTTATCTTTGTTGGTGTCCCTTTTGAATCATTTGTGTAACACATGATTTGAATGCTGTCTGGGATTCGTTCCGACAACCTTCCCATACATAAGGTGACTGGGGATGTCTGTGTATTTTTCTACAATAATCTGCTTCTGTAAATTGAAGCGCTGCATTGATTACCACCATAAAGCACATTTAAGTCCGTGATAACGGGAGTCAATTGACAACTGAATAGTGACTAATGGGTGTCGATTGTTCCTGTTACTAAGTGGACAACTGATAAATCTCTGATAAGCAAAAATGCATAATTGACAATGCTGACGGTTTCAGGGGCCATTCCAGGTAACTGACGTCTCCTCTGATCTAGCTCTTTGGTGTTCAGATAATGCAGATCTTTTTGCTGCATCGTAGCGGATTCTCAGATACTTTTTCGAGACAGGTGAAGCACCTTCTGCTGGCTCTCTGCGCTCTTTGCTAATGCTGAGCATTTGCACATTCATTAATCACTTCATCTCAAATACACAGATAACACAAATGTAAAAAGTTTTTATTTTATAGCCTCTCAGGCAGGCATTAAACAATTCAATGCTTGTGCTTAGAAAAAAGGATCCATAGGAAGGGAAGTTGGTATTGATAGTAACAGCAGCTACTCAGTGACAGTCACATCCTGGAAAGTGGATCAAACAGGCAAACAAGCGAACCAACACACCTCATATTAGCCCAGGAGCAGGAAATGCCCACCAGGACCAGTGAATAGTCCACAAGGGCGCGAGAGGTAGGGGCAGAGGGATATTGCCACAAAGAGAAGAAAATTCCAGTGAGAGCATGTCAGATATATGCCAAAGGGCTCTAAAAAGGGAGCCTACTTGGAGCTGGGCTACAGTGAGATTCAGGGGGTGCGAATCTCAAATTTCCCAACTAGTGTGTCAATCATTCTTTATTCGGCATCACCCACTCCTCCAGTCATGAGAGGATCACTCTACCTAGAATTTTAGTGGTGGAATCTATAAGGGAAATAGGCCTATAGTACGTTGGATCTTGAATTTCCCAACTAAAAAAGCAGTGGACTGCAGGGAAGATAGGGTAAGATGACCAAGGTTCAGGATGGACTGTTTACATGAGGAATAGGGTCAATACTGATTTGCATTAAGGTGGCATATGTCTAAAGTGTCAATGTGAGTGAAAAATGATGGGATGGAATGCTACCCCAAGCGACTGCAACTGGTTAGACTGTTTGCAAGCATTCATCTAACCACTGTTTGGGTGTATAATTGCCAGAAGTAGGCCTGGAAAACTGAGACTGGCAGAGCTTTCTCAGCCTACTACTGCCAATGTTTGTGAATTTTAAAAAGTAGTACATTAGTACCCATCCATTTTATAGGTGCAGAATTACTACTTTTTTGGTAACCAAGTCACTATGCATATTTAAGATCGCAACCCAAAAAATGAACAAGGTAAACCTCTTAATGCAATGAGAATAATGGGAAAACCCCACATCGACATAGCAGACCTGACTTAGGGCCCTCAGGCCCAACTAGTCATGCATTTGAGGGGTGTCACACCTCAAGCACCCCGCTGAAACTATCCCCCTGCCAGTCCTACCTGGGGCTGGTAGTTCTCCCTGGGAACTCATGACTACAGTCACACACAACATAACAGCCAAGAGTTTCTGCCTTGGGATCACTTTTCTAATTGTATGTTTACTGCACGCACCCGTCTTCATTTCTGCCACAACAAGCCTTTGATGGTAGGATTGTCAAATTGGTGCATGTGGATAGGGCTCCATGTTTCTAGTTCTCACCTTTTATGAATCATGTTATCAAGTGACTGACAGCTCGAGTTGCAAAAACAGGAGAGTGCACAGGCAAATTAATAGTGGGCTGAGCCAGAGCCGAGCCATGAGTCTAGCTTAGCTCCAGCAGTCCATGCAGGAGCTGGATCATTTGGCATGTGGACCGTACAGCAAACATAATGAAAAATATGAAAAGGTTTATTTCTTTAACATGCAGAAGTGCAGCACTTTAGTACATCAGATAGTGTCACTGCACAGGCAGACGTTTATTAAAAGTGATATTTTTTAGAAACACTCATGGGTCTCACTCAAACTACAATGCCATTAGTAAACTAAGTCAGAAGTCATGTAAACCCTAAAGCCCATATTTATACTTTTTTTAGCGCCGCATTTGCGCCGCTTTTTCACGCTAATGAGGCGCTAAAAAAGTATAAATATGGGCCTAAATGTGCTCTAGATTCTTATGATAGTTGGAGCAACATTACAGTCTATTAATTCAAATTTGCGCTATTTTTACAGTGCACATCCTGAACTTAAAATTTTAAAGTGCGCTCATATGTGTTAATAAAGAAAAAGTGGTATCTATGGAATGAAATATGTTCCTAGGATCATACAGTTTGGACAAGCAGAGAAGTCTGTATTGATTTCAGGTTATATGGTTTTGCATTTTGAATTTAGCTCACAGATGGGTATCTTTGTCTCTCTTTTTTCTCTCTTTATCTCTCTCTCTCCTGTTTACATGAAAGGTCACTGTTTTTTCTTTCAATCTTGGCTCACAATGAAAAAAACTGAAAAAGGGATAGCATACTCAACTCAGGGCCCGCAGACCCAACTACCAAGCCTAGAATGCAGTTAATTGGGGGAGGGTGTCACACCCCAAAATAACCCCTCCTCCCTACCCTGAATTTATGCCCCTGCTTAGAGTTATGGTGTCACCTGTTGGTGCAGAAGAGCTGGTGCAAATTTGCTGGATGCATTCTGGCACTTGCTGGAGATTCGTAAGGTGAGGAATCTTCCGTAAAATGAATCATTACAAGATGGGGGACTTTTCAGGTTTGTCAATTACTAATTAGCATAATGATTACATCATTAGAAATGGCAAAATGTTAACTCTGCCCTTGTGATGTCATCACTGGAAATTGCATCACATGTGACTTCAAGAAGAATTCCTCCAATCTGCAGACCTGGTACATGCTGTGGAAGATAATGGCTGCTGACTGATATATTTCTAACAACAGTTGCTGATGTCTATTTAAAGGGTCGGTGAAATATTCAGATTCATTTCTGAATATGAAAACTTCACCTGTAAATTTCTGCCTGCTCAACGAGAGGAAAACATTTCAGCACAGTTGCTTTTAGGCCCACAGTGCCTTAATGATAATTCCATTAATGTAAAAGCATTGTCCAGACTGCCGACAGTGCTCTTGAAAGCAACTTTCCCAGCAAGGAGGCCTGTGTGAAGTGCCTGTCTGCAGGGTCTCCTCGTCCTCTACTATGCAAGTGTCATGTAGAGGTTTTTCTGCTGGGGAACTTGCTTCAATGCACTGTAAGGGGGCAGACAGTGTAATTAACTTAATGTAATTACCATGTAGGTAATTACATTGTCCGACCCATGACAGTGCAGGATGGCACAGGGATTTCTCATTTTGTGCACTCCTCACTGTGCAGCTCAAGGAACTGGCATTCTGCCTCCAAACTGTCTTTTAGGAATGGCTTTAACCAAGACCTTTAGATTTCACTAAAATAACATGTATGATATACTTACTTCCAGGGACTTTCCGCCCCCTCTCTTCACCCACTGGTCTTTCGTTGTGCCAGTCCAATTTTGCTTCTGCCCACTACAACATACAGCACGTGGCAGTGAATCAGCCTACTTAGGTCTCTGATTAACGTCACTTTGAGTTACTGCATTTTGCTCTTTCACAAGGAGCACATTCACATACAGGGATTTCCCTTTAGTCTCGGTGTTGCCTCATGTGATAGCAGGGCACATTTGAAGTGAGCACAGGGCGCATTCCATCTTTATCAGTTCCTGTCTGCTACCAATAATATTATAAACCTCTTTTGAAGTCAACTGCTGCTGTTTCATAGCATACAATATTGTGCTTCTAGACTCTGTTTTACCAGTGGTAATTTGGTAAACTTTGCTCAGGAAGACAGCCACACTTTCCCTCCTTCTTTCCTTTTTTATTTCAATCTTTCTTTTTTTTTTTCTTTTGTCCTTTTTGAAGTTCGAGCCTGCGAGTGAATGCACTAGCATGTCTTGCTTGTGAGACTCTGCTGTGTACAGTTAAGGGCTTGGGGTCCCCTGTCGCTCACCACTTGTTGGTCTTCTTTACAGCATCGTAATTTGTCAAGGCACGCCTGCCATCATTTCCGTTATTCTGTGTGGGGCAGGGACGAAGTACTGATTGATTCAACTTAATTAGTGCCCGCCTCCTGCTCCCAACATGACCAAGGTACTATTTTGTTCTTTTTAGCTTCTAGTGTCCTGCAAACAGAAGGCTTGTGACTGGCACAAAGGTGCCCAGCAGGACAAACAAAATTGCAAGGTTTTATTTTCTGAAGCTAACTTTCTTTTATTTTGCCAACGCATCTTTTCTCACTTTCCACCTATGTTTTCTTTTGTTTTTGCTCATGGGCGCCCTTCTCAAAAGATGACAATTAACTTGTTAGAAATATTGTAAAGCAGCAGTGTTTCTTTATTATGTGTAATCTCTGAAATGATGCTTTAACACATAATCGTGCAGTACACCCAACCCATCCCACTTCTATCCGTCCCACTATAATCCACCCCAATCCAACCTATTTTACCCCACAACAATCCCACCACCCCAATCCAATTCACTCCAACCCACCCCACTTCAATCCCCCAACCCACCCCAATCTAATCTGCCCCACTCCAATTCACCCCACTCAAATCAAAAACAATCTGCACCCCTCCAGAACAATCTGCCTCACTCAAATCCAAAACAATATGTACCACTCCCATCCAAAACAATCTGTCCCACTCAAATCTGCTCCACCACAATCTAAAACAATCTGCTCCTCTCCAATCTGCCTCACTCTAGTCCAAAACAATCTGTCCCACTGTAATCTGCTGCAATGCAATCCAACATAATCTGCCCCACTCTGATCCAAAAGAATCTGCCCCACTCCACTCTACCCCACTCAATCCAAAACAATCTGCCACACTTCAATCCAAGACAGACTGCCACACTTCAATCCAGTCCAATCTGCCCCACTTTATTCCAAACCAACCTACTGCACTCCAACCTGCCCCACGTCAATCCCAACCAACCCACTCCAATACAAAACAATCTGCCCCACTCCAATCCATCCACCCTCAATGCACCCCAATCAACCCCACTCCATCCAAACTCACCCCACTCCACCACAATCCACCCCACTACACCTCAGTCATCCCCACAAAAATCCAATCCACCCCAATCCAGCCCAGTCCAACCTACCCCACTCCAATCCAATATGCCTCACCCCAATCCACCCCACTCCAGTCCAATCCAAGCCACCCCACTCCAGTCCAATCCACCCTCCTCCAATCCAACCCACACCATTCAAATCATCCCACCCACTTGTCTTCCCACCCCAATCCAACCCACGCTACTCCAATCCAACCTACCCCACCCCACTCCAATCCTAACCACCCCACTACAATCCTATCCACCCAACTCAAATCAGGTCCACCACTACCCAATTCACCTCTCTCCAATCCAAACTACCGCACTCACTAGTCAGTCATATCCACCACACTCCAAACCACCTTAATTTATCCCACTTTAATCCAGTACACCCCTCTTCAATCAATGTACCCCACACCAATCCAGTCCATCCCACCCCAATCCAATCCACCCTACTTCAGTCCAATCCACCCCACCCAATCCAATCCACCCCACTCCAGTCCAATGCACCATAATCCACTCCACTCTAATCCAACCTAACCCAATCCACCCCACCCCACCCCAATCTAGTTCACCCAATCCAATCCACCACAATCAATCCAATCCACCCCACTACGCCCTAATTCACCCCCATGCAATCCAATCCACCCCACTCAATTCAATCCAACTCACTCCACTCTACCCCAATCCGATACACCCTAATTCAATACACCCCACTCCGGTGCATCCCAGTCCAGTCCACACCATTGCAGTCCAATTCACCCAACACCAATCAAATACACCTCACCTCAATGCAATCCACCCCAGTCCAATCCATCCCAGTCCAGTCCAAACCACCCCACCCCAATACAATCAACCCCACTCCAATCCACCCCACTGTACCCCAATCCACCATACCCCATTCCAGTTCAGTCCACCACACTCCAATCCAGTCCATCCAGCCTACCCCAGGCCAATCCAGTCCACTCCAATACAATCCTCTTCAATCCACCCCACAACAATCCACTCCAGCCCAATCCAACCACCCCATCGTGGTTCAGTCCCTCCACTCCAATCCAATCCATCCACTACACAACACTACAATCCACACCACCTCCATGCAATCCACCCCACCCCAATCCACCCCAGTCCAATCCACTGCATTCCAATCCACTGCAATCCAATCCAACACACCCCACCCCAATTCAACCTACCCTGCCCAACCCCACTCCAATCCAGTCCACCCCTCTTCAATACACCAGATCCCATTCCAATCCACCCACTCATTCCAATCCACCACACTCTACTCTAGTCCACCCACTCTATCCCAATCCAATCCTAGTTTAGTCCACCCCATTCCAGTCCATCCAGCACACCCCACTCCAATCCAGTCCAGCCACTACACAACACTTCAATCCACACCACCTCCATGCAATCCACCCCACCCCACTCCAATCCACCCCACCCCACTCCAATCCACCCCAGTCCAATCCACTGCAATCCAATCCACTGCAATCCAATCCAACACACCCCACTCCAATTCAATTTACCCTGCCCAACCCCACTCCAATCCAGTCCACCCCTCTTCAATACACGAGATCCCACTCCAATCCACCCACTCATTCCAAACCACCACACTCTACTCTAGTCCACCCACTCTATCCCAATCCAATCCTAGTTTAGTCCACCCCATTCCAATCCATCCAGTACACCCCACTCCAATCCAGTCCAGCCTACCCCAATCCAATCCTGCCCACCCCAATCCAATCCACCCCACTCCTGTCCACTCCACCCACTCCAATTTAATCCACCCCACTCGAGTCCAATCTAATTTAACTCACTCCAGTCCAATCTAATCCACCTAACTCCAGTCCAAGATAACCCAGCCCACGCTATTCCAATCAACTGCCCCCCAATCCAATCCACCCCACCCCTATCACCCATGTCCAAACCACCCACCCAGTCCAATCCACCCCACTTGAATCCATCCCAATCCTATCCACCTCACCCCATTTCAGTCCACCCCAGTCTAATCCACCCCACACCAATCCATCCCACTCCACTCAATCCTCCCCACTGTACCCTTATAAGAATCCACCTCATTCTACTCGAATCCAACCTTCAAACCACTCCAACCCATTCTACCCTATTCCACCCCATCCACTCCACTCTGTGACACTCTCTGCCACTGAACCCTACTCCACTCTACTCAATCGTACGGTCCTCTAACCCTCCTACTCCACTCTACACCATTCAAACAAATCCATTCTATGACACTCCACTCCCCCACTCCACTCAACCTCTCTACGCCACTAACTTTAAGCCATGCTCAACAGGAACCACACTGGTGTTCAACATGGCAAAACACATTGCAAAAGCCAATAGCTCTCATATAGGCAAGACCTAATGGCTTTGCCAATGCTTGTTCCTTTTTCCTTTCTCTTTTTTCTTCTTCCCCTATTTTTATCTTCTTTCTTGACTTTTCTTTCTTTTTTAACTTCTTTTATTCTTTCTTTTTTGCCCTCTTTTCTTTTTCATTCCTTCTCCCCTTTTTCTCCCTCTCCTTCTTTTTCATTATTTCTTTTTTGTTTTCGTTCATTGTTTCTTTCATTTTTGTCTACTTTGCTTTTCATTTTCTTTCTTTCTTTCTTATTCTTCCTTTCTTTCTTGACTTCTTTCCTGATTTCTCTCCTTCTTTAATTCCATTCTTGTTGGGTTTATTCCTTTTTCTCTCCTACTTTCCTTTACCTTTTGCCCCTTTACCTTCCTCCTTTCTTATTGCCTTTTTTCTTTCATTTTTACCTTTTTCTTTCCCTTTCCTTTTTTATTTGTTTTCGCCTTTCTTTTTTGCCTTTTCTTTTTCCTTTTCTTCTTTCTATTCTTTTATTTTGCCTTCTTCCCATCGTTCTTCCCTTCATTTTTTCTTTCTGTTTTGCCTTGTCTGTTTGTTTCTTTTTTCTTTAATTTTTCCTTCTTTGATTCTTGCTTGCCTTCTTTGCATTTTTCTTTTCTTCTTTCGTGCCTTCTTTATTTCTTTATTTATTATTTCCTTCTTTCTGCCTTCTTTCTTCCTTTCTTTCCTCCCTTATTCTCTCCTTTCTTCTGTCTTTCCTTTTTTCTTTCATTCTTTCTTTTTGTCCTCTTTCCTTCTTTCTGTCTTGCTCATTTGCTTTCATTCTTTATTTTTTCTTGTCTTATTTTGTTTCCCTTTCCTTCTTTTTGCTTTCATTTCTTCTTTCATTCTTCCCTCCTTTCTTCCTTTTTGCCTTCCTTCTTTGCCTCTCTCCTTTCCTTCCTTTTTGCCAATACTTATTTTTTCTCTGCCTTACTTCCTTTTTTCCTTCATTACTTTTATCCTTTCTTTCTGTCCTTCTTTATCAAAGGCGAGGATAGCAGTCAATGACAGACCGATGGTCTTTTTGGGACTGTGTTTGCCAAGAATAGTTACTAATAGGTGTTTTCAGCCAGGCTTTATCCATTAGTCTTTGATTGTGTCATTCACATTTTTCTTCCACCCACTCCAGAATGCATCAAGGTGCAATGTTAGCCCACTTCAACCATTGTCTGACTTCACTAGGAGTTATGGCATGCTGCCCCTTCACAAAGAACACACCCACACTCACAGTACTTCCCTTCAGTGCCTAGTGTAGCATGGTAATGTGTCCTTTTTGAGACCAGAAAAAAGGTTTTGCCTCTAGCCATTGAGTTTTTTTTTAAGATATAATGAGGGCCTAGCAGTTTCACAAACGATAATGTTTTGCAAAAAATCACAAGAAAACAAAACAAGAATTGGCAAAAGGCTGGAGGCCACACCAGACTTATTGACATTGTCAATGCTTGTTTTTCATTTTGGCCGGTGGATGTGAAATCAGCTGAAAAAAAAGAATTGAGTGAACTTTTGCATTCACGTAGCTTGGATTACAAAATACTCACCCCTGGTTTATTTTAGAGAAACAATAAATCATCAGGCACGAAAGAAACTGGGGGTTTAGCATTTTTCTAAAAATGAGAAAAAAAGGAAAATAAGTTTGCATCATGTTCTCAGAGTAACCTCACCCAAAACAACAATAGGCATCCTATCGCTTCCAGAGAACTAAGGGCCTGATTTAGTGTTAGGCAGAGAGTTACTCCATCACAAACAAAACAGGTATCCCATCAATCAATCAATCAATCAATCAATCTATCAAAGAGATTTGTAAAGCGCTACTCACCCGTGAGGGTCTCAAGGCGCTGGGGGAAGGGGGGAGGAGGTGGGGTGGGCCAGGGAAGGTCACTGATCGAACAGCCAAGTCTTGAGGTTCCTTCTGAAGACTAGTAGGTCTTTGGGTCTTTGGTTTTGCGAAGGTCGATGGGGAGGGAGTTCCAGGTTTTGGGGGCGAGGTAGGAGAAAGACCTGCCTCCTGTGGTGGTGTGCAGGATGCGGGGGACTGTGGCTAGGGCGAGGTCGGCTGATCGGAGGTTGCGTGTGGGAGTGTGGAAGTTTACTTTCAATGAGGTAGGTTGGGCCGGTGTTGTGGAGGGATTTGTGTGCGTGGATGAGGATCTTGAATGTGATTCTCTTGTCTATGGGGAGCCAGTGTAGGGATTTGAGTTGTGGTGAGATTTGTCCGTGTCGGGGGAGGCCAAGGACGAGGCGCGCGGCTGTCTGCCTTTCTACAAGTGCAGTAGGGTATAGTTCACTCATATTGAGGGAGACGGGATATCTGTCACGTTTGTGAGGGAATGAACCGTCCTCCAAACTCTAAATGAGGCCTCAGTCAAAAGAAACCAAAGGCAAACTATACTCAGACTCACTCTACTTTTACCATCTCACTAACATACTCAATGCGTCCCAATCATCTCCTCTCTTCATCCTGTCTCCTCTCCTTACCTTTCTTCCATTATTAATTTCCTCTTTTCCTCACATTTTATCTGAACCTCAGCTATTTTTTTTACATTTCCTGCCCATCTTCAGCCATCCTCCAATGCATTATGATTATCTGCACCTACACTTCTTTCTCTTTTCATTTCTTCATTGCGATCCTCCTTTCTCCACCACACCTCATCTTGTCCCCTGTTCCATTCTGTTTTTCTCTAACCTCGTTGACATCTTCAGTTCCTGCCTCACTCACTTTATGCACTGCGACCTCTGGCCAAATGAGAAAAATGAAATGCACAAGTATGAAAACCTCCCTTCCCCTTATAAATCTGAGATCTCTTCATTGCATTGCAGCGACCCTAAGACATAAACTAAGATAAATCAAGGGCATGAAAAGCCCAATTCTCATCCTCTGTGTTAGTGCCATTGTGATGGGGAGAGAAGTCCACATGCACATTGTGTAGTTTATGCATAGGCCTAGTCCTATCAAAATGACTGCAAGCCCAGATCCAGTTTTTGTGCTAGAAGACTGTATGTGCATCTGTCCACAGCATTCTGGAAAACATCAATGACTTGACATCCAGGGGTGTAGCTGGAGGGAACTTGATTGCAGAAGTGTGTGCTTCTTGAGTGTCACTAGTAAGTGGAACAAGGGTAACCACTGGGCATTTAGCAGCGGGTCTAAGACTATTCAAGGTTCAAATCGGATATGCATACAGGGAACATGTGCACTGAAAGAGGTTCTTGCACAATGACTTGCTGCAATTGCCCCATGGCATGGCTTGGCCTCACTCCAGAGCACGAGATTAAATAGCACGACGCCGCTGAAGGTCGCACAACTACGGAGGAAGAATAAAAGCAGTGTTAGACAACCAGCTCCACCATTATGATCTCTCACTGGCTGGGTACTTCGGTTAGGAGCTGCCAGTGAGGTGCTGGGGTTATGTGCTTCTCAGTGTCAGACAGCCTCTATTATGCTGTTGTCTGGATAGTTTGTACATTTTCTCAAAATTCTTAGCTACTCCCCACTTATGAGTATAAACTTACTCAAAAGTGTAAAACTGAAAAAGGGCTTGGATTCATTAAAAGTTTATTAAAGTTTAAGAAAGGTATTTTAAATGTGTGTATGTTAAAGTTTAATAATGTAAAATGATTGTATATGTTTTTACACAAAATACTTTTTCAAAACTTATTACCGAACTACTAATATTAAATAGATTTTTAATAAATGTAAATATATTACATTACAATAGTTCTTTTTTTTTTAAATAAATCCACCTAATGTATCTATATTTGCTGTGCACTAAAACTTTGGGTTTGACAGCAGCCTGGGTACTTGTGGCAATACAACATTTAAAGTTCCTATCAAAAATGTCTTTGAACCCTTGTCTTCCCTGGATAGTCAAGACTGACGGTGTCAGGAACGGTCCCTGGATGTCCCCGGTTCCCCTGTTGGTAAGAGAGGCATTCAGCGAGTCCTTGTCATTGTTCCATCTTCTGCTTATAGACCTGTCCATACAGTCAACACTTCTAGTTGCAATGCTGATTTGGTGGACCCCAAGTCCCCGGAATCTGTTGCCCTTAGTCCTTTTTCAGTAGTGGAAAACCAGCAGGATGAACCAGGTGTCATGGCGCTGGTTCAGCTGAATTTTCCCCAAAGCAGCTAACACTTCTCTAACAGCCTTGCCTGCCCTAGTGGAAATATTGCCACTATCTTCTGAGACCATATCACCATTTATAGTCTGAAACATACTACCATAGAATATTGTCAGTCTTAATTCCAAACGGCAAGACCGGGATAGGGGGATCTTTATTGACTCATTTGACATCAGTATGCTTCAGGAAACTTGGGCCCGTATTTATACTTTTTGACGCAAAACTGCGCTAACGCAGTTTTGCGTCAAAAAAATTAGCGCCGGCTAACACCATTCTGAAGCACCATGCGGGCGCCGTATTTAATCAATGACGTTAGCCGGCGTTAGCCGCCGGCGCTGCCTGGTGTGCGTGGAAAAAAACGACGTACACCAGGCAGCGCCGGCGTAGGGGGATATGGAGCTTGGGCGTCAAAAAATGGGGCAAGTCAGGCTGAGGCAAATTTTTCGCCTCAACCCGATTTGCGTCATTTTTTGTAACTCCCAACCCCCATAGAAATGACTCCTGTCTTAGCAAAGACAGGAGTCATGCCCCCTTGTCCAATGGCCATGCCCAGGGGACTTCTGTCCCCTGGGCATGGTCATTGGGCATAGTGGCATGTAGGGGGGCACAAATCAGGCCCCCCTATGCCACAAAAAAAAAAAATAAAAAATACTTATCGGAACTTACCTTAATGTACCTGGGATGGGTCCCTCCAGCCTTGGGTGTCCTCCTGGGGTGGGCAAGGGTGACAGGGGGTGTCCCTGGGGGCATGGGAGGGCACCTCTGGGCTCCTTCAGAGCCCACAGGTCCCTTAACGCCTGCCTTTTCCAGGCTCTAAAAAACGGCGCAAAAGCGGCCGTACGTCATTTTTTTTGACCCGCCCACTCCCGGGCGTCATTTTTGCCCGGGAGTATAAATACCACGCACATGCCTCAGAGTCATTTTTTTAGACGGGAACGCCTACCTTGCATATCATTAACGCAAGGAAGGTGTTCACGCTAAAAAATGACGCAAACTCCATGAACTTTGACGCTAGACGCGTCTAACGCCAAAGTATAAATATGGAGTTAGTTTTGCGTCGAATTTGCGTCGAAAAAAACGACGCAAATTCGGCGCAAACGGAGTATAAATATGCCCCTTGGTGTGTCGAGCCAGTTCACAGATCTGGGTTTATCACTTTTTTTTGCCCAGCCATCTCTGTTGGAGGGGTCAGCCAGCAGACGTCCTAACTATGTGGATGTAAAACTTGCTAGCCCTTATTATTACGAGGCTTGATGTAAATTCGTGAGATGTGATGGGGTGTCCCTTGCTGGGGGAAGGTCTTTCTGTTATATTTTCAATGTTTTATAGCACGCCAGGTAGGGCCAATATGTTATCTAGTTCCCTGCACACCCCAGAAAATGTTATAGACTCCCTACCACAGTTTGACAGGGTAATCATTGCTGGCAATTTTAAGGTCCTGCACCTAGGTCTCCTTACTGCCACTCTCCTATCTGAGGCCCACTGCTGCCCTTGCTGCCCTCTGTGGCCTTTCTTGTACATTATTCTACTTCACTGTCTTGTCTACTTTGTTTTGTTCTCCGTTTTGTCTACGTTTCTGTGCAGGGGAGGCTCCTCCATAAGGGCGGAGAAGCGTCGCCCCAACCAGCAGCAGCTGCTGCTGCAAACATTTTGCTAAAAATGATAGTAAACTATGTTTACTATAATTTTTAGAAAAAGGGGCCAGGCCACAGGCTCTTATGAGCACTGAGGAGGAGTGCAAAGCACATCCCCTCACTGAGCATGTCTGTTTGGCCGGCCGTCTCGGGCCGGCCAAACACACTTGCACAATAGGGTCTCTCCACCCCAGCAACTGTGTTGCTGGGCTGGAGAGAGCCTGTACAGGCTCCCAGTCTGCCTAAAAGCTCCCTGGCTGGGTGCTACCAGCCAATCCTGGCACTGCTCTGAGCAGTGTCAGGACTGGCCGCAGGGCGGGCTGAGAGCCTGTGTCTGCAGCCTGCCTGCAGGAGAGGAGAAGCGTGGTGATTACAGAGGCGGCCACGACATTTCAGATAAGGTTCTTTTTATTAATCACCCTCCCCGTGCGTCGCCCTGCGCCCCCCAGGAGCGAGCTGCTCCTGTTTCTGTGCCTATCTTGTCTCCATTGTACTTAGTTTTGTGTTTCATTCTGTCTAAGTCTTTGTGCCCGTCTTGTCTGCATTGTACTTTGTTTTTGTGCTTCGGATGGCCTAGTTCTGTGCTCCCTGTCTGCATTCTGCCTCACTTTGTGTAGCTCTGTGCCTGTCAAGCTCCGCCTTGTGCCTCATCTAGTTGTGTGATGCTTTTTTTAATTGCACCCCTACCCCGATGCATTTTCCTGCTGTTTTCCTGCCCCAACCCACCCACCCCCTTCCTCTGATCCATGACGGTCGCTGCATGGTCCCACTGAGCAGGTCCTGCACCTATCTCTCCTTGTTGCCACTCACCCCTCTGAGCATTACTTGCTGCCCTTGCTGCCCTCGGTGCCCTGCCTTGTACATTATTTTACTTCACTCTCTCTAAGTCTCTGTTCACATCTTGTCTGCTTTGTACTTCGTTTTGTGCTCTGTTTTGTCCAAGTTCCGGTGCCTGCCATGTCAGCATTGTTCTTCGTTGTGTGCATCGTTCTAAGTCTCTGTGCCCATCTTGTCTGCATTCTACTTCGTTTTTGTGCTTTGTGTGGCCTAGTTCTGTGCCCACTTTCTGCATTCTGCCTCGCTTTGTCTAGTTCTATGCCTGTCAAGCTCAACCTTGCGACTCATTGTCTATTTTTGTGCTGCTGTTTTTTCTTGTGCCCCTGATGCATTTTCCCACAGTTTTCTTTATCCCAGACCCCTCGGCCAACCCCTCCCTGAGAGCCACACCCTCCCCATGACCTATTTAATGGTGGTCGCTGTGTGAACGCACAGTGGGCCCACATAGCAGGCATGCCACTGGTACACTCAAGGCACTCCAAAGGCAAGCCCATCTGAGCCCGTCCGCACCTGGACTGCACCGAGTGCCAGGACCACCGGTTCTGCTGCTGGGCACCAGTATTCCCCTGACGACATTCACAATTTCATGCCGAAAATCCACAACACTAACTGCTGCATCACCTCAACTTGGACCACTAAAGGCCCCTTCTCCTGCCACAACTGCCACTCATGCGACATAGGGGCCTCCAACACCATCACAAATTGGACTCCCGGCAACAAACCTCAACTCCACTGCACACTACTCAACACCCAAACCCTCTACAAACATGCCATTGAAATTTGAAACACCATCACCTTCCTCCCACCTAACATAATGTTCATCATTAAATAATGGCTCACCCCCGCATCTACACTAGACATTGCCACCAAAATCACCCCACCCCAGGAAACAAGATGATCCACCGCAACCACCCGAAAAGACACGGCAGAGGCATCGCTATCTTCCACAAGGATACACTCCACTGCACTGCCTAGGATAACGACACAACGACGATCATGGAACATCTCAACTTCCAGATCAACCCCAGCGTCAATACTATCATTAAAGGAACCCTTGCCTAAAAAGCCCCAGGACCCCACCCCAATTTCTGCAATTCCATTCCGGACTTCATCACCCTCCTGGACATTGGCTCCAACCGCTACATATTCCTGGGAGACCTGAACTACCAACTAGAAGACCCTAATTAAGCAAACTCCACCTCGCTCCTCGAAAACATGAAGAACATCAAACTCTCCCAGCTCTTCACCACTCCCACCCACAACGCAGAAAACACTGGATCCCATCTTCTCCACAAGCAGCTGCACCAAATTCTCCCACACCATTGAAGTAATGCAGACTGACACCACATCGTACACTTCACCATCGAGCATCACCACGAAGCCTCATCCAGACCCCCTAACCTTCCACACAGCAACTGGGCCAAAATCACCAAAAACCCATGGATCACCACCCTCAAGGACACCAGACCCAGTCTAACAGACACCCTCTAACTCAGCATCCAAAACCTCTGCAACTGGCTCTCATTTGCAGTAGACACAGTCACCCCCTCCCCCCCGAAAAACTCTACTAGCCATAGACCCTCCAAACGGGCCACCTGGTTCACTCCAGAACTTTAGACCCTCAAACGCCATTGCAGAAATTTATAGAGACACTGGTGCTCCAATAAAATGCCCGCCAACCTCGACTCCTTCAGGTCTGCCCTCAAGACTTACCACCTCCGACTCAGAGACACTAAGAAAGAAGCACTCTCCACCTGCATCGAGGAAAGCGCCAACTATGCCAGAGAGCTCTTCGGCATAGTCAGAAAATTCTCCTGCCCCTCAGCCACCGAGAACATGATCCACCCCACCCAAGCCCTCTGTGACAAGCTATCGGACTACTTCCACCACAACATCTCCGACTCTACAACAACTTTGATGCCCAGCCCACAACACTCTACCTCTTCCCCACTCCTCCTCACCCCCACCGATTCACCGAATCACTGAATGGAAGCAGCTCTCCAGCGAAGACACCATCTCTATCCCTACATCCATCCACTCCGGATCCCCCACAGACCCCTGCCCATTCCACTTCTACAACCTATGGGAGAAGATATTAGGAACACCCCTCACAGAAATCCTGAATACCTCCATCGCCACATCCACCATTCCCAACACGCCAAAGTCAAACGCCTTTTGAAGAAACCCTTGGCGGACCCCAACAAACTCAAGAACTATCGCCCCATCTCGCTCCTCCCATTCCCCACCAAAGTCCTGGAAAAGACCATGAATCTCCAGCTCACAGACTATCTCGAACATTACAATCTATTCGACCCATCCCAATCTGTCTTCCGACCAAACCACAGCACCAAGACCGCCCTCATTGCTGCAATTGACGACATCAGGTGCATCCTAGACCTTTGCAGATCAGCAGCCCTCATCCTTCTTGATCCTTTCGCAGCCTTCAACGCCATCTCCCACCACACTCCACAACATCGGCATCCAAGGAAAAGTCCTCTACTGGATCGCCTCCTTCCTTTCCAGTCAAACACAGAAGATCCACCTCCCACCCTATGTCTCTACCTCCAAAGACATATTCTGTGGTGTACAGCAGGGTTCCTCCCTCAGCCCCACCCTCTTCAATGACTGCATGACACCTTTAGCCAATGTGGCATGCACCCACGGACTCAACATCTCTCCTATGCTGACGACACCCAGCTCGTCCTCTCCCTCACTGAGGATACCTCCACACGCTCCAACTTCCAAAACACCATGACCAGCCATGACCAGCATCGCTGTTGGATGAAGACCAACTGCCCCAAGTTTAACTCATACAAAACAGAAATCCTCATTTTCGGACACAAGCCATCCCCCTGGGATGACTCTTGGTGACCTACAGTCCTCGGCCCCCTGCCCATTCCCTCCAGCCACACATGCAACCTCAGAATCATCCTGGACGCTCAACTCACAATGAAACAACAGATCAATGCAGGGGTGGCTCCTCCACAATGGCTAAGAGCCAGCAACAGAAAAATAAAAAGATATTTGAATATTGTTTTATTTTTTTGCTGCTAGCTCAGCCAGCAGGTGCAGGGAGGTGCGGGCTGGGCCTTGGGAGGGGGGGTGAGCAATTGTGTGCACTAAGTGAGCATGTGTGCTTCAACGGCCTAAGATGGCTGCCCAAACACACATGCGCACTTAGGTATCTCCAGCCTGGCTGTATGTACAGCCTGGCTTGAGAAACTGCACAGGCCCCATGGTTGTGTCTGAATGGCAGTCAATGCCACTCAGACCAATCCTGACACTGTTTACATGCTATGGTTAGCATGTATGCAGCACCAGGATTATTGGGGAGCCTCTTGATACCAGAACAGGAAATGAGGACGAGCAAGGGGACAGGAGAGGATGGCGGTGGCGACGAACAGTAAGTTTTTATTTTGATTTAATTTATTCCTCCCGTCTCCGTCCTCTCAGTTGTCCCTTACCCCCCCCCAATTGATATCTTCGGCAGCCGCTGCTGGATCAATGCCGTTTTCTCTGCCTGCTTCCACACACTCCACATGCTCCACAAGAACTTCCACTGGACACCCCTCTCCACCAGGAAAAAAGTCACCCAGGCTCTCATCTCCAGCCACCTCAACTACTGTTACCCACACTGTGCTGGAACCATGAAGAAGCTCACTTACTGCTTTCAGACCATCCAAAAGGCTGCAGCCAGACTCATCCTCAACCTTCCCAAAAGAACCAGAATCACTCCTCACATCAAGACCCTTCACTGGCTCCCCATACAGCATATATGTCTCTTCAAGCTCCTCACACATGCTTATAAGGCCCTATAAAATACTCAACCTGCCTACCTCAACAACCAACTCACTTTTCACCAACCAGCCAGGGAACTCCGATCAGCCTCCCACGCCCAGGCCCATGTCCCACAGATCTGTCGAGAACGACTCAGAGGGCACTCCTTCTCCTACCAGTATTGTTTCTGTATGTTTATTATTTGATATTGAGACTCAAAGGCCCATATTTATACTTTTTTAGCGCTGCATTTGCGTCGGTTTTTTGGCACAAAATTGGCGCAAATTTACAAAATACAATTGTAACTACAGCCAAATTATTACCATGGCGGAAAGGTCTCCGAAAGACAGCCAATGTACCACACCGACTGCCAGGGAGGAAACAACAGCCACCATGGCGGTAGCCTACAGCCAGGCGGAATGTTCAATGTTCCGCCCACCATATTATGACCCTGGAAACCGCCACCTTTTCCGGGGCAGTACCAATGACATCTAAAGCCTGGGGGAAACCGAGCTCAGAAGAGAAAGGACTCATCATTGCAGACACAGGGAAAAACCACACTGCCATGGAGCCTGAACTGCATGTCTTCCCCGTGATCTTCTACGTTCTGCTCCACCGGGGACACCAACACTGGCGAAGATGATGACGGTGAGTACAGCTGTCTAGCACACAAGGGAGGGAGGAAGGAAAACGACAACAGTGACACACACACACACCACACACACCCCCCACCATATACACAGTCAGCTGCATTACAAAAACAATTTTACCCCGTAACTCGGATGAATAATGCAAGGACAAAACTATTGTAAAAAAGTGAATGTAATGAGATCAACACATGAAAAATAAGTAATGCAAGATAATAGATATATATACTTATGTACAGAAAAAGGGACATAGCCCAGTCCCTAATGTTCGTAGGCCACATGGCCACATGCCAAAGCCCAAGGCCACACATGTTACCTGCATCAACACGGAGAGAACACTGCAGGGGCATCAGATGGTAAATAGGCAGGCACCACAGCCGGACGGGGGGCACCTCAGCCAGGAGATGGTACAAGACCACTGTTTCTGGAGGGGGCAACATGCCCTGTGCTTGGTCCTGTGGAGTACAAGGTCACAGTCTCTCATGAGGGTGTCTCACCCACTGGTTTTGGAGGGGGCAACATGCCCTGTTCTTGATCCTGGGGAGTGTTGGACATGTGGGTGTCTTACCCACTAGTTCTGGAGGGGACATCATACCCTGTGCTCTTGATCCTGGTAAGTGTTGGGCATGTGAGTGTCTTACCCACTGGATCTGGAGGGGGCATCGTGCCCTGTTCCCTTGATCCTGGGGAGTGTTGGCAATGTGGGTGTCTTACCCACTGGTTCTGGAGGGGGCATCGTGCCCTGTTCTCTTGATCCTAGGGAGTTTTGGCCATGTGGATGTCTTGCCCACTGGTTCTGGAGGGGGCATCGTGCCCTGTTCTTGATCTTGGGGAGTATTGGCCATGTAGGTGTCTTACCCACTGGTCCTGGAGGGGGCATCGTCCCCTGTTCTTGATCCTGGGGAGAGTTGGTCATAGGGGTGTCTTGCCAACTGTTTCTGGAGGGGGCATTGTCCCCTGTTATGATCCTGGGGAGTGTTGGCCATGTGGGTGTCTTGCCCACTGGTTCTGGAGGGGGCATCATGCCCTGCTCTTGATCTTGGGGAGTGCAAGGTCACAGTCTCTCAGGTGGGTGTCATGCCCACAGGCTTTGCAGAGGGCAGGCCACACAGCAGCCCATGGAGGCAAGACTACTTACCGTCCATCGGCCATGACGGCTGCTCAGTGGTGTTGCTGCTGCTTGGGGGGGCTCCTGCCCATCCCCTGCAACCTCAGACGGCTGCACAACCATGGTTGGTGGTGGGGGCTCTGCACAATTCCTGCCCCAGGCCCCTTGGTCTTCCTGCCTGCTGGTGCAGGCTCCTTGCTCTTCCTGGCAGGCGGGGCATGCTTTTTTTCGTTATTGCCTGCTGGGGCAGGCTCTTTTGTCTTCCTGGCAGCTGGGGCAGGCTCCTTTCCCCTCTTGCCTGCTGGGGCAGGCTCCTTGCTCTTTCTGGCACCTGGAGGGGGGCTCATTGCTTTTTCTGGCAGCTGTGGCAGGCTCCTTTCCCTTCTTACTTGCTGGGCAGGCTCCTTGCTCTTTCTGGCAGCTGGGGCAGGCTCCTTTACCTTGAGGCTGCCTGGTGCAGGATCCTTCATCTCACGGACATGTGGCCTGGATCCTTTTCCACCACGTGTGGTGACGACTGGGCCCATGGACTGGGTGGCTGAAGCACTTGACTGGGTTCTTCCAAACCTGCACATATGTGCAAGATGGGGGGGAGGGGCAGGGAAGAGGTAAATGGTGGATAGGAACAGTTTTTAGGCACATTGGGGTGGGAAGAGGGAGTGGTTGTTGGAGGTATCTGTCTGCTGATTTTGAGTGCAGGTGCATGGCCTGTATGCTGTTGTGAGGGGGATGGCTGTTGGGTGTCTGAGTGCTTGCGTTTGTGTACCTTAGGAGGGGGGGACAGAGACAGTGGAAGAGGATACAGGGGATGTGTGCATGGCTGTTGTGGCGGTGTCTGCCAGTGAGGTGTGAATTCTGCTTGGTATGGTGATGATGCTGTTATTGGATGATGATGTAGTGTATGCAGGTGTCAGTGTAGATGGACCTGGGAGAGAGGTGGAGGAGGAGGGGGAGACAGTGGAAATAGTGGATGTTGGTGTGTCTGCATCTGGGGGGTGTTTGTGTGAGTGCCTGTGGGATGAAGTACGGTGCTTGTGTTTGCCTGTTCCACTCTTGTGTGCATGCTCGTCTGCCTGTGTGCTTGGGATGGGTTGGGGTTGAGGAGAATGGGACTGGGAAGAGGAAGTTGGAGAGGGGAGGGTAGAAACAGGGACAATGGCTGCCATCAGAGAGGAGGCCAGAGCCTGGATCGATCTCTGTTGGGCCGCCAATCCAGTGTGAATGCCATCCAGGAATGCATTAGTCTGTTGCATCTGGGATGCCAGCCCCTGGATGGCATTAACAATGGTTGACTGCCCTACAGAGATTGATCTCAGGAGGCCAATAGCCTCCTCACTCAGGGCAGCAGGGCTCATTGGGGCGGGGCCTGAGGTGCCTTGGGCAAAGGAGATGCCCACCACCCTCCTGGGTGAGCAGGCACGGGCAACTCGATGAGGGGCTGCTGGGAGGGCGGAGCTGGTAGGGGGGGTCACAGTGTCCTTTCCTCAGGATCTGCACGTTGCCGAACAAAAGGCCCACCTCCCGGCGTCACCAACTCAGAAAGCTATTATAGCACAGAGTTATGATGAAGCCAGTCGGGGGAAGGGAATTAAGGTAGGGAACTGCAGGGAGAGAGATCTGAAAAGAAACGGTTAGAACAAATATGCACTTGCTCATTCATAGCATTATAACTCATCAATAGACTCTTGACTAAAGGTGTCTCTGTGATATCAGATTGAGACCTCTTTTGAAATGAGGGCAAAGCCCCTTCTTTGAATCATGGAACAAGAACAAACTACAACCTCAGAACCAGGAGATGGCAAGAGCTTTGGACTATGATCATACTCTGAATATCAATCCTGTAACAGCTATGCATTCATAACATAAACCTTCGATCATGGCCTAGAATTAAATATGCTTTTCATATATTAGGCTTTCCAAAAAACAATGAAAATTATAATTTGTTTAATTCTAAAAAAAATTCACATTCAACAACATTTTTACTCATTGAACTTGAAGCGCGTTGTTCTTTATGCTAGATAGCGCTGTCATTTGTTTAATCTGAAGTGCTACACTCGTTATGCCAAGGGGCGCCTTACTCATGTGGCCTGAATCACTTTGATTGCTGTGCCAAGGGCACTTTCCTCATGTGGACTGGAGCACTTTGATTGCTGTGCCAAAGGCACATTACTCATGTGGTCTGAAGCGCTTTGATTGCTGTGCCAAGGGCGCTTTACTCATGTGGTCTGAAACGCTTTGATTGCTGTGCCAAGGGCGCTTTCCTCATGTGGACTGGAGCGCTTTGATTGCTGTGCCAAGGGCGCTTTACTCATGCGGACTGAAGCGCTTTGATTGCCATGCCAAGGGCGCTTTACTCATGTGAACTGAAGCGCTTTGATTGCGGTGCCAAGGGCGATTCACTCATACAGACTGAAGCGATTTGATTGCCATGCCAAGGGGGCTTTCCTCATGTGGACTGGAGCACTTTGATTGCTGTGCTAAGGGCACTTTACTCATGCGGACTGAAGCACTTTGATTGCCATGCCAAGGGCGCTTTACTCATGTGAACTGAAGCGCTTTGATTGCCGTGCCAAAGGCACTTTACATGTGTGTCCTGAAGCACTTTGCTCATTGTGCTAAGGGGCGCTTTACTTCTGTGCTCTGAACCGCTTTAATCGTGGCGCCAAGACTGCTTTACTCTGAAAACTGAAAACGATTTGCTCGTTGTGCTAAGGGGAACTTTACCTTTTGGAAGTAACAACTCCCTTCAAGATTGGACTCATCAAGAGCTTACCGCTACGAGTACGACCTACTCGTATCTGAATTCACCATGGAAACAAGGATACTTCGATTTGCCGTCCATCTGCCATGCAGGAAATCTGCTCGTCTTCAGAGGAACCCCCACGAGGTCTGACTTCATCGAAGTCTTCAAAATAGTGAGCAACGTGCTTGGGTGTGGCTGGGCTTTATACGCCTGCCACACCCCAAGATGGCAGCTGCCTCTAAAAGCATGGGATTTGTAGTCCCTTCATAGATTAGCACTGATAAGTGCATCTACTCCACCAATGTCCTGAACCTTCAGCTCTATGAGCTTTGCCACAGGGCAGACGACGCTGATGGCCACCTTTGGCACAAGAGGGGATGACAAGTTATGCGCATAAAGCACCGCAAAGCTGCACAGTGGAGTTTCGGGCGGGACCTGGACCGCGCACAGCCTTATTCCTGACAGGGGGTGGTGGATGTACCTGTAGCTGGGGTGGTCACAGAAGTGTCCGCCACCACCAGGTAGCTTCAATCGTAAGAGGTATCTGTGTCAGAACTGTCCCCTCCAGTTTCCGCTGTGGTGCTCCCCTCGCCCTCCGTCCCACTGGTGCCCTTAGCATTGGTGGACTCTGCCTCCTGGGTCCTGTGGGATGCAGCTACCTCTGTCGCTGGTGCCACTGCTCCTCCACCAGTTGATGCTAATGCACATAAGGACAAGATGACAAAACAAAAAGGGGGGGAGAAAAAGGATACACTGGGTCAATGGCTGCACCATCACCACCGTTGACGTACACAGCACCCTCACACACAGGGAACAGGCCTGCTCAATGTGCCATAGCACTAGCAGAGAAATAGCTTGCTACCAAGGCATGGGGAGGGGTACACACCACCAAATGCAGCACACCTGGGACCCAGGCAGCCCTGACCAGTAGTGGATGCCTACAAGCTAGGTAACAGGATTATCCCTTCAGAACCCTAGCCACCAGGGGACCTACACTGCAATGTCAGGACTGGCCTAGAGGCACCCACTGACACACATCCCCCACCCGGATATCACCCTACCATGCGTAAGTTGTAATGATGGGCACTGTACTTACCCCCTTGTGGCTGCTGTGATGCCATCAAGCGCCTATTTAGCTCTGGGTAGGCCACCGCCAGTATGCGGGCCATCAGGGGGGTCAGGGTTCGACGGGCACCCCTTCGTCATTGGGAGGCCATACCCAGCTGGCCCTCCGCCGTCTTCCGTGCCCAGCGTCTCAGGTCCTCCCACCGTTTGAAACAGTGGGTGTTCCCCCTGCCATAGACCCCCAGGGGCAGCACCTCCTTGGCAATGGCATGCCATATACCCTTCTTTTGGTGGGCGCTGACCTGCAGAGGAAATACACACAGGAAAATTGAATTAGACAAACAGTCCTGCCTGTTACACTTATGGCCCACCACAACCCTTCACATCACCATTTACACACACATTACCCAGCACACAACCTATACACTGCCCAGAGGACATCCACCCACTCCCCCTTACACAAGGCCTTCACACACACCACTCCATGCATTCTTGCCACATGCATCGTGGCCACAGTGTACTCACCTGTTGGTCTGGAGGCCCATACAACTGTCCGTCCTGGGATAGGACCCCATTCACCAGTCTCTCTAACTCCTCCGAAGTGAAGGCAAGGGCCCTTTTCCCAGTCACACAGGCCATGGTAGGTTCCAGACACAAGTCACAGCAGCACATGCAGTGTAGGCCTTCTCCTGTGGAAGATCATTTAGCAGTGAGGGATCAGATAGAAAATGGCGGTCACGTCCGCGGCGGTGCATTCCGTCACCACCGGCGTACATCACCATTGGCCACTGTAACCCATAGGGCCCAATGTTAACCAATAAGGAATTGCACGGCGGTTCCCAACCGCCTCCTGCAACGGCACACGTCACCGGAATTACCTCACTTCCACCTGTCTCTCCACACAGGACAGGCGGACGCCATTTCAGAGGTGGGGGCAGGCCCTGGAAAATGTCTGCGTCACTGGTGAAATTAGGACATACTGGACAAATCACACTGACCCATTACAAGATAACAGCATGCAAAGTTCTGTTGTAGCCCCATCGTTCAGTTCGCGACCGTGTCCTCATTCTTTTGCCCCATAGATACCTACCGATGTGGATGAATAGAAGATGGAGACATACCCCGGTGTACAGACCCCTGGTGTACTGGGCAACACTGGAGGACAGGCACATAATACTCACCTATAGACTGGACAGGGCCACAATCGAAGAGCTGTGTGCCCAATTGGAGCCTGACCTGATATCTGCTATCCGTCACCCAACTGGGATCCTCCCTCTTGTGCAAGTTCTGTCAGTGCTCTATTTCCTGGCAACTGGTTATTTCCAAGTGACAGTGGGCTTGGCAGCAGGAATGTCACAGCCAATGTTCTCAAATGTGCTGACAAGAGTGTTGTCTGCCCTGATTAAACACATGTGCAGCCACATCGTTTTCCCCAGGTTGAAGATTTGGCCACAGTGAAGGCCGAGTTCTATGCAATGGGACATATCCCCAACATAACTGGGGCTATTGATGGAACAAATTTTGCATTTGTCCACCCCTGCCAGAATGAACAGTTGTTCAGAAATCGTAAGAGTTTCCACTCTATGAATGTAGAGATGGTGTGCTTGACGGACCAGTACATCTCCCACGTCAATGCTAAGTATCCTGGGTCAGTGCATGATGCCTTTGTCCTGAGGAATAGCAGCATCCCAAATGTGATGGCCCAACTACAGAGGCACAGGGTGTGGCTAATAGGTGAGCCCCGGTTCCCACCCAGTATATATTGGTGTATGGTTATGATGTGGACCATATGGGATAGTGTGTGGCTAAATGTTGTCCCTCAATAATTGCAGGTGACTCTGGTTACCCAAACCTATCATGGCTTCTGACCCCTGTGAGGAATGCCAGGAGTGGGCAGAAGAACGTTATAATGAGGCACAAGGGCGAACCAGAAGGATCATTGAGAGAACCTTCAGCCTCCTGAAGGCCAGGTTTCAGTGCATCCATCTGACAGGTGGATCCTTGTGCTACTCACCCAATGGGGTCTGCCAGATAGTGGTGACATGCTGCATGTTGCATAACCTGGCCCTCAGATGCCATGTCCCATTCCTGCAGGAGGAGGAGACTGGAGATGCCCCATGTGCCAGCAGTGGACCCTGTGGACAGTGAGGATGAGGATGAGGACAACAGAACATCAGTGATCGGACAGTACTTCCAATGACACACAGGTAGGACAGTGTTACTTCACATTTCAATGACATTTGTTTGAATTTGTGTGGCAGTGGCATGCTGATATTTCCCCCTTCTATGCCGTCTTACTGTTCCCTCTGGCAATTCATTTTGCAGATGTTGGTGACCTCACATACACTCCTGGTGTGATCACTGCAGCCAACTACAGGTCGTTAATCTATGCTCATTTTCTGTACAGTTGAATTGCAATGTTTGTACCTGTTTCAATGAACACATAACTGGAAAACATGACATACTCCAAACTTCTTTTTTTCCAAGGGTGTTTATTGAAGTGCTAAAATATTGAGGGGCAAGTGCAATGGGATGGGGTGATGATGGAGGAAAGCCTCCTCTCTGATGGCAGCCATTTGTAGCACAGGTGCATTGTCACAGGGGACATAGGAAGGGGAGCAATGGCAGTTCAAGGTGGACAGAGTGACTGAGTGGGACACAAGGGGGACAATCAGGAGAGTCTCATTTCCTGGTGGGGGTCTTGAAAGTGTCTCTGGCTTCTGTCTGGATCGCAGGAAACCTTTGTGGGGTGGTTCTCTTTCTGCAGGGGAAGGGTGCTGTTGGCCTGTGAGTCCTGTGGTAGGGCCTCCTGGCCACTAGCGGCAGTGGAGGTGGAAGGCTGTTCAGATGTCTGGCTAGTGGCAGGGGCCCGCTGTTGTGTGACTGCCTCCCTCATAATGTTGGCTGTGTCTGCCAGCACCCCTGCTATGGAGATCAGGGTGTTGTTGATGGCCTGTAAGTACTCCCCGATCCCTTGGTACTGTCCCTCCTGCAGCCGCCTGTTCTCCTGCACATTGTCCAGGATCTGCCCGTGCGTGTCCTGGGAATGTTGATAGGCTCCTAGGATCTCTGCAAGTGCCTCCTGGAGAGTCGGTTACCTGAGCCTGTCCTCCCCCTGGCACACAGCAGTCCTTCCAGTTTCCCTGTTGGCCTGTGCCTCTGTCCCCTGAACCGTGTGCCCACTGCCACTGACCCCAGGTTCCTGATTGTCTTGGGTATGAGGTGTGGCCTGGGATCCCTGTAGAGGTGGACACACTGCTGATTGACGTTTCCTGGGGACAGAGGTGTGGGTATGCTGGGTGGGTGCTGTGGTGGTGTTTCCTGTTGGGGGAGGCTGTGTTTTGGTGTGTGACTGGGCCTGGGTAACCGGCTGTCCAGAGGTCCCTGATGGGCCAGGTTGGACATCCAGATCCTGAAGACCAGAGTTGCTGTCATCACTGTGGGCCTCTTCAGTTGGGGGACTGGATAGTGCTGGCACCTTCTCTCTGCTGACATTGTCTGGGATACCTGTGGGGATGTAAATGATTTGTTATGGTTTCTGTTTCTGACATATTGTACGTCTGTAGCTTCCCCTCTTTGGTTGGATTTGCCCTGCCAGCTTTCACTTGTGTATGTTAGTGTATATTGGTATTGTTAGTTCTCTATGGTGTGCATGCTTTAGTGATGGTGTGCAGGGCTGTGAGTGGTGTCCATGCATTTGTAGAGTATGCAAGGATTGGCATTGGGATAAGTGAGATGCGATATTGGGGTGTGTGGAAAGTGGTGGAGTGATGGGAGTGAGGGTGAGGGTGGGGGTATGTGGTGGCATGCAGGGAGGGGGGTGAAAGTAGTAGAGAGTTGACTTACCAGAGTCCAGTCCTCCTCCAACTCCGGACAGGCCCTCAGGATGCAGTATTGCCAAGACTTGCTCCTCTCATGCTGTTAGTTGTGGGGGAGGAGGTGGGGGACCACCGACAGTCCTCTGTACAGCGAGCTGGTGTCTTGCTGCAATGGAACGTACCTTCCCCTGTAGGTCATTCCACCTCTTCCTGATGTTATCCCTGGTTCTTGGATGCTGGCCCACAGCGTTGACCCTGTCCACGATTCTCCACCATAGCTCCATCTTCCTAGCTATCGATATCTGCTACATCTTTGCTCCGATCAGCTGTGGCTCTACCCTGATGATTTCCTCCACCATGACCCTTAACTCTTCCTCTGTGAAACGGAGGTCTTTGTGATGCCATGGGTGTTGTGTAAGGAATGTAGGTGAGGGTGTGTTGGGTAATGTGTTGGGGTGTGTGATGTGGATTGTGTGAGTGGTGTATAGGTGTGTATAGTGTGTGGCTCTGGTTTTGTCTGTGGTCTTAATGTCTCTCTGCTGGCAATGGTTTGTAATGGTAAAGGGTTGTGGGTACTGTGGGTGTGTGTTTTATAGTGGTGTGTGTGTGTGTGTGGTGCATGCATTGGTGTCAGGTGTGTGTTGTTTGAATTGTCCAATGTGGTGTTGTTTGGTATGTGCTTTTTGAGCACGGCGGTATGTACCACCAATACTTTACTGCAGTTGAATGACCGCTGTGGTGATTCATGGGTCATAATGTGGTGGGCGTAGTTCTGTTGGCGTAACGGTGGGGGTTTGGATACCGCCAGTGTACCACTGACCTTTGGTGTGGTGGATTTGTGTGTGTGGCTGAATACTGACAGACTGGTGTGTGTGTGTTTCTGTCATAATATGGTGAACGGATATCTGCGGCGGCAAGTTGGCAGCAGTCAGCGTGGCGATAAGTGGGATTTACCGCCAATCCCTTAATGAGGGCCTAAGTTACGTGACTTTAGCACTGTTAATATAGGGAAATAAAATGTCAACTTTTACATAAAGGTGTGGTTATTCATGACCACAAGATCATGGTGTGTGGAAATTACTGATTCCTATTGATTATTGATGTCATTGATTGTTATGGGTATTGATTTGTATTGGTACGGGGTTCATGGTGGGAAAAACTAAAATCGCAGTCAAAAGGTCCATCGGCCTATTCGCGTCTCCCTTGTAAGTTTACTTAATAAGGTCTGACGCGCTAACCGAGATGGTAGCAGAGATTAATGGCTTGTCTCCTTAAGAGCCCAACATAAAAGCCTGATACATTGTTTGTCTCCTTACGAGCCCTTCATAAAAGCCCGGTACATGGTTTGTCTCCTTAAGAGCTCATCATACAGTCCAGAGATAGCTAGAAGAGTATTTGGTCCCAGAGATAGTAAGCGAGGAATAACAGGTGTTCCCAGATATGGTAGTGGGGTAAAAGTTAGTCTCCTACAAATAGCAAAGTAATCCGCAGATTGGGTTAAAATTGGTGAAATTTTGGCTTTTCTTCAGATTCGATGATACAAAGTGGAAAGAAAATGTGCCCCTAAGTACTTAAAATGACTTTCCCAGGATCTTGGAGCTTGCCAATGATTGTTTGAAGATTTTCTTGGTATTCTAGTGACAGTGTGAATGAAGTAGGTTTTGAGCTTGCACAGCTTATGCAAATCACAGGTGAATTGTGATGTTTGTGAGGGGGAGGGAGTTTGAATACTCCAAATGAAGTTGCAGAAGGAGTATGCGTACTCCAAAGTGTGAGAGTAGGGAAGTTGTAGAACTTCACATGTATGTGGCGCTTTGTGGTCAAAAATTGTCCACGTGGTTGTTGGGTTACGGACCCTGAATGGTCTAAGACTCCGGAATATATTGAAAAGTGTATGAGACACTTGGGCCCATATTTATACTTTTTTAGCGCCGCATTTGTGCCATTTTGTTTCAAGCAAAAGTGGCGCAAACTTACAAAATACAATTGTATTTTGTAACTCTGCACCGCGTTTGTGTTAAAAAGCGGTGCAAATGCAAATGCACAAATGCGGCACTAAAACAGTATAAATATGGGCCTTTGGTTTTTGTTGTAATTTGTCTGGTTCAATAGGCCGATTGGGCATTGTCGATAAGTTAGAGTGTGAGTCAAAGTGAGTGAAAGAATTTCTGACAGATCTGACGAATCCTACGTGCACCAGGACAGACCCACTGATCAGTTGAGAGTGAAATTTGCAAGTCGAGTTATGCTTGCAAATCAGGGAAACTGAGAAAGAAAGAGTAGCTGTTAGAGCGGAACACAATCAGTGAAAAATCCGCAAGGTTTCTGAAGTGATTGTGTTACCTTACCTATAGCAAACAGACAAATTGGGTTTTGATTTTGTTTAGTGCTCGCCATAATTTTGCATTAGTTTCGTGTGAATCTGAGTTTGGGAGAACAAGCCGCAAGACTTTTTCAGCTGCTGTGCATGTGAGTGTGACATCATTGGAGCTGCCCTGGGATAGGTTGGTTGGTGAGAAGGGTCATACACGAATTGGTGGGCAACCGTGAAGCGCAATTGGTTGAGAAGGTCGTAAAGAGAATTCTCGGATTAAAAGTCACTTCCTCATTTGATTTAGAAAAACATAAAGGTTGCAGAAATTAAATTTTTCAAAGCTTTAAAGGGTGCTTTAAGAGAAGATATGTACATCACAATGAGTATAGGGGATATTGCACCGCCAGAAGGTACACCAGCTTACATTGTCGAGGAAAAGGGTGCTGCGCCACGTCTTTGGCTGAAGCAATGGTGCAAAGTGACAGAGAAAGATGATAGTTTAGTGTTTCATGCCCAGTGAACTTTTATTTGAGGAGCTTAGAAAATCTGAGGAGGATGCTATATGATCTGAAACCCCCTCCGAGACCAGCAGAGTTCTAGGCATTAACAATCTGGGAGTTAGTAGCCAGACAGCAACAGCAACAGAAATTTGAGAGGAGAATGAGAAAAGCAGAAAAAACACTAGCGGAGGCTAGATGGGACAGTGATCAGAAATTTTGGAGAACTGAAACTTTACAGGGGATTACATTATTTCCAGCAAGGACAACGAGAGAGAAGGAAGGGAAGCCACCAGAAAGACAAATAGAAGCCCTTCCGAGAGTAGGGAGCTGAAATCGAAAGAGTCTAGGAGATCTTTTATGCTTAAGGAAGAGTCAGACGATAATGAGTTTAATTTTCAGTTATTGAGAAATCGTCCCCCGCCTTATGCAGCACAAGCGATTGGTCCGAACACTAGTGCAAATCCTTCAGCTCCAACACAGGTTAACGTGACATCGAGTCCAGTGCAGGTTAATCCAGAGCAGAGCAGTCTTAATGCACCTATAACTCTGGTAGCACAAAATCAGGTGCCTTAGTCGAATGCCCGAGGATTTACACTGATGTGCCCATTGTGGAAACTGCCACAAACTTAATAGTGCCTACAGGACAGGTTTTTCCGAAACCGTTGATGGTTCAGACAGAGCCAACTCTGCTTCTATTACCCTAAGTGCAGTCGCAAGCAATGCCAAAGTACACTCTGCCACATGCTCAGGCTAAAAACATTTCGCTGCAAAGTTTGACTGCCCTGCAATTGACTGAATGGTTAGACAAGCTGAATACCCAGAGAGTGCTCCTAGGGGAGATGACTACTTGAACTATACAAGACTAGGAATGGAAGCGGGTGAGCTCATTGAAGGAACTATGGGCCATATTTATACTTTTTGACGCACAACTGCGCCAACGCAGTTGTGCGCCAAAAATTTTAACGCCGGCTAGCGCCATTCCAAAGCACCATGCGGGCGCCTTATTTATTGAATGACGTTAGCCGGCGCAGCTGACTTGTGTGCGTCAAAAAAAATGACTCACACCAGGCAGCGCCGGCGTAGGGGAAAATGGAGCTTGGGCGTCAAAAAATGGGGCAAGTCAGGTCTGAGGCAAAAGTTTGGCCTCAACCCGATTTGCGCCATTTTTTTTTACGCCCAACCCCCATTGAAATGACTCCTGTCTTAGCAAAGACAGGAGTCATGCCCCCTTCCCCAATGGCCATGCCCAGGGGACTTTGGTCATTGGGCATAGTGGCATGTAGGGGGGCACAAATCAGGCCCCCCATGCCACAAAAAAATAACGAAAAAAAAACTTACCTGAACTTACCTTAAGTTCCCTGGGATGGGTCCCTCCATCCTTGGGCGTCCTCCTGGGGTGGGCAAGGGTGGCAGGGGGTGTCCCTGGGGGCATGGGAGGGCACCTCTGGGCTCCTTCCAAGCCCACAGGTCCCTTAACGCCTGCCCTGACCAGGCGTTAAAAAATTACGCAAAAGCGGCTGGACGTCATTTTTTAAGGCCCGCCCACTCCTGTGCGTCATTTTTGCACGGAGTTTAAATAAGGCGCACATGCCTTAGAGTCATTTTTTAGAAGGGAACGCCTACCCTGTATATAATTAACGCAAGGTAGGTGTCCATGCAAAACAATTACGCAAACTCCAAGATCTTTGGCGCTAGACGGGTCTAACGCCAAAGTATAAATATGGAGTTAGCTTTGCGTCGGATTTGCGTAAAAAAAAATGATGCAAATCCTGCGCAAACAGAGTATAAATATGCCCCTAAGTTTTTTAAAAAGGTAAAATTGAAAATTATGAAGGTATTGGCAGAATGTTGGTATCAGCTTAGACAAACTGCAAAGGTTACATATTATAATTGCAACGCACCTATTTGGGATTCCCCGGATACACCAGAGTGCTTTCAAGATGTTCTAGCCTTACCAATCAAACGGGCAGGTATAGAGTACTGGGGAGATCTCTTTCGGGAGGGGGTACTCCTTCCCTGAGAAGAGTTGAAGCAGCAAACGGGTGGCTCCCTGACTAGATGGAAGTTTCTGCAAATAAGGGATTGGGCACAGTGGGTTAAGGGAGGAGTTGGTATGCCCAATGTTCTGAAAGAGGTTGTCCCGAGTCCATTGGTAGGCCCCCATAGAGTGGCAGCTTGGTATTGGGGAATTCTAGAAGGGGTGGATGGTGAGTTCGAACTTCCCATGGCTTTGTGGAGTAAATTCTTCCCTAAAGAGTTCATATGTGGTGAAAGAAGTCATTAACTTTTCTGTTTGACATCGTTAAGTCAGCTGCTTTGAGGAAGAACCACTACTATACGATTCATAGAGCTTACATTTCTCCTGAGAAGTTATCTAAAATGAAAGGAGGGCAGGAGGTGAAATGTCCAAAATGTGGTTCAATACAAGCAACTGACATCCATATGTTCTGGGAATGTCCGGGTATTCGTTATTTTTGGGAAAAGGTATGTGAGACTGTCTCGAGTATACTGGAGTGGGACATTGCAGCATCTCTCCCTTTAGTAATTTTTGGTCAACCACAAGATCAGCAGGGGAGGAGTGGAAGAGGGACAACCCTGAATCTCAAATTTGTATTTTATGTAATTCTGTTGGGGAGAAGGGAAATATGCAAAAAATGGATGTCGACTTCCCCTCCAATATATTCGGAATGGCTTAATGATGTGTTTCGTACCGCGGATTTGGATTTAAGGTCACAGGAAAATAACAGGATGGGGGGAATTTTTGGCACCATTATTGATTTGGAAAAACTGATTTGGAAACTTTGATTTAGATAATGATAGTTTGGCAAATATTATGTGTGAATAAGTATTTGTTTCTGTTATTTGTCCAATGATTTTACCCCCTGCTCTGAAATCCTCATGGAATCTAGGTAGATGGAGGATTGTTTGAGAGTAAAGGGGTAGTCCCCTGGCCTGGATAACTCTATTACTCTACTATTGGTAAAGTAAGAGGGGTTCTTTAATAGCCACGGTGAATGAGGACAATAAAAAAAAAAAAAAAGTTCAATAACCAGGAGTACATCCAATATTTCTATTCTAACCACGATGTAGTGTTTTCGTTTGTCTCCAAAATTACTTATCTGAGTAGAGTAGCTAAGGACAATGACATAGTATTGTTGAGAGGTTTCTTTGAGCCTACATTAACATTTGGTATGGCACATGCGCACAGAAACAATCTGACATACTTGCTTACACCGCTAGAAAAGAGCTTCTTAGATCATACAGATGACAGGAGAAAAGAATTAAAGGAGAAATTAGAAAAGGGCTTAGAGAAAAGGACTTTTAGAAATGATTATGCTTATAGTGCAATAAATACACAAAGGAAATTAGCTTTAGATGCGCAACACGTAGGAAAGCTCTGTGCATAGACCTAATTCTAGCACTGACACTCTGTTTGTGGAAACGAGTGAATGTAGACATGTGTACTTGTTTCAGAGAAAATTGACATTTATATTGAATGGACAGGATCTAGCGATTCATGGTATATATTACATTTGTGAACCTAATGCTTATTACCGTCTTCCAAGAGGATGGTATGGAGCATGTTATTGGGGAGTAGTTTTCCCAAACATATTCCAACTTGATGACTTGAAAAGACTGCTGAAAATGACTGAGTTATATTACACTCAAGAAAAGAGAGAGTCTCCTTCTGGTATAGTGGGAGATATATTTGGAGCAATGATTCCTTCAGTAGGAGTTGTCTCTAATTCTATAAAGATTCAGAAGTTGTCTTCTATTGTGGATAACATGTTGACAAAATTTTCAGGAGCCACAATCCTAATGGATACAGAATTGGCTGCGGAACGATCTATGACTCTTCAGAACCGCCTTCCATTAGACATTGTTTTTAGCAAAAGATGGCAGAGTTTGGACAATGCTTAATTCGAGGCATTGCTGCTTGTATAATCCTGATAACAGCAAAAAAATTAGAAGCTTACTTACTAATCTGACTAATGAAAGTGCTGATTTAAAGACGTTGAGAGTACCAAGGGGCATATTTATACTCCGTTTGTGCCGGATTTGCGTCGGTTTTTTTTACGCAAATTCGACGCAAAACTAACTCCTTATTTATACTTTGGCGTTAGACGCGTCTAGGGCCAAAGTTCATGGAGTTTGCGTAATTGTTTAGCTTGGACACCTACCTTGCGTTAATGATATGCAAGGTAGGCATTCCCGTCTAAAAAATGACTCCCAGGCCTGTGCGCCGTATTTACACTCCCGTGCAAAAATGACGCACGGGAGTGGGCGGGCCTTAAAAAATGACGTCTACCCGCGTTAGCGTAATTTTTTAACGCCTGCTCAGGGCAGGCGTTAAGGGACCTGTGGGCTCGGAAGGAGCCCACAGGTGCCCTCCCATGCCCCCAGGGACACCCCCTGCCACCCTTGCCCACCCCAGGAGGACGCCCAAGGATGGAGGGACCCACCCCAGGGACATTAAGGTAAGTTCAGGTAAGTATTTTTTTTTAAAAAAAATTTGTGGCATAGGGGGGCCTGATTTGTGCCCCCCTACATGCCTCTATGCCCAATGACCATGCCCAGGGGACATAAGTCCCCTGGGCATGGCCATTGGGCAAGGGGGCATGACTCCTGTCTTTGCTAAGACAGGAGTCATGTTAATGGCGTCTGGGCGCCAAAAAAAAATGGCGCAAATCGGGTTGAGGCGACAATTTTGCCTCAGCCTGACTTGCCCCATTTTTTGACACCCAAACTCCATTTTCCCCTACGCCGGCGCTGCCTGGTGTGTGTCATTTTTTTTGGCGCACACCACTCCGCAGCGCCGGCTAACGCCGGCTAACGTCATTGAATAAATACAGCGCCCGCATGGCGCTTCAGAATGGCGTTAGCCGGCGTTACATTTTTTGACGCACAACTGCGTTGGCGCAGTTGTGCGTCGAAAAGTATAAATATGGCCCCAAGTGTTTGGGAGAAAGTTGGCAAAGGATTTGCTTCAGTGGAAATTGGCTCAGCAACATTGGGAAAGGGATACCATTGAAAATAATACAAGGGTTATTGATTATTGGGTCTTGCATAATTGGAGCATGGGGAGTATGTAAATTGTGTAGTAGCATTAAATTGAAGAAAATGAAAAATGATTAGAGGAGGGAAGAAATAAAAAGGGAAAATGTATTTACAGAAAACTCCAAAAGGGAACGAAGATTAAAAGAGATGGAGATGAGAGAAGTTTAGCTGAAGCAGACAATTTGTATGGGAAGATTTACGTGTGATGACACATTTAGTCATCAGAGGAGGGATTGTTAATGCTGAATTTTACTAATAAATATTCATGTATTCCGAGTGATGAATTTGCATAGAAAATGAATTAACATAGAGAAATATAATAAACTCATTTGAAATTTCACCCACCTGAGTGGCCGCCTATGTTTATGAAGTGTACTTATTAACGGCTGATTAATGTAAAATGTTGAGGTTATGTTTGATTAATGTGGTAATCTGTCATATTAAGGGTTATGCATTACCTATTAGCTTTATTAATAGTAGGCCTTAACTTAGTGAGGTCTTGGGCCTAGTTGCACGGCCTCATGTCAAGCTGCATATCTTAGGTGACTAATAAAATGGCTGCTTAGAGAATTAAATTGTGATTTTTCCACTGAGCTGACTAAGTGCTCGTAGCTGAAGTTCGTTCTCATGAGAACTGCTTGCTAGAAGATGATGTACTAGCTAGAGATACATTGTATTGTGTAGTATGTGTTAAGGTGACTTTCCCAGGAGTAGACAATGGATGCACTAACTGGAGAATAAGCTGCAACAATATTGATACCTGACAAGCCAAATGATGAGAACAGGAGAAGTGGAGTCAATGATCGACATGTGAACCGTGTACTAGTGAAACATGTAGATTTGGGGTTTAGTTTTCATTGGACAAAATGCAAACATCCGATTCCTTGACCAATAAGGACGTGGGAAGTAGTTTAAGGAAATCTAACTTACCCAGACTGCACCAAGAGAAGATAGGCCATTATATTCTTGACCATCCTGGGAAGAGACATGCTTAACTTTCTTGCTTAAAGAGACTTTGCTTTTCCCTGAACTTTAATGCTGAACCCTGATGCCATACTGACCAAACTAATGTCCTATTGACGAAGACTCACAGCTTGCTGAACTATATTGAGGACAGGTATAAGACAATGTTACTGATTGTTATGTCTATTTACTTTTGTTTCTAGGTACCAGCCACTAATTTTGAAAGAGCCATAGTAAGATGTTTTTTCCAAATTTGTGTTGACTAATTTGTTTTGCATGAAGTCCAAGCATGCTACTATAATTTGACGTTAATTAGGGTTTTCATTGATAGAATTTGCTACATGTAATACAAGTTGATGTCTTTTCTTTGCTGAATCTAAATGTATGTTGTTTCGTTTGTGCAGTTATTTGTGCTATTAATTTGTACTGTAACCCTGGAATGTGTAGTAGCTCAAGCTTTGATTAGATTGAGATTCTTTAGGCGTTTCAGGCAGCCAGTATTGTTTCTGTATGTTTATCATTTGATATTGAGATTAAGTTATATGACTTTAGCATTGTTAAGCTAGGGAAATAAAATTCAACTTTTTAAATAAAGGTGTGGCTAATTCATGACCGCAAGGTCACAGTGTGTGGAAATTACTGACTCCTATTGATTATTGATGTCATTGATTGTCATGGGTATTGATTTGTATTGATAAGGGGTTCATGGTGGGAAAAACTCTAAGCGCAGTCAAAAGGTCCACCAGCCTATCTGTGTCTCCTTTGTAAGTTTACTTAATAAGGTCTGACACGCTAGCAGAGATGGTAGCAGAAATTGATGGTTTGTGTCCTTAAGAACCTGTCATAAAAGCCCGGTACATTGTTTGTCTCCTTAAGAGCCCATCATAAAATCCCAATACATGGTTTGTCTCCTTGTAAGTTTACTTAATAAGGTCTGACGTACTAACAAGGGTACCAGGATAGACAAGGTTGCATATGATGTCCTCCTGTTAGTTGTGTCTGCTTTAGGCCACAGATAGCAATTTCAGACAGGAAATTCACTTCAGGGTCCAAATAGAAGTTTCTCAAGATAGGGATGTGGGTTGGACGCACCCAGCTCCAACACACAGGAAGTACCACAGGTCTACACAAGTGTTCAGGTTGTAGCACTTTAAAGTATTGTCTGTAGAGGCTCAGTGACTATATAGGTGAAAAAGTCTTCATCAGAAGCAGCCAGACACTTGGGCAGATCCATACTTACAGACTCATTTGTAGTCAACTGGTAGATTGGGATGAGTGGATGTGTATTCCCCCTCCATGCCAGACATTCCAACAACTCCTTACATGACCAGAAATGATGGAAAGCAGTGCATCCAATGACTATAGGGGGGAAGTAAGTCAACCAGGGGACTGTCCCCCAAGAGTGGAATAACAATACTGCAATCATGTAGGTACGCTATTCACATACCAACCCAATTATGCCACCCATTTGTGGTGAGGGAAAGTCCAGTTAAAACACACTGAGGGTCCTCCAAGAAGAAAATTCAAAGAGCTCAGATAACAAGCATGTACAAGCTCATGCCTGTGTGGGATCTGAGGTCACAGATTACCAGTGACAGTAAGGGCATCTAGCTTTTGACTATCATTCTTAAGGGTACATGGTGTGACAGTAATGGCATGCAGCTTTTGGCTATCATTCTTCCAGGCCACAATATAATTTTTAACCCAAGAGTAAAGGATTTTGCTAGGCTCCGACATCTAAGTATCCACAGTGTTCAATGATATCAGTCAAGGATAATGGGAGGTAATTGATAGTCATTACCTGTACAAAGCACTGCAACTTTATAGTCATACAGGCCCTCAATACAACCCTGGCAGTTGGTGTTAAAGCAGCGGTAATACCGTCAACAGGCCAGCAGAAATAAAATGGAATCACGACCATGGCGGAAACCGCCAACATAGACAGACACTTTAACACTCCGACCGCCACGGCGGTAGAAACAAACACTGCGGCGGTAACCGGCAACAGACAGGCAGAACACAATGTACCACCCATTGTATTACAAGAGGCCTATCCGTCACCTTTTCCGGGGCGAAACCAACGCTATCAAAAGCACGGTGGAAACAGTACACAGAAGGGATACTACTCAGCTCTCAACACCCAACGAGGTAGCAGGACGCCATGGAGCCCCAACTACACGTCCTGCCCATGCTGGTCTTCCTCCTTCTGTATCAGGAGCAGGACAGACGCCGTCCACGACCATGTTGAGTACTGCACCTACAACACAGGGGAGGGTGGGAGGAAAAAGAGAGTGACACACACACGCAACACGCAATTCCCCCACCCCTACCCTCACGCTCACCCACAACACATACACACAAATACATGCAGCAACATTACATATACACCACCTCACCCCCTGGAAGAACGCAAGGACAAAATGAAATGATTGTAACAAGTGTAATCAATAAAAATCAGATAGTGCAATTTCAAAAATCAGTATATACAAATATGTACAGCGACTACACAAGTCGGGATAGTGTTCCAATCATTGTCCGTGGACTAGTGGTCCTAAAATGCATGGGCAAAGCCCACACAAGATACCTGACTCGAAACGGAGAGAACACTGCAGGGGCATCAGAGCGAAATGAAACAGGCACCTCAGGGGGAGGAGGGGCACCTCAGCCGGATGAACGCACGATGCCAGTGCTGCACGAGGGGGCTCCATGCCCACTGCTGTATCCTGGGGAGTGCAAAGCCACAGTCTCTCAAGTCTTTCCAGTAGGTGGTTTGCCCACTGCTCTATCCTGGGAAGTGCAAAGCCACAGTCTCTCAAGTCTTTCCAGTGGGTGGTTTTCCCACTGCTCTGTCCTGGAGAGTGCAAAGCCACAGCCTCTCAAGTGGATGTCTTTCTCCACTGTTTCTGGAGGGGGCTTTGTGCCCAGAGTGCTTCATCCTGCCAAGGACTGAGGTAGTGGATACTTTTCTCCACCTGTTCTGGAGGGGGCTTGGTGCCCAGAGTGCTTCATCCTGCCAAGGACTGAAGTAGTAGATGCTTTTCTCCACTGGTTCTGGAGCGGGTTTTGTGCCCAGAGTGCTTCATCCTGCCAAGGACTGAGGTAGTGGATGTGAATCTCCAGTGGTTCTGGAGGGGGCTTGGTGCCCAGAGTGCTTCCCATGCAGTGTGGCTGGTCCCATTCCCTCACATGGGTGTGTGTGCCACGAGATTGCCTGGGAACAGGTAGCATGATACGCCATGGAGGCAGAGACATACCCCACCCTGCTGCAGCTTCACCTGCCACCTGCAGGTGCAAACAGTGATGAGAGTCATGCCTCATGGAAGCTGGGCAGGGTCGAGGATGTCTTAACCAGCCTCGGACGGCTGCCCACTGGGGATGATAGCCCTGTCAGCTGTGGTGGCACTTTCTGAGCACGTCACGGGCTGGTGGCGGTGCTTGCGGCGGTGTCTGTGGCGGAGGTGCTGTCGGTGGTGCATGTGTCAGCACCTGTTGAGGGATACAGCAGGACGTGTCGTGCAGCCTCAGACGGCTGCCCACTGGGGATGATGCTGGGGACTGCTGTTGAGGCAGCAGACGTGCAGGTGGCGGTGCAGGTGGTGGTGTCCACCGCCGTACAGGTTGGTGTAGTGGTTGACAGAAGGTGTGACTCTAGTCCCTCAGTCGGAGCCACTGTGCCCTGTCCTGACCTGCTCTTCGGCTTGTGTCCCTTCCCCACCTTTGATGTTGCTGCTGGTGTCTTGCCACTGTCCCCTTTTGGTTTGGAGGAGCCCTTGCTTGGTGGTAGGTGCGGCTTCTCCCTCCAGGAGGTGGGCACCTTCTTCACTTTGGCAGGTGGCGGAATGGCCTGCTCCTTGGCCTCGCTAGGTGGCACACTGGCAGCCCTGATGGGTGGCGCACTCAATGAGACCGGAGTTGCTGGCACCACTGTGCTTGGGGATTTGGTGGCTGAGGTGCTGGGCTGGGACCTGGAAAGCCTGGCCGAAGGGGAAGGACGGGGGGATTGTGTAGGGAAGAGGTCAATGTTAGCCAGGAAATGTTTCTTAGACACACTGGGACGGGAAGATGGAGGGGGTTTGGGAGTGGAGAAAGAGGTTGTGGTTGTAGGATGTGTACTTTGCTGAATTTGAGTGAAGGTGCATGGGCTGGAGGCTGTTGTGAGGTGGATGGCTGTTGGGTGGGTGTGTGCCTGCGTTTGTGTACCTTGGGAGGAGGGCTCACAGACACACTGGGAGAGGACACTGGGGATGTGTTAATGGTAGTGGGGGTGTTGATTGCACATGAGCGGTGTGTGGTGATGGGCGTGCTGGTGATGGAGGTAGTGGCTGAGGATGTAGTGCATGCAGGTGTGAGTGGAGATGAGACAGGGAAGGAGGAGGAGGACGTGGTGGAGGGGGACACAGAGGAGGCAATGGATGTTGCTGTGTCTGCATAGGCACGGTGCTTGTGTGAGTGCCTGTGGGATGTGTGGTGCTTATGTTTGCCATGTCCACTCTTGTGTGTTGATAAGTGTGCATGGTGGTCTGATGGTGTGCTTGGGATAGGCTGAGGTACAGGGGATTGGGTCTGGGTGGAGGAAGTTGGAGGGGGGAAGCTGGACACAGGGACAATGGCTGCCATCAATGCTGAGGTCAGAGCCTGAAATGCTCTCTGTTGGGCCACCTGGCTAGAATGAATGCCCTGCAGGTATGCATTTGTTTGTTGCAAATGCCTCTCAGCACCCTGGATGGCATTTAAAATGGTAGATTGCCCAACAGTGAGGGATCTCAGGAGGTCAATAGCCTCCTCACTGAGGGCAGCAGGGCTGACTGGGGCAGGGCCTGAGGTGCCTGGGGCGAAGGAGATGCCCACCCTCCTGGGTGAGCGGGCACATGCCGAGGGGCTGCTGGGAGGGTGGTGCTGGTGGGGGGGTGGGGGCTGTACCTGTTGATGCGGTGGGCACGGAGGTGCCCGCCACCGCAAGAGAGCTCCCATCAGAGGGGGAGTCGCTGTCGCTGGTGTATGTTCCTGTGCCCGTCGTGGAGCTCACCTCGCCCTCCATCCCACTGGTGGCTTATGACTCCGTTACTTCACCCTCCAGGGCCATGTGGGATGCAGCTCCCTCCTGCCCCGGTGCCAATGCTCCTCCGCCAGATGATGCTAATGCGCGCAAGAACAGGGTGACAAAACAAAAAGGGGGTGGAAAGACAGAAGAAACACATATTCAGTGCATGCAACACATCTACCGATGGCAGACACAACACAGAGGGAGCAGCCCTATGCACTAAGCCATGCACAGTTATTAGGAAATTCACATGCCCATGGGGGACAATGCCTAAGCCCATTTGCTGCACACCTGGAACCCACAGGAGACTGACTAGGTGTAGATGGCTATTACCACTATTGGGGTTGGGGCGCCACAGAGCCTGCCAAACAAGGGACCTACCCCACCAAGTTCGCCCTGGCCTAGGGCAACCCACAGCCCACTTCCCCCAGCCAGACACCTCATAAAGCACGCTGAGTCAGCTGAATGAGAGTGTACTCACCCCCTTGTGGCTGCTGTGATGCCCTCAAGCGCCCATCCAACTCCGGATAGGCCACCGCCAGGATCCGGTACATCAGGGGGGTCATGGTGCGACAGGCACCCCTTCCACGTTGGGAGGCCATCCCCAGCTGGGCCTCCACTGTCTTCTTGCTCCAGCGGCGCAGGTCCTCCCATCTTTTCCGGCAGTGGGTGCTTCGTCTATGGTAGACCCCCAGGATCCAGACGTCCTTGGCAATGGCACGTCAAATACCCTTCTTCTGGTGGGTGCTGACCTAGAGGAAAAGTGAAGTTAGAATGGATGTTACTATCCCGTACAGTTCATCTCACGCATTGCCTAAACACCTCCCACCCTGGCCCAGACATACATACACACACACTATCCTCACATGCTGGCCTGTCCCCCTCCCCATCCTCTTCCATCCATGACACTCCATACAATCATGTGCCATCCACCATGCTCAAAGTGTACTCACCTGTTTGTCTGGAGGACCGTACAGTTGTGTGTACTGGGGGAGGACCCCATCCACCAGTTTCTCCAACTCCTCCAAAGTGAAGGCAGGGGCCCTTTCCCCAGACACTGTAGCCATCGTCGCTTCCAGACAGATGTCACAGCAGCACTTGGAGTGTAGGTCCTCTCCTGTTGAAGGTCAGGTATCAAGTGAGGGAACAGTTCGAAAATGGCGGCCACGTCTGCAGCGGTGCGTACCGTCACCGCCGGTGTACATCGTCATTGCCTCCTGGAACCAACAGGGTCCAATTTAACCAATGCTGAAGTGCGCCGCGGTCTTCGACCGCCTACAGTGAGGGTGTACAACGCCAGCGCAGTCACCTCATTTCCCCTTGTCCCACCTTACAGGTCAGGCAGCCGCCATTTCAGGGGGCCACATGGCAGGCAAAAAAACTGCGTCACACCTATTTAGGCCAGGAATACGGACAGACAAAGACACATGGCGAATTTGTAACGTTTTTACAAAAAACACATTGTGATACCTAAGTGTTGGATGACCCTCTGCTTACTGTTCTCCTCCATAGGGCACGTCCGCTGGGGCAGGTGATGAGACAGCAGCAGCCTCCGGTGTACAGACCCCTGGTGGACCTGTCGACAATGGAAGACAGACACATCAATATCACTTACAGACTTGATTGTGCAACAATCCAGGAACTGTGTGCCCAGTTGGAGCAAGACCTGATGTCAGCTATCCGCCTGTGAATCCCCCCTGTAGTGCAGGTTCTGTCTGTACTCCATTTCCTGGCCATTGGCTCTTTTCAAACAACAGTGGCCATGGCATCAGGGATGTCCCAGCCGATGTCTCTAACGTGTTGTCCAGAGTGTTGTCTGCCCTGCTGAAACACATGCGCAGCTACATCGTTTTCCCGCAAGTGGAGGATTTGCCAACAGTGAAAGGTGACTTCTATGCCCTGGGACATATCCCCAACATCATTGGTGCCATTGATGGTACACATGTGGCATTTGTCCCCCCCGCAGGAATGAACAGGTGTATAGAAACCGGAAAAGCTACGATTCAATGAATGAATGTGCAGATGGTGTGTTTGGCAAACCAGTACATCTCCCATGTGAATTCCAAGTATCCAGGCTCAGTGAATGACGCTTACATTTTGAGGAATAGCAGCATCCCTTATGTGATGGGGCAACTCGAGAGGCACTGTGTGTGGCTAATAGGTGAGCCTAAAGTCCCCACGCACTTCTATTTGGTGTCTGGGTATGGGAGATTCCCTAATGTTTGGAGGATGCCTAACAGTTGTCCCTCAATATTTGTAGGTGACTCTGGTTACCCCAACCTGTCACGGCTGCTGACCCCAGTGAGGAATCCCAGGACAAGGGCAGACGAACGCTACAATGAGGCACATGGGGGAACTAAGAGGATAATAGAGCGTACCTTCGGCCTTCTGAAGGACAGATTCTGGTGCCTCCATCTGACAGGTGGCTCCCTATACTACTCACAGAAGAAGGTGTGCCAGATCATCGTGGCCTGCTGTATGTTGCACAACCTGGCTTTGCGACGGCAGGTGCCTTTTCTGCAGGAGGATGGGCCTGATGTTGGTCTTGTGGCAGCTGTGGAGCCTGTGGACAGTGAAGAAGAGGAGGCTGAAGAAAAAGATGTAGACAACCGAAACAACATCATAATGCAATACTTCCAGTGAGACACAGGTAAGAAGATGGAACTGCTTCCCACATCTCTTGCTATTGTTGGAGCTAGCATGTCTGCCTTTTTAACTCTGTGTATGGACCCTGACTTGTTACTTTGCCTTTCCATTTCACAGACCCGGGTCCCAATTTGTGCCCTCTGCTATGTTTACTGCTGGCCTACAGCTGTGTAACATTGGTATATGAACAAGTACATTGACATTGCTGTATTCCAGAGGTTTTGCAATGACACATTTGTGAAAGCACAGACTGACTCCAGATTTTTTTGTGATTCAAGGGTGTTTATTTCTGTGCAAATAAGTGGAGGGGGTTGTGAAATGGGCTGGGGTGATAGTGGAGGAATGTCCATGGCAGAGTCCAGTCTATTTGTATCACAGGTGCATTGTCCAATGGGGCATAACAAGTGGAGCAATGGCAGTTTATTGTGGACAGGGTGACAAAGTGGGACGGAAGGGTGACATTCAGGAGGGTCCTGGCAAGGGTCTTGGCAATGTTCTCTGCCTTGTTCCTGGATCTCAGGGACCATTTGCAAGCTGGTTCTCCTTCTGCAGGGGGACTGGTCATCTTGATCCAGGCGTGCAGAGCTGCTGTCATCAGTGTGGGCCTCTTCTGTGGGGGGACTAGATATGTCTGGCACTTCCTGTCCGGTGACGTTGGGTATGGGTCCTGTTGGGGTGTAAATGCATAATTTTAGTATATGTGTGTGCCATCTTCTGCAATGGGTGAGTTACCCTCTACTCATGTGCTTGCATTATTGCCTTGGCCCTTGTGTGATTGGTGATTTTGGGGCCTGGGTGAGTCTCTCTACTGGACATGCTTTGGTGAGGGGTGTTCATGCACTGGTGTTACATGCAGGGCTTGGTTTTGGGATTTGTGGGTTGTGGTAGTGGGGTATCTGTGGGGTGTTGGGGTGATGGTTGTTAGTTGTGGGGGAGGAGGTGGTGGTCCACCGCCAGCCCTCTGTACAGCAATCTGGTGTCTGGATACCACGGAATGCACCTTCCCCTGTAGGTTGTTCCACCTCTTCCTGATGTCATCCCGTGTTTTTGGATACTGTCCCACTGCGTTGACCCTGTCCACGATTCTTCGCCATAGCTCCATCTTCCTAGCAATGGATGTCTGCTGCACCTGTGATCCGAATAGCTGTGGCTCTACCCAAATGATTTCCTCCACCATGACCCTGAGCTCTTCCTCAGAAAACCTGGGGTGTCTTTGAGGTGCCATGATGTGGTGTGGGTGATGTGTGAGGTGCTGTCTGTTGTGATGTGTGAGGGGATTTGTTGGTGTGTGTTGTTTGAGGTGCGTGGATGTTGTATAAGTGATGGTGTTGTGTGTCTGTGGATGCTGGTGTTTTGTTAGCTAATCTCTCTCTCTGGCCTTCTTTCAAATTTTTGGTTGTAAGGGTTTGTGGGTAATGTGAGTGTGTGCTTTATACTGGATTGGGTGTGTGGGTGTGGTGTGTGTATGTATATCAGGTGTGTGTATTTTGAATTGTCCAATGTAGGTGTGTTTTGTAAATGTGTGTGTATTTTGAGCGTGGCGGTGTGTACCGCTAATGGATTACCGCAGTTGAAAGACCGCTGCATTGATTCGTGGGTTGTGACAATGTGGGCGTATTCTTGTTGGCGTGACGATGGAGGTTTTGGTTTCGCCAGTTTATCACTGACCTTTGGTGTGGCGGACTTGTGTGGGTGTCTGTATTGTGGCGGATTACGAGCTGTGGGTCGTAATACCTGTAGCGGAATTCCGCCGCTGCAACGGTATGTTAGTGGTCTTCAGCACGGCGGAAAGCGGGATTTACCGCCAGGGTTGTAATGATGGCCACAATGTTTTCATTGTGTGGGATTCATCATCCATTGTGATTTATCGTCTGAAGTTGCAGATTTCCGTTTAAGATCCCTCTCTCTTATCCTTTTGTTTCTCTAATTAATTATTTTTGCTTTTGTGCATTTTTCACTTTCTCCTAGATTTTGCTCTTTACTGCTGCCTTCGACCTTACATGTATTCTGCAATTCTCAATTTGTTTTCTCTTTGAATATTACAATTGCCTCTCATTTTCCTGTCCTTTGCCTCTCTCATTATTCACTCGTTAACATGTAGCCTTCACTTGGTTTGCCGAATTAAATATGCCACAGTTTATAAAGCATTTTATTTGCTTTCACGAGATAAATAATGTATTAGATTATCTCTTCTATTTATATGCACCGATTTTGCAATGACTTGTTTATGTCTAATTGTAAAAGTGGCTGTGTGTTTCATTTTAGTATTAGGCATACTGTTTTAAATATTATTCAATGAAAAGTTAATTACATAAAATCATGACGGGAACAGCAGGGGACAGATGGAAAAAAATCAGTCCTATTACAGATTACTTTAAGCGAAGCTCTGCCTGCTGGCACGGAGGGAGTGATGGCTGCTCGGTCAAAATCCACAGTCTCGTGTCCTTTCTCGGTGTCAGAGTTTAAGGTTTTGGTATAAAGGGGTGAGGGCCAGGGTTTTGCTTTAATCCTATGATCACACCCACGGCTCCTTCCAAAAAGCCCACGAGGTGATTCCCACCCCTTAAGCCCTTTTCACAAATCTTGCACTGCAAAGTTAAATCCTTCCATCTGTTGACTTGCCTCCAACCTTAGGGTATTCCTGTACAAACTAGCTTTATTAAAACTTTAAGTGCGAATGCTCAGCATAGATGTTGTAGAGCTTTAACACAAGAGAGCAGCAGATGGTTGCTAAGAGTGGCAGTCTGCCTTCTCTCGGGTGTGGTGTAAAACAAGCATCCTGTGCCTCTCCTTTTATTGCTTGATTTCCAAGGATCAGTTGTAGAGGCTTCTTACCCTGGAAGTATCCTGCGAGCCCACGTTATGCTTAAATTACCACTGTACTATGATGCAATGTATGGATGGTTTTTATAGGCGCCTGACAATGACCTGGACGCATGGGTTGCGTTATTCACCAGATATCTTGATCTTTTTCTAGGGAGGATGGTGCATTAAAGGCAACACATGTTGGAGGCAATTTTTGTACAAGGGGAAGCCTTTGTAGGTACTGAAGTTTGGGGACGTTTGGGGGGCAATCTGGCCATACTGTCCAATCAATTCATGGTTCTCGCGCTACAAAGGCAGTCTATTAGTTATTAGAAATTCGCAGTTTGCGCCAGGCAAAACGCGCATCGCAATGCACAATCCCATTTTGCGAGTCGGTTCTGATTCGCAAAATGCGAATGCGGCTCGCAAATAGGAAGGGGTGTTCCCTTCCTATTTGCGATTCGCACCGCGATGCAGAATTGCTTTGTGACCGCGAACACGGTCGCAAAGCAATTCGCAGTTAGCACCCATGTCAAGTGGGTGCTAACTCATTTGCAAAAGGGAAGGGGTCCCCATGGGACCCCTTCCCCTTTGTGAATGTCGCCATAAATATTTTTTCAGAGCAGGCAGTGGTCCAATGGACCACTGCCTGCTCTGAAAAAACTAAACCAAATGGTTTCATTTTTTCTTTTGTATTGCAACTCGTTTTCCTTTAAGGAAAACGGGCTGCAATACAAAAAAAAACTGCTTGATTAAAAAAGCAGTCACAGACATGGAGGTCTGCTGTCTCCAGCAGGCCACTATCCCCATGAGTGCAGGGAATTGCAAGGGGGTCGCAAATTGCGACCCACCTCATTAATATTAATGAGGTGGGTCTTTGCGACCCCCTTGCGATTCGCAGCAGGTGTGTGGGACACCATTCTGCATATAATTTTGCGACTCGGAAATTGCGATTCGCACCGACTCGCAATTTCCGATTCGCAAAATCATATCTTACTACATCTGGCCCCTGGTTCCTCAGGTTGTTTTTCTTGTTTTATGCCGTGTCTAGCATGTATGTCTTTATGAGGGTGGGTGTGTAGCACAAACCTAGCTGTAAAGAACTGGTCCTATCCTCAGGGGATAAGATGGCAGAACGTGAGAGTAAGGGCAATGTGTAAGTGGAAGAGTAGGTCCTTTGTTTACTCAAGTGGGTGTTTGCCTATGGTGGGATGACATTCAAGATTCTTGGTGAATGGTATGAGAAGGCTTGTCTTCTGTTTTTTTTTTCTTTTTTGCATTTCTTCATTTCAAGTCTAGTGATATCTTGTTTGCGAGTTTTTAGTTCATAACTGGAGATTTTGATCTGGTCCTTCAGAAGGAAGGACGTGTTGGTAGTGGAGGCCAGTTGTATGTTTTCATTCTCTCGATGAAGCCACAGTTTGGCTCGTTTATACAATCAAAACACTGGCTTACTGTGTGGTTGCAAATGAGAACCTCATACATCTTCAGAGGGTTACAAAATGGCATGAACATGAGGTGGTAGCTCTGGTAACAGTGAACTTTGTGCCACATGTTGTTCACAAATGTCTCTGCTGCTCTCCCATCAGACTATGGTGGTCATTACAACCCTGGCGGACGCCGTTAAAGCAGCGGTAAGACCGCCAACAGGCCGGCGGTAAAAAAAATTGCAATTAGGACTGTGGCGGAAACCACCAACAAAGACAGCCACTTTAACACTCCGACCGCCACGGCGGTACAAACAGTGTGGCGGTCACCGCCAACAGACAGGTGGGAGACAATGTACTGCCCACACTATTATGACAGGGCAATCCGCCACCTTTTCCGTGGGAACACGGCGGAAACAGGAATTTCGAAGGGAAAACACTCACATCTACACACTCAACGAGGAACGAGGACACCATGGAACCAGAAATCCAAATCCTACCTGCGATAGTCTTCCTGCTCCTCTACCAGGAGCACGAACGCCAGGGGCGAAGACCACAGTGAGTACTGCACCTACGGCACAGGGGAGGGGGGAGGCAAAAAACAGGGACACACACACGCAACACCCCCACCCACTACAACACACACACTAATGCATATCAATACATCACAGTTACACCCCCCCAACCCCCCTCCGGAAGAATGCAAAGACCAAAGAAAATGAGTGTAACCATCGGAATATATTACAAACAAGTAGGCAGAAATATATATATTTATACACCATGTACAAAATATATACCAGGCACAGTAGTCCAGGTACTGCACAAAGAAAGTCAGTGGAACACTGGGACCACACGGTATGGGCGAAGCACACACAAGATCCCCGACCATGACGGAGAGAACACTGCAGAGGCATCAGATACCAAGAAAACAGGCATCACAGGGGCAGGGAAAGGGGGGGCACCTCAGCCGCTTGAGTGCACAACGCCAAATCCACGAGGGGGCCACATGCCCACTGTTCAATCCTGGGGAGTGCAAAGCCACAGTCTCTCAAGTCTCTACAGTGGGTGGTTTGCCCACTGTTTATTCCTGGGGAGTGCAAAGCCACAGTTTCTCAAGTCTCTACAGTGGGTGGGTTACCCACTGTTCAATCCTGGGGAGTGCCAAGCCACAGTCTCTCAAGTCTATACAGTGGGTGGCTTGCCCACTTTTCAATCCTGGGGAGTGCAAAGCCACAGTCTCTCAAGTGGATAACAGTCTCCACTGGTTCTGGAGGGGGCATGGTGCCCAGAGTGCTTCATCCTGTGAAGGACAGAGGTAGTGGATGGATCTCTCCACTGGTTCTGGAGGGAGACTGGTGCCCAGAGTGCTTTATCCTGTGAAGGACAGAGGTAGTGGATGGATCTCTCCACTGGTTCTGGAGGGGGACTGGTGCCCAGAGTGCATCACTCACCCCGTGACGGACCCAGTTGCGTCAGTGCCCCTGCCCCTCATGGGATAGCGGTGCTTGAGTTGGCGGTGCCCTGTTCAGCGGTGCATGAGTTGGCAGTGCCCTGTTCAGCGGTGCTTGAGTTGGCGGTGCCCTGTTCAGCGGTGCTTTAGTTGGCGGTGCCCTGTTCAGCGGTGCTTGAGTTGGCGGTCCTTCATGGCCCAGCGGGGCTTTTGCTGGCGGTCCTTCATGGCCCAGGAGGGCTTTTGCTGGCGGTCCTTCATGGCCCTGCGGGGCTGGTGCTGGCGGTCCTTCAAGGCCCAGCGGGGCTTTTGCTGGCGGTCCTTCATGGTCCAGCGGGGCTGGTGCTGGTGGTGGCCTCCTGGGCAGCTGGGCTGGGGCTGGCGGTGGCCTCCAGGGCAGCTGGGCTGGGGCTGGCGGTGGCCTCCTGGCCAGCTGGGCTGGGGCTGGCAGTGGCCTCCTGGCCAGCTGGGCTGGGGCTGGCGGTGGCCTCCTGGCCAGCGGGGATGATGGCGGTCTTCTCCGCCGTGCAGCTCTTCCCAGACTTGCCGAGTTTCTTGTGGCCCTTCCCCACCTTGGAAGGTGTCACAGCTGACTCCACACTCCCACCGGGACCCCTGAGAAGCGTCTTTGGTGGCTGGAGTCTTCCCCCTCTCCCGCCGGGCACTGGCCAACTTCTGATGCTTTACAGGTGGGGGACTGTCTTTGCTGTGGCTCCGTGCCACACTGGCTGTCCTGGTGGCCGGTGCACTCCACATACGGTGACTACAGGCACCACTGGTGCCGAAGATGTTTTGGCTGAGGTGCTACTTCGGGACCTATGAGATGGACGGGGTGGGGGAGGTGTGGGAAAAAGGTCAAGGCTGGACAGGAAAAGTTTTTGGGACACACTGGGATGGGTAGCTGGAGGGGGTTTGGGAGTGGAGGAAGAGGTGGTGGTAGTAGGTGTATTTGGTGACTTTGGGTGGAGGTGCATGCGCTGGAGGCTGTCGTGAGGTGGATGGCTGTTGGGTGAGTGTGTGTCTGCGTTTGTGTATCTTGGGAGGGGGCGTCACAGACACACTGGGAGAGGACACAGGGGATGTGTGAATGGTAGTGGGGGTGGTGACTGCACGTGAGCGGGGTGTGGTGGTGGGTGTGCTGGAGAGGGACCTAGTGGCTGTAGAGGTAGTGCATGCAGGTGTGAGTGTAGATGAGACTGGGAGGGAGGAGGGAGACGAGGAGGAGGGGGACACAGTGGAGGTAGTGGATGTTGGTGTGTCTGCATGTGTGTGTTACTTGCCTGAGTGCCTGTGGGATGTGTGGTGCTTATGTTTGCCAGAGCTTCCCTTGTGTGTTGAGGTGTGTGCAGGCTGGTCTGATGGTGTGCTTGCGATAGGCAGAGGTACAAGGGATTGGGTCTGAGTGGAGGAAGTTGGAGGGGGAGGCTAGAGACGGGGACAATGGCTGCCATCAGTGCTGAGGCCAGAGTTTGAAAAGCTCAGTGAAGGGCCGCCTGACCAAAATGAATGCCCTCCAGGAATGCATTAGTTTGTTGCAACTGCCTTTCTATACCCTGGATGGCATTCAAAATGGTAGACTGCCCAACAGTGAGGGACCTGAGGAGGTCAATGGCCTCCTCACTGAGGGCAGCAGGGGTGACTGGGGCAGGGCATGAGGTGCCTGGGGCGAAGGTGATGCCCACCCTCCTGGGTGAGCGGGCACAGGGCGAAGGCTGAGGTGCTGCTGGGAGGGCGGTGCTGGTAGGGGGTGGTGGTGGCTGTACCTGTAGATGTGAGGGCACAGATGTTGCCGCCACCACAAGGGAGCTCCCATCAGAGGATGAGTCCGTGTCGCTGGTGTCAGCTCCTGTCCCCTCCGTGGAGCACCCCTCACCCTCCGTCCCACTGGTGAATTCAGACTCCGTAGTGTCACCCTCCAGGGCCATGTGGGATGCAGCTCCCTCGTGCTCCGGTGCCACTGCTCCTCCGCCTGATGATGCTAATGCACACAAGAACAGGGGACCACAAAAAGGGGGGGACGACAGAAGAAAGACATGTTGAGTGCATGGATTACCGCTGCAGTTGGCGGACACGACACACACAGAAGCCCCCTGCACTACGCTGTGCTCTTGGGCTCCAATGTTCAATTCCTGGGAAATGGCCTACAAGGCTATGGACGACATCTGCACACATAGATGACACAGGGGCATGACTAGCTGTACTTAGCACACTACAGAGGTGGGCTGGGGTGCAACATGGCCTGCCTTACGGAGGGGCCTTGCCTACGGAACTCACCCTGGGCCCTCCTCCCCCACTCAGACAACTCCACTGCACACAAAGTCAGCAGAATGAGAGTGTACTCACCCCTTTGTGTCTGCTGTGATGACCTCAACCGCCCATCCAACTCCGGGTAGGCCACTGCCAGGATCCTGAACATCAGGGGGGTCATGGTGCGATGGGCACCCCTCCCACGTTGGGAGGCCATCCCCAGCTGAGCCTCCGCCGTCTTCTTGCTCCAGCGGCGAATGTCCTCCCATCTTTTCCGGCAGTGGGTGCTCCGTCTGTGGTAGACCCCCAGGGTCCGGACGTCCTTGTCAATGGCACACCAAATATCCTTCTTCTGGTGGGCGCTGACCTACATGAAATGTACAGGGGAAGAAGAGAAGTCATTAGCAACTGCACCGTCAAAGTGATTGAACCCCCATCCCTACCCTTGCCATGTGGCACATGCATTCACCATCTTTCATGCACGCAGCACTCTGCCCCCTTCCTTCTTACATCCAGCCCTCTCCACACAGGCATAGCCCATACAACATGCTCCATGTGTACTTACCTGTTTGTCTGGAGGACCGTAGAGTAGCGTGTACTGGGGAAGGACCCCATCCACGAGCTTCTCCAACTCCTCCGATGTGAAGGCAGGGGCCCTTTCCCCAGACGCACGAGCCATTGTCTCTTCCAGACCGAGGTCACAGCAGCACTTGCAGTGTAGGTCCTCTCCTGTCGAAGATCAGGTATCGAGTGATTGAACAGATAGAAAATGGCGGTCACGTCCGCGGCGGTGTGTACCGTCACCACCGGCGTACATCGTCATTGGCTCCTGGGACCCATAGGGTCCAATGTTAACCAATGCAGCATTGCGCTGCGGTTTTCGACCGCCTACCGCGACGGTGTACTACGCCAGCGCAGTTACCTCACATCCCATTGTCCCACTTTAGAGGTCAGGCAGACGCCATTTCAGGGGCCCACATAGCTTCATTTTCAACTGCGTCACATATACCTAGGCCTAGACTCAACACACATACAGGCCACCTTTTGTGTATTATTGGTATTCTGGGTAAACTGTGAGTACATACCTCTGAGTTGTTTGACTCTGTGCTCGCTGTTGTCCTTCATAGGCACCGTCCGCTGGGACATTTGAGGAGATGGCGGCATCCTCCGGTGTACCGACCGTTGGTGGACCTGTCGACAATGGAGGAGCGACATTTGATAATCACCTACAGGCTTGACCGTGCCACAATCCAGGAACTGTGTACCCAGTTGGAGCCAGACCTGATGTCAGCAATCCGGCATCCCACAGGAATCCCCCCTCAAGTGCAGGTGCTGTCAGTGCTCCATTTCCTTGCAAGTGGGCCATTTCAAACAACTGTGGCCATGGCATCAGGGATGTCCCAGCCTATGTTTTCCAACGTATTGTCCAGAGTGTTGTCTGCCCTTCTGAAACACATGCGGAGCTACATCGTTTTCCCTCAGGTGGAGGATTTGCCTACAGTGAAAGGTGATTTCTATGCCCTGGGACATATCCCCAACATCATAGGTGCCATTGATGGGACCCATGTGGCTTTGGTCCCCCCCCCCACAGGAGTGAACAGGTGTACAGAAACCGGAAGAGTTATCATTCTATGAATGTACAGATGGTATGTTTGGCAGACCAGTATATCTCCCATGTGAATGCCATGTTCCCTGGCTCAGTGCATGACGCCTACATCCTGCAGAATAGCAGCATCCCTTATGTGATGAGTCAACTCCAGAGGCACTGTGTGTGGCTATTAGGTGAGCACCTGGAAGCTAGTCTGTGGGAATGGTTGTCTGGGTCTGGGGTTATCCCTCCAGGTTAGTGTGTGTCTAACAGTTGCCCCTCGCCATTTGCAGGTGACTCTGGTAACCCAAACCTGTCATGGCTACTGACCCCAGTGAGGAATCCCAGGACAAGGGCAGAGGAACGCTACAATGAGGCCCATGGGCGAACTTGGAGGGTGATCGAGCGGACCTTCGGTCTCCTGAAGGCCAGGTTCAGGTGCCTCCATATGACAGGTGGATCCCTATTCTACTCACCAAAGAAGGTGTGCCAGATCATCGTGGCCTGCTGTATGCTTCACAACTTGGCTTTGCGACGCCAGATGCCTTTTCTGCAGGAGGATGGTCCAGATGGTGGTGTTGTTGCAGCTGTGGAGCCTGTGGACAGTGATGAGGAGGAAGCAGAGGAAGAAGACATGCAGAACAAGGACTCAGTGATCCTGCAATATTTCCAGTGAGACACAGGTAGGAATACAAACCTGCCTACTACATGTACTTTGACACTACTACCTCTCTCCTGTCTGTCGTCTTCACCCAGTGTATGGTCACTGAGTTGTCACTTTCACTTACGATTTCACAGATGTGGGTCCCACTGTGTGACATCTGCTTAGATTCCTCATGGACTAGAGCTGTGTGACATAGGTATGTTGACATTACTATTTAAAAAACATTTTGTCACTGTAATTGCTAATACACTATTTCGAAATCACAGACAGGCTCCAGATCATTTTGTGCTTTAGGTGTGTTTATTTAAATGCTCAATATTGGAGGGGGTAGTGAAATGGTGAGGGGTGATGGTGGAGGAGTGTCCATGGCAGAGTCCAGTCTATTAGTCTCACAGGTGCATTGCCCATATGGGCATAGGAAGTGGAGCTGGGGCAGTTTAATTATGGACAGGGTGACAAAGTGGGACAAAAGGATGAAAATCAGGGTGGTCTCATTTCTTGGCGGGGGTCTTGGCATCATGCTCTGTCTTTGTCCTGGATCTCAGGGACCGTTTGTGGGGTGGTTCTCCCTCTGCAGGGGGTGGGGTGCTGGTGTGGTGGTCCTGTGGCGGGGCGTCCTGTCCACTAGCGCCGGTGGAGGTGGTGGGCAGTTCATCGTCCATGCTAGTGTCAGGGGCCCCTTGTAGTGCCACAGTGTCCCTCCTGGTGTTGAGTACTTCCTTCAGCACCCCTACGATGGTGCCCAGGGTGGAGCTGATGGTTCTGAGTTCCTCCCTGAAGCCCATATACTGTTCCTCCTGCATGCGCTGGGTCTCCTGAAACCTGGCCAGTACCGTTGTCATCGTCTCCTGGGAGTGGTGGTAGGCTCCCATGATGGAGGAGAGGGCCTCGTGGAGAGTGGGTTCCCTTGGCCTGTCCGCCCCCTGTCACACAGCAGCCCTCTCAGTTCCCCTGTGTTCCTGGGACTCCGTCCCCTGGACCGTGTGCCCACTACCACTGCCCCCAGGTCCCTGTTGTTGTTGGGATGGTGGGTTATCCTGGGTTCCCTGTAGTGGTGGACATACAGCTGATTGACATGTCCTGGGGACGGAGGTATGGGCCCCGCTGGGTGGGTGCTGTGCTGGTGTTTCCAGAGGGGGGAATGTCTGTAGTGGCCTGTGACTGGGTGAGGGGAACCGACTGTCCCGAGGTCCCCGATGGGCCGGGCTGGTCATCTAGATCCAGTTGGACAGAGCTGCTGTCATCACTGTGGACCTCTTCTGTTGGTGGTGTGGACATGTGTGGACCCTCCTGTCCGGTGACGTTAGGTAGGGGTCCTGCAGGGGTATAAAAGGATGTTTATTAAATCTGTGTGTGTAATGGTGTGAAATGGGTGGGTGACCGTGTACCCCAGTGCTAGCATTCCTGTGTGGGAGCTTGTGTGATGATGGTTTAGGGGGGTGTATGGGTATGTGCAGTGAGGATGCTTTGGTGATGGGTGTCCATGCTTTGTTGTTGCATGCAGGGCTTGGTGTTGGGATGTGTGGATTGTGATGTTGGGACATATGTGTGGAGTTGGGGTGCTGGGGGTGAGGGTGTGGGTATGTGATAATATGCAGTTAGGGTGGGGGATGTAGTAGTAAAGCTTTGTCTTACCAGAATCCATTCTTCCACCTACTCCTGCGAGGCCCTCAGGATGCAGAATCGCCAAGACCTGCTCCTCCCATGTTGTTAGTTGTGGGGGAGGAGGTGGGGGTCCGCCGCCAGTCCGCTGAACCGCCAGGTGGTGTCTTGAGACCACGGAACGTACCTTGCCCCGTAGGTCGTTCCACCTCTTCCTGATGTCCTCCCAATTTCTTGGGTGTTGTCCCACTGCGTTGACCCTGTCCACTATTCTTCGCCATAGCTCTATCTTCCTTGTAATTGAGGTGTGCTGCACCTGTGATCCGAATAGCTGTGGCTTTACCCGGACGATTTCCTCCACCATGACCCTGAGCTCCTCATCCGAGAACCTGGGGTGTCTTTGCCGTGCCATGGGGTGGTGTAGGTGATGTGTGGGGTGGAGTGTGTGGTGATAAGTGTGCTGATATGTAGTGGTGTGTTTTGTATGAGGTGCGTGGAAGTTGTGTGGGTGATGGTGTTGTGTGCCTGTGGATGCTGTTGTTCTTGCTGGTGCTGTCTCTCTCTGGCCTTCTTTCTGAATTTGTGGTTGTAGGGGTTTGTGGGTGATGTGGGTGTGTGTTTTATATTGTATTGGGTGTGTGGGAGTAGTGTGTGTATGTGTATCAGGTGTGTGTATTTTGAATTGTCCAATGTGGCTGTGTTTTGTAAGAGTGTGTGTATTTTGAGCACGGCGGTGTGTACCGCCAATGGAATACCGCGGTTGAAAGACCGCCACGTGGATTCGTGTGTCGTGATAGTGTGGGCGTATTTCTGTTGGCGTGACGGTGTAGGTTTTGTTTTCGCCAGTTTATCACTGACCTTTGGTGTGGCGGACTTGTGTGGGTGTCTGACTTTTGGCGGATTCTGAGATGTGGGTCATAATAGTTGTGGCGGAATTCCGCGGCCACGGCGGTGTGTTGGCGGTCTTCTGCACGGCGGTAAGCGGCTTTTACCGCCAATGTTGTAATGAGGGCCTATGTATATAACCTGATGCCTCCAAATGTCTTTAAGATTTAGTTAGTATCACAAGCAATATCCTTACTTCACCCAGGCATGGTGCCATTATCTTGTGCCACAGATCGGAGCTCATATCCATGTGGGGGCAGCATGGTAGTGCAAGATTATCAAATTAATAGATAATTTGAATACCTTACACATATGGACCTTTGTGAAAATGAAGAATTCTTCAATGAAGAAATGCATAAATAATGAGTAAAAAATTAATACTTTTTGTTCATTCTGCATTAGGGTGACAATATCGATAAGTTGATAATAAAATATGTCAAAATTATGAAAATATAATGTCAACCCTAATTCCTTTTAGTATTCTAAGTCCAATTCTAACCCTTACCCTAAATCTAATCCTGTTACCCTAAACACAACTGTTAGACCTGACAGCCTTAGGGTGGTCACCCCTAACCTTTTGCCTGCCTCCCTCCACTTTTTGGATACTGTTTTTGCTGGTTTTAGGACTCTGCGCACTTTACCCCTGCTAACCAGTGCTAAAGTGCATATGCTCTCTCCCACTGGAGTGCAGACACCTGGGTTGGCTAGTGTAGTGCTTGGGGGGGGGGAGACAGTCCCAGTTAGCTTTGGGGAGCAGATAGGGGTGTCACAGGTATCCCTGGGAGATAAGGAAAATGGTGCTAAAAGCCCACATGCCTGCCAATACTTCCTAGTATAGGCAGTGAGTCACCATTGATGGGCAAAGGGTGGAGGCTCTGCGTGACACAGGAGCCAGTATGACTACTGTCAAGGGTCAGCTGTTGTCAGCAGAGTAAATCATCACTAATACATTCCACCAGGTCATAGTCACTGACAATTGCGAGAGTCACCTAACGGTGGCTCTGGTTCCCTATGAGTGGGGGGTGATCTCTGGTACTCTAAAGGAAGCTGTGAGTCCTTCCATGCCTGTAGATCGTCTGTTAGGCAATGATCTTGAGCATACTGCCTGGAAGGAGGTAGAGCTCAGATCCCACCTGGAGATGTTCGGTTTGCCTGAGTGGGTCTGCATGACCACTATGTCCATGGCTGCCTGGGAAGGTAGTCAAGGGTGTCTTGGGCCTGGAACAATGGCCCAGACAGCTGCACAGAGGAAGGGCAAGGGGCGTGGGAAACCCACCCCAAATATTCCCACGGTGGTGGACAGGGTCCTAGAGGAGGAGGCCCCTGAGCCAACTAGGGAGGATATTGCTGACCTGGCGGCTGGCAAGTAGAGGGTGGGCCAAACCAGGGAGGAATTCTGCAAAGCGCAGAAGGAGTGCCCCACTCTTGTGGGTCTGAGGCAAAAGGCCTCAGCCCAAGCAGCAGGTGAAGCCTCTGGTGATCATCATATATACTAGGAGAATGATCTCCTCTACAATGAGCCTAAAGCTCCGGCCATTGGGGCAGCACGTGTGCTGGTAGTCCCCCAGTGTTACCGGGCCTTCTTACTGGGCCTGGCTCACGACATTCCCCTGGCAGGACATTTGGGCCAAGACAAGACCTTTGCCAGGCTTGTGACCCACTTCCATTGGCCTAGAATGCGTGTAACCTCGGTTAACTTCTGTAGGGCCTGCCCCACCTGCCAGGCTAGTGGGAAGACAGGTAAAAGGCCCCCCTGATCCCACTCCCCATCGTTGCTACCCCCTTTGAAAGGGTGGGCATCGACGTCATTGGTCCCTTGGACCCCAAAACCGCCCTAGGCAACAGGTTAATCCTGGTTTTGGTGGATCATGCCACCCAGTTCCCAGAGGCAATCCCTCTGAGGACAGTGACTGCACTGGTGGTGACCAGAGCTCTGATAGGAATATTTACCAGTGTGGGGTTTCCAAAGGAGGTTGTGTTTGGCAGAGGCACAAACTTTATGTCAGCGCACATGAAGTCCATGTTGGATGAGTGAGGAGTGACCTACAGGTTTACCACCCATCACCATCCTCAATCCAATGGGCTTGTTGAGAGATTCAACAAGAACCTAAAAGGCATGATCACTGGCCTACCTGAGGCCATGAGGCATAAGTGGGATGTCCTCTTGCCATGCCTTCTTTTTGCGTATAGGGAGGTGCCCAGAAAGGGGTGGGGTTCAGCCCCTTTGAACTTCTCTATGGTCACCCTGTCAGGGGGGCACTAAGCATAGTGAAGGAGGGATGGGTAGAAAGCTCCAAAGAAACCTCCCAGGGTGTGGTTAGTTACATGCCGGCCCACTGCAACCACACACAGCACTTCTTGAAGCAGGCCAAGAGCAACCTCAAGGCCAGTCAAGAAGTGATGAAGGAGTGGTATGACCAGAAGCCCACTCTGGTTGAATTCTCACCTGGCGACAAAGTTTGGGTGATGGAGCCAGTAGAGCCTAGAGCTCTCCAGAACCGCTGGACTGGCCCTTTTGAAATCAAGGAGCGGAAGGGGGAGTCCACTTACCTAGTGGACCTCAAGACCCCTAGACACCCCCTAAGGTTTCTCCACCATAAGCGACTAAAGCCTCATTTTGAAAGGTCTGAGGTCAGCATGCTCCTTGTGACAGGTGAGGGCATGGAAGAGGAGAGTGAGCCTCTCCCCGACCTCCTCTCTGCCAAAGAAAGTGATGGGTCAGTGGAGGGTGTCAATCTCTCTGACTCCCTGACTCTAGATCAGAGGGGAGATTGTTACGAGTTGTTGGGGCAGTTCTCTTCCCTGTTTTCCCTCACTCCTGGACTCACACACTTGTGTGTCCATAACATTGACACAGGAGACAGTCCACCTGTAAAGAATTAAATTCACAGGGTGTCAGACAAAATGAGGTCCAGTATCAAGGATGAAGTTTCCAAGATGCTGGCTCTTGGGGTGATAGAGAAATCCAGCAGTACCTGGTCCAGCCCAGTGGTGTTGGTTCCCCAGGCTGCTGCTCCCGGTGCCAAGCCAGAACTTAGGTTTTGAGTGGACTGCCGGGGTCTCAACTCTGTTACAAAGACAGATGCTCACCCCATCCCCAGAGCTGATGACCTCACGTCAGGGTACTGGCAGATTGCCTTGACTAAAGGGGCTCAAGAGAGATCCACTTTCTCCACTCCTGAGGGCCATTACCAGTTCAGAGTAATGCCCTTTGGGTTGAAAAATGCCCTGCTACCTTCCAACGGTTGGTTAACGGGGTCTTAGCTGGCAAGGATGCCTTCTACGCAGCCTACTTAGATGACATAGCCGTCTATAGTTCCAGCTGGGAGGAACACCTGCTCCACCTCAAGGAGGTGCTTCAGGCCCTGCAACAGGCAGGCCTGACCATCAAGTCCAGTAAGTGCCACATTGGTCTGGGTTCCGTGGTGTACTTGGGACACCTAGTAGGTGGTGGCAAGGTGCAGCCCCTCCAAGCCAAGATTGAAACTATCAAGTCCTGGCAACCACCTAGAACACAAACAGAGGTGAGAGCCTTCTTAGGCCTCACTGGATATTACCGTAGATTTGTTAAGGGCTATGCAACCATTCTGTCACCCTTGACAGAACTTACTTCCAAAAAAAAAGCTAGGTTGAGGAATTGGACTGAGGCTTGTCAGAAAGCCTTTGACTCCCTGAAGGAAGCCATGTGCACAGCCCCGTGCTCAAGACCCCTGACTACTCCCAGGAATTTATTGTGCAGACAGATGCTTCACAGCATGGCATAGGGGCTGTTCTAGCACAGCTAAATAAGGAGGGCCTAGACCAACCAGTAGTCTTTATTAACAGAAGACTATTACCAAGGGAACAGAGGTGGAGTGCTATTGAGAGAGCAGCATTTGCTGTGATCTGGGCACTGAAGAAGCTGAGACCATACCTGTTTGTGACTTACTCTTGGTTCATACAGACCACAGGTCCCTCAGATGGCTCATGCAGATGAGGGGCGAGAATCCTAAACTCTTGAGGTGGCCCATTTCCCTAAAGGGGATGGACTTTACAGTGGAGCATCACCCGGGGATTGACCACGCCAACGCTGATAGTCTCTCCAGATACTTCCACCTTAGCGATGAGAGCTCCCAGGTGGTTGGGTAGCTCTCCCCACTTTCAGCTGGGGGGGACACATGTTAGACCTGACAGCCTTAGGGCGGTCACCCCTAACTTTGTGCCTGCCTCCCTCCACTTTTTGGACACTGTTTTTGCTGGTTTTAGGACTCTGTGCACTTTACCCCTGCTAACCAGTGCCCAAAGCCTGTAGATTAAATGCTACTAGTTTCCTGCAGCACTGATTGTGCCACCCACTTAAGTAGCCCCTTAACCATGTCTCAGGCCTGCCATTGCAAGGCCTGTGTGTGCAGTTTCACTGCCATTTAAAAGAACTTGCCAAGCCTAAAACTCCCCTTGTTCTACATATAAGTCACCCCTAAGGTAGGCCCTAGGTAACTCATGGGGCAGGATGCTGTGTAGACAAAAGGCAGGACATGTACCTGTGTAGTTTACATGTCCTGGTAGTGTAAAACTCCTAACTTTATTTTACACTGCTGTGAGGCCTGCTCCTTTCATAGGCTAACATTAGGGCTACCCTCCTATACTGTTTGAGTGATAGTTTCTGATCTGAAAGGAGTACCAAGGTAATATTCAGTATGGCCAGAATGGTGATACAAAATCCTGATGACTGGCAAAGTTGGATTTAATATTACTATTTTAGAAATGCCACTTTTAGAAAGTGAGCATTTCTCTGCACTTAAATCCTTCTGTGCCTTACAATCCACGTCTGGCTAGGTTTAGTTGACAGCTACCTTGCGCATTCACTCAGACAAACCACAAACACAGGATGCTCAGTCATGCTGCATACATCTGCATATTGAATGGGTCTTCCTGGCTGGGAGGGTGGAGGGCCTGACACTTACATATCAAAGGACAGTAGCCTGCCCTCACACAAAGGACTGCCACACACCCTACTGGGACCCTGGCAGACAGGATGGAACTAAAAGGGGACCTTGTGCACTTCTAAGCCACTTCTCAAAAAATGTATATTCACAAGGACTTTGGATTCTTGTGCTAAGGCCTACTTTGCAAGAGACTTTGAGAATGGATCAAGTCTCAAGAGAACGAAATAATCTACAATGTACTTCCTTAAACTGAAACTTTCTTCGGCATACACAATTACATCTTTTGTTTGGTAATGTTAATCTCTGCTGTTTATCGCAGTGTTCTGAAATGTCAGATTTAAAAAATACTCCAGGTCTTTGAAAAAGGCTCATTATTGCTCACATGCTTTGATCTTGATCTCAGAAGATCTAACTATCCCTATACAAGTTTAATGTGAATGGCAGCTTAGAGCTCATCATTTCTGCACTTTTCACAATGTATATCCATGGGAATTACATGAGATAGAAAAGATGGTTATGATACATGGAGGCATGTAACACCTGCATGAAACAAAATATCTGATCTCCTTATGAAGATCTGTAAAAACACAATTGCATCAATATTCTACTGCACTAATATATTGCAGTTGAGTTGTGAGGTCAGAATGCTTTCTGGCAGAGCCAGCACACAGTAGAGGCAAAATACATACTGCCACCTCAACAGTTAAGAGGGGAGACTAGGGCCCATATTTATACTTTTTTAACGCCGCATTTGCGTCATTTCTTGACGCAAAATCGGCGCAAATTTACAAAATACAATTGTATTTTGTAAGTTTGTGCCGATTTTGCGTCAAAAAACGACGCAAATGCGGCGCTAAAAAAGTATAAATATGGGCCTAGGTTTTCAGTTTATGTTCGTCGGACTTTCGTGAAAGCATATAAAATGGAACATAGCACTATGGAAAGTTCTAAAAAATATAAACATACATAAAACTAAGACATAGTAGCATCTGAAAACCACTAATTCATGAGCGAAAAATAGAGAATAGTTCCACCACCCACAACTCAAACGATAAAAGATTGTCAATGACGTAGAGCATGTTTTAGAAAGCTACATACTGTAAGGCATACTTCAGGGGAGCTTTTCATTTGAAGGTGTATCAGAAAATGTTAATATCTTGTCAAATTAAGACTTTTAAGAACATGAATTCAACATTTCCATGGAAATGGTTGGTAGGATTTATTAAAAAATACGAAATGTAACAGGTTCTGCGGGGATGATTCATGGCAATGATTCATAGCAGGGGAAACCCACAGTGGCAGCAGAATCAAAGTTGGGATCTAATGGACCCCAATCCAAGTCATGTCAAGGACATCGTGTCCCACATATTAGCTACCCATTCCAGGTATAGCTCCATACCACAGGTGGTTTGGATAAAATATATTCTTGGTTGTAAAATCTTCATAACTCTTTTGCATTGACTATAATCCATGAAACTTTTACTAAGCCAATCGTTCCGTTTTCTTTAGGTCCGATGGCATGGGGAAACTGGAAGGCCTATCAGGTTTGTTACAGATTGACTTTATGTAACAAAGCAAAGGAAGTTGGCATCCCAAATCACAGGACAGACGGTCAACAATAACACCTTTCTTGAATGAAGCGTGAGCGTTACACCAAATTGAACACCATAATAAGGGAGGAGCCAAATTGATCTGGTCCTCCACATAGTCAAGACTGAGATCCTGGTGTACCACGTAATTGGGACTGCTCACAGGGTGACCCAGGAATCTCCTATAGACCCTGTTTTCCTCAACCTGCAGGCAACTGGCATTTTTGTACTCCCAAACTCCAGAACCATAGGCTAAGATGGAGAGACATTTCCTCTTGTAAACTTGTAAAAGGAGGGCAATTGGTTTCCTGCCTATAGTAGATGCTAAATTAAATATATGCCCAACAGATTGCGAAAAGTGATATCACTTCCTGTTAATACAAATTCATTCCATATCTGGTAATGAGACATTTATGATGATACCTTCATCTTTATTTACTGTACTTGATATCAAGATAGCATGAATCAATCTCCACACATTTTAAACCACAATCCTGCTTAGAATTATGTTTGGTGGAATAACCTGCACAGATCTTACTACTGGACAGCTACCCTACAAAAGATAGAGTGAGTAGCTAGGATTGTGTTGTAAGAGGATGCACCCATGTTGGGTCCTTCTTCCTTAACCTGCGGGCATGCCCCAAGATGTAGCGCTATTGGAGGGAGGTTGGGGAATGTAAGGCACAGGTAACAGGGCTAAGCTTGGAGTTTCTGTTTATATGGAATATCTAGGGGGCGGAGAAGTTCTCAAATACTCAAACCTGTAGATGGTATTGGGTCTAATAGTGCCAAAGAAGAACGTTGTCAGACACCAGGGAGGAAAGGTACTGCCGGGCCTAAATGATTATTAGAAAGATATGGACTGTTGCGTGTTGCCTGGAAAAGCGATCTTTGAATGAAGGGGATGTCCAAGGGAATGGCAAAAAAGTTGGGATAAGTGGAAATCATATAGAAGACTGTGAGAATTGGCATATAGTGATACGAAGGTTGCAGAATCATCTGAGAAGCAATAAAAAGTTCTCAGCCTCTGGACCGATAACAATTGTGAGGCATGCCATGATATATTAGAAGTTTTTTTACTTCTGCTAACTAACATAATTATATTTTATATTAATGTTGGTGGCAAAATGTTTTGTTTGCTTACAAAATTTAATAGAATTATTTTTAAGACACGTATTTGGAGCTAAACTGTGTTTTAGTCTGTTTGTTTGTACTTTGTAGATTCCCACGTTTATTTGTTAGATCACCTTTAGAATCACAAACATATTTAGACACATTCAGGCACAACACAATCCTTGCTGTAAAATCAACAGAGGTGTGGGGACACCTTTATTTAAAAATACAGTTAGGACAAGCAATCTCCTCTATGTGTGCTGAGATATCCATGTACAAAATCAGCGTTGATCAGCAGGGCGGTGGTATAGCAAACGTGCAAAATCACTCCATACAGAAGGAAAGGGCAGTAATAAGATGTTACACTGAGTGTACTGTGAGGGTCAGTATAGCATCATATTTGGTTGACAGCACTTTGATTTGGGAAATCAACGTAAGCATGAGTGTGGAAAACATTTCAGAATACAAATCACATTTATTAGCAAAATCACATTTCGCTGAAAAATTACTTTTATGTGCTAAAATTACCCTTCCTGCAAAGTAAGCCACATTTTGTCATTATATTTAGGAGCAAAATCACAACAGTCACATTTACAAGCAAAAACGCAATTAAGTGCACCATCAGCATTAATGTAGAAACACTTTTGAGTGGAGTGGAATGGAATGTAAAATCACATTTGGGTGCAAAGTTATATTTGGGTGCAAAATCACCCTTAGTGCAAAGTCAGTAGAATTCTAGTATCAAATTCAAGTACAAAAAAAGCATGCTCAAACCCACTACATCAGGAACATGTTACGGATTTGGGGGGCTTGGGCCAAACATATTTTATGTGCCCTGTTTAGAATAGCTGTGAATTTATGATCCAATTTTAGCTCTTCCATGTCCTCTTTGAACAGGTCACTGACAGTGCACAGGCACACTCAACCAGAATGTAAGTTTATTTAAATCTAATATTCAGGGATGTTGGTGTTTGTTTGAATATTGTAACACAACAGCAGCTCACTGCCAAATCTCGGTAACACTCTCCCATTTCACATATGTAAGTTCCTGTTTTGAGTTAAAAGAAACTTTTTTATGGGTGTTGTAAGAAACATACACAGAAAATTTCTCTGCAAAACTTAAGTACTAGTCTCTCACACATCAACCACATTAAAATAACTTAAAGGAAAAGGTTATTTAAAGCAATCTGTTTAGAAGGTGTACTATACCTGGGGTCGTATTTACCATTACTGACACAACTCTGAGTTGTACAATGTAGCACCAGAAATTTCTGCGCTGTGTTGCAGAATATCCCTGCACCATGAATGTGCCATATTTATGGGATGGCACGCCATAGCACAAGGACCAGAAATGCGTCATGAATTTCGCCACATTTTGGAGAGTGGCGCGAAGTCCTGCTACACAAGTTCTTCCTACATGACACACAGTTGATGTGCGTGTCATAAAGCACCTATACATGCCTCAAATCAGAAGTGTGTCACACAGGAGTGCTTTACGTCTCAGGAGGGTTTGAAATGCAATCTACACAACAGTCCCCCTTAACACAGAGAAGCAAGGAAGGAGCCTCTGGCAGCCAGGAGAGTAATAACCCCAACCCAGAAGACTTGACATAGTCCCTGGGCAAAAGGAAGAGGAAGTCCAACTTTAATTAGGAGTATAACCAGATACTAATAAGTGAGGTGACAAAAAATGAACATACCTTATTTGTCACCTCAAAATTGCCTGTAGTGAGGAAGGATGCCATTTAGCAGTCCATAGTAGATGATATAAACTGTGTTGCACAACCAAAAAAGACCACCCTGGAGTGCAAGAAGAGGTCGAATGACTACAAATGCAGGACTAAAGGAAAACTGGCCAGGAACCTTAAGGCAGCCATGAGGACTAGAGGAGGACCTGATGTCCAGGAGGAGTTAGATCAGTTAGAGGCGCAGTTCGCATCCTTCATTACAACACAGTTGGTAGCTGAAGTGGAAGGTAAAGACTGTTGAAGTAGAGGACCAGCAAGAACTACGGGGGGAGTGAAAACATGGTCCAGATGTACAGAGCTATTTAGCAGTTGAAAACTGTCAAATTTGTCGGTTGCGACCACTAAATGGCCTTGAACCATTTACAAACCCTATTTTGTGAGTCTGTAACCCATTAATGACTCACAAAATATGGTTTGCAACTCACTATTCAGAAGGGTTGTGACAAGGGCATCCCTTCCTATTAGCAAGTCACAGGGGGATGTATGATTCTTTGTGACCGGGAAAGCGATTGCAAAACAGTCGCGGTTACCACCTACTTCAAGTAGGTGACCCCTTCCCCCTTGTGAATGTCCCTTCCAAGGGACTCCTTCCCTTTTGTGAATGGGGGTGCCAACATTTTTTCAGAGCAGGCAGTGGTCCAACAAACTCCTGCAAAAATGAAAAGTAAACTTTTCATTCTTTTTTTATTCAACCTGTTTTCCTTTAAGAAAAATGGGAAAAATGGCAGCATTTCAAAAAAGAAAATTACTACATTTAAAAAGCAAATACAGACATGGTGGTCTGCTGACCCATCAGGCCACCATCCCTGTGATTGTAGCCAATCACAATGGTTTGCAAATTGTGACCTGCCTCAAGAATTTTGACGAGGAAGGTCCCTTGTGACCCATTTGTGATTCGCAAACAGTGTTGAAGACTTGCTAAAATTTGCAAATTGTGAGTCGCAATCCATAATGGTTGTACATCTGTCACAAATCTTAGCAAAACTGTCATGCAGCACAACTCAGAAAGACACTGTTCTGCACTGAACTGCGTTGTGCTGCATGAAAGGGAAAGGGCAGGAATGCCCCACATTAACTCATCATTTACAGAACTGTACTTTCCTTGGCCAGTACGACTTTTTCCAGCACAGTCCAGTCCCGCCAAGTTTCCCAGGTCCATGCGTGATGTGCTGCCCCAGTCCAGGAACTTCTTTTGAATCCTGAGACTTGTAGTGAAATTTATTTCTTCAACAGGACTTCAAGTCTCAGAATACATAGTTGAAAACCTGGACTGAAGCACCACTGCTGTATCCTGGGGAGTGCAAAGCTACAGTCTCTAGTCTTTCCAGTGGGTGGTTTGCCCACTGCTGTATCCTGGGGAGTGCAAAGCCACAGTCTCTTAAGTCTTTCCAGTGGGTGGTTTGCCCACTGCTGTATCCTGGGGAGTGCAAAGCCACAGTCTCTCAAATCTTTCCAGTGGGTGTTTTGCACACTGCTGTATCCTGGGGAGTGCAAAGCCACAGTCTCTCAAGTCTTTCTAGTGGGTGGTTTGCCCACTGCTGTATCCTGGGGAGTGCAAAGCCACAGTCTCTCAAGTGGATGTGATTCTCCACTGGTTCTGTAGGGGGCTTGGTGCCCAGAGTGCTTCATCCTGCCAAGGACTGAGGTAGTGGATGAGATTCTCCACTGGTCCTGGTGGGGGCTTTGTGCCCAAAGTGGTTCATCCTGCCAAGGACTGAGGTAGTGGATGTGATTCTCCACTGGTTCTGGAGGGGGCTTTGTGCCCAGAGTGCTTCACATGGAGTGTGGCAGGTCCCATTCCCTCACCTGGGTGTGTGTGCCACGAGATTGCCTGGGAGCAGGTAGTATGATACGCCATGGAGGCAGAGACACACTCCACCCTGCTGGGACTTCGCCTGCCACCTGCAGGTACAAAAGTGCTGGGAGTCATGCCTCATGTACGCTGGGCAGGGTCCAGGACGTTTCCTGCAGCCTCGGACAGCTGCCCACTGGGTATGATTGCCATGTCAGCTGTGGTGGCACTGTCTGAGCACATCGCGGGGCAGGTGGAGGTGCTTGCGCGGTGTCTGTGGCGGAGGTGCTGGCGGTGATGCATGTGTCTGCACCTGTTGAGGGACACAGCAGGACGTCTCCTGCAGCCTCGGATGGCTGCCCACTGGGGATGATGCTGGGGACTGCTGGTGAGGCAGCAGACGTGCAGGTGGCAGCGCAGGTGGTGGTGTCCACTGCCGTACAGGTTGATGTTGTGGTTGACAGAAGGGGTGACTCTGGTCCCTCATCCAGAGCCATCGTGCCCTGTCCTGACCTGCTCTTCGGCTTGTGTCCCTTCCCCACCTTTGATGTTGCTGCTGGTGCCTTGCCAAGGTCCCCTTTTGGCTTGGAGGAGCCCTTGCTTGCTGGTAGGTGCAGCTTCTCCCTCCGGCATGTGGGCACCTTCTTTGCCTTGGCAGGTTGCAGAATGGCCTGCTCCTTGGCCTCGCTAGGTGGCACACTGGCAGCCCTGATGGGTGGCGCCCGCGATGAGACCGGAGTTGCTGGGACCACTGTGCTTGAGGATTTGGTGGCTGAGGTGCTGGGCTGGGACATGGACAGCTTGGCCCTAGGGGAAGGACGGGGGGGAGGTGTAGGGAAGAGGTCAAGGTTTGCGAGGAAGAGTTTCTTAGACACACTGGGATGGGAAGATGGAGGGGGTTTGGGAGTGGAGGAAGAGGTAGTGGTTGTAGGAGGTGTACGTTTGCTGAATTTGGGTGAAGGTGCAAGGGCCGGAGGCTGTTGTGAGGTGGATGGCTGTTGGGTGGGTGTGTGCCTGCATTTGTGTAGTTTGGGAGGAGGGCTCACAGACACACTGGGAGAGGGCACAGGGGATGTGTGAATGGTAGTGGGGGTGGTGATTGCACGTGAGCGGTGTGTGGTGATGGGCGTGCTGGTGATGGAGGTAGTGGCTGAGGATGTAGTGCATGCAGGTGTGAGTGGAGACGAGACAGGGAGGGAGGAGGAGGACATGGAGGAGGGGAACACAGTGGAGGCAGTGGATGTTGGTGTGTCTGCATGGGGATGGTGCTTGTGTGAGTACCTGTGGGATGTGTGGTGCTTATGTTTGCCATGTCCCCTCTTGTGTGTTGATGAGTGTGAATGCTGGTCTGATGGTGTGCTTGGGATAGGCTGAGGTACAGGGGATTGGGTCTGGGTGGAGGAAGTGTGAGAGGGGGGCTGGACACAGGGACAATGGCTGCCATCAGTGCTGAGGCCAGAGCCTGAAATGCTCTATTGGGCCACCTGGCCAGAATGAATGCCCTCCAGGTATGCATTTGTTTGCTGCAAATGCCTGTCAAAACCCTGAATGGCATTCAAAATGGTAGATTGCCCAACAGTGAGGAGTCTCAGGAGGTCAATAGCCTCCTCACTGAGGGCAGCAGGGGCTGAGGTGCCTGGGGTGAAGGAGATGCCCACCCTCCTGGGTGAGCGGGCACGGGAAACACGCTGAGGGGCTGCTGGGAGGGCAGTGCTGGTAGGGGGGGTGGCGGCTGTACCTGTTGATGCGGTGGGCACAGAGGTGCCCGCCACGGGAAGGGAGCTCCCATCAGAGGAGGAGTCGCAGTCGCTGGTATATGCTCCCCTCGCCCTCCGTCCCACTGGTGCCTTCAGACTCCATGGCCATGTGGGTTGCAGCTCTCTCCTGCTCAGGCGCCAATGCTCCTCCTCCAGATAATGCTAATGCATACAAGACTAGGGTGACAAAACAAAAAGGGGGGGGAGACAGTAGAGACACATGGTCAATGCATGCAACACCACTACCATTGGCGGACACAACACACAGGGAGCAGCCCTATGCACTAAGCCATGCACTAACAGTGCAGGGGAAAAGCACATGCCCAAGGGGGACTCTGTCTAGACCCATTTCGTGCACAGCTGGAACCCATGGGAGCGTGACTAGGTGTAGAGGGCAAATGCCACCTTTGGGGTTGGAGTGGGAATGAGGCTGCAAAACAATGGATCTACCTTTGCGCGTCTGCCCTGGCCTACGGGATCCCACAGCCCACCACTCCCACCCAGACACCTTGTCAAGCACGCAGAGTCAGCTGAATGAGAGTGTACTCACCCCCTTGTGGTTGCTGTGATGCCCTCAAGTGCCCATCCAACTCCGGATATGCCTCCGCTAGGATCTGGTACATCAGGGGGCCATGGTGCGACGGGCACCCCTTCCACGTTGGGAGGCCGTCTTCTTGCTCCAGCGGCGCAGGTCCTCCCATCTTTTCCAGCACTGGGAGCTCCATCTATGGTAGGCCCCCAGGGTCTGCACTCCCTTGGCGATGGCACGCCAAATACCCTTCTTCTGGTGGGCGCTGACCTAGAGGAATAGTGAAGTTAGAATGGATATTACTCTCCCGTACAGTTCTTCTCACACATTCCCCACAATCCTCCCACCCTGGCCCAGACATACATACACACACACACTATCCTCACATGCTGGCCTGTCCCCCCTTCCATCCACGACACTCCATACAATCATGTGCCATCCACCATGCTCACAGTGTACTCACCTGTTTGTCTGGACGACCGTACAGTTGCGTGTACTGGGGAGGACCCCATCCACTAGTTTCTCCAACTCCTCCGAAGTGAAGGCAGGGGCCCTTTCCCCAGACACTGTAGCCATTGTCGCTTCCCGACAAAGGTCACAGCAGCACTTGCAGTGTAGGTCCTCTCCTGTTGAAGGTCAGGTATCAAGTGAGGGAACTGATAGAAAATGGTGGTCACGTCTGCGGCAGTGTGTACCGTCTCCACCGGTGTACATCGTCATTGGCTCCTGGAACCCATAGGGCCCAATGTTAACCAATGCTGAATTGCGCCACGGTCTTCGACCACCTACCCCGACGGTGTACAACACCAGCGCAGTTACCTCACTTCCCCTTGTCTCACCTTACAGGTCAGGCAGCCGCCATTAAAGGGGGCCACATGGCAGGCCAAATAACTGTGTCACACCTATTTAGGCCAGGAATACGGACAGTCAAAGGCGCATAGAGAAAATTTTATGTTTTTGCTAAACAGCCTTGTGACACCTTGTGATAAGAGTTGTATGACCCTCTGCTCACCGTTCGTTCTCCTCCATAGGGCACGTCCGCTGGGGCAGATGATGAGATGGCAGCATTCTCTGGTGTACAGACCCCTGGTGGACCTGTCGACAATGGAAGACAGACACATCATTATCACTTACAGACTTGATCGTGCAACAATCCAGGAACTGTGTGCCCAGTTGGAGCAAGACCTGATGTCAGCTATCCGCCTGTGAATCCCCCCTGTAGTGCAGGTTCTCTCTGTACTCCATTTCCTGGCCATTGGCTCTTTTCAAACAACAGTGGCCATGGCATCAGGGATGTCCCAGCCAATGTTCTCTAACGTGTCGTCCAGAGTGTTGTCTGCCCTCCTGAAACACAAACGCAACTACATCGTTTTCCCTCAAGTGGAGGATTTGCCCACAGTGAAAGGTGACTTCTATGCCCTGGAACATATCCCCAACATCATTGGTGCCATTGATGGTACACATGTGGCATTTGTCCCCAGATGGTGTGTTTGGCAGACCAGTACATCTCCCATGTGAATGCCAAGTATCCTGGCTCTGTGCATGACGCTTACATTTTGAGGAATAGCAGCATCCCTTATGTGATGGGACAACTCCAATGTGTCGCTAATAGGTGAGCCTAAAGTCCCCACACAGTTTAATTTGCTGTCTGGGTATGGGAGATTCCCTAATGTTTGGAGTATGTCTAACAGTTGTCCCTCGATATTTGCAGGTGACTCTGGTTACCCCAACCTGTCATGGCTACTGACCCCAGTGAGGAATCCCAGGAAAAGGGCAGAGGAACGCTACAATGAGGCACATGGGGGAACTAGGAGGATAATAGAGTGCACCTTCGGCCTCCTGAAGGCCAGATTCCGGTGCCTCTATCTGACAGGTGGCTCCCTATACTACTCACCGAAGAAGGTGTGCCAGATCATCGTGGCCTGCTGTATGTTGCACAACCTGGCTTTGAGATGGCAGTGTTTTTCCTGAGGGAGGATGGGCCTGATGCTGGTCTTGTGGCAGCTGTGGAACCTGTGGACAGTGAAGAAGAGGAGGCAGCAGAAGAAGATGTAGACAACCAAAACAACATCATCATGCAATACTTCCAGTGAGACACAGGAAAGAAGATGGAACTGCTTCCCACATCTCATACTATTGTAGGACCTAGCATAAGTCTGTTTTTTTACCTCTGTGTATGGACCCTGACTTGTCACTTTGGCTTTCCATTTCACAGATCTGGGTCCCAATTTGTCCCCTCTGCTATGTTTCCTCCTGGCCTACAGCTGTGTAACATTGGTATGTGAACAAGTACATTGACATTGCTATATTCCAGAGATTTTGCAATTACACATTTGCAAAAGCACAGAATAACTCCAGATTTTTGGATGATTCAAGGATGTTTATTTCTGTGCTAATAAATGGAGGGGGAGTGAAATGGGCTGGGGTGATGGTGGAGGAATGTCCATGGCAGAGTCCAGTCTCTTGGTCTCATAGGTGCTTTGTCCAATGGGGCATAGGAAGTGGAACAATGGCAGTTTAAGGTGGACAGGGTGACAAAGTGGGACAGAAGGGTGACATTCAGGAGGGTCTTATTTCCTGGCAGGGGTCTTGGCATTGTTCTCTGTCTTGTTCCTGGATCTCAGGGACCGTTTGCGGGGTGGTTCTCCTCCTGCAGGGGGTGGGGTGCTGGTGGCCTGTTGGTCCTGTGGCAGGGTGCCTCCTGTCCACTAGCGCCGGCGGATGTGGAGGGCTGTTCATCGTCCAGGCTAGTGTCAAGGGCCTGTTGGTGTGCCACTGTGTCCCTCATGGTGTTGACAAGGTCTGCTAGTACCCCTGCAATGGTGACCAGGGTGGTGTTAATGGACTTCAAGTCCTCCCTGATCCCCAGGTAGTGTTCCTCCTGCAGCCACTAGGTCTTCTGAAACTTGGCCAGTACCGTGCCCATGGTATCCTGGTAACGGTGGTAAACTCCCATGATGTTGGAGAGTGCCTCGTGGAGGTTCGGTTCCCGGGGCCTGTCCTCCCCCGTCACACAGCAGTCCTCCCAGCTTCCCTGTTATCCTGTGCCTCTGTCCCCTGAACCGTGTGCCCACTGCCACTGACCCCAGGTCCCTGATTTTCTTGGGTTGGTGGGTTTGCCTGGGTTCCCTGTAATGGTGGACACACTGCTGATTGATGTGTCCTGGGGACAGAGGGATGGGCCCGCTGGGTGGGTGCTGTAGTGGTGTTTCCTGAGGGGAGAGGTTCAGTGGCGGTTTGGGACTGAGTCAGGGGAACCGACTGTCCCGAGGTCCCTGATGGGCCAGGCTGGTCATCTTGATCCAGGCATGCAGAGCTGCTGTTATCCCTAGGGGCCTCTTCTGTGGGGGGATTGGATATGTCTGGCACTTCCTGTCCGGTGACATTGGGTACGGGTCCTGTTGGGGTGTAAATGCATAGTTTTAGTATCTGTGTGTACCATCTTGTGCATTGGGTGAGGTACCCTCTACTCCTGTGCTTGCATCTTTGTGTTTGCCCTTTTGTGATAGTTGGTTTAGGTATCTGTACTGGACATGCTTTGGTAACGGTGGTCCATGCATAGGTGTTGCATGCAGGGCCTTGGTATTGAGATGTGTGGGTTGTGATAGTGGGACATATGTGAGATGATGGAGTGACGAGAGTGAGGGTAAGGGTGGGGGTATGTGATGGCATGCAGGTGGGGTGTGGGGGATATGGTAATAAAGATATGACTTACCAGAGTCCAGTCCTCCTGCTACTCCTGCGAGGCCCTCAGGATGCAGTATTGCTAAGACTTTCTCCTCCCATGTTGTTAGTTGTGGGGTAGGAGGTGGGGGTCCACCGCCAGTCATCTGTACAGCAATCTGGTGTCTTGAAACGACTGAACGCACCTTCCCCTGTAGGTCGTTCCACTTCTTCCTGATGTCATCCCGTGTTCTTGGATGCTGTCCAACTGCGTTGACCCTGTTCACGATTCTCTGCCATAGCTCCATCTTCCTCGCAATGGAGGTGTGCTCCACCTGTGATCCGAAAAGCTGTGGCTCTACCTGGATGATTTCCTCCACCATGACCCTGAGCTCCTCCTCTGAGAACCTGGGGTGTCTTTGAGGTGCCATGATGTGGTGTGGGTGATGTGTGAGGTGCTGTCTGTTGTGATGTGTGGGGGATGTGTTGGTGGGTGTTGTTTGAGGTGTGTGGATGTTGTATAAGTAATGGTGTTGTGTTTCTGTGGATGCTGGTGTTGTGTGTTTGCTAATCTCTCTCTCTGGCCTTCTTCCAAATTTTACATTGTAAGGGTCTGTGGGTAATGTGGGTGTGTGTTTTATAGTGGTGTGAGTGTGTGGATGTGGTGTGTGTATGTGTATCAGGTGTGTGTATTTCGAATTGTCCAATGTGGTTGTGTTTTGTAAGTGTGTGTGTATTTTGAGCGCGACAGTTTGTACCGCCAATGGATTACTGCGGTTGTAAGACCGCTGCATTGATTCATGGACCGTGATAGTGTGGGCGTATTCTTGTTGGCGTGACGGTGTAGGTTTTAGTATCGCCAGTTTATCACTGACCTTTAGTGTGGCGGACTTGTGTGGGTGTCTGTATTGTGGCGGATTCCGAGATGTGAGTCGTAATACCTGTAGCAGATTTCCGCCGCCAAAACGGTATGTTGGCGGTCTTCAGCACGGCGGAAAGTGGGATTTACCGCCAGGGTTGTAATGAGGGCCTATATCTATTTTTATGGCCACTACAAATTACAATATAAAAAGTAAAAAATACAGGGGCGGAGGGGTCCACAGGAAGAGTTCAAACTGTGCGTCAGTTCTCACCAGCGCCCCCTGTCGCTTCGGCAAAATGTCACCTTGCTGCTTCTGCGTCTTTTCAATGTTGCCAATCCTCTGGTCCAGTCCATGCATCCTCCTGACAAGTAAACAAAGAAAATTGTCCCATGCTGCAGCTCCAACTTTTGGTTGCCCAGTGGCTTGCAGCTGCTGCCCTCCTGAGGGTCCAAGGTTAGGTATGTTGTGCTTGGCGCTGAGTGGCATATTGAGATGTTGTAGGGGTGGGGTCTTCTGAGCCTGTGGCAATGTATGTCCTTCCCAAAGACCATCGAACCTGCCCTTATAATATGTGCGGCCCATTTTCCTATAGCCATGGGCAATCTTTTGTATGTGGCTATACTGTGCCTGTTTCAAGGCAAAGCTTTTTGCCTCATCTGGTGTCCTGTGAGCTAGGGAGAACATTGTACCCCATATTAGGTCAAGTATAATATGTGCATCACGTATCACAAAATATAACTGACATTTGTATGCAATTTTAACTGCCTGTCCATACCTGCACCTCCTTGTTATAGAGAAATGCACAATATACCTTATTTGCAATGGCTTCCCCAATTATGGTATGTCAAACTAACCCAAGTAAGGTCAGTGTAGGTGTACAAAACATCTATTTAGGCACTATATAAAAACATGCATTTCACTCATACAAGTGATGCCCACTCATTCTGATGTGTTAATGGTAACTAATACCTATGGGTTGGATATGCCCACTTTTGATTGGTGGTCTTGTGTTATGCAAAGGAGATGTGTAAAGGTAGGCAATGGAAGATTGTGTGGCTCTGCATATATTAAGTAATCTTGAGTTACGCAAAGCAGGGCACATTGCTGACTTGCCTTTATCTGTGGCAGGGAGCCATGTCATAGATGGATGGTGAGTGTCTCACTGCATCAAAATCCTTATTTTGATGACTGCACAGATTTGGCATCAGTCCTACACCTGTCATAATGCATCAAGCCCACAGATTAACCTAAACCAGGAGAAATAATCTGATTTCACATTTCTGTTACATCATTCTTCCTGTGCTACGTTCTGCAGCACACAAAGAGCAGGAAGCCTTTCATGAGTGTGTTTATGCACACAGCTGTCCTTACCTTCCCAAGTACTATTTTGCCTACAATGCAGGCCCCCTTACACCATGATGCACGAGTGCCTTTGTTGGTGCTCAGCATTCAAAAGTGCACCACCAGTAGGAAAAGACAGGAATGTGCTGTATCATGGAATCACTATACATTCCTGCCCATTCCCTTTCACGCAGTGCAACAAAGTGGCTTGCCGCGTTGCACTGCGTGAAGCTTGACAAAAATGCCACATAGGTTACACACTGTCCAAGAAGCTGGCATTTATATGTCAATATAGGGTAAATCTAGTGCATATATCCTGCTGGCTAAACCTAGGCCAATGATTCTGCATGCATGCAGTGAGGCCTACTGCGGCTGCATAGGTTATAAAACAAAAATAACTGAGATATGCAGGCTGCCATCCACAGTACACCTGCCTTGTGAACATCTACCCTCACAATATGCATAAGACAGACTGAGAGCTATTGTTTTGAAGCAAATCCTGGATCAATGCATTAGCTGCCCTACATCCATTCAGCCTCCAATGCACCAGGGGTTCACTGTCACTCTATTTTACATACGTCTAACATGGACACCTCTGATGGAGGGTCAGTCACTCCTGAGAGAGGATTAGAACAGCTATACCTCAGGTAAGTGGTAATACTGTGGAAGTGTCTAGATGTCATACAAATGAGACACACCCCTGTGGTAACACTTGTTGAGATGTCAATTGTACCTTTTCAAGGATTGTTTTCAGGGTACAACTAAAGTTGGGAAGTAACTGCCACATTTCCAGCATCTATTAGAAATGATTGGAATGTGATGGATAACTTAGAAACACTGTTATTAATGTTTATGCCAACTGTTGTTAGGCATGACACACAGGCACTGCCACAGGTATACTATCCCCATATTTCAAGTGGGATACTGCAGAAAATCTTACTCACACCTATATCGATACTACAGCCACATGAACATACCTCTTTGTTTTTAACAGTGTGTTGACATGTGTGATGTTGTGTTTACTCAATAAATCTGAGAGATTTGTTGGCAGGTGATGTACACCTGCCCATACACATCATACTGTTACAACTATCATGGATCACACACACTTGTCACAGAGCTACAACTATGGAGCCATGACACTTACTTTCCGCATCACGATCCCTGAAGCTGTCAACTTCAGCTTGGCTGAATGGGCAATGTCCACTTACAAAACTAAAATGGAAAAATTGTATCAAAAATAGAACACACACATCCACATCTTAACTAAGCACTATGACATTCCAGTGTCATTGTACTCTTAAAGACCGTTACATGCATATGTATACACTTTCAGACCATGGAACGCAGCTAGTCACCTCACAGGGTTGATCTGACAGGAGGTGAAAGGTCAGAAATGTCTTACATCATATGTCAAAATTAGGCTCCATGCATGTGACGTAGGAACTGCTGACCAGCTTCATCACAGGCCCCCTTGCACCATGACGCAAGGGGAAAGCATTGGTACTAGGCAGCCAGAAGTGTGACTTGCTGTGCTGGGCAGCATGAAGATTTGATAAATGTGTCCCAGGCTTGCTAGCCTTGCCACACAGACATACCTAATACCTTGTGCAGTGTGGATGTGTTTGTCAGATGAGCGAAGGAAAACAGCAATACATGTTTAATCAAATTACATTTACAAGTCCAAACCTTCTTCAGTGCTGGATATTGCAAAATGCTAACCGCCCTTTGGACAAAGGGCTGCTTTGCATTGCTTAGTGTCAAGTGTAGCATCTCCCTGTAACACAAAACAGCATTTATGCCAGATGTGCTGCTTTGTGTGACAGTTTGATACATCTAACACCTAGTCTCACTCTGTTTTGCCTTGTGTGTTGCAAGGCATCTGCACATTACAAATAAATGTTGACATTGATATGTACCTTAACTAAGTTATCTACATTACTGCATGCTAGTGGTACATTAATACTTAAGTATGGGGCCTCCAATCTCCAATCCCAGTAAGTACAGCACATCAGTTTCCTGGGCAATGACGTCTGCCCAATGATGTTTAAGTTGTTAGATGGAGCACTCCTCATGGCCCACCTTGCGCATTTACCACCGCACCTGCTCCCATTGTTCCTTCCAAACTTTGGGTTTGTAGCCTTTGGTGAACCTTCCCCCTGCAGCCAGCATCTGAGGCAGGAAGTGGACAACCAGCCAGATTAGAACCCCAACTTCTTTCTCCATGAAGTTCTTCCCTCTCCGTTTCCCAGACATGACCACAATTGCACAAGCCCTACCTATCTTTAACACACTAAAAATAAAAAAATAAAAATAACCCCTTGAATCCTTAACAATACCTAATTAACTATTACCCCCAAAAAAGACAAGCACCCAACACTACAAATACAATTATACTGGCGAAGAACAACACTTAAACACACAGATCACACAAAATGTTATTAACAGGGATTGAACAGACACATACTTCACCAAAAACAGTCAGAAATACCACCAATCTCTCACAGTACTTCCCAAACAGAAAGTGAAAGTAACATTTACACTTCCTGGTATGCAGAAACACCCATTGCGCTATTTCTCAAGTGTAACTGGCAGGTTCTCGACATTTGTGTTGATTTTGCCGACACATTGTTATACAATTGTACATTGTGTAATGCGCTTTGCAGTTGCACTTAAGTAATGAAATGGTACGAAGCGTCAGTGCTGAACCACGCAACAGAGGCAACTCACTGGTTCTGACCCACGCAACTGAGGTGATGCACCTTTTCTGACCCACGCAAGAGAAGCAATGCACCAATTCTGACCCATGCAACAGAGGTCATGTGCAGGTTCTGATCTGCGCAGCAGCGATGTGGCGGTTCAACAGAAGACGCATGGCTTCTGCAGGAGCAAACACCATAGGCCCACCTCCAGGGGTCCAGGACTGGGGTGGCACCACTTGGCAGGAAAGACTGTCAGATGGCAGAGTCCAGGTGCAGGAGCAGGGTGGTTAGAATTATTTTCTGTCCCTGAAACATAAGATCAAGACACCAGCCAGCTAGCCCTTGAAGTTACTCTGGGGTAAAGGGGTGCATGATGAGCAGTCTTTCTCATGTCAGGGAAACAGATGGCAGCATTGAAGCACAGCAAGGTAGGTCTCCGAAGCTGATTGATCCCACAACAAGTTTCAGATGATTTACCAGGATACGCACCTGGATGTCAGCCACAGTCATATGTGCATTAAAAGGTTGATCCTGGGCTCTCTGCCCCACTCTTTTGGTTCCCTTTTCAGTCCAATCTCTCTCTTCCTGAGATGTGTCCAGGCCCCTTCCTCATGATCTCTCACCATAAAACACATAGAAAGACACATAGACAGCCTTGCTCTCCCATCCTCCAATGTATGTCCCACCTAGCTTGCAGCTTTGCTTGCCTAGCAAACTCTGACTGGTAGGAGTCCTCTACTTCTTATGATCTCCCCAGGCAGGCATGGCCTTACCCAAAAAGGAACCCAAGGCCCTCCATATTATGTACTAATGCAGGCACTCCTGCACTCAGTGTACAGTCACAGCACGTTCAGTGCCCAGTACTGTAATCCACATGTATTATGCTACTACCGGCACAGTTGCATGCAGCACATACACTCAGTCTGTGTACACTGTCCATTATTACAGTCCCTTTGTACTGTACTAGAGTGGGTCCCTTTTAACACCCACTACCAACACACTGCTGCGGCAGTAGGCGGTATATACCGCCAATGTTGTATATAGGGCCTATTTGTGTTATGTATCCAGGCAAATATACACATTTCCTTAACTTTTAACAGATATATCTTAGGTACTATTGAGCATTGCTTTACACATGTATGTTCCACATATGTGTCATTGCACATATCGTACATGGTATAAGACATACAACGCATCAACATGCTAACTTTCATGTTTAGCCAGAAAATTACTATGCTGAATAATTTAGAACGTTTTTATCCGCTATGTGAGAATTGCACTCACTATGTATGTGAAGTATCAAACTGAGGATAAGATTATCTTGCAAACATTTAGCTCTATTTAGATAGTGACAGTGCCAACATGGTTGACACTCACACATATATGTGTCCTTTTTTTTGCCTATGATGTTCTTGCTTGCCTACATTCAACTTGCACAGCCTTAGATTCGTTTTTTAAATAATTTAGCATGGCTATTTGCTTAGTAAATATTAACAATATTCAACATGTTACATGGATATATTACTTAGCTTCATTCATACATCAGCTGATGCTTTGGGTATGGCAAGTTGCCTTACTGAAATTAGACTTACACATAGGTATGGCAATGTAGCCCTTTTTCGTATAGAACAACATGAAGCAGACAACATGATATATGAGACTTTGTACTACAGACCTATACACAACACTTTCTGTATTCATATTTATGCATGTGATTTTGCCTAGTAGGTGCTTCTGTACTTGATGCCTTGATTCTTGCATTATTTCTTAGTGTATAACTCCTTTTACAGCCTATACGTTCACTGTGTCAGTTTTTCTTTAATGGGCAGAGATGCAGGACACATAGGTAACTTAAGGCACTAAATTGCTCATCATCACATTGATGAGGTATGTCAATATGGCTTATTATCTATGTGTAAATGTGAACCTAGAATGTTGAAATGGCATAAAATTCGGTACACGTTATACTTTTGATCTCACATATATATTTAAAATTGACATTTACACAAGATTTGATGCTACACTTACAGTGCATGACATAAATGGAATTTAGAGGTTCTTTTTACATTTTGTGCTCCTGATACTTTGATCAGCAGAATCAGTGAGGGAATCACACAATGTGACATCATTGGCTACATTTTAGAGTAAGATACTCCAGCTAGGTGCACATGACTTAATACCCAGACACAAACACCAGACACCCACAAGCTTATGGGTTGGTATAATAAATAGTTATGCTTTACTTAAAAAAAGAGTAGGCCATTCCCATATCTGCCATTCTGAAACCACTCATAGATGCTCCTATGGTGGACAATGTAAGCATCATGTGCTTTTCCTGGAAGTTTTGCAAGGACATTGATGAACACTCCATGATGGCCCACTATCGCCGATACATTTATCGAGTAGTTATGCTTGCAGTTTCAGGAGAGGTGCGCTGTTGTTGCACAGCCAGTGCTTAATTTGTAAATAAAAATGTGCAGGTGCCCAAAGCCCTATTCTTAAACAGGCGGCTGCTGAAATTAAATGTGCTAACATGGAATACTCAAACGGCGTAATCCTGAAGCCATCACAGGCCTCTTTAATCTATTTACATCCCCTCCTGCAGCTTTCAGCTCTCCTCCTTTGTGACGCTTTTTTGGTTTTCTCTTCCTCCACATTTCCCAAATGTGTCTTTTGATCGCAACAAATGCTTGAGGCAGAAAATTAAGCGCCGGCCCACAAAAATAAGGACCGGTCCTCCGCACCGGAAACAACAAGCACAAATTAAGCACTGTGCACAGCCTTTCTTTGTATCCATTTGTTTTTGGGTAGTTTTGGGAAAGAGAAGGTACTGGGTTGTGGGTTTTATGATGGCATCTGAAACAGATGAAATAAAAGCAGGAAATGCTCCCTGTGAAATGCCAGCCAGTCTGGCTGATGTGATTTGAAAGGATCCTCATGCCAACATGTGGAGCACTGCCATCAATTTTACTTGAGGTAGTATGGCATGGGTTCTTGCTGGTTGCTGGCTAGAGACTTGGCACTATCTTCACCAGCAATTCCATGATGGCCTCCCAGTCTGTTGAACTATATGACCTCCTCCCCCCTGGTGTAAATGAGGGATATGTGCTGCCAGAAAACAAGCTCCTTCCTTCTTTGCTGACTATTTGGTGGCTTCTTAGCTACTCCCAGTTGTAGTATAACAAGCTCCATGGCATAACTGTGCTTTCCAGAGTGTACTGTGATGGTGAGGAATTTGTACGACACCCACTGTGTCATTTCTTCATCTGGATTGCCAATGCGTTGCAAACCCACTGTGTCATTTCTTCATCTGGATTGCCAATGCGTTGCAATTCTGACACATTTCTATCGCTTCTTTGCTCTACTCCACCATTTGTGACACAGTGCTATACTGATAAATACCACTGCCTTACAGTTGCATTGGATTTTGCACGGGAACACCTACACTGCATATATAAATTCCTGTGTGACGCAGCTGGATTTAGCGCATTTTGCCCCGTGCAATTCTTAAAAAACAACACATTTGTTCAGTTGTGTTGTTTTTTAAATATGACTTACTGCTTGCTCTGGCCTTGTGTCACACTAAATGAAGCCAGGCTGGGTGCAACCCTTTGATAAATATGCCCCCTAGTGGCCAACTGTATGACAGCAAAAGAGAAATACTCATTTGAATTGATACAAATGTAACTGACATTGGGCCTGATTCTAACTTTGGAGGACGGTGTTAAACCGTCCCAAAAGTGGCGGATATACCACCTACCGTATTACGAGTTCCATAGGATATAATGGACTCGTAATACGGTAGGTGGTATATCCGCCACTTTTGGGACGGTTTAACACCGTCCTCCAAAGTTAGAATCAGGCCCATTGTCTCAAATGGCAGAAGGGGGTAACCCAAAACAACCAAAACCTGAAAGAAGTTGATCAAACTCTGCTCTCTGAGTATTTGCTTTTGAATTCAGAATATTTGGCTGTTCCAGACCTAAATGGGATAGTAAAAGTCCATAGTCAAGCAAAGGTCAGTCTTTCATCTGTATCTGGCATATTCTCCTGATCCTGGGACATTTAGGTGGTCATTATGACATTGGCGATGACTGTTAAAGTGCTGGTAAAACCACCAAGAGGCTGGCGGTAATTACCGCCAAATTATGACCATGGCGGTGAGAACTCCCATAGACAGCAAATGTACCACACCAACCGCCAGGGCGTTAACACCACTAACCACGGCAGTAGCCCTCAACAGTCAGGCAGAAGCCAAAGTAACGGGCACCATATCATGACACAGGAAACCGCCACGATTTCTGGGGCGGTACCAACGCCATCAAAACCCTGGCGGAAACAGAACACAGAAGACCAAAGACTCACCATCGGAGACACAGGACAAAGCCACCATGGATCCGGAACTGCAAGTCTTCCCCATGCTCATCTACGCCATGCTCCACCTGGAACACCAAAGCCGACGAAGACGATGACGGTGACGGTGAGAACAGCCGCCTAGCACACAAGGGAGGAAGGGAGGAAAAGGATAGTGACACACACACACACGACACACACCTGACATACACACCATACACACAACCAGCTGCAGACGAAAAACAATGGCACACGACACACGGCATAATAATGCAAGGACAACAAGAATGCAGTAATGAGAATGTATTGAATGTGAACAGCCATCAAATGAACCAATTGTATGAAAAATAGATATGTACAAATGTACACAAAGGGCCAATGCCCAGTCCAAAGTACTAAGGGCCCACATGGCCACAGGGCACAGTCCAAGACCCAACTCGACTCTTGACATCATCTGGATACAACCCTGCAGGGGCATCAGTTTGCAAGTGAGCAGGCACCTCAGGGTGATGGGGGGCACCTCAGCTGAATACGGGAACATGCCCACTGGTTTTGGATGGGGCTCCATGCCCATTTCTATCTGCTGGTGAGTGCAAGTTCACAGTCTCCCAGGTGGGTGACATGCCCACTGATTATGGAGGGTGCTCCATGCCCATTTCTCTCAGCTGGGGAGTGCAAGGTCACAGTCTCTCAGGTGGGGAACTTGCCCTCAGGTTCTGGAGGTGGCTCCATGCCCATTTCTCTCTGCTGGGGAGTACAAAGTCACAGTCTCTCAGGTGGGTGACTTGCCCACTGGTTCTGGAGGGGGCTCCATGCTCCATTTCGCTCTGCTGGGGAGTGCAAGGTCACAGTCTCTCAGGTGGGGAACGTGCCCACTGCTTCTGGAGGGGGACCCTTGTACAGCAGTCCCTGGAGAGTGGCCTACATGTCCTCCGCTGGTGGTGAGGACTGCACTGTCTTATATGGAGGTGAGGGCTACACTGCGTCAGCAGGTGAAGGTGTCTCCTGGGCAGCCTCTACTGGAGGTGAGGGCTGCACTGTCTCAGCAGGTGAAGGTGTCCCCTGGGCAGCCTCTGCAAGATTACTGGGCTGCACTGGCTCAGCTGGTGGTGAGGGCTCCGTGACCACTGTTGGTGGTGTTGTCACCCTGACAGCCTCTGCTGGAGGTGAATGCTTCACTGTGTCAGCAGGTGAAGGTGCCTCCTGGGCAGCCTCTGCTGAAGGTGAGGGCTGCACTGTCTCAGCAGATGAAGGTGCCTCCTGGGCAGCCTTGGCAGTAGGAGTGGGCTGCACTGGCTCAGCTGGCTGTTATGCCTCCGTGACCAATGGTGGTGGTGGTGTCACCATGACAGCCTCTGCTGGAGTCAAGGGCTTCTTCCCCTTCATCGCAGGAGGTGTGGGATTCTTACCCTTCCTGGCAGGGGTTTAGGGCTTCTTCCCCTTCATGGCATGAGGTGCAGGCTTCTTCCCCTTCATGCCAGGAGTTGAGGGCTTCTTCCCCTTCATGGCAGGAGTTGAGGGCTTCTTCCCCTTCATGGCAGGAGGTGTGGGATACTTCCCCTTCATGGCAGAAGTTGAGGGCTTCTTCCCCTTCATGGTAGGAGGTGTGGGATCCTTACCCTTCTTGGGTGGTGGAGTGGGATCCTTAACTGTCTTGCCTCCATGACTAGGAGGTGCCTCCACTGTCCGCGTGGACTGTTTGGTTGAGGTGCTGGGCTAGGTCATTGAGGCCCTGCTCTTACGGGTAGGACGGGGGAGGGAAGAGGTCAAGTTGGGCAAGGAAAAGCTTCTTAGGGACGGTGGGGTGGGATGAAGGAGGAGGGATGGGAGTGGAGGTTGAGGGAGTGGTTGTTGGAGGTGTGTGTCTGCTGTATTTGGGTGCAGGTGCATGGGTAGTGTGCTGATGTGAGGTAAATGGCTGTTGGGTGTCTGAGGGCTTGCGTTTGTGTCTTTTAGGAGGGGGGGCAGTCAGGGTGGGAGAGGACACAGGGGACGCGTGGATGGAAGTAGTGGATGTGTCTGCTGGTGAGGTGTGTGGGCTGCTTGGTGTGGTGATGCTGGTGGTTGCTGTTGATGCAGTGCATACAGGTTTGAGTGTGGACGTGACTGAGAAGGAGGTGGAGGAGGAGTAGGGGGAGACAGAGGAGGCCGTGGATGTGGTTGTGTCTGCAACTGTCTTGTGTTTATGTGAGTGCTTGTGGGATGAAGTGTGGTGCTTGTGTTTGACTGTGCCACTCATGTGTGTTGTATTGTGTGCATGCTCGTATGTATATGTGCATTGGATGGGTTGGGGTTGAAGAGACTGGGACTGGCAAGTGGTAGTTGGAGGGGGGACGGCAGGAACAGGGACAATGGCTGCCATCAGAGAGGAGGCCAGAGCCTGAATCGAAATCTGTTGGGCCGCCAATCCACCGTGGATGCCCTGCAGGAATTCATCTTATTGCTGCATCTGGGATGCCAGCCCCTGGATGGTATTCACAATGGTTGACTGCCCTACAGAGATGGATCACAGGAGGTCAATAGCCTCCTCACTCAGAGCAGCAGGGCTTACTGGGGCAGGGCCTGAGGTGCCTTGGGCGAAGGAGATGCCCACCCTCTTGGGTGAGTGGGCACGGGCAACTCGCTGATGGGCTACAGGGAGGGCGGTGCTGGTACGGGGTGGCAGCTGTACCTGAAGCTGAGGTGGTCACAGAGGTGTCTGCCACCACCAGGGAGCTTCCATCAGAGGAGGTATCTGTGTCAGTGTTGTCACCTCCTGTCTCCGCTGTGGTGCTCCCCTTGCCCTCCGTCCCACTGGTTCCCTCAGCTTCAGTGGACTCTGCCTCCTGGATCCTGTGGGATGCAGCTTCTTCTGTTGCCGGTGCCCCCGCTCCTCCACCAGATGATGCTAATGCACACATGGACAGGATGACAGAATTAAAAAGGGGGCAGAGAGAGAAATGAAACACTGGGCCAATTACTGCACCAACACAGTTGGCATACACAGCACCATCACACATAGAGACCAGGATTGGGCACTATGCATCGCACTGTCATTGATTTGGCTAGATGCCACGGCAAGATGAGGGCCAAACACCGCCATCTGTACACCACCTGGGACCCACAAAGCCCTGGCTGATATGGAATGCTAACAAGCTAGGTTACCTGCATTTGCCATACACCCATTTCCCTTGAGCTGGATCACGCTGCAAAGTCTGACCTGCCATTAAGGGGCATCCACTAACTCACACCCACCACCCGGATCCCATGCCACCTACCAATTATGTCTGTAACGCCTACTGTACTCACCCCCTTGTGGCTGCTGTGACGCCCTCAAGCACACATCCAGCTCTGAGTAGGCCACCGCCAGTAGGCGGGCCATCGGTTGGTCAGGTTCCGACGGGCCCCCCCTTCCTCTTTTGGAGGCCATCCCCAGATGGGCCTCCGTGGTCTTCCGTGCACAGCATCTCAAGTCCTCCCACCATTTCTGACAGTGGGTTCTCCGCCTGCCATAGACCCCCAGGGTCCGAACGTCCTTGGCGATGCCACACCATAATCCCTTCTTTTGATGGGCACTGACCTGCAGAGATCTTACAGACAGGAGGACACCATTACACATACAATCCAGCCTGTCACACATATGGCCCACCAATCCCGTTTCCATCACCATTGGCACACACATCGCCCAGCGCACACCATGTACACCACCACAAGACATCCCACCCCACCCCCGATGACAGGATGCTTGCACACACATCTCCATGTATTATTCCCACATGCATCGTGCCCAAGGTGTACTCACCTGTTAGTCTGGAGGCCCACACAGCAGTCTGTACTTGGATAGGAGCCCATCCACCAATCACTCCAACTCCTCCGCAGTGAAGGCAGGGGCCCTTTCCCCGGTCACAATGGCCATGGTAGGTTCCAGACACAGGTCACAGCAGCACATGCAGTGTAGGTGTTCTCCTGTTAAAGGTCAGGAAACAGGTGAGGAATCTGATGGAAAATGGCAGTCACTTTGCCAACGCTGATCCTTATTGCCCATTGTACCTCATGGAGCCCCATATTACCCAATGAGGAATTGCACAGCGATGCAAACGCCTTCCACCACGACATCCAGCGTCAGCGGAGTTACCTCACTTCCACCTGTTCCTACATTCACAACAGGTGGTCGCCATTTCATGGTGGTGGACAACAATTATATCAACCTTAACTGCGTCACTGCCTAGATTTGCACATACCTTGCCATTCCCACTGTCCCATCACATAAATGCACTATGTACAATGAGGTGGTGGTACCATTGTTCAGATTGTGACAGCCTACTCACTATTGTGTCCCTTAGATACTTACCGCTGCGGATGAATAGGAGGAAAAGACAACCCCCGTCTACAGACCCCCAGATCCAGTACACTGGAGCACAGACACATTATACTCACTTATAGACTGGACATGGGCACAATCATAGAGCTGTGTGCCCAATTGGAGCCTGAACTGATCTCAGCTATCCGTCATCCGACTAGTATCTCCCCTCTTGTGCAAGTGCTATCGGTGCTCCATTTCCTGGCAACTGGTTCTTTCGAAGTGACAGTGGGCTTGGCAGCAGGAATGTCACAGCCAATGTTTTCTATCGTGCTGGCAAAAGTTTTGTCTGCCCTGGTGAAACACATGTGCAGCTACATAGCTTTCCCCCAGGTGGAAGATTTGGCCGCTGTGAATGCCAGATTCTATGCAATGGGACATATCCCCAATATTGATGGGGCAATTGACGGGACATATATAGCGTTTGTCCCCCCCCCTCCAGAATGAACAGGTGTTCAAGAATCGTAAGTGTTTCCACTCAATGAATGTGCAAATGGTGTGCCTGGTGGACCAGTACATTTCCCACGTAACTGCCAAGTATCCTGGGTTGGTGCATGACGCCTTTGTCCTGAGGAATAGCAGAATCCCAAATGTGATGGCTCAACTACAGAGGCACAAGGTGTGGCTAATAGGTGAGCCAGGTTCCCCACCCACTATATGTTAGTGTATGCCTTCAGGTGTCATACCCATTGCATTGTGTGAGGCTAAATGTTGTCCCTCAATACTTGCAGGTGACTCTGGCTACCCAAACCTATCGTGGCTGCTGACCCCTGTGAGGAATGCCAGGACAGGGGCTGAGGAATGTTATAATGAGGCACATAGGCGAACCAGATGGATCATCGAGAGGACCTTCGGCCTACTGAAGGCCAGGTTCAGGTGCCTCCATCTGACAGGCGGATCCCTGTGCTGCTCACCCAGGAAGGTCTGTCAGATAGTAGTGGCATGCTGCATGTTGCACAATCTAGTCCTCAGATGGCATGTACCTTTTCTGCAGGAGGAGGAGACTGGAGATGCCCCTGTGGTAGCAGTGGACCCTGAGGACAGTGAGGATGAGGAAGCAGAGGATGAGAATGAGGACAACAGAACATCAGTTATACATCAATACTTCCAATGACACACAGGTAAGACAGTGCAACTGACCATTCCTCTGACTATTGATGTTTTCTGTGTGGCTGTAGCATGATGGCATTAACTTCCATTGCATCAAAATTTACTGTCACCTATGGCTTGTCATTTTCCAGATGTTAGTGATATGAGAACAGTGTCCTGTAGTGATGACTACAGACAGCTCCAGGTCATTATTTCTATGCTCTCACAGTGTTCACGTCATTTGCACTAGTTGTGACTGTTTCCAAAAATGCACATTTTCAACACATAAAATACTAGTAGTCAAGTTGTGTACAAGGGTGTTTATTTTAGTGCTATGAAACTGAAGGAAAAGTGCAATGGAATGGGGTGATGGTAGAGGAAAGTCCAGGATATTGTTCCAGTCTGTTTGTAGCACAGGTCCAGTGTCCAAGGGGCCATAGGAAGGGGAGCAAAGGCAGTTCAAAGTGGCCACGGTGACAGGGTGGGACACAAGGGGGGCAATCAGGAGAGTCTCATTTCCTGAAGGTGGTCTTGGCAAGTGTCTCTAGCTTCTGCCTGGGTCGCAGGGAATGTTTGCGGGGTGGCTCACCTTCCGCAGGGGAAGGGGTGCTGGTGGCCTGTAGGTCCTTTGGTGGGGCCTCCTGCCCACTAGCTGCAGTGGAAGTAGAGGGCTGGTCAATGGACTGGCTAGTGGTAGGTGCCCATTGCTGTGCTGTTGCTTCCCTCATGATGTTGGCCATGTCTGCCAGCACCCCTGCTATGGAGATCAAGGTGGTGTTGATGGCCTGCAAGTCCTCCCTCTTTCACTGATACTGCTGCTCCTGCAGCCGCCTCTTCTGCACGTTGTCAAGGATCTGGCCCATCGTGTCCTGGGAATGTTGGTAGGCTCCCAGGATCTCAGTGAGTGCCTCCTGGAAAGTCGATTCCCTGGGCCGGTCCTCCCCCTGGTGCACAGCAGTCCTCCCAGTATCCCTGTTTCCCTGTGCCTCTATCCCCTGAATGGTGTGCCCACTGCCACTGACCCCAGGTCCCTGATTGTCTTGGGGGCAAGGTGTGGACTGGGGTCCCTGTACAGGTGGGCACACTGCTGATTGACGTGTCCTGGGGACAGAGGTGTGGGTACGCTAGGTGGGTGCTGTGATGTTGGATATTGAGGGTGAGGCTCTGTGGTGGACTGGGAGTGGGCTGGGGTGACCGACTGTCCAGTGGTCCCTGATGGGCCAGGTTGTTGATCCAGATCCTAAAGTCCAGAGTTACTGTCATCACTGGGGACATCTTCTGTTGGGGGACTGGATAGTCGTAGCACCTCCTCTCCGTTGGGATTGGCTGGGGCACCTGTGGGGATGTAAGTGATGTATTGGGCTTCATGTCTGTGACATATTATACATCCATGGCTTCCCCTCTAATATTGCTGTTGCCCTGCCACCTTTCTTTGTGTATGGTGATGTATTGTGGGATTGTTAGTTTTCCTATACTGTGCATGCTTTAGTTATGGGTGTCCATGCAGGGCTGGGAGGGCTGTCCATGCACTGGTATGGCATGCAGGATTTGCCATTGGGGTTAGTCATATGTATAGGTGCAGTGTGTGGGATGGAGATCTGAAAAACTACAGATAATTTCCAAGTAAGCGCTGACTGTGAACTGCATTTACCAGGATGCAAAGGGGCGAACTGTGCTGGGATGTGAGGCAGTGTGCTCACAACCCCCCTTCCATCCCAGAGGCTGAGACAATAAACACCACAATAGTGGCACCACCAAAAGAGCCCAGGGTGGACGCAAATGTGACTGGGCTGCAAACTGAACCTCCCCAAACAAGAGGACATATTTGCAGGGTGCTCTAGAACAGGTTTGCAAAGTGAGTGACATATCATTACCTGCCCCCCGTCTGTCACCAACTGCCACCCTGAACCATGAGACAGCAAAACGGCTAATTCTATCGACCATCCCACACATAGACTAAACAGAGATATGGGACTATGTCAAGGGCTGCTGAAGTAACACGACCACTGAGCTGTAAACATGACTGTTAGACGTGACATCCTTAGGGTGGTCACCCTCAACGTTTTGCCTGGCTCCCTCCACTTTTTGACACTGTTTTTGCTACTTTTAGGACTCTGTGCACTTTACCACTGCTAACCAGTGCCAAAGTACCTATGCTCTCTCCCTTCAAACATGGTGACATTGGCTCATACCCAATTGGATTATTTAATTTACTTATACGTCCCTAGTAAAGTGCACTACATGTGCCCAGGTCCTGTAGATTAAATGCTATTAGTGGGCCTGAAGCACTGATTGTGCTACCACATAAGTAGCCCCTTAACCATGTCTCAGGCCTGCCATTGCAAGGCCTGTTTGTGCAGTTTGACTGCCAATTCGAGCCTTAATACTTCCCTTTTTCTACATATAAGTCATCCCTAAGGTAGGCCCTAGGTAACCCATAAGGCTGGGAGCTATGTAAGTAAAAGGCAGGACATGAACATTCTGGATGTGTTCTATATCTCCTGGTAGTGTAAAACTCCTCAATTCGTTTTACACTGCTGTGAGGTCTGCTCCTTTCATAGGCTAACATTGAGGCTACCCTTATAAACTGTTTGAGCGGTAGATTCTGTTCTATAAGGAGTAACAAGATCATATTTAGTATGGCCAGAATGGCAATAGAAATCCTGCTGACTGGTGAAGTTGGATTTAATATTACCATTTTAGAAATGCCACTTTTAGAAAGTGAGCCTTTCTCTCTTAAATCCTTCTGTGCCTTACAATTCACATCTGGCTAGGTTAGTTGAAAGCTCCCTTGTGCATTTCACTCAGACAACCCCAAACACAGGATGCTCAGTCACATCTGCACACATCTGCATACTAAATGGGTCTTCCTGGGCTGGGAGCGTGACTTACATGTCAAAGGAAAGTGGCCTGCCCATGCACAAGGGACTGCCAAACCCAGTACTGGGACCCTGGCAGACAGGATTTAACTGAAAGGGGGCCTTGTGCACTTCTAAACCACTCTTTGAAGTCTCCCCCATTTCAAAGGCACATTTGGGTATATAAACTGGGCCCCTAACCTTACCAACTGAGACAATTCTTGACAAGATACCTCCTGGGAAAGAAACTTTGAACCAGAACCTGCAACCTCCTAAGAGAAGCTGCCTGGATGCCCAAAGGACTCACCTGACTGCTTTGCTGTAAAGGACTGTTGCCTTGCTGTTGCCCTACTGCTTTGCTGCCCTCTGGCTCTGCTGAGTAGTGCTCTCCAAGGGCTTGGATTCAGCTCACCTCCTGTTTCCTGAAGTCTCAGGGCCAAAAAATACTTCACCTCTGCAAAGAACTCGAAATCAATGCACAGCCTGCCAGAATTGATGCACAGGCTGCCCTGCCGTGAGAAAAGCACAGTATCGCCGAACTGGAACGACGCAGCCCAGCTCCCCGAGTCGAGATCGGCGCAGTGCCGGCTTTACGACCAGAACTCCGACGCACGGACCACTGGATCCATGCATCGCCGGGCCAGAATGATGCAGCCCGACTTCCTGCGAGAAGAATCGACGCAGTGGCAGAAATTTACCTGCATCGCCCACCGGATCGATGCAGCACCTGAGACTTCGTCCTGCATGCCCAGGATTTCTCCGCATCATCCCTGGTGCATCCAAATACCCTGCAATCCGAAGAGGATCCAAGCCTGCGTGCCGGACATCGACGCAAAGCCCTTGCTGCATGGAAAAGCATCGACACATCGTCTGTGTGCGCCAGCAGAAAACGACACACACCTCCCCATTTTCCACGCATCTCCTCCTCTGCGGTCCAAGGTACTTTGTGCTTGCAAGAGATACTTATTGCTTTTTTAAGAACTAAAGACTCTATTTATCATTACAAAAGTGATTTTTCAACTTGTATTTATCAAATCTTGATCATTTTTACCTTAATCTGCTCAGATAAATATTCTATATTTTTCTAAACCTGTGTGGTGTATTTTTGTGGTGTTTGCACTGTGTTATTGCATGATTTATTGCACAAATACTTTACACATTGCCTTGTAAATTAAGCCTGACTGCTCAGTGCCAAGCTACCAGAGGGTGAGTACAGGATAATTTAGATTGCGTGTGGCTTACCCTGACTAGAGTGAGGGTCCTTACTTGGACAGGGGGTAACCTGACTGCCAACCAAAGACCCCGTTTCTAACAATGACCAGTGCAGACTCGGGCAGGTGGCACCCGAGACCTTTGTTGACAATGGTACCTTTCCCCTACAGAACTGGCATCCTAATCCTTACTGGATTAATATTGTTGCCATAAAGACCCCAAGAGGATTGTTCTCCAGCTAATGACATCCATCTCAATTGAGACTATGACTTCCTAATGTTTGTGTTTCTTGTTTATGGTCTGAATGGGAATCCTTGGGTTCTGGGAGGGAATATAGCCATCTACCCCCGACCATGCCCACACTCGCTCTCCTTATTGCATGTAACACCAAACCTATACCTATAATGACATACCATGTCCAGTAATGCTCTTCATATTCTAACCTACAATGTCCGTGGCCACAACATATCCATTAAATGATGCTCCATCCTATGCAGACTATCTCTCCTCCAAGCAGACATATGATTCCTACAAGAAACCCACCTACTACAAATAGTTCACTCCTGCTTGAAATCCAGAGATTACGCAGGTCAATCCTTATTCTGAGGCCATAAGAAGACGGTGTGGGTAGGCATCCTGATACACCAACACTGCCCACTGTTGGAAGGGACACTTCGGGATGTTTGAGGGAGATCAATGGCCACATGAAGTTGTTGAGTAGCTTACCCCTCACTCCCCTACAGCCCCAAAAAACAACATGGACTCTTCCTGACAGATGTGATCCATAACCTCTCAGACTGGTCTAGCGCACCTCTAATAATTGGAGAAGACATTAACCTAGTCCTTGACCCCCTGGTAGATATCGACCTAACAGGAAGGGAAAGCTCAACAACCATATCAACTGTCGGTACGACACTATTGAAAGAAATATGACTGGTCGATACATGGAATACCTGCCAACCTCTTTCTCAGAAGCCCACAAAACACTCACTAGGCTTGATTGTATTCACCTAGACAAGGGTCTGATTCCCAGTTTGACAGGCTCCACCCAGCACTGCATCTCACTCTGTGAGCATGGACCAGTCTCCTTATGCTGACTTCAGAACTACCTCCTGAAGATTCAGTAATGCTCAATAGCATCAAGTAGGTAATTGAAGACTACCTTCTCCATAATGATACTGGGGAGGTGAATGCGGCCACCCTCCAGGTCAACTTAAGAAGAACTACATCTTAGATTAGTCATCCAACTTGGGAAGCTAGAGATGCAACACAAAAAGACTCACTCCCCTAAAATATGGAGAAAAGTTCTCATAGTTTTAGGCAGAATGCGTACCCTTGAAACTGATAGGTCAGCATACCTCCTAGCATAACTCGACAAATACCTTGACCATGCTAATAAATCAGCTAAAATGATTGACAACTTCCAGCGGGATCACCATGCTAAGACTGACATCACAGAAGTACATGTCCCCCAAGGGACAAATGTGCACAGGGAGAAGTTGGTGTACTTTCACACCATCTATAACCATTGATATAGAAACCAGCAAACTGACCCTCAAGAGCACTCACAATACCTTGCAGAAGCCCAAATGCCAAAGGTTGGTCACTCAAATAGAATAACTCTTGACCACTGGAGAAGGAGGAAATAAAGACATATCGAAGCTCCGACTCCCCAAAGCCACGGGCCCCAATGGACTCACAGCAGCATTTTAGCAGTGCTTTGGCCCCATGACACAAAAATTCTAGTGACTGTGGGTTGCCTTAGCCTGTATCCCTCCTTAACACGGATGCTTAGATCCTCACCAAAATAGCTACCCTGACACTTCATCCTTTCAATGAAAATGTGATACACCGTGATAATTTGGGTTTCATCCATGATTCTCTGGTCCTGCCTCAAGATACAACCATTCTGGACTTTTATTGTTTACTATCAAACAAATCACTAGTCAGACACAACCAGATGTGCAGATATTTATTCACTCTGTGATACACTAGGTAAACTGATATCCCACCTCCTGCTTGCAGCTAAACAAATCATTCTAAATCTTTGGTGAGAGCAAACAATATCATCCGAAAATTAATGGATTGAAAGATTGGTGGATTCTTAGTATAGAGAAATTGTCAAAACTAGCAATGGAGAGAAGAAAGCCTTCACCAATACATTTGGCCATCTTTGGGATTGTTTCAGCAGAGACTTCAAGAAGTTGTCATGCTCAAAGCGCCTCCAAGCACTGACATTTCTAAATCCCTTCAAGCTAAAGGACTATTACATCACAATTAACCAGCATCATAGAGACATATGTGGCCTGGGCAAGGCTGATATTGAAACTTAGGAAAATCTGAACTCTGACATTGCAGCAACTCAACTTAACAAAGAGACCAGTGGGGTAGGATGGGTGGAGAAAGGCTAGAAGGGGAGGGGCTTTTGGGATTGCCCTTTGTTCACTATAGAGCTTGCTATGCCTACATATGATATTCAAGAGATAATTGAACATGGCAGCAAAATGTTAATAAGATTGTATTCAAATCTAAACATGTTCTTCACCTATAGACCGTCACAAACAACTGCAATCTTGTGTGCCATTTAAGTCATCCCTTATTACATTGTGTTTCATCCCTAGTTTCCTTATAAAACTTAATCCAAGTCACTGTATTTTTTTCAACACAAGGGGCCTTATTATAAAATATGCCCTGAAGCTCTGTAGGCAAATGTGCCTGTTGATTTTGCCCCAAGGCATTGTACATGGGTGTGACACAGCCCCCTGCAGCTCCTATGATGGAGGTGGCCCCCTAACACTTCATAGGGGCACATTCAGCCAAGAGATATAGGGCCTCTCATACCATTCTGCATGGGCCCCATCAGTTTGTGTTATGCCACTGGCAGTTTGGGATTACAGAAGCAGCTGACCCTTCTGCAGACCAATTGTACCGTGGTCACTGCATCACATTGCTCATTTGACAATCACTCCTAGTTCAGGACTGGCACGCTCCTTCCCTCTATCACAAGCAGGCTGTTTCAAGGTGCTTCAGGACAGGTATTCTGATCCTGCAGCATATGGCAGACTAAGAGGATGTTCACTCATCTCTGGGATCAGGGTTTCAGGTAGACACCAGCTCTGGCTGCCCAGCAGTCTTCTGAGAACTCTCTAGAGCAGTCCCTTCCTTTGTCATAAAAAATTCTGAACCGCAACAAGCTGGTCAGTGGGTTCCCTGTTTATACAGTCAAAGCACACAAGAGATGTCTCACATTTCACATGGTTCTTGGTGGGTCTCCTTCAAGTGTCCTATTCAGGCTGCTCTCCGGGCACAACAATTGTGCAGAGTGATGCTCCTCACAGCAGGATGGGATCCAACCTGTAACATTCACAACAGAGGTTCAAAGAGCTGTGACATTTCTGCACGTAGCTGTCATTAGCCAACTGAAGGAGGGATATCATGAGAAAACAAAGGGCTGGGCTTCATCAAGTGGACCCTCTTTCCCTTGTACACTCAAGTTTGTAGTCTATCCCTTCACCTCACATCTACCAAATGACAGTGCTTTGGTAAGGTTAATCAGCAGCTCCTTGCTCAGCAAAAGGATAGTTGAATTTCAGATGAAGCCTTGACTCCTCTCCATTCACTTCAGTGTTTAGGTCTCCTCCCTCCAGCATCCATAATGTTGTCAATACTTCCACTGTCTGGGAAAACAACCTCACCTCCAGCTTGTGGAGCATGTCATGCTTGGGACATCCAAAATGGGTCCCTCAGGCTTCCCTTACTATGCTCACTCATACACACAATGCATGTACCACGCAAGCTGCTACACAAATATCCACAATATACATTTGATATGTTAGTGTTAGGATCTGGGTTAGCACACAGAAGTGAAACTAAACACAAATGAGCCAGTAGGATTCCACTCCAGTGACACAGCTAAAAAGGTTTGGTCACAACCATGGATTCGCAAAACATCTTCCTGCCACCACCGCTTCATGTACTAAACCCCTGAGAGGTCCAATGTTGATTCAATGAGGGCTCACTTGCTGAGCCCCTATAGGTCACACAAGAACTGCAGGACCTCGGTTATGTTAAGGGACAGACCTAGGCATCTGCACATATACTAAATTGTGTGAGACTTGGACCAAAATCAAAGACCAGTGGAGTAGCGCAATTGAGACTTCATCTTTTACACATCATCATTGCAAAAAATTTGCATTTACATTTGACATTATATTTACTGTATTTAGACATATAAATGCAATTTAATGACTGAAAGATTTAAGTTTTATAACGTGCATACTGGTGTTTATATAAAGTGCACACGTATTCATTAATCATGTTTAGCATTTATTTCTTTAAGTTGCATTTATTGAAGTAACGTGTTTCTCTTCTTCACGTTTACGTTTATTTCAAAGATAACGTGTATATATAACCATGTATTCGAAATGCACATAAAATGTTTAGTTAAAGTCAGACTAACTTAATAGACTGATGAACTTAATTCTAAATTTTGTTTTTCCTGGATAGTGTGTTCTTTCCTTTGCAGGTATGTTTCGATGACTTTGTTATCTAGTAAAAAGGAGTATTGTTTTATGTATTAGTTTGCTGATAGTCTGGGAGAATAAATCTTGGCATGAGATGTGGAGATTCAATGAGCAGTTAAAGCCTCCTATTCATTGTGTACTAGGAACGTAGGATGCCCAAGGTCATAGTAACTGTCCGGGATCTGTGGGATGAGAAATTCAGGTGGTGTTGCAAATGCAGATGACGGATCCAAAGCAAAATGTTCCAGGAAGGGGAACAAACTGCTAACGTTCATGTTGAAGATTCTGTTTGTTTTAATTAATGCTTATGCTGTTAGAAGTAAGATAGACTTCCCTTAGACTGCGAGGGGCCAGGGACGGCTGGTAGCCTTAAAAAGTGGTGAGGCAAGCGAAGTGCCCCACCGCTTTCCAAAAACCTAAATTAAACAACCCCTCCTCCAAAATTCAAAAGCAACCAACCCCTCCCTCTAAAACCCAAATAAAAACAACCCCTCCACCCAAAACCTCTAAAAAAATAACTTCCTACTTAATCACTACATTACATGCACAACACATTATTAATAAATAAACGAAAAGAAAATTGTCCTTATCAACAAGCTCCACGTCCTCCTCCAGGTTCACCTGTCGCCTGATGCACTAAGGATGATCCCGTAACCAATCAAGACGCTTCTCTCATGCTATTAACCAGCATGAGAGAAGTGCCTTGAATAGATGGAGTGGCCTCACTGGATGCTCCCTGAGGTCCTATAAGCCTGTGCTTGGTCAGCTTCAGAGTGTGCTTGTCACTTTGGCACCCAAAAAACAGCCAGCCAAAGTGACATGCGCACTTTGGAGCGTCCAGTCAAGCCAGTGCTCCAGTCCTCTGCTGCCAATTGGCAGTAGAGTACACGGCCTCTGGGCTTATTTAATTTAATTGCCATTTTATTTTTCACTTGTATCATGCTTTGCAGGGTCAGGGTGGCGACGCTCCGCTGCCCTAAAGAAGAAACTGCCGCTGTGAGGGGTACATACCTCTCTGCTTCTCTGTATTCTTGCAAGTGTGAAGATTCATGCTAAAAGCATTTCTTTTTCTGGAGGACTTCTCCTGAAGCCTTCGCTCTGCTGACACCTTCTTCCATTTCTGAATTTCCACAAACTCCAGCCAACCATGCTTATTCTTGACCTAAAATACTGACTAGATGATTTTAGAATTATTTCAGGTTTAGAAGAGAGAGGGCAAGGGTTTCTTTATGGAACACCTATTTCTAATTCTCAGTTTCTGTACTGATGTTGTTCAGTCAATCAATCAATCAACCATGATTTACCTGGTAGGGTATCCAGGCACTTGTGAGTCCCAGAGGCTTATTCAAACAGCCAGGTCTTGAGGGCAATTCGGAATTCCAGAAGTGACGTGATGGCCTGGAGGTGCATGGGGAGGCTGTTCAGGTTTTTGCTGCGATGTAAGAGAAGGAGTGTCCTCCACTTCTGCTTCGAGGGATGCAGGAGTATGGGCAAGTGAAAGGGAGGCAGAGCGTAGTCTTCTTGATGGTTGGTGGAAGTTCAGGCGGCGGTTAACGTATGGTGGTCCTTGGTTGTGTAGACCCTTGTGTGCGAGGGTCAGCAGCTTGAATTGGAATCACTTCTGTATGGGGAGCCAGTTGCCTGAGGTGGGGTGTGATGTGGGTTCCTCGGGGAAGACCTAGGATGAGTCTGGCTGCAGAGTTCTGTATGGTCTGAAGGAGGTGTGCGTCAGTTCCTACATAGAGAGCATTGCCGTAGTCCAGTCAGCTGGTGAAGAGGGCCTTTGCCACGGTGCATCTCTTGTGTAGAGGTAGCCACTTGAAGATCTTGCATAGCATGGCAAAGTGATGAAGCAGGCAGAGGAGACAGCGCTGATACGTGATTTCAAGGTGAGCTTGTTCTCAATGATGATTTTGAGGTTTCTGGCATGGTCGGAGGGAGTGAGTGCGGGTCCTAGGTCTGAGGGCCACGAGTAGTCGTTCAATGCACTGCTGCTATTGCCAAAGGTCAGTACTTCCATCTTGTCTGTGCTCAGTTGCAGGCAGTTTTTCTTCATCCAGTCAGGGACACTTGTCATGCATCTGTGGAAGTTGGATCTGGTGGTGGAGGGGTCGTCAGTGAGTGAGAGGATGAGCTGGATGTCGTCTGCACAGGAAGTTATGTTGAGACTGTTGTATCTGACAATGTTGGCCAGTAGAGTCATATATGGGTGGAAGAGCTTGGGGCTGAGGGATGAGCCCTGTGGGACACTGCAGGTGATTTCCTTGGCTTCAAAGATGAAAGGGGAAGGTAGAACCTCTGGGTTCTTCCGGTGAGGAAGGAAGTGATCCATTCCAGCGCATCCCCTTGGATGCCGATGTGGTGGAGTCTTTCGATCAGAATGTGGTGGAATACGGTGTCGAAGGCTGTTGAGAGGTCAAGGAGGAGCAAAGCTGCTGTTTCTACTTGATTGAGAATGGTTCGAATGTCATCCATGGCTGCGATCAGGGTAGTTTTAGTGCTGTGATTTCTGAAGAAGCCGGATTGGGAGGTGTTGAGTAGCTGGTTCTGCTCAGGTATGTCATGAGTTTCTAGTTGATGGTATTTTCTATCTTCACTAGGAAAGAAAGCAGGGAAATTGGCTGGTAGTTTTTGGGTTCACTGGGGTCGTCGGAGGTTTTTTAGATTTTTTATATTTTTTTGAGGTTTTGGTATTGCTTTGCATCCTAATTCAGAGAGACTGTACAGATTGCGAGATTTCAACTTGCCAGCTGTAATTCTGTACTTTTTCAATATTTGTATGACTTGTATATACCTTGGATTGATTACTGATTGGAAATAAATCACAACCTTAATTTCCATTATTGTGTGTCCAAAGTGCTTCACAAAAATCTAAATTAATATTGTTGATTCCCTTGTCATCTCCGTCAACATAAAAAGATCTGTTTGTTGGGACATCAAAAACATGAGTCATGCTCATTCCCAGATTGTACCAAAGGATGGTTCTGTTACTGAGACAGAGGGATACATCATATGTGTATAAGAGCCCAGTTTTGCTCAAGCCCATTCCTGATCCCAAGGCCCATTTCCCGATTCGGAGAAGCAGTGGTATTCCAGACATTTGGACTGAAGTTTTAGCAGCGGAGAAGTGAGTATCAGTAGGGTTGGTATTGCAATTGCTTACGGCTAGCTTGCTGAGACTGTGTGGTGTGATGCAGTGATGTTTTAATGTGTTATGTGGATGAGGAAGCACTTGATGCAAAGGAGTTGAAGTAGTTATCAGGCTCGACGTAGTCTAAGATCCCAGGATGGTAATAAATTATCAGTGTAGAAGACACTGTGTTGTAATTTTCTGCTAAGTTATGTGGTGTTCGTCTTGGGGCAACATCGACTACATAATTGAGATAGAGACAAATATTTTTGTATGAGAGTAAGGTGTGGTTGCTATTGTGGATCCTTTTGTGCAGGGGTGAAGCTATACTAATCCGGGTGATTCCCCGCTGGTTGAGGTTTCACTCAAGTGTCAGTCAGAATAGGCCAGAAAGAGTCGCTTCAGACCATTTCTTATGTAAATGAATACTACAGATACTTTAGTGGAGCAGACAAAGTTTTCGAACTATTGCTTGTCATTATTATTGTGCTTGTATTGCAATGTTTGTGAAGAATTGTAAAGGAGGGTGAGCCGCTGCAAGGATTGAGAAAAATGTCACAGTGTGCCGGGCTGAGATTGGACAGTTGGTGTTGCTACTGCACTGTTATTGGTTGATTACACTAAAGGTGCTGAACTGCTATTGCTTGTAAACATTGAACAAGTATTGAGGACAAAAATAAATTATAGGCTGAAAATTGAAATTCTATCTGTGATTGTTGAGATTATTGTTGGAAAAATTAAGGGGGTGATTCAGACTATGGCGGACGGCGGAGGCCGTCCGCCATAGTACCGCCGCCAAATGACCGCACCGCGGTCAAAAGACCGCGGCGGCCATTCAGACATTTCCTCTGGGCCGGCGGGCGCTCTCCAAAAGAGCGCCCGCCGGCCCAGAGGAAATGCCCCTGCAACGAGGACGCCGGCTCAGAATTGAGCCGGCGTAGTTGCAGGGGTGCGACGAGTGCAGTTGCACCCGTCGCGTATTTCAGTGTCTGCAAGGCAGACACTGAAATACTTAGCGGGGCCCTCTTACGGGGGCCCCTGCCGTGCCCATGCCATTGGCATGGGCACGGCAGGGGCCCCCAGGGGCCCCGTGGCACCCCCTACCGCCATCCTGTTCATGGCGGGTTTCCCGCCATGAACAGGATGGCGGTAGGGGCTGTCAGAATCCTCATGGCGGCGGAGCGCGCTCCGCCGCCATGAAGGATTCCCCCGAGCAGCGGTAAGTCGGCGGGAGCCCGCCGACTTGCCGCTTCTGACCGCGGCTGAACCGCCGCGGTCAGAATGCTCGTGGGAGCACCGCCAGCCTGTTGGCGGTGCTCCCGTGGTCGGTGGCCCTGGCGGCCACCGGCCGCCAGGGTCAGAATGACCCCCTAAATTCTTTAAGGCTATATGAAATTTGATTCTGGGAGATATGAGAATACCTACACGAGACGGAGAAAGGGCACCACCCAATGATACGCCACACTAGTATATGGCTACAAATGTAGGGCTTCACAAATGCATTAGGCTGAGCCAGTGACACAAGATCACAGAGAAAGAATCTGCAGTGATGTTTCCACGCTATGGAGAAGCATTGAAAATTTGAGAAGGATATTTTATGGAATGAAGCCACCTCCCAGACCTGCACAGTTTAAATTATTTATTGCTGGGCGCACACAGGCTCATGATGAGGAACAGGGAAAATATCAAGTGAGAGTAAGAAAGGCAGTGCGTAGTTGTTCCAAAGCTAAATGGGATGCAGAACAGAAGCGAAAGAGGACTGATATGATAGAGGGACCTAGATTGTAAACTGCACTGAAAAGTGATGGACTTGGAAAAAAAAGAAAAGAAGAAGGAAGAAAGGACAGGAAATTCAGAGAATTCAGGTGAAAACAGTGATAGTGATTCTAGTGATAACATACATCAGCACATCCACCTCCATGTGATGTGGTCCAACCAGAAGGAATGAGTGGTGTAGTAGCCATTGTAAGCTCCGGAATAGCTACAGCTCCAGTAAATATGAGTCAGAACCAGAAAGGAAAGAGTTCAGGGATTAGTGTCCCTGTTACCTCCACAGTTCCCCATGCCCTATATGCGATCGCTGTTCCAGTCACTATCGGTCCCACAGTTTCCTTATATGAACCTGATTCAGCAGAAACAACACATACTCCTACCAGAGGAGGTATGCCAGCTAATACTTCTGGGGTCCAAGGAATAGGAGGAACTCCTTCAGTCCAGAAACAGGTGAATAGTCCTTTTGTTGTCTCTCCAGCGCCACTCATGTATCGGACAGGACTAACTCCTGGGAGAGTCTACTCCAAGGTCACAAAATCCTGACATGCCAATCTGGAATTCTCTTCAATGTGTGGTTATGTTTAGTCCAAGATAATAAATACTGAATAATACTATAGTGAGAATACTCTGGTAGGAGTCGCATATAAGCTCCACACTTCCCCCAACTACAGGGTTAGTCTTAGAATTCCAGGGAGATTAAGGGGGTCATTCTGACCCCGGCGGTCATAGACCGCCGGGGCCAGGGTCGGCGGGAGCACCGCCGACAGGCTGGCGGTGCCCCGCAGGGCATTCTGACCACCGCGGTCAGAAGTGGAAAACCGGCGGTCTCCCGCCGGTTTTCCGCTGCCTATTAGAATCCTCCATGGCGGCGCAGCAAGCTGCGCCGCCATGTGGATTCTGACACCCCATACCGCCATCCTGTTCCTGGCGGTTCGCCCGCCAGGAACAGGATGGCGGTATGGGGTGTCGTGGGGCCCCTGGGGGCCCCTGCAGTGCCCATGCCAATGGCATGGGCACTGCAGGGGCCCCCGTAAGAGGGCCCCAAAAATAATTTCAGTGTCTGCTCAGCAGACACTGAAATTCGCGACGGGTGCAACTGCACCCGTCGCACCTTCCCACTCCGCCGGCTCCATTCGGAGCCGGCTTCCTAGTGGGAAGGGTGTTTCCCACTGGGCTGGCGGGCGGCCTTTTGGCGGTCGCCCGCCAGCCCAGTGGGAAACCCAGAATGACCGCGTCGGTCTTTTGACCGCAGTACGGTCTTCTGGCGGTTCCCGCTTGGCGGGCGGCTCCCACCGCCCACCAAGATTAGAATCAAGCCCTAAGTGCTCAACAGTCAAGAAACACTATGCTACCAATAGTGTTAGTGTATGTGGGAGAGAATCCCTCACATAACAAAACATATCTGAAGCAAACCCGGAGCAGAAAAACATTCTTATTCAATCAGTTCCCCAAGCATATCAATTTATTGAAGAATCAGAAGCCCTTGAAGTGCAACATGAAGCATAATTCACAAATAGACGGCAGCTGACAAATGTTTTGTCATGCGAAAGACTTTTTCAAGGCTGCAAAAGTTCAACAATTATCAGACATAAAAAATCATAAATGTACATATTAAACTTACATGCTAACCTGCTTCCATGTGTGCACATATTGACCAAGAAACCAGTTAAAGTAAGGCAGATATTCTAATGGGTCCATGATCAGAGTATAAAACATTATCCACAAGGACAATCTTGTTACTCTAGAAATCCCTCCAAAGACTATTGATTAATGAAAAAAGTGTACGTACAGGTTCACCAGTGGAAGGCAAAGTTATGATCCAGTATCCATAAAACCTGAAGGTAAGCCATGATACTTACAACCGAAATAGTGAAAAAGAATGTAATGAATATCTGTGTAATAGATCCCCACACTAGGTCAAGAGTAGATGTGTAAAATATAGTGTACCTAAAGTGTATGGGCCAACAGAATTCCCAGATTTCAAGCAGGGGAACATGGGCCTAACCTATGCTGTGGAGGGAGTAAAAGGAATATGTAAAAAGCACTAGTGTCCATGCCAGTCTGGACATTGACAAAAATAGTAGCACATTATAACTGGAGACTCCCCCAATTAACCTGAGCCCCTGGATTGTTGCAATATACATGTGTTTCTACTCAAAGAAACACAGTTACTTTACAATTCATTCATCTTTGCTGACCTTTATAATGCCTGATATGGATTATTCCATGTGTGGATTAGTTGAGCTAATTTCGTTGTATTATGGATTACACTTTGTATAATACTCTTGTGAGGGAACCAGTGTGTATTATTATTTTGAAATGTAACAGCCTCTGTAATTTGAATGTTTTGGATTTGCTCTTCTTTAAATTAGAACTTGTTTCTTTTCCTTAAACCTCATATCCTATTCCCTGGACACATCTTCCAACTAACTCAGGTGATCATTACAACCTCGCCGGTCTTTGAACCCGACCGTTGAGGGACCGCCGTGCGGAAGACCACCAGTAGTGGTGGTTTGCCGCTCGGCGTATTATGACCGCTGGCTGCCCTCCGTCGTTTTTCCGAAGGAGAGCCGCCAACAGCCATACTTGCGGGCGGTGGGGAAGTGGAGGTTGCTCCACCTCCACCGCCACGCCAACAGAACACCGCCCAGCTATTCACGTCCTGTGATTCTGCGCGGCGGTGTTCTGTTGGCGGTGTTGTGTCGGCGGAGCTGCCCCCATGGCAACCGTCCCCTCCCGGCGGATCGACGGAACAGGTAAGTCGATCGTCCGTGAGGGGAGGGGGGTAGGGGGCGTTGTGTGTTGTGTGCGTGCATGGGGGTGTGTGTGTGTATGTAGAGGGGGCGTGTGAGTGCGTGTATGCTTGCAGGGGTGTTGTGTGTATGGGAGTGAGTGCGTGTATGTCTGTAGGTATGTCTGTATGGATGTGTGCGTGTATGTTTGAATGTGGGTGTATGTGTCTGACTGTGTGTGTGGATGTTGGCATGTATGTCGGTGTGTGTGCGTGTATGTGTGTTGGTGGTACCTGCGTGCGTGTCGGGTGTGTATGTGTAAGGTAATGTCAGGGGTCGGGGTGGGGAGGGGGACCTGCCACCTTTGGGGGGTGGCAGGGGTGGTGGGGGGTGTAGGGGAGGGAGTCGGGTGGGGGAGACCCCTATCAGTGCCAGGGAAGGAATTCCCTGGCACTGATAGTACTTACCGCCATGGATTTCATGGTGGTTCCTACCGCTGGAAATCCACAGCGGTAAGCCGGGTCAAAATACCGGTGGCGGTATTGTCACAGCCGCCGAGCTGGAGACCCAGGTCTCCAGCCCAGCGGTCGTCTCCGCCCTGGCGGGCGTAACGGAGAAGCGGCGGATGACCATGGCTGTAACCGCCATGGTCATAATACTCAAAAAAAGACCGCCAGCCTGTTGGCGGTCTTACCGCCGCTTTAACACCGTCCGCCAGGGTTGTAATGACCCCCTCAGTCTTCTCTATTATTATATACCCTCTTAGCATAACTTGAGGTGACTTTTCTAATTTACTACAACTATATATCACTAACTCAACTGCTTGATTCCATGTTTTTTTCCTCAATCTGTCATGAACGATTTTCTACATGTCTGAACTCTACATCACCGCTTGATTTTCAACTTCTCATATTTAACTTTGAGATGGTAATATCTACTTGTCTTCGGTGTGAGATATTTGGCGTATTCTGCCCTGTGTTTCTCTTTTAGCAGCATATCAGTAGAGTTTCATCTCCGATCTATACCCCTTCATATTTATTGTTTATTTTAGTTTGTTTTAGATACAAACTTACAATCTTCTGTCTTTAGTAGCATTGTCTGTTTACTGTTTCTTTGGTTACATGCCACTTTATTGTCCTTCTCAAGGAGATGCTTCCTTTATACTTCTTCCAAAGACGCGATGGGGTTTCTCGTTATGATGTGCGACTATTTTTGAAAATGTCCAGGCCAGTGTGGACACTAGTATTTTTTACATATTTCTTTTACACTCTCCACAATGTAACTTGGAGGCTTATCAGGACTTCGCTGTACATACTCACTCATTCAAGTATACTTATGGACTACCATCTCTAACTACAGCCCAGATTTACATTCACTTGTGATCTTGAAGTGTAACAACTATGCAACAAACTACATAGGTATGATTTGGTTAGTCTTCTATAAAACTTTCTTTCCTTTATACTTTCTCCTACTCATAGTTTAAGCTTAATGCATATGGATAAGTAACATCTTACGGTACTTAGTCACACTTTGTTTTTTGATCGACTTTAGCAGTAGATCATCAATCGTGTGACAGACCCAACTGTGTACTTAACTCTTGGGGTTAGACCCACAATCCCCTGCCTTGAAATTTTGGAATTCTATTGGACCATACATTTTAGGTACACTATATTTCACACATCTACTCTTGACCTGGTGCAGGGATCTATTGCACAGCTATTCATTACATTCCTTTTCACTATTTTGGTTGTGAGCATCATCAGGTTTTCTGGATACTTGATCATAACTTTGTATCTCACTGTTGAACTCATATGTACACTGTTTTTCATTACTCCATAATCTTTGGAGTTACTTATAGAGTGACAAGATTCTCCTTGTGTATAATGTTTTATGCTCTTATCATGGACCAATTAGATGAGGGCACTATCCCCCTTACTTTCACTGGTTTCTTTGTCAATATGGGCACACATGGATGCAGGTGTGCGTGTAATTTTTCATATGTACATTTATGAGATCATTTATCTAATACTTGTTGAACTTTTGCAGCCTTTAAAAAGTCATTCTCATGATGAAACGTGTCGGCTGCCGCCTATTTGTGAATTATGCTTCAAGTTGGACTTCAAGGGTTTAGGATTCTTCAATAAATGGATACGCTTGGGGAATTGATTGAATAAGATTGCTTTTGTGTTCTGGGTTTGCTACAGCCCGAATTATAAGCATTTGAGGATTTAATTTGATTTTTCAGTGGGTCCCCAAGCGAGTGTGAAGGTTAAAAATCAGACAGAGAAACAATTCAAACCCCGGTGACAGAAAATGTGGTGTATGTGGTCAAATTAAAGTTAGGATTGGTTGAGATGATACTCAGAAATTCAGATCTTTCCCAACTAGACACTCAAGAGGATGAGCTTGTGTTTTTTGTGTAAGGATGTTTCTAAATATGCAGGACAAGCTTGCAATAGACTGTCTAAATTAGCCCACACCTATAGGATAGATGTAAACCGAACAACGTCATTGCAGAAAAGTTATCCTGTGTGTTTTGATAAGTGTGACATTTGCATCATGAGTACAACAGGAATTAAAACACAAATTAAAGTGTTCATTGGTGGTATATGAACATGAAGTGAGTTGGATAAGTGGGAAAGCAGACAGAAGAAAAAGAAAGAACAAAAGAAGTCAAAGAAAGGAACGCCTCCTCCTTTACAGGATGGAGAGGGTGCTCCCAATTTTTCATTGAAGGATGTGCCTGGTGGAGGCAATGTCCATGTGCCTTTGGAGTAGGAGTGATCTTACATCATTCACTAATAATTTTCCCAAAATTATAAGGAAAACAAGTGGAATGGTACAAACAGGTTGGGTAGATTGTGAAGATTTCACTAGTCTTGTGGGTGGACTTGAATACCTTCTTTGACATTGTGACATTGTGGTAGTGAGTGACTCATGGACAGAATGTAAAGTGACTGTGGAGTGGCCAGAAACAGAGCATCAAAGTAATCCAATAGCAAATACCTCTTTGCCGTTGGTGATGAAATCAGTAGGTAAGAACGTTTTCGAAGGCAAAATACCAGCAAAAAACATTGATTGGGTTGAAATTGACAGGACGAGCCCAACGAGTCAAAGCATGCCTCTTATGAGAGATTGTGGCAGGACTTCAAGCAGCACAGCAGAATTGAGACTCTTGAACATAAAGACATGGGACATTTTGTGTCCCGGTTTGTGACAGGGTTGAGACTCGAGATGAGCTTGATGATTCAACAACACTTGATCTGTTGGCATAATAAGTCATTCGATGAGATTCTGAGATATATGAAATATTGAAGTGAAGAATTAGAAATGAAGTAGAAGCGGCTGAAAGAGAAGTTGATGGTGGCACAGATGAAAGCAGCACAGAGAGGAAGTCAAATTCACTCCTTTGTAGGAAATGTTGGTTCTATGCAAGGAGTGTATCAGCAGGGGGCATCTGTGATGCAAGGTGGGAACAGTTTTCCGCAGCAAGGTAGAGGTTGTGGTGTTCCAATTGACCCCAATACTGGGAAAGATGTGGTGACTTTGAAGAGATTGAACCCTTGCCATTATTGCAACAAGTTAGGCCTTTGGAAGTTGGAAAGTTGTCTTAATCCCAGGATGATGATGGATGATTACCAGGTTCAGAATTCAGGGGTTGTACAACCTAAGAGTAACCTCATACAGCCACAGAATGTTCAGAGACAGAGCATGCAGAGTTCTAATGTATCCCAAACTCCAGTGATTCAGGTTTCACAAGCCTAATGCTGTAGTAAAATGAGAATGGCCTCTGATTTAATTCAAATCTAGTCCCAGATTTAAACCAAAGTGCTTCCAAAATCAGAATTAATTTCAACAGTTTCCTGTCTTTGAAGCCTTTGAAGGCTACACTTCTGATAAGTCACAATGACAGTGCATAAGGGGGAGGCTGATTGCATACTTGGCGCAATCTTAGAGATAGACCAGAGTGGTCCATTCATAAAAGGTGAAGTGAATAGCCACCCCGTAATTTCTTATGGTGTTACGTGTAGTCTTTTAGTGAGTATTTTCTATGGATAGGGTAATTTTCAGCATTATTTTTTTAATTATGATTTTATTTTTTCAGAAGTTCCCATACTTGAGCATTTGAAATGTCACCACTGTATTAAAGATATAGGGATAAATGTGAGTGTTCTTTAATCCCACCATGACATTGGAAACTGCCTAAACTCACTGATACAATTTGACTTCAATTTTGACAGATGTTACAAAGAAATGTATCAATTTAGTTGAGGACAGGAGGAGAGACATAGAATATAAGTCAAAGACAGACAAAGGCCCTCATTACGAGTTTGGCAGTATTTGGGCAAGATCGCCGTGCAAAATGGCGCCACTATACCGGCAGCGGTGACGCAATAGCGACCGCCTGATTACGAGTTACAAAAACATAATCTGCCAAAATACAGACACAAAACCAACACCCCCAGGCCAACCCACAGCAAATGACTGACTGATCAATCACCGTGCCTGCCACGCCGACACCATTCCGACCATCATATTATGGATCAACCTCCAGCACAGCGGAACATGCACGGCGGACACTGTAGGCGGTTCGCACTGTGGCGAAACAAAAAGGCACAGAGGAAAGTACCTAACACCACATTGGCTAGTTCAAATATCCCACACCTGATAACCATACACACACCACGCACACCTTACCACGCCACCATAAAAGCCTCTATCCCCCAGCAATCAATAGTGACAAACACAAGCACCCACAGCCACATCCGAGACCAAGCACACACGAAACACAGCAAACAAAGATCACACAGCACACATTGCACAAAGCAACACTGCATCTCACCAGCACACACAGCCATACACTCCCACATCACCACACACCCCGTACTCCACCCGACAAGCACAACAAATTCCCACCCTACAACATGTCACTCCAGAAGCAGCCACGGTTTACCGACAATGACTTGCAGGTCATGGTGGACAAGATCATCAGAGTAGAGCCACAGCTCATGGGAGTCCAGGTTCAACAGACATCAATAGCCAAAAAGACAGAGTTATGGTGGAGGTTCGTTGACAGGGTCAACGCAGTCGGCACATACCCACGCACAAGGGAGAACATTAGAAAGAGGTGGAACGATCTCAGGGGGAAGGTCCAGTTCATGGCCTCCAGGCAGAGCATAGCAACTAACAAGACCGGCTGGGAGAAGAAGGTCCAGGACATCATGTATCCCGATGGCCTGACTGGCACAGTGGAGTGCTCGAAACTGGTAAGTCAGCAATACCCCCCAAGCACCAACCACATGCCCAGCATGCCACCCCACCACTCACCAACCCACTGCAACCCACTCCACTGACCCTGTCCCAAACACCCCACACCCCTCCTCTGCATGCCACACCACCCCACTCCCACCATCCCTACTCACACAAACCAAATGCACGGATGCCACCCACATCTCCCACAATCCACTCCAAACCAATATCTGCAGTGCAGCAAACATTATTGCTAACACAGGGAAACATGTTGAGCCACTGTATGCTTACACAACAGGAACACAACAACAACAGTCACACAACTAACATATACCGTATCCATCCACAGGTACCCCTGCCACTGACACTCTGCAGAGGATTCCAGGTTCAGACAGCCCTCCCAGGATGAAGGCCCCACAGGATGTCTGGATGAGGATGACTGGCCTGGGCCATCTGGGGCCACTGGGCAGTCCACCAATGGCACACTCTCACTGGACACACCGGAAGACCCTACCCATGTGGCAACAACACCACACCCAGACCCTGAATCCCAAACCTGTGCCCCAGGGACCCAACAATCATAAGTGTGCCCTATAGAACAGCGGTCAGGGTCAAGGGCACCCACTCCAAATAATGATGGCCCTGCTGATACTGGGAGTGCAAAAACAACACATGATGGACAGAATGCAGAGAAAATCAAACATTCACCCCCAGTCACAGATCTGGGTTTAATCCATCAGTTTTTTTGCTTGCCATGCCATTCCAGTTTGGACCCAGCCATATGCAAATCAGTCTTGACCCTGTTCCCCATGGGAACAGTCCAGCCCGAACTGCCAGGCCACGTCCTCCCTGGACGAGAAAAAAGCATCCTGGGACCGATTTCAGGGTATAACCCTTCATCAGCCAGGCTAGCTTGAATCTGGTGGCATATCAAGAACGGGACCCACGGCTGGGCATACCCTTCCCACTTGGGGCGACAAATGCAAAAACAACAGAGTGGGCACATTGTGCCAGATCACAGGAGGCCAGTCCCAGTGGGAGGGAAACCGTGACCCAAGGGTCAGGACAGCCATGCCAAATGACTGCCCAGGAGGGCCGCATCCAAGTCCTGGGTGTGTACCAGCACACCCACGATACAGTGGCCCAGATCCTCGCCACCGTGCAGGAGACACAGTGGCTGCATGGGCAATACCAACAAGAGGCCATGCAACAGTGGCAGGCCCACAATGCCACCATGGCCTCCATTGTAGGGATGCTCAAGGACCTGACCACTGTCTGCCTGAGTCCACCACCCACAAGCAGGCCCCTACCGCTGGCCACATCTGATCACAGCCCTCCACGTCAGCAGCAGCCAGTGGCATGGAGGTCCCGCCACAAGTCTCGCAGTACACCATCATCCCTACCCCTGTAGCTAAGGAAGCCCCATGCAAGCAAGGACGTCCAAGTACAGACCCAGCCAGACATGATGCCCAGACCAAGACCACCGACAGGAAGTGACCATCTCCTGAACATTCTCCCTTGTGTATGAACCCTGTTGACTGTCCACTCCCATATCTCTGTCTACCCATGGTCAGCAGACTGGACCTGGACTACCTACATCTGGCCTTAACATTCTGATGATCACTGCACCATGACCCCAATCATCACCCCTCACAATTGTACATCACAAATAAACTACAACTGAGCACAGTCCATGTTTACGTGTTTATTTGCCATGAGTGTGTATGGAACTGCTGATACATGTACAAGTGGCAACCCATCTTCCAGCGCATACATGGGGGTGACAGCGGGGGCAGCAAAACGCCGGGAGGTTGATCGTGGAGCAAGCAGTGGCTGAACATATGTGTCAATGGAGGCGAAAGGCCAGGCAGGGAGCACAGAACACCACAACATTGTCCTGAAAGCAGATCAAGACAGGGACAACAATCACTGTAGGAGTCACAGATGCCAACGACACACAAATGCACTGTGGGAACAGGTATCCAGGGCAGATATGCCAGGCAGATCCACAACCATATGGCCAGTACCAACACACATACACAACACATACCAACCCAATGGTCCCACCATCACAACGCCCAGCATCAGACCTAGCCCCATACCCACTGCCACCAATGACAATGTTGTACTGCCACCCAATGTCCACTCCCAAGATGGATACTGCACACATGCAACAACCCTGTGTGGTACACACATAGCACCTGTAGTGGCAATTCAGGGAACTTTCCAATTACACATTGATGACATTAGTAAACCAGCACAACACCTGCCCGACCATGGGCCTGACCTGTACACTGTGACTACCTCAGTCATGGGCACATGTGACTAAGTCTGATCTGCAACCATCACCGCCAGTGGTCACAGACAACAGGTGGCATCAGAGAGAAGGCAAACGGTTGTAGAGGACACATACCACACAGTTTGCACATACCTGCATCTCAGCCGAAGTAATGTTGAATTGGCTCTGCCCTGGAGTCAGCAGCATCCTCATCATCCTCCTCGTCATCTCTCCCCATGTCCCCTTCATCAGCCACTTGTACAGCTACCCCCCTCCTCTGCATCCAGCAATGGGATGTGACGCCTCAGGGCCAGATTGTGCCGCATGCAGCAGGCCACAATGATCTGGCACACCTTCTGTAGGTTGTAGAGCAGGGCACCCCCGGAGACATGCAAACACCAGTACCTGGCCTTCAGCAAACCAGCATCTCTCAATGACCCATCTGGTACAACAGTGGGCCTCATTGTAACTGTCCTCTGCAGCTGAGGTTGGACGCCTCACGGGTGTCAGAAGCCAGGTCAGGTTGGGATAGCCAGAGTCACCTGTGTGCATAGTGGGAAGATGCATATCAGGACCAGGAGGGCAATAGGGCAGGGACACAAGGGTGCAGTGAGCTGAGGGGCACACATATGCAGGGGTACCTACCGATGAGCCAGGCCTGGTCCCTCTGGAGTGGTGCCATCATGTGTGGGATGCTGCTGTTCCACAGGATGTTGGAATCATGCACAGAACCTGGGTACTTGGCCGTCACCTGGGAGATGTATTGGTCCACAAGACAAACCACCCATACATTGACCGAATGAAAGTTTTTGCGGTTTCTGTACTCCTGTTCATTCCTCCTGGGTGGCACAAGGGCAATGTGGGTGCCATCAATGGCCCCAATAACATGAGGGACGTGTGCCACAACGTAGAACGCAGCCTTGACAGTGGGCAAATCTGCACGTCGGGGAACCAAATGTAGTTGCACATATGTTTAATTAGGGCACACTGCACATCCCTCAGGACAGTGCTGAACATGGGCTGCGACATTCCACTTGCGAGGCCCACTGTGACCTGGAAGGAGCCTGAGGCAAGGTAGTGGAGGGCCAACAACACCTGCACTGTGGGAGGGATGGCATTGGGATTGTGTATGGCAGGCACCAGACCCAGCATCAATGGGCCCACTAGTTCTATTATGGTCACACGGTTCAGGCTATAGGTCTGGATCATGTGACACTCCTCCAGCGTGGCAAGGTCAACTAGGGGCCTGTACACTGATGCATTCCTCATCCTCAACGTGCATAGTACCTGGGAACAGGGGAGAGGAGCTAACATGTCGTACAGCATAGACGTATGACGCATTACATTTCACACGCATCACACATTCTAAATGTGAAATCGTTGCTGCCTGTCTGCATGCATGGGACAGTTGGAAGAGAGATCATCCTGCTGGCGTAACACGTCATGGCGGTAAGTGGTCACAATCACCGTGCTACTCACCATTGGCTTACACTGTTGCCAATGGGAGGCTAGAGCCAATGGTGATTGCCGCCGGCTGTGACCATAATGTCCGCGGCAGACGTGACCGCCATTTCATGGGCTCATGCTCACTTGACTCCTGAACCTCGTGCACTGAAGAACTCCACTGCGTGTGCTGCTATGTACTGACTCTGGTAGCCAAGATGCCGCATCCAGCAGGAGACAAGGCCCCAGCCTTTACCTAGGAGGAGTTGGAGCGGCTTGTGGACGGGGTCCTGGCCATATATGGACAGTTGTATGGGGCACCAGAGCAGCAGGTGAGCCAATTGTCATTGTCCTGTATGTGAGCTGTGTGCATGGGTGAGGGGCCGAGGTCTACGTTGGCTGACGACGTGTGGCTGTGGAAGTGTGATGTGTGCTGTCCACTGCTGTCCCAGTAATGCCACTCTACATGACTGTGTTCTTCTGTCTGTGTCATCCATGCAGGACAGCGCCCATCAGAATAAGGGGATTTGCCATGCCATCGCCAAGCAAGTACAGACACTGGGGCTCCATGCCGGGCGGAGCACCCACTGCAGAAATCAGTGGGAGGACCTAAGACGCTGGGCACGGATGACCGCGGAGGCCCAGCAGGGGACGTCCTTCCAATGAGGGAGAGGCGCCCATCGGACCCTGACCCCCTAATGGCCTGCATATTAGCGGTGGCCTACCCTGCGGTGGATGGGTGCTTGAAGGCAGCACAGCAGCCACATGGCGTACTCACTGTCACTTGTCACATGTGTTAACAAGGTGGCTCTGGGTGGGCACCACTGGGAAGCTGTGGATTGGATGCTAAGTACACTGGTGTCCACCATGGGCTGTGTCCTTTTGGGCAGGATTTACATCACAGGTGTAAGTGATGCCATGCTGTAAGTGGTAGCAGGCCAGACTGCTTAATTCAAAACTGTGTGGCTATCCACTTGCTGTACCTGCTTACCAGCACATGGCAACTCGATCTTCCCACGCAGTTGCCCGTGCCCACTCACCCAAGAGTGTGGGTATCGTTTCGCCGCAGGCATCTCTGCCCCTGCCCCAGTCAGCCCTGCTGCCCTCAATGAGGAGGCTATTGACCTCCTGAGGTCCATTTCTGTGTGGCAGACAACTATCGTGAATCCCATCCAGGGACTGGCATCCCAGATGAAATAGGCAAATGCATTCCTGGAAGGCATTCACAGTGCCTTGTCTGGCCTACAGAGATCGTTCCAGGCTCTATATTCCTTGTTGACAGAAGCCAGTGTCCCTTCTTCTTCTGTCACCCTCCAGCTACCTGTTTCCAATCCCACATCCCACTCCCCTCACCCATCCAAACCACACCTACTGACCCACATACATCCACATCAACAGACATGGTACGTATGGACTAACATAAGCACCACCGCCATGCACACACTCAACATACCCATGCAGACATGTCAACATCTATTCCCTGCACCGACTTCCCATCCACCTCCCCCTCACAGTCGACACACCACTAACACCTGCAGTCAGCATGACATCAGTCACTGTTCCTGCCACATGTGCCCTCACTGTCACCGTCATCACATCTTCTGACCCCCAACCATGCACCCCATACACCACTGGCGTCGACACCACAACTGTCAACACACCCACATGCAGCACATCCACCATACCTGCAGACACCACCCCAACATTCACTTACACTTCCCCCTGGCATCTCCCTTTATCTTCTCCCCACCTCCTCACAGTACATCTCAGCGCACACACTCACCCACTCAACAGTCCCCCCGCATACAAATTTCATCCAACCAAGCACCTGTACCCATGGCACATCCATGTACATACCTGACAACCATTCCCACTTCCACCACTCCCAAACTTTTTTCCAGTGACCTCCCATGTATCCCAAAAAAACATTTCCTGCATGAGTTTTCCATGTTCCCTACCACAGACCCAATCCCTGTTTCCCCCAAGCACCCTGCTACCCTTCCTATGCCTTGCCTTCCGCATCAAAGCCTGCTGCTGCCCCTGCCCATACCCCTCCACCACTTGCCACTTCCGCCCTGTCAATTGTGCTACCAAACTCAAACCCAAGCCCACTCCCTCCTCTTCCCAGGTCAAGACCACTCCCTCCACTTCCATGGCCAAGCCCACGCCCACACCCCTTGTTAAGCCCATGCTATCCAAGGGCAAGCGCAAAACGCAGCCCACTACTAAGTCCACTCCATCCAAGGGATGGACCCCCAGGGACCCCCAAGTCTAATGGCACCCCTCCAGGCCCAGACGGAAGAACCCTCCCTCCAAGCCCAAAGACCACCCCCTTACCCCTGAGGTGCCTACATTCCCCATTGATGCCCCTGCCCTGTGGAGATCTGGAGTCAGGAGTCAAGTTGGGGTGTCATCTTGTGCCCAGTGTGCTCGGGGCACTATAGATTTTGGACTACCCCTTGGCCCTGTATGTACATACATTTTCTATCCTTTTTGATATTTGTTATCATGTGCACTACACCGTTGGTGTCATTGTTTCCTAACTAGTCCTGGCTTTCATTCATCATGTGTGTGTGTGTGTGTGTGTGTGTTTGGTACAGGTGTTTATTTGTGTGTGTGGGCACGGCTTCCCATGTCGTGTGTGTGTTGTGTGTGTGTGTACTAACGTTGTTCCCTCCAGTGTGTGCTAGGCTGGTGTACTTACGGTCGGTGTCTTGGTCGTTGTCGCCGGTCTGGGAGTTGCAGGTCCAGGTAGAGTATTGGAAGGAGTTAATTTTGCATGCCATGGCACCAACAGATATGCCTGTGTTCCTGAAGGGGGGTGTTCCCTTTATATTGTTCGTTTCCGCCAGGCTTTTGGTGGCAGTGGTTCCGCCCAGGAGATCCTGTCGGTGTGCAACCTCGTGATATGGACATGTGATGCTGCCCGTCTGCCAGGCTGGAGGTGGCTGCTGCCTGGCACACCGGCACTTCCGCTGTGGCGGGCCGAACAGTGACGTGGCTGCGTTCTGCAGGTACCTTCCCAGGACTTGTATTATAGCGGTCTTCATCACCAGGCCAACGGCGGTGCAGCCGCCAACTCCACCGCAGCAGCATGCATACCGCCAAACTCATAATGAGGGCCAAAGACCTTAAGAATCAGCAGTGGGCTAGAGAAGAAACTGGGCATCAAGTGGCAGGGAATCAAGCAACACTGACTACGGATTTGAAACATAAAGGGAATCTGTGCATACTTGCAAATAAAACTTCAGTTCACACTACATTCATGGGAAAGAGTGAATGTGATCACACATTTGAGGTTAGAGGAAATTGGAAATTATTTTGCCAGAGAGGTAAAGATCCTGTTATTACTGGAGTTTACTATATTTGTAGAGGGCAGGCTGTCAGAGTCACCAGATCCTCGGGTCTGTGCACGTTCCCAACACGTCCACCACTGAACAGCTCCAAGACTCTGATAGATAAATCACAGAGACTGAGAGAGTTCAAGAGGGGAAGAGGGGATTAGGAAGGGAACAGCTGGGAAGGAGACCTGTAGTAAGAAAAAGGTTAGAACACACAATATGAAAATTATATCTCCTGAAATCAATACTAGACTATGATTCTAAGCCTAGTCACTCTGAAAACATGAACAATCTAAGAGTTAAGTTTAAAATGACTAAGTTTCAAGATGGCCGGATACCTGTAAGGGAATCAAGATGAATTAAATGAAAACTTTCTTATTCAAGTACTTTCCTTTACATGAGAATCAGAAAAAACATTCTGACTAAATTTTAAACTAGTCATATAAATCCTGTTTTGAGAATGTATACTAGGACCATACAATATTGCATCTAGAAACTCTGGCCTTCTGTGTACTCTTAAAACGTTTCAACACAAATTGCGCATATTGCAGATATATATATATATATATATATATATATATATATATATAGTAAACACCATAAAAGGATTGTGCACCATGAATAACACAATATGGATTCAGGAAACAAATCACTTGTCAACTCGAATATTACATAATAAATATCTTAGAATAGTGGCATACAATAAACAACATGAATTAAACTCGAGGAGAGAATCGTGCGTCTTGCCGATTCGAGTGTCACCAGGTAAAATACCAAGAATGGTAGCACGCAATGAATATCAAAATCAAATCATCATTAATCGAATCGCTCGTTTTGCCGATTCGTAAAACACGGTGTAAATATCAAGAAATAACAGCTCACAATAAATAACAAGATCAAAGTACAATGAAATGAATCACGCTTCTTTTGCAGATTCTTAAGCCACCATGTAAATGTCAAGAAATGGTAGCGCACAATGAACAGCAAAGTTAAATCCTCATCAAACGAGTTGCGCGTCTTGCCAATTCGTAAAACATCATGTAAATGTCAAGAAATAGTAGCGCGCAATGGACAACAATGTTTAAACACCATAAAATGAATTGTGCGTCATGACGATTCTTAAGCCACCATGCCAATGTCAAGAAATGGTAGCACGCAATGAACAACAAAGTCAAACCTTTATGAAACAAACTGCGCGTCTTGCCTATTTGTAAACTACCATATAAATGTCAAGAAATGGTAGCGTGCAAGTAATCTATTACTCATTTAAGAATTAAACCAAGAATATGAAAATTCTCAATAACGGTGTCGGAACAGTCCAACCACCGTCTTACCGCCTGGAACAATGATTACCAATGAAGGATGAAGGGCAGAAGACTGGAAGATCCAAATAGGCCGCCGGGACAGGAGCTCAGGAAGAAGCTGCTGCTCTGCACCGGGACCTCTGAATAGTGAGCACTGGGACTTGGGCTGGCTCTCTTTTATAGAGTCTTGGTCCAGCCCAGAACCACGCCCAGGCATGTTGCAGGGAAAGTCTCTGGAAGGCCCTGGAAAGGGGCCACACCCTAACACACTCTGAAAACCTGCAGCAATACATTGCAAAGGAACAGTATTTGTAAGCATAGTAAAAATACGTTTTTCAGGATTGAACTCTGCAATGCAAAAGGTTAAACCACAACATATCAGCACAATGCATAAATTAAGTTGTTTTGAGAGTGCTGGGTTTTTGCATTTTTGTCGCCAATAGAGCGCGTACTGCTCTGGTGTTGACAATGCATATTTCAAGTTGCCCATGGGATGGTATGGTGTACGTTATTTAGTTGTAGTCCTTAAAATATATATCATGTGGAACATTTTAATGATCTTATATGGGAAGCAAATTCCAGACCTATACAAGGTTGTTTTGGAGAAATAATGGGAGACATTTTTGGTGAAATGATTCCAACCTGTAGGCATAATTTTAAATGACATAAATATTAGAAAGGTGTCTACCATAGTGGATAAACAGTCCACCAGTAGGGCAGGTTTATTGGTGGTAGATACTGAAATGGTAGTTATAAGATCCGTGGTTTTGCAAAATCGTCTTGCGCTAGACATTCTGCTTGCAAAAGGGGATGGAGTCTGCAGGATTTTAAAGGTCTAGCAATGCTATACCTACATCACATCCCTGAGAAGAACAAAGACTTGAAGGCATATATCAAGAATATTACAGTTTGAAAGTCTTAGAAGCTATGGGTGCTTGGGAAGCAATCAGAGATAGGTTTTCTAGGATAAGCAGATGGTTTGGAAAACTACCAAGTGGATTAGTGGGTTCTGTCTTGAGACCTCTTATTATTGTTGCCATATGTCTGTTCATCATTTTCAAGGGATATAAATATGTAATGGAAAGGAAGGAAAGACAGCAATCAAAGGGATTGATGAGAACTAGAAGGGATAAGGAAATGGAGGAGAGTCAGTGTAGATTGTATGATGACCTGAAACAATTTGGAAAGTACTAGAAGGAAGCTGGAAGATATCACCTCATATGGATTCACATGTGTGATATTTTGATGGCTTACATCGCCATTACAAGGGAGGATTTGAGTAGCGCAATTCCGTATGCATTCTTTACACATCATCATTGCACAAAATACATGTAAGAATGTGGTATCTAGTTGGCAGAGGAATACACCTTTGTCCAAGTAGAGACCACAATCCTAGTCAGGGAAAGTCACGCACAATCCAAATTATCCAGTGCCCACCCTCTGGTAGCTTAGCACTCAGCAGTCAGGCTTAACTTAGAAGGCAATGTGTAAAGTATTTGTGCAATAAATCATACAGTAACACAGTGAAAGCACCACAAATGTTCACCACACAGGTTCAGACAAATAGATAATATTTATCTGAATAAAATAAGGTCAAAACAACAAAGATCCAATATGCACAAGTTTAAATATCACTTTTAAAAGGTTTAAAAGAGTCTTAGAGCCAGATGTAGCAAAGGGTTTTTCCCATTCTGTGTCAATGGGAAAATGTGTTCGTACATCTGACCCTTACTCCTTAGAAATAAACAGTTGTCTCTTTGTTACACACAGTACCTGGTATGACGCACAGAGACCGCAGAGGAGGAGATGTGTGGAAAAAATAGGGTGTTGCTTTGAATTTTCCAGCACGACACAGACAATGCGTCATTTCTTTCCACGCTGCAAGGGGTTTGCATCATTTTTCGACATGCAGTCTTGGTTTCTCACTGCAGTGCAGTGATATGACGCCCAGGGAAGATGGGGGTAAAATCCTTGACACGCTGGAAGAAGGCATGGGCGCTGCGTCAATCCGGTAGGCGATGAGTCAAATTTTCCATCGCAAGGCAGGGGCTGCGTCAAATTTCCAGTCGGTGCTGTGTGGTTTTGGTCAGCTGTTCGCCGTTTTCATGGTCGCAATGCAGGCTTTGTGCCAATTTCGGCAGGCGGTAGGTCGATTTTCAATGCAAAAGGAGTTTCATGAAGAGATGAAGGCCCTCATTACAACCCTGGCAGATGGGGGATAAGTGGCGGTAATACCGCCAACAGGCTGGCGGAGAAAAAATAGAATTATAACCATGGCGGTTACCGCCATGGTCATCCGCCACCTCTCCACTCCGACCACCAGGGCGGTGACGACCTCTGGGCTGCGGACTTCGGTCTCCAGCCCAGCGGCCTTCACCAGACCGCCGGTATCAGGACACTGCATACTGCCATGGATTTCCGGTGGTTTGGAACCGCCACAAAATCCATGGCGGTAGGCTCTATCAGTGCCAGGGAATTCCTTCCCTGGCACTGATAGGGGTCTCCCCCACACCCCCTACCACCCCCCAAACGGTGGCAGGACCCCCCTCCCCACCCCCCAACACGCACATACACACACCCCCTCCCCACCCCCACCCCCCAACACGCACATACACACACATACCCCCTCCCCACCCCCACCCTCAACATGCACATACACACATCCCTACATGCAGACATACACTACAACACATACTCGCACACATACAAACAGACATGCACACAGACCGACCCGCAGACATTTCCCATACACAAAACAACTCCCCGCATGCATACACGCACTCACACACCTCCTCTAAATACTCACACGCACACCCCCATGCACGCACACAACACCCCCTCATGGCCGATCAACTGACCTTGTCTGTTCATCCTCCGGGAGGGGACGGGATCCATGGGGGCCGCTCCGCCGCCAGCACCCCGTCACCAGAACACCGCCACACCGAATCATGGGACGTGATTCGCCACACTGAATCATGGGACGTGATTTGGTGGCGGTGTTCTGATGATGGGGCGGTGGAGGTGGAGCAACCTCCACTTCTCCGCCAGTATGGCTGCTGGCAGCTCTCCGTCCGAAAAAGGACAGAGGGCTGCCAGCAGTCATAATACACCGCGCGGAAATCCGCCTGCACTGGCTTCAGCTCGGCGGTCTTTAAAAGACACCGTTGAGGTCGAAATGTGGGCCGAAGTCTTTTTGGCCCCGACACTACAGAAAACAGGAGGCAAGCTCAATCCAAGCTCAATCCAATCCCTTGGAGAGCACTTTTGGAGAAGGCAGAGTCCTTCTCAGCAGAGTCAGGTATCAGCAGGGCAACAGCAGGGCAGCAGGGCAGCAGTCCTTCTCAGCAAAGCAGTCCAGATGTGTCCTTTGGGTAGCCAGGCAGCTCCTCTGACAGGCCGAAGGTGTAGGTCTAGAAGTGTCTGAGAGGGTGGGGTCAGAGACCCAGTTTATATACCCAAACATGCCTTTGAAGTGGGGGAGACTTCAAAGAGTGGCACAAGTTCCCCTTTCAGTTCAGTTCAGTCCTGTCTGCCAGGGTCCCTGTAGGGGGTTTAGCAGTCCATTGTGTGAGGGCAGGCCACTGGCCTTTGAATTGTAAGTGTCAGGCCCTACACCCTTCCAGGCCAGAAAGACCCATTCAATATGCAGGTGCGACTGAGTGTCCTGTGTTTGTGGTTGTCTGGGTGAAATGCAGAAGGGAGCGTGAACCAGCACAGAGCAGATGTTGATTGGAGACAGCCTGTAAGGCATAGATGATTTTAAGTGCAGAGAAATGCTCACTTTTCAAAAGTGTCATTTCTGAATTAATAATATAAACTCCAACCTCACCAATAAGCAGGATTTTCCATTACCATTCTGGCCATACTAAATATGACCGGGTTACCCCTTTCAGATCAGAATCTACCACTCAAAAAGTATATGAGGGCAGATCTAATCCTAGTCTATGGAAGGAGCATGCCCCACAATAGTGTAAAACGAATTTAGGAGTTTTCACTACCAGGACATATAAAACACATATGTACGTGTCCTGCCTTTTACCTACACAGCACCCTGCCCTATGGGTTACCTAGGGCCTACATTAGGGGTGACTTATATGTAGGAAAAGAGAAGTTTAAGGCTTGGCAAGTACTTTTAAATGCCACATCAAAGTAGCAGTGAAAGTGCACACGCAGGCCTTCCAACGGCAGGCCTGAGACATCTTTAAGGGGTTACTTATTTGGGTGGCACGGTCAGTGCTGCAGGCCCACTAGAAGCATTTACTTTACAGGCCCTGGGCACATGTAGTGCACTTTACCAGGGACTTATAAGTAAATCAAATAGGCCAATTGGGGATGAACCGATGTTACCATCTTTAAGGGAGAGAGCATATGAGCATATGCACGTTAGCACTGGTTAGCAGTGGTGAAGTGGGTAGAGTCCTAAAACCAGCAAAAACAGTGTCAGAAAAGTGGAGGGAGGCAGGCAAAAAGTTGTGGGATGACCACCCTAAGGTTGTCAGGTCTAACAATTCCCATTTACATTTGTCATTCTATTTTCATATGAGCATTAATAATAATAACGTGTGCATATTGAGATGTAATAATACAATGCAATCACTGAAAGGCTGAAGTTTTATAATGTGCATACTAATGTTCATATAATGTGCTTACATGTATTCATTACTCATGTTTTGCATTTATTTCTTTAAGTTGCATTTATTGAAGTAACTTGTATTTCTCTTCTTCACATTTATGTTTATTCAAAAGTTAACATGTGCATATATAGCCATGTATTCGAAATGCACACCAAATGTTTAGTTAAAGTCCGGCTAACTTAACTGACTGAAGGCCATAATTCTAAATTGTGTTTTGCATGGATAGTGTGCTCATTCCTTTGTAGGTGCGTTTCAAGGCTTTGTTACCTAGTGAAAAGGAGTATTGTTTTATGCATTAGTTTGCTGATAGTAAGGTCTAAGAGACTAAGAGCCATATGTACGAACACATTTTCCCATAAGGACAGAATGGGTAAAACCCTTTGATACATCTGGCCCCAAATCTTGGTAAGAGACATCGGGATTTAGTGAGAAGCTGAAACCTCCTATTCATCGTATACCAGGAGCACAGGATTCCCAAGGTGGTAGTAACTGTCTGGGATCTGTGGGATGTGAAATTTAGGTGGTGTTGTAAATGCAGAGGGCAAATTCAAAGCCAATTGGTCCTTGGAGGTGAGGAAACTGATAACATTCTTGTTAAAGATTTTGGGGGTCATTATGACCCCGGCGGTCGGTAGTAACATGGCGGTAAGTACCGCAAACAGGCTGGCGGTACACATCGCCATATTATGATATTGGCGGGTTAGCTGTAGCCAACCCGCCAATGTACCACTCCGACCGCGATGGCTCCAGCCCGGCGGATGTCACTGTTCCGCCTGCGGGATTATGACCCCGCCTACCGCCATGGTTTTCGTGGCTTCCTTACCACCACGAAAACCATGGCGATAGGCACCATCAGTGACAGCGGATTCATTCCCTGTCACTGATAGGGGTCTCCCCCCATCCCCCTCCCTCTCCAGTTACCTCCCTCACCAAAGCCCCCCCACCCCCTACATTCAAGCTTCCCTCTTCACACACATACACCCACACTTTCCCACAAACATCCACGCATGCAGACATCCACTCACAAACACCGGCACACACTTTCAGACATACACGCAGACACGCATTCACATAACACAACATACACACACTCACACCTTCATACATGTACACTTGCATCCAACCCGCAACACACACCTGCATCCACGAACACACAGTCATACACACACACACACCCACACACACACACACACACACAACACCCCCATCCCCTCCCCTGTTGGAGACCCGACTTACCTGTAGTCAGGGGGTCCTCCAGCAGGAGACGGGATGGGGCGCTGCTGCCGGCAGCAGCGTCCACCAACACAACACCGCCAGGCCGTATTATGGGTCATAATACGGCTGGCGGCAGTCTACTGGCATGGCGCTGCAGGTGGCAGCAGTGCCACCTTACCGCCATCCGCCACCATGGCCGCAGACGGATTTCTGCCATTCTTCTGTCAGAAATCCGGCTGTGGTCATAATACGTCGGACGGCTGGTAGCCGCGGCAATAGTCTTTTGGCGACCGTCACCACAGCGGTGGGCGGATTTTACTGCCAATGTTAGAATGAGGGCCTCTGTCTTTTATAATTAAGGCTTATGCTGTTAGAAGTTAAAACAGACTTCCTTTAGACTTCGAGGGGTACAGACATCTTTGCTTCTCTTTACTCTTGCAAGAGTGAGGCTTCATGCTAAACACTTATTTCTTTTTCTGGAGGACTTCACCTGAAGCTTTCACTATGCTGACACCTTCTGGCATTTCCAAATTTACCCAAACTCCATCAAAACCATCCTTATTCTTGACCTAGAACTTTCACTGTTTTAGAATTATATCATGTTTAGAAGAGGGAGAACAAGAGTTTCTTTATGGAACACCCAATTCTAATTCTCAGTTTCTCTATTGCTGTGGTTCAGTCAATCAATCAGGATTTGAAAAAGCATGGCTAAACAGCCGATAGGGTATCCAGACACAGTGGTTATTTTGTAATGTTTTTTTCCGGTGCGCAGCACCGCACTCATTTTTAAACACCAGCACATTTTTATAAGAATCCACCACATGGTGATGCTGTGAATTTTTAACTAAAGTTCATTACTGGAACATTTAGGCCCATATTTATACTTTTTGACGCTAAACTGCGCTAACGCAGTTTAGCGTCAAAAAATTTAGCGCCGTCTAACGCCATTCTGAAGCGCCATGCGGGCGCCGTATTTATGGAATGGCGTTAGCCGGCGCAAGCGGACCGGCGCTGCCTGGTGTGCGTTGAAAAAAACCACGTAGACCAGGCAGCGCCGGCGTAGGGGGAAAATGGCGTTAGGGCGTCTTAAAATGGGGCAAGTCAGGTTGAGGCAAAAAAATCGCCTCAACCCGATTTACGCCATTTTTTTGCGACGCCCAGACGCCATTTAAATGACTCCTGTCTTAGTAAAGACAGGAGTCATGCCCCCTTGCCCAATGGCCATGCCCAGGGGACTTGTGTCCCCTGGGCATGGTCATTGGGCATAGTGGCATGTAGGGGGGCACAAATAAGGCCCCCCTATGCCACCAAAAAAAATTTAAAAAAATAAAAATTTATACTTACCTGAACTTACCTGTACTTCACTGGGATGGGTCCCTTCATCCTTGGGGGTCCTCCTGGGGTGGGCAAGGGTGGCAGGGGGGGTCCCTGGGGGCAGGGGAGGGCACCTCTGGGCTCATTTTGAGCCCACAGGCCCCTTAACGCCTGCCCTGAGCAGGCGTTAAAAAGTGGCGCAAATGCAGGGTTTTTTGCTCCGCCCACTCCCGGGCGTGATTTTTGCCCGGGAGTATAAATACCACGCATTTGCGTCGCCGTCATTTTTTAAGACGGGAACGCCTTCCTTGCATCTCATTAACGCAAGGAAGGCGTTCACGCCAAAAAATGACACTATTTGCCCATACTTTGGCGCTAGACGCGTCTAACGCCAAAGTATAAATATGGCGTTAGTTTTGCGCCGAATTTGCGTCGAAAAAAACGACGCAAATTCGGCGCAAACGAAGTATAAATACGGGCCTTAACTGTTTAATACATCTTTAAACGTGGACTTGAACCTGAGTTTAAAGTGTGGGTTGTGCCAGCTGTAGTGGACCCATGCAAAATTCCTTGGGATGTGGCACGTATATTTTTTATAAATTAACCATTGTGTTTACACCCCCTTGCTTTAAGGCTTCCTGCTATATAGCCCAAAAGCCTGTAAAATAGGCTAAATTTGTCAAGGAACGTGTGCACTACCTAAGGCAAAATTTGTCTTGTCAATCACATGTCATACTTTGAATAAAGGGAGAGTGTGCAGCTGGAACAATCTGCTGTGTACAGAGCAGCTCCCACCGAACGTCTGTCAGCGCAGTCAATATTGTCAGTAGTATCAGATGCAGGAGGTGTGTAAACACACAGATACATTGTATACGCGTCCCCACCTTCTGTCTTTCAACTCCTTTCGCTCGTAAGATGGCGTGTTTGTTTTGTTATGAACAAAGCACTGGTGGATTCGACAGGCAGATGGTCCCAGCCATAATGAGTCCTACACAAGACAGCGATGAAAACAAATATGACTAACCTGTTTCCTAAATGCGGCAGCGGCGGATTCAAAACCACCTTTAGTGAGTGATCATTGGACGGTCAGGTAAGGGACTGGAGGGCTCGCGCTCAGGCCTCTAGGACTCTGGATCAAATATGATCCACGTTGTGAAGTTGAGCTTTCTCCCACTCTGCCAACTTAGCGCCTTTCAGTCATTGTACCATGTGTTGCCAAGACGTAAAACAGATCCTAACTTCTGGACAAATAGACATTTTCTCTAGTGGTGTACAAAGTTTTCTTTGCCCACTAATTTTTTAGAAGTTTGAGTTTCGGCCAATATAAGATTTGCAATTATTAAAGCAATCCAGCGACTCCTATAATACGTCAATTCTTGCTTTATTTATTCATTCAAGAGTTAAACATGAACATTGAAGATGTACTACACAAACCAAGCAGGTAGTTCAGCCAATCACAGAATTTCAAACATAAAACAATGTGGGCTCCTATTAATGGCCCATCTGCGAGTCAAAAGGCCTCTTTACTGCCTGCAGCAAGATGTATAACAATCTAAAACCTTTAATATAAACTATTATTATTTATCATATAATGTTCCATTACTGTGCTTTACTTGGTTTTGTTGCACTGGGTACCTTTCCATCTCTCTTCTCACCAAAGACCAAATGGGTTAACGCAGTCCCCTGCAGCCCCCTCAAGATTTCTGGGGGCTCCCGATCCTTAGGAACCTATTTAGCACAAGGTCAATGATTATCTTTAAGATATAAGAGAATCAGGAGCCTGTCATTCACATTTTGCGGGGAGAGCCCATCATTTTGCATTACGCCACTTCGAAGACCACGTCGCCCTCCTGGATATCAATGACTGCTGTCCTTCCTCACCCTAGATCCGGCGTTTGGCCGGAACTACTACTGATTTCTTGGGCTCAATGAATCTTTTCCTAAGTTCTGAGGGGTGAAGAGAAACACATTAAACCATTCAATTTAGATTACAGTGTAACCCATTTGGTCACACATTAAACCTCAGAGGTTAAAATAAAAGTTCAAAAGATTTATTACAAATTCAAAGCCATGTATGTAACTGAGTCTTAAAAACATGGTATACAAGTACAAGATTACCAAAGGTGAGTTAAAGCGTCAAATGGAATTGAAATGCACCAGCATAAGACACACCAAAACTTCAGTAGCCACAATCCAGAAAATAAGGAATAGTATGTGATGCTCTGAGTTCAAGTTTTGATTCTTCTGCCTAACCATTTAACCTATAACTATCTAATTACTCTAGTGCAGTGGTTCCCAACCTGTGGTCCGGGGACCCCTGGGGGTCCGTGAAGCTTCCTCAGGGGGTCTGCGACAGCTTAGAGAATTAAATAATATTAACAGAATATGTGCCCAGCTTACAGTAATGACTCAGTGGGGGGTCCCTGTATTCCAATAATTATTCAGTGGGGGTCCTCTGGTCCCAGTAGTGGTAAAGAGGGGGTCCACAGAACTCAAAAGGTTGGGAACCACTGCTCTAGTGAGCTAAAGGAAACACTAAAATGTTCCCGCCTAAAGTAACAGAAATAAAACAAAGGGTCAGCACCACAGAAACCTCAGTAGAAGTTCCTGCAGGAGACATGTATATAGCATAAAGCCACATCAACCAAGCAAAAGGAAAACAAGGGTCTGCACCTCCCTAAGTTTCTAAGTGTTCGCTCTAGTCAAAGGGCAAAAAAGGGTCTGAATCTCTGACTAGCTATAACACTCTTATCCCCTCAGACTTCAGATAGTGAACCTCACTGCTAGTAACTTTCCATAGTCCATGCACAGTTGTGAATGTTATCCTGTTAATTCGGTTTCCATCTCTTGGTTCAGCCATGAGAATGACCTTCAATCTTTTCTCATCTTCAGGAATCCAGAGGGGAGTTCTTCACAACTCCTTGTTAACACTCACATCCTTCGCAACCTGTCTTCTCATACCCCCCTTATCTATAACTAATAATAAACTTTTCATTAAAAGAAGACTTCTGTTGACATACCTGCAAATAAGGAAAAACACAGCAAGAGCAAACTTCACATTGAAGAGTAAACACAGGAAAATATTGTAGGCCTTCACTCCAGCTAATTTAACATCAACCTCTATGCACATTCAGAGACAGCTAATTTAACATCAACCTCTATGCACATTCAGAGATATGGTTTTACGTGGATTTGGATGAAACAAAATAAATGAAGAATAACTATGAAAATGATGATTAACTAGGAAATCATATTCATACGTGGAATAATGCTGCATACATGTGATTTGCATATAAATGCATTTCAGTTCATGACTTTCATTCCTCTTTGCTTACGTGAATACGTTTAAACACACAGTATATATGTTCTTGAGTGTATTTAATTTCCCTTTCTGAAACGCATAATGGCACAGCCAAGTTATGCGCTCTCAACTTCCCTCTGTTGACATATTAAGTCATCACAAACTTACTTTCTTCTAGAATGAGACTCTGAAGATCCTTGTCATTTTCATCAGCTTTCATCTAGACTTTTCCAGAAGTTTCATATCATCATAATATTTACACTGACTATCTTCCATACAAATATCTGCTGTCTTTCTGTTTCTTCCCTTCTGAATCTTTACTCTCTGGAAACCCTTATATCCTAACACCAGACCTATTGAAATCATTGTGATAACCAACAATGACTGCGGAACAAAACCTACAATTCCACTTCCTAAGTTCTCAAGCCACCTGCCTACAGCAGAAAATCCATCTCCAATTGCTTCCCATGCAGCCGTTGCTTTCAGCTCCTTCACACCTTTCATCAAGCCTGAAATATTTCGGATATATTTCTGTAAATCCTTACTATTTTTGGAATATAAGTACAACATTGCTGAACCTTCAGCATCTGATAGACTCTGCCCTCAAGAGAGCAATACATTTAGGGCCAGATGTAGCAAAAATCGATTTTGTGAATCGGAAATTGCGGGTAGGTGCGACTCGCAATTTCCGATTTGCATAATCGTATGCAGAATGGTGTCTCAGACACCTTCAGCGAATCTCAAGGGGGTCGCAAAGACCCACCTCGCATTTTGCGACCCCATTGAGATTCCCTGCACTCACATGGATGGTGGCCTGCTGGACATAGCAGACCTCCATGTCTGTGACTGCTTTTTCAATAAAGCAGTTTTTTTTTTTTGTATTGCAGCCCATTTTCCTTGAAGGAAAACGAGTTGCAATACAAAAAAATAACCGCGTTCACGGTCACAAAGCAATTCTGCATTGCTGTGCGAGTCGCAAATAGGAAGGGAACACTCCTTCCTATTTGCGAGTCGCATTCCCATTTTGCGAGTCGGTACCGACTCGCAAAATGGGAATGTGCATCGCGATGCGCGTTTTGCATGGCGCAAACTGCAATTTTCGCAGTTTGCGCCATGCAAAACGCATTCTACATCTGGCCCTTAATTTGTCTATTTTACAAAAGCATAGATTTTATCATTACCATCTCTGTGTTCACATGCAACAAGCAATTCCTGTGCTAGTAGGTAATTTGTCCACTATTGTAGACAACTTTTTAATTTTCAGGTAATTCAGAATCAACCCACAGATGGGATCAATGCACCAAAAATATCTCCCACTGTATCCGCAGCACTAGCTCCTCATATAGTTCTAGGTTTCGTTTTCCACACAGAATCCTCAAGATGTTCCACATTATAGATCTTTGGGAACACTTCTGCTAGATGACACGTACCATGCCATCCTTTCAGCAACTTAAAACAAGCATACGGTCCACAGATAAGTTACACTCCAAGAACACAGGATCTTTCCCATCCAGAAAGAATTCACTCTTGCCTATAACATCAAAAGCATATTCACAGTCACTCATCCCTATAAACAATGGGCCTATTTTAAGATTTGATCAATATGTATGGATAGTTTCCCTTTGCATTTCCAATTTAGGGTTAAATCTGATAAATTCCCTTGCACTTGATGTTCAATCTCCTTCTTTTTCCACCTGTGTTGTGCTCTGAGATCTTTGTCGGTTTTGGATCTGGATTCTAATTCTCTTCTTCTATCTTCCACTATAATTAACAATTAAACAAGTCACCTATTATGTACCTACATCTACTTCCCTGATTTGGCTCCATTAGTTTTCCAAAATCAGATCCTTAACGTCTGAAATGCAGCAGCAGTATGTTTCTTCGTTAGTTTCACAGATGCAAGCAGCAAACAAAGTATGAATGTTCAAATGTTCATCAATCACATATTTGCAAATCTTCGTGAAACTTCCCTAGCCCTACTTTGTGTTCCTCTAAAGGGCAACCCTTTTCTCTTCTTCTACTTGGGCCTAGGTATTATTCTCAATTCTCTGCACCAGTCAATATAAATGTCTCTAATAATTACAGAGATCAAAGTTTTCAATGGCAATGAACATTTGAAATACAGTTCAATCACATTGTTCAGTTCATGGAGGTTTAGCCGAACTTGTATGGTGACTCCAATATTCCCAGGGCACTCTGGCCCTCATTACAGACATTACAGACGACGGCCGCCAACATACAGTGACGGAAATCCGCTACGGGTATTATGACCCACACTGATAAATCCACCACTATACAGACACCCTCACAAGTCCGCCACACCAAAGGTCAGTGATAAACTGGTGATAGCAAAATGCACACTGTTACGCCAACAGGAATACGCCCACAGTATCACGACCCACGAATCAACGCAGCGGTCTTTCAACCGCGGTAAACCATTGGCGGTACACACGGCTGCACTCAAAATACACACACACTTACAAAACACAATTCAAAATACACACACCTGACACACATACACACACCACACCCACACACTCACCCCACTATAAAACACACACCCACATTACCCACAACCCCTTACGTGCAACAATTTTGAAGAAGCAGAGAGAGAGAAAAGCAAAGACCACACCATCATCCAGAGGCACAGAACACCATCACACATACACCATCCACGCACCTCACACCACGCACCCCCACACATCACATCACCCATCACCTCACACATCACTCACACCACATCATGGCACCTCAAAGACACCCCAGGTTTTCTGAGGAGGAGCTCAGGGTCATGGTGGAGGAAATCGTCTGGGTAGAGCCACAGCTATTCGTAACACAGGTGCAGCAGACGTCCATTGCCAGGAAGATGGAGCTATGGCGGAGAATTGTGGACAGGGTCAACGCAGTTGGACAGCATCCAAGAACAAGGGATGACATCAGGAAGAGGTGGAACGACCTACGGGGAAAGGTACGTTCCGTGGTATCAAGACACCAGGTAGCCGTAGAGAGGACTGACGGTGAACCCCCACCTCCTCCCCCACAACTAACAACATGGGAGGAGCAAGTCTTGGTGATCATGCATCCTGAGGGCCTCGCAGGAGTACCACGAGGACTGGACTCTGGTAAGTCAAATCTTTACTACTATGTCGCCCCCACCCTACCTGCATGCCATCACATACTCCCACGCTCACCCTCACTCCCATGACTCCACCACCTCCCACCATCACAACCCAGGCCACAAAATCACCACTCACACAAGGGCCAAGGCGATAGTGCAAGCACATTAATACAGGGAAACACACCCATTGCACAAGATACAATAACAAAGCATTTACATCCCAACAGGACCCCTACCCAATGCCACCGGACAGGAGGTGCCAGCCATATCCAGTCCCCCCACAGAAGAGGCCCACAGGGATGACAGCAGCTCAGCACGCCTGGATCAAGATGACCAGCCTGGCCCATCAGGGACCTCTGGACAGTCGGTTACTCTGCCACAGTCCCAAACCACCACAGAACATCCCCCCTCAGGAAACACTACCACAGCACCCACCCAGCGGGCCCATGCCACTGTCCCCAGGTCACGTCAATCAGCAGTGTGTCCACCACTACAGGGACCCCAGGCAACCCCACTAACCCAGGACGATCAGGGACCTGTGGTCAGTGGCGATGGGCACACGGTTCAGGGGACAGAGGCACAGCACAACAGGTTAGCTGGGAGGACTGCTGTGCGGCAAGGGGAGGACAGGCCCAGGGAACCGACCCTCCACGAGGCACTCTCCAACATCATGGGAGCATACCACCATTCCTAGGAGACCACGGGCATGGTACTGGCCACGTTTCAGGAGACCCAGCGGCTGCAGGAGGGACAATACATGGGGATCAGGGAGGACCTCACCAATATATACACCATCCTGGTCACCATAGCAGGGGTGCTGGCTGACATAGGCAAGACCATGAGGGAGGCAGTGGCACAACAAAGGGCCCCTGACACTAGCCAAATCGAGGAACAACCCTCCACCACCGTCGGCGCTAGTGGACAGTAGGCCACGCCACAGGACCAACAGGCCACCAGCACCCCATCCCATGCAGAACGAGAACTACCCTGCAAATGGTCCTTGCGATCCAGGCAGAAGACAGAGAACATTGCCAAGACCCCGCCAGGAAATAAGACTCCCCTGATTGTCACCCTTCTGTCCCACTATGTCATCCTGTCCAAACTGAACTGCCATTACTCCCGTTCCTATGCCCCATTGAACACTGCACCTGTGATACCAAGAGACTGGACTCTATCCTGGACATTTCTCCACCATCACCCCAGCCCCTTGCACATACCACAATACTCATTAGCCCCTAAATAAACACCCTTTAAGCACAAACCAATCTGGAGTCAGTCTGATCTTTCACAAATGTATAATGGTAACATTAGTAACAAATAGAAGTGTAAATGTTCATTTGCTCATACCAATGTATGACACTTGTTGGGCAGCAGGACATATAGCAGAAGGCAGAATGGGGTACCCAGATCTGAAAAATTAAATCCAAAGTGAACTATCAGTGTCCATAGACAGAGGCTAAGAAGCTGACTTATACAATGTCCTACAGTATCCTGAAATGTGAGGAGGAGTTATAGTCTCTTACTTGTGTGTCACCGGAAGTACTGCATTATGATGTTCATTCGGTTGTCAATATCTTCTTCCTCTGCCTCCTCTTCCTCACTATCCACAGGCTCCACCGCTGCCACAAGACCATCACCATGCTCATCCTCTTGCAGAAAAGGCACCTGGCATCGCAATGCCAGGTTGTGCAACATGCAGCATGCCACGATTATCTGGCACACCTTCTTCGGTGAGTAGTATAGGGAGCCACCTGTTAGATGGAGGCACCTGAATCTGGCCTTCAGGAGGCCGAACGTCCTCTCAATAATACGCCTAGTTTGCCCATGTGCCTCATTGTAGCGGTCCTCTGCCCTCGTCCTGGCATTCCTCACTGGGGTCAGTAGCCATGAGAGGTTGGGGTAACCAGAGTTACCTGCATATGTGGAGGGATACCTGTTAGCCACACACTAACCCTTAGTGGCAACCCCATACCCAGACACCTACTCATACTGTGTGGGGACCTTGGCCTCACCTATTCACCACACCCGGTGACTCTGGAGTTGGCCCATCACATAAGGGATACTGCTATTCCTCAAAATGTAGGTGACATGCACAGAGCCAGAATACTTGGCATTCACATGAGAGATGTACTGGTCCGCCAAACACACCATTTGCACATTCATCGATTGTAGCTTTTTCTATTTCTGTACACTTGTTCATTTCTACCGGGGGGACAAATGCCACATGTGTACCATCAATGGCACCAATGATGTTGGGGATATGTCCCAGGGCATAAAAGTCAGCCTTCACTGTGGGCAAATCCTCCACCTGGGGAAACACGATGTAGCTGTGCATGTGTTTCAGCAGGACAGACAACACTCTGGTCAACACGCTAGAAAACATTGGCTGAGACATCCCTGATGCCATGGCCACAGTTGTTTGAAAGGAGCCACTTGCCAGGAAATGGAGCACTGACATGCACTAGAGGGGGGATTCCTGTGGGATGGTGGATAGATGACATCAGTTCTGGCTCCAACTGGGCACACAGGTCTTGGATTGTGGCACGATCAAGTCTGTCGGTGATTATGATGTGTCTGTCTTCCATTGTCGACAGGTTCACCAGCAGTCTGTACACCGGAGGATGCCGCCATCTCATCATCTGCCCCAGCGGTTGCGGCCTATGGAGGAGAACGGTGAGCAGAGGGTCATGTACCACATAGGTTGCACAAGTGTGCCTGCAGTAATGTTAGTAAATCCGCGTGTGACATAGTTAGTCCGTATATGTGCCAAAATGTGCTGTGACGCAGTTAGGTGCCATGGCATGGCATGAACCCCCTGAAATGGCGGCTGCCTGACTTGTGAGGAGGGACAAGGGGAAATGAGGTAACTGCGCTGGCGTTGTGCTGCATCGCGGTAGGCGGTCGAAGAGGTTATCTTTGGGCCCTACGGGTTCCAGGAGCCAATGGCAATGTACGCCGGCGGTGACGGTACGCACCGCCGCAGACATGACCGCCATTTTCTATCTGTTCACTCACTTGATACCTGACCTTCAACAAGAGAGGACCTACACTGCAAGTGCTGCAGTGACCTGTGTCTGGAAGCGACAATGGCTCGAGTGTCTGGGGAAAGGGCCCCTGCCTTCACCACGGAGGAGTTGAACAAACTGGTGGATGGGGTCCTCCCCCAGGACACGCTACTCTACGGTCTCCAGACAAACTGGTGAGTTCACTGTGAGCATGATGCGTGGGCAATGCCTGTTTGGAGTGGTGTGGATGGAAGATACATGTTGGGGGGGCTGAGGGCTGCATGTGAGGATGGTCAGTGTATGTGCGTCAGGGCATGGTTGGGAACTGGTGGGCAATGAGTCTGACGGTCCGGACGGGTGAGTAATGTCCTTTCCTCCTGTACCTTTCCTCTAGGTCAGCGCCCACCAGAAGAAGGGTATTTGGCATGCCATCGCCAAGGAAGTGCGGACCCTGGGGGTCTATCATAGACAGAGCACCCACTGCCGCAAGAGATGGGAGGACCTGCGCAGCTGGAGCAAGAAGACAGCTGAGGCCCAGCTGGGGCAGGCCTCCCAATGTGGAAGAGGTGCCCGTTGCACCATGACCCCCCTGATGTTCTGTATCCTGGCGGTGGCCTATCCGGAGTTGCATGGGCACTTGAGGGCATCACAGCAGCCACAAGAGGGTGAGTACAGTGTCATAAAGCGGACTCTGCGTGGTTCAGGAAGTATCTGGGTGGGGGATGTGGGCTGTGGGTGCCCCTACGCCAGGGCGAACACGGCAGTGTAGGTCCCTTGTTGGGCAGGTTCTGAGGCACTCCAACTCCAATAGTGTTAGTGGGCATCTATTACTGGGCAGGCTCCTGTGGGTTTCAGGTGTGCAGCTAATGGCGTTAGGCATTGTACCCCATGGGTTGGTGACTTTCCTACTAACTGGTAGTGCATGATCTAGTGCATAGGGCTTCTCCCTGTGTGTTGTGTCCGCCAACTGTAGTGGTGTCGCTTGTATTGACCATGTGTGTTCTCTGACTTCCCCCCTTCTTGTTTTGTCACCCTGTCCTTGTGTGCATTAGCAACATCTGGCAGAGGAGCAGAGGCACCGGCAACAGAGGGAGCTGCATCCCACATGGCCCAGGAGGGTGAATCCACTGAGGGTGAAGGCACCATTGGGACGGAGGTCAAGGGGAGCTCCACGACGGGGACAGGAGGGGATTCCAGTGACAGCGACTCCTCTTCTGATGGAAGCTCCCTGGCTGTCTGGCTGTGGTGGACACCTCTGTGCCCACCCCAACAACAGGTACAGCCGCCACCCCCCCTACCCTCCCAGCAGCCCCTCATCGTGCCCGCTCACCCAGGAGGGTGGGCATCTCCTTCGCCCCAAGGACGTCAGGGCCTGCCCCAGTCAGCCCTGCTGCCCTCAGTGAGGAGGATATTGACCTCCTGAGATCCCTCACTCTTGGGCAGTCAACCATTCTGAATGCCATCCAGGGTGTCGAGAGGCATTTGCAACAAACCAATGCATACCTGGAGGGCATTCATTCTGGGGTGGCGGCCCAACAGAGAGCATTTCAGGCTCTGGCCTCAGCACCGATGGCAGCCATTGTCCCTGTGTCCAGCCTTCCCCCTCCAACTTCCACTACCCAGAGCCAATCCCCTCTATCTCACCCTATCCCAAGCACACCATCAGACCAGCATGCACACATCAACACACAAAACTGGCTCAGGAAAACATAAGCACCACACATCCCACAGGCACTCACACAAGCACCATACCCATGCACACATACCAACATCCACTTCCTCCACTGTGTCCCCCTCCTCCACGTCCTCCACCTCCCTCCCTGTCTCATCTCCACTCACACCTGCATGCACTACATCATCAGCCACTGCCTCCATCACCAGCACTCCCATCACAACACACCACTCGCGTTCAATCACCACCCCCAGTACCATTCACATATCCCGTGTCCTCTCCCAGTGTGTCTGTGAGCCCTCCTCCCAAAGTACACAAACGCAGGCACACACCCACTCAACAGCCATCCACCTCACAACAGCCTCTGGCCCATGCACCTCCACCCAAACTCAGCAGACGTACACCTCCTACAACCACTACCTCTTCCTCCACTTCCACACCCCCTCCATCTTCCCGTCCCAGTGTGTCTAAAAAACATTTCCTAGCTAACATTAACCTCTTCCCTACACCTCCCCCCTCCACATCCTTCCCCTAGGGCCAGGATGTCTAAATCCCAGCCCAGCACCTCAGCCACCAAATCTGCATCCGCTGTGGTCCCTGCTAGTCCAGTACGATCGAAGGGGGCACTTGTCAGAGCTGCCAGTGTGCCACCGACAGATGTGAAGTACCACCCTATTCCACCACCTGCAAAGGTCAAAAAGAGGCCAGCTTCCAGCAGGGGACAGTCACACCACCCACCCAGCAAGGCCTCGCCCAAACACAGAGAGGACAGTGCCAAGGTCCCTGCAGCGACTGCCAAGGTGGGGAAGGGCCACAAGCCAAAGGGCAAGTCACCTCAGGGCACAATGGGGGTTATTACAACTTTGGAGGAGGTGTTAATCCGCCCCAAAAGTGACAGTAAAGTGACGGATATACCACCAGCCGTATTACGAGTTCCATAGGATATAATGGACTCATAATACGGCTGGTGGTATATCCGTCACTTTACCGTCACTTTTGGGACGGAATAACACCTCCTCCAAAGTTGTAATAACCCCCAATGTCTCCTGGTGAGGGGCTGGTGACCACCATATCATCAGGGATGGCAGCCACCTACACCACAGTCACCACCGCTGCTCCGACCACCACCTGCACCGCCACCTGCCACAATGTCGGGCTGAAGCATCTCCCCCAAGGATCAGCCATCCGAGGCTGCCGGAGACAGTATGGTGTCTACATCCACCCCAACAACACTTGCACCACGGCCAGCATCTCCGCCACCGCAACTTGCACCACCATCAGCACTGCCACATGCACAGCCGATACCACTCTGAAAGACATCAGCACCATCCCCAGTGGGCAGCCGTCCGAGTCTGCAGGTGACGTCCTGGACCCCGGACACGCCAATTGAGACACCACCTCCAGCACTGACACGAACCAGCAATTGGCAGCCTAAGTCGACGCTGGATGGATTGTGGCTCTGCCTCCATGGAATATCATGCTACCTGTTCCAGGTACATCGCTTGGCTAAGACACCCAGGTGAGAGGACATCAACTGCCACACCCCAGGTGCAGCATCACTGAGCACAAAGCCCCATCCAGAACCAGTGGAGAAATGCATCCTCTCCCACAATCCTTGGCAGGATGAAGCACTCTGGGCACAAAGCCCCCTCCAGAACCAGTGGAGAAATGTATCCACTCCCCCAATCCTCGGCAGGATGAAGCCTTCTGGGCACAAAGCCCCATCCAGAACCAGTGGAGAAGTGCATCTACTCCCCCAATCCTTGGCAGGTTGAAGCACTCTGGGCACAAAGCCCCCTCCAGAGCATGTGGGCAAACCACCCACTTGAGAGACTTGAGAGACTGTGGCTTTGCACTCCCTAGGACTAAGCAGTGGGCAAATCACCCACTTGAGAGACTGTGGCTTTGCACTCCCCAGGACTAGGTAGTGGGCAAACCACCCACTTGAGAGACTTGAGAGACTGTAGCTTTGCACTCCCCAGGACCAAGCAGTGGGCAAAGCACCCACTTGAGAGACTGTGGCTTTGCACTCCGCATGGAGCCCCCCTTGAGGAGCATTGGCGTCGTACCATCATCCGGCTGAGGTGCCCCCACTCCCCTTCCCCTGAGGTGCCTGTGTTTTTTCGACCTGATGTCCCTGCAGTGTTCTCCCCGTTTTGAGGCAGGTGTCATGTGTGGGCTTCGCCCATGCTTTTTGGGACCACTGGTCCACGGACATTTACATGGGACAGTGTACGGACTTGCGTAACTGATGTAAATATTTGTGTATACTGATTATTTGCTTTTCTCTTGATCTATCAAATTGTTCCAATATAACAGTAGATAAACTCATTTCGTTTTGTCCTTGCGTTCTTCCAGGGGGTGAAATGGTGTATCTGTGATGTTGTTGGATATGTGTGTGTGTATGTTGTTGTGGGTGGGGGCGTGGGGGTGTTGCATGCCACGTGTGTGTGTGTCACTCTCTTTTCCCTCCTCCCCTCCCCTGTGTGCTAGGTGCAGTACTCATCATCGTCGCCGCCGCTGCCTTCTTTCTACTTCGTGGTGTATTCGTAGATACACCAACATGGGTAGGATATGCAATTCGGGCTCCATGCGGCCTAGTTCTTCCTTGGGTGTCGAGAGGTGAGTGGTTTCCCTTCTGTGTACTGTTTCCACCGTGCTTTTAATGGCGTTGATACCGCCCCGGAAAAGCTGGCGGAATGGTGCCTTGTAATAGTGTGGGCAGTACATTGTCTTTCACCTGTCTGTTGGCGGTTACCGCTGAGGTGTTTGTTGCTACCGCCGTGGCGGTCGGAGTGTTAAAGTGACTGTCTGTGTTGGCAGTTTCCGCTGTGGTCGTGATCCCATTTTTTTAACCGCAGGCCTGTTGGCGGTATTACTGCCACTTTAACACTGACCGCCAAGGTTGCAATGAGGGCCTCTGTGTCATCTGCACAATAGGTCCATTCAGGTGAGGACTTTCTTTGACTAGACACTCTTGTTCTCTTTGATTTTCTTACTGCCACACTCTCATTCTCACTTTCGCTTAAATCGCAATCTCCTCTGAAATTGTATGTGGCACATGTTCATTAGACAGCCTCAATTTCTCTCTCTTGTCTTCTGGGCCATCGGTCTCCAGCTTGCACTCACTTCCTTCCAGCACTAGGACCTTCATCAGGGTCTGACTCTGAGTTCAACCTGTTCACCACCACAGAACAAGCTGTTTCTGCTTCAGTTTCATTCATGACCTCTTCAAGACCCCCCTCAGACCATTTGAGTGCTGTTTCCAGCTCAGTTTGGTCCTGACAGTTTGACTAACCTGCTCCTGTTGCCTTTCTCACACCACTGTTTCTTCTGAAACAGGTGCTGTTGTATTGAGTGGGCATTCAACTCTGCGAGTATGGGAAGCATGAATCCATTTGTGGAGACCAACACACTTCACTGCAGTCGTGGTGACCAAAATGACTTGGTATGGGCTGCACAACGAGGCTCCAAACACATCTTCCTTACATGTTTCTTCACCAGATCCCAGTCGCCGGGATTAAGGTCATGGCACTGTTCTTGATGCGGAGGGCCCATAACTGCTCCAAAGTGATGAGACACAGAATGCACCACTTCAGCTAGTTCTTTAGAATAATCGAGGAACATATCATGTATAATGTTCACAAGTGTATTCGCAGGAATCACTGGCAACCTCATCACTCTCCCCATGATGATCTCATGAGGATACAATCCACTCTTTCGATCAGGTACACTCCGAAGACTCATCAACACAAGGGGCAAAGCATCAAGCCATTTCAAAGATGTGAAGCACACACTTTTGCCCATCTGGATTTCAGTGTGCCATTCACCTGCTCCACAAGACTGGAAGTCTACAGCTGCAATGTAATCTCTGTTACATTTGCAATGCTGAACACAACAACTTCAGGATCTAATTGTAATGAGTCCCACAATCTGATTCCAAAGAAGTCGGAATGCCAAATTGAGGTAAGAGTTCTCTTAACAGCAATTTTGCTACAGTGAGACCATCATTCCTTCTAGTTGGATATGCCTCAAACCAGCAGCAAAAAAATCACACAATGACCAAAACATACCGCAACTCATTGCACACAAGCATCTCAATGAAATCCAACTACATCCTGTTAAAAGGCCCTCCAGATCTTTCTATGTGACTTAGGGTGTCATTACAACCCTGGCGGTCGGCGGAGAAGCGGCGTTCTTACCGCCAACAGGCTGGAGGTAAAAGTTTTGGAATTATGAACATGGCGGTTGTCACCATGGTCATCCGCCACTTCTCCGATCCGCCCGCCAGGGCGGAGACTACCGCTGGGCTGGAGACCTGGGTCTCCAGCCCGGCGGTCGTTACAATACCGCCGGCGGAATCATGACCCGGCTGACCGCCAGGGATTTCATGGGGTTTGGAACCGCCATGAAATCCATGGCGGTAAGCACTATCAGTGCCAGGGAATTCCTTCCCAGGCACTGATAGGGGTCTACCCCACCCCCACCCGAGTCCTTCCCCTACAAACCCCCCACCTCCCCTGCCACCCCCAAAGGTGGCACCCTACCCCCAACATTACATTACACATACACACCTGACATGCAAGCAGGCACCACCAACACACATACACGCACACACACCAACATACATGCCAACTGCCACCCACACAGTCATACGCACACACCCACATTCAGACATACACGCACACATCCATACAGACATACATACAGACATGCACTCATTTCCAAACACACAACACCCCCGCAATCATACACGCACTCACACACCCCCTCTACATACACAAACGCACACCCCCATGCACGCACACAACACACAACACCCCTCCACCCCCCTCCCCTAACGGACGATCAACTTACCTGGTCCGTTGATCCTCCGGGAGGGGACGGGATCCATGGGGGCTGCTCCGCTGCCACCACACCGTCAACAGAACACCGCCACACCGAATCACAGGACGTGTGTTCTGTTGACGTGGCGTTGGAGGTGGAGCAACCTCCACTTCCCCGCCGCCCGCCAGTATGGCTGCTGGCGGCTCTCCGTCCGAAAAAGGATGGAGGGCTGCCAGCAGTCATAATACGCCGAGCGGAAAACTGCCACCACAAAATATACACCAAGAATAGTAGTCCAGGTAGTGCTCTATTGATGTCCGTGGAACACTGGGCCCACACGGTATGGGCGAGGTCCACACAAGATCCCCGACCATGACGGAGAGAACACTGCAGGGGCATCAGGTAGCAATAAAACAGGCACCTCAGGGGGAGGGAAAGGGGGGGCACCTCAGCCGGTTGAGTGCACGACGCCAAATCCACGAGGGGGCCACATGCCCACTGTTCAATCCTGGGGAGTGCAAAGCCACAGTCTCTCAAGTCTCTACAGTGGGTGGGTTGCCCACTGCTTTATCCTGGGGAGTGCAAAGCCACAGTCTCTCAAGTCTCTACAGTGGGTGGTTTACCCACTGTTCAGTCCTGGGGAGTGCAAAGCCACAGTCTCTCAAGTCTCTACAGTGGGTGGTTTGCCCACTATTCAATCCTGGGTAGTGCAAAGCCACAGTCTCTCAAGTCTCTCAAGTCTCTACAGTGGGTAGTTTGCCTACTTTTCAATCCTGGGGAGTGCAAAGCCACAGTCTCTCAAGTCTCTACAGTGGGTGGTTTGCCCACTGTGCAATCCTGGGGAGTGCAAAGCCACAGTCTCTCAAGTCTCTACAGTGGGTGGTTTGCGCACTGCTTCATCCTGGGGAGTGCAAAGCCACAGTCTCTCAAGTGGATGATAGTCTCCACTGGTTCTGGAGGGGGCTTGGTGCCCAGAGTGCTTCATCCTGCCAAGGACTGAGGTAGTGGATGTATCTCTATAATATCACTAAAGGTGTGGGGTAGTAGGGAACCGAAAGTAAGACTGGGTCAGTCTTAAATCGGTGTTGGTTAGGTGGCTTTGGATCCTAACGCGGGGGAATCATTGTTGGAGAATATCCAGACAGGGGGGGTGCTGTGTAGTCCCACAGGGGAAGGGGGAGTCTCCCTTACGGACTAGGTGGTCTCACACACATAATAGTGTCATGCTTCATCATATGACCACCTAGCCCCACCCAAGCAAGATGATACTGCTTGGGCGGACTCAACCTCTTGGTTTAAAGAACCGGAGGGAGTACTGAAATTAAACTTACTGGATAGTTACTTAGATCCAGCTGAGGTGAGTAATAAAATTACCAAGCATGTCACTGATAGTTGCTGCTAGTTTTAATATAGGTGCATGCTGGTAAGACTAAAAGCAAGGGGAAAAGGCTCGTTGGAGAGTAATGTCTCCTGGAGTCTAAAATAAAAAATGGATGACCAACATGTTTCTGCCCTCACTAGGTGCTGGTAGGTCAGGGGCATTCGTCAGGGTCGGAGCACACGCAATAAGTGGGGTGCTCAAAGTGGATAATGAATGGCCTACCTGAACGGGTAGTTCACGGTGGGGTAGGTCTGTGATAGAAGATAGATAAACCACAATTATTCAGAACATATTTAGAGTGAGACAAATCGTAGCAAACCACTGCAAAGCACACAGCACAAGGTGAAAATATGTAAAATAATGAAAAAGGCAATCACACACGCATGCAGATGTGACTTACCAAGGGGTAGGGGGCGGTTTGCCTCTGGTCTGGCTAATGCCGGGGAGGGGTTTTCCCTTTTAGTCACACTCTGAGGAGATTAGGCGTTTAAGTAGGGAAGAATGGGGAGAAGAAGATAAAAAATGTGTAAAGAAAGGGCAGAACATAAGGGCGCAAGGAAGACCTAGATAGGGAAGTAAGGAAAGACAGGGAAAGCAAAAACAGGGACATAGGGAAGGGAAAAGGGGAAAAAAAGAGGGGGGTGCTAGGGTTGGCGGTTGGTGACAGAGAAAGGAAGAAAGAAAAAAGGAAAGAAGGAGAAAAGAAGAAAACGAGGGAAAAAGGACACAGAGAGAAAAGAAGAAGGAGAAAAACTGGAAAGAAGGAAAAAAGGGGGGGAAAGGAACAGGGTAGGAGCTAGGCAGAATGAGGGAAAGAAGGGTGAAAGAAAATATCCAAGGGGCCAGGGAGGCCAACACTTACCACTCCAAAGGGAATACCATGGGGGGTACCTACATGCCGGAGCCAGGCCGCTCTGGTACTGACTGAAGGGTGATCTGCAATATTATGTCGATCAACAACCAATAGGCGAGAGGCTGGGGGCCTGGGGGCGGGGCCCGGAGTAGGGATTGTCAGGTGTATCGGGCGTGTTGCCTAGAAGACTCCCGGTGCTCGAGGAGTAGTTCTGCAACGCCCATAGACCGGCCGCACCCCCGTGCGGGGTGCGCCGGTGCTTCAATGCGGAATCCACCCGCGGGACCTCAGAGAAAACGAGGCCCGCGGGAGACGTGCTGTAAGATGCGATGAGGATGCGTCGCGGCTAGCAGGCGCGGCGAGCGTCCTGCCGAGATGCGTCGCGGGAGGCGCGGCGCGTCGTCTACGCCCGCGGGACTCTGGGAATTGGAGTCCCGTGGAGCGCGCCTGGTAGTCCATGTAGGACGCCCAGGCCAAGTGAGGAGAAAAGAGGAGGGGCGGGGGCGGGCGGGGGGAGCCGGGGGAACAGAGAGGGAAAGGAGGAGGGGGGGGGTTGGGGGGGGGGAGGAAAAAAGGGGAAAGAAACAAGGAGAAAACGGATACAAGAGGAAAGACTAAAAAAGGGGGGGGGGGAGTTGAGAGGGGGTGGTTGTGGGAAGGGGAAAAAAGGTGAAGCCAGGGGATAAAGGGGGAAAGGAGGAGGGGGGGAAAAAAGGGGGAAAGAGAAAAGAAAGACAGGAAAAGGGATCAAAAGGGATGGAAAGGAAGGCTAAGAAAGGGGGGGGGGAAAAAGGGGGGGAAAAGAAGGGGGGAAAGGGAGGAAACAAAGCGGAGAGAAAAGAGGGTAAAAAACATGAAAAGAGGGCGAGTGGGAAAGCGAGGAAAAGAAAGAAAAAAGACAAAGGAAAGTTGAGGAAGGAACGCAAGGGTCGGGGAGAGAAGACAGCCGGGATGTATGCGGAAAGGGGAGGGTATCAGAGAAGGAGAGCGACGAGAAGGGGGGAAAAAAGAAAAGGAAGAAGGAACGGGGAAAGAGGAGGGAAAAGAAGACAGTAGACGGGAGAATAGAGGGGTAAGTGCAGGAGAGAAAAGTAACAAGATGTGAGAGAGAGAGAGAGAAAATGAGCGACAATAGCTCTGATGGCAGGAGAGAGGGGGGACTAGTCTGGTTAATAGGGGTACTACCCTGGTCAAAAGTAAAAATAAAAATAAAAATTAAATATAAAAATAAACACAAGCGAGACGGTAGTGGAACCCATAGTAGGGCATTGTAAGGCCCCAGGGGGGGATCTCATGCGGCGTGGGAACCGTAAAGATATCTAGTCATCAACCTAAAGATGACCACTGGATATTGTCATTCAATCCTCTAGTGTCTGTTTGCAGCCTCCATATCCACCTCTGTTCATATAGTAGTAGTCTATGCTTGGCATTGATTGTTGTTTATTTCAATCGGTCCAACACCACCCATTGCATGTGGTCAGGATGGTGATTGTTGGAGATATAATGCTCAGTGAGTCTTGTGGCATCTCTTTTACAACGGATGGTACTCCTATGTTCGACGATGCGTGTGCCCACTTTTCTCGTTGTCATCCCAATGTATCTCTTGTCACAGGGGCATGTAATCATATATACCACGTTTTTGCTGTTGCAATTCGTTAATTGTCTCAGTTCCCAGGGCGTTCGTAGTCCTAAATCAAGTGTAAGGGTTTTCTTGGTGAGTGCGCACACGCTGCAATTGCCGCATGGAAAGTGTCCTTTGGGAGGAGGAAGGTCCCAGAGGGTCCTTTGTCTACTTGTGGTAGGATTTACCCGTGGGCGTGTATGTATGATCATATCCCGAATACTTTTTGCTTTTTTGTAGGCATTCATTGGGATCTGAAAGGGGAGGCCCCCAGAAGTGAGGATTTTCCAGTTTTCATTTAGTATCTTTTTGATATTATTAGACGCTGGGTTAAATGTAGTCACACAGATCAATGGTTCTCCCTTACTGGCTCTGCTGCTAGGATGTAGTAGAGTGTCCCTGGGGCTCACACGAGCACGTTTGTCGGCTCTTCTCAATAGATGGTCCGGGTATCCTCTTGCTTGGAGTTTCTTAGTGAGCTGCTGCGCATGTTTTTTATAATCCGTTAGTTCGGTACAGTTCCGCCGAAGACGGAGAAATTGGCCCACTGGCAGGTTTTCCTTGAGGGAGCGTGGATGGAAGCTCTGAAACTGAAGGAGAGTGTTTCGATCAGTAGGTTTGTAGAATACTTCTGTTGCCAGTGAGCCATTTCTTTCTGTGATTAATAAGTCAAGGAAGGAGACCGCTGGGTCACCCAGTGTGGCTGTGAATCTCAGAAAGGGATTCAGGGTATTCAGCCAAGTGACAAAAATATTTGCTTCTTCCCTTGTGCCTCTCCAGATGACCAGGATGTCATCGATGTATCTCTTCCATAGCCTGATCTGATTGACATATGGGTTCTCTTCAGTGAGGACCATTTCTTTCTCGAAGTGATCCACATATAGGCATGCCAGGCTTGGAGCGAAGGTGCTACCCATAGAGGTGCCCTGGATCTGTAAGAAAAAGTTCTTATCGAACTCAAAGAAGTTTCTAGTAAGGGCCAGATGAGCTAAGTCCAGGATAAATTCTGGGGGGGTAATGTAGTTCCAGATACCCCTATTTAGTAGGTCACTGATCACTTCCAGAGTTGCCTCCTGTGGAATGTTGGTATATAATGATTCCACATCTAGTGTTATGAGATGTTCTTTGTCTTTATCAAATTCCAGGGTCTCTAGAAGGGAGAGCACATCTGTTGTGTCTTTGAGGTATGTGGGAATTTGTTTCACGAGTGGTTGGAGGAACCAGTCGCAGAATTGGGACAATGGTTCTAATATGGAGCCAATCCCGGAGACTATTGGTCTTCCCGGGGGTGGGTGTTTATTTTTGTGAATTTTGGGCAAGATGTAGAAGTACGGAGTTTTAGGGTCAGATTGGTTAAGGAAGGCGGCCTCATGTTTAGTGATCCACCCGTTGTTCATACCCTTGTCAATCAGGAAAGTGATTTCTTCCCTGACCTCTTCTGTCGGGTCCCTCAATAGTTTCTTATAGTGATGATTGTTGTTCAGCAGGCGTAGACATTCAGTATTGTACATCACTGTGGGCATTATCACTATGGCCCCACCCTTATCGTCTGGTTTAATAGTAATGGAGGAGTCATTGCTAAGGTTCTGGAGGGCTGAGAGTTCTTCGGTACTGATATTGTGGAAGATCTCCCTTTGTGTATTCTGTAAGTTGTCGATCCTCCTACTCACTGATTTCTCAAATGCCAAGACTTCTGGTGGCATCAAGTGAGGGGAGGGGGTGAACTTGGATTTGGGGCGTAGCCCGGTGTTCCTTTCTTGTTCTAAATTTGATTCGGGGTTCATAAGAAAAAAGGTTCTCAATCTGATCTTGCGAAAGAACTCTGCTAGTTCTATCCTTAGTTTGAAGATATCAAGTTTTGGGGTAGGGACAAAACCCAGACCTTTCTCTAGGGCTTGGAGCTCGTTAGTATTTAATACCTTTGGGCTCAGGTTAACAACGGTGGTGGATCCCTTACTTATACTCTGCTTGTACTGGGGGATTCGTCGTCTGTTAATCCCTCCTTTAGGTTCCAACTTACTCCTTTTTTCCTGCCCCTTCCCCGTCCGGGGCCTCTCCCAAAAAAAGGGACATTGGGATAGGACCAGGTCGTTTGTGGCTGGGGATACAACGGGGCTTGGAATTGGTTTGGTGGCCCATAGGGGAGGGCCAAACCCAGGGGGGCATGTTGAGCAACGGAGGTGGGTGGGGGTGGGGGGGGTGGGTGGCCTGTGAATGGAGTGGGCCAGTTGTTCCGGGTATTCCCCCTCCTGCCCCGCCTTGGCCGTGTAAGTTGTGTGCGGCTGGCGTCGGAGTCTGAGCTCGAGTAGCCTCCGGATGATGTGTCGGAGGGCAAAGAGGATTGGGCTGTAAAGTCTTCCCTGGAGTAGGGATGTACTTTCTCCAGGGAGAACCTGTCCAGATCTTTCTGGAATTTGGTAATTTTCCGGTGAGTCAAGTAGTCTTTGAACTCGCCGATTGTCTTGTTAGTTTCTTCTAGTTTCTTCTTGAATGCTGTGACTGTAAGTCCAGTCTTTAGGTTACTTTCTGCCGTTTTAATTTGAAGCACTAGAGCCTCTGATAGTCTGGTGGCTGTCTTGATGATTAGGATTAGCCAATCACGTGTGCATTTCCAGGCTATCAGTGACCAGTCCTTCCTAAATTCTTTGTCCTCTAGGAAGATACGTGGTTCGGTGGTGATAATCAAACCATTTGGTGCTGCGTTTTTTCTTAAGTATTCAGTTAGGACAGCCCCGTGTAATATTGTTTTCACTTGTGTCCTCTTAAGTTCAATCAGAGTGTCCCAGTCCCCTAATTGAGCTATTGTCTTGGAAAGAGAAGCATCTCCTAAAAGTGAGGGTGCAGCGAGGATGGCTTGGAGCTCCTCCTCGCTGAAGGCAAGCCCTTCAGCCATGATAGGGGAAGGGAAGTAAGGGTATCCAAGAATCCTGTGCGTATGTCACAGGTATGGAGAAATATGTAACAAGGCTCTCACAGCTAGCTGCTGTGCTCACTACAAATACACAAAAGGAGAGCACTGGGAGTGTTGCTAGCCCACACCGCCTCCCTAAAGAAATCTATATAATCACTAAAGGTGTGGGGTAGTAGGGAACCGAAAGTAAGACTGGGTCAGTCTTAAATCGGTGTTGGTTAGGTGGCTTTGGATCCTAACGCGGGGGAATCATTGTTGGAGAATATCCAGACAGGGGGGGTGCTGTGTAGTCCCACAGGGGAAGGGGGAGTCTCCCTTACGGACTAGGTGGTCTCACACACATAATAGTGTCATGCTTCATCATATGACCTAACCTAAAGACTGGACTTACAGTCACAGCATTCAAGAAGAAACTAGAAGAAACTAACAAGACAATCGGCGAGTTCAAAGACTACTTGACTCACCGGAAAATTACCAAATTCCAGAAAGATCTGGACAGGTTCTCCCTGGAGAAAGTACATCCCTACTCCAGGGAAGACTTTACAGCCCAATCCTCTTTGCCCTCCGACACATCATCCGGAGGCTACTCGAGCTCAGACTCCGACGCCAGCCGCACACAACTTACACGGCCAAGGCGGGGCAGGAGGGGGAATACCCGGAACAACTGGCCCACTCCATTCACAGGCCACCCACCCCCCCACCCCCACCCACCTCCGTTGCTCAACATGCCCCCCTGGGTTTGGCCCTCCCCCTATGGGCCACCAAACCAATTCCAAGCCCCGTTGTATCCCCAGCCACAAACGACCTGGTCCTATCCCAATGTCCCTTTTTTTGGGAGAGGCCCCGGACGGGGAAGGGGCAGGAAAAAAGGAGTAAGTTGGAACCTAAAGGAGGGATTAACAGACGACGAATCCCCCAGTACAAGCAGAGTATAAGTAAGGGATCCACCACCGTTGTTAACCTGAGCCCAAAGGTATTAAATACCAACGAGCTCCAAGCCCTAGAGAAAGGTCTGGGTTTTGTCCCTACCCCAAAACTTGATATCTTCAAACTAAGGATAGAACTAGAAGAGTTCTTTCGCAAGATCAGATTGAGAACCTTTTTTCTTATGAACCCCGAATCAAATATAGAACAAGAAAGGAACACCGGGCTACGCCCCAAATCCAAGTTCACCCCCTCCCCTCACTTGATGCCACCAGAAGTCTTGGCATTTGAGAAATCAGTGAGTAGGAGGATCGACAACTTACAGAATACACAAAGGGAGATCTTCCACAATATCAGTACCGAAGAACTCTCAGCCCTCCAGAACCTTAGCAATGACTCCTCCATTACTATTAAACCAGCCGATAAGGGTGGGGCCATAGTGATAATGCCCACAGTGATGTACAATACTGAATGTCTACGCCTGCTGAACAACAATCATCACTATAAGAAACTATTGAGGGACCCGACAGAAGAGGTCAGGGAAGAAATCACTTTCCTGATTGACAAGGGTATGAACAACGGGTGGATCACTAAACATGAGGCCGCCTTCCTTAACCAATCTGACCCTAAAACTCCGTACTTCTACATCTTGCCCAAAATTCACAAAAATAAACACCCACCCCCGGGAAGACCAATAGTCTCCGGGATTGGCTCCATATTAGAACCATTGTCCCAATTCTGCGACTGGTTCCTCCAACCACTCGTGAAACAAATTCCCACATACCTCAAAGACACAACAGATGTGCTCTCCCTTCTAGAGACCCTGGAATTTGATAAAAACAAAGAACATCTCATAACACTAGATGTGGAATCATTATATACCAACATTCCACAGGAGGCAACTCTGGAAGTGATCAGTGACCTACTAAATAGGGGTATCTGGAACTACATTACCCCCCCAGAATTTATCCTGGACTTAGCTCATCTGGCCCTTACTAGAAACTTCTTTGAGTTCGATAAGAACTTTTTCTTACAGATCCAGGGCACCTCTATGGGTAGCACCTTCGCTCCAAGCCTGGCATGCCTATATGTGGATCACTTCGAGAAAGAAATGGTCCTCACTGAAGAGAACCCATATGTCAATCAGATCAGGCTATGGAAGAGATACATCGATGACATCCTGGTCATCTGGAGAGGCACAAGGGAAGAAGCAAATATTTTTGTCACTTGGCTGAATACCCTGAATCCCTTTCTGAGATTCACAGCCACACTGGGTGACCCAGCGGTCTCCTTCCTTGACTTATTAATCACAGAAAGAAATGGCTCACTGGCAACAGAAGTATTCTACAAACCTACTGATCGAAACACTCTCCTTCAGTTTCAGAGCTTCCATCCACGCTCCCTCAAGGAAAACCTGCCAGTGGGCCAATTTCTCCGTCTTCGGCGGAACTGTACCGAACTAACGGATTATAAAAAACATGCGCAGCAGCTCACTAAGAAACTCCAAGCAAGAGGATACCCGGACCATCTATTGAGAAGAGCCGACAAACGTGCTCGTGTGAGCCCCAGGGACACTCTACTACATCCTAGCAGCAGAGCCAGTAAGGGAGAACCATTGATCTGTGTGACTACATTTAACCCAGCGTCTAATATGATCAAAAAGATACTAAATGAAAACTGGAAAATCCTCACTTCTGGCGGCCTCCCCTTTCAGATCCCAATGAATGCCTACAAAAAAGCAAAAAGTATTCGGGATATGATCATACATACACGCCCACGGGTAAATCCTACCACAAGTAGACAAAGGACCCTCTGGGACCTTCCTCCTCCCAAAGGACACTTTCCATGCGGCAATTGCAGCGTGTGCGCACTCACCAAGAAAACCCTTACACTTGATTTAGGACTACGGACGCCCTGGGAACTGAGACAATTAACGAATTGCAACAGCAAAAACGTGGTATATATGATTACATGCCCCTGTGACAAGAGATACATTGGGATGACAACGAGAAAAGTGGGCACACGCATCGTCGAACATAGGAGTACCATCCGTTGTAAAAGAGATGCCACAAGACTCACTGAGCATTATATCTCCAACAATCACCATCCTGACCACATGCAATGGGTGGTGTTGGACCAATTGAAATCAACAACAATCAATGCCAAGCATAGACTACTACTATATGAACAGAGGTGGATATGGAGGCTGCAAACAGACACTAGAGGATTGAATGACAATATCCAGTGGTCATCTTTAGGTTGATGACTAGCTATCTTTACGGTTCCCACGCCGCATGAGATCCCCCCCTGGGGCCTTACAATGCCCTACTATGGGTTCCACTACCGTCTCGCTTGTGTTTATTTTTATATTTAATTTTTATTTTTATTTTTGACCAGGGTAGTACCCCTATTAACCAGACTAGTCCCCCCTCTCTCCTGCCATCAGAGCTATTGTCGCTCATTTTCTCTCTCTCTCTCTCACATCTTGTTACTTTTCTCTCCTGCACTTACCCCTCTATTCTCCCGTCTACTGTCTTCTTTTCCCTCCTCTTTCCCCGTTCCTTCTTCCTTTTCTTTTTTCCCCCCTTCTCGTCGCTCTCCTTCTCTGATACCCTCCCCTTTCCGCATACATCCCGGCTGTCTTCTCTCCCCGACCCTTGCGTTCCTTCCTCAACTTTCCTTTGTCTTTTTTCTTTCTTTTCCTCGCTTTCCCACTCGCCCTCTTTTCATGTTTTTTACCCTCTTTTCTCTCCGCTTTGTTTCCTCCCTTTTCCCCCTTCTTTCCCCCCCCCCTTTTTTTCCCCCCCCTTTCTTAGCCTTCCTTTCCATCCCTTTTGATCCCTTTTCCTGTCTTTCTTTTCTCTTTCCCCCTTTTTTCCCCCCCCTCCTCTTTTCCCCCTTTATCCCCTGGCTTCACCTTTTTTCCCCTTCCCACAACCACCCCCTCTCAACTCCCCCCCCCCTTTTTTAGTCTTTCCTCTTGTATCCGTTTTCTCCTTGTTTCTTTCCCCTTTTTTCCTCCCCCCCCCCCAACCCCCCCCCCCCTCCTCCTTTCCCTCTCTGTTCCCCCGGCTCCCCCCGCCCGCCCCCGCCCCTCCTCTTTTCTCCTCACTTGGCCTGGGCGTCCTACATGGACTACCAGGCGCGCTCCACGGGACTCCAATTCCCAGAGTCCCGCGGGCGTAGACGACGCGCCGCGCCTCCCGCAACGCATCTCGGCAGGACGCTCGCCGCGCCTGCTAGCCGCGACGCATCCTCATCGCATCTTACAGCACGTCTCCCGCGGGCCTCGTTTTCTCTGAGGTCCCGCGGGTGGATTCCGCATTGAAGCACCGGCGCACCCCGCACGGGGGTGCGGCCGGTCTATGGGCGTGGCAGAACTACTCCTCGAGCACCGGGAGTCTTCTAGGCAACACGCCCGATACACCTGACAATCCCTACTCCGGGCCCCGCCCCCAGGCCCCCAGCCTCTCGCCTATTGGTTGTTGATCGACATAATATTGCAGATCACCCTTCAGTCAGTACCAGAGCGGCCTGGCTCCGGCATGTAGGTACCCCCCATGGTATTCCCTTTGGAGTGGTAAGTGTTGGCCTCCCTGGCCCCTTGGATATTTTCTTTCACCCTTCTTTCCCTCATTCTGCCTAGCTCCTACCCTGTTCCTTTCCCCCCCTTTTTTCCTTCTTTCCAGTTTTTCTCCTTCTTCTTTTCTCTCTGTGTCCTTTTTCCCTCGTTTTCTTCTTTTCTCCTTCTTTCCTTTTTTCTTTCTTCCTTTCTCTGTCACCAACCGCCAACCCTAGCACCCCCCCTTTTTTTCCCCTTTTCCCTTCCCTATGTCCCTGTTTTTGCTTTCCCTGTCTTTCCTTACTTCCCTATCTAGGTCTTCCTTGCGCCCTTATGTTCTGCCCTTTCTTTACACATTTTTTATCTTCTTCTCCCCATTCTTCCCTACTTAAACGCCTAATCTCCTCAGAGTGTGACTAAAAGGGAAAACCCCTCCCCGGCATTAGCCAGACCAGAGGCAAACCGCCCCCTACCCCTTGGTAAGTCACATCTGCATGCGTGTGTGATTGCCTTTTTCATTATTTTTACATATTTTCACCTTGTGCTGTGTGCTTTGCAGTGGTTTGCCACGATTTGTCTCACTCTAAACATGTTCTGAATAATTGTGGTTTATCTATCTTCTATCACAGACCTACCCCACCGTGAACTACCCGTTCAGGTAGGCCATTCATTATCCACTTTGAGCACCCCACTTATTGCGTGTGCTCCGACCCTGACGAATGCCCCTGACCTACCAGCACCTAGTGAGGGCAGAAACATGTTGGTCATCCATTTTTTATTTTAGACTCCAGGAGACATTACTCTCCAACGAGCCTTTTCCCCTTGCTTTTAGTCTTACCAGCATGCACCTATATTAAAACTAGCAGCAACTATCAGTGACATGCTTGGTAATTTTATTACTCACCTCAGCTGGATCTAAGTAACTATCCAGTAAGTTTAATTTCAGTACTCCCTCCGGTTCTTTTAACCAAGAGGTTGAGTCCGCCCAAGCAGTATCATCTTGCTTGGGTGGGGATAGGTGGTCATATGATGAAGCATGACACTATTATGTGTGTGAGACCACCTAGTCCGTAAGGGAGACTCCCCCTTCCCCTGTGGGACTACACAGCACCCCCCCTGTCTGGATATTCTCCAACAATGATTCCCCCGCGTTAGGATCCAAAGCCACCTAACCAACACCGATTTAAGACTGACCCAGTCTTACTTTCGGTTCCCTACTACCCCACACCTTTAGTGATTATATAGATTTCTTTAGGGAGGCGGTGTGGGCTAGCAACACTCCCAGTGCTCTCCTTTTGTGTATTTGTAGTGGATGTATCTCTCCACTGGTTCTGGAGGGGGTCTTGTGCCCAGAGGGCTTCATCCTGCCAAGGACTGAGGTAGTGGATGTATCTCTCCACTGGTTCTGGAGGGGGCTTGGTGCCCAGAGTGCTTCATCCTGCTCGTGACGGACTCAGTAGCGTCAGTGCCCTTGGCGCTCATGGGCCAGTGGTGCTTGTGGCGGCGGTGCCCTGTTCAGCCGTGCTTGTGGTGGCGGTGCCCTGTTCAGCGGTGCTTGTGGCGGCGGGGTCCTTTGCAGTGACTCAGCTGCTGGCAGTCCTTCATGGCCCAGCGGGGCTGGTGCTGGTGGTCCTGTCTGGCACAGAGGGGCTGGTGCTGGTGGTCCTGTCTGGCCCAGCGTGGCTGGTGGTCCTGTCTGGCCCAGCGGGGCTGGTGCTGGCGGTCCTGTCTGGCCCAGCAGGGCTGGTGCTGGCGGTGGCCTCCTGGGCAGCGGGGCGGGTGCTGGCGGTCCTGTCTGGGCCAGCGGGGTTGGCGCTGGCGCTCCTGTCTGGCCCAGCGGGGCTGGTGCTGGCGGTCCTGTCTGGCCCAGCGGGGCTGGTGCTGGCGGTCCTGTGCTGGCGGTCCTGTCTGGCCCGGCGGGGCTGGTACTGGCGGTCCTGTCTGGCCCAGCAGGGCTGGTGCTGGCAGTGGCCTCCTGGGCAGCGGGGCTGGTGCAGGCGGTCCTGTCTGGGCCAGCGGGGCTGGTGCTGGCGGTCCTGTCTGGCCCAGTGGGGCTGGTGCTGGCAGTCCTGTCTTGGCCAGCGGGGCTGGTGCTGGCGGTGGCCTCCTGGGCAGTGGGGCTGGTGCTGGTGGTCCTGTCTGTGCCAGCGGGGCTGGTGCTGGCGGTCCTCTCTGGCCCAGCGGGGCTGGTGCTGGCGGTCCTGTCCTGGGCAGCAGGGCTGGTGGTGGTGGCCTCTTGGGCAGCAGGGCAGGTGCTGGTGGTGGCCTCCTGGGCAGCGGGGATGATGGCGGTGGCCTCCTGGGAAGTGGGGATGATGGCAGTGGCCTCCTGGGCAGCAGGGATGATGGCTGTCTTCTCCGCCGTGCTGCTCTTCCCAAAACCTGCTGTCTTTCTTGTGGCCCTTCCCCACCTTGGAAGGTGTCGCAGCTGACTCCACACTCCCACCTGTAACCCTGGGAGCGGCTTTGGTGGCTGGAGTCTTCCCCCTCTCCCGCCGGGCACTGGCCAACTTTTGATGCTTGACAGGTGGGGGACTGTCTGTGCTGTGGCTCTGTGCCACACTGGCTGCCCTGGTGGCCGGTGCACTCCAGATTCCGGTGACTACAGGCACCACTGGTCCCGGAGATGTTGTGGCTGAGGTGCTAGGGTGGGACCTGGAGAGTCGGGCCCAAGGAGATGGACGGGGTGGGGGAGGTGTGGGAAAGAGGTCAAGGTTGGACAGGAAAGGTTTTTGGGAAACACTGGGACGGGTAGCTGGAGGGGGTTTGGGAGTGGAGGAAGAGGTTGTGGTTGTAGGAGGTGTTCGTTTGGTGACTTTGGGTGAAGGTGCATGCGCTGGAGGCTGTCGTGAGGTAGATGGTTGTTGGGTGGGTGTGTGCCTGCGTTTGTATATCTTGAGAGGTGGCGTCACAGACACACCGGGAGAGGACACAGGGAGCGTGTGAATGGCAGTGGGGGTGGTGACTGCACATGAGCGGGGTATGGTGGTGTGTGTGCTGGTGATGGCAGTAGTGGCTGTATATGTAGTGCATGCAGGTGTGAGTGTAGACGAGACTGGGAGGGAGGAGGGAGACGAGGAGGAGGGGGACACAGTGGAGGCAGTGGATGTTGGTGTGTCTGCATGTGTGTGATGCTTGCGTGAGTGCCTGTGGGATGTGTGGTGCTTATGTTTGCCTGAGTTTCCCTTGTGTGTTGACGTGTGTGCATGCTGGTCTGAAGGTGTGCTTGGGATAGGCTGAAGTAGAGGGGATTGGGTCTGGGTGGAGGAAGTTGGAGGGGGAGGCTAGACACAGGGACAATGGCTGCCATCAGTGCTGAGGCCAGAGTCTGAAAAGCTCGCTGAAGGGCCACCTGACCAGAATGAATGCCCTCCAGGAATGCATTTGTTTGTTGCAACTGCCTTTCTACACCCTGGATGGCATTCAAAATGGTAGACTGCCCAACAGTGAGGGACCTGACGAGGTCAATGGCCTCCTCACTGAGGGCAGCAAGGGTGACTGGGGCAGGGGCTGAGGTGCCTGGGACAAAGGTGATGCCCACCCTCCTGGGTGAGCGGGCACAGGGCAAAGGCTGAGGGGCTGCTGGGAGGGCGGTGCTGGTAGGGGGGATAAGGGCTGTACGTGTAGATGCGGGGGGCACAGATGTTGCCGCCACCACAAGGGAGCTCCCATAAGAGGACGAGTCCATGTCAATGGTGTCAGCTCCTGTCCCCGCCGTGGAGCTCCCCTCGCCCTCCGTCCCACTGGTAAACTCTGAGTCCATAGTATCGCCCTCCAGGGCCATGTGGGATGCAGCTCCCTCCTGCTCCGGTGCCACTGCTCCTCCGCCTGATGATGCTAATGCACACAAGAACAGGGAGACCACAAAAAGGGGGGGGAACGACAGAAGAAAGACATGTTGAGTGCACGCATTACCGCTACCGTTGGCAGACACGACAGACACAGAAGCCCCCTGCACTAGGCCGCGCACTTGGGCTCCATGGTTCAATCCCTGGAACATGGCCTACAAGGCTATGGATGACATCTGCACACATGGATGACATAGGAGCCTGACTAGGTGTACTTGGCACTGTACACAGGTGGAGTGGGGTGCCACAGGGTCTGCCTGAACAAGGGGACATTGCCTACTAAACTCGCCCTCGCCTAGGGAAACCCACCACCCACCTCCCCCACCCAGACACCTCCACTGCGCGCAAAATCAGCAGAATGAGAGTGTACTCACACCCTTGTGGCTGCTGTGATGCCCCCAAGCGCCCATCCAACTCCGGGTATGCCACTGCCAGGATCCTGAGCACCCCTCCCACATTGGGAGGCCATCCCCAGCTGGGCCTCCGCCGTCTTCTTGCTTCAGCGGCGAATGTCCTCCCATCTCTTACGGCAGTGGGTGCTCCGCCTGTGGTAGACCCCCAGGGTCCGGATGTCCTTGGCTATGGCATGCCAAATATCTTTTTTCTGGTGGGCGCTGACCTACATGAATTGTACAGGGGAAAAAGAAAAGTGATTACCAAATGCACCGTCACAGTCATTGGCCCCCATCCCTACCCTTGCCATGATGCACATGCACTCACCGTTGTTTCATGCACGCCTCTCCCCCCCCATCTTTCATCCACCCCACTCCACACAGGCATAGCCCATACAGCATGCTCCCAGTGTATTTACCTGTTTGTCTGGAGAACCGTAGAGTAGCGTGTACTGGGGGAGGACCCCATCCACGAGTTTCTCCAACTCCTCCGATGTGAAGGCATGGGCCCTTTCCCCAGACGCACGAGCCATTGTCTCTTCCAGACTGAGGTCACAGCAGCACTTGCAGTGTAGGTCCTCTCCTGTCGAAGATCAGGTATCGAGTGATTGAACAGATAGAAAATGGTGGTAACGTCCGCGGTGGTGCGTACCGTCACCGCCGGCGTACAACGTCATTGGCTCCTGGGACCCATAGGGTCCAATGTTAACCAATGCAGCATTGCGCCGTGGTCTTCGACCGTCTACCGCAACGATGTACAACGCCAGCGCAGTTACCTCACATCCCATTGTCCCACTTTACAGGTCAGGCAGCCGCCATTTCAGGGGACCACATGGCTTAATTTTTAACTGCGTCACACATACCTAGCCTCAACACACATACAGGCCAATTTTCGGATTATGATTCGTGTTCTGTGTAAGCTGTGGGTACGTACCTCAGAGTTGTTTGATTCTGTGCTCGCTGTTGTCCTTCATAGGCACCGTCCGCTGGGACATGTGAGGAGATGGTGGCATCCTCCGGTGTACAGACCGCTGGTGGACCTGTCGACAATGGAGGAAAGACATGTGATCATCACCTACAGGCTTGGTTCAGGTGCCTCCATATGACAGGTGGATCCGTATTCTACTCACCAAAGAAGGTGTGCCAGATCATCGTGGCCTGCTGTATGCTTCACAACTTAGCTTTGCGACGACAGGTGCCTTTTCTGCAGGAGGATGGTCCAGATGGCGGTGTTGTTGCAGCTGTGGAGCCTGTGGACAGTGAAGACGAGGAAACAGAAGAAGAGGACATGGACAACAGGAACTCGGTGATCCTGCAATATTTCCAGTGAGACACAGGTAAGAATACAAACCTGCCTACTACATGTACTTTAACACTACTACCTCTCTACTGTCTGTCGTTTTCACCCAGTGTATGGTCACTGAGTTGTCACTTTCCCTTACGATTTCACAGATGTGTGTCCCACAGTGTGACATCTGCCTTGTGTCCTCATGGACTAGAGCTGTGTGACATAGGTATGTTGACATTACATTTGAAAGAGCATCTTGCCACTGTAATTGCTAATACACTATTTCAAAATCACAGACTGACTCCAGATTGTTTTGTGCTTCAAGGGTGTTTATTTAAGTGCTCAATATTGGAGGGGGTTGTAAAATGGTGAGGGGTGATGGTGGAGGAATGTCCATGGCAGATGCCAGTCTATTAGTCTCACAGGTGCATTGCCCAAATGGGCATAGGAAGTGGAGCTGGGGCTGTTTGAGGATGGACAGGGTGACAAGGTGGGACAGAAGGATGACAATCAGGGTTTCATTTCTTGGCGGGGGTCTTGGCATCATTCTCTGTCTTTGTCCTGGATCTCAGGGACCATTTGCGGGATGGTTCTCCCTCTGCAGGGGGTGGGGTGCTGGTGTAGTGGTCCTGGTGCGGTGCCTCCTGTCCACTAGCGCCGGTGGAGGCGGTGGGCAGTTCATCGTCCATGCTAGTGTCAGGGGCCCCTTGTTGTGCCACAGTGTCCCTCCTGGTGTTGAGTACTTCCTTCAGCACCCCTACGATGGTGCCAGGGTGGAATTGATGGCTCTGAGTTCCTCCCTGAAGCCCAAATACTGTTCCTCCTGCAGGCGCTGGGTCTCCTGAAACTTGGCCAGTACCGTTGCCATCGTCTCCTGGGAGTGGTGGTACGCTCCCATGATGGAGGAGAAGGCCTTGTGGAGAGTGGGTTCCCTTGGCCTGTCCTCCCCCTGTCGCACAGCAGCCTTCCCAGTTCCCCTGTGTTCCTGTGCCTCCGTCCCCTGGACCGTGTGCCCACTACCACTGCCCCCAGGTCCCTGTTGTTGTTGGGGTGGTGGGTTATCCTGGGTTCCCTGTAGTGGTGGACACACTGCTGCTTGACGTGTCCTGGGGAAAAAGGTATGGGCCCGCTGGCTGGGTGCTGTGCTGGTGTTTCCAGAGGGGGGAAGGTCTGTAGTGGCCTGTGACTGTGTGAGGGGAACCGACTGTCCAGAAGTCCCCGATGGGCTGGGCTGGTCATCTAGATCCAGTTGGACAGAGCTGCTGTCATCACTGTGGGCCTCTTCTGTTGGTGGTGTGGACATGTGTGGACCCTCCTGTCCGGTGACGTTGGGTAGGGGTCCTGCAGGGGTATAAAATGATGTTTATTACATCTGTGTGTGCAATGGTGTGCAATAGGTGGGTGTCCGTGTACCCCAGTGCTTGCATTCCTGTGTGTGACCTTGTGTGATGGTGGTTTAGGGGGGTGTATGGGTATGTGCAGTGGCCATGCTTTGGTGATGGGTGTCCATGCTTTGTTGTTGCATGCAGGGCTTGGTGTTGGGATGAGTGGGTTGTGATAGTGGGACATTTGTGAGGTGTAGGAGTGATGGGGGTGAGGGTGAGGGTGGGGGTAAGTGATGGCATGCAGGTAGGGTGCGGGATGTAATAGTAAAGCTTTGACTTACCAGAGTCCATTCCTCCATCTACTCCTGCAAGGCCCTCAGGATGCAGAATCGCCAAGGCCTGCTCCTCCCATGTTGTTAGTTGTGGGGGAGGAGGTGGTGGCCCGCCGCCAGTCCGCTGAACCGCTAGGTGGTGTCTTGAGACCACGGAACGCACCTTCCCCCGTAGGTCGTTCCACCTCTTCCTGATGTCATCCCTATTTCTTGGGTGCTGTCCCACTGCGTTGACCCTGTCCACTATTCTTCGCCATAGCTCCATCTTCCTAGCAATGGAGGTGTGCTGCACCTGTGATCCGAATAGCTGTGGCTCTACCCGGACGATTCCCTCCACCATGACCCTGAGCTCCTCCTCAGAGAACCTGGGGTGTTTTTGCCATGCCATGGGGTGGTGTGAGTGATGTGTAGGGGGGTGTGTGTAGTGATAAGTGGGGTGCTATTTAGTGGTGTGTTGTGTGAGGTGCGTGGAAGTAATGTGGGTGATGGTATTGTATGCCTGTGGATGCTTGGTAGTTGTTTGTAGTGTCTCTCTCTGGCCTTCTCTCGGTACTTGTGGTCGTAGGGGTTTGTGGGTGATGTGGGAGTGTGTTTTATATTGTAATGGGTTTGTGGGAGTGGTGTGTGTATGTGTATCAGGTGTGTGTATTTTGAATTGCCCAATGTGGTTGCGTTTTGTAAAAGTGTGTGTATTTTGAGCGCGGCGGTGTGTACCGCCAATGGAATACCGCGGTTGAAAGACCGCAGCGTGGATTTGTGTGTCGTGATAGTGTGGGCGTATTTCTGTTGACGTGACGGTGAAGGTTTTGTTTTCGCCAGTTTATCACTGACCCTTGGTGTGGCGGACTTGTGTGGGGGTCTGAATTTTGGCGGATTCCGTGCTGTGGGTCATAATAGCTGTGGCGGAATTCCACGGCCACGGCGGTGTGTTGGCGGTCTTCTGGACGGCGGTAAGCGGCATTTACTGCCAATGTTGTAATGACCGCCATAGTATGCTCTACTAAGAGCAACCACTTCAGCCATTCGTGCTGAGAATACTCCTTGAAACCAGGAGGCTGAAACAACTCCAGAAAGGATACAGACAGCACAAGCCACTCTCATGCCTCCTTCATTGTCTTGTAAACATGAACCATCAGCATAGAGAACAAAATCAGATTTGGCTAATGGTTCATCTCTTCTGTCTGGTCTCAGTTTGGTGCATAGTTCAGTAACAGTGAGACAATCGTAGTCCACTTCATACTCATCATCACTTCCCTGAGCTGGTGGAGGCAACAGAGATGAAGAATTCACAGCCCCACAGTGTTTGATAGACGTTTTCAGCAGCCAACATAATTTGTTCATATTTGGTAAGGTGGCTGCTTATCAGGTGCTGAGTGTATGTCCTGGTAAACAATAACTCTATGGTGTGTGGAACATACACAGCTAACGGAATGACCCATAACAATATTTTCACATCTCCCTATACTTTTGCTGATCGCCACCACTGCTTTAAGGCAACGAGGCAACACAGAAGCTATAGGATTTAGCACGGCTAAGAAGTAAGCCACGTGTCTTTGGCATTTTTCTTGTGTTTGAGGGAGCCCTTCCTCTCACTGCAGAAAAGCGCAAATGACATATTATAATTAGGCATTCCAAGTGCCGAGCATGACAGGAACTTTATCTCAGCCCTAGGAAAGCAACAAGACAGTCGTTATCCCCTGTTACCTGAATAGACACATCCTTGTGTGTCAGCCTCTGCAAAGGCTTGGCCACCAGGCAAAAGTTGTGTATCTACTGACTACAGTAGCCCATCATTCCAAGAAAAATCCTGACTTCTGTCTGTGTGGTTGGCAGACTCATTCTCAAAATGTATGGAATTCTCTCTTGTGACACTTTCTTGCTCCTTTCTCAATTTGGTATCCAAGGTATTGAACCTCTTTTTGACAATTCTGTAACTTTCCTAGGGATACTTTATGTCTATTCTCATGCAAGTGGTTCAACATCACAATGGTGTCCTGTCAGTAAGCTTCCTGAGTATTCCAAGCCACCATAGCCCATCAATATATTGTATTAAAACTCAATTACAAGGCATGACCAAGACTCCAGATTCTTCTTAAGAAACTGGTTGAAGATGGAAGGACTTTGCATGTACCCTTTTGCGACTCGGCACATGCCAAAACACAATTTCTGATCCAAAATGCGAAGAGGAACTGCTATTCTCATGTAACAGTATTGAAAAGAAGGGTTGGCACAAATTGATGACAGTGAACCATTCAGTCTCACATGGAATTTGAAACAATATCCAGCTGGATTCGGTACCACAGGGCAACAAGAAAGAAAGATTGTTTATATTATGGAGATCCTGTAAAATTAGGGTTACCGGTTTTATGGTATTTATTTATTAAACATTTCCATCTGTATTTATCCATATTTATTTTTTGCCCATTTTATTGGTATTTATCCATATTTATTTTATGTTTTGAGAATAAATAGAGTCATAAAATGGTATGTTTCCACATTTATTTAACTGATAAACATGCAGTCATACTTTGATGACAGTTGTGTTTTAGCAAAGTAAGAGGCTAAACATAACAAAGAACTACGTACAGTTTATTAGCATTATATACAAATGTACGTTAACATATACCTGTATTTAAGGGAATCTCATCCTGTTTTTAAACCCCATGGTGTCTACCTGCTTAGCAGTTCGTCTGTTGGTTTGGAATTTATGAAGGTCAACAAGGACAGTCACTCACAAGAAGCTCAATTTTCTATATTTTTCCACGTTTAAAAATAAATACAGACAGGAAATAGATTGTTTTCTGTCTGTATTTATCTGTCAAAATTAGTAAAAATGGAAAACTGGAAGCCTTAAGGATAATCCTATATTTACAGCTTTACAGACATTTTGTGAATGCCCAAAGGCTTCTCCCATGGCAGAGAGAGCATTACAACGATTTTGCTGTTCCTTATTGCCAGGTGAGAAATACTATAAAATGGCTATAGGTCTACCCATATAAAGTGGGCTGGCAAATATATAGCCATTTCTCCAGCTGCCCTTAAACCCTAGGGCCATCCCAGAAGTTTAGCCAAAAGGAGACAGCGGAGTCACCGCTGTGGCCAAACTTAAGGTCCACCCATTATTAAATATGGCTGTGGGCCACTGGAAAGAGGAAACTATATTGCCCTTGTGAGAGAGTACCCTCTATACCAGTATGTAAATCAGGCCCAAAGTATGTGGCCTGCAAGTCAAAAACAAGTGCATAATGAGTCCAACATGATGCTGCATCCACCTAAAGGAGACCCGTTGCACTACAAAGTAACTCACATCATGTGCTCACAAAGTAAAAGGCTGAGCCTCCTTGGTTGTACACAACAAGTTGAGGTCAGTGTAAAAAGATTGGAGATGGTGAGCGGTGAGGGAAAGGGAGGAATAAGGGAAGGGTGGGGTGGGGTGGTATTATAAAATGAGAAGGAAAGGCGCATAGGGAGAGCACTGAGGATAGGTTGGTGGAGCGGGCAGCAGAGGATAAGGGAGGCAGGAAAGCAAAAAGGTATCTGGCTGGTAAGGGGGTTTAAAATTCAAAAATAAAGAAGTGCAAATTTGGAGCAGGATGGGAAATGGAGATGGAGTAAAACAGAACAAGGGGGTGCGGGGAGTGGCTGGAAGAACAGTAGTCGAGCTGGGAGGGGGGAGCACCACACAGAGTATTGTGGGGGTAACTTCATTGGTGAGGCATCAAAAGCGAGAGAGAGAAGGAAAACATGCCACTCACACAAGTACTGAAAAAGAAAAAAGTAGTTCCCTAAATATTATTAGTGAAAGGATTCAAGTCAATCAATCAAAAGAATGGTAAAGACCTTTTCCTCTGTGGGAGGAACAAACACAAGAATAGGAAGGGAAGGCATAGAATAAGTAGCAAATGAGAGTGGCAAAGGCCACTAATGGTAAGCAGTGTGTCTGCGAAGTGCCACAGCCTCTTTCTTGGGATTTCAAATCTCACAAGAATGTATTAGTATCAACGTCAATATAGGTAGTGCAGTATTGGGGATTGACTGAAACATTCCAGGATAAAAGACATTCAGGGATTCTTTGGTTTTGCCAATTTCTATCTGCATTTCGTACAAGGCCTTTCTTTAGTGGATCCAATCACCTATTTGACAAAGAAGAGACAAGCCTTTCTGCAGGTAGAAGAACAGGAAGAGGTTTTCTAAATTCTTCAAGCCACCTCTACATCAGCTCATATTTCAAGACACCCTGGTGTGCCGTTAACATAAATTGTCAAGACAAATGCTTCTTTCTATGCATCACATCTAGAAAGTAAAACCCTCCATTCCTTTTTGTGTTACTCTAGAACTCTGGCAAGCACAGAGAAAACTACACTCTCCATAAGAGTGAACCTATTGCTATGAATGAACCGTTCTCCCATTATATGAAATATCTGTTTGGTCTGACCACAAGGATATTATTTACCTCTCAGTTAGATGTGGCAACATCATAAGACTCTAGCAGCAGGGCACCCAGGACAAAAATACACAAAAAAGCTTGTGACTGGACAATTTCTGTGGCCTCAGATTAAGAATCATTAAGACCTTCATAGCAAAATGTGCCCTTTTGCTCAGGTTAAAAGTTCACAAACAAAACATGTAGGTCTTTTACAACTGTTACCCCCTCCTCACCAACCACGAGCCATGATTTCACTGGACTTCACATTAGAGTTTCCTGAGTCTTATGGATGTACTGTTTTGTTGTAAATTACTTTACCACAGTAGGACATTTCATCCCTCCAGAAACACTCCCCACAGGCTTAGGATTAGCTACAAGGCAGTCCTTCTTCTTGTGGTTTCAGGCAGCAGATCTGAGTTGCAATGCAGATCAGCCACTTTTTTTCAATCATCTTGGGGGACAGGCAGGGACGCATCCTGGCCTAGTGAGCTGTAGGGTGCCACCCAAAAGCATGACAGCTTTCTCCAAAGTGTGGCATTTTCTTGTTCCATAAAGCACTGCACTTTAAATTCCAAGATGCAAGACCTGGCTAAACCAACGTTCTGGCGTGGCTCATTTTCATTAACACTCCCCATCTGGACATCTGCAAATTTCTTCCCTGGGCCTGCCATCTATACCTGGGGTACAGGTGAGAGGGCAGCCTGGCTGGCATTCCTTTCTGTCCTTCTTCATTTGAAGCCCAGTTTGATTTACCCAAACCCCTTCCTAGCCTGGCCTCAGCATCTGCCAACCCCTACCCCCCATCAGATAACCTCTGCTCAGTTCAGGCCACTTATCACCTCATTAAAGCAGCCTAGCTAATCCTGTTAGAGCTGATCAATCACAACAGGCCACTAGCAGGCTGCAAGTTGGCTTACAGAAAAGAAAGACTTATAACGTATTTTCTGCACTAGTTATGAAAAAGTCAACAATGACAAGTTGTTGGATTCATCATTAACATTATTTTGAGTCCTTTCATGACACATTTAGCTCCCTCGTAGCCACACTTATGCTTATGGAAAATATTTCAATTTTATCCTATGAAGCTAAGTATCTACAACAAAGAAAAATAAAAGGTGCATTCTTTCCCTCACCAGGGCATATAAAATATATTTTATAATGTCCCTGCTTATAGTTAGATGGCTCCCCACCCCCGGGGCATCTAAGGGAGTCCTCAGCGATGACGTACGTAAAAACTAAGGTAGATTATCACTTGGGAAGTACCTTACATTCCAAAGTCAAATTTGCACTAATTTTATTTTTTAAAGACAGTCTGCAAGGCAGGGCTGACTTTAAAAATGATAGCAGGCAACACAGCAACGCACACTCCAGTGCAGGAAATCTACTGGGCCTCTAAACTTCCCTGGCCTTTTATACTAGGGACTTATAGGTAGTTTAAATCCCAATTGTCTTATTACGTACTAGGGACTTTCAGGGGTCTGACATTGCAGTTGTAATTGTGCCACTTAACCATATACCTTTTATTCAGAGCATTGGCCCTGGGCCTGTATATCAGAGCCCAGGACACAGTCAGGGTCAGTTACCACCAATAGCAGTCAGAAAACATTGTGGATATGCTAAAAGGATGACTTTCTCACATTTCTGCCTCTGGGATGTTTCTGTTGTTCATGCAGTATAGACCAGTGGCTCCCAACCTGCGGTCCGGGGACACCTGGGGGTCTGCGAAGTCTCCTCAGGGGGTCCATGACTGCTTAGAAAATTTAATAATATTAACAAGTTAGGTCCCCGGCTTTCAGTAATGACTCATTGGGGGGGTCACCGGATTACAGTAATGATTCAGTGGGGGTCCCTGAGTTCCAGTACTGATAAAGTACACATACGTCAAAAGGTTAGGAACCACTGGCCTAGACAAGCCTTTATTAACTGTACAATTGTATTGGCAAAGCTTACTCTCCTAATTTCTTCAATATCATTTAACTGCAAACCGGTGTCTCACATTTCAGCTTCTATTGTGGACATGCTTTAAATAAGCATAATAGGAGACTCTGGTCTCCTCATACAATGCCGCTTTTATGAAATGGACCTTGTCAGAAAAGTTTGATTTTATTAAAGACAGAGAGGTGATTATTATCCCTCCATGTTTTTCCTATTTGAAGATGATATGAGATGAGCACACTGTGAATCTAATATGAATGATGAATATCAGACCACAGTGAATACTGATATTTGAAAAAGACAATTAAATGGCCTACGGATCAAAGTAGTGACCACTGTCTTAATATATTATCTTGTGCTGAAGTTAGTGGTGGTGAAAGATTCTTGGAGTGGCAGCTTTAGAAACTGAAATTATAAGATTTCAGCTACTGCACAATGAAACAGCAGACATAAATGCTTATCTAAAAGACTAAGGGCCAGATGTAGGAAGGCAAAAAATTGCGACTCGCACACGGAGTCACACCGCAGATAGAGAGTCCACTGTTTGCGAGGTCGCTTTTTGCGACCGCGCAAAAAACGGACTCGCAATTTGCGAGTGTGTGTCGCAAATTGCGACTGTGCTGAAAATTGAAAGCAGGTGCTGCAGAACACTCTGGAAATCACTTCAGAACACTCAGGAAAACACTTCCTGGCACATGATGATGACATCACAGCCAGGAAGTTTACAAATACACCTGGGAGGAGGGAGGACCACACCCTTTTTAACTGCAGCACAGTTAACAGAGCTCCAGCAACCATGGCTGACACTCCCAGGAAAAAGAAGCTCAAGTTTGCTGAGAAGGAGTTGGAGGTGCTAACAGATGAGTGCTGTCAGCACCATGACGAGCTATTTGGCAGGGCAGCCCTCACTGTGCCAGACAGAGAAAAAAAACGAATTTGGCAGGAGATACAGGACAAGGTAAACTCCATGGGGGTCAGCCACAGGAGTGTGGAAGAACTTAAGAAGAGGTGGTATGACCTGCGCTCCCGGACCAAGGAGAGGGTGGCAGAGCGGCTCCGGGAGATGAGAGGCACAGGAGGGGGACCATCTACCATACCACCACCCACACCCCTGGAGACAAGGGTTGAGGAGACCCTGGAGCGTGAGGCTGTCAGTGGAATGGGAGAACTGGACACCTCAGAGCCAGGACCATCAACCGGTGAGTACTATGTGATATGCATGTACCCCCATCAATGCCATACCCTCACCCACCTTGTACACAGGGGCATGCACAAACAAGATAGCTCCATTTCAGAGTAGCAAACACCAGAATGGTGCATTATGGGCAATGTAGTCAAGTAGGCAGTTTATAGACAATTGTTTATTAGGAAGTTTTTAACGGATAGTAGACACTGACAGTGTGTTCCCTATGTCCCACAGGTCTCCCACAAGACACCCCCACCAGCCCAAGCAGCCAGGGGCCAATGGTCAGCCAGCACAGAGAGGAGACAACAGGACCTGCCACCACTTCCACCAGCACCACCAACACTCTGCCCTCTCTGGAAACGCCTGTTGAAACAGTGGTGTTGGAGCCTGCACCAGGTACAAGCCAGAGTGCCACGTCAGACATTACAGGGCCTCCTCCGCTGCGCAGGAGACGTAGGATGACAACAGCAAAGCAGCAGGCAGAGTCAGGGCTTGCCTCCACCACACCAACAGAGGCCCAACTGCTACGGGGTCAGCGCCTGCAAAACCAACAGTTAAGGAGGATTAGTGGGGTATTGCAGCACTTTGAGAGAAACCATGCCATCAGCATGCAGCAGGTGCATTCAGAACTTCAGGTCATTGGGAACAACATGGGTGACCTTGCCCTGTCTATGCGTGAACTGGTGGCAGGACTGCTAATGCAGAGTGACAGTGCACGGCGCAGGGACCGCCAGCTGCTGCAATGCCTGGACAGGATGGCCTCCTCTATCGGCTGGCAGTTAACACAACTGGGCTGTCTAGGTGAACAGTCAGCCTCCAGGTTGACATGGGCCACTTTGCGGGTGATGTGGCACGGGGACTGGGCAGGATCAACCATGCAATAGACCTAATGGAAGCACGGCAGGTGGCCAGGGGCACAGGCGACACCCCACAAGACAGTGAGGAGGGCTCCACTGTCAGCAGTGTCTCTGCCAGTGACACCAGGGTGCTACGGAGTGGGAGCACAAGGCAGAGCACTGCTGACCCACCTAGTACCAGCCAGGCTGGCCGAGCCCGCTGTAGGGTGTGAGCTCCACACTGTCCCTGGGGTTGGGGCACATGATGGCAATGTGTCCCATGCCAGGGGGACTATTGAAGCCCCTGAACTGTTTATTCATGTACATAGTTTGTTTTTTTGCACTTATTAAATCATTTGTTCATTCCACTTCACACATGGACTCTTTGTTCTATTGGTGAGTATGGTAGAAGTTGGCACGTACCTTCCAAAGTATTGGTTTGCAATGTGTTCCCGTCTCAGTCGGCCTTGATTTGCGATGCTCCTATCCCCATGATGGCGATGTGGTTGGTCTTGCTCTTCATCCTCCGAATCTGGGTCTTCAGGGGTGAGAGGTAGCCGACGTCGGGTGGCAATGCTGTGCAGGATAGCGCATGCAACAACTATTTTGAATGCCGTTATTGGGGTATACTGGAGGGCACCTGAACCTTGCTTTCAGCAGTCCAAAGGTTTGTTCTATCAGGTTCCTGGTCCACTTATGTGCACTGTTGTATCACCTCTCGCAATCATTGCTGGGTGTTAAGTATGGGGTCAGTATCCATGGCCGTAGTGCATATGCACTGTCACCTGTTGGGCACAAAACGTACACTGTTAGGAATGCATGGGTGGTTTGCACATTGACCTGTGTGCATGTCTTCAATGTGTATTCAGCTCTACCTAGGAGGTATCCATCTCCAAACTCCCCACGTTCCAGGCGTTGGTGTATCCCACTGTACCTAAAAATGTAGGAGTCATGAGTACTGCCTGGAAACTTAGCAACCATGTCAGTGATGACACAATGGGCGTCACATACCACCTGAATATTGAGTGAGTGGGTACACTTCCTATTGCGGAACAGATATTCCAGGTTTGCAGGAGGGCATATTTGAATATGTGTCCCGTCTACACACTCTGTGACATGGGGGAAGTTGGCAATCCGGTAAAAGTCCAACTTGGTGCTGTTGATTTCTGCCTCATTCCTGGGTAGGTATATGTATCGGGACATGTGTGTGAGTAAGGCGTCTAGGACTGCCCTGAAGAACCTTGATAGTGCACTTTGGGATACCCCACCTGCCACAGCAATGATCCCCTGATAGCTACCTGAGGCTAGGAGGTGCAGTGAGCACAGCACTTGCACATGCGTAGGGATGGCGCAGCCGCGCACAGTCTGGCGTTCTAGCTGTGGTTTGAGTAAATCTATTAAATCTAGTATAGCTGCGCTGCTAAGTCTATATTTGTCATAGATTTCCTCCTCAGTTTGCTGGAAGAGTGTCTGCCTTGTTCTGTAAATCTTCTCCTGTCTGTGGCCCCTCCTCCTCCTCTGCTAGGCTGCGTGGACTCTCCTCCTCACTGCTATCAGGTATATCTCCGCCATCTTGAGTAACCCAGATGCCTTCTGGGTCTCCTTTTATACTTTGGTAATGGTTACCACCTGCTCTGAGTTAGTGGTAAATGGGAAGTGCAAAATGGGCTTTTTGCGACTAGTCGCAATTTGCGAGTTGCTATTGCATATGGTTTGCGACTCGCAAATTGCGACTTCCTATTTGCGGGTCGCAAAATGGGGTCGCAAATTTTGTGAGTCGGTACCGGCTCGCAACGCATTTTACGAGTCGGAAATGGGATTTTTGCATCCCATTTCCGATTTTGCGGGGTCGCAAATAGCGAATCGGGCCATTTGCGACTCGCAAAAGTTTGCTACATCTGGCCCTAAGAAACTCCCTTCTCCTTGGTATTCCTAGAATGGATCTTGCTCTTCTCCAGGGTGCTCTACATACCGTAACCCATCTTGCCTCTGGCAGCTGCCATCACCCAAATTATCCCTATCCTTACCATCTGCAATAGCCACCCATTAACACCATGTGCATTTACAAAATGGCCTGCTTGGGTCATAAAATACTGCCCATTCCAGTTCCTTGTACAGAAACTGGGATTCTCGAGAGGGCCGTGCCCACAGCATAGCTCTGAGCCTAATCTTCTGGAAATGCCAGGCTTTAAGAAACACCAGCACATCTCAAAATCATTTTCAAGTTTTGCATAAAAAACCTGGACTATCTACCCCACAATCATCTGGTATCCCATTTCGGGATTTTCTTCTTGAAAATAAAAATAGTAAACTGTTTGGTGCAGAGCTCTGTCTTGCTGGCCGAGCCTTGCACCAAACAGGAAAATGCAATGAGAGGAACCACCATGATGTGAGTTCCTTCCAATGCTTTATAAATGACCACCAGCTTGGAAATGCTAGGAAAAATCAGTCAGAAGCCATGGTCACATCTACAAGGCCGAATAGGCTGGGGAACAATCAGTTATATACGAACCTTTCATCAGAAAAGTGATAAGAGTTGAGGAAACATCAGTTACTTAGATATCTCATACATCTAATTCGCTAAGATGGAGTGCTACTGCGCCACATGATGAAAATAAACATTGTGAAAAATAAAAAAGGGGCACTTATAGGGCACACTGGGTCTCTCGGCATCACTGACGTGAAATAATGTTATTCTTGCCAAACTCAAAATTTAAACAACTTTGGAAGGATGAACGGCAGAGTGGACCCTCTGGCATATGAATCTGTGAGTCAAGTAAGCTTACATATAAAATATAGATTTTACTAATTCTTTAGCAAAACAAGATCGAGTTTAGACCTTATGAGTTTACTCACTACAATAATTTACTCGACCTGTAGGTCTAGTGACAATTTGTTGATTTTTCAACCCCTGAAACGTGGCCAGAAATGTCCAAAAGTCAATAATCCGAAGGACAACAGAACCTTCAACAACATTACATCAAAAGTTAATGTGCTCTTTATAAGCAGATATGGTAAAGCCTGCACCTGCCACTCCGTGCCCCCCCCCCTGCACACTACCCTCATTGCCTCCACAAACCATTCCACATAGGTAAACATACTTCCTCCAACAGTAGACCTTGCCTTTATGTTTTGGGTTGTGATTCACTCCGACTGGACTCCATCACAGGAATGATGGCTTGCTGATGTCATTCGACCAACATGTCTGTGATTTGCCTTTCAAGTAAGTATTTGAAATACAGCCCATTTATCTTAAAGGAAACAGGGCTGTGGTTAAAAAGAAAAATCTACTTTTTTTGTTTGTTTTAGAGTTGGCAGTGGTCCGGTGGAACATGTCAACTCCCCAGCACACCTTTTCTTTTTTTAAATATACAAAAATATACAAAATGGAATCTCGAGGCTCTGCAAAATGTCTATGTTTTAACCGGATTTCGGTTGCAAAACATTGATACTACTGATACTAATTCCGTATTTGAAAGGGACACCTACAACACGCCCCTCCGAGATACGGAAATAGAATCAATTTAGAATCACATTTTAAGAGTCAAAATACCTATTCTAACTTTTAAAATGTGATTAGGAGATAGTAAAAAGTAGTTCAATTGTCACAAACCGCGTATCGGAGCATTTGCAACTCTTTAAATGCTTCGTACACTTGGTCCCCTACTCATTTATCCCTGCTTCTATCCGTGCATTCCTAGACAGTGAATTAACACAACATGATGAGACCCCCATACAGAATATGATGAAGGGTTCCCTGACTCTCCCGTATCGCACAGATGTTCATTGGTCGTGGACGGAATAGTCTGTAAGGCCTTTTATGCAATACATGAAAAATAATAAATCAATTCAAGAGTTGCACCATCTTGGTAAAGGAGCTCCACAATGCAGACCCAGATGTGAAAACACAACATACAAGAATTGTGGCATCTTGGTACAGTAGGTATATGATACATGAACTCTGATGTCTAAATACAGAGTAAGAGACAGTGCTGTTTTGGCAAAGTCTAAGGATTCAATATACTGCTGGCATCACAGTGAGTCAATATACTTAGATTTCACCCTTTGGCAAACCATGCACTTCTAGTACATTTTTCTGTATTCTGTAAAGAGAGTACATTATATTATGAAAATACACTTTTGATCAATGAATAATGTGTACTTAGCCCTTGATATGACAGCTTAACAGCATGGGCGTAATGCAGGCCGCTGCTGCCCCTGTAGTGCAGGGGGCCCCCAACCCTCCAGGGCGCCCCAAATTCTTCAAGAGGGCCCATTCAGCCCAAGGTTAAGCAATATCTGTAAGATATGGAAACCTCAGGGGACCTTCATCAACCTACATGCCAACATTTTAAAGCATCGAAGTGGAAGATTTGAGAAGAAAATCGGAAGAATGTATTCTTCCCACTGACTTCTACTGCAGCAGGAGCAATTTCAGGCAATAGACAGCTAAAATAAATACTTTTGTTGCTTAAAACACTGTGTCTCCCTCCTAAATGCGTCTATTGACTTGTATGCTCATCACATTCTTCAGGGAAGCATCATTTTGCATTAGCCATAGCTGGACAGCATTGTAAAGCCAGAACTGTAAACTCCGGGGTGGAAGGCAACACTGTGATATACTGCATTGGATAGTTTCCAGCCAGCCCTCCCAGATTTGTTGGCTCGTTAGTTTGCTGCACATAATTGATCGCACTACTGTACGTGTGTGCACTAGTTTGCTATTTAATTGCTTTTACCTGTAAATAAACCAAGTAGCTGTTAAATCTCATCTAAACGGTAGACACTCTAATCCATAACTCCTCTTAGCATAATGTACATAAGAGAAGGTGCGAACACGGACAGCTTTTGGAAGTGTGAGCCCTTGGCCTCCTGCTTACACCCCAGATTCTTCAACTGGGACATGTAAAGACTAATGAAAGATACTCAAGCCACGCCCCCTTTCTCTTTACGGACATACGTTTCTGCCAATCTTATAGGAAAGTACCATCTTGCCTGGCATGTTACCCCCATTTTTACTTGTGTGTCAGATTGTTTTTACCTGTCTTACTGGGATCCTGCTAGCCAGGACCCCAGTGCTCATAGTTTGTGGCCTAAATGTGTTCCCTGTGTGGTGCCTAACTGTGTCACTGAGACTCTGCTAACCAGAATCTCAGTGCTTATGCTCTCTCTGCTTTTAAAATTGTCACTGCAGGCTAGTGACCATTTTTACCAATTCTGATTGGCACACTGGAACACCCTTATAATTCCCTAGTATATGGTACCTAGGTACCCAGGGTATTGGCGTTCCAGGAGATCCCAATGGGCTGCAGCATTTCTTTTGCCACCCATAGGGAGCTCAGACAATTCTTATGCAGGACTGCCGTTGCAGCCTGAGTGAAATAACGTCCACGTTATTTCACAGCCATTTTACACTGCACTTAAGTACCATAAGTCACCTATATGTCTAACCCTCACTTAGTGAAGGTTAGGTGCAAAGTTACTAAGTGTGAGGGCCCACTGGCACTAGCCAAGGTGCCTCCACATTGTTCAGGGCAATTTCCACGGACTTTGTGAGTGTGGGGACACCATTACACTCATGCAATACATACAGGACAATACCTATATGTAGCTTCACAATGGTAACTACGAACATGGCCATGTAACGTGTCTAAGATCATGGAATTGTCCCCCCATGCCAAATCTGGTATTGGGGTGCCAATCCCATGCATCCCTGGGGCTCCAGCATGCACCCAGAGTACTGCCAAACTAGCTCTCTGGGGTTTTCACTACAGCTACCGCTGCTGCCAACCCACAGACCGGCTTCTGTCCTCCTGGGGTCTGGGCAGCTCAGTCTCAAGAAGGCAGAAAAAAGGATTTCCTCTGAGAGAGGGTGTTACACCCTCTCCCTTTGGAAATAGGTGTTAAGGGCTGGGGAGGAGTAGCCTCCCCCAGCCTCTGGAAATGCTTTGAAGGGCACAGATGGTGCCCTCCTTGCATAAGCCAGTCTACACCAGTTCAGGGATCCCCCAGCCCCTGCTCTGGTGTGAAACTAGACAAAGGAAAGGGGAGTGACCACTCCTCTGTCCATCACCACCCCAGGGGTGGTGCCCAGAGCTCCTCCAGTGTGTCCCAGACCTCTGCCATCTTGAATGCAGAGGTGTGAGGGCACAATGGAGGCCTCTGAGGGGCCAGTGCCAGCAGGTGACGTCAGAGACCCCTCCTGATAGGTGCTTACCTAGTTAGGTAGCCAATCCTCCTCTGAGGGCTATTTAGGGTCTCTCCTGTGGGTTTCTCTTCAGATAACGAATGCAAGAGCTCACCAGAGTTCCTCTGCATCTCTCTCTTCGACTTCTGCCAAGGATCGACCGCTGACTGCTCTAGGACGCCAGCAAAACCACAACAAAGTAGCGAGATGACTACCAGCAACATTGTAGCGCCTAATCCTGCCGGCTTTCTCAACTGTTTCCTGGTGGTGCATGCCCTGAGGGCTTTCTGCCTTCACCCTGCACTGGAAGCCAAGAAGAAATCTCCTGTGGGTCGACAGAATCTTCCCCCGGCTAACGCAGGCACCAAACTTCTGCGTCACCGGTCCTCTGGGTCCCCTCTCATCTTGACGAACCTGGTCCCTGGAACACAGGAGCTGGATCCAAGTGACCTCGATAGTCCAGTGGTCCTTCTGTCCAAATTTGGTGGAGGTAAGTCCTTGCCTTCCCACGCCAGACAGTAATCCTGTGTACTGCATGAACTGCAGCTGCTAGGGCTTCTGTGCACTTTTGCAACGAATTCTTCGTGCACAGCATAGCCCAGCTCCCCAGCACTCTGTCCTGCATTGCTCAACTCACTGAGTTGACCAACGACTTTGTGGGATCCTCTTTTGTAGTGTTGAGATGACTGCTGTGCTCAGATTTCTTGAACGCCTGTTCAAGTGCTTCTGCGGGTGCTGCCTGCTTTTGCATGGGCTCTCTGTGCTGCTGAGTGCCCCCTCTGTCTCCTCCTCCAAGGGGCAACCTCCTGGTCCTTCCTGGGCCTTGGCAGCAGCCATTTTCTTCAACTGTGACCTTTGCAGCTAGCAAGGCTTGTTTGCGGTATTTCTGCGTGGAAACAACTCTGTATCCTCCAGCACGCCGTGGGACATCTTCTGTGCAAAGGAGAAGTTCCTGGCATCTTCCGTTGTTGCAGAATCTTCAGCTTCTTCCACCCATTTTGCACCTTCATCTGGGGTTTAGTGGGCACCTGCCCTCCCCGGACACTTTCGTGACTCTTGGACTTGGTCCCCTTCCTTTGCAGGTCCTCAGGTCCAGGAATCCATCTTCAATGCTTTGCAGTCAGTTGCTGTCCTTGCAGAATCTCCTATCACAGCTTTAGTGTGTTTCTGGGGAAGTAGGGTAATTTTACTCCTACTTTTCAGGGTCTTAGGGTGGGGTATCTTGGACACCCTTAGTGTTTCCCTACACTCCCAGTGACCCTCTACACACTATACTAGGCCTGGGGTCCCTAAGTGGTTCGCATTCCACTTTCTTAGTATATGGTTTGTGTTGCCCCAGGCCTATTGCATCCAATTGTATTCTACAGTGTTTGCACTACTTTTGTAACTGTTTACTTACCTGATTTTGGTTTGTGTGTATATTTTGTGTATTTTAATTACTTCCTAAGGGAGTATATCCTCTGAGATATTTCTGACACATTGTCACTAAAATACAGTACCTTTATTTTTAGTAACTCTGAGTATTGTGATTCTTATGATATAGTGCTATATAAGTGGTATAGTAGGAGCTTTGCATGTGTCCAAATTCAGCCTAAGCTGCTCTGCTATAGCTACCTCTATCAGCCTAAGCTGTTAGAACACTATTAATCTACTAATAAGGGATAACTGGACCTGACACAAGGTGTAAGTACCATCAGGTACCCAATATAAGCCAGGCCAGATTCCTACAAATCTCCTTAAGGACGAGTTGCCTCAAGCCTCCTCGGAGGGTTACAATTTTTCCATAGTAAATTATATTATAAATTGTATAGTATCACTGCATCTGTGGGGTACAGAAGTGTTTGTCCTACTGTGTTGTGTTTGGAAGATAGTTGTCTTTCCATTGACTTTACATAGGAAGTATTTTCGTAAATCAGTAGCGGCTGCTGGCAGTACAAAGTGGTGGGGCAGGGCAGCACGGGGAAAATAACAATTAACAAAAATAAATAAAGGACTTACCTACCTCTGCAGCTGCTACTCGCAGCCTCCCTGTTCTTATGCTGCTGAAGCTGTTCTCATGCTGGTAATGCTATTACCCAGCATGAGAGAAGCGCCAGGATTGGTCTGAAGGTGCTATTTTGCCACTCACATTGGGACAGGGAGGCTGTGCCTCTCCGCCACCCGGCTGTACAGCATAGTTTGGGTTGGAGAAATCCAAGTGTGCATGTTGGTTTAGTCGTGCTCTGACAACCGGTCAAACCAACATGCACACTTACAGTGCCCACCACTTCTCCTCCATAGCAGCCCCACCCCGCACTACACTCAGCCTAGCCTCCTGTCAGGTGAAAAGTAAATGATAATAAAATTGTTGTATTATTTTACTTTTCATCTGCTAGCTCTCAGCACTGGGGTGACACTCCTCTGCCATAACGGAGAAGCCGCCGCTGTTTTAAATGATGACCACCAAGGTGCAGTTATCATGTTATGGGATGCATTGCTTAGCTGTGTGAAAGAAGAGTAAGTCTGAGAGATAGAAGCACATTTTTATGAATATTTATCATCCTGGCAGCTCTGTTTAGCTCTGCATGTTCCTTTGTTGTAATGGAAGATTAGCTTTTATGTTCTCGATCCATGGTTCAAACTTATCTTATGGATTTGCAAGAGGTAACAGGTTTCAATAAAGGATGAAGAGGCATTAAGGGTGTCCAAAATTCATGTAATTTCCTTTGGGTAAGTATGCAAAATTTCACAAAAATTCTGAGCAACGATGTGAAATATAAAACCAGCATATAATGTTATGTTTTAACATAAAATGAATCCCCATTTCCAATCTTGAAACATTTTGTTCTAAATGAAAAATACAAATACACAAGTGGCACTAATTACAGGCATTCACATTCTGCCCATTTGTGTTGTTCCCATGATCCCACGCTGAAAAACTGGCATAAAGAACCACAGGCATGATGAAAGATTGGCGTAATAAAGTAATTTTGGGAAATGTGCATTATAAGCCTAACCTGACATTATGCAAGATTCTGCTGGCATAACAGACATTTTGCTCGAGCCTTGGTGGGATAAGAGGTCTACCTGAATAAATTGCATTACCGCCCTCCTTTACAGGATTGTCATTATGAGATGCTAGTTGAAGAGATCTGCCAAGATCAACTGTGTTAATGCCATCCTTTTTGTCATTACAGTATGTGCTTTTGGGACCTGCAGGGTGAGTTATGTTCGAATTCTCTATTGACCAAAAATTTGTGAAAGAACTCTTTGATCTGAGCAGGCCTGTCTGGTTAGAGTGGTTATTTAAATGTTCTAGTATAGCTGGTATCTGTATCATTCAGTTGCCAGTGAGGTCCAACAGGTCATTACATACATGATATGCCTCTCCTGTTGACAATGAGGGAGCATGTAATAAATTGGTACACTTGATGTGGGGATATGCGTTATATGAAATTGATACAGGAAGGACCATCGAGACTAGATTAACTATCCTCCATCTTGTGGAGGTTAAATTGGTTGGGCACCTGAGGATTAAAGAAGTGTCCTACACGAATAGGTTTGCAATTGTTTGCTTCACAAAGAGTAGTTCATAGTTATTACAAACTCTATAGCACATCTTTGTTGCTAAGGGACTCATCAATATGACTTGCAAACTACATAGCACATTTTTGTTTCATAAAATTCATCTGTAGGAGTATGAATTCTATTGCACTGTTTTATCCACAAGGAATCAGTTCTGTGGATTATGAACTATTACAAACTCCAATACAAGTATATTAGCACAGAAATATTGCTGTATTGTATTTTGTTATTAAAGATGGTGAACAGACCAAGCATCGAAAAGTTATTTCCTAATTTTGAATGGAAACAAGATAGAAGTAAACACATTATAGTCCTGGTGGTTATTCCATTGCTTAGAAAAGTTTAATTGCATTTCAGCTCAGAAGAAGTCAGAGTTTCAAATTGCAATAGAGAGTGGAAATACAGAAAATGTTAGCAAATATAGCATTGGCAAGAATTCAAGTTAAAACCTAAATGTTCAAACTATAATTATACCAAAGCTCTCCTTTGAATTTTAGATATCAACACTCCAGTATTGCAAAATAAAGCCCAACTGTACGACCAGTGATATAATGATACCCAATTTCTGTGTTTCATTTTCTTGCCCCACTCCCCTTTTGCTAGGTCTACAGTATAGCGCCAGAATAGTGGAGTTGACTGTGTCTGGAAAAGTGTGGAACATATTCTCTGTCCTGTCAGTCCGCATTTCCAGGTTAGTGCATCCTGACATTTAGCCCAGGTTATCTTTCTGGCAGGAGCGATGGATTCTGATACAACATCATCTCAAATCCTAAATTTAATCACGAAGCTACAGGAGAACAGTTCAACTGTATATAGGTAATTTCTGATAAGAAAGATGGCAGTCAAGTTCTGTTACCTACAGAACCCAAAGTTACTGAACCCTGAGCCTTACGACCTCCTATGAAAGATTGCACAGCTATTGCAATTGTTGAGCATCTTCCATTAGTATCACTTGATACATTCAGTGGGTATCCTAAAATGTTTGCATTGTTCCTTACTCAGTGTTGATTAAATATTGCATGCAAGCCTATGTAATTTCCAGATGATGCATCCAAGGTAGCTTTTGGTTTATCTTACTTAAGTGGAAACGCAACTAATGGAGTATTCCACAAATTGGAAATATCGATCCTTGCTATATAGTTTTCTTGCTTACTGTGTCCAAATGTGGTAGCTGTTTGATAGGAAAGCACATGTTCTTTCTCTAAACAGCAAGTTGTTGAATTTAAAACTAAGTCGCCAAGATTAAGTAAGTTACAATACTACCTTCAACTCTCTACTGATTGAAACTGATTGGTCTGGAAAGAAGTGAAACACTTTATTTTGTCAAGGGTTATGAAGTGAATTTAAGGATGTACTTCACAAGTGGTTAATCCTCCATAGAAGTGTGAGGTACTCATAGATTTGGTGATACAGTTAGTTTATCATTTATCTAAGTGGCAAGCTGAGAACATAAGAATGACTTGAATATATTTGTAGTACCTTCTAAAATTGAAGAGACTAAATACACTATTGCAGAGCCCATGCATGTAGGTAGTGTCAAAGGTCCACTTTCTAAATAGCGAAAGGAAAGAAGATGTGCTCAAACTATATATGTATTGCAGTTAATCCGGGCATTTTGTAAAAGACTGTCAAAATAAACCCAAGGATTCCAATAATAGCAACCTCATGGATAAAAAAGGAACAGCCATTAGAAAAAACACGATTTCTCAACAATGAAAGGAACTGCCTTGTTGAGTGAAGAAATTAAATCAGATCTAGCTTGCAGAGTGAATACTATGCAGTCCATAGTTGCTCATATGATAGTTCCTATGAAAATGACTTTGCCTGATAGACAACAAAACATTATTTCAGGACTTTTAAATTCAAGCACTTCAGACACTTACATAAACTTGAAATCTGATCAAGCTTTATTACTACCAATAATTAAGAAAAACATTCTAGAGGAGGTTAAAGCAGTAGATCCTTCAATAGTATCTTCAGGGAAGTGGATATCTACAGGGACTGTTCATTCTTATACGCACATGATTTTTTCGGGAATGTTCATTCTTATACACACATGATTCTTTTGGTTTGTTTTGGTAGACACCATGAAAAGATTTGCTTTGATTTGATTGAGGCACTTCAATTCAAACTGATCTTATGCATGCCATGATTAACAGTACATAATCCTCAATCTGATTTAGCAGTTAGGACCGTGCAGCTAAGTTCTAATAATAGCAACACTCATTGTTTATCTGATACAGAAGTCCTGAAAATGCAAATTTTAGGCAATGGCAGGCATTATAACATCTCATGTCATTATTTGTAACCTCTTTTACCCAACTGTTATAAGGATGTTTCTGATATGTTTGATAAAAAGAAAGCAATTATATCACTTCTGCATAGGGATTATGTTGGCAGGATTGGTATAGAACCTGGAGCTGTTATACTCTGTAGCTGAGAAAGTGTACACACATACGGAATCCAAGGCAGAATGAAGGAGAGTAAACTGAGACAGTGCATTGATTACAGAGCATGTAGCAGAATTACTGTATATAAAAAAAATATCCATTATTGCTGATATTAGTACTTCTATAGTGGCTAAGACATGCACATTCTTTTTACTAAGATGAATATTAGAGAAGCCTATCATTTGCCCAGAGTTTGTGAGGTTGAGTAGCGTAAGACCACTTTCAGTACTATGGGCCTGATTTAGATATTGGCAGATGGGTTACTCCATCAAAACAGTGACAGGTATCCCATCTGCTGAAATCTGAATCCCATACAATATAATGGGATTTAGATTTCTGCAAATAGGATAACCTATGTAATATCTACATCAGACGCTAAGTTTATCAGAGTACAAGGATTTGCATACAAAAAAAATACATACAAAAACAAAGGTTTACTGTGAACTTACGTAGACCTTAGTTCCAATAATAAAAATATATAATTAGAAAATACTGCCCTACCAGCCAAAATTAAATTGTTCTAAATGCATTTACTGTCATACATGGTGAATTAAATTATTCAATTGCTCTGAAGCGTGATCATATGGTGCAAACATGAAAGTGTGACATATGTATACATGAAAAGAACAAATGACTGTGGTAATGGGCACGAGGTCCGAGATGGAGATAGGTTGCAGAAGGGTTAGCTCTAAGGCATAGTCCCACAAAGGAAATGTCTTAGTCTTGTCAGTCAAAATGGCATCTGAGGGGAGCTAAGGTGTAGGGGTTCTAAAACTAACAAATGAAGTGTTTTCTGAAAGAGCCCCTGGGGGGACTTGGCCTTACTGCCAACCATTTGGCGATATATCTTCAAGGATCTACTGATTTGTTCTTTGTAGGTGAATATTTCATCCATGTATTGTTGGAACTAAGGTTTAAATACGTCTGCATTGAACAATTATGTTTTTTGTATGCATTTCACCGTCCTTGGTTCCTGATCAGTGTATCAGGGTAACCCTTGTGTTATATTACTTCCAACTTGGAACAGTCCTTCAAAAATGTCATGAGGACATAAAAGTGGTTTGGCCATCTTTTATAGTCTACTTATATGACACTTTTATTTACTCTGATTCCTTGTAAACCAATGTACATGTTTAGGGACTCTTGTAAAGGTGAAGAGAGCATTACATTTTGCCAAAATGAATAATCGTATATTTCTCAAGACATCTATAGAGTTTTTTGGTTGTGTGGTCAGCCCGCAAGGCATTAAAATGGATGAGAAAAAAATGCTAAGTCTGTGGAAAGGTTCCTCAGATATACCAATTTTTATAGAAGGTCCAATCACCAATGTTCTGAGATTTTTAAACTTACTACTAAACTTCTTCCTAAATGTATCAATATTGTATGACTAAAAAAGCTGATTAGGCATTTTATTTTGAAAAGAAACATTGTTTTGACTGGTCCTACTTTACACAATCCAACTGTAGACTTCCAATTATTGTAGAAACCAAGGCATGGCATCATGGCATAGCGTTGTCACATGTGAGTGGACAACTGCATCTTATATATTTTCCCAGAGGTTGTCACCAGCAGAAATAAACTTCACAGATAAAGAATTGTGGGGAATAAAGAGATCTGTAGTGGAGTGGAGATGCTCTTTCTTACAAGCTAAACACACAGAGGTCTACAGAGATCATATACACTTACCGTTTCTCACAACAGCTATAGTGTTAACTCCTAGCAACTCAGGTGAACATTGTTCTCTTCTGATTATGTTTTTGTAATCATTTACAAATCTGGTTCAAAAAATGGGAAGCTAGATACCTTATCTCAACAAAATCAATCTGAAATGGAAAATACAAGCATTAGTGAATCTCCTTTGATACTACCAAAGAAAGTACAAAACATTAATTCTATATTATTGATTAATGCAGGTATCTTCTTAACCGAGGTCAGTATAGAGTCAGAATATACTGATAAAGAAGTCTGGCTATAGAAAAAAAGAAAAAGTGAGAAAGATGAATTATTTAATCAAGGAGAGTGTTGCAGCCAAGGGAAATGTTCATGCTGTTCTAGGTAATGACACCACCATATAAGAATTTGTCCTCGCAATAGATGCATTTTTGACATCCAAAGAAGCTCCAGACATTATTTCTGATATACTCTGTGTTTATCCTTCGCACACCAAAGATATCAGTCTATTTGTTAGGTTCATGATTCTAAAACAGAGCATCCTATAATTGTTAAACCTTTGCTACAGTTGAAAGGTATTTCTGGTGGCCCTCTTTGATAAATGACATTAAACAACATGCTCACACATGTGCTAGTTCTCCCCAGATTAAAAGTACACATGTGAAGCCTGTGGGATCTTTCAGACTACTGTCTGATCAACCTAGGCCATGACACATACAATCAATGGATTTCAATGTTGAATTACCGAAGAGTTAAATTTATACAGTGTCACCCGTTGTTGTTGATCACATTACAAAGATCAGGTGTTTTTGTTACGTTAACAGAGTTGGTGTCACAACTGTAGGTAGGATTGATGTTCAAGTAAATAGACCCAAGTGACCTCAAAGCCTAAAGTTTCAGGACTTATATTAGTAATACAAGCACTTGGAATCAGGCCCTTGAAAAACAAGGGAGTAGGAAGCAGAAAGAAAGAAACACTGGAATGTCTGATGGTCTAGCAACTGTTCACCACCTTTTATGTGTTCAAATTGATTGCAAAAGGCATTACACAATTATATTAAAATAGGTTCTACAGGTATGAGCAATGCAGCTATGTTTCCAAGGTTTAGACATACAAAGGGATTCCTGTTTTTAATGGTTATTTTTTCTGAACTACAGTGAGAATTTTCCAGTGTTTTCCCAAGATTTAAAAAATATTGTTTATAAACTGCAGCACCACTAAAGAGTTGCTGAAGCCGTTGTTTTCCTAGGGGTTTCAAAAATACATTTACTTAGTAGCGGAAATATACATAACATGAAGTTAGCAAAGAAACAATGGAACTTGGGACCTGTGATGCTTCAGTCTGCCTCAAAAGTGTATCTAATGTGTTTACTACAAGTTCGCCTCAATGTAGTTGATTCCCAGCAGCAGCTCCTCCTTTAGTAGTGTGAGGCCAAAGTTAGTGTACAGGCACAAGTAGGCAAGAGTCAGGCAAAGGCTATGGATGGTCCCTTTCAGTTTGTCTGATGGCTGTAGGGGTAGGGACTCTGACAGAGACATTAGCACCCATAAACATAATGCTACTTCTGCTGAAAACCTTTTGTGATTGTGCTCTTGACAATCAAGTCTCTTTTAAAGAAGTCTGGATAACACCTTGCTAGCACTTTCCTTCTGCACAGTTCATGTTGCAGTGTTCAGGGCTTTCAGGGACAACAGCACTGACAGAAACAAAAAGAATGCAGCTGAAAGAGTGCATCACCTAGAAAGCTAGAGAGCAAGAGAGTAAAGCATGAATTGGGGTGAAGGTAAAAGCGGAAAGAGGAGGGATCAGACTGAAGCCATGATCCCCTCAATGAACAGCCCCATGTCCTGTAGCCTCCCTTCCCTGAAGACTGGTGGGTGAGAGAAGAAATCTGTTTATTAACATTTTATATTTTCTGTGATACAGATTGTTTTCATGACAGTGATTCGAATAGCAGTTTAGTGACCATAGCCATATATATGACTTGCATGACAACTGAGAGTAAAAACGTGGGATAATAATTTAGTATCCATAAAGAAAGCAGCATATGAGGCACAGAATGGTATTAGATAAACCTCTCGCCATGCATCCATTCTGCAACAGGCATTGCGTTATTGTTTCCACTTTACAGAGACAGGCATGTGAAAATACATGTTAAAGGTTAGCTTACTAAACCTATGAACATTAAACTGAACTGCACTCAATCCGTATGTTTGAGAAATGTTTGACTGTCATCAGAAGCAGAATGTGATGATTGAGGAAAATGTGAACGGGAATGATGTGGTGCAGACAAGGGCAGGCAGGCTGTGAGGCTTTGAGGGGGACAGAGTTAGTGCTGGGATGTGTGTACCCCAGGTGGGGAGGTAACTCCGAATCGACTGGTGGTGGACCAGCTCCTTGGAAGTCTGCCAGTATAGCATCTCAACTGGTAGCTAAAGGCTATTTGCTTCACTCCAGAATGTACTCCCTATGCAGGGCAACACTTTCCACCTCGGCCCAAGCTATTAATGAGTCCTCCCTGTTGTAGTACGTAAGTGGCTGTCTCTGGGCAACAGGGATTCTGGAATGTGGGAGGCAGAAAGAAGGAAGGCGGTTGAGGACGGAGACAGCCGGAACAGGGTCGTCTTGTGTAATAAATACATATTTTGGATTATAACGATAAATCTCTCCGTGTGATCCTTGAAAGTAATAGTGGCGACGAGGGTGAGTCCAACATGCCGTGCGACGACCCTGGACCGGCGGAGGTCGTGTCGTGACACGAGTAGTGAGAACGGAGGACAAAGACCAAGGAAGTCCAGAACGTACGGACCGGGAAGCATTGAAAAAAAAATGAAGAAACAACAAACAAGAACAAGGTGACTTTCTTTTGTTTCCACATTTCTGAGGTCGCATATGTGCGAGGCCGAAACATGCGAGAGGGGCTAACACGTGCGGTTGCTTAGCAACGCGCGTGCAACGAGGAGAAAATAGCCGGCGCACATATTTGCTTGGCAACGCGTGTGCGACAACGGAAAAAAAAAGAGAGAAAGATAAATAAACCTAGCCACGTAATTGGATACAATGTGAAGCAGTGCAGGAAACATGGCCTAAACTGAGTTTATGTCGGCAATTTTAAGAAGGTGTCCGGAATAAACATTAAAAGAAATACAGTGGACTGTAATATTATATTAGTGTCATAGGTGGATACAAGTTAAACAACACAAAGAGATACATAACATAGAAGTATTAGTATTTTAAAAGGCGAACAATGGCAACACAATCTATATTTCCACCACCAGCATTTTTGGAACTACCAAGAGAACCCTGTATGACATGGGAGGACTGGAAGGAGGCTTTTGTTACATATTTGGAGGCTATTGAAAACGTATGTGGAAAAGAGGAAGCTAGCAATTTTAAAGCATTGTCTAGGAGTAGAAGGTAAAAACGTATTAAAAACATTACCATCACAAAGTACACAAGGAGGAGACGCAGATCAAGAGGAGGATGTTTATGAAAGTGCCATGACGGCATTGTAAGAAAACTATGGAAAAAAAAAATATATAGTAGTGAAGCGACACAGGTTTTTTTCGTACACTCAGAAACCAAATGAGACAATAGATCAGTATGTAAATAGTCTACGTAGATTGACCATTTCTTGTAAATTCAGAGATTTAAATGATGAGATCATACGGGATCAGTTCATAAATAGACTGAAAGACACGAAAATATAGGAGAAGTTATTAAGTTTAAGGAATCCCACCTTGGATAAAACAGTAGAAGTCGCAAGACATATGGAAAGCACAACTCAATATGTTAAAAAACTCAATGCACAGAATGACAATAAAGAACAAAATGTAGTGGGAGAGGTGGGGTACCCTAAGAAAAAGAGCACAAATAAGTTTGATGAAAGCCATGGGAAAAGAAAAGAATGCTTTAGATGCAGAAGCAATAAACATATAACAGAAGCAAAAAAGTGCCCGGCCATAAACACTAAGGGGGTCATTACGACCTCAGCGGTCTTTCCGCAAGACCGCCGAGGTACCGCCGTGCTGAAGACCACCAGTGGTCTGCACCGCGTATTATGACCGCTGGCAGCCCGCCGTCCTTTTTTTAAAGCGGCCAGCAGCCATACTGGCGGGCGGCGGGAAAGTGGAGGTTGCTCAACCTCCACGCCACATCAACAGAACACCGCCCACTGAATCACGTCCCATGATTCGGTGTGGGGGTGTTCTGGTGACGGTGTGCTGGTGGCAGAGCTGCCCCCATGGATCCCGTCCCCTCCCAGAGGATCAACGGACAAGGTAAGTTGATCGTCCATCGGGGAAGGGGGCGGGCGGGTGTTGTGTGTTGTGTGCGTGCATGGGGGTGTGCGTGTGAGAGTCTAGAGGGGGTGAGTGAGTGAGTGTATGCGTGCGGGGGTGTTGTGTGTATGGGAAATGTGTGCGGGTCGGACGGTGTGCATGTCTGTTTGTATGTGTGTGGGTATGTGTTGTCGAGGTGTATGTGTGCGTGTAGGGGTGTGTATATGTGCATGTTCGGGGTTGGGGTGGGGAGGGGGATTGTGCCACCTTTGGGGAGTGGCAGGGGAGTGGGGGGAGGATTCGTGGTGGGTAGCTGGGGTGGGGGAGACCCCTATCAGTGCCAGGGAAGGAATTACCTGGCACTGATAGTGCCTATCTCATGGTGGTTCCCAACCACCCAAGATCCATGGCGGTATGCAGGGTCCTGATACCGTCGGCGGTCTAGTGACGACCGCCGGGCTGGAGACTGCAATATCCAGCCCAGCGGTCTTCACCTCCATGGCGGTCGGAAGGGTGAAATGGCGGATGACCGCGGCGTCATAATTCCATTCTTTTTCCGCCAGCCTGTTTGCGGTCTTACCGCCGCTGTGCCACCGACCGCCAGGGTCGTAATGACCCCCTAAGTGTTTTAAATGCTGAAAAATTGGGCATTTTGCAAGAGTGTGCAGGATGATTAGTGAACACAAATTCAAAAAGGCAGTGAATATAGTAAAAAATAACGGAATGACGGAAAGTAGTACTAGTGAAGAAGAAGTGGAAGTGTTGGCTGTGGAAGATGGAACCACGGTGGTGTGTACTCAGCATGGGCATTGAACCAAGGAATATAATCCACCAGAGTGTATTATTGAGGTGAACGGAAACAAACACACATGTGGGCAGACTCATGTTCACCATTTACCCTAATTGATGAACAAGAATGGGGAAATTTGGGAAACAACTAACTTAAACCCACTGACGTGTCACCGGAAGGGTATGGTGGAGGTAAAATTCCCGTTTTAGGCTATTTCATGGCAGATTTGGGAATCAAAGACCGGAAAGCGCGAGCGAAAGTATACGTAGTAAGGCAGGGACGATCATTGCTCGGATGGAGGGAGCAACGTGCGTTGAAGGTGGTGTTAGATCCAATTCATCCGGAACAAGTATTGTTAACAAAAGGAAGTACGGAAGGAAAGTGGGTGATGAAGTTTCCTGAGGTGTTTAAAGACAAACTGGGTTGTCTAAGGATTTTGAACACCAGATCCTTTTGAAAAAGGATGCAGTACCAAAGGTACATAAGGCACGAGTGGTACCAATATCGCTGAGGAATAAATTGAAGGAAGAACTTCGTAGGTTGTGTGATGAGGATATAATCGAGCCAATAGAAGCGTCTGAATGGCTGAGTCCAACAGTAATAGCAAGGAAACCTGATGGAAGGATCCGCATGAGCGTGGACTTGAGGGATCTGAATGACAATATTTTAATTGATCGGTTCCCATTGCCGAGAATACACAAGATGTTGGCCAGTGTGAGAGGCGGGAAGTATTTCACGATGCTGGATTTATCGAGTGCGTATCACCAGGTGTGTCTGACAGAAGAATCACGACACTTGACATCCTTCATCACAACCGAGGGAGCATTCCAATTTGTGAGGATGCCTTTTGGCCTGGCATCTGCCTCGGCAGTATTCCAAAGAATTATGCAAGGAATACTGAATAATGTGCGGAACACTTTGGTATTCCAGGATGATGTGCTGGTATGGGGAGAGAGCGAGCAGGCACATGATGAAATACTGGCAGAGGTATTAAGGAAGCTGCAGGAAGCTGGACTTACTATAAGCAGGAATAAGTGCAAATTCGGCGTGGAAGAGGTGGAATATCTTGGACATACATTGAATTATCAAAGCGTAAAACCTAAGCAGAAGTTGATGAATGCTATAGCAAAAGCTCTGGCACCACAGAACAAAGAGCAGCTGAGATCATTCTTGGGATTAGCTGAATATTCCATGAAGTTTGTAGAACATTTTGCAGAAAAAGTACACGTGTTAAGGAACTTGATGAAGAAGGGGTGCCATTTTCAATGGTCCAAGGAGTGTCAGGAGGCATTTCATGTAATTAAGGAAGCCATAGTTCAAGCCATCACACTTAAACCATATGATCCAGAGGATGAGACGATAATTGTAGCGGATGCTGCAATTACGGATTGGGAGCGGCATTGTTGCAAAAACATAAAGGAAAAGAAAGAGTGGTGACATTTGCGTCACGAACATTGAAAGGAGCAGAGGCATCATATTCGAAGGTGGAAAAGGAAGCATTAGCATGCTGGTGGAGTGTACAGCATTTTCAAACATATGTGTGGGGCACAGAATTTGAATTGAGGACAGATCACAAACCCTTAATAGACATGTTCACTACGGAGGGGGCCGGAAAAGCAACTCCAAGAGTGGCAAAGTGGATGTATAGATTACAGGAATACACATTTAAGATTAAATATGTACCGGGCATAAAAAATATTAATGCAGATTGCATGTCAAGACTACCTGTGGATGATGAGGACGAATTTGTTGAGGATGAATGGTTGGTGGCAAACATCTCAAAAACTTGGAGGGCCATAAATCAAGAAGAATGGGTAACTGCTGTTCAGGAGGATGTGTTGCTGAATAAGATTGTAAAATCATTACCGAAGATGGGAGAAATGGAGAAAAAACATATAGATGCTGATATGAGTGAATTTAAGCAGGTATGGGAAGAATTGTCAGTTATGGATTGAGCGCTGAGGAGAGGAGATAGATTACTGGTACCGGAAAGGTTGAAAGAGAGAGTGCTAAAGTTAATGCAGGAAGGACATGGGAGCATGTCTGCAATGAAAAAAAAAGTTTGTGCAGATTACTGGTGGCCGGGTATGGACAAATATGTGGAAAGATATGTAAGGAATTGCATTGCGTGCACGTGTAGTGACAAGTCGCATGTGTTGTCAGAAACGAAGATTAGTTCGCAAGAAATACCAGTGAGAGCATGGGAGCAGGTAGCTATTGATATATGTGGGCCGTTTGAATGTTTGGGTTGCCAGGAGAGGTTTGCCATAGTCATGATGGACTATTACTCAAAGGGGCCTGAGGTGGCATTTGTGAGGGATGTGAAAGCTAGTAATGTAATTACATTTTGAGAAGAAATATTTAGAATGGAAGGGTGTCCAGGTGAAATGGTCAGTGACAATGGACCACAGTTCACTTCGGGTGAATTTAGGAGCTTTATCAAGAAATGGGGAATTAAACATTGTAGGACACCGGTTTACCATCCTAGAGGAAATGCCATGATCGAGAGATTTAATCGAGTATTGGGAGAGAATTTGCAACTAGCTTTTTACAACAACGTCTCGTGGAAGACTCAAATTAGGGATATGCTATGGAATTACAGAACAACACATAGTGTGACAGGCGAGGCTCCATTTTTATTATTGAAGGGGAGGAAGCCATGCACTAAAGCTGTGCCGGCATGGATGGGAAGACATAAGGATATAGTGGTTGATCATGAGCAGGTCAGAAAAAGGATAAAGACGTATCAACTGCAATATGTATCGAGACATAACAGTAAGATCATAAGGAAACAATAAAGTACATGAGAAGGGCGAATGGGTGAGAGTGATGGTAGGTTACGCGACAAAGAAAGGAGAATCCAAGTTGTCAGAGCCGAAGAGGGTGTTAGACGCAAAAGGAAACTGTGTCAAGTTGTCAGATGGTAACTGGTGAAATGCAAGAAGGGTTGTGAGGTGTTCGGAAGTGGAAGTAAATGTATGGCTGAAAAAAGAAAGTGAAGGGAGTGGGATACGGATGGATGACAGAGAAGAGGAAGATGAAGGGCATGTGGAGAAGGAGAAGAAGGTGTACAGGAAATCCAGTGCCAGAGTGAAGGAGCCGTTGAGGTTACTTAAAGATTTTGAAGGGCATGTGGAGAAGGAGAAGAAGGTGTACAGGAGATCCAGTGCCAGAGAGAAGGAGCCGTCGAGGCTTCTTAAAGATTTTGTGTGTGGATAGTAGGTGTGTACTCTGAATAGTAAGAGAAAAAGTGGGTTAGCAAAAAGGAAAGTATATTTTAGCATTAGGTTTTAGATAGAGTCAGTAAGAGTGAACAAGAAAAGAAAATGTTATAGGATTGGGGATGTGTTGTATTACATAAGTGTAAGCGGCTGTCTCTGGGCAACAGGGATTCTGGAATGTGGGAGGCAGAAAGAAAGAAGGCGGTTGAGGACAGAGACAGCTGGAACAGGGTCGTCTTGTGTAATAAATACATACTTTGGATTATAACAATAAATCTCACCCTGTGATCCTTGAACGTAATACTCCTATGCCACAGTCATGAGGGAGTGGGTGAATTCCACTTTGGGTGACTAGGCGCTTAGCCAATAGATGACCCAGGTCAAGAAAATGGTCTGTAGTGCTGTGTTTGTTGTAATTTCCACGCAGTCCCAATAAACACATCTTCCCACGTACGCAGTACCGGGCGCTCCGTACACTGTGCAAAGCAGGTTGTAACTATATGACAATAAGGGTATAATGATGGACAGGCCCACAGCATGTGAATAATGTCAGCATCAACAAGACTGCATCTGGGACAGGTAGTGTCAGTGTGTGGAAAATACCGATTGATCTTGTGTGGAGGGAGATAAGCTCTGTGGAGAACAAAGTGCTGTATGAGACTGAATCGAGCATTACGTTGAATGCGGGTGGGGCCCTCCAACACAGTGTCCCACTCCTTGTCAGTGCACAGGCGACCTAAGTCTGCTTCCCAGTGGTGATGCAAGGGAAGAAGCGATGGGGCGGAGTGTATACGCAAGAAAACGGTCAACCAGTGGAATATACATCCACTGGCTCCCATGACTTGTAAGTATTTTATGGTGAGATGCATGGGCATTCTTGTTGCATGTCCCCCCACTTGTCACCTTATCAATATAAAAGGAGTTGTGTAGACCTGGTAGAGGAGGCAGTGACAGTGTTGGCTAGGCATGAATCGACCATTTATCTAACCACCCACTGAAGTTGCGAGGCCAAATAGTATTGCTCGAAATTGGGCGCTGCAACCGCCCCCTGCCCCTTGTCTGTGGGCAGGTAGAGCTTCTGAAGCACCACTAAGCAACGTGAATTATGCCAAATTAGTGATTGCATCAAGCACTCTAATTTGGTAAAAAAGGCCTCTGATATGTAAAGGGGGAGATTAGCAAAGTTATAAAGAACCCAAGGAAGCATAATAATTTTAATTAGGGCAATGTGGCATGCCACTGATAATGGGAGGAACTCCCAAAACCTCATTTGTTCACATACAGGTGTTAGTGCTCTGGTGAGATTGGCATTATTCAGATCTGTAGACGAGTGATAGATGCGAATGCCTAGGTAATGGAACATGGGAGGTTGCCAAAGCAACCGAGTATCGATGCTTGGTCAGCTATTATGGGATTGAAAGGATTTGTCTTGAGAGAGTGGCAAATGTGCTAAATATAGGGGCAATGCCTTCCATTATGATGGTGACATCCCTGAGATATAATAGGAGTTCATCAGCTTATAGAGATACTGAATGTAAGGGGCCTCCTAGCTGGATTTCCCAGGTGTAACTATTAGCACGGAGCGCTAGTGCCAGCAGCTCAATAGCTAGGGAGAAAAGGAGAGGCAAAAGGGGGCACCCCTGGTGTTTTTCTCTGACAACAGAAATAGGTTCAGAGATAAGGGCACCAGTTTTCACCCTTGCCAGTGTGAGCATGTAGAGAACCTTAACCATTGCGCTTGTGTCAGGCAGTCCCAGTGAGAGGGTTCTGTATGGCATGTGTTTCATGTTGCAGCATATGACACTTTTTGTGGTGTCTTTGTCGAGTTGACGACTAACATTCCAAGTAGTACCAATACATTGTCCCCTTATTGTTACCTTGAAGGCATCCCATTAATTTAGATGGGAAGTTGTAGCACCGTTGTTAGTCTCTAAATAGTCAATAATGGCAGTATCCAGGAAAGTGAGAAAGGGAGGGTCTTCTAGCGCCATCGGTTGCAGACGCCAAGTAGGTATGGGAGGGGTATGCTTATCCCACTTAAAATGCAGAAGTTGGAGGTTATGATCCGAGTGTGTGTGCCCCAAATAATCATTATTGTGTGATATGGGGAAAAAAGGTCTTTGGAGCAGACTGTATGGTCATTGCGGAAATGTAAATCGTGTGGGTATGAATAGGAGTATATTCTGGCTGTAGCATTACGCGTTTGCCAAATGTCAACCAATTGTCAGTTCAAGAGCAATTCTGTGAGACGTTGGGCATTTAATCAAGCATTTGTTTTGGAAAGGAGGGGGGAATGAGCGATCTAGGTTGAGTCTTAAGACACTGTTGAAACCTCCCCTCAGCAACCAGGGCATGCCGCTCCAGAGCAACAGCACATCAGATAATTTAACTAGGAAGGCTGCCTGGTCCATGTTAGCAAATATCTTTCAAAGTACAACTTGTTGAACATCCATTCTGCCCTTAATAATAAACGTATCGTCCCTCTGGGTCAACTTTAGTGTCTTCCATCTGAAAGGGGACTCCAATTCCTGATCTACACCAGCACACCCCTTGCGTATGTTGAGAACTTGGTGGAGTATACCTGCCCTCGCCACTGCCTTTGTAGCTTGTAGGTTTCAGCTTTAATCAGGTGTGACTCCTGCAAGTAGGCAATATGAGTATTGCTGCGGCAGTGGTAGGAGTACACAGCATATCTACGCACTGGGGTATGCATACCTCAGACATTTCATGTAATGACATTGGTGTCAGGCATGATACTGACTAGGGCATATGTCGGAGCCTGACCCTGCCAAGTGGTGCAAGGGTCAGATCTGAAGTAGTGTGCGTGCCAAACGGGTGCAGGCCAAAAAAACAAACAAACATTAAACAGAAGAAGAACCACAATAAGTAAACACATAATAACATTAGGGCAGAGTCACAACTTGCATCTGTGCAAACTGTGTAACATGATGTATATAAGGAAATAAACCAACTTGTGAGAGTAGGGTGGTATGTGGGGTATAGCGGAGGGAACACATCTGTTCAACAGTAGTACAGTGAGCACTGTGCACAATTAAGTGTGGCATCTAGGAGCTAAGGCATCATATTATGAGGCACCCTCCCAAATACATGCGTCAGTTGGGTGTCTCAGAATGCATTTCATATATACGACTTAATGGGTGCCAATGGCCAATGTGCACGCGTTGTCTACAAGCCATGACTGGTGTATGAGAAGCAATGGGTGAATGTCCAGTGATGTGCACTTTCAAATTAGTCCATAATCGGTTTGCAGCGTCACTTCTGGGAGCATCAGTGTGTCCAGGTGAGGGAGGCCATAGGATGGAGGAACTGTCCTCACTAGAGGACCCAATCGATTCTCTGTCAGCATCAGATTGGGGTGAGTGTTACCAAAAACTGCCAGCCATCTTCAATGTGTGTCATCACTCTTGTATCACCTGTTTATGTTCAAGTGAGAGTCTCGATTTCTCAATAGCTGCCTGTAGTATATCCAATTTGTTTTCAAGTGCTGCAGCACTGCTGGTGCAGTCAGGAGGATCGGGTGTGTCAGATACAGGAGAATCAGGCATGTCAGATTTTGATCCATAGATGACAGGGTGTTTCGGGGGAATGCCCGCTTGTCAGATCTTTGAGGCTAAATTGTCAGGAGGCTGTAGCGGTGAGCCCACTTACGAATGCCAGATAGAGTATTGGGACTCAGCAGCACGAGTAGCTCACCTATAGGTCCCAATGACAGTGTGCATGTTGGAGGTCTCTGTTCCAGCAGCTGTGAGTTGATGATGGGGTACAAAGCAGGAGCATCAGCACTGAGCCAAAAAGGGTGGCATTAGTTATTGGCGCCTGCAGGAGGAATAAAGGAATGCTCAGGGCCTGCTTGCACACCAGAGGCTGTGCAGCACATGCAGCCCCAGACAACCAGATGATAGTGGAGGCCGAATCGCCCCTACAGACAGCAGGCATCAGCTCCAGATGGCAACTTGGACCATGCAAGTGATGTGGGGTCAGCTTTTCAAATGGTCAGTGTCCAGATAGTGTTCCCAGGATTACTACCTGCATTGATCCAATGTGGAACAGTGGAGGGCTTGTGGAAAAGGAACGCCAGAGGCAGTGAGACAACCTGTCTGGTCTGCGATGCAGCGCAATGATGCAGGCATGAGCTAAGGCATGCTTCTAGGTCAGAGTCCAGTGCAAGCAGATTGGTGTGGTACTGGTATGCGCACCTGGATAGTCCACCGCCTGACCCACTGGCAGCTGTTTGGTAGGAAGTGCAGCACACATTGCAAGTTAGCCGGCATCTCAATACTTGGCTACAGGAGCTGAGCAGAAGGTAAGACCTGTAAGGGCAGTCTAGTGTCCGTATATGCCCAGCCAGTAGTTAATGTGTGGATCATGCACAATACACAGGTATAGGCAGCTTTAATCTGATGTAAAGGATAACCAAAACATAAGTGCATGTCTACCATGTGACACAAATAACGCAATGATAGTGAGTTGATTAGCGCTTCAGCACTGCACCCAACTCAGGTAGGAAGGAGCTCAGGTGTGGGGGCTTCTGATCACTATGAGGACATCACATGTGATCAACAGAGCATCAGGGTTGGGTGGACAGGCAGCATACAGGGTCCATTACTGTCATCACATCCCCAAGAGGTCATCAGGATCATGTGAAGGCTTCAGGGGCAGTAAGCGCAGCAAAGCGGTGCAGAGGTTGGGGGAATGGCTGAGGCTGTAGGCCCAGTGGTGCCTCCTGTATGAGCACCCAGTTAATGTCTGTACTCGTGGCATCCATAACAGTCCGGCCAACCAAATGCATCAGTCCCTGACTGGCTGCTTCACAGTGAGGTTGGTGCCTAGTACTGATCAGGGCTCCGGGGCACAGATGTCCAGCAGGGCATTGTGGAGGATAGGAGGGAGGCCTGAGTTTGCCTTGCGGTGCCAACTGGATCACCCTCAGGCTGCACCCAGCGCACTGAAAGTTTGGGTGCACAAGGCATCCCATGAAGCATTGTTGTGGGAGCCCCAGATCAAGGTGTGCTGGGGGAGAGACAGTGGGTGTGCTGCCGTACCTGAGACCAGGGCAGTCGCAATCGCCCAGCAGAAAGATACGAGCCACTGTGCAGCCTCCCGGTCCGAGTGGCATGGGCCAGCCTCATAGGTATCAGCTAGTGGGTCTCTGGATGGTCTGGGGGCTCAAGAGCTGGCCAATGCAGCTTTAGAGCTCCCTGCACGGCAGTCACAGCCCCCCGACAATTCAGATTGCAGCCAATGCATTGGATAAATGTAGGATTAAAGGGGTACGATGGAGAGCTCCTTTAGAGAGCGTCTGCCAGCTTGGCCTCCAAAGCCTCAAATTGTCTCCTCATTCTTCAACCGCAAGAGTAGTACCCAGAGACAGTTATCCTCCTGTGTGCACAAACACAATTTCATGCCAAGTAGATTCACATCCAGAATATATACAGGCACCAAAGTTGCATTTCGGAAAAAGTGTGATCCACCCACTTCCTCTGTGACAGGACAGTGTCCGGCCAAGGGAATCCCTTCTGCTCCTCTTACACCTAGATAGGAGCCTTAAATGAACCATTAAAAAAAACTGTTCACATTTAGTCATGCCTTTAATCTTCTTCAGTTGCATGTCCACTAGGCTGATGTGCACATGCACAGTGGTGTGTACAGGCTTTCTGAGAGGCAATGGTAGGGGAAACTTAAACTCTGAGTGCAGCAGACCTTCCCCGACAGTACTTGGTTGCCTGTGCAAAAAAATAAAGAACACTGGATGGGACTCTCTAGTGCATTCTTTACAGGTAACCTCGGGTCATTTCCTGTTTGAACCCAACAGCCACATTTTGGTCTGTCAAGTTTCTCCCTGAGGTAATCAGTCGAAATTGGAAACTACAAACCCTGGACATACAACATTCATGATGCAACCCACTATCTGCAGCCTATTGGCCAGGTTTGCCAACAAGGTTAATCCAAGTATTCTAGGATGAATGGATCTTAAAGAGGAACATCTAAAGGTAAGTAGCAACAGCAGCCACAATTCTTGCCTAAGAGGAACTACCACAGCAACAGAAGAAAACCAGGTTGTAAAGCAAGGGACACCAGGTGTGAGCTACAATGAAGAGTGGGGGTGCCCACCATCATGCACAGCTGCCGAGTGAAGTCAGTTTGAAAGTGCAACCCATTTATACTGCTGTGCCTATCATGACCACTGCCTGCTCTGAAAAAATGTTTTCAGAGCCATTCACAAAGAGGAAGGGGTCCCATGGGGACCCCTTCCCTTTTGCGAATGGGTTAGCACCCATTTGAAATGGGTGCTAACTGCAAATTGCTTTGCGACCGCATTCGCGGTCACAAAGCAATTCTACATCGCGATGTGAACCATGTTACCGTCTCGCAAAATGGGAATGAGCATCGCGATGTGCTTTCTGCATGGTGCAAACTTCGCTGTTTGCACCATGCAAAAAGCTTTGTACATCTGGCCCTTGGTGTCCACCTTCAATAGGTATGACCATTATTGTGTACACAGTGAGCTTCTACCATCTTGGACTGGTTAAAACACCAATACTTGCATGCGTTATTCTCCAATATCCACCCCCCAGGCAGCCATAGATGTCATGTTACTTTCTCAGTTTTTGATGTATCCCTGTTTCTCCCTCACATCTCAATCCTGTGGAGTTCCAGGAGTGATTTTAAAAGCTTGTTCTCGGGTGAGTTGCGACAGGTGCCTTCTTCTCAGTAATCAGTGCTGATTTTGGAAGTCATAATATTTACATGGAATTCTAAAGATTTTAATAACTGACAGAAATTTGCAAATTACATCAAAATTCTAGTCTGACTTGTCCAAAGAATGGGATATGAAAGTTTGTTTGTCAACTACTTGTCACCCTCTGACAGATAGGCAGATAGAACGTTTCAATCAATATGTTGAACTATTTGAGATTTTAGGCTTTGGTGCAGGAAGAAGATTGGAGTAAGATATTGTGGTTGGCAGAAATAACAATATTGTGCATTCTGAGACATGAATAACACCCTTCTTTTGCATGAGCCTTTATCAATCTAAAATGTAACCACTAAATTTACCCTCCTATACACCAGTGCTTACAGTTCAAAAACAATTAGGTAAACACACTTGAAAATTCAGATGGCTGCACAAAAGTTATTAGAGAAGGTTAAAACGAGTTATAAGCTCTCTGCTCATATGAAAAGGATTTCAGCATCTGAATACGAAGAGGATGAAAACGTTTGGTGCATTAAAAAAAACTTTTTAAGTTACAACCTAATGTTGTGGTTCCTTTCACCATTGAACATATGGTGAATCCAGTGACTCTGTTTAAAGTTGCCTCAGTCATTCGGTGTTTAATTAATCTTTGCTAAAAAATTGTTTTGCAAAATCTCTTCTTGCTCCATATCCTGCACCAATTGATGATTTGTGTTTGATTGGAAAATATTTGGTAAGAGGAACAATCGGAGGAGCTAGTCTCTAATCATCATGCCCCTTGTCTACTGAAGGAAATTTACAGACTTCACCCACATAAACCAGAAGCCCAGCTGCTGGAACACTGGCTATGGGGGAGAGGACATTCTGAGGCTGCAGCACTCGTAGCGCTACCATTGCACACAGGCCACATGCAATGTGCTACTCCAAGGCTCAGGAATGTACTGAGCATGCAGCAGTAGAAGAGAATGGGAGGGTGGGCAGGGTCTGGGCACTACCCGGACAGGACCCTCATGTCTTTGTAGGATGTATTTCTTGAAACAACTTAGTAAAGACAAGAAGGTCTACATGTCCCATGGGTCTGTAGGACTCACTCCTGACTTGCTGAAGGTCGTGGCTATCTCTAAGCACAGCAAATAAGAAGCTCGTGATCCACAAAATCTTTACAATGCAACCATGGTACATAGTTGCTGAATGAAAGAATGCTGCAAGTTGTAGCTGGAATCCTGTTATTTGACCTTCCATGAACAAACATAGACACCTGGGAACCAGAGAGGTATCTTCCAAGAATATTCTTGCACTTGTTTGTTTTACAATGTGTTGTCCATAGGGATTATATACTTTATAGCACTTTTTTCTAAAGGACTCACCCATAGCACTTGTCTGCTTCACAAAGAGTCAGTCACAGGGATCATGAACTTTATTGCATGGGTCAGAAAGTGTCCATTCACCAAAACAACACAGATGCAAACTGACCAAGGTGGAAGTCTAGGCATGTTAACTAAAATGAATGAACAAGTGTAACATGACTGTCGCCTTGCACCAGTCACTTTTATTTACATACCAAATATATTGTTAATATCAGATCAATCACTGCACATGACAACACAACACTTTTATACATGAGCGATACATTTTCATACACAAACAAAGTCACATCACCGTGGTTGTATTCCCCTGTCATGCACTCTCCCTCAATGCCAGCACGTAGGTATTTGGTCAGACAGGCTCTGTGGCCCAGGCCTGAAGGTTAATGACTGACAGGTCACAGATGGGGCAACACTTAGCCTACAGCCAAACACACAAGCTTAGATCATATCCCACAGATAGGCAGCAACACTACAATGGTCCCCAGAGATTGGCCTCAGTAAGGCAGAAATGGCCAGAAGGACACATGCATTCTCAAAACACCATAAAGTTAGATGCCACATGTAGATTAGATATACTTAGCCAATCAGGACACAGCACACACAGCACATTCAGCGACCACACGCCCCTCAGGCCAGACATCTGGACACCTACTCGCTGGCCCGCATAGTGTCCACGCCAGGTCGAGGCCCACCTGGATTCCATATTTGGAAATTGTATCTATTACTCCTTCTCAATTGTTCGCATTTCACCAGGGAAATAATGTTTTATGTGTCTAATGCTCCCAGAGAAATGTATAAAAAATTGGTCATTCTATTGTGCTATGAGAGGCAGTCTTCAGACACCAGTGCTGTAACTGCTCTTCCAGCTATAATGTTAATTTAAATTAAACAATCCCTGTTTTGCCAGATGCTTCTTGTCTTTTATTTTGAAGGTAAAATCCCATTCAAGCAACAGCATTTAGGAGACACTTCCCACCATTACAAATGATGGCTCAAAGTTAGGGGATAAGCAAAATCCTATCCAACTACAAGCAGATTAATCCATGTTCCAGCACGGGCATCACAATGACCTTGCACACAAGCTAGAATACTACAAGTCAACAAAGTCTAAATCAATATAAAATGTGATGCTGGTTTAGAGATTGAGCCGTCTTTTATTTGAGACTGATACAGATAGAAATGCTACCCAGATACTCCATAATGATGTTGCATTGTCAAAACTAAAATAGTTGCATAGAAAAGATTCCATGCACAAATAATGCAGTGGGACACCTCGTCAAGGCAACCAAAGAGAAGATTTTAAGGGGTGAGTGCTTGGATCCTGAGACAAACAGGAGAATAATAGACACTTCGAGGTTTTTGATAGGGCTTCATCTGTTTCTAAAGGCCACCCCAATAACAACATTACATCCATCAGAGTCCATGTGAAACAAATTCTTACAGTGTATGTGCTGCAATGACAAGAAAGTCAGGAACAGTTCTTAGAAGCTCATGACAAACCCTGTTCCAATACAGATTCAGGCTCGAACACCTATCGGATTTTGAGGGGCATTGCCATCAGGGTATGTGGGGACCTAGAGCCTGGCTTGGCCTGATCTACCAGAAACGAAGGCGAAAGGTACGACTGTCACTGTGGGTGCCAAAGGGCTGCAGAAAGATGGGGAAGGGAAAATGAAACTCTCACTTCCGGGCTGTTGTAATTAATGCCAGGCGCCGTCTCCGTTGTGAAGAAACTTGGAAAGGTGTTTAGTAGATTAGCAAGGAAATATGCTGCAAGTTAGACGCATATGTGTTTGCTGTAGAAAGTCATCTCAACAACTGTCAAAACATTACCGTTAGCACTTTAAAGGCGTCAAAACATTTGTTTTACTCATTCAAAACCATCCCTTTTTAATATACCAACCAGGCATTTCTCCCTTTTGTTTTGAAAGCTGAATTAGCCCTTAATATGAGGAAAAATACTTGCAACTTTACGAAAGGTAAATGTTTTTTTCACATTTCCTTGTGTGACAGTATCTGATTTCTGAGCCCTTTTTGTGTACCACTCACACAATCAACACATTGCACACATTGACCAATAGCAAACATAGAACATGATCGCAAACCTCTGTTATCACTGAATGGAAATCGGCAAGCATACCCATTAGTGCATTGTCTTTACCATAGCAAAATTACATCCACATGTGCAGTTTATACATTAACATGTATATTGTATATACATATATTTAAATGAATACATAATATATATATAGCAAAGTCTGTACCACTGCTTTGACTATAAAAAAGGCCTAGCCATATGGAAGTGAACAATAGTGATATTGTTACATTGTTGTCTAGGATAACTAGTCCCCCATCTATTTTTAGGGCATGTTCTTGGTGGAGTCAAGATAGGACATTGTGGGAATCAGGAACTGGAGGTTGGTATTGTACAAAATGAATGCTAGTAGTATATTTTTAGTTTAGGGGACTGGGGATGTATGGGTATTTTAAGCTGGAAATCAGGCCTGCTTTCAGGACATCTCTCAGGCCACACAAGACATTTTACCTGAATGTAGGTCTTATGACTTGGCATCATGAGACCCATCAATGATGTGATGAACATGGGTACCCTGATAATGCTAATAATGCACCCATGGGTTTTTGCATTAATGATTTGGACCAGGCAAAACCTTGGAGCATATTGTGCGAATAAACTTTGAGATGATTGGAACAGCAGAAAACATGCCCTATTAATATTTTTTTATTTAGTCCTCATCTGTGACAAAAGGCAGAGATACAATACGTACATGAAACACAGCCCAACTCGCTAAGTGTTATAGGCTCCTGGACTAAGCCTTGTTCAACATTTTAGAGGAAGCATGCGGGAGCCCCTCTCGAATCCTCCTTTGGTGAAACTCGTCTTTTAAACATAGGACCTCTGGAATGTGTTACCCACCATTGTGAAGGTTACACCATTTCCTTAGTTGAGATGCTAGCTTACCGAAGGGGAGAAAAAAGGTTCCCACATCTTGCACCCTTTTTCTGAACCGTTAATACAATCCAACCTGCCAATGTACTTCGCTGAGTTAACCTGATCCGTGCAGGTGGGTGGGGAGTTGGATAACCATTTAATACAAATGTCTCTAAGTGTGATTAATGTCAAAATAAAATTAAAAGAGAGTATAATTTTTCCGATTCTCCTTTTAACCCTTCACCTTCTTGTATACCAAATGCAACTAATGTCAGGCTTACCTCCATTTCTCTTTTTATTACTGCTGTTAAAACCATACCAACATCTTTCAGAAGATTTTGACGTCTTGGCACTGCCAAAATAGATGGATGTCATCTGCATTCTCCAAGGCACACTTTGGGCAACCCCTCGTCCTATGCCCACCCAATTTCACAAGCTTTTTCGGTGACCAGTAGGCACTATATATAGTAAACAAAAAATGGTTTTGTCTGAGAGATGCAGATTTCACAGCAGACCAAAGTGTAGACATGGATACTTGCCAAAGGTGTAATATATCTGAGGATGGCAGGTCTGCTTTCCAGATCTCTTCCGGCAGTGTGGTGGGGGGCATCATCCGCTTGTACCAAGATCTAGTACCATTCAGATACCTCTTTTTTGTGGCCAAGTGCTTTGTAAATCTTCCTTCCATTGTGTTGTCCACTTTGGATTGCCCCCAGGACCACCTCACTATTTGGAAGTACTTAAATTTGGGGATGGTTTTGTTTGTAAGCCTTGCTAAGGAATGTAATGAACTAAAAATACCCTCCTCAAACAACTGACCCCATTTTATTATTCCTGCACCCATTAGCGGGAAAGCTAATGCACCTTGTAGACACTGTGTTGTTCTAGGAGATTTCCATCTTGGAGCCAAGTCACTGCAGTATGGGATTCCCAAAATCCTTCTAATTTGGATCCACACTTTACATGCCACATTTAGCACTCTAAAACAGATCTTTTTTTAAGTACTTTTGATGGCCAAATTCAAAAAGAAAGTAGTTGCCTTCTTCCGGGACGTCTTTTGTTACTGCATGGTAATATGGGGATGATGCCTGTTGATAGCCCTTGGTCAGTAGTAGCCTGACATTTTTCATTTGGAATGCCCAACAATATAGTTAAAAGTCTGGAAGGGCTATGCCTCCATCTATTTCCTTTTTGCGTAGTTTTTCCAGGCAATTCTCCCGCTTTTATTAGCCCAGATAAATCTGCCCCATTCCCCCTGTAATTTTCAAAACCACTCAGCATTGAAAATAATTGTAAACTTTGGGAGGCTCATCATTTTAATTAGGTTAGTTCTTCCTAGGATAGAAAGCGAAAGGTAGGTCCATAAATGCAGAAGTTTCTTAGTTTCCGACACAAGTCTACTAAAATTTATTTGAGCCATGCTATCTAGGTCTTTCACCACTTGAACTCCTAGATATTGGATTTCTTTCTTTTCTAATGGATTGTCAACTGGACCATTCCAAGTCATAAGCTCCATTTTATCTTCATTTACTAAGTAACCCGAAACCTTCCCATAGTCATTTAGAATACCTAAAATTACAGGAAAGGAGTCTTTAAAGTCTTGTGTGCAAATCATTAGTTCATCAGTATATACGGCCTCTTTTCTAACCCATTCATGATATTGGAAAGGTAGGATCTTATGTTCTTTTCAAATCCTTTTAGCAAGTGATTCAATATGTAAGTTGAACATAAAGGAGACAGTGGGCACCCTTGACGAGGGCCTCTACCAATTTCAAATTGTGATGTAAGGTTACCATTGAGTAATAAATATTCTGGCGGTTGGTGTTTTGCAAATAGTACTTATTGCCTTGACTAAGTTATCTCCTAACGCATTATGCTTGATGGCTGCGTATAGAAATGGCCAACTCACTCTATCAAAGGCCTGAGTGGAATCAATAGTCACAATGATAAGAGGAGAGTTTATTTCTCTTGAAACTTCTATCACACTCACAAAATCATAGGTCAATTTGTGTAATTGTCTATTTTTCATAAAAACCTTTTTGAATCTCATGAAGAAGCACTCCAATCACTTATCTAACCTTTTAGCTAATATTTGTGTGAAGATCTTATAATCATTTTTGAGCAGAGATATGGGTCTATATGATTCACAGCTTTTTGGGTTTTTCTTAATCTTTAGGATTACTGTTTTTGTGGCTTCATTCCACCAAGTGGGAGCTGGAAGGGCGTTGACGTACAGCACATTTATTAAGTTGATCAGAAAAGGAGTAACCTCGTCTTTTATGACCTTATATAGCTCATTTGGTATACTGTCTGTCCGTGGGCCTTTCCCTGTTTTATCCCGCTAACAATTTTGTCTACTTCTGCCGTACTGATTTCTTGATTAATATGCTGCTCCATATCCTTGTCTACTGTAGAGAGATAGGGAGAATATCCTCCTTTGACCAGTTTTCTATTTGTTGTTCTGTGGCTGTTAAGTTGTCGGTGTATAGGTCTTGGAAAAAATTAACAAGGACCCTCTCAATATTTGGATCTTCTAAGCAGCGTTTGTTGGTCTCTTTAATTTCTATTTCTTTAATTATATTTCTAGCATTCTCCACCCTAATCTTCCAGGCCAGTAACTTCCAACATCCGTCACCGTATTCATAGTGCACCAGCTTACTAGCATCTTACTTTTTCCATGCAACTCATTCTAAGTCTTCTGTTAAGGATCCCTTGACCTCTTTAATCTGGTTTTGTAAATCTATTTTTGAGGAGTCAATGCAGCTACATAGTGCCCTATAAATTTCACAGATTTTCAATTCCATCTCATGCACTTTCTTATCATTTTCTTTCCTTCTATATGCTGCGTAGTGATCAATCACCCCTAAATTAAAGCTTTATATGCATCCTATATGATTTATATTGGGGCAGAATCTTTATTCAGTTCAAAATATTCTTTGATATCCTTTTTCAAATGGTTAATAACCTCTTGCTTCCCTAATAGTGACCTGTCAAGAGTCCATGTGGGGGGAGTTGAGGTACTGTCAAGAGAAAGTTCCAATTTTACCGCTGAGTGGTTTAATAGATGCTCTTATTGGTGTGATACCCCCTTGAGCTTGTTCCCCAGCCTTACATCTGTTGGGGAAAAAATGTATTCTGGAGGGATGACTGTATTTCTTATTGTGATAAGTGTATCCCTTATTCGGGGCAACCCACTGTCGCTAGGCATCTATTAAGCCCAGGTTCTTCATTATATGTTGGATGCACTTTCTGTTAACTTAACTGTTGGTCTGGTGGTGGATTTATCTAAAGCGAGATCTAACAAAACATTAAAGTCCCCACCTATCATTATATAGTTCCCACTGTCAGATAATTGATTGTAAAGTTCCCTGAGAGGGGTTTGAGCATCTGTATTTGGGCCATGGTAACCTACAAGTGAGTAACCTATACCGTGTATTTTGACAATGGCAATCCTTCATCTTCCCCTGGGATCCGCAGTGACATTTTCCAAACGTCCTTGAGCAGATTTTGTTAATATTATAGCCACCCCACCTCACATAACACTTTTGATTAGTACAGGCAAATTGATTACTCCATCTTTCTCCCTTTAAAATTCCCCCCCATTCCTCTTGGCATACATGCATTTTCTGCAGCATTATAATAAAATTATCAGAGAGTTTTAGGAATTCTAGAATCTTCCTCCTCCTGCTGTCTACCCTAAGACCATTTATGTTCCATGTTAGGACCGTGTGGTCTCTTTAATTCCTTTGTTATGTTGCTGATACCTCCATCGTGATGTTCTCCCAAATCTTCATACTGTATAACCGTTGCCACAAATGAGTTTTTTTTTTAAATTTTCTCCCTCATGCTCCCCACCCGGTGTTTAACTAATCTACTGTTTACGCTTAATGTGAATCTCTCCTCCAATCTTGCCTCAACCCTCCCCTCCCTGGGGAACCCTGCTCTTAACCAAATAGGGTAGTTCATCATACCCTTTGAGCTTCGTCCCTCTGATGTACCTAGTGTTTCATTTTTAACAGCTTTATTAAACTCTCAACCTCAGGAGGTTCTTTTATGCTGCACATTTTATTATTCCACATTACCCTTAATGTAGCTGGAAATTTCAGTTGTGGAGTAGCTCCTTATGATTTTAATTCCTGGATGTATTTCCCCAGCTCCCTTTGCCGGCTTTGGGTTGCCTTTGAAATGTCTGACCTAAAACGGAAGGACCATTCCCCTTTTTTAAAGCTATTTGCTTCAAGGCTTCTGAAAGAATCTGCTCCTTTAAAGAATAAGAGCTGAAATTGTTTAGGATCTTCCTAGGTTTTTTTTCTGCTGGGATTTCTCCTGTAGGGGTCCTGGTGCACCCTCTGTGTATCATGATCAAGGTCCATGGAATCAACAGAGGGGATAAATTCCTTAATTAAATTTATAACAAACTCCTTCATGTTCTCACCTTCTACACTTTCTGGAACATTAAGAATTCTTAAATTGTTCCTTCTGGAGTTGTTTTCTGGAGATTCCAGTTTCTCTTGAAGTTCTTTTTCCCTCATCTTTACTGTCTGTATGTCTTTTCTATTAGTCTCAACCTCCTCACGTAGTGCTCCTAAGAAAGCTTCCATGGTACATAGCCTCTCAGTAATATCCTTGGTTTGAAGACCCAAGTTGTCACAGGCACCCTGTATTTTGACTTAGTTGTACTCCTCCATCAATGTGAGTGGTAAGGATTCTATGCCCTCCCGCACTGTAGAGCACTGTGCTCTATCCCCCCTCTTCTCGAGGTAATGCTTGTATTGCTCCTGCCATATTTTCTTCAGTGATAGCCTGGGAGAAAGCTTGACTGACCCTGGGTCTTGCCCTGGATTGGGCTATTCTGTTCCATGTTATGGATAAACGTAGCTATAACCACGTCAGAGGTATTTGAGTTAGGCTGTTTTAGGAATATCTTGAGCATTTAGAACTTTAAAAAAAAAAGACCTAAAGGAGGGTTTAACTCTAACTCACCCCCCTGTGGTTTTCACTGTGTCCCTAGTGTCTCTTGTATCTCTTTGCTTGCATTTTAGTTACTGCGCCGAGGTGGATAAGGCTGAGGCCTGCACTATAGTAGCTGACGGGTTGCGCGTCTGAGGGGAGTTAGTGACAGTAATCACCTTACTCTGTGGTAGTCTGCTAGGTCCTTTCCCTTGCTTTGTAGCAGTTCTAGATCCAATTGTCTATGTGCCTATTTTCAACTATAGGTCTTGTTTTATCTGGTTCCAACAATCCTATTGAGCCCAGCCGGCCTGCCCTCTTACGGGGGACCCACCTTCTGGTGGTGGAGTGCTTTGCTGTTTCTTGCCATCTCGTTTTGGCCCGAGCCCGGCTGTATGTGTAAGGTTCTAAGCTGCTGGAACTGCGGGGTGGACTGGAGAGTGCAGATGCTAACTTGTTCTGATGCTGCAAGCAGTGCTCCAGAATCCTATCCGGGTTGAGACACACAGATCCCAGAGTAGTTGCGAGACGGCCCACGACCACAGAAGCCCGAGCATCCTAGAAGGTGAAGAGCTGTAGTGCGAGAGACAGAGATCAGGACCCGGGCCACCCATCCAAACTGCACAGCACTGTCAAGAAGCCCAAGAGATCTTAATTGTGAAGCTATGCAGTCTGCCTAAACCCCTCTAAAATGAGAGATTCACTTTCTGCTGCGTCACCTACTCATAGTGCCAGAGAGAAGGAGAGCTTCCGGCCTGCATGCCAGCTGACTATCATATTTCCTTCGGCATACCAAACATGCCCTATTAATGCGTTATCCCCCATTTCGAGGTCCAAAACTCAGTATGATACGGTAATTGCACACTTGGTAAATACCACCCTTAAATACACGGGCTGGAAATTAGCCCCTTGGTAGATTTATGGTGAAAATACTTCAGCAATGATTTACTTTCTGTATGGAACATCTGCACATGAGGTACAATCGTCTGGGACGGACGCTCACGGCCCCATAAGAAAGAAGGAAGAACTCCAGAATAAGCAAATGAGTGAATGTAAGAGGCCAGTCTAAAATATTATCAAGAAGCAATGTAAGACTGCAGAAGAGCTGAAGTAAAGATTATGCTTTACAACACCGAGCCAGGAAGTTCACACTTTCACAGCACACAAGATAAAAACACACCTCTCCACACAGGCAAGGCACGGATGCATATTACTACAAAAAACTTCCAAGCACCCTCTTTGTCACCGTAAGACAGGAACTTCACTTTCACTGCTCTTCCTACATCAACACCAACATCTACTAATGCATGCATTGTTCTACTTGCAGCATATCCACTGAGGAACTTCAGGTTCTCCTTTCTTGCAACCCAGCCACCCAAGATGGGTTGACCTTGTAGCGTTGCAAGGGGACTACATCGTCCTGCCTGTCTCAAATAACAGCAAATAGCAAGCACACAAAGAAACCTTATGGTAGAAGGTTGACTGCTCAGACAAATCTGCTATTTTTTATAAATCAATGCTCTACGAGAAAAGGACCATTTGACTGTACATAGAAGTATGGCTGCAGGGTCACTCCTCCTAATGCAAGGCATTTTAACAATGCGTCGTTACCACAAGCAAAAGGATTGCTCTAGCACTGGGACTCTATATTGCTACCAGTCACATCAGACGCCATGGAAAAGATTACAAAGAAACTAGAAAAAGTCACTAGAAAATACTATTTACCCGATGGAATCACCCTGAGATCACACCAATGATAGGTTAACATCCTCACATAATGGCATCATCAGAGTAAAATGAAAAGACATCACTGTCCTGAGGCTACCGAGAGGCCAAGCATTCACGACCTATGCCACTTGAAGGCCACCACTAGCTCACACAATCACTTATCACAACTTAAACAAAAAATAATAGATTTCACGCAAAACTACAAGGTGTCGCACATTAAAATATTATACAGGCGTCAATCAATTTTTTATTTTACAATTCCCCTAGCATTCCTCCTCCCCAAACCAGGCATCTCAACCCCAACATCCTGTCGTAGGTAGTTACTGTAAGCACTTGTCTATTCGTTTGAGTCCACCTGCCACACATCGCTCGAAGGCCTTGCCTTGTCCCCTTTAAACATCATATATTTTTCTCTACCCAGAATACCCATGACTTTTAGGCCCAGATTTACTAAATTTTCACGCAGCTCAGTGCAGCAGCAAAAAACGCTGCGTGAAAAGGAGAGAGCAGGATAGCACCAAATTTACAGAAATATGGTACTCTCCTACACTCTCCCTAGCACAGAACTCTACTGCCGTGTGCCACGCACACACCTTTGTGCCATAGTGCAAGGGTGTCTGGGTTAGTTTAGCATAGGTTTTGTACTGGAAGGACACTCTTCCAATACAAAATACTATGCGTAAACTAACTTAAAATGTGTTCCCACTTTGTATGCATGCTGTTCAGAGCACCAGACATGCATATTCGAAAGGAGAAATAAAAGCATTTCTCTGTGATAGCGCCTAGTTAGAATGGATGCTATTGTTTGACGCAAAACTCAGTTTCATTTTTTTAGTAAATATGGTTTTGGGTCAAAAACCTTGAGTGGTTTCATGGGAACACCCATGCACCACCAATGGAACACCCCCTAATTAATGCAGAGCAGCGCTATGCACTGCTTTGCATTACTTTTAAGTGATTTGCACTAAATAGATAAAAAAATATTTTGCATTGATTTGTGTAAAATCTTAGTAAGTATACCCATTAGCCTCTTTGGGCACAGGAGCCCTTTGTATTCCTGCTTCAGGTAAGAAGAAACCACTGGGTTCCGTAGCCTACAGAACACTCACTTCATGCCCAAGGCAATATAGGCAAGTTTGTCATGACTCACAGACGTCCGCACCCTCTGCAGCCACAGTTCCATCATCAGGACCGAGTTCTTATACCATAAAGTTAGTATCACCTTTTTATCTGCCAGTAAGAGATGGGAGGTGTGGAATGTAAGTGGTAAGCCCCAATACTGATTGGCCCAGTATCTTTTCAGAAGCATGTTCCACCTTCTTCCATCTCACCTGTTTGATCCTCTCCAGTATGCCTCTGTCCAACACTCCCACTGGAATTTCGCTGGTGTACAGTGCCACCTACAAAGTATAAATTGCTTCTATTCCTTGATCATGTCGAAAGTAGTTTTTTTGCTCAACGGATAACGTCTCCCCATCGCCCTACTGCTTAGTGTCCAAAGAAAGTCCCCATTCCTTTTCCATTGCAGTTGGAATGAACATTTCTTATCAGGATGATACGAATTTAGGACTCAGTAAGTTCAAGGGAGAAGTATCTCTTGTGTATCCTTTTTAATACTTGGAAGGGGCACCCAGTTCCATAATTGCATATAGCGAAGTCACTCCTTTTTGATGATCCCAAAGTCTCTATAAACATCTTCACATGACTTAATCACCCCTTATGAAAAAGGTCTTACATTCTAAAGCACCATATTCTTTCCAAATCAGAAATTGGTGCCTACCTAGTCATGAGACAAAATCAGCAGTACCAACCACTGCAAGTTAAACAGTTCCACATTGTGAGAGTGCACCTGGTAAAAGGGAAAATACAAAGATTCTTTCCAGGGTGGAATCTCAGCACCCAGAAAACTTCAGCAAGTAGGTGGGATGCAAGTTCTGATTGATAAAGCTCTACCCTCTTTTCATCTCCTGTCACAACCAGTCAATCATGTAATGACGTTGGGAGGATTGGAAACAGTAGAGGAGGTCAGGAACTCCTATCCCTCCCTACCTGGGATATTTGGTGTAATGTTTATAGCTTCATCTGGGTTCCGCATCACCACTCATGAATGAAGGAGTTGCAGGTCTGCTACAGGCTAATAATGTTGTTGTGCTTAAGGGACAAGCTGTGAGCTTGAAAGTGGCATAGAATCCTGGGCATAATCATCAATTTAAGGACAACAATACGCCCCACCCAAGACTGCGATCTCTGCCTTAGCTGCAAAATTGTTACTGCACATATTCACAAATTTGGATCCAATCTGACATCCAGGCACTAACTACTACCTGGATGCCATCAGAAGGGTGTGTATGTCTGTAAATGTCTCAAGAGATGTGCACCTCCCACAAGTACCAGACCATCACTCTTACTGAGATTTATGCAAAACTTGCCACTGATTGGAAGCCGAGTAGCTCGTGCATTAGGTCCATAAGGGATTGTTTTTTTTTTTAGCATCATTAAAATGTCATCTGCGTATGCTGTGACTTGATAATATTAAGTTCTAGGCTAAGATCTTCGATTAGGCAATTACATGTGATCCTATGCAGAATGGGTTTGAGAGTGAGAAAAATGAGCCAGAGTGAAAGGGGGAAACCCTGAAGAGTGCCTCTCCGATGTTTTATGGCCCAAAAGATGACCCTAACTCTCACCCATGGCATTTGCTAGTTAGCTAGAAACCAACCCATAAAGTGTGGCAGAAAGCCATCTGTCTGTCATTGCTCCCAAATCTACCTGGCCAAACCCTTTTCTTTCCATCCAGTGAGAGAAGGATTGAGTCTCTTGCTCTCTCTCTCTGCCGATATCTATAGGACCACTTATCCTTTGTGAATGGTAGCGAAAATATTTTTTCAGTGGGACCACTGCCTACTCTGAAAAAATGAAAAGAAAACTTTTAATTTTTATTTTTGAAATGCATCCCATTTTCCTTTAAAGAAAATGGGCTCCACTTAAAAAAAACTGCTTTATTGAAAAAGCAGTCAAAGACATGGTGTTCTGCTGACCCCAGAACGACACCATCCCTGTGAGTGCAGCCATTCCCAAATGGGTTGCACATTGTGACCTGTCTCATAAATATTAATGAGGTAGGTCCTTTGCTACCCATTTGGTAACTGCTAACAGTGTCTCAGGCACTGTTGTACAGTACAGATTGTGACTCACAATTTGCGAATCGCAAAAAAAAGCAAATTGCGAGTTGCAATTTGTAATGGTCGTATATCCGGCCCTAAGAACGGTGCTAACCGGTAAGGCTAAACATCAGAGTGGCAGGGTACACTTAATTTCACATTACATGCTGAGAAGCACATTTCGTAACTTTGGACATTTGTGCTGTGTTATACGCCCTCTTTCTTAACCAGTTTACTCAGTATGTTGATGACGTTTTGTCATGCTATGCTTAAAGGACATCAGTGGCACAGCTGGAACTTTTCAGCAAATGTGCCACAGACAAAATTAAAACAACTGCACATACAAAAAGGTTATCCACATTATTTTAGCTAAAACTGTGGAAAATACAAGGACCAGTGTATTTATAAAGAAAAGTAATCTTACATAATAATACCCCTAAATGTGTGAATTTAGAAACTGTTGTCCTTGTCCAATTAGAGAGAGTAACAATAAAACTTTGAAGGAAAACAAATACCAAGCGTGTTGCTTGCTTATAAGTTATAAAGCACTTCACTTAGGGAGAAAACACCTTAAGACAGCCGTAGACAACATATCTCTAATATTGAACAACTGCAAATACAATATATCAGTATCATAGGGCATACATTTTCTCTCATGTGATATCACAGAAAAGAAATGCAGAACAGAATTCCACTCAACGGGCTGCAGCGTCTGCGAGTACTTAAAACAACGACATGAGTATGTCGTGAAGCACGCGTGTCTGCTATATAATGTACAGTGCCCCTTTTTATATATCATTCTGACAGCACAAAAATCGATGTTAGAATGGTGAAAAAAAATAAAAAACAGAAAATTAGGTGCGCACCAGCGCAAAAAAGGGAGCGAGTGGCCCACTATCAATTTGCAGCTGGCAAAAAAAGAAATAACCAAAGGCCAGATGTATGAAGAAACCACTTTGCAATTCTCTAATAGCAATTGTTAAGAAATCGCTATTTCTGATTCTCAAAAAGGTATGTATCATATTTGCGATTCGGTAATAGCGATTTCTCAAAAATCGCAAATGCTATTACCAAATCGCAAATAGCGATTCTGAGCCCATTCGCACCTATGGGCCTGTAGACCCATATTTGCGAATGTTTTGCATTTCCCAAATTGCGAATTCCTAACTGGAATTCGCAATTTAGGAAATGCAAAACCCCAGGGTGCTGGGGGCCTAACGCCCCCTCTGCTGCACCCCAAAAAACATTTCAGGACATGCAAGGCGCACACATGCCAAAGGGGCCTGTGTGCACTACATGTCAGTTTTAAAAATGCATTTTTTAAATTTGTACATGGTTACCACCAAGTTTTACTTGGTGGTAATTGTGATTCCTTAATGCCCAATTTGCATTAAAGAAAATCTTGATACATGTGCTTAAGAAATCGCAAATAAGGATTGCTTATTTGCGATCTCTTATTCAGTGAATTGCAATTTGCGATTCTCTAAATGGGCTCGCAATTTTAAGGAATCGCTTTTTTAGCGACTCCTTAAAATTGATTAGCGAAGCCCTTTCATACATAATGAAAGCCATTTTAGAGAGCGGGACGGAAAGAGTAATGGGAAGCAGGAAAGGGGAAGGTGGAAGGTGGGGGAATTGCCTGGGGAATAAAATTGAACATTGAATAAATAAATACGTGACTGGAACTGGGTGGAAAGCGGGGGATCAGGGAGAAGCAGCAAAACAAGCATTTAGTCCCAAGGATTTATCATAAAAAGAGCACACTTAAGTATGTAGTGGACGGATATTATAACTCAACCAAACAGAATGCTGCCAGACTGAAATTCTCCTGGGCAAGACTAGAAAGGAAATCTATCGAATCAAGAGGAGACATCTGAGACAGACAGCAAAGCCATCAAATCATGAACCAGGGGCTGATCCAAAGCCTACCTTATAGATGATCTGTTTACAGTTAGCGAAAGTTGTCTATAGTCCATACCTTCAAAGGTCCCAACATCCTTGGTCCAAACAAGACAGTGAAAAATGTTCCCTCGCTACTAATGAACCAAAACTGTGCCGATACGTGGCCACAAGATGCTCATGCCAGCTTTGCCTCTTACGAGCGTGTTCTAACCATTCACCCAAGAGCTGTGCTGCAAGCTTCTCAGCATGCACCTTCCAGCCACAAGCAGCAGTGTCCCCCAATAGATCCAATCTACGAGCATGAAAGACTGGTGTGCTGCTCAGCAAGCCTCTCCACGTGAATCAGCAAGAGTCCCAGAATGCACATTTCTAGTTGGCAGGGCCCACACAATATAAGCTCTGCAATATTGAAAGGGTGATCCAGCTCAGAGAAAAAAAAATTTCACTTTACCCACTCCTGCTTTGCTATCACTCTTTAAAGACACTTATTCCAGAATGTTCCTTTTTGTATGACGTCGAATTGTTTTTGGTGATATATTGAGACATCATTCACTAGATGCTCCTTTATATCGGCGCCAAGTCCATACAAAAGTACATCATCTCACCCCCGGCCAGCATCTGGATATTACTGCATGCATACAGTTATTCAACTACTTCGCCCCTAACGGCACATATTTAGCATCTGCACTAGCATAAGGTTAAACTCCACCTCTGTCACTCCCTGCTACATAACAAGGACTGCTGCATGTCACTCATCAAGATCATTCTCGGGCACACATTTCTAAATATCCAGCCTCTGGGCCATCCCAACATACCTGTTTAGCTTCTGCCACTCCCAGCCTTCTGCACTGGTCAGAGACGAGCAACAGACTGCTGATGCCTCCAGGCAGATCTGGGGCAGGACAGCTGTCTCACCTCTGTGCAGCATGTTCTTCTGCTAAGGACACCTTCGTAATGGAGAGAGCTCCTACATCCCTGCAGGTCTTGTCTCTGTCTTTCAGCCATGGTCACAGTGCAGCAGCCGCTTCTCCCCATACCTCTGTTCGATTCTTCTCAGTGCTGCAAGCGCTGTTCTCCTCGAAGCTGACCCAGTGTGTAATGTCACTGGTTGGGATGGGTTGTTACTAAGTCGAGAAGTCCTTCCTTGACGCCCGAGTGCTTTTTCTCATCCTCATTGCAGATATAAAGATCACGGTCTAAACGCTGGCAGGCAGATAAGAACTGGTTTATAAACTACCTGTAGGTACCTAAGTATGCCCAGTAGTCTTCACATACAGACCTCACCAGGCACGAATTTTCTTCCCAGCTCAGCCCTTCTACTGAACTCTTCGAATGACTCCTGGCAGTGCCCTTACTCCAGTGCTAAATGCTCATATCATATATTCCATATCTTAGCCATACAGATAGTATTCGCAGCGCATCCTGACACTACAACTACTTTGTTAAGCATCCCTTTCTCTATGCATACATTCATGGAGGGCCCATCTAGTTAAGCATTCATTGTTTTAAAGTACATGAATGAAACAGAATGCCCTGTGAAACCAACCACTCGTTGGACGTGCAGCCTACGGGGAATTCTCGACGGAGCCCCCTCATGGCACTGCCACAGATAATTCCAAATTCCAAACTATGCCAAAGATTTCAGTTACAGGTCGTGCCGCATGTGGTCTGAGCCCCGCCCACGCTACAAGTACCTCCCTTCTAGAAAATTTCTAAACAGGAACAGGGTTGCTTGCCCTGTAGTCCATTGTTCCCCTGTAAATAAAACTAATACAATACGTCAGTCTAGCGTCTGTCAGTCAGGAATCCTAAGCATTGATCTACGTTTCTACAATTCTACAAGGATATCTTCCATGGTTGGACAGAAGGCATTATTTATTAACGTGAAATAGCAGAAGGAAGTTATAGAGTGCATTTTTTATTTCATGCAGAAAGGTCGACACACTCTGCTCTGAGCCTCTGTTTGTTTCCATGAAACATGACTAGAGGACACATGCATGTCACAACCAACCTATAGGGATCTCTTATAACAAAGCACCTGGCGGCCATTCTGAAATAATGTTATTCCTATTCCAGAAAACACACCTTAAAAAAAAAAAAAATGATAAGCTATAAAATACCATGGATTTTTTAAATACATCTAGCTGTCTGTATTTGAAGTTACATTTGTACACTGTCCCAGAAATTAGGCATAGATGTATTTCCATTGATTTGGCCTTGACATAAAGACGCCACAGTTCAGACATTTTTTGAGATATTTTGGATCAATTGCAACGAGTTCTTCTGTTGCGTTGAGGTAATGGGTTCTATTTCAACATGTTGGAGCAGTCAGTTAATGTAAATGGATCTCTGTGACATATGAGGAAAGCAGCATGATGCACTGCCCACCACTAGCTGGGCACAAGAGGTGCAGTGGAAGGATATTGTGATGTGGTTTGTCACTTTCTGCTCCTCGCTACGTGTTTGTAAAAGGCCTCTCAAAGGTATTGCTCCCACTCCCTGTCCATGCTAAATACTTGACAAGGAGGTTGAACTCAGTAGCAGAAGAGGTAGAATAAGGCTCAAAAGGTAATGATGACATACCTGGTCAGCAATCAGCTTGAGGGTGAAGGAAGCAGCATTCCTGAGAAAGCTGAGCAAAACAAGATCCAGAACACTGGTAGAGCAGACACGCTTACAGCCAGCAGAACAGAACCATGTATGATATAGAGAAGACGGATATGAAAAGAGTAGATGAGCATGTAAGTGTGTGAATGAAAACTTATGGTGGGAGTGTCACATCCTATCAACCTCAACCAGGGCCTGTTTCTAGGAGTACAGAGAGGCAGTAGGCATGGATCAGTCTTCTACAGCCATTGATTTTCATGCTTATTTCTTGGTTTAATATTGCTTGTATTGACTGTCCATCAAGGCCATGGCATTTTGTGGATGGTTACATTTTCTCATTTGTGTTTCCACTAGGCTTTGGTAATGGGGCTTAGTTATGTCTTTTGTTAGACTGGAGCCTGAGTGAGCTCTTTGAAGAATTTACCTTGCTGACACAAAACATTTTATTTGCTGGTTTACACCGTTGTTCTCCAGGAAGCATTTGCTGTTTGGATGCTTATCCTGTCACAAGATACCATTCGCTGAGATTAATTCAAGCATTCCACCCATCATTCTTTCATGTACTTTGATGTGTTACCCTAAGTAGGAAGGGTAAACCCAGACGTGTATCCTGTGCATACTGTGTCAAGCTTTCCCAGCTGATGAGCCCATAATTAGGGTGAAACCCGTCCTGGGTTGCTTGTGTTCCAGTTCAGGGAGGGCCAGCTTGGCAGCTTGGACTGGACTGTTCCCACTGGAGCAGGCTCAAGACTGATTTACATGTAGCGGAGTCCAAATTAACAGTGGATTGGGATGCTGCCCGAGCAATTACCAGTGGCTGAGATTAATTCAAGCATTCCATTTATCACTTTCCTGTATACTTAGCTTGTCCTAAAGGCATAATGATATTAACTAATTGCCATAAATATCTCTTTCTTTTATTTTTTAGTCATGATAACTAGTTGTTGGGTTTATATCTTTTTTGTCCACATAATAAAGAGGCGCACACACATAGGCTTTCTTAAAGATGCCAATAAAGCACTGGTCCTTTGTCAAAAGTATCTATTATGTACTGCAGCATGGCGACTGCTACTTTGCGCGTAGTAGATATCGCCCTCCTGACCACAGATTAAAATGACCGCTGCCTCCTGATATTGCTAGACCTCTCAGCTGTCAGTGATGCAGTTGACTACCCAACCTTAATCCACACCATTAAATCTCAAATGGGATTCACTGACACATTAACAATGTATTTCCCTCGTTCACCTCCTACCTTTCCAATCTATACCAGTTTGTTTACTTGGTCCCAAAAAACCCTATGAACTTTGGTGACTCCCATGGTTCCAAACCGTCCCCTGTCATTTCTAAACTTCTACATGGAGCCTTTCGAGGCTGTACCAGCTGAGATCTTCATGCTATGCTGACAATACACAAATCTGATAAAAAATATTCTCTACTCCAGACATTCAGTGACTCAAACACTGGCTGCATTTCAGACAGCATGAAGCTCATCCCAGTCATGACATAATTCCTGTTATTTGCCAAGAACACCAAGTGATAGTACACATCTGACTAAATGACGTGAACCTTGATGGCTTTGAGCCCTAACTTGCTTCAAAAGCCAAGACACATGGATTTACCTTGGACATCAACCTTACCCTCAAGGAACACATTGCCCAAACACCAAACAGTGCCTGGTAACAGCTGTCTCTTCTAGAGAAAGTAAAAAACTTTTTTCCAGAAAGTGCCTTCAGAACAGCTGTTGAAGTCATACTATCACATGTAGATGGTGGTGGCCTTCCAGACTCCACCATCTCACCCCTCAAGGACATCCAACATGAAGCAGCATATCTCATCCAGGGCCAGAAAAAATGTGATCACATCACATCTAATCCAAAAGAAGTCAAGCTGGCTGGTGGCCCTGAAATGGGAAATAGTTTCTCTTTGAGAGGGAAGCAGCTAGAGTCTGGTTCCACAGCTATTCATGACTCAGAATCAAGATCCACACCAAACCCACTGAATGTTCCCTGATGTGTCCCAATCATGTGTGCCAACACAGTGCATCGTGGGGCATACACACATTCAGTTCACTTCATGCTGATCTGCATCCTGTATTCTTGTTTTAATTCTAGCACTCCAAGGAGTCGATACCTCACTCTTTGCACAATCACCAATTGATTTTGTTCAAGTTGTGTGTCCTGCTGTGTGCAATTGGAGATCATCTGAAACAGCACAACTGGAATTTTGCCTCCAGATTCAGTAAAAAACAAAGGGGCATTTAATTGTCCTCTTTCATGATACCAAAAGACAGAGTGAGATTTAAAAAGTGTTTTTCATTCAGGCTGTGTGTAAAAGCAAGAATGTGTACTCTGTAGGAATATCAGATGTGCCTGTCTGTATGTGTAATTATACCAACAGTCTTTTACAGAGCACAGAATACAAACTGAGGTCCTCATTACGAGTTTGGCAGTCTGTGGACTGCTATGGCAGCGGCAGCGGTCTAGCTGTCTTCAGGTTGGCGGTGGGACTGCCAGATTAGGAGTCATGCTGGCGTATGGAGCAAAGACTGCCACAGTCCCACAGGCACTGCCAGGTAGCACAGACCGCCACGGTCATGAGGCTGCACAAACAGGTTTGGGGAGACAGTGTTTCCGCCAGACACATTATGAGGCTGCACACAACCAATGTGAACATGACGGTCCAACCACCTCAGCAAGCGGAAACACGCGAGTATAGAGGGAAACATTGACCTGTAGGCAGCCTTACACATCTGGTGCCACCATGGAACCTGTCACACATGTCCTGCCGCAGCTGCTGATCATCGAAGGTGCACAAAATCAACACCGCCGTGGGTGCAACCGACTATAAGTACACACACCTACCTGTGTCATTAACCGTACCAACAGATCGTTACACTGTCATCCACATGACATGTTGGTCACGCTACCGAACCAAGTACATGTGTCATTGTGTCCCGGGTCGGAATCATACACAAAGGAGGACACATGCACAGCCACAATACACCCCCTTTGAGCAGGTCACTCACACTGCACTGCAACACAACACAAAACACATGTCTGCTCACCTTAGGCACAGGGACAGTGAATTGTACACAACATTGTTTCCAACAACACACCAACATCACATCTACAGATACAACTCACACTCTCGCATTCCTCACATGTCATGGACTGTCTTCACATTCAACACACATTATGTATGTATGTGGCATGGAACACAAACAATACCCTCAGTAAACAGATCTGCAACGTACACACACCACACACATTGCAACACAATGGAAGGACAATGGTATGCACAATAGACACAGAGACAAATAGACAAAGCTCACTATGCAACCAATACCTGCACAATTGGGATGGGGCCAGGAAGAATACCCAGGGAGGCAGACTGCACTGGGACACATATCACCTTGCAACTGCCCATAAAACAACATTTGCATAGTAACTGGCCCTTCAGGTATCTCTGGTACAAACAATACCAGACCCAAATGACATGGGTATATGCAAAATGTGGAAGTGCAAGTCAAGAAAGGACATACAACTCCAACTGCATGGGACATACTCTACATGAACTAGCTGCAAGGTACACACAGCTAAATGGACACATGCACAGTCAAATGTAAACTAAGTAGCACAACTGCACACACTCCATGTCTGCACAAACAAAACTCAAGCTGATACACATCAGATGAATACATAATCCATATCATGGGGACAGGTTTAACACCATACATGCTCATATTGGACAACACAAGATGAATTATAAACCATACCAAACAGTACACAATGCTACAACACCACGATTGCATATATCCATATATCCATGTATCCATACACTGAACATATGCCCTTGTCTTAGGGGACACAAGCACTGCCCACAAAGCCAGAGACTGAAAACAACAGCAAATGGATAAGCAAGCAGGCTGACACACACTCAACTGTAGGAAGACAACACAGGTTACTCAGGAACAACATGAAGGTAGAAAAGAAAAATGGCAGGACAAATGTATAACCAAACAAATAACAGTTTGGGTTTATTAAATTCGAAATAGCACAAGTCTAAGGCCATTGGCCTGTCCATGTGTGTTAGCACAGGCACATCATGGTGCCGTCACTTGACTCCTACCTGCCAGGGGGCCTCCACAGGAATGGCATCAAGTGGGCTGGCAGGCACCTCAGGGTTCATCTTTGGGGGGACGGTGAGGTCAGATTTGGGAGTAATGGTTTGGTCTTGGGAGTGGTGGGCTTCTTCTTTGGGGGAAGGGTATGGGTGCTTTTGGGGAGGCAAGGGAGGACTTGGAGGTGGAAGGCAAGGGTTCGGAGGTGGATTGGGACCTTTTGGGTTTGGGATGGGGTTGACGGGAACAGGGGAAAGGGCAAACTCAAACAAATAATAAGACTTAGGAACAGGGGGACAGTCATCAGAAGGGGTGGGGTTTTTGAGGTCGAGAGAGTGGTTGTCTGCTGTGTTGGTGTGGATGTCGTGGGAGTGTGCTTCTGGGAGCTATGCTTGTGTTTGGTTGGTGTTTGTTGTGTGGGTGAGTGAGTGCGTTTGTGTGTCTTGGGGTCTGGGAGGTGGAGGTGCTGGGGGATGGAGTTGTGGATGTGTGTGTGTCTGTTGGGGTGGTGTCTTCGAGTATGCTGGTAGCGGTGGATGTCTGTGTGTCTGTTTGGGTGGTGTCTGCTGGTATGGTGCCTGTGGTGGATATCTGGGTGTCTATTGGTGTGGTATCTACGGGTTTGCTGGGCGTGGTAGGTGTGTCACTGACCGTTGTTGTGGTGCCTCCCTGTATGCTTGATGTTGTGTGTGTTGCGCTGGGGGTGGCGGGGGTGTCTGGTAAAGTGGTGAGTGTTGTTGTGTCTGTGGTTGTCTATTGTTTGCTTGCATGCAGGTGTGTTTTGTGATCCTTGTCTCTGTGTGTGCTGCTCTTGTATGTTGAGGTGGGTGTATGCTGATCGGTCTGTGTGCTTTGGGTAGGTAGGAGAAGAGAGGATTTGGATTGGGAAGAGGGAGGTAGAGGGGGAGGGAGATGGAAGGTGGGGAGTGTCTGGCTGCTGTCAGTGTGGAGGCCAGAGCCTGAAAAGATCTCTGTAGGCCAGCCATTGCGCCATGAATGCCTTCCAGGAATGCATTAGTTTGTTGGAGTTGGGTTGCCAATCCATGGATGGCATTCACAATGGCTGACTGACCCATAGAGATACTCCTCAGTAGGTCAATAGCCTCCTCACTGAGAGCAGCAGGGGTTAACGGGCTGGGGCAGAGGTGCCTGCGGCAAGGGAGACGCCCACCGTCTTGGGTGAGTGGGCACAGCCAACTGGGAGCAACAGGGAGGGAGATCATAGAATGGGGTGGCAAGCAAGATTGGTACAGGGGAATTCCCTGATTGGTTCGCCACCAATCGGGAGTGTCCACTGGAAGAAGAATCCGATGATGAAGAGGATGTTCCGGTCTCTCCTGTGGCACTCCCCTCACCCTCAGGCCACTGGGCCCCTCTGAGTGGGTGGTGTCTTGACTCAATGTCCTGTGGCCAGATGGATCCCCACTCAACTATGACCCATCTCCTTTGTTTGCCAGTGCTGATGCTGCAAAAACAAAGAGAAGTAGGGTTATCACATGTCAATGATCACACTTGAACAACAGCTCTGATTAGCAAACATTACCATGATGTCAAGTAGGCACCAGCAACAAACTCCACCTAAGTGCCCCATACAAGTACCACACCATATGCATGCATGGCATCTGAACTGTCAACAGTTGCCCACATGAAAATCAGGATTTCAATCAACTACAATTGCATGGCTGATGTTGTGCAATCACAGTAACAATTCAACAAGTAGGATATCTCATCACCCTCAAAACTTTGACCCATGAAGCACACCTTAGTTACCTGTTGCCAAATGCATTACCACAAATCCCAGACAAGGTCATGCACACATCTATTTGTCACATACATAATGACCCAACAATAAGACATGATGTTCCAAAGTCCTGCCCTGTTGATGACAAAAGTACAATAGGCTGGAGAAGGTGACAGAGAAATACTCATATCACACTGAAAACATATCAACAATGCACGTCACCAAGTGATATTTGTCCCAATAGACCCATGGAGATAGTACTAATGTTGCTCAGATAGGCCACACATGTGGTATGGAAATGGAGACTGAGGACATCATGCGCAATATGTCAGGGAGAGATGTCCCCAAAATCCACAACACAATGAAACAGCAACCCCCAGGATAATTATCACTGTTGTCTAGCATCCCTTACAATGACATACTCTGAGTGCATGAATAGCCATTGGTCCCTTGGATGTTGGAGAGCCCTTAGAGATTTGCAAGTACTTGTTGAAGGCCCTCAATATGTTGCCCAATTGGAAACTACATCATTGTCTTCATTATGATCAAGCAGACCCAGATGTCTGCCTGTGGATGAATGGCTGTACCCAAACAAATGTGATTTCAACTTAACTGAAATTCACTCCATGATGCATGCCAACAGTCAGGTCACAAACCTTATCCATTACACATGTGCAGTGTGCTTTGCTACATGCTGCCACATCAAGGGCATAGGAATCCGCATTGTGGCTCAAAACTCCAAGCCAACCTGTCATGTCCCTCATTGCTACTGTAGTTGTACATGCCAAATGACATTCTATGACCACGAGGGTATGTGTCTGCCAATAAACAATGGTGACACATTCCTGCATGTGTTATAACATGCAATGTACCCCCTTTGTAAATGGTCTATTCCACACACAGGTTGCCATGCACATATATGTGAGGGAACATAGACATCATCCCATCAACACAGGTAGACCATGCATGAAACAGCAGCTTACACATATTTTGCTAATGAGAAAGGGACACATGCTGACATGAAGGCACAAGAAATGTTGCCAACAGTGATGGCACATAAATCATGTCAATTGACATTCCCCACTTACCAAGGGAAAGTAGTGATCTATAGCTCACCCACAGAACAATGTAGTCTCTGTCACAGGTATGTTGGCCACCTTCACATTCCAGACTGCAGTGAGGCACCAGCACCCGTCATGCACTAAATACAAGTAGCTTATGGGTTGCAGACGGCAATATACTCATTCACCCAGACACATGTGATCCATTACTTACTTATCTTTGGCCTGTAACATTGAGGAGTAGTGGTCTGTTGCATTTAAATTACACACACTACAACAACAAACAGTAGTTGATTGATCAATGTACCCAGCCATATGTCAACCCTGGAGAGCAAGTGGATTGTGGATTCGACCCAGTTGTGTCCTAGATCCCTGGGACAAAAGGCAAGACAATTCAGTATGCACCACATCATGTCTGCAAAAACAATCACTCACCTACTGTGTGACAGAGCTCATCCCTAATTGACAGGGGGAGCTGTCAGCACCTAACACATTCACTTGGCAATGTTACAGGCAGGAATATGGCTGGTACTCACCCCTTTGTGGCAGTTGTGCCCTTAAACGCCCATCAACCTCTGGATAGGCCACCGCCAGAATGCGGGCCATTAGGGGGGTCATGGTCCGACGGGCATCCCGCTCACATTGGGAGGACAGGCCCATCTGGATATCAGCGATCTTCCGGGCCTAGCTTCTCAGGTCCATCCACCTTTTCCTGCAGTGGGCGCTCCGCTGGCTATGGACCCCCAGGGTCCACACTTTCCGGGCAATGGTCCCTTCTTTTGATGCTTGTTGACCTGCATGGATTCAAAAGACAAATAACGAGATCACAACCACAAGTTTCATCACAAATGGTTGAGTCACATACATATCAGTGTCATCAACCTAGGACTTTTCTATTTGTCAATACTCCCCCAGTGTGACACACTGTGGGACCTGGTCCTTTTTGCAGGGTCATCCCCTAACTTTTTGCATTCCTCCTCCTGTTTTTCTGACCTCTTTTTGTCGGCTCTAAGACTCTACGTGCTAAAGTGCATATGCGCTGCCTTGTAAACTTATATGATTAGCTTACACCTAATTCGCACAATTAACTTACCTGTAAATTCCTTGTACAGTGGTATCCCTTCTACCCAGGGCCTGTAAATTAAATATTACTAGTGGGCATGCAGTGCAACTTGCAGCACCCACAGACGTAGCCTTTCAAACCTGTCTCAGGCCTGCCACTGCAGGGCCCGTGTGCGCAGTTTACTGCCACAATGGCCTGGCATCTAAATCTACTTGTCAGGCCTGGAACTCCCCTTTTACTACATATAGGTTACTCCTAAAGTAGGACCCAGGTGCCCTATGGGCAGGGTGCTTTGTAGGTTAAAGGTAGTACATGTGCCTTGTAGTGTGGCATGTCCTGGTAGTTACAAACAGCCTATTTGGTTTCTCACTGCTGTGAGTGCTGCCTCTCCCATTGGGTTGCACAGGGACTGACAGTTGGGGCTTGTAAAGCCTTCCTGGGCTGAGAGAAGGGAGAGGCGGGGCACACCTGCATTTGTAAAGGCTGTGCCCTGGTCTTGCACAATAGGGTCGTTTACCCCCCACTGATGTTTGGAGCCTGTGCTGGAGGAGAGAAAGGGCACTCCCAGAACCAGTTGGAACTGGTTGGAAACCCCTCTCCTCCCCATTGCAAAACACACTGTAAACCTAGTATAAGTACAGGGGAATTGGCCCCATAATTTGGACATCATTTTGGACATTCTTGGAACTCCAGGAACCTTACCTGGAGCTGGATGCAGGACGCTGTAGAGAGGACTCACCAGGACCACCTTGGACTGCTGCTGCTGTGCTAACCTGTGGCCTGCCTGGTCACAAGGAGAAACTGCCACTGCTTGCACCCCCTTGTTGTGCTGACCTGCTGCTGGGTTCGCCAGCCCTGTGCTGTGGCCCCTGACCTCTGTAACTCCCTCCAGCACAAGGAGTGCTGCTTTTGTTGCATAGTGCTTTGGGAGAGCTGTTTTGTCACCTTAATGCGCTTTCCAAAGCGCGTCTTGCCTGCTGGAGAAATCACCACCGCAGCCCGGTAGTACCGGGGTGCCCCTTGCACTTTTCAAAGCACATCTTGCCTGCCAGGATTCACCGCCGCAGCCCGGGGGGGTTTGTTGTGGCCTCAGCGGGGCACGCTCCATCTAGTGCCCGCAGGGCACCCAGAAAAGAAGAACAGGAGTGAGCGCGCTCTAACAGTGCCCCCGGGGCAAAGCCTGCTTTTTGACGCGCCCCCGGGGCACCTGCAGGCACCCTCCTTGGTGCCGGCTCCATGCACCAGCCCAGGTCGGGCTGGAGAGTGGCTCGCACACCGAACCGGATGCGGCCGCTGTTTGAAACAGGAGGGAAGCCTCATCAAAGGCCCCTGCTTCATTCCTCCTTTTTGGCAGCCACACCGAGGACCAGGGCGACTGCCTACCACCACGCAGGACATGGGCGAAAAGGGAGTTTCCTTCCCCCCCAGTCACTGCCTTAGGAGCGAGATCGCCCCACTTACTTAAATCTTGTTGGCTTTTGGGCCCCTCTTTTTGGGAGAGGGCAGTCCGCCCCTCTCCCCCAGGAGCACCGCATGGCCCCCATTTTGCGCATAGGAGTACCTGGGGCCCTATCCTCCTCTTCTAGGCACAAGGAGTGCCTCTTCTTCATAGAACAGGTACTTTTTAGGATATATTGGCTCCATGAGCCTAGTATGGACTTTGGGGGGTTTATATGTTTCCTACCTACTTTTGTGGCATTACATATATGTGCTGGTGTTTCTTTTATGGGCATGACCTGCTGATATGTATTTTTTATGACTTGAGATACGTTCTCTAATGTTCCTTCTATGGGTATTTATGAGGTATTCATGACAAGTGCATAGAATTCTTCCAATAATTCCTGGCTACTGCTTATGTTGCAGAATCCTGAGTACTTATGTGTTCTAATGTGACAACTGCTTATTCTTGCAGAGTATTAGTAAACTGTCTAACGTTCTGACAACTGCTAAGGTAGCAGGGAATAACTTACGTGTAATGTTGGTCTAATTATGTTTTGTGCAATACAGTTTATTTTTACATAGCCCAGTGTTGTGTTTACTTTGTGGTGTACATTTTGCGTCATGTGTGTTGTGTGTGTTATGCAAACGCTTTACACATTGCCTCCGGGTTAGGCCTGATTGCTCGTGCCAAGCTACCAAGAGGGTGACCAGGAGTTATCTTGGACGTGTACCTCCCTTGCCCTGACTAGAGTGGGTGGGTTCTGCCTGGCTTAGATGCATACCCTAGCCAACCAGAAACCCCATTTCTAACAGGTTGTTATAGGGGTCGGCTGCAGGGCCTGGCCGCAGCTCAGGCCCTGTGGCCAACCCCCACTGCGCACGGCGTTTGGACGTGCGCAGCGCGGGGTTTGGTTGTTATAGGGGTTGGCCGCAGGCCAGGCTCTACACCAACTGCCACTGCGCCAGGTCAAAGGTCATGCACGACACTGATTGGATTAGCGTATAGCAATAAAAACGACTTTTTGTTTACAACAAAATGAAGAAATTTGCTGTAAAAAACAAAGGTTACAGGGATGTTATAGTTAGGAAATAGAATTTAAAAACCTTAGAAATTCACTGAAAGAAACTAAGGTTACGGGAACGTTATAGTCCTAGGTTCTGAATTTACTTGTACAAAACCATATAAATTCACCTATAATAGTTAGAGTTATGTAAAGTAACTATAACTCGTGCCCTAAGGTAACTATAACTCATACCCCTGCGTGAGATATAGTTACCTTAGGGCACGAGTTATAGGTTCTTTAGATAACTCTAACTATAGCGGGTGAATTTCTATGGTTCTATGGTATTGTAAGTTTAAAATGTGAGCCTAACTATAACGTCCCTGTAACCTTTGATTTTTTAAGTCAATTTCTATGTTTTTTGAAGTGAATATATATATATATATATATATATATATATATATATATATATATATGTATTACCTAGTGGCAGTCGCCACTAGGTATTTATAGTTAGGACCTAGTTTCTATATAAAAAGTGTTTTTTACTTGCCTATATCTTTTTACGCTGCTTCACTTAGTTAATAGGCAGGGGGCCATCTGTCCCACCGCCCTGATGATCACTACCTCCTCTGGGGCTATATCAAATAAATAGGGGGGGGGGTACTGGACCCCTCACCCCCCCACCCCAGGGGCCACCACCTCACATCCCCGGGCTTCAGTACTATTTAGTGCAGGGGCACGTGGCCCCCTTTTGCCCCAGGGAAGACCACCTCCACGCTGTCAACAATGGAAACTTTCTTCTCTGTCCCCTGTGCACGTGCAGGGGACAGAGATGAAATGCTCCAGCAAGCGGGGAACTGCTGTTAAAGCAGCTCTTTGCATGCTGAAGCAATGGCACAGTGAGGAAAGTCTTAAGGCTTCCCCCACAGTGCCAAATAGCCTGTTGAGGGCCATCATAAACATCAAAAATGTAATAACTAAATAAATAAATAAATAAATAAATAATGAGGGACCACGGGGAGCCCTTGATGTCGAGACGGGGCCACTCACCTGAAAAGCAGGATGTCTGCAGGGGCGATGGTATGCCCTGACCTCCTGGAACACCTCTCTGCACTTCCCAGTGGACACACAAACCCAGGCAGGTGTCCCAAAAGGAAAGGGGGAGTGGAAGAGAAAGAGACAAAACCCTGCCATATCTTGCCAGTCCAGCCAGGCACCTTGTATGATCGGGGGCAGGTCGTTGTTGACAGAGTGATAGTAGAGTTAGTGCACTCAACTTCCTTAAAACTGAATCTCTCTTTCTGATATGGGCACGGGAGCGGTAGAAGAACACCTGGATGCTCCAGCACTTTTCTTGGATAATAATAACTGATGGAACAATTACTAACACTGCATTACCAAAAACCCAAACTGAGTACCATAACAATAAGTACTGCGACACTAGGGCTGGCTTCACAGAGATTCACTGTTGCACACTACAATTAGAACTGTGGTTGCACTTATCATGCACAAGAAAGACAAACAAGGGCATTAATTATATCACATATAACTTTCCTGAAGGCATAGGGTTAAATTAAAAGGAACAAAAACAATCCAAGAAATACAAATGTCCACTCTGGGTTTAAACAGTTAGGGTGGCACAGTTTGGTTTGGTTTCACTGTATGTGTGAAAAACCTTTCAAAAGCAAATTCCTCAAACCTGAAAGACAGGCATGAATGACACAATTTAAATCCCGGAGTTATGCTCTTAGAGAAAGAAAAGTCACGTAAATGCTCTTTTAAAATTGTACAGTCACTTTTTGTAATACTTGAGCTCAAGCAGATCTCCTGAAGCACATGTAGGCAAGCAACTACAATGGCAATGTAGAATGTTCAGAAATGCATTTGTCTCTTCAAGATAAGCACTCTGCCAAAATACGAGGTTTGAAATACACCAGCTGTTCTAGGAAAGCGCGCACTCAAAGAACAAACTCCCTGGAGAATACTAGTCACTTAGCTGCAGTCTTTTCCGGAGTGCTGGAGGAATGCCTGGTGTCAGCTGGTACAGGAACGAAGAAAGGAATTTCCTCAAAAGTCCTGAATACGAGGATGACAGCAGGGGCTGGACTGCCAAATCAAATGCTGAGATCAGGAAGCAAAACAAGGCCAAGCAGGGAGGTATGCTTCACTCTGCTATTTATAGCCAATCAGGAAAGCAGTTGGGTTTCTACATTTGGATGAGTCACCACACCCAATTAGAAGCACATGTCTACACCACACCCAATTATAAGTACATGTTCACATTAGCTAACAAGCATTGGTAAAACAAGCATTGATAAAAACCAATTGTCTAACACAGCACATTATGTTTACTTAGAAACATGAAGGTTTAACCAATAACAGAGATATGATTTAACCCTAATCCCTGGGGATGCTGACAGATAACTCAGGAGGCACCTTGGGGATTCCTGACTCTTGAGGGCTCCCTCGCGGTCCCAGATAGCCCATAAACGGCTAAATAAAAAAAAAAGCAGTAGTTCACTGTAAGTGTTAGCAGCCTTTCACTCAGGGTTCAAGTCCTGCCAGATTCACTTTCCCCCTTTTTTTTTTTAAAGTGCAAATTATTTAAATTTTCAAAAATGACATACTTAAAAAAAAAAATTGTACAGAAATATCTCATTCTAAGTATATCATACATCAAAGCCTAAAAAACTCTCTATCTCACTTTCTTTCTCTCTTTCTCTCTGTCTCTCTTTTATTCAATTTCTCCCACTTACCCACACACTCAGACACTTATGCACCCACTCACAGACCCACTCTGACACTCACGCGCCCAGTCACAGACCCACTCACAGCCCCAGTCAGACCCTCATGCACCCACTCACAGACTCACTCAGACAGTTATACACCCACTCACAGACCCAATCTGACCCTCACACACCCACTCACAGACCCACTCACAGACTCATACACCCACTCACAGACCTGGGCACATACCGATACACCCACTAAATCACTGATGTGCAAACTCTCACACCCATACAGATACTCTCACAGCCAGTCTCACCCCCAGATACATTCTCTCACACCTATTCTGACACCAAGAAAAGCTGCGGCCAACTTCCACCACGCACAGCCAAAGGGCTGTGCACAGTAGGGGGTTAGGTGGTTAGAGGGGTTTGCGCAGGGTCTGGCTTTAGGCCAGGTCTTAAGGGCAACCTCCGCTGCGCACAGGCAAAGGCTGTGCATGGTACAAGGCGGGATGGTTATACGGGGTAGGCCTCAGGGCCTGGCTGCAGGCCATGTGCGGCTGTGGATGGAATAACGTATATTAATGAATAGTACTATACGTTACAAAAACCATAGAAATTCACTGAAAAAACAAACAAAAGTTACAGGGACATTATAGTTAGGCCCACATTTTAAATGTACAAAACCATAGAAATTCACCAGTTATAGTAAGAGTTACCTCAAGTAACTATAACTCGTGCTCTAAGGTAACTATAACTCGTGCCCTCACCATGCACAGTTTTTTAGTCAAACATTTTATTGCAAATATTACATTGATATTATCAATTATGTTATCATGAGTGCCAAAATTTGCAGTGATTTGTTTTTCCCAATCCAATATGGTGTCTTCTCTGTTTATTCTTGTGAACACTTCCCTATCCAAGATGGTGATATTTCATATTCCTGGTTTGTCACGTCCTGCTTTTTAGTATATAAGGGGTCGGTTTCCCCCTTGCGTTGCAAACACTCCTTGCTTATGGTGTTTTCTTGCTCCAGCTGACTTCTCTGTTGCTGTTCCTCTTGGCGTTCTCACTTGACTTCTCCTGCTTTGTTCCTGCATCATCTTCCTGGTCTCAGCTTCCTGGTGTCTCTCTGGACCCTTCCTTCCATCTTTGGAGTTCCTGTGATCTTCCTTTGGGGTTTTCCTATGTGGGACTCCTTCTGGGAGGCACAGTCTGCCTTGGCGTTCTCATTGTCAGCAGCACTGTGGCTACTGGAAAGAGTCCCCCCTACCTAGGGAAGACCAGGACTTACAAGAATCAAAGTCAAATCGAATAAGAGTGGTAAGAGGGGGGTTGTACGTTTTGATTTTTCTTAAGTTCAAGCTTTTGTTCCAGTCAAGGATATATATATATATATATATATATATATATACATATATATATATATATATATATATATATATATATATATATATATATATATATATATTATTTTTTTTAATCCTGTGTGGTAGAGTTTTTGTTTTCCTGCATTAGTCGTCTGCATGGATAAGTCATCTGTGGGAAAAATAAACTAACTTAACATTGTTGGAGTACGAAAATTTGAGCTGTGACTACTTGATTTAGCAAGAACATCGGCGCGTGACATCGGTGACTACTTTTTGTATTTTAGTTTGTTTTTTTATTGTATAAGACTTATGCAAGTTTTTGTTGCCTTTGACTACTTAAATGTGATTTTCTGTGTTGTTGTGTGGCAGGGTATTTGGTGAAGGTTTGGGGTACCACATGCAATCAATAGCACCTCCACCGATTTTTTTGGCCATGCCGTTGAAACCAAGCATGACATGGGAGGATTGGTGTGATGCTTTTAAAACGTACTTGGAAGCATTAGGTGGAGCTATTTTTACAGCAAAAAGAAAGTTGGCTCTTTTGAAACATAATTTGGGGGTGGAGGGAAGGAAGGTATTGAAAACTTTACCCCAAGTGAGTAGTATAGGAGATTGGGAATGTGCTTCTGATGAAGAAAACGAGGGTGATGATGTATATATCAGGGCAATGGGGGCGTTGGAATCTCATTAGAGTAGAAAAACTAGTATTGTATTAGAACGTCACAGTTCTTTTCAAGAGTACAAGCTCCCAATGAGTCAATTGATCAATTTGTGTGTGCTCTACGCACTTTGGCGACCACATGCAGATTTAGGGAATTGCATGAAGAAATTATCAGAGATCAACTGATAAATCGAACTAAAAATTTGAGGATTCAAGAAAAACTGTTGAGTTTAAAAGATTCCTCGTTAGACAAAACGGTTACAGTTGGAAAATGTGTTGAGGATACTTCCTGTTACGTTGAAGAGCTAGGGAAGAAAGATGTTGGGGACATGTCTGTACAAGTTGTCAACAAAGATAAGTGTAGCAAAGGATATGTGAAGGGGAAACTGTCATAGAAATGTGATAGGTGTGGAAGTACAAAACATTTAGGGGGTCATTCTAAGTCTGGCGGGCGGCGGAGGCCGCCCGCCAGACTTCCCCCTCCGAAATACCGCTCCGCGGTCGAAAGACCGCGGAGGGTATTCTAAGTTTTTCCCTGGGCTGGCGGGCGGTCGCCAAAAGACCGCCCGCCAGCCCAGGGAAAAACTCCCTTCCCACGAGGATGCCAGCTCGTAATCGAGCCGGCGGAGTGGGAAGGTGCGACGGGTGCTTTTGCACCCGTCGCGTATTTCACTGTCTGCCAAGCAGACAGTGAAATACTTGTAGGGGCCCTCTTACGGGGGCCCCTGCAGTGCCCATGCCAGTGGCATGGGCACTGCAGGGGCCCCCAGGGGCCCCGCGACCCCCCCTACCGCCATCCGGTTCCCGGCGGGCAGACCGCCGGGAACTGGATGGCGGTAGGGGGGGTCGGAATCCCCTCGGCGGCGCAGCTAGCTGCACCGCCTTGGAGGATTCAATAGGGCGGCGGGACACTGGCGGGAGACCGCCAGTGTTGCCGGTCTGACCGCGGCATTACCGCCGCGGTCAGAATGCCCTGCGGGGCACCGCCGGCCTGTCGGCGGTGCTCCCGCCGACCCTGGCCCCGGCGGTCTAAGACCGCCGGGGTCAGAATGACCCCCTTAGCGTCTTCTATGAGCTGTCCTGCTGTGGAAGCCAAATGTTTTAAGTGTGACAAGAAAGGTCATTTTTCTAAAGTCTGTAACCAAAAAGGAACTCTGAGGAAAAAGAAAAGTGTAAATTTGGTTCACCAAGAAGTCAAGAGAGAGAAACAGACTCAATCCAGTGATGAAGGTGATGACAATCAAATAGAAGTTTTTATGCTGAATGATGTGGTGATGGATGTATCCGGAAAAAAAATCCTTTGGTTTGAGGATGCCCCAGTATAGACTGCCAAAATGCGTTGTGCAGATAAATGGTGTATTGGTTAACATGTGGGCAGTTTTGTGTTCTCCATACACGTTGATCGATAAGGAGACGTGGTGTAATATAGGCCAAAGTGTCTTGTCCAAAGCTAAAATCAAGTCGGTGGGTTATGGTGGAGACAGAGTACCTATTTTAGGGTGTTTTCAAGAAATTATAGCATTTAAACACAAGAACATTACTTGTTGGGTGTATGTGGTAGAGAGTGGCCGGTGTTTATTGGGGTGGAATGAACAGGGAGAATTGAGGGTCTTGTTGGACCCTAATGCGGATGAACAAGTTTTGACTCAAGTTTTGACAGTGTCACATGGTGAACGAAATGGACATTGGGGTTTCCTAATTTGTTTGGAGAGAGGCTAGGTTGTTTGAAGAGATTTCAACACAAAATAATTTTGAAAGATGGTGCGACACCGAAGGTACATAAGGTGAGGAATGTACCAGTAGTCTTGAAAGCTGCATTGAAAGCAGAATTGGAGAAATTGTTGAAGTTGGGGGTGATAGAGGAAATGGAGTCTTCGGAATGGTTAAGTCCGGTAGTATTGGCCCGGAAATCGAATGGCAAGATCAGGATGTATGTAGATTTGAGAGATCTTAATGACAATATCTGGATAGACAGACATCAAGACAGACGGAATTCAAGGAGGTAAAGTGTTTTCAACTTTGGATTTATCGAGTGCTTACCACCAAATAATGTTGCACACAGAGGCAAAACATCTCACGTCTTTCATTACGCCTGAAGGTGCATTTAGATTTAGACACATGCCATTTGGTCTTGCATCTGCTTCAGCAGTGTTTCAGAGGGTCATGCAGAGTTTATTAGGAGAAGTTGAGAACGTGAGGTTTTTCTGGATAGACAGACATCAAGACAGACGGAATTCAAGGAGGTAAAGTGTTTTCAACTTTGGATTTATCGAGTGCTTACCACCAAATAATGTTGCACCCAGAGTCAAAACATCTCACGTCTTTCATTACGCCTGAAGGTGCATTTAGATTTAGACACATGCAATTTGGTCTTGCATCTGCTTCAGCAGTGTTTCAGAGGGTCATGCAGAGTTTATTAGGAGAAGTTGAGAACGTGAGGTTTTCTGGATAGACAGACATCAAGACAGACGGAATTCAAGGAGGTAAAGTGTTTTCAACTTTGGATTTATCGAGTGCTTACCACCAAATAATGTTGCACCCAGAGTCAAAACATCTCACGTCTTTCATTACGCCTGAAGGTGCATTTAGATTTAGACACATGCCATTTGGTCTTGCATTTGCTTCAGCATTGTTTCGGAGGGTCATGCAGAGTTTATTAGGAGAAGTTGAGAACGTGAGGTTTTTCCAAGATGATGTGTTGGTGTGTGCAGAGAGTATGGATGAACATAACAATGTTATGAGAACAGTGTGTTGAATTTTGGAAGAGGCCGGATTGACGGTGGAGTTGAGTAAAGGCAAGTTTGGATGTCCTGCTGTAGAATATCTGAGGCATACTATTTCTGGGAATGGGATTAAACCAAAAACGAAGTTATTGGATGCAATTGAGCAAGCACCTAGTCCAGTGGATAAAGATCAGTAAAGATCATTCTGAGGTTTGGTGGAGTATTACGCCAAATTTGTACACATTTTTGCAGATGTAGCGCAACTGTTACATAGTTTGATGAAGGAGAGTCAAAAGTACGTCTGGACGGAGGAGTGCCAACGAGCATTTGAGAAACTCAAAGGGAGCAATATTAATGCTGTTGAACTGAAAACTTGTGTGGCTCAGAGGCACACTATTGTATCAACAGATGCGAGTATGCATGGGTTGGGGGCCGTTCTAATGCAGTAGCATGAAGGAAAATAACATTTCGTGGCATTCGCTTCGAGAACACTGAGGGGTGCTGAAGTGACGTATTCTGCAATAGAAAAAGAAGCACTTCCATGTTGGTGGGGACTTCAATATTTCAGGAATTATGTATGGGGAAGGAGGTTTGAATTGCGATCCGATCATAAACCACTAATTGATTTGTTTACTACCAGAGGGGCCAGTCAAGCGTCGTCTAGAATTGCAAAGTGGTTGTACCGATTGCAAGAATATACGTTCTCAGTGAGGTATGTTCCAGGAGTGAAGAATGTGAATGCAGACTGTTTATCTAGACTATCTTTAGAGGGAACGGGTGAGTAAGATGACGAGGATTGGTTGGTGGCGGATATTCGAGATATGAAAATCAAAGCTATATCTGAGGAAGTGTGGAGAACAGCGGTTGCAGAAGATGTAGAGATGCAGGCGTTGAAGAAACATTTGGATAAGCCCTGTTACAAGTTAGGTGATTGTGTTGATAAGTTGATAAACTATAAGAATGTGTGGTCAGATTTGTCCGAGCAAGATAGTGTTGTGAGGTGAGGGGACAAGCTGATTGTACCGTATAGTTTGAGGGAACAGGTGTTGGAAATCTTACATGAAGGTCATGGAGGCATGCCAGGTATGAAAAGGAGGGCTAGAGAAGATTTCTGGTGGCCTGGTATGGATTGAGACATGCAACGGTTTGTGAGAAATTGCGTGCGCTGTGCCTGTAGCAATAAGACACATAAGTGTGAAAAGGTTCCGGTTGTTCCAGTGCCGTTCCCAAGTGAACCGTGGCAGAAAGTAGGAATGGATGTGTGTGGTCCATTTGAATTTGGTAGTAGTGGAAAGCACTATGCAATTGTAATGATGGTCTACCATTCTCAGTGGCCAGAGGTGAGTGTGGTAAAGGATGTCAAATCAGGGGCTATCACAGAGTTTTGTGAGGACATATGGAGAAGGGAGGGTTATCCTGAAGTCCTAGTGACGGATAATGATCCTCAGTTCACATCTAAGGATTTTGGTGGGTATTTGGAGTGCTGTGATGTTAAGCAAATTAGATCGGCAGTAGCTCATCCTACAGAAAATGGTCTGGTAGAAAGATTTAACAGGTGTTGAATGAAAATATACAGTTGTCACTTCAAAGTGGCTTGCATTGTAGGAAAAAAATAAAAAAATTGTTGTGGCATAATCTTACTACTCCGCATTCGCTTACAATGGAAACCCCGTTCATGTTGCTAAAAGGCAGGGAACCATGTACTATTGCAGTACCGGGATGGATGGGTAGAGCCAGTAAGGGTGTGATTGATAAAGAGTGGTTGTTAAGTTGGGTTAAAAAGGTGCAAGAGAGATACGATGGAAGATTAATGAGTAGGGCGAAGGAAGACTGGCTTGTGGAAGGAGACTGGGTGTGAACCAGAATATGGGAAAGTAACAGAAAAGGTTTGTCGAAATGGTCGATCCCAGAACAAGTGATCGGTGTGAGAAGATATAGGCCCTCAATATGACATTGGCAGTAAGTGCCACTTACCGACATGCTGACTGCCGCCAACATACCGCGACCGCGGTGGTATACCATTACGGGTATTATGACCCACACATAGAAATCCGCCACTATACAGACACACACATAAGTCCGCCAGCCCAAAGGTCAGTGGTAAACTGGCGGTACCAAAACCCACACCGTTACGCCAACAGAAATACGCTCACAGCATCATGACCCCCGAATTACCGCGGTGGTCATTCAACCGCGGTAAACCACTGGTGGTACAAACCGCTGTGCTCAAAATACACACACACTAACAAAATAACACCACATTGGACAATTCAAAGTACACACACCTGACACACATATGCACACCACACCCACACCACTATAAAACACACACACACACTACCCACAACCCTTTACGACCCAAAGAATGTGCCAACTGAGAGGGAGACAAGCCAGGAGCAACCACTGAATCTGACCCACAAAACACCATCACTCATACACCATCCACGCATCTCACGGCACACACCCCAACACATCACCCCACGCACCATCACACACACCACTCACACTATACCCATGGCACCACAACAACACCCCAGATTCTCTGAGGAGGAGCTAAGGGTCATGGTGGAGGGAATCATCCGGGTAGAGCCACAGCTATTCGGATCACAGGTGCAGCAGATGTATATTGCTAGGAAGATGGAGCTATGGCGGAGAATCGTGGACAGGGTCAACGCCGTGGGACAGCACCCCAGAACAAAGGATGACATCAGGAAGAGGTAAAATGACCTACGGGGGAAGGTGCATTCCACTGTAGCAAGACACCAGATTGCTGTACAGAGGACTGGCGGTGGACCCCCACCTCCTCCGAAACAACTAACAACATGGGAAGAGCAAGTCTTGGCGATCATGCATCCTGAGGGCCTGGCAGGAGTAGCAGGAGGACTGGACTCTGGTAAGTCAAATCTTTACTACTTTAGCCCCCCCCTACTTGCATGCCATCACTCCACCACCTCACATATACCCCACCACCACAACCCACCCATCCCAATACCAAGCCCTGCATGCTACACCAATGCATGGACCCCCATCACAGACCTGCATGGACACCCATCATCACAGCATGCACACCAGTGACAATCACTTAGCCAACCAAATCACAACTCACACAAGCCAAAGCTGCCTTGGTTATAACAACCATAGAGGGAAACATACCCAGGCACAAGATGTCACACGCAGAAACAATAACACTGCATTTACATCCCCACAGGACCCCCACACTACGTCACCGGAGAGGAGGTGCCAGCAACATCCAGCCCTCCCCAGAAGAGGCCCCCAGTGATGACAACAGCTCTGCAAGCCTGGATCAGGATGACCAACCTGGCCCATCAGGAACCTCTGGACATTCGGTCACCCAGCCACAGTCCCAAACTACCACAAAGCCTCCCCACTCAGGAAACACCAGAACAGCACCCACCCAGCAGGCCCATCCCTCTGTCCCCAGGACACGTCAATCAGCAGTGTTTCCACCACCACAGGGACTCCAGGCAACCCCACAAACACAGAACGATCAGGGCCCTGGGGTCAGTGGCAGTGGGCACACGGTTCAGGGGACAGAGGCACAGGACAACAGGTAAGCTGGGAGGACTGCTGTGCGACGGGGGAGGACAGGCCCAGGGAACCGACTCTCTAAGAGGCACTCACCAACATCCTGGAAGCATACAACCATTCCGAGGAGACCATGGGCCAGATTCTGGCCAAGTTGCAGGAGACCTAGCGTCTGCAGGACCGACAGTACCTGGGGATCAGGGAGGACCTAAGAGACATCCACACCACCCTGGTCACCATTGCAGGGGTGCTGGCAGACATGGCCAACACCATGAGGGAGGCAGTGGCACACCAACGGGCCCCTGATACTAGCCACACCGATGAACAGCCCTCCACCTCCGCCGACGCTAGTGGACAGGAGGCCCCGCCACTGGAACAACAGGCCACCAGCACCCCAACTCACTGCTGAAGGAGAACTACCATGCAAAAGGTCACTGCAATCCAGACAGGAGTCAGAGAACATTGCCAAGACCCCCACCAGGAAATAGGACTCACCTGATTGTCACCCTTGTGTCCCAATCTGTCACCCTGTCCACCTTGAACCGACATTGCTCCACTTCCTATGCCCCCTTGGACAATGCATTTGTGATACCAATAGACTGGACTCTGTCCTGGACATTTCTCCACCATCGACCCAGCCGATTGGAAAACCCCCTACACATATTATTACAGAAATAAACACCCTTGGAACAAATACAAGTATGGAGTCTGTCAATTGATTGAAATATGTATTACTTAGACAAGCTGTAAACATTGCAATTCAAATGTACAGTTATATTTACATAGGAATGACCTGTAGTGGGCAGCAGTAAACATACCAGGAGCCAGAGTGAGGCACAGATATCTGAAAATAGAGATGCCAAAGGGTACAGTAAGTGGCCATAGAAATAGGGAAATCAGGCTGCCATGTACAATGTCCAACACAAAACTGCAATGGAAGGTGAAGTTACAGTGTCTTACCTGTGTGTCACTGGAAGTACGGTTGGATCGTTGTAGTTCTGTTGCCCACATCCTCTTCCTCTGCCTCCTCTTTGTCACTGTCCACAGGCTCCACCGCTGCCACCCGACCATCCCAGGCTCATCCTCCTGCAGAAAAAGCACCTGGCGTCTCAAGGCCAGGTTATGCAACATGCAACATGCAACATGCAACGATGATCGGGCACACCTTCTTGGGTGAGTAGTACAGCGATCCACCTGTCAGATGGAGGCACCGGAATCTGGCCTTCAGGAGGCCAAAGGTGCCCTCAATGATCCTCCTTGTATGCCAATGTGCCTCATTGTAATGTTCCTCTGCCCTTGTCCTGGCATTCCTCACTGGGTTCAGTAGCCATGAGAGGTTGGGGTAACCAGAGTCACCTGCAAATATTGAGGGATACCTGTTAGACACACACTCACCCTCAGGGACAACCCCACACCCATATACCTACATCAACTGGGTGGGGACCATGGGCTCACCTATTAGCAACACCCGGTGCCTCTGGAGTTGAGCCATCACATGTGGGATGCTGCTATTCCTCAAGATAAAGGCATCATGCACAGAGCCAGGATACTTTGCATTGACATGGTAGATGCACTGGTCCGCCAAACAGACCATCTGCACTTTCAGAGAGTGAAAGCTCTTTCGATTTCTGAACACCTGTTCATTTCTCCAGGGGGGGGGGGGTAAGGCAATATGTGTACCATCAATAGCAGCAATGATGTTGGGGATATGTCCCAGTGCATAGAAGTCAGCCTTCACTGTGGCCAAATCCTCCACCTGGGAAAATACGACGCAGCTGCGCATGTGTTTCAGCAGGGCAGACAACACTCTGGTCAGCACGTTTGAGAACATAGGCTGTGACATCCCTGATGCCATGGCCACAGTCACTTGGAAGGAACCACTTGCCAAGAAATGAAGCACTGACAGGACCTGCACTAGAGGGGGGATACCTGTGGGGTGGCGGATAACTGAAATCAGGTCTGGCTCCAATTGGGCACACAGCTCTTGGATTGTGGCCCTATCAAGTCTGTAGGTTAGGATAATGTGCCTGTCCTCCATTGTCGCCAGGTCCACCAGGGGTCTGTACACAAGGGGATGTCTCCATTTCCTATTCATCCTCAGTGGTTGAACTCTAGAGTGAAAAACGGTGAGAAGAATGTCATATTCAAACATGTACTCAGATTAATATGCAATTTTTGTTTTACAGAAACAGTATGTGAACTTGTAAGTCAGTTCATGTGCCTATGTCTGCAGTGACGCAGTTAGGTGCCAGGGCCTGTGCCCCCCTGAAATGGCGGCTGCTTGACCTGTGAGAAGGGACAAGTGGAAATGAGGTAATTCTGCTTGTGTTGGTTGCCATTGCGGTCGGCGGTCGATGACCGCTGTGCAATACCGCATTGGTTATCATTGGGGCCTACGGGTTCCAGGAGCCAATGGCGTGACCACTATTTTCTATCTATTCACTGACTTGCTACCTGAACTTCAATAGGAGAGGACCTATACTGCAAGTGCTGCTGTGATCTGTGTCTGGAAGCGACCATGGCTTGAGTGTCTGGGCAAAGGGCCCCTGCCTTCACTTCGGAGGAGTTGGAGAGACTGGTGGATGGGGTCCTTCCCCAGTACCCTTCACTTTATGGTCCTCCAGACCAACAGGTAAGTACACTGTGAGCATGAATGTATGGAGTGCTGTGTGTGTAAGCCTCATGTAGGGGGGGCTGAGGGGTCCTGGGCAGAGTGCTGCATGTATGGTGGTCAATGTCTGTGCGGAAGGAGATGGGAGGGATATGGTGGGCCATGAGTATGACAGTCCAGACGGTATGACTAATCCCTTTTCTGCTGTATTTGTCCTGCAGATCAACGCCCATCAGAAAAAGGGTATTTGGTGTGCCATCGCCAAAGAGGTGTGGACCTTGGGGGGTCTTTGACAGGTGGATCGCCCACTGCCGCAAACGGTGGGAGGACCTGTGCGGCTGGGCAAGGAAGATGGCGGAGGCCCAGCTGGGGCTGGCCTCCCAATGAGGAAGGGTGCCCTTTGTACCCTGACCCCCCTGATGTTCTGCATCCTGGCGGTGGCCTATCTGGAGTTGGATGGGCGCTTGAAGGCATCACAGCATCCACAAGGGAGTGAGTACAGATTCAGATTCTTGACTTTGCACGCGTTAAGGTGTTACCTGGGTGAGGGATGTGGGCTGTGGGTGCCCCTAGGCCAGGTCGAACATGGCAGGGAAGGTTCCATGTAGGGCAAGCTCAGATGCAATCCAACCCCAATAATGCTAGTGGTTATCTACTACTGGGCAGGGTCCTGTGGGTTTCAGGTGTGCAGCTAATGGCTTTAGGCATTGTACCCCATGGGCTTGGGGTTAGCATTGTAACTGGTAGAGCATGGCCTAGTGCATAGGGCTGTTTCCTGTGTGTTGTGTACACCAACGATAGTGTTGTTGCTGGCATTGACCAAGTGTATCCTCTGTCTCTCCCCCCCTTTTTGTTTTGTCACCCTGTTCTTGTGTGCATTAGCATCATCTGGCGGAGGATTAGAGGTACCAGCGACGGAGGGAGCTGCATCCCACATGGGCCTGGAGGCCAAATCCACCAATGGCGAGGGCACCATGGGACGGAGGGCGAGGGGAGCACCACGACGGAGACAGGAGGGACAGTACTGACAGCGACTCCTCTTCCGATGGATGCTCCCTGGCGGTGGCGGACACCTCTATGCCCACCCCAACTACAGGTACATCCGCCACCCCCTGTACCAGCACTGCCCTCCCAGCAGCCCCTTAGTGTGTTTCCCGTGCCCATGCCCCAGAAGGGTGGGCATCTCCTTCACCCGGCCACCTCAGGCCCTGCCCCAGTCAGCCCTGCTGCCCTCAGTGAGGAGGCCATTTACCTCCTGAGTTCCCTCTCTGTTGGGCAGTCAACCATACTGAATGCCATCCAGGGTCTAACAGCGCATTTGCAACAAACAAATGCATACCTGGAGGGCATTCACTCTGGCGTGGCGGCCCAACATAGAGCATTCCAGGCTCTGGCCAGCTCACTGATGGCAGCCATTGTCCCTGTCTCCAGCCTTCCCCCTCCAACTTCCTCTACTCAGTCCCAATCCCCTCAACCCCAGCCTTTCCCAAGCACACCTTCAGACCAGCATTCACCCAAATCAACACACAGAAGTGGCTCAGGCAAGCACAAGCACCACACTTCATCTCACAGGCACTCACACAAGAACCATCCACATGCAGACACACCAACATCCACTGCCTCTACTGTGTCCCCCTCCTCCTCCTCCTCCTCGTCCACCTCCCTCCCAGTAGCGTCTCCACTCACTCCTGCATGCACTACATCCTCATCCACTACCTCCATCACCAGCACGCCTATCACTACACGCTCCTCACTGGCAGTCACCACCCCCACATCCATGCACACGTCCCCTATGTCCTCTCCCACTGTCTGTGGCCCCTCCTCCCAAAGTACACAAATTCAAGCACATAGACACCCAACAGCCACCCACCTCACAACAGCATCCAGCCCATGCACATGCACCCAAACACAGCAGACTGACACCTCCTACAACCACTCCCTCTTCCTCCACTCCCAAACCTTCACCCTCTTCCCGCCCCAGTGTCCCTAAGAAGCTTTTCCTCGCCACCATTGACCTATACTCTATCCCTCCCACCCCCCCATCCTTCACTTCGGGCCAGGGTGGCCAGAACCCAGCCCAGCACCTCAGCCACGGAGTCCAAGACCACTGGGGTTTCTGCAGCCACAGCTGGTGTGAGAGGCTCCAAGGAGGCACCCATCAGCACAGCCAGTGTGCCAGCACCACCTGCCAAGGCCAGGAAGGGTCTGCCACCTAGCAAGGGCAAGAAGGGGACACCAGCCAGCAAGGGAAAGGAGGTACCACCAGCCAGCAAGGGGAAGGAGGCACCACCAGCCAGCAAGGGCAGAAAACAAAACGGCAGCTGGCAGAAGCAAGGAGGCACCACCATCTGCCAAGGACAGAAAGGGGAACACAACACCAGCCATGGCACTTCAGCCGTGTGAGGCTGCAGGTGAAGGGCTGAAGCCTACCACCACCACGGCCAGCACCGCCACCTGCACCGCCACCTGCCCCGCCTCCAGCCGCACCACTGCCAGCAGCCCCAGGCGGGCAGCGGTCCAAGGCTGCAGGTGGAGCCTACCAGCACCGCCACCTGCACCACGACCAGCACGGCCACCTGCACGGCCACCTGCCCCGCCACAAGCAGCACCACTGCCAGCAGCAGCAGCCTCAGTGGGCAGCCATCTGAGGCTGCAGGTGGGGGGCTGGAGCCTACCACCACCGCAGCCAGCACCGCTACCTGCACTGTGGCCAGCACCGCCACCTGCACCGCAGTCAGCAGCGCCACCTGCACCGTGACCAGCACCACCACCTGCCCCGCCGCTAGCAGCACCACTGCCAGAAGCTGCAGCCCCAGTAGGCGTCCAAGGCTGCAGGTGCAGGGCTGGAGCCTCCCACCACCACTGACAGCACCGCCACCTGCAGGGCAACTGCCATCCACTGAGCAGCCGTCACCGCCGGCAAACAGTGTGTAGTAGTGACTCCATGGGCTGCAGTGCATCCTGGCCCCTGCAACACCTGTCGGTGTGACACCCAGGTGAGAGACTGTGGCCTTGCCCCATCCAGGATGAAGCACACTGGGCACAAAGCCCCCTCCGAAACCAGTGGAAGAAGGCATTCACTCACCCCCTCCTTGGCAGGATGAAGCACACTGGGCACAGCCCCCCCTCCAGAACCAGTGGAAGAAGGCATCCACTCACCCCCTCCTTGGCAGGATGAAGCACACTGGGCACAAAGCCCCCTCCAGAATCAGTGGAGAAGCCACCTACTTAGACTGTGGCTTTGCACTACCGAGGACCAAGCAGTGGGCAAACCACCCACTTGAGAGACTGTGGCCTTGCACTCCCCAGGTCAAGTCAGTGGGCAAACCACCCACTTGAAAGACTGTGGCTTTGCACTCCCCAGGACCAAGCAGTGGGCAAACCACCCTCTAGAGAGACTGTGGCTTTGCACATCCCAGGAGCAAGCAGTAGGTAAACCACCCACTAGAGAGACTGTGGCTTTGAACTCCCCAGGACCAAGCAGTGGGCAAACCACCCACTTGAGAGACGGTGGCTTTGCACTCCCCTAACCAAGCAGTGGGCAAACCACTATATTGTACATACTGTTCATTGTTTAAGGACGTATTTATCTAAAATTGTACAATTACACTCATTTTAATCAATTCCTTTTGTCCTTGCGTTATTCCTGAGGGTTACGGGGTGTATATGTAATGCTGTTGCATCTGTTTGTGTGTATGGTTTTGGGGGTGGGGGTGTTGCGTGCTGCGTGTTGCATGCTGCGTCTGTGTGTGTCACTCTCTTTTTCCAACCCCCCCCCCCCCCCCTTGTGTGCTAGGTGCAGTTCTCACCGTGGTCGTCTTCGCTGGCGTTCATGTTCCTGGTGTATGAGAAGGTACACCAGCATTGGAAAAAAGTGCAGCTCGGGCTCCATGGCGTTGTGGTTCTTCCTTGAGTGTCGAGAGGTGAGTCGTTTTCCTTCAGTGTACTGTTTCCGCCGTGCTTTTGATGGAGTTGGTACCGCCCCGGAAAAGCTGGTGAATAGGCCTGTTGTAATGCTATGGGCGGTACATTGTCTTCCGCCTCACTGTTGGCGGTTACCACTGCGGTGTTTGTTGCTACCACCCTGGTGGTCAGAGTGTTAAAGTGGCTGTATGTGTTTGCGGTTTCCGCCGTGGTCATGATTCCATTGTTTTTACCGCCGGCCTGTTGGCGGTGTTACCACCGCTTTATCACCGACCCCCAGGGTTGTAATAAGGGCCATACTGTGGTTTTGGATGATGGGAAGAGGTGAAGTACAGAGAGTGTGGTCAAATGTAATGATAGTGAGGTGCAGAGGCGTAATGATAGTTGTGATGGTAGCGTAATGAAGGAAGCGAAGGACATACAAATAAGTAAGAGATTGAGTAAGAAACTAAGGCCCTCATTACAACCAAGCTTGGACCGCCTATGCGGCCGCAATTAAGCCAGCCGCATTACAACATCACCGCTGGGCCGGCAGTCGGAAACAGAGTTGGCGGTGTTGCAGCCGTGCGACGGGTGCTGTGCAGACAGTGAAAAGCAGGGTGGGGCTGTGCCTGGGGGCCCCTGCACTGCCCATGTCAAGTGCATGGGCAGTGCAGGGGCCCCCAGGGGCCCACGACTCCCCTTCCCGCCAGCCTTTCCATACAGGTCTCTACCACCATGGACAGACTGGCGGGAAGGGGAGTCATAATCCCCAGGGCAGCGCTGCAAGCAGTGGGGGGAAACCGGCAGTCCCGGTGGTGCGACCGCGGCACTACCGCCGAGGTCATAATACGGCAAATTGTACCACCAGCCTGTTGGAGGTACAATCGCCAAAACAACCTTGGCGGTCTTTGACCGCCAGGGTTGTAATGAGGCCCTAAGTTATTTGAAAGAGTCTTATAGAGACTGATTTCATGTTTACAGTTGCTAAGGGTCATGTGTTGTGCGTAGTTAGATGTTATATCTTTTTTTTTTAGTTTTTCTTAATTTCATTAAATGTATGTTTTGGCTGAATTTATGTTTTATTATAGGGGGAGAAATGTTGTATTTTAAAGTTAGTGATTTGAATGTTAAGGTTCCCTTAGCAACATGAATAGAATCGGAACGTCATGAAGGGAATGTTGGCACAGTTCAGTTGCTGTTCTGGACTTGCCAGGGTTGGATGTGTGTATCTGGATTTCTCATCGTTCATCTAATAAAGAAGAAGAAAAGAAGAGAAAGGAGTGTCTTTTCTTCGCTTACCTGCGAAATATTTACATTTCTATTGTAAAGGCATGCATGGTAAAGGCATATGCTTAGTAAAATCTTGCATAATAAAGGCATATATGCTGCAATGGGTGCATGGTAAAGGTATTGAGTGGTAACAGCCATGTTGTAAAGGCTGTTACCCGTTTCTAGTGAGTTCACATCAGTATTCTGGAATGCTGTGCAAAAAATAGTAGGGGCATATGGTTTCATCATTTTCAGACACCTTCCGTATCTGTGTAGGGCCATGCCCAGTAAACTGCACAAATTGTTAGGGGAAATAGTGGCAAGAAGGAAAAGCACCTGTATGTGAGTGTCTTTTAAAGGAGCAGAACTCCTTGATAGTTTCAGCTAGAAAGTAGCCCGCTACCCAGCATGCAGTTAACTGAAAATGTGCTGCCAAATAACACTGTTTGAAGATGGGGGCCCCCAGGCATCCTTGCTAAGGTGTAAGTCTTAATTTGGCCATGGGGACTGTATGTATGCCTACCTGATCATCCAACATAGTGCCAACAGAACAAAAAAAATATGTAGGAGTTAGGGTACGTTCATGGAAAAATAAAGCCGATGGGATACCTTAATACGCTTTGCAGCAAATGGTTCTAATGCTAAGGCAAACAATAATGGTGGCAGGGAATATCCTTGATAGGTGCCTCTGATTATCTTAATAACCTATGATATTGACCTACCCATCATTATTCTCACCGCTGATGTACAGTCCATTAATCCAGTGAAACATATTACTGCCCAACCCATTACTGCCCAACTCAGTCGGCATGTAAAGCCACTGTAGAGTGTCAAACGCCTTCTCAAGGTCCAGAAATAAGCAAGCCAAGTATTTGAGGTGAATTCCATTATGTAATAGATGTAACAGATATTGACATATTCCTATACAGGGTGAAGCCATATTGTTCCACCTGAATCAGGTGAGGGAGACTTGAGAGTAATCTAGACACAGTGATCTTACTGAGAATTATATGTTCATTGTTTAAATGAACAGGGGTCTGTAGGATGCAACCTCAAAGGGGTCCCTACCAGGTTTAAGAAGATCAAATCTTCTTTTATTGCGGGTGAGAGTACTCTGGACTCCCCCACTGAGTTATATACTTTGGCCAGTCAAGGAATCAGTTGGGTCATGTAGACTTTATATAGCTCTATGGATAAACCATCTAGTTCAGGGCTTTACAGAGGGCCAACTCACTAATCACCACATTGATCTCCTGTTAAAAATTGGCCTCCTCCAAGGACGCCCTAAACTCTGGGGATATTCTGGGTAGGAGCAGGTCCTACAGGAAGGTTGTTATTGCTGCAGATGGACCACCCGGTACTCCACCATAAAGCCTATGATGGTATTAATAGAATACCTAATGAATGACATGGTGAGTGTATGGAATGGAACAAATAGCTGTAACCAGGGATATTGTGTTCTCTTGCTTAACTAAATGTGCCAATAGTCTGCCCTACTTGTCTGCTTCAGAATGAGTCCTGGCGGGATAGGTTGTCTAATCAATGTGACTCAGTTTTTCTATTGTGTGCATATTGTTTCCTTGCTATAACCAGGGAAGCACCATCAGTATCATTACCCAAGGGTGCATCCTCAAGATATTTTAACAAGGCCTCTATTATGCCCAGTTATCAAACTGACTTGCACCCACAAATAATTGTTTACCATGATCTGTCACCACCACCTTAATGGCCCTCAATTCTATAAAGGAGGAGTCAGCAGTAGCCTCATTTGTGGACTCCCCATGCTGGCTAGAGACCATTATAAGAACAATTGTGACAAGGCTTTGGCATTCCAAATCATTACCGTGTGAAGAATGGGTTGTGTGAACAAATTAATATTTAGAACACAATTATAATCGCCACCAGGATCCAAGGCAGATGCAACCAGTTTGTGAGTTTTGAGGGGAGAAAATGTGTCTGTACAATATTAAGGGAGTAGATTTTACTGAGTAGTACAGCTATGCCATCCCAAATTCATACTTCCATACAGAGCAGCCTGAACATAACCACAAAGTCTCACGCAGGTGATGACACCCCTAGCGTATGCAGAAAATAAAATGTTAAAGCATTTGCCTCTCCATCTCTTATGTAGTGTGAGAGATTCTGAACCTGTTAGTGGAGACTCCTGGAGGAATGCTATATCAACTCCCCTGTGTTCAGGAAAGGTACATGTGCTGTGACATTTATTGATTGTAGACATCCCCTTAACATTCCATGACAAAATTCTATTTAGTGGGCCATGGTTATTCCACTGTGAGGGTGGGACCCGAGACACCCCAGCTGGCACCCTCCCAGAGTAAATGCACACTCAAATGTACCTTAGGTGGGAAACCTCCAATGTATTGACATTTCAATTGTGCACCTGAACCTGATTTAGAATAGAAAAAGTAATTCCCCAACTTCCCGCCCTAGGGCCGAGGGCCGAGGGACAAACTCCAACTACCCAAACATGAGATCAATAAAAGAGCTGCATAACACATCCTGGTTCATAGAGTACAACAATGGATGTGTGAGGGGATGACAAGTCTACAACCTGGTAGAAGGTTGAGAGCACAGTGACCCACTTTGGGTTAGGATAGTTATGTGTATCAGTGGCGAGGGTGTCGACTATTCAGACATAGACTTACATACTAAGCTGTGGGCAACATGCTAGATGCGCATAATATGCAGTGGAGCTGTGGAGGCAGGTCAATAACCCCCTGAGAGAAGGTTGGCACATGATATTGGATGTAGGCAATAAGGCCATTACCAATATCGACCAAGGCACCATCAAAAGCGCAGCTGAGAAACACTCTCTAAATTTCAGCATTACCAGACCACAGCAAGCATCGCCATACAGCAAGCACGCTATGAGTAGACACAGGTCAACGGTAAGGAAAAATACATCATGGTGTACCCAGGCCACTCAGCAAGCAACACTCTATCCAGGGCGTCATAGGTATGAATACAGGATCAAGGATCTTTTACTCAGGGTAGCGTTGGAAGGAGGCCCCTTAAGGCTCAAATGTATTTAAGAAGCAAAAAGCCAACAACATGGATAAATAGTATACTATGGACTAACAAAAGGAGCCACATTAGACTTTAAACATCATAAAATCACAGAGAAATTATAATAAATCACCTGCTGTTTAGGGAGTGGCATTGGTTAAATGTACAGAGTCTGCAATCCCTAAATATACAGTGACCTCCTTGCCATATCAGTTAACATCCGAACCATCTGGAGGGCTATTGTATGATGGGCATATGAAGTAGGAAATCAGCAGCCAGTGCTATTTTCCTGTCCTTCCAAGCTTGTGCAAGTGAGGGCGTAATTATGGACCAGGTTCCCTTGGCCTCTGCCCAGGCCCTGTCTCTGGTGGCAGGAGGTAACTGTGGTGCACTCAGTTTTGTTTAAACAAATGTTGTTGATTTTGACAGAAAAACACTGGGATAATACACAGGTCATTCAATTCGTCTCAGCCCAATATAATTTTTCAATGTCCGTGTATCAGCCAATGGCCCATCCCAGTTAACTTCATCCACCTTAAACCCATCCGCACCCCCATTTGCCAACCCCCCTGTTCAGTGCAGAGCCACTCAATGCAATAATAGTCAGCTGTAGGTCCGGCCCCCTGTCCTGCATAGTCAATATGTCCAATTGGTGGTAGTTTCCGGTCTGAGCAACCTCCATACTCCACTTTCCTGCCTCCCCCCTATGTGGATCTGGTCGGAGAGATTGCCGGGGGAGAGACCAGTTGCTTGAGTTCCTCAACCAGGATCGGCCACCTCCTGGCCCCCTCTGATGAGCATCCCGCTTCTGAGACTCCAAGTTCAACGTTTCCCCTTCATAATCCGCCCATTTCAGGAATTCCTTGTGCCAAGCTAGCACCTGAGGCCCGTTTGGCACAATGAATCCCAGGTCCATAAATTTACTGGTAATTTTAGTCTTGGTGGTATGTGGGAATTCACTTAAGAGGCAGTAGGCGGGGTCTCTTGGAACTTCTCTTTCTACTAGTATTGAGAGGGAGTCCACTATATCCCGCTAGTAGTCAGGAGTTATGGACAACTCTAGAACATATGAATAAAACCTACCCCTTCTTCATCACATCTAAGACATTTGATTTCATTCAGTGTGAGCATCTTGTTCAGCCTACGCGGGTCAGATATGCTCTATGTAAAATGTAAAAGTTTATTAATTTAAACCTGGCATTGTGGGAGACTTTGGGTATGTGTTCCAGCACTATTTCCCATCCCTCATCTGTGAAGGGTTTGCCAAAATTTGCTTCCCACTTCTTACATAGGTATGTCAAAGGCTTCATCGGGTCATGATGTATCATACGGTATAGGCATGTGACTGCCTTCCGTATGCCCACTGCTATTGCTATGTACGTGCAACTCCTGTGGGTCGGAGGTTCCGCCCTACCCGCTCTCCAATGTTGCCTTTTGATAGTCACTAGGGTCCAGTGTGTCAGGAAACATTGAGGGCTTAGCTCAAGCTCAGTCTGCAGGTTGTTGTAGGTGAGCATTGTCCCATCTCTGAACAAGTCCCCCACCCTGTGCACTCCTGTTTCTTAAAGCTGATGCAGTCCCTGTCTGTGATTATCGTGGAGAAGGGCATTAAATAATCAAGAGGGAGTTTAGCAGAATAAGGGCGTATGGTTCGCCAGGAGTATGCCACCACCTCCTGCTCCCTCGTCTCCCAATTGTTCCGGGTTCCTCAACCCTAGTAGAAGCTGAATGAGCCTGGACCCAGCCGGTGTTACGATCCCACTGTCTTGAGACAGGCTCTGCCGGCTCCTCATCCACTGCATGAAATATTGCAGCTGCGCCACCATATAGTAGGCTTCGAAATTAGGTGCTGCCAGCCCACCCATCATGGTATGTCATTGCATAGTGGAAAGTGCCCACCTTTTGCACCCTGTTCCCCATATAAATGATAGAGTCATGGAGCCTATTTCACTGAAAACGGCTTGAGGGATTTTAACAGACAAGGTGGTAAGGTAATAGAGTACAAGAGGCAGTTTAATCATCTTCAGCAGCTCCACATTTCCCATCACTGATAATGGGACTGTGTCTCAAAAGTTCATGGCCCGCCTCAGGGAGCCAATTGCCCATCCGATATTGCGCTCCACAACACCGGCGATGGTGTGATAAACTCTCACTCCCAGATATGTAATGCAATGTGGTTCCCAGTGCAATAAACCAATTCAAATGGTGGGGGGGTGTCTCGGCAGACCGGAAACAGGTTGGTTTTCTCCCATTCGACCCGGAGGCCCAATATGTCACCAAACATTTGTAACAGCCACTGGGCCCCAGTCAAGTCTACTCTGCTGTCCTGCAGTAACCACGGTAGGTCATCGGCAAAGAGCGCAATATGCTGACATTCAGCTAGCACTGTAGGGCCTCTATAAACGTCTCCTTGGCGAGCTCGGAGCGTGATGGGCTCCATTGCTAAGGCGAACAGCAACGGAGATAATGGGCACCCCTGCCGGGTGCCTCGTTCTATCTAAAAACTTGGAGAAATATGTTTACGAGTCTTTACTCTGGCCCTTGAGGCCACATAAAGAAGTTTGACCCAATTCAAGAATTCATTACCTTGGTGGAAACTAGTGATCACCTCAGCCAGGAAATTCCATTCCAGGCAGTCAAAAGCTTTTTCGATATCTACTGATAATCTAGTATTAACAGCAGTCGACGGATGTTCAGCGCTGTGTTGAGGGCCGGAATGAAGCCCTATTGATCTTTATGTATCACCTGAGGCATATGGTGCAGGAGTCTGGCTGCTAGTATTCTACTAAGAATTTTATACTCTGCATTGAGGATTGACAGCGGACGATGGACCTTCACGTCATGGGGTTGTTTCCCAGGTTTCAGCAGGGGAGCCATTAGATCTTTTTTGGTTGATGATGGAAGGACCTTTACCTACTTGGCCTCATTGTACATTTCTACTAATTTAGGTGCCAACTGCTCTGTGAAAGTGACGTAAAACTCAATCGAGAGTCTATCAGTGCCAGGGGTTTTTCTGCGCGCCATATGTTTTATGGCTACTCTCACTTCTGGTAACGCAATAGCCTTCCCCAATAATTCTGCCTCCTCCTGTGATATTCTAGGAAACTTAAGTGGTGCAAGAAAGACCTTAATGTCATCTGGGGATACTTGGGATTTGCTCTTATACAACCTAGCATAGTAGTCATGGAAGGCTCCATTGACTTCAGCTCTGAATGCAATGATAGTCCAGAGTCTGTTTGGATATCCACAACTCTAATATTGGGCAAAGCCAACCAGGCCAGTAGTTGTCCTGACTTGTCCCCAGACGTGTGGGCTTTTATCATATAGTTTTGGTAGGCATGACAGCGGAGTCGCTCAACTAGTTCCGCTACTTGTTCTTTGGCCCTCAGCAGGGACTCTCTATTAGCCCGACTATCCACATGTGCTAGCTCTGTATGTTTCAGCGCAAGTTCAGCAGTCTGAATTTCCTGGACAATTGTTTTTCGTACTCCTACCGATTCAGCTATACAGCAGGCCCCTTAGGACCATCTTCAAAGCAGCCCATTTCATGCCTCTGGAGTCAGTAGACTCCCTGTTTTCCTGGAAATGTCGCAACGCATGTACCTATTCGACCCCTAAACTGGGGGAGGGGATAGTGGGGGGTGGAGTTTGAATATGTTTCTGGTCTAAGCCTCCAGTAGGTATGGGGGGGAGGGGCAATTCCCCAGTTTAGGTGTAGGAGGACCTGTTTATGATCCAATATGGTTCTGGTTAGATACTCTATGTTGTGTATTTTCTGGTGCAGAGGCGGTATGCTCTGGAATTCATCTAATCACACATGCAAATTATAAATGGGAGAATAGTATAGTAAATGGGAGTGTAAGGTGCGCCAAGTGTCAAACAAATTCCATTTCTCCCCCCAGGACGTGAACGTCTGAGCAAGCTTGCATATCGGGGAATCATCCAGTGGGGGGTGAGACCTGTCTAGGACCAGGTCACCCACACAGTTGAAATCCCCTCCGATTAGGACTTCTCCCATCAGATATGGGACACGCTAACCGGAAAGATCACCAAAGAAAGATCACCAAAGAAGGTTGACATTAGGGGCATAAATGTTAATGAGTGTTATGTCCTTCCCATCCAGGCAGCCCCGGAGAGCAACAAAGCATCCCTAAGGGTCCACCCTGTGGTCAGTGCATTGGAAGGGGACCCCAGGCTTCACTTAAATTAGCAACCCCCTGGCATATGCAGAATAGGTCGTATAGTACAGTTGGCCTCTCCACCTTCACTGTAATGCTAGCCCCTCTTTCTGAAGGATGTGCATTTCCTGTAGTAGTGCCAGCTGGGCCTCTCTGTGGGGCAAATAGGAAAACACCTTCTAATGTTTTGTAAAGGAATGGATCCTCCTCACATTCCAGGAGATTATGTTATAGCATGTGGGAGCTGGCACAGTGTTTTGTAGGACCAAGGGTTGACTCTCAGCCTGGCCATTATTATCTGAGCAAGGTTAGGTTGGGCCAGGTCATATGTGACTCTTAACCCAAAAGCTCTCATCCCATTTTATTCTGCACTATTTCCTAGTAACCAAAACAACAGAACAACCCAACTCCCCTTCCCCAGAACTGGTTGGTAAACCCTCCCTTTCCAAACTTAAACAGACACCATGTGTATGGTGTCTTTCACCTCTCCAGGTCAGGGGGGCCATTGTGGTAGTTTACTGGCCTTCCAGGAGTGGTATATTTTCAATCTTTAGGCTTCAGGGCTTGGCCCCCCTTCTTTATGGGCCTTGCTGCCCCCATACCGCAGAAGCAAAGAGTAATCGGGGAACACCATAATTCTGCTATTGTGTATCATTATTTCTCCTTTCTTCCAAGCTTGGGCCACTATGGTGTCCCTGTCCTTATAATGCAGGATCCTCGCTATTACCACTCTAGCTAGGGTCCCAGGTCTGGGCGGGCGTGAAGGAACCCTGTGTGCTATCTCCAGAGAAAAAAACACAGAAAGTTCAGTTGGTGCAAATTCCTCCCTCATCCAGGTTTCTAGGAAAGTAAGCATATCCCGGCCCTCTGATTTTTCAGGGATACCCGGTATCCGTATATTGTTCCTTCAAAAACGATTCTCCGTATCTTCAGCTCTCTCTGCTCAAGCTCTCTGACTTTGTCCTCCAGCGACGTCAGTCGTGATTGCGTTACTGTTATAGAGGTTGGGACCTCCGCAAATTCTCCCTCTACTGTTGTAACCCTCTCAGCCAACCGTCGATGGTCATCTTTTAATAGGCCAAGCTCAGCTCCAAGGGTGTTGATCTTTGTTTCTAGTGTTTCATGTGTGGCTGTTTTCACCTGTAGGATGTCACCAAGTGTCAGGCCCCCCCATATCTGACGGGAGTTCGTCCGCCATCACCTGCATGCTAGACCTCAATGGGGGTTTAGCATAGTCTACTCTCACATCTCTCCTCTTACACAATTTACCAATGGTGGTGAGTATCCGATCCAGTCAGAGCTCCCTTTATAGTGCTCACCAGGCCATCAGTAGGACCTTCCCATCCGGATTCACTGGGCCCAACCTTGATGCAAGGAACCAGCGGCCTGGCCTTCACTCCCTCGTCTGGTTGTCCGTTGAATGTGCATTCACCAATCCAATGTCTGGTTCCTTTGCTGTCTGTTGCCCCTGAATAGGTCCGGGTCCCTTCGAGCAACCACTGATCCCTGCCAAGAACTCTGCGGACACCCAGCACCACCAGGATCACGGTACCCGCTTCAGCCTTGGCTCCCGCCACTTGGACTCCCATCGTCATGCCCTCACCCTGGGGAGGCGCCACTAGAGTCTTCCAGGGTTGTGTGTCCCGTTGCCTCATCCCCGGTATTGCCCATCGCCTTCACCTTCTTGATCTGTCCAGTACTGCGCCTGCCCCCCTCGGGGTGGGAGGGTGCGTCAGAGAGCCAACATCCCTCTCCCTCAACTAGATCAACCCACAGGACTCCCGGGGGAGGGGGAGGACTCGTCGTGGGTCCGCTCCTGGTCCCTGACCCCAGACTCACCCCAAGTCCGGTGTCACTGGCTGGGCCTCTGACTCCACGGCTCCTCTGTGCGCTGGTCCCCGCAAGGCCCTCGGTCCCACGTCCTTCCTCCGAGCAGACTGATACCAGGGCCACCCACATGTCACAAGCGCCCCCCTGGGTTATCAGAGAGGGGGTGGGAGGAGCATCCAGTTCCATGCACCAGCAGGCCATGCTAGGCCTCTCCAGGCCTCCAGGCTCTCAGTGCCCGCTTCTCCGAATGCCTGACAACCCGGTCAGGCCTTCTTCGTCGCCGGCCACTTCCCTCACTAGACCCGGTGGCCCAGCTGCTTGTCCTCTATAGGCAGGTGGAGGGGAGGGCACCACCTGTCCCAAGGTTCACCCCAGCCACTTTTCTTGTGCTTCAGAAGTCAGCAAGCAGCCCTGGCCTCTTGTGTCTCGCTGGGGCCTTTCTTGTCTTCACGGCAGGCCACGCTTCTCCCGGCCGTGCAGCCACTGTTTATTTCTGGACCAAGGCTCCCAGCAGTTCAGCTATCACTGGGAGAACACCGCTGCTGAAGCATTGCCCCACTCCACCGCAGGCATCAGCAGGATTGCGGTGGTTAGTTTTACAACTCTGCTGTCTCCGCCATCTTGGCCACACCCCCTACTGTGGTGCACTCAATAAATCATGGGTGGCATTAATCTGATCAGCACCGTCCATGCTTCCTCCAGTTCTCTAAATGAGAGAGTTTGCTGATCTATCTAGATTTTGAGGTTTGTCAGGAAGAGTAAGGATATCTCGGACCAAGTTCTCTGTGCCTCAGCTTCACTCTCATTAGAGGTGCTTGACAATGTTGCACAGTGAAATGATAATTTGGGAAAATTATGACCATACGTCCCTGAATGGCAAATTTCCAACCTTCCTAGCTGAATTCAATATGGCATTATCATAGGACTCTCATTATTGGAATGAGACTGCTAGATTCGGGGTGGCAGTGCCACCACTTGTGGGTGACTGAGTCCATCCCACACCGTCTGGCGGCTGTCACCCCAACCTTATCGGCTAGCTAGCAGCACCTCACCCAAACCTACGAAGTAAAGGTGATTTGTGACAGCCTGACGCATGACACTTGGTAACCTCTCAGGGAAGTTGTGGTCGACAAATCTCATCCCTTTCTTTTGTTAGCATAAGTCTCCTACACACATACATAGGCAAAAGAAGAGAGGCAGGATAGTTTTTCTATGTATTTATTAAAAAGTCTGCAATTTACAATAGAATATATGAGCTGCAATTGTTAGGGAGATTAGACATAGCAAAATTAAGACTGTTACAATCAGTGAAAAGAAAACAAAAAACCCAAGCATATTGGAATAAACAATAAAGCATAAGAATCTAGCGAGAGCATAGTGGTGATAGCCCAATCTGTCTGTCCTTAGTCCATGGAAGGAGCACACACCCTTATTACCTAAGAACATGGGTCTGGCCGGCATCTCCTTGTATGGTTGTAGAGACAAGGCTGAGGTCAGCAGTGAAACAGTATACAGTGTGGATAGGTATCCTGGCCCGAATGACCTCTCTCACCTACACCAGCCCATATGATGTTTTTATAAGAAAACATGTTTACGCTCTTTGAAACAGGCCTGATGTGAGCATATGCCTAAGTGTCGGACTGTTTGCACACTCTTGTGGCCGCAATACTAGATAGATTATCATGTACCGTTCTTATCAGCCTTGGGCAGAAGTACATGCTGAAATGTCATGCACAAAAAAATAATAAAAATTCTTTCACAGAATAACAGCTGATTAGAGAAATAAAACATCCTTGCTGAAAAGCAGACTTGAAATAAAATTAATAAATGAAATCAGAGCAGATATCTGGATAAAAGGGCACAGGCCGCAGGCTGCAGGCCTAAGCTAAGCTAAAATATATGTGCCCAACAAGGTGCTAAAATGAACCCACAACAGCATCTCTGTCCCAAAAGTTGAGAATTTTTCCATGATGGGCCAAAGGGATGCCCCTGTAGAGGGTCGCCCTGTAGAGACTCAATGTGTCCTCTCCACCATGAACATAGGCAAGAAGGCCATTGATGCCACCGCCTTGGACAATCAGCTATGAAGTTAGTCAGGTCCTTGCTCTACATCTGTGGTTCCCACCCCATGGTCCGGGGGCCCTGGGGGTCCATGAAACCTCCTCAGGGGGTCCACGACTGCTTAGAAAATTAAATATTATTAACAGGTTAGGTTCCCAGCTTTCAATAATAACTCAGTAGGGGGGTCCTCAAACTCCAATAATGATGATAGGGGTACGCAGAATCCAGTAATGATAAAGTGGGGTCCACAGATGTCAAAAGGTTGGGAACCACTGCTCTACATGCCGTGCTGGAATCCAACAGTTTTAACATTGTCACGAATGGAGCAACCCTTCACATCCTCCACTCTGCCCCCAAGGAACTTCACACAATCAAGTAACTCCGTAGCTTAACATAGCCCACCACTTTGTTTGAAGGTGTAGTAAGGGTTCAAGGCCTGTCAACCTCACTACACTCATTTTAGTGGGGGACGGTTGCCTAGAGGGTCAGCTTCTCACCAGGTATGGAGTATAGTGTCACAGGGGACAGCTGGAGGGTGCTTGAATTGTAAGAAGGTAGTGCACCCGTGATTCAAGGAACAGTCCGCCATGCCTGCAGGCAGAGAATTCAGAAAAATTGGAGGTGGCAGGCACAAGCAGCTGACTCCACTATGTATGTATGCATATGGTGTTTCAGCAGCATGATCTTAGCCAAAAGGCAAAGGAGCCCTGTACATGCTCAAAAACAAACATAGAGTTGAAGAGTAAGATGAGATAGTGCTGGGTTCAAGATGGTTAATGCATTGTGATGTATTGCTCATAAAAAGGTAGTCTGATGGTGTCCTAACTGCAGGTGTGCTGAGATCTACCAGAGATGGTAAGCTAGTCTGCAAGATAAGAGGGGGTGTTGGTTGTCGGAGGCGGCATCTTCTGGTTGGCTGAGGAAGGACCCTAACAAGGGAGAACCCGCCACTCACGTCAAGGATGGGTGATTACACTTACTGCATAACCTATGCTCACCCTTCGGTAGCTTGGCACAGAGCAGTCAGGCTTATCACAGAGCCAATGTGTAAAGTAAAGACACAGCACTTCCCCGCCACAACCACGCTGCATGGCACGAAGGAGACTTCACACACACTGTTTTTTATAAAGAGATTGTATTCAATACACACCTTGTCAACACACTAGGGGTATAATGTAACTCTGGGCCTTTGTCCCCAATTTGCAATGAAAGCCACGATATAAGACCAAGCTGTGTTAAACACTACTACAGTATGTACACATGAGGAAAACAATACATTCCCTCCCTGCACCCACATAAAGTGCCAAACGTGGTCAGCTCAAGACCCACCTAGAATTCCCAATCAGTGTAACACATACATTCAGGGTACACCCCGGTTCCCAATGTTGGCAGCAAAATGTACATACAAGGTTTGCAACAGCAATGCAGCCACAGCCGCACTAGTAAGACGTAATGCCAACTGTATGAACTTTGTTACTGGATAAATGTGACCACCGGCACCACTGTACTGTCTTTGCATTCACCGCACTCACTTGCACATCCACTCTCAGCTGTCTTGAGGTGCCACAGATTATCAGCCAGGGTGCGCGCACACTCACTCATACGCAGTCACTCCCGGCACCCTAATGTGTTGCCTGATACCCAGGTAGTGGATACCACTGTGTTTACGAGAACCCTGGGTCCCAAACTACCCCTCACCCACCAGCCAGCTTCAACTATTCTGCCCCTCCAGGAACCAAAGATGGCATCAACATTTCCCGGGTTATTGGGCAGCTCACAGCTAGTCACCAGTCTCAGGATTCCTGGGTCAAGTGGGGAAAAGGAACAGCAACAGATGGTAAACAATTAAGGAGGATATGTTCGGGCTCCCAACAGAAGGTTCACTTAGAGGTCTGCTGCACACAGGTGGATGGTCATTTGGGCTGCCGTTAATTACTGAGGCACCCAGCCCAGCCAGACACTGTCAGGGCTTGTTGACATGAGTCACCCTCGACACTTCCAGTTGCACACAATATTATCACCTCTTGTACCAGTAGATGCCCTGACGGGGGCATGAAGACTCCAGTGACTCCAGAGGGTTATGATTCCATGTGGAAAGTGCTCAGAGCTGTAACTCCGCAAAAAGGAGGCACATCAACAGGGATCCGATAAGCTGAGTCTCCTTGACCATACGTTCACTCACAAGACAATTCCAAATGTGGTACCTCCTCAGAAGGAGACATGCACCCCTTGACAAGGGTGCCCCTATTAGCAAGCTGTGCCTGGCACAACATGCATGAAATCCGCCATTATGCAAGTATGCAACCACTGGCTTGATATGCCAGGTTCTGTACCTCTGAAGGCCCCATGGCCTCCGTACTCACCCTGGGCTTTGCTGTGGCTGGACACACACACACTCTAGGGGAGGACATGCATGCGTACTTTCCCCTGCCCAGACAGGGGGACAGTGCCCATGGCCACAGAACCTAATAGAGGACCGGCCCAACCCTAGAAATGTGTTCCCCACCCTTTTAGGTAGGGGACACCCACATGGGGGTGCTCCCTCACCTAGACAGGGTTCACCTTTGTATCCCCACCCCACCCTACCCTCTATCTACAACCAGCCCCACCTTACATGCCATCCGGAGAAGGCATAAGGCAGCTCAGAGTTGGCCCCCACATTGGGATTGCCCCCCAGAGTGCCTGCAGGCCTTTCCATAGGCTTAGAACATGGTAAACAGTGTCTCCTAGGGGGCGGCCCACTCAGTGCACGTCCCCCTAGTAGCTAGGTAGATACCCACCCCAGGTATGTACTATATTTGTTTCACAGGGTTCTCCTGGGTTCAGCACCTCAACCATGTCACTACCCACCTCTTCCTGCTATAGGTAGGCCGGGCGTGCCCACTTTCCCACTGCCAGAAAGTGGGGAAGTGCCCACAATCCTTAGGTCACGCACAGAAAGTCAGAAAAGACTGGGAGAAAACAGCAAAATGTTTCTGGAAAATTCCCTCAACAGAATCATGTCCAACACTGGTCATGATAGCTTTGTAAATGATGCAGATGGTTTTGAAGATGGTAATAGGCAGCAAAGGTAGTCAATGGAGTTCCATCAGGATGAGGGTGATGGATCATATTTCATCATACCCTGGCTGAGGCGAGCTGTGGCATGTAGGATGCCCCGGAAGGGAACCAGTGTGGCATCTGGGGGGACATGGAGTAGGCCATTACCATCATCCACATGCGAGAGTCTAAGGGCTTGAATAGCAGATTAGAAGATGCTTTATAAAAGAAATGTTTCACTTTATTTAAAAGGCGAGCTGGTACAATGCCATCGTTGTTTTTTTGGCAATGTGTTCCTTGAGGTTGAGGTTGATGGCCAGGGAGAATTTTATACTGTATCTTGTCTATTGTGCTCAGCAAATAAAAGGGATTATGTCTTGGTTGGTTTGGACATCCAAGTTTAAATGATGAGCAAGCAGTGTTTGAGATGTTGAATATCTAAAGCAGAGGATACTTTCAAGAAGAGTTGTGTATCATCGGAATATTGGTGAATTGTAATGTTATCTGTACATAGAGCATCAAACAGCTCTATGTATAGGTTGAAGATTATAGGAGAAAGATAGAGCCCTGTGGGACTCCACAGGTGATAGGAATCTTTTGTGATCTGGATGTGCCCATGTGAACAAACTGATGTTAGTTGGAAAGGTAGGAGTAGAACCAGTGAGGGGCATTGCTGTTGAATCACGTTCAAGTCTCCAGGGTGCGCATAATGGTAAGATGGTTGCCTCAGTGGAAGGAATTTAAGAGGTCTCACAGCAACATGAAGCAGGGGTCATCTTTATCTGTGATCAATGGGGCATCATCCATGATGTTTAAGGTAGCGGTTTCTGTGCCATAGCGTGGTTTGAAGCCAAACTGATAAACATACAGGAGATGATTAGCACTGATGTGGTCTCAGAGTTGAACATAGACTGCTTTTTCAATGATCTTGCCAATGAATGACAGTTGAGTGATGGGCCAGTAGTTGGTATGGTCAAAGTAGTTTTCTTTAGGAGTGTGAGATATGGTCTGTCTTTAGAGCTTCTGAGAGGATGCTTTGAGTGAGGGAAGTATTGACAATAGTAGGATAAGCGGTCATCTTCAAAGAGAGCTTTACTGAAAGATGATGACAAGACATCAATATCAGAAGAAATGGCTTTCAGTGAGTTTTGCAGGGAAATCTGTACGAGAGAGGGCTTAGAAGGTTGGCCATAGCAGATCGTTTTTGGAAGGTGTGAGTGTAAGAATTCAAGCACACTTGAAGTATTCAGACCTTCTGTATTTTTCACAGAAGAGGTCTATACCACTTTTCTGCGGAGTGAAAAATAGGTGGGTCCAGCCAGGGGCTGATGTAGTGCTTGATTGTCTTGAAATGTGTTCTGCTTCTGTTGGTGGCATCTTTGATGATGTTGAAGGACTTCAGTTCATGAAGTCCCGTGGAGTTCTGTTTTTTTTCCATTTTCTTTAACGTCTAACAATGGATTATTTATTGTCACCAAAGTCTTTAGAGTACTAGGGCGCTGTAGGCTTTCACTTGCACTTGCATGTTATGATTAGGGCTTGGATGCTCACATAGCTTTACCTAAAATTGTTGAGGTTGTTTAGAAGGATGTTGGCATCAGACATTGAGTTGATAAGGTGAGAAATAAGTTCAAGCATTAGGTTGTTTATGGAGAAGTCTATGAAGTGTCTGAAAGTTTGAGCTTCCCTTTTGTATTGACTTTAGTTTGTTGGTAGGACACTAAGCATGGGGATAGGGTTGGCAAAGCGGTTGGTTCAGTCTAGGGGTAAGGGTGGTTTGCATTGGATTGCTAGTGATGTTGAGAAGACAAAGTTGAAGAGTGCTTTTGGAGTGTGTTGGTTGTGTGACACAGTGTACCACATAGAATAGATATTGTCTGCAAGGTTGAAGTAGGGCAGTGTGGGCATGTCGGATGGACGAGGTGGTGAGGTGGTCTGAGAATTTATCAATGAAGTCTTCATCAGGAAGCCCGCAATACAGCAGAGAAGCACCATGCGTGCCATCCCCTGCACAAGAGCCCTCATCCCACGGACCCAGATGACTTCAGCAGGGGGGGTGCCAGAAGGGTTGAAGATCAGGGCAAGGGTATAATGGGAGGCTACCTCATATGCCTCACATCCTCACATTTACAGGTCCAGTGCCTCATCAAGATGCACTGGGATTATTAATGTGTTGTGTTAGACCTGACAGCCTTAGGGTGGTCACCCCTAACTTTTTGCCTCCCTCCCTCCACTTTTTAGATACTGTTTTTGCTGATTTTAAGACTCTGAACACTATCACTGCTAACCTGTGCTAAAGTGCATATGCTCTCTCCCTTTAAACATGGTAACATTGGATCATACCCAACTGGACTATTTAATTTACTTATAAGTCCCTAGTAAAGTGCACTCTATGTGCCCAGGGCCTGTTGATTAAATACTACTAGTGGGCCTGCAGCATTGATTGTGCTACCCATTTAACTAGCCCCTGAACCTTGTCTCAGGCCTGCCATTGCAAGGCCTGTGTGTGCAGTTCCACTGCTAATTCGACTTGCCATTTAAAAGTACTTGCCAAGCCTAAAACTCCTCTTTTTCTACATATAGAGTGTGCCCTAGGTATGCCCTAGGTAACCCGTAGGGCAGGTTGCTGTGTAGGCAAAAGGCAGGACATGTACCTGTGTAGTTTACATGTCCTGGTAGTGTAAAACTCCTAAATTTGTTTTTACACTGCTGTGAGGCCTGCTCCCTTCATAGGCTAACTTTGGGGCTGCCCTCATAAATTGTTTGAGTAGTAGCTGCTGATCTGAAAGGCGTAGGAAATTCATATTTAGTATGGCCAGAATGGTGATACAAGATCCTGCTGACTGGTGAAGTTGGATTTAACATTACTATTTTAGAAATGCACTTTTAGAAAGTGTGCATTTCTCTGCACTTAAGTCTTTCTGTGCCTTACAATCCACGTCTGGCTGGGTTTAGTAGACAGCTCCCTTGTGCATTCCCTCAGACACACCCCAAACACAGGATACTCAGCCTCAATTGAATACATCTGCACTTTGAATGGGTCTTCCTGGGCTGGGAGGGTGGAGGGCCTGACACTTGCATGTCAAAGGACAATAACCTGCCCACACACAAAGGACTGCCACACCCCCTACGGGGACCTTGGTAGACAGGATTGAACTGAAAGGGGATCTTGTGCACTTCTAAGGCATTCTTTGAAGTCTCTCCCACTTCAAAGGCACATTTGGGTATTTAAACAGGGCCACTGCCCCTACCAACTCAGACACTTCCTGGAGAAGAGAACCTGAACCAGAACCTGCATCCTGCCAAGAAGACCTGCCTGGCTGCTCAAAGGACTCACCTGCCTGCTTTCTATGAAGGACTGCTGCCTTGCTGTTGCCCTGCTGCCTTGCTGCTCTCTGGCTGTGGTGAAGAAGTGCTCTCCAAGGGTTTGGATAGAGCTTGCCTCCTGTTCCCTGAAGTCTCAGGACCAAAAAGACGTCATCTCTACGAGGACTCATTGTGCGGCAAAATTCGACTCACAGCCTGTCAGAAACGACGCACAGCCTGCACTGCAATGAAAATTTGACAGCACGCCGAACCAGAACGACACAGCCTGACTTCACATCGAGAAGATCGATGCAGCGCCAGCGTAGCAAACGAAAATTCGACGCACGGTCAACTGGATCGACGCAGAGCCGAGCCGGAATGACGCAGCCAGACTTCAAGAAAGGAATCGACACAGCGCCTGCCATGTTGTAGGAAATTCAACGCAACGACCGCCGAATTGATGCAGCTCCTGTGACTTTATCCTGCCAGTGCAGGAAACCCACGCATCGTCCCCAGGGCATCCAAAAACCCTGCAACCTGAAGAGGATCCACGACCGAGCGCTAGAAATCAACACACAGCAGTCCCTGCGTGAAAACTAAACAACGCATCGCCGTGTGCGGCCCGAGAAATCAACGCACACCCCTTTGTTTCCACGGATCTCCTCCTCTGCATTTCTTTGTGGAGATTTTGCACGCGAACCAGGTACTTTGTGCTTGAAAGAGACATTGATTGCTTTTAAAAGACTTAAGACACTTTGGGGGTCATTACAACCCTGGCGGATGGCGGAGAACTGGCGGTAAGACCGCCAACAGGCTGGCGGTCTTACCTTGGTGTATCATGACCATGGCGGTTACCGCCATGGTCAACCGCCGGTTCTCCGTCCCGCCCGCCAGGGCGGAGACGACCGCCGGGCTGGAGACCTGGGTCTCCAGCCCGGCGGCTGTCAGTATACCGCCGGCGGTATTTGGACCCGGCTAACCGCCGTGGATTTCCAGCGGTTTCAACCGCCATGAAATCCATGGCCGTAAGCACTATCAGTGCCAGGGAATTCCTTCCCTGGCACTGATAGGGGTCTAACCCACCCCCGCCCCCACCCCGACTCCCTCACCTACATCCCCCACCACCCCTGCCACCCCCCAAAGGTGGCAGGGCCCCCCTCCCCACCCCCAACATGACATTACTCACACACACCCGACACGCATGCAGGCACCACCAACACACACACGCACACACCCCAACATACATGCCTACATCCACACACACAGTCAGACACGCACACCCACATTCAAACATACACGCACACATCCATACAGACATACCCACAGCCATACATGCACTCACACACCCCCTCTACATACACACACGCACACCCCCATGCACGCACACAACACACAACACCCCCCCTCCCCTAACGGACGATCGACTTACCTGGTCCGTCGATCCTCCGGGAGGGGACGGGAGCCATGGGGGCAGCTCCGGCGACACCACACCGCCAACAGAACACCGCCACAGCGAACCACAGGACGTGATTCGCTGGGCGGTGTTCTGTTGGCGTGGCGGTGGAGGTGGAGCAACCTCCACTTCCCCGCCACCCGCAAGTATGGCTGTTGGCGGTCTTCCGCACGGTGGTCCCTCGGCGGTCTTGCAAAAAGACCGCCGAGGTCGTAATGACCCCCTTTATATCACTTTTACAGTGCTATCTCAACATATACTTATTGCATTTTTATCGTTTTGACCTGCATCTTATCAGATAAATATTATATATTTTTCTAAACACGGTGTGGTGTATTTTTGTGGTGCTATATGGTGTTATTGTATGAGTTATTGCACAAATACTTCACACAGTGCCTTTTAAGTTAAGCCTGACTGCTCAGTGCCAAGCTACCAGAGGGTATGCACAGGATAATTTGGATGGTGTGTGACTTACCCTGACTAGATTGAGGATCCTTGCTTGGACTTGCTGCCAACCAAAGACCCCATTTCTAACATGGTGTTACCACAAGACCATCAGGGAGGGGAATAGGGCTACAAGGCATCCAGAAGAAGAGTCTTACATGGCCCCCGCAGTGCTGGTGAAGGATGAGCCGCAGTGGTCACATAGCAAAAACATATTTCAATAGGCGTCAGCAAAGGCAAAAATGGCAAATAGGAGGGGTCAAGTGGCCAATACAAATGGTGAGATACCCCACCATCACCACCCCCTGCCGAGTGGTACAAGCAAGGTCGGCTAATGCAGTGTCGGTTGTTGAAGGGTTACCTAGGCAACGTGAGGCCCAGAGGGTTCACCAGGCGAGGCAAAACACACTGACCCTGATTTATACTTTTTTGAGCCGCATTTGCATAATTATTTTACACAAAAGCGGCACAAACTTACAAATTATAATTGTATTTTGTAAGTTTACGCCACTTTTGCGTAAAAAAATGATGCAAATGTGACGTAAAAAAAGTATAAATCAGGGCCACAGTTTTTTATAAACCCACACATCGAGCATGAGCAGACATCCAAATAACAGCGACTCCAGGGCACATAGCTACCCGGCTGGTACTTGAATGAATGTCCCACACAGTGCAGGGACCCAAGAGATATCGTCCCCTGGAAGGCACCGCAGGTTAGTTACATTGGGTCCAAGTAGAAGGCTGCAGGAACGCTGAGCCGCCCCACACGACCCAACCAGTCTCTGGGCTCAGGTTCACTCAGAGATGGGCGAGGACACAGCTCCATGTCCCCAACAATGCCCCCGGCTAAAGCACTGAACCAGAGACCATGGATGTGGAAAAATCAAACAGGACGAAGCACGACCAGACTGCATCCGCGGAGTTGATACCGTGAGTGTGGTCTGTTCTGGTGAGGAGGATTGACTGTCCGGGATCGGGGAGCTGCAGGTCGTCAGGGAGAAGACACGCAGGTTTCGTTTCCTCCTAAGCCTCATCCAGTATGTATTAAATCCTATCGGAGACCATACATCTTAGGACCAGTTCTTGCAACTTTTTCTAGCCCCGTTAGATCGTCCTTCCTGTCCAATTGATGTTATCACGTCCATCTCAAGGATTGGACATACCATGAGCTTTGAACATTGCTCGATTTACCACTATATATTACTTCAATGACATGACTACAAGATTCCAGCGTACCAAGTATTTAATGAAAAAATAATTAGAACATTGGTTGCTGAAATGAACTTTGTTGTTTGTTATTAAGGGGATTGGCCCTGAAGAAGGTGACCTATAACCAATAGGAACACCGAAACGCGCGTAGGCCTTTGGTTCCCTAAGAGTATCCCTGTCTCAACACCACTCTAATTTAATTTTTTCTAAACATCAATCTATATATATAAATATATTTATTCATCAGTATGATATCAATGTACATTTATGTATTGTTGGAAACAATCTTTACATGTTTGTATGTACTGTATTTTAGACACGTTAGTTTATTTATGTAGATTTATACGTTAATTGTTTTTTCATTTACCTCATATGTCTTTCTTATCCATTTTTTGTCGTCTAGTTTGATTGTGGTGTGCCTGATTTAGAAGTTTAACGTTATATATATTTCCATTCATGTTTTATATTTCTTGATTCCTTGTGTTTTGTTATATCGCTTCATTAAAATGTGTTCAGTTGAGATTTAGTTTCCTGTTATCTTTTGTCATTCCTTTAATTCTTTCAGCAGCTGCTTATTGTTTTCGCATACGACTTTGAATTATCAATGGATATTTATCAGTCCTTATAAGGCTTTTTCTCTGAAGTGTATCTGTTACTTCAGATATTATATTATTTAGGTAGCTCACGTTGTAGTTTCTCTTAACTGCATCCGCGGTTCTAGGCAGCACCGCCAGCCCCCCAGGATGCACTGCTTAATGAGCTAGCTTACCTAATTGTAACCCTAGACCTGCAAGCTAAATAAGGATCTCTAACAAAATCACTAACCCATTGAACTATCTCATATATTATAGAAATCTGTGACGTACACCTTATATGTAATTCCCAACAACTGACACTCCAACCCTTTGACCTATATAATGGTCCAACCCTATGAACAGAGATTCCACAGAGGTCACGCCGGCAGCTCTATTAACTACCTGATTTGTACCCTGCAACACAGAGCTCTTCATCTCTTCAGCAAGTTCATCCACTCCCCTAAGCTTTCATAAAATGAGGTTTATTTGTGCTTAATTAAGCAAGACAAAATAGTTTGCTATTTCTTTCCTCAAAAATTACAAACGCACAAGATGGCATTTACTGAGCAGCTCCTCGAATCCCATTTCTAGGCGAAACCACCGAACCTCCGATTCATCAATGACTAGCCCACCGCAAGAGAGTCAATGACATGGGTATTCGTTAAGGCTGGGAAGCAAAGTAAAAAAACAAAAGAAACAGAAATGGCTTGGTTGGGACAATCTGAGTCAGAAAAATAACGCTAGAGACAATGTGAGAGAAGGGGGAGAAGTAAGAATGAGCGGAGGGAGAAATTAAGAAACTAAGAAAAAGAAAAAAATGCATGAAGGAAAATAGAGAACACAAGAGATGGGGAAAAGTAAAGAGGATGATACAATGACAGAGGAAGAATTAAAATCATGAGACAGTTCCCTGCTCCTAATCTCTGAAGAAAACACATGAGCTAGCTAATTGTAGAATGTTTTCCTATAGTGGAACAGCAGTACCATCTAGTGTTTTATTGAAAAACAACAGGTTTACACAGAAGCAGATTGAAGAATGTACGACTTGTACTGTGAACCCCAAGCTATTGCCAGGAGGGCCTTTTAATTGGTAATGTCTTGTTTTTTAACAACACTATCGAGCCTCCGAATGGGGGAGGGGAGAAAAGGCCGTGTCTTAGCTACATTTGTCAGGCCCCTCGCCACCCTTTGGCCCCAGCATTAAAGCTGTTGAACGCCACCTGTCTTGAAGACAATATAGCAAAAAACAAAAAAAGATACTGAATATCGCCCCACACATCACTGCTTAATAGCGATTGTTTGTTTCTTTAAAATGTTAAATATGACTTTCTAGGCATGTGTGTATCTAGCTATGTTAAAATATATAGATATATACACACATACCTAGAAAGTCATTTTTAAGCATTTTAAGCAAACATGTATTATACATATGCACATACATATACAAACACGTACACAAACACACTCTACACGATCACCTTCTGTAGTTGTCCCCAACAATATTTATCCGTGGCCCACTATCTGTTCATCCACCTCAAAAATAATTTCCATAGACTCTATTCTTCAACACGGTAGGCCGAATATAGGCAATGATTACGAGTTTAGGTGCTAATATACACTTGATAAGTTAGATACCACAGGGTACGTAAGTTATCGGGTGTGATAAATAGCACCTATTACAAGTTGGTGGGGAATAACATGCAGATGTTGGTGTTTCCGTCGCTGTAGTTTCTTACACCCTACAATCACTCCTCGGTATTTACAGCAGGTGTTTTTAGTTTTGGAGACAGAAAGGTTAGTATTAGATGTGTGAGCAGGAAGCACAAAGTTAAGGTATATTTCACACTTTCTACCTCCACAAAAGTATGTGCTTATTGCAGAGCTTCATCCCATATAACTTTTTGATTTAAATATGCCACACTGATGCTGTATTATGCAAAACTGAAGCTAATGTATGAACATATTTACTCTGACTAGCGAAGTGAAATGATATCACACCAGCAAAATGTATGCGAGTTCCATAGTCTGAGTCATGCCAAGTTTGTGAAACTTCTCAAGATTTTATGTAATTTTCTCCTGTAAAATATTTTCTCCTCAAATAGATTGTATCTAATATGACTTTTTGACATAGTTTAACTGCTTGGACGAAAAAAGACTCAAGAAACACAGCAAACTACATCGCACGAAATTTCACAAAATTCCATGTCAACCATTTTGTACTCCTGCAACCTCTGTTATCTTATGTTATTTTATGTTGATTTGTATAGCACATTAATCACCTCAGAGGGTATCCAGGCGCTTGGACAAGGTATGTAGGTGTGTGGTCCCAAGGTATCTATATTAAGAGCCAAGGCTTCAGCTTCATGTGGAACTCAAAAAGTGAGGAGGCTCTTATGTGTTGAGGGAGTTCGTTCCATGTCATGGATGCCATGTAGATGACTGAGCAACTTCCAGTTTTGTTTGTGTGGATGCAGGACACGTGTGAGAGTGAGGCAGAGCTAGGTGTCTGGTTTGGTGGGTAGGTGAAAGTGTATGAAGCTGTTCAGATATTCTGGTCTTGTGTAGGGCTTTGTAGGTATGCGTGAGAAGTTTGAATTGGCTGGGCTTATGAATGGGGAGCAAAGTGAAGCTTCCCAAGGTGCGGTGTGGTGTGGGTGCAGCGTTGGAGGTGGAGTATGAGTCTTGCTGCTGTGTTCTTGATGACCTGGAGGCTGTGTTGGATTATTTTGGAGATTCTGGCATAGAATGTTGCCATAGTCTAGCCTGCTGTTGATGGGTGCTTGTGTGTCGGTCCAGCTGGTGTTCTGAGGCAACTAGTTGAAGATCTTTTGCAGCATGCTTAGGATGTGGAAGCAGGAGGTGCATACGGAGTTGACTTGAGCGTCATGTTGAGCTTTTCATCTAGGATGATCCATAGATTTCTTGCATGGTCTGTGAGTGTGGGTGTTGGTCCTAGCTCTTACAGCCATTAGGTGGCATCCCAGGAGCAGCTCTTGTTGCCAAAGACTAGTACTTCCATCTTGTCAGAGTTGAGCTTCAGGCAGTTGATTTGCATCCAGTCTGCTACAATGGTCATGCAGTTGATGAAATTGGTTCTGGTGGTGTTTGTCTTGTCCATCAGGGAGAAGATGAGTTGGATGTCATTGGCATAGAAGATGATGGTGGTGTCTTGTGAACAGGAGATGTTGGTGAGCAGTGTCATGTGTATGTGGAAAAGAGAGGGCTGAGGAAATATCCCTATATCAGTTTCTTGGTCTCAGATGTCCAGGGTGACAGCCTGACCCTTCGGGTTCTTCCTGTGAGGAAGGAACCGATCAATTTGAGAGTAGATCCTTATATGCCAACTTTGTGGAATCTTCTGATGCGGGTGTTGTGGGCGATGGTGTTGAAGGCAACAGAGAGGTTGAGTAGGATCGGGGCCACTGCTTCTCCTTGGTTCAGGATGTTTTGAATGTCGTCGGTGGCCGCAATAAGTGCTATTTTGGTGCTGTGGTTCTTTCTGAATCTTGGTTGTGTGTTGTTTAGAAGATGGTGATGTTTGAGGTGGGTTGTCAGTTGCTTGTTAATGGCCTTCTCAATCACTTTGATTGGAGAGGGGAGTATGGAGATGGGTTGGAAGTTGCTCAGTTGATGCAGGTCGGTTGTCAGCTTCTTCCGGAGGTCTTTGATCTCTGCCAGTTTCCATTCATCCAGGAAAGTGGCGGATGCAGTGGAGGTGTTGATGATGTGGGTCAGGGAGGGGCTGATTGGTGATGTTCCCAGGTTGTAAATGAGGTGGGGGCATGGGTCTGTTGGGGGCGGTGAGTGGATGGTCTGAATGACTGCTGCTGTGTCATTTTTGTTGAGGGTTGTCCTTTTGGTCAGGTGGCCATCTTGGTTGGAGGTGGGTAGTTTAGCAATGAGTTCTCTGGAGTTGGGTTGGTGTGCAAAGTTTCCGTAGATGTTTGGGGTTTCTGGACCAAGCTGGATAGGTTGTTGCAGAGTTGTTGGGAGGCAGCAATGTTATTCAAAGTGGCTGCAGCATGGTGAAATCATTGACAATCGAGAGGATCACCTTGCAGTTCTTGGAGCTTCCTTCGGTGTGGTCTACTAGTGCTTTTTTCTTCGTGTCTCTAATTTGCTAGTGATGACTTCTGAGTGTAGTCTTGTAGGTACGTCTATTGGTGGTGTCATAGCTGCCTATCCATTTCCATTCTAGCCTTTTACATTGACAGTTTGTGTCTCAGAGGTCTTCTGTATACCAGCTGGCCTGCTTGTTTGATCTACTATGCTTGTTGAATTTGATGGGTGCAAGGGACTCTTCGCAGTTCTTGATCCAGTTGTTGAAGTTGTTGATGTCCTTGTAGAAGATGTCTGTGAGGCTAGGCTGATCAGTGCTGAGGGTACTGAGCCAGTCTGCTTCTGTGTTTTTGCTCCAGCTGCCGCTTGGAACCTGGTAAGGGTATTGACTTGAGGTGTGTTGATTTGAAAGTGGATGATGGAGTGGTTGATCCGTTTGAGCAGTATGGTTGGGTATTCTTGTAGTACTGTTACATATATAGTAGGCAGTCAAGCTGTATATGGTTATTAATCTGCTCAAACTTATAAAAGTGCACAAACTATGTTCCCAAAAAATAAGAAAGGGAAGGTAGAAAATTAGCATGATTGCATGACTGCCTACTTAATACCACTTTTGTGTGATGCCTCCTACAGAATATCCACCTAACACAAACACACATATATGGGGCCTGATTCACAAAGGTAAACTTACACTTTTGTATAAGTTTGTTATGTGTTTACTATTTACAAACTGAGAGTTAATGGTCAGTTTACAACTTCAAAGACTCTGAAATCAGAGTGGAAACCTCAGCACACAAAAAGTTAGACAAGGCCATGCCCTGGATACATTACGTAAAGCAGTGTTGGCAGTGTACCATGTTTTCTGAATCTATATCTGGGTAAGTTAGGGTAGTGTGTGTACTGCTAGGGAAGCATTAAGGGGGAAGAGAGAGAGATAGAGATTGCGAGAGAGACAGACCATTGCTTTGGAGACCAGATGTTGTTGTGCAAGCCTGCCCAACAGATGAACTCTGAGACCATCATCTCAAGAGAGGCTGCTAGCACACGGCCTGCACCAGAGAAGAGCCAAGGGCGGCAGCCAGTCCACTCCAGCTGTGCTGACCAAACTGCTACAGAAGCTAGCAGGTAAAAATGTGGGGCCTAGCCAGCACACAAAACTAGACACATAGCGGTCCGCTACACTTGCTAAGAATTTTTGCCAAGAAGGGGTAAAGAGGAAAAGACATTGAATTAAAGTTGTACAATTCACCTCAGACTAACCCTTGACTAAAAAGGAAGTGTTGCGGACTCTATATATTCAGATGTTGCATCTCTGTGCCTATCGTAACCTAGTTTCCAATGTGTATATCTCTTCCTTTAAATGTGTAGTATTTAGTTCTGCAGTGCGATTAAAGTATGTAATTTATCATGAAAGGGAAGCACTGGGTTGGACATTATGTTATTGTGTATTTTGGCTGACTGATCAGTTCTGACCTCTTGTCCCCACATTTCCTCCCTGAGAAGCCTTTGACTGTTCAACCTCGCCACTCTGAGGGTCAGGTGTGAAAAGAGCTGTACTTGATTGCCAGTGTTGGGACGCAGTGACCCAGTGACCCAGTAGTATCTGTTTGCCCTGTGGGCCCCCTCAGTGGGGTCTGACAGGCAGTCTGAAAAGGAAAGGCAGATCCTACATTATAAAATGATCTCTAAACACATTCATGAAGGATGAGTGGATTGCTTACAGGTGCTGAGATGATTCAATATCCAGTAGGTGTGGTATAGAGTGATGGGTAATTTTATGTATGGAGTGAAGTCAATCACTGTGTGCGTGGTTCATGGGTGCTGCCAGTAGATTTGATGTTTCATTGCATGTAGTGTGTGTCAGAATAAGAGCACCTGGTGGCGTGAGAGTGATATTGTTCTACAGGGAGTCAGCTCTGAGTCAGATGAATTACAAGGGGGTCTGACTGGGAGTTGAGGCTTTTATGATGGTAGAGGACTGGGAACAGGAAGACTGATAGGGAGTTCAGAGTCTGGTAGTTTGTGGGAGGGTTCAGAGAGAGTTCGGACTCAAAGGGTCACTAAATAATTGGGATGCTAAGTGTTGAAGAGGATGCTCAGAGGAACCGTGGGTAGAGCTAAATTTTGGCTGTCCAAAGTTCTCTGAATTCACCTGAAAGGGCTCAGAGGAGAGATCTCTATTATGTCTCCACACCAGTGCTAAGATAGATTCCCACTTGAGAGGTTGACACAACCTTCAAAGCGTATCTTTCTCAATATGGCCTTGCGTCCTCTTCAATTAAAAATCACAGAACTCCTTTCTAACATGAAACAACACATATCCCTATCTTGGAAATTCGCACACAACTCTACACACCCCAGAATATTTGGGATTCATTTTCCCTGAAAACTGAAAACACTTTGGAGAGGATCATCAACAAACTAATGCTTTTTACAACCTCTTCGACCTCCGCAATGCAAAAACCATTACACTTGGTCAATCTGTTGTAGTGCTCATCATCACAAGATTCATCTATGTTTCCATTTTATAAGGAAGTCATTCCCAATAAACGTAAACACGTTATCTTCACAACCTTCCTTAAGGAGCATACTGCCAAACTTATGGTGCAAGCTAACTAAAGACCAATTACTACCTCTGTACTATTACTAACATCTTGAAAGCAATCATAACTTTCTAACTTTCAACCTGCTGGAAACCAATAACGTACCCAGTGGCATTCAGTCCAGCTCCTGACCTGGAACAGGCACCAAATCTGCCTTAATTAACACTGGAGAAGAACTGCGCTCTACAAGGGACAACATCTGAAGTTGTGAATTGAATATACTAGATGTTTGTTGTTTTTTAAATGGATGTCATGCCCCAACTGCAGACTACATTTGGTGTGTGAGCCGTTGTTCTCCAGTTCTTAGGTCTTTGCCCTCATGTAACTACCATCAAGTAAAATGTGGCCCCATCCTATCAAAATTACTCAAGTGACCTTTGGAGTGCCACAGAGATCATCCATCTCCCCAGCTAGATATCACAGTACATAAATATCTCCCCTCTCAACTGCCCTTAACAGTTGTAAAGAATACTTATGCTGACAGTACTAAAATATCGAGACAAAAAAATAGAAATGTAATAGTTACCCCCCTAGTTATATACAATAGCAAACAAACAATCTGTGTTGTGTTAATTCAACTATGTGTTTGAATATCGGTTTTATTGTACAAACACTGATTCAAAAATTGGTTTCAAAAACATTTTTAACATCATTACTTCACCTAACATGTAATCAGAATGTACCAAAATCACACAAAAAACCTATCACCCTACAACCTCAAAAACATTATAAAAAAGCCCATTGTTTATATTAAAAACAAGGTATCTGTTGTCTGACACCTGTCTTCCAACTGAAGAAGGTATTAGGAGAAGGTATCAATTGTGCTTCAGAATCCTCTTTAGAAGGCATACAACAGTAGGCATTTCAAAATGTCAACAATGTTTCAGTGGACCATCCCTTGTGTGACTCCACCTTAATCAGGACTCAGAATCAAGGAATGTATTATGGTATACAAGCTTGATTCATGCAGACTGATGTAGGCAGTTCGAAGTGGGCTACAAAGTAACCAAAATCTATAGCTTAATTTTTATTCTGTTTTGTGCACAGACGTGTGTTACATTTTAATCTAAAAAAAATATTTTGTAATGCTTCACATTATAGGTTCAACTCAAAAGACTCGGATTTTAAGCTATGGAATTTTAGCCATGTTGATTGTGATATTAACATAATGTATTTGTGTCTAATAGAGATGAAACTTAATATTGAATGAAACATTGTGATTCATATTTTTTTAAGTTCATAGAACCATGCAGGATGGAGCTTTCCTACCTCGGGGACTCAGCCAAACTGAGGACCGATGATGATGGAAGGGCAAACATCTTTTAGCAGTCTAAGAATTTCTTGGCTCCTTAAAGGGCCCCGTATGTAGACCCAAGGGAGCTGCTCTGCCCTAAGCCCCACATTCCTGTGACACGCAAATTGATTGTTTTGTATGGTCAGCTAGACTTTTGTCCTCTTGAATGGTCAGTGTGGGACTTGGAGAAGGTTCATCAGTTTGCATTCTTTTGTGTGAATCTCTGAAATATATGAGTTTATACCTACATGATACGCATATGATAGATACAAGTCACAGTTGAGTTTATGTCTCCCTTCTTTCTTCCATGCAGAGGACGATGTGAGCCTCAAGCAACATACTGGAGCATCGATGGAATTATTGCTGTCACCCACTGGGAGAGAGATGGCAGATATGAGAGTTCATTATCTGTGCATGCACGTTAATGAACATTTGTGCGGCCGATCCTCTGAGTAAGTGAGCCTGGCTCAGGGTATGTGCATGTGAATGTGTGTGTGAGCATGTGTGTGGTTGTATGTGTGTGGAAGACTATTCAACATTACATGCTACCCTCTGCAGGAGGAAGAAGAACTGCAACCAAGGTGTTCAAGATAATCACAAAAGAGAGGCAAGAGGAATATGAGAGACTGCAGGAAGGAAAGAAGAAAAAAAACAACAGAGGAAAGATCCAAACAAAGAGAAAATCACAATGGGAGGTGAAGGAAAAAAGAAAGGTAAACACGAAAGGTGAGAGAAGAAAGAAAAAAGAAACATAAAGGCCAGAAAGAATAGGAAATAAGAAGGAAACCTTGGGAGAAAGGGAGATACATGAGAGCAGAATTAGAAAAATAGGGACTTGACCAAGAGGAGGCAAAATAAAGCAAGACCACAGAAAGATGGTTCAATAAGAAGGGGAAAAGTAAGACTGGAAAGACAGAAAGCAAGAAAGAGAGGGAGCTAAAGAGCTCCTATTGAGGGTGCCAGAGAGGAAGACGTGGGAAAAAGGAGCAATGGTGTGGAATACCAATTACCAGACACCCAGGACTTATTGTTTGGGGTCAAGGACAATAGGTTTTCATGTTTTTTTGTCTACTCTACAGGTAGATCCAACTACTTGCAGCACAAACCCTTTGGCAACCAGTTTACAGTTCCACAGCATGAATATGTGATGTGTGAAAGAGATTGCCTGTCACTAAGGCAACATATGCATCCATATGTATAAGTTGTTAAAACCTGTATATAGTGTTCCTTAATACAAAAGTACTTATTATTTAGTAATTGATCTAAGGAAATGCACAGAGCTGAGACCTCGGCTTGCATCACTGAGTGCTTCCAGTTCAAAAATGTGTACATATATTCACAAAATCTAACAATTTGATGCTACTTATACTGCTCCCAGACTGTTCCTGATTATAGGCAAATACTTACACAAGCATGAAAGCAAGATTGGTGATAGCTTTCAAAATAAAATGTAAAAACGTTTTACTAAACTATTGCACAACTTTAAATACCATTTCTTTGAGGCATCATCTAGTAAAATATGTTTGATGTATGCTAATGTTAAAAAAAAAAAAAAACTACCTAAGTGGGACTGTGTAAATGTACTTACATTAGTCCATATGTACAAATTTCAGAACTACAAGAGGGTTTATAGAAGTAGGCCTGGAAATTGTACTCCTAGCAATCTTGTTTGATTTTCATTACTGCATGAGCAAATATACAGATGTATATTTGCTCATAGGAAAATCACTGAATCAAGGGAGAGAGTGGTAGCGGAGCAGGAGAGCAGCAACTCAAAGCAGGAGTGCAAAGCCCGAGGGAGTAAGTGGAGAGAGAGACACCAGATGCCATCTTCTACTGTTGGGGACCCGTCAGAGAAGCCACAGCACTGCAGCTGCTGCAGCCATAGTGTCCATAGCCCTGGGAGGGTTCTACACAGTAAGGTAAGGCGGGAGCCCCTACTGCCCCGCAGAAGGCTCCGCACAGCTATCGGCCTTCACCTCGCCCTTATCCTCCCAGGGGGCTTCCCTCCTTACGGAGATGGAGCTGAGGAGGCCACTGTGGAGGTAAGCACCCAGGAAGTGTGCGTGGTGGCGTGTTTACAGGCTGGTGAATCTCCCCAGGTACCCCAGGTTCCCCAGGCCCAGAGGTCGCAGTGCATCCGGAGGGTTTTGGAAGGGCCTGCAACAGTAGGAAGTGGTCCACATCAGCTCAACAGTGCAGTGCAAGTGGCTTGCAATAGAGGAGAGGTGTGGTGAGTGTGGAGTGCGGAGGGGCATTAGATATAGGTGAGAAGTAGTTGAGGCAGGTGAATGGTGCCTTTACCTCTGTCGTTCTGCTCCTGCCTGGTGCTGCCGCCTCTCTGTTCCCACACTAGGTCCTATGAGTCAGGCGCAAGACGCATCAAAGAGACTAGGATATTAAGCTGAAGTTTTTCATGCATTGGTACACACTGGGCTTTATCTAGTAGTTTTAGGAGGTACAAGCCTGTATCAAGTGTGCATCAATCCTGCATCAAGCCCCCACTTACCATTTTGGCTATTGGAAAGGAGCCGAAAAAAGCTGATACAGGAGGGGAAAGTAGGGAAAAATACAGTAATGCAGTGGCGAGCGCGGTGGCTGTAGCTAGCCACTGCTGAGTGTGTGCTCCGGTCTTCGCAGAAGCGGTCCAGCTAGGTCTGGGTACAGCTTAAGTGGTTCTAAATTTCCCTGCTCAGCCTAGGATCTAAGCACATCTAAATACCTGGACTCTGATGGCCTGTCTATCTGTAAACTGGCCAAGGTATTTCTGCAGTGAACTCGCCAGAAGCAGCCCATGTCATCTACGTGTACGAAAAATAGAAGCAGTCAACAAGCTCAAGAACTGGGAGAATTTGGAGTGGCTGAGTCTGCATACATTGTAGCGTGATAGTATTATAACATTGTGACATTTTCACATGAGAGTGACCGATTGGGGTCTGCGCACTTGGGCTTTACCAGTGGGGCCTGTGAAGCTCGACCCCCAGGGGTTCAAAGGAACTGTCACTTCAGCGATCTTCTTGAGTGGTGCAAATATGATGGCTAAAAAATTGAGGTCAGGCTGTACTCTGTTCACTCAATAGTGCTAAAAGACTGAGCAAACCCGATGAGAAATAGAGCCCCTAATTTGCGTATTTTTAAAGGAGGGGGAAAAATTCCAGCCTTTTTTCAAAAAGCGTCTGAGGATCAAAATACTATGTTAAAAGACATGATAGAAGCTGTCCAGTCAATTTCTCTGGCAGAGTCTAAGGCGGAAGTCAAGTGGCTACCTCAACGGCCATCTCTAACTCACAGACCCTGCTCATCACACAGAGTCAGTCATCTCCTTTGGGGGTATCCGGCCAGCATTTTTTCTTGGGAATGGTCCTCAATGTGTTTAGTGCCAGGAAGTGGCAGGGAGGGGACAGTCATCCCTCCTAGTTCTCAACCTTCATTATGTCTGGATTATACTTTACCTGAGATTTTCAAGCACACTTAGGGGGTCATTCCGACACCCGCCAAAGTTCCCCCGTCGGAAGACCGCTCCGCGGTCACAAGACCGCGAGGGTCATTCCGACTTTCCCGCTGGGCCAGCGGGCGACCGCCAAAAGGCCGCCCGCCGGCCCAGCGGGAAAGACCCAGCAACGATGAAGCCGGCTCCGAATGGAGCCGGCGGAGTTGCTGGGGTGCGACGGGTGCAGTGGCACCCGTCGCGATTTTCAGTGTCTGCAAAGCAGACACTGAAAATCTTTATGGGGCCCTGTTAGGGGGCCCCACGACACCCGTTCCCGCCAGCCTCTTCCTGGCGGTGTAAACCGCCAGGAACAGGCTGGCGGGAAGGGGGTCGGAATCCCCATGGCGGCGCTGCATGCAGCGCCGCCATGGAGGATTCCCTGGGCCAGGGGAAAACCGGCAGGAAACCGCCGGTTCCCCTTTTCTGACCGCGGCTTTACCGCCGCGGTCAGAATTGCCCAGGAAGCACCGCCAGCCTGTTGGCGGTGCTTCCGCTGCCCTCTGCCCTGGTGGTTTCAAACCGCCAGGGTCAGAATGAGGGCCTTAGTTTGTCCATCTTGGATCAGGGGAATCTTTCTGCCTCTTCGGACCTAATGCTGAATCCACCGGAGAATATTTCCAAAGACTGTATGTTTTTCTAGATCCGTGCAGAGTCTTGAATGTATCTTGGGAGTCATCTTGTCCCTACTAGAAAAGAATACTGAGAGCTCTAGCCATATGGCAGACATATTATCAGTATTGAAGGAACTGCCAGTTTCTTCTAGCAGGAAAGTGTCCAAGTCCAGTGTAATGTGTTCTGTAACCTGCACAGCTGATGAGTGCACCCAGACAGGTGATCCTAAGGTCTCCTTGTGTTTGGAGAATGAATGTGATCAACCCTTGGGTCTATGATTTTGAAGTTCTCTTTTCTGAGGCCGGAATACCAGCCACGGCGGCAGAAAGCATAAGCCCTGGGTCCTCGAGTTCTCTCCAGGCACCATGTGAATCAGGTGAAGTCTTTCCTATTTTTAACAAAGTTAGCAGAATTAAGACAGCAGTTAATACCCAAGAACATAGTAAGCATCCAGAAAAGGAGAAATCTCAAAAGAACAAATCTTCCAAGATAAATCAAGCAATATCCTCCCATAAGGAAAAAAGAAAAGTGAGAAGAATAACTAAGAGAAGGCCAGGAAAGGTCAAGTTCTTGGCTGACACTATTCCACTTGAGACTCCTTTAGTCCTGGTCATTAATGAGACCAGAAAGTCTGAGTTCCCCTCTGCTCCCTCAAGTACCCTGGCTTTGGCTCCGGCGGCTTGCACTGCATTGCTTTCTTCAGGCGGGGTTGTAATTCCATCCAAGCCAGTGGGTAGTGCCTTATCCCGGTCAGGCTGGTCAACTGGGCTGTGCGGCTTTATGGGTAGATGGGGCCCCACCCGTGGAGGGAGGGAGGTCACAGGTAGGCTCTGAGGAGCAAGTATGGTGGGAGATCTACTCAAAGGTCAATTCCCACAATAACATGGTTTGGCCTATCCAGTTTGTGGTTATTTTTGCGGACGCAGATGCATATGGGATACAAATTGATTGTGGTTTTTCCAACTGTATGGCGCTGGATGAGAAATTTAAAACAGGCTGGAATTGGATTGACGGAGCAATTAGCTCAAAAAGGGAGTTTCAAAGCCCTTTATTCTATAATTCCCGATACCTCTGGAGATAATTTCTTGTCCTGGAATATAGCGGGGCTGAAAAGGAACTTCGAGATGCTCCAATCAGTTATCAAGGACAATAAAGTTGTGGTTGAGGCCCTGCAAGAAAGCTGGGAAACAGAGGACTGGGTGTTGCCAGAATTTGTTGCCTTCAGTTTGAGGGCAGTGAATGAGCACTTTGGGTGACAGGCAGGAGGTCTTGCAGTTTTGTTAGCAGCAAGGTATAATATCTTCGTATGTGTAAGTTTTATCATTGTCGGACTTACTATCTCCTTCGCTATCGAGGGGTCCAGACCTGATAATTATTTATAGTTATCTTCCCCTGAATTTTGGCAAAGAGTCTCAATTTAAGGAGCTGGCTCAGTTATTAGAAATGATCGAAGAGGGTTTCCCCCTGGTGCCTATTTTTTGAGTGGTTGAATTAAATGTAAATATTTTCTCAAGGCAGATGAGAGATGGCACAGAGCTTAAGAAAGTGCATTGAATATCCCCAGCCAGGTCTGGGAAGCCATAGAAGGGAGGCGGCTGGTAGACATTTAAGGATCCTGCTAGACAGCTTTAATCTGACAATCATTAATGGTAGGTGTTCGGGGGATCAGCTGGCTCAGTCAATGTTTCACAATGGAAGGGTAACATCCTTGAGTGATTATGCAATTATCTCTTCAGAACATTTTGGGATGGTGATGGATTTATCTGTAGGGGCTCTGGAAGGTAGTGACCATAAGCTTATTATTATCTTGCTGGCCAGAACAGCTATGAAAATGTATCAGTGGTCTAATAGTTTGCATTTGCGCTGTACGAATAACCACAGAATGGCGTGGTCTACCTAACTAAAATGCCATTTCATAAATGTTTTGAGGGAGTTGCTAGAGGAGCACGCCAGTTCACCCATACATCATGGAGGCCAGGACTATGAAAAATGTGTCTCCTCAATAAGGGTCATGGCGGACCTTGGGCTGAATAAAAGATGGGCCAGTAAGGCCCAGCAGAACCCTGAGATATCACATGCCAAGGCAAAGCTTAACAAGGATATTCGAGAGGCATTCAGGGTTGGGGCCCCCTCAGGGATAGTCAGGTTAAGCAGCATAGGAAAGATTCTATGAAACAGATGTGGCATATTAAGTGGAGGGAAAGAGAGAACCTTTGTACAAGGGCAATCTCTTCCTTGCACAGGGGCAACCTTAAGAGTTTTTGGAGGGTTTCAAATGACACTCTTGGACTAGCTAAACAAACTACAGCAAGTTTAATTTCGGAAGCCATCTGAGCCAGCTACATCTCAGACTTGTATAAAGCCCAAGATGATACGGGAAGGGTTGAGGATACATTGTTGATGAGCACACCTGGCAAAGGGGAAGAGGAGAGTAAACCCCCACCCCCCCAGTCAGTGAGACTGTAGCAGTGATCAATGGTCTGAAAAGTTCTAGGGCGCAAGTGCCAGATGGTATTCCTTCAGACATCATTCAACTTAATCCTCACCTTTGGGCACAGACTCTGGCACCTGTGTTAAAGGAATTAATAGAGGGGCATGATGTTCCTAATATCTGGAAGGGTAGCATTAGGATACCTCTGTTTAAAAAGAGAAATGGGTCCCTGCCCTCTAATTATTGCATTATTACATTGTTGGATATCCCAAGTAACATTTACACAAGGCATTTGCTTTTAATAAAAATGCTTCTACAAGAGAAACATCTTGGTGAATGAGTAAATAATGTACAGGTCATTGAGTCGTCTCTTAACCTGCCGACAGAGTATACCCCCTTGAATATGTTGGTTGTTTCACCAAAAACAAGTACTAAAAGGATTAATAAAAGAGTGTTCATGTAATAGCGATGTTGCTGATGTCCGCCGGAGAAATAACTTGCAGCACTTATGGGAGGTAGAATACAGGGACGCTTGTCAGCAGTCTAGGAGGGGAACGAAATAGGTGCTGAGCGAGCGCCTGCTTTGGAGTTTGTGTGACTATAAGGGGACACTCCCCCTCATTTTGACCTGGGGCCAGTAGCCCTTCAGGATTAGGGCCTCCATGGGGTATCTCCCCACAGGTAGGCCCGTTATCTCTATAAAATCTGCACTCCTCCTAGTGGAGTAGTCCTTCTCTTGCTTTTGTGATGCATGATAATTAGGGATCCTAGGCCCTGAAGAATGCCCCCAGACTTCCTTTGGCTCTTAGTAGAGGGCAGAAACATGTTGGCCAGTAATTAATAGATAGGTTACCCAGTGAGTCTTTATTCTCATATAGGTGTCCCATCCTCTGTTCTTAACCTCACCAGCAGTCACCATGAATAAAGGTGTACTACTACACAGGTGACTGACTAGGTGTTTTTACATTTTTCCTAGCACAGCTGGATCCCATATACTTCCAGATAATCTGAATTTCCGTACTCCCTCCTGTTCTTTTAACGGTGAGGTTGAGTCCGCCCAGGTGGCACTGTCCTACCTGGGTGGGGCTAGGTGGTCATATGATGAAGCAAGACACTATATAGTGTGTGAGACCACCTAGTCTGTAAAGGAAACTTCCCTTACCACATAATTTCCAACAGCACTCAATACGGAATTCATAGTGTGAGATTGAGGAACCCTAGGCAAATCTTTTGTCAGCGGTTCCATCTTATAAGAGAACCCCATACTCTTTGTGTTTATGGTTCAAGTTTTAGGGAGACAGTATGGGGTGGTCCTCCTTCTCTCCCTGTCTCTCTTTTTGTGTTTAGACCATTTACAGCCCTACCTGAAGGATACTAAGAGCAGGTCTGTCCGGCGGTGGGCCTTGAAGGTGAGGCTGGGCCAAGCTGCCTCCTTTATTAGGTGGTGGGGAATTAGCCAGGAGGGACTGGTTTGGGATCCTTGTCATTTCTGTAAGCTGGAAACACTGTCATTGGTGCATATTCTTGTCTTCCGTTGCTCCTTTAGTAATATAAGATGCAGTATGTTAGTACTGTGTTTTAGAAAGTTGCAGGTACGCCGTGTTAGCAAATTGGAGTGGATAATTATGCAGTGTAATAATATGTGGGTATGCTAGGCCATGGCCACATTTTTATCTGCGGTATCTGAAAGGTTGCTATTACGACCTGGCTCATGAGATATTGCCATTTTTGCACATTATTGTTGATCATGGGAATTAGCATATATTACACTCTGCACAATCAGCTGCGATAAGTTTTATGCTAATAATGGTCAAATTTGCTGCTACAAAATATAATTGCTATCTGTGGGGTCCTAGGTGAGTTTATTTGTTTTGCTTCTGTTTGCATATCATATGCTCCTCGCACACCCTGCGTCTACAAGCCCAATGTTCATAACTTTTACATTTGTTGCTATAATACACAACTACGAACCTGGGGGCTCTGGGTGGATTATTCCACACATGTGTTTGAGACCAGGAAGGGGGAAGGTCTAGTATTTACTTTTTAAAGCATATTTACATTTGAATTAATTTTATGCTTATTGCACTATTTTATTGAATGATGTTATTTGCTATTTGCACAACAATTGTCGATTGTGGGCAGGAGGACTGTGATAGGTGATCTTCTCCAAAAGTTAGGAGGGTGAATTTCCAAATGGATTTGTTTTAGCGCTCTTTGCACAATGTGTTACTTTAAGCCGGTGTCGCCATGGTTGTCAGGCATGGATGTGCTTATGATTATTAATTGTTTTATTGATATTGCAATTAATCAATGAATTTCAAGGCTTTGTATTCTTTACCTCTATTTTATGAGTTGTGGGGTTGTATGGCCTAATTGCCCTGATATCAAACTAATAAAAATACAAAGTACCGTTTGAACTGAGCAACTGAAAATTAATTTTCCCTATATCCGCATTTTCACTTAATGAAAACCATTTCACTCCGGCTTTTGTTATAAGTAAATTTCCAACCTTTCATTTAAAGAGATCGGAGAGCAGTTGATGAATACCCTTCAACATGTACCTATGTGGATGTGCACAGACTCACAGGTTATTCCAACCCTGGACCTACCATTTGCTGCCAACTTCCAGCTTCTGTATTGTTATTCTCAAACCCGGTAAATCCAGGTGCAGGAATCACGGCCCACTCCTGATTGAGTGGAGCGGATTTCCATGTGGAAATTCCACCTACCCTAAATCATGATCAAGCCTACAAACGTTTACAGGAAGGTGTCGAAATCGGAACTTTGCAGATATCCAAATTCTGATTATGACAGCTTTTGTATAATGATAACGTTGCTGTGATTGGTCACCTCTCTGTGTGGCACCTAAAGGGGCAAGTGGATTTATTTTACAGGACAAGTAGATTTTGAAAGCATCCCGTCTGTTGGACAAGTAGATCTTTTATAAAGTTACTCACTCCTGCAGGAGGGAGGGTATAGAAAAAACATGCCAAGGAATATGAGAAAACAAGTGGCAACGAGGAAAGGAGGGAAACACAATCGATAAAAAGTGAGTGAATAACAGAAAGGTGAGAAAAGAAAGACTGATGAAAGAGAAAATACAATAGCATAGAGAGTACTGTGTGATTACCGAAGGAGAAAGTGGGAAGACAATGAGAGGCATTGCGCATAAAAGAAGCTGGAAACAAAACAGTTCATGGAAGAAAATATAAAATGAGGATAGAACAGAGCACTGGTAAGATATATGAGTAGAAGAGTACGAGAGCAAAGAAAAAAGGTAAGAGGAGTAGTGAATGGCAGGTAAGAGACACTAGGAACCCAGGCAGGTCAAAGTGGAGAGAGGCCCCAGCAGAAAAGGGGGCATGAGAGAGCAAGGAAGAAAAGAGAGATGATGCAGAAGGACTAAAGAGGAAACTAAAAGAAGAGATTTTACCGAATAAAAATGAAAATAAAGTGCTGAAAAAAGGAGGCCACTTCTGACAAAAGAGTTTCACTCACTCATTCCATAGCGCCATTAGGAGGGAAGTGAATTAGATGTACTCTGCCAGTTGTGATTTTCATTGATGTACTAGTGGTTTGTGATCACAGCTGTGGGTGCAAATCATTGATCAGAATCTGACTCCTGAGTTGAAGTGTTATACGATTCACAAGTTGACAGCTTCCCTTTTGCGAATCATGTCAGGCAGCCTAGGGGAGGGGAAGCAGACAGTGGCCCAGAGGCCATTGTAAGACCCTCCTGATGTCTTCCCAAAGAGAACATTTTTTAAAGCAGGAGCAGTCGTTTAATAGACCGGAGCTGCTTTAAAAAACTAGTTTCTAGTTGGTGAATGCAAATGTAAGCACGAAGATCTGTTGTCCCTTACAGGCCACCATCACTGCATTTGCAGACAGTCAAAAGGGGCTGCAAACTGCATCCTTTCTAGTCAATGTTCATTAAGCACGTCTCTTTCAGACCCTTTTTATGACTCAACACTTTGTGATACTACCTCATTGTACAGAAGTGACATACTTCTTGCTCAGTTGTGAATCAATTGTAATGACTTTGGGCCACGTCTGCACTATATAAAAATATATACATAACAATAAGATAGTATATAGTGCATGAGTGTTTTTGTAGCTCACATATTGTTTCTAGGCTTATTGTTTTTTGTTTGCAAAATGCAACTGTATGCACGTTGTTAGAAATGGGGTCTTTGGTTGACAGTCAGGTTACCCCCTGTTCAAGCAAGGACCCTCACTCTAGTCAGGGTAAAAGAGAATCACCCTCAGCTAACCCCTGCTTACCCCCTTGGTAGCTTGGCAGAGCAGTAGGCTTAACTTCAGAGCGCTAGGTGTAAAGTATTTGTACCAACACACACAGTAACTTAATGAAAACACTACAAAATGACACAACACCAGTTTAGAATAATAGGAAATCTTTATCTAAACAAAACAAGACCAAAATGACAAAAATCCGACATACACAAGTCTAGTTATGAATTTTTAAAGATTAAACTCAAAAATAGCGCTTAGAAACAAAAATGCTTCGATGAGATGTTAACACGGCGTTGTGACGGAGTCGTTCTCAACAAGCCGACACCAGCGGCGCCGGATACGGAGTCGTGTAGACCCCCAAGTACAGCACCTTTGGTGAAGAGTGAAAACAAGCCGATGCGCGAAGTCAGGAATCGCGGCGTCTGTGCGAAACGTTGAATCCGTGCACTTCGAGCGGCGTCGGTCACAACGTGGTGCGGCGACTTCCACGGACTCGCGGACTTCAGCGGGGCTGCTGCGGCGTCGGGCCTACGAAGAGCGTCGCGTTCCAGCGAAGGTCACGGCGTCAGGTGCAGGCGGCGTTACTGGATTCAGCAGCGGCGTCGGTCCGAAGCAGATTTCCTTGGATTCCACCAGCTTTCCTTTCAAGGGCCCAGGGACTGGATAGGGCACCACTTGTCAGAGCAGGAGTCTCTCCAGAGACTCCAGGTGCTGGCAGAGAGAAGTCTTTGCTGTCCCTGAGACTTCAAACAACAGGAGGCAAGTTCTAAATCAAGCCCTTGGAGATTTCTTCACAAGATGGAAGGCACACAAAGTCCAGTCTTTGCCCTCTTACTCTGGCAGAAGCAGCACTGCAGGAAAGCTCCACAAAGCACAGTCACAGGCAGGGCAGCACTTCTTCCTCAGCTATCAGCTCTTCTCCAGGCAGAGGTTCCTCTTGGTTCCAGAAGTGTTTCTAAAGTCTGTAGATTTGGGTGTCCTTCTTATACCCATTTTAGTCTTTGAAGTCACCTTTCTTCAAAGGGGACTCACACCTACTTGTGAAATCCTGCCTTGCCCAGGCAAGGCATCAGACACACAGCAGGGGGTTGGAGCCGGCATTGTCAGAGGCAGGCACAGTCCTTTCAGATGAGAGTGACCACTCCACCCCTCCCTCCTAGCAGAGATGGCTAATCAGGAAATGCAGGTTACACCCCAGCTCCCTTTGTGTCACTGTCTGGTGTGAGGTGAAAAACAACCCAACTGTCAAACTGACCCAGACAGGGAATCCACAAACACGGCAGAGTCACAGAATGGTTTAAGCAAGAAAATGCCCACTTTCTAAAAGTGGCATTTTCAATGCACAACCTTAAAATCAACTTTACTAAAAGATGTATTTTTTAATTGTGAGTTCAGGGACCCCAAACTCCACATGTCCATCTACTCTCTAGGGGAATTTACACTTTAATCATATTTAAAGGTAGCCCCCATATTATCCTATGAGAGAGACAGGCCTTGCAACAGTGAAAAACGAAATTGGCAGTATTTCAGTGTCAGGACATATAAACCACATTACTATATGTCCTACCTTATCCATACACTGCACCCTGCCCCCTGCCCTTGGGGCTACCTAGGGCCTACCTTAGGGGTGCCTTACATGTAAGAAAAGGGAAGGTTTAGGCCTGGCAAGTGGGTACACTTGCCAAGTCGAATTTACAGTGTAAAAATACACCCTGCATAAGCAAAAGTCCAACTCACGTCCACTGCAAGCTTCTCAATCCTTCAACACTTATAGTGTACCACACCTCTGTCCACATGGTCACAATGAGCAGAAAAAAGATGGACTAGAATGCAGCCAGAGTAATTAATAGTGTCTGATAAAAATTCAAGCAGTCAATTCATCAGTTTCCTGGTTTTCACAGAGGTACCCTACGTATGCACAAACCCTTACTTCCTGAGAGGCTTCTCCCCTTAAACATGTGAGGGCAGGGACAGCTCCCTGACTCTGTAGCGCCTACATATCTTCCCTACTATACCCACCTTGGTTCACCTGCTTCAGTGAATGTAAGTAGGAGAACAACCGCGGAACAAAAACGATGGTAGAGTTGATTTAAGATATTGTTAGCGTGTGGAAATCACGAGCGGGTTCTGGTATCAAAACCTCCTAGCCTAAGATCTAAAAAATAAAGAGCATTTGCAATATGTGCGAGGGTACTGATCAAAACCAGCTTCTATTATGGGTAAATAATTCTCAACTCCCATGTTTGCATTCACTCACTGTATTCAGCAAACTCTCAAAAATGTCAGAAAACCAATATCCAACAGTTCTTAATATTTAATATCTTTTTATGTCATTGCACGTTCTGTCCCATTGTGCTGTGAAATTGAATTCAAACTACACGGAATTTCTTTTGATACTATTCCCTCTGCTTAATACATCGACTACTGTCGACCACTCAACATTCGGTGATCCTGAGCAAATCACTTAATATCCCCGTATCTAAAAGAAAATATCTGTTCTTGTGCTTTTTTAATCTGCTGCTCATGCAAAGTGCTCTAATGCCCCTGGCCCGAGTTCGCGACATATAAAACTTAAAGTAAATAAATGAAGATGCTCCTGGCTATGCATAGGACCCTTTCTCCCGCCTTCACTCCTGTGCACAGTCTCCAATATTTTCTTCCAGTCTCCTGGCATAGCTCCTCCGTCCCTTACTGCACCGTACAGCACTACTTGACACTCAGCTAAGCTCCCACGACAGAACTACCAGTACAAAGAGGGATCGAGGAACGCACACAACACAAAATTACCGCTTCCAGGAGGGAGCATTGACTGATTGCAGTATGCTACCAAAATATTGACTTTAAATATCGACCTACCATAATGTCGGACTCGATCTATTGCTTCCCAAAATATCATAAACTATATATAAGTAACTATAGATGTACTCCACATATATGCACCTTAATAATATGTATCTTCAAGGTACACAGACATGGAGCTACGAAATTTACTGTCACAATATTTTGGTAGTGGACATTCTTTCAAGGCTATTTCAATAGCTTGTTCATTTAGAACTCTATACTCAAAAGGTCTGGTGAAGGATGACGCGAGTACCATGTCCATCCAGGTGCAGCCGGCGAAACTGAGCAATTTCAAGCAAGTAGATCAATCGGACCCACTAATTAGTAGCGTTGAACAAGAAAGATTACCCAAATGAAACGGGGATTTTGAGGGACTAAATGATGTAACAGCATCTGGATTCCAGCCCCGGGAGATAAACTAGGTGCAGCTAATCTAGCGCTTCAAGGCCGCCATCATACAGCAGCAGGCCAGTTGACAGCTGGCCGAGGGCATCGGCGTCTCCCTTATGTTCCACACTAAACACTCGAGCGAGCAATGCAGGTCCAAGAGGTTTAATTCATTAGCAAATTACAAATAACAGCGTAAAAGTTGGAAGACACAGCCTCGGAAATGTATTTGGTTCATCGCCCAGGCCCTGAATCCAGCAAATTCGTTAAAAAAAGACGTACTGCAATTGCCTTACTTGCCTTAAAGAAAATAAATAACATTGATCATGCAAAACGTCTACAAAAATACAGGTTAGAGAGTTAAATCCGGAAAAAATAATAATAAACTAAGAAATTATCTAGACAAAAAAACTCATGATTTTCATTGAAAATCATAACAAACCAGTGGCCAAAATACAGTTTGACTTGGACAACAATTAGGGCCATATGTAGGAACACTTTTTTCCCATAGACACAGAATGGGTAAAAATATTTTCTACATCTGGCCATTAATGTCTAATACATTCTACTCCCATCTAGAGTTATAAATGGAATTCTCTTTATTTAATGCATAGCATGGAAAATTATACTACCCTACCCATGTAAAGAAAAGACGGAGAAGTAAAAAGACAGATCACTCAGTGTTTGGTCAAAATATCGATTCAAAACTATCAGGAGAGAGAAATATTAAAAATTAAATATTGTAACAGCTACATTTTGTTATACACAAATATCGTTTTTTAAGGTGCATAATATTCTCTTTAATGGTATTGATGCTTTGAATAACGTTTTCACTAGTGGTTAACAATGTTTTTAATTATTTTAATGTTTTTTAGTTGATATAATATTTTATGACTTTCTTTTACTGACATAAATGTTATTGTTTTTAATACATCGACTACTGTCGACCACTCAACATTCGGTGATCCTGAGCAAATCACTTAATATCCCCGTATCTAAAAGAAAATATCTGTTCTTGTGCTTTTTAATCTGCTGCTCATGCAAAGTGCTCTAATGCCCCTGGCCCGAGTTCGCGACATATAAAACTTAAAGTAAATAAATGAAGATGCTCCTGGCTATGCATAGGACCCTTTCTCCCGCCTTCACTCCTGTGCACAGTCTCCAATATTTTCTTCCAGTCTCCTGGCATAGCTCCTCCGTCCCTTACTGCACCGTACAGCACTACTTGACACTCAGCTAAGCTCCCACGACAGAACTACCAGTACAAAGAGGGATCGAGGAACGCACACAACACAAAATTACCGCTTCCAGGAGGGAGCATTGACTGATTGCAGTATGCTACCAAAATATTGACTTTAAATATCGACCTACCATAATGTCGGACTCGATCTATTGCTTCCCAAAATATCATAAACTATATATAAGTAACTATAGATGTACTCCACATATATGCACCTTAATAATATGTATCTTCAAGGTACACAGACATGGAGCTACGAAATTTACTGTCACAATATTTTGGTAGTGGACATTCTTTCAAGGCTATTTCAATAGCTTGTTCATTTAGAACTCTATACTCAAAAGGTCTGGTGAAGGATGACGCGAGTACCATGTCCATCCAGGTGCAGCCGGCGAAACTGAGCAATTTCAAGCAAGTAGATCAATCAGACCCACTAATTAGTAGCGTTGAACAAGAAAGATTACCCAAATGAAACGGGGATTTTGAGGGACTAAATGATGTAACAGCATCTGGATTCCAGCCCCGGGAGATAAACTAGGTGCAGCTAATCTAGCGCTTCAAGGCCGCCATCATACAGCAGCAGGCCAGTTGACAGCTGGCCGAGGGCATCAGCGTCTCCCTTATGTTCCACACTAAACACTCGAGCGAGCAATGCAGGTCCACGAGGTTTAATTCATTAGCAAATTACAAATAACAGCGTAAAAGTTGGAAGACACAGCCTCGGAAATGTATTTGGTTCATCGCCCAGGCCCTGAATCCAGCAAATTCGTTAAAAAAAGACGTACTGCAATTGCCTTACTTGCCTTAAAGAAAATAAATAACATTGATCATGCAAAACGTCTACAAAAATACAGGTTAGAGAGTTAAATCCGGAAAAAATAATAATAAACTAAGAAATTATCTAGACAATAAAACTCATGATTTTCATTGAAAATCATAACAAACCAGTGGCCAAAATACAGTTTGACTTGGACAACAATTAGGGCCATATGTAGGAACACTTTTTTCCCATAGACACAGAATGGGTAAAAATATTTTCTACATCTGGCCATTAATGTCTAATACATTCTACTCCCATCTAGAGTTATAAATGGAATTCTCTTTATTTAATGCATAGCATGGAAAATTATACTACCCTACCCATGTAAAGAAAAGACGGAGAAGTAAAAAGACAGATCACTCAGTGTTTGGTCAAAATATCGATTCAAAACTATCAGGAGAGAGAAATATTAAAAATTAAATATTGTAACAGCTACATTTTGTTATACACAAATATCGTTTTTTAAGGTGCATAATATTCTCTTTAATGGTATTGATGCTTTGAATAACGTTTTCACTAGTGGTTAACAATGTTTTTAATTATTTTAATGTTTTTTAGTTGATATAATATTTTATGACTTTCTTTTACTGACATAAATGTTATTGTTTTCGAAATATAGCTTGTAATTTTAAGTGCTTTAGAATGTTTTTATTGTTTTTTAATAGTAATTTTTACTGCCATAACGAGTTGTTGGGTTTGTAGGGGATGCGATAGGAAGTGAAATAGGAAATTATTATTTAAGAATTCTTTCATAAATTGTATTAAATTATATGCTTGAAATTTCTTAGGTGATTTATGCAATACTGGCTTATTATCGTTACATGTTATTTGTAGGCTATTAGGCTTGCAGGGGTATAGGGTGGGAAGTTAATTAAGTAATAATTACCTATTAATTTTTAATTATTAAAATGATTTGCAATCATGTAATTTATAAAATATTTATTTATATCTCAGTTGAAGGCCGCTAAGTTTGTAGGATTGTGGAGTTGGAAGTTAATTATGTAATAATGTGTTAACAAATTCTCATTAATTGATAATTATTTAATTGATTTTTAATTATGTAAAATATTAAATTCTGATTTATTTTCGTTTTATGTTAATTGTTGATTGCTCGGTTTGTAAGGGCCTAGGGTGGGAATTAATAATTAATTAATTAGCTATTAGATTTTAACAATTAGTTAATTAATTATTAATTAATTATTTAATTGATTTTAATCATGCAAGCTAGGGAATCGTTTTTTTTGTTATATATTAAGTGCTTTAGAATGTTTTTATTGTTTTTTAATAGTAATTTATACTGCCATAACGAGTTGTTGGGTTTGTAGGGGATGCGGTAGGAAGTGAAATAGGAAATTATTATTTAAGCATTCTTTCATAAATTGTATTAAATCATATGCTTGAAATTTATTAGGTGATTTTTGCAATGCTTGCTTATTATCGTTACATGTTATTTGTAGGCTATTAGGTTTGCAGGGGTATAGGGTGGGAAGTTAATTAAGTAATAATTACCTATTAATTGTTAATTATTAAAATGATTTGCAATCATGTAATTTATGAAATATTTATTTATATCTCAGTTGCAGGCCACTAAGTTTGTAGGATTATGGAGTTGGAAGTTAATTATGTAATAATGTGTTAACAAATTATCATTAATTGATAATTATTTAATTGATTTTTAATTATGTAAAATATTAAATTCTGATTTATTTTCGTTTTATGTTAATTGTTGCTTGCTCGGTTTGTAAGGGCCTAGGGTGGGAATTAATAATTCATTAATTAGCTATTAGATTTTAACAATTAGTTAAGTAATTATTAATTAATTATTTAATTGATTTTAATTATGCAAGCTAGGGAATAGTTTTTTTGTTATATATTAAGTGCTAGCATATCGGAATGTTTGGTACAGGCTGGGAAGTTAATTAATTAATAATTGAATAAATATTCATTACTTGATCATCATTTTTATTGATAATAGTTATATACATTGACTTTTTAGATTTTTTTTAAAAAATATACACATATTTATTTTCTATGTTAATTATGTTTTTTTATTAAGAGTTTAATATTTTTGCTACATTCATGGTGATCCTCGTATAAGTAATGTGTTTGAAGTGAAGTATTTTCCCTACAATTGGGCAGACTGCATTAGGAATAGTGAATTTCAGCCCTCTGAAATCCAGTGCTTTTTCTACTGTTGCACAGACTAGAGTGAGAATAGTCAATTTTACCCCTTCAAAGTACAGCACTTTCCCTACTGTTGCACTCTTTTGAGTGATAAAGAGTGCATTTTACCCCTCTTTAATCCAGTGCTTTCCCTACTTTTGCCCTGTTTGGAGTGAGAATAGTAAATTTAACCCCTCAGAAGTTGAACACTTTCCCTACTGTTGTTTAGACTGCCGTGGGAATAGTACATTTCACCCCTCAGAATTACAATGCTTTCCCTACTGATGTTTAGACTGGAATGGGAATAGTAAATTTCATCCCTCCAAAGTCCAACACTTTCTCTGCTGTTGCATAAACTAGAGTGGTAATAGTATATTTAATATTCCTACACTCAAATAGTTTTCATAAAATTGGTTAAATAGATTTTATAGCATTAATTCATTTATTTGTTTATATTTTGTAATAATTGCTTTTATTTTTAAATCTATTTTAATGTTTATAGTATTTTAGTAAATGTGTTTGTGGTGTATTTATCACCTACATTAATTAATATATTTTTTCTTATTTAATTGTTTATATTTTTATGGTTTTATCATGTCTGTATTTTATATATGTATATGTACTTAATGAGCTGATGAACTCACTTGGAATACACCTGTGTGACTGTGGAGTGGTACCGTGACCTGTGCAGAGTTGGGCAGCATTTCAGCAACCCCAGCTGACTTTTCTCTGCTCTCTACTACTTCTGCTCTCTACTGATAAAGAGCTAAACCCAGAGACACGTGTCTAGGGTTACCAGCACTATCTGCACCAACTTTGGCGAAAAACCACAGCAACTTTGAAGTAAGCACACTGCATTTACCATGATGCAATGCTTTCCCTACAAACCGCCAAGCTAGCATCAACATTTTTTACCCTAGTTCCCTAACAAGCGCCATAGTGCGCTGAAGCATAAATACGGTGTACACATGGTTGCATGGGGGGGGGGGCAACGGGGCACAAAAAATACATTTGCCCCTACTATCCTTCAAAAAGGTGGTGAAAAAAGTGCAGGTGTTGATTTACAAGACAACTGAAGAAAAAGAAAAGAAGCAAAAAAAAGGTAACCTGTCTGATTATCCTTGGAATGTCTTGGATCCATTTCTACCTATGCCAATAATCAAAAGAAAATTGTTATTGTATCATATTTTGCTGTTAGTCTCCTTCTGTGATTAGAGACCGTTGCAAACAGTAAAGTACGTTGTACTACTGAATATCGACCCCCCAGAACATCGACCTATAAGAATATCGTAGATAGAACACCATGAAGATATATATATTGACAAGGTACATATATGCGTACTTAGGTATAGAAAAGCTACACTTATTTGTCAATATTTTTTTATTCAATATTTTGTCCTTGATATTCTGTATCATTGATTATCTAGTTTTCATATTCAGGGTGCACACCATAAACTATACATATTAGATTGATTTGTGTTGTGCTGTGAAGCAATCCCTTGAAATTTGGCAACACTGTGTTGACTAGCTAAGCTAATATGGGTGATGGGGACACACAGCGATAGGGTTTTAAAATTGTAATAGAACACAAGTTGGGCCACTTTTAGATCGTGTGTGATTTGTGGAGAGCAAACTGCAGTCACTCCTTTGATTTCACAGGCACTTAGTACCAGCTAGTGCATGCTGGTAAGTGGCCCTGTAAACCATTGAACAGAGGTAGTAACATGCACGCGCTCTATGGGCGCGAATAACGTTTGCACATGTAATTCCCTACATTTTGCACACAGCTAGTAATCTGTTTCAATCATCCACCGAATAACCTTTACAAAGGTTATTTGTGCAGAGATGTTGTTGCTCTCTTTATAATGGTATGCTTCTAAATAGCCCTCTATGTGTTCTGATGCTCATGCTAGATTTGTGCCAGGTTAGACTCATGCTGGGAGATTGTATACAGGGAGTGCAGAATTATTAGGCAAATTAGTATTTTGACCACATCATCCTCTTTATGCATGTTGTCTTACTCCAAGCTGTATAGGCTCGAAAGCCTACTACCAATTAAGCATATTAGGTGATGTGCATCTCTGTAATGAGAAGGGGTGTGGTCTAATGACATCAATACCCTATATCAGGTGTGCATAATTATTAGGCAACTTCCTTTCCTTTGGCAAAATGGGTCAAAAGAAGGACTTGACAGGCTCAGAAAAGTCAAAAATAGTGAGATATCTTGCAGAGGGATGCAGCACTCTTAAAATTGCAAAGCTTCTGAAGCGTGATCATCGAACAATCAAGCGTTTCATTCAAAATAGTCAACAGGGTCGCAAGAAGCATGTGGAAAAACCAAGGCTCAAAAAATCTGCCCATGAACTGAGAAAAGTCAAGAGTGCAGCTGCCACGATGCCACTTGCCACCAGTTTGGCCATATTTCAGAGCTGCAACATCACTGGAGTGCCCAAAAGCACAAGGTGTGCAATACTCAGAGACATGGCCAAGGTAAGAAAGGCTGAAAGACGACCACCACTGAACAAGACACACAAGCTGAAACGTCAAGACTGGGCCAAGAAATATCTCAAGACTGATTTTTCTAAGGTTTTATGGACTGATGAAATGAGAGTGAATCTTGATGGGCCAGATGGATGGGCCCGTGGCTGGATTGGTAAAGGGCAGAGAGCTCCAGTCCGACTCAGACGCCAGCAAGGTGGAGGTGGAGTACTGGTTTGGGCTGGTATCATCAAAGATGAGCTTGTGGGGCCTTTTCGGGTTGAGGATGGAGTCAAGCTCAACTCCCAGTCCTACTGCCAGTTCCTGGAAGACACCTTCTTCAAGCAGTGGTACAGGAAGAAGTCTGCATCCTTCAAGAAAAACATGGTTTTCATGCAGGACAATGCTCCATCACACGCGTCCAAGTACTCCACAGCGTGGCTGGCAAGAAAGGCTATAAAAGAAGGAAATCTAATGACATGGCCTCCTTGTTCACCTGATCTGAACCCCATTGAGAACCTGTGGTCCATCATCAAATGTGAGATTTACAAGGAGGGAAAACAGTACACCTCTCTGAACAGTGTCTTGGAGGCTGTGGTTGCTGCTGCACGCAATGTTGATGGTGAACAGATCAAAACACTGACAGAATCCATGGATGGCAGGCTTTTGAGTGTCCTTGCAAAGAAAGGTGGCTATATTGGTCACTGATTTGTTTTTGTTTTGTTTTTGAATGTCAGAAATGTATATTTGTGAATGTTGAGATGTTATATTGGTTTCACTGGTAATAATAAATAATTGAAATGGGTATATATTTTTTTTTGTTAAGTTGCCTAATAATTATGCACAGTAATAGTCCCCTGCACACACAGATATCCCCCTAACAAAGCTAAAACTAAAAACTACTTCCAAAAATATTCAGCTTTGATATTAATGAGTTTTTTGGGTTCATTGAGAACATGGTTGTTGTTCAATAATAAAATTAATCCTCAAAAATACAACTTGCCTAATAATTCTGCACTCCCTGTATGTAAAGATCTCAACGTGTGCAGCAATCATTTTGTTACAAGGTTGATAAAAACTCACAAAGCTTGTTTTGCAACGCTTGGTGTGTCACAGCCATCTGTGTTTTCATTTGTTTGTTTTGTTCAGGTTTAATATTAGAATGAACAGAACAGCATGTGTACGGTAGAAACAATCATTATACCATCGCAATATTTTTATTCCACTGATTGAAAATCAAGTGTTAGGCCTGACACCGTTTGGTGGTAGCAAGGGGTGTGAGTAACTCGCAACATTCTGTGCTGCACAATCATGCAAGCATTACTTGAAAATTCCACTAGAATATGCAGAATTACTCCTGAAGAGTCCATTCTGGGCGCAAGGGGGCGTTTTTGCACTAAGAAATAGTGCTGAATGCCACAGAACACAAATACTGAGAACGAGCAGCTGCTCGCGCTTGCTAAACGCGCTCTTGGGGTAGGATTTTTCCCCAACTTACTCCTGGCATTTAGAACTATTTTCTTAGCACACTTGCACACTGGTCGGACGCCAGGAAGCATTTTCGAGCTAAAAATATTGATAAATGCAGCAGAACATGAATAGTGAGCGTGAGCGGCTGCTGACGCTCACTGAATATGTTCTTGTGGTAGGAGTTTTCCCCCAAAATATGCAAGAAGGAATAATCAGGTAATTATCGGTAATTTCCATCAAAGAGTAACACAGAATTACTAAAATTACTCTGATTACTCAGTAGCCCCCAAAACGTTTTGTCTTTATCCCTCCTAGTTTGCTGAATTAGTTTTTGTTTGGCAAATTGTGGTATTTTACCACTGCTCATTAGTGCTAACATGCTTGTGCTCTCTCCCTAAAAACATGGCAAAATTGGCCTCCACTGAACTGTCTCATTTTATTTACCTGTAAGTCCCTAGCAAGTGGCACAGCATGTACCCAACCCCTGTAAATTAAATGCTGCTAGTGGGCCTGCAGCATTAATTGTGCTACCCACTAAAGCAAGCCTTTTAAATCAAAGTGGAGGTCTGCCACTGCAGCCTGTAGCACAGTTTTTTACTACCATTTCAACCTTTTCCCAGAGCTAAAAAAAAATTTTAATACATTGAAGTCACCCCCTAAGTTAGGCCCTAAAGGCTCATAGAGCAGGGTGCACTGTATTTAAAAAGTAGGACAGGAGGGTTTAGGTTTTGCTTGTCCTGGTACCAAAAAACTCCTAAAGTGTTTTGTTTTATTTTTTTTGTAAACACTTTTTATTGCTTTTCAAATAACACTTTTAAGGCTTTTGAACAATAGTGATTTTTTTCCCCACTTAAATATGTTTTCCTTGGCTCCTGTGATTCATGTTGAGTAACTCCAGCCATCTAGCACAGCTTAAACATTGCACTGTGGAGTCAGACTTTTCCATGTACAACTCTACACACGCAGACACACACACAAAGACACAGTGAGAAAAAATCGTATTTTCCATTTCATAAAAACTAGGCCTTACAAACAGCATCATCATTGTATGATAAGCATTTTTTGAGACGGTAATTAATAGAAAAAGTTAAGCACAACGCACTGGAATTTATGGGCCAATAAAAAGATGCAAGAATTTAGGTCCAGTCTGCAGACAGTGCACATGCGATATAACTTGGCAACCTATTGCATCTATGAAAAAAACAAATTCGGGTGCATGGGAAAGGCATTAGTTCCTGCTTCACTTTCTTTTCTATCTGTGGCACATGAACCAAGTACAGAGTGATTAATCGTAACTGGTGTTCATCCACTGCCCAAGAGGGACTAATTCTTCTTTTGGCATTTTTTATATAGCACGAGCTCGACCCAAGCTTATTGAAGTGCTTTATCTATGCACCAGTTACATTACACAAGGTCACATTCATTTTTTTTCATTCATTGCAGTTTGTAAACACCAGCAGGGAACAAAGCTAACAAGTGAAGTGGACCCATGTTGCAATGCCTTCAGCCAGTTTTGCCTTTAGAAACCTACCTTTAGCATTCTGGGACTTGTAGTTATGAATTTAGGTTTATAGTTATGGAATACAACTACGTGCAAATCAGTATTAGAGGCAAGCCACTACCCCTGGCTGAACTCTCCCCATGAATCATCTGGCTTGTCCACCGCTAGTCCTGTTGCCCCATATCTCGTCCCCCAATGCATCCTTCATTTCACCAGTCTCATATATGCCAACATTTTAGAACAGGAAAGTGGGAAAGTTTGAAACAAAATCCGGGGGAATATGTTTTCCCCATAGTCTTCTTTTGAAGAAGAGACAATTTCAGGCAGGAGACAGACAAATTAAAGCAATTCTTTGCTTCAAAAAGCGGGAGTCTGCCACCTGACTCGGGTCTGTTGGGGTGTATGCAGTGTCCGTACTGCTTCCCTCGCCCATCAGCACTTTAAATAACATAGTTTTCTATTACAGAGAAGGGGGAGTTTTTCTTGCTGATATTCTAAGTTATTCTATTCATATTGCATTTTCTAGGGATTTGCATTCAGTTCCCTGGGCCATCCCACTCCTAATAGCGTAACAGGTGGGACAGAGCCCAACAGGATGAAATGGGAGAAGGGGCTGCTCATGACACCACAGGCACTGGAACTTCATTATCTGGTTCTTCCTCTTCTGTTGTAACTTTGTTAGTCTCACTTATCAATATTCAGTGATGAACCGAAGTTCGCTGTTTCAAAACATTGCCTGAGGAGGTGAGCACCGAAGGACTACTGTTGGAGGGTGGGTCATTAGTTGTGTGGCATGAACAAGTAATGGGTCCGTACTCCACCACCACTGGGAACCAAACACCCCATTGTAGTGCTTGACTCTCATAGGGTAGCGTTGCAGAGCAGGCCAAGGCTTAGTCAAGCGAGGTGGTGGGGCTAGTAATCACCATTCATGAGCACACAAGAATAACACTCAATAAATGATTGTCCAGTACATTTACTACACACACACTACTCAATACTACGCAACAATTTACAAATATACACCAGCTGCTGGAATTACTTTTGGATGAAATTGCGTAATCATTCTTGTCTCTCCCCACAACCTACATGGCAGAACATTTACTTGTAGTCTAATGCAATAGTTGAGTGTAACTGGAGAGTGAAAGCACCTGATACTGACAATATTAATCACTGGTGGCTGTCAGACTCATTGCTCAAAAAATAAGCATCAATAAGGAACATTTCTAAGCAGGCTGGAGTGGTTGGCATTGCTAGGGTCACTCTCAGCATGATCTATGCAGTCTACCCACATCCCTAAAGGGTGTGGGCCAAAGTTCATCCTAATCTACATCGAAATAGTCACCATAAAAATTAAGCACCATTGACACAATAACTAAAAGACATAATTTGGTTGTTAATCAGAATGTAATACCATCTTTCACCCCTAGAGGATGTATTTACATTTTAAAACACATTTAGCATAACATGCTACCATTTTATCTATAGTCCCCTAAGGGACTTCACTACTGTAAAAACATCTGTAGTTACAGCATTTCATCCCTAGAGGGTGTTCACCATTATAACAGTCCTGTTATCACCATTCAGGCTACAGGAACTGCAGCCATGATCTTTGCCCCTAGAGGGCTCAGTTCCATCACCCTGAAACAAATGTTCCAGCTGGGACTTGGTTAAAAACACATTAGACCCCTGGAAGAGGTTATCATTTTCAGGTCTCACCCAACCTAGGGTAGGGACACAAACCGTCCTGTTGGGGGGAGGCTGCACTGCTCCTGCAGCTCCCAAGTTCCATAGACTTTCTGTTGATGGTGACCCTATCTTCCTGGGGCCACCACCAGCTGAGGAAAAGCACTTTTTATGGGTGAACACATTGTACTTCAAGGCATTATGGGGCGATCCCCATGGAGCATTCATATTCAATTAGTGGCTCTCCCGCTGTGCTGCTGAGAGCCACACTGCTGCTGGATAGTGGTTACCGCCTGTGGGGTGTCCGGCCCTCCCTGACACCCCCCCCACACACAAGGTGAGTGCTTCACTGTTGGGGAGGCGGCGCATGGAGCCCACCCCTGGCTCCTCCCACGGGATCCCCTCTCAGACAGCACCTCCACATGCTGCCATAGAGGCCGGCTCTTCAGTTGGAGTCTGCCCGCTCCCTTCTTCACGGGGAGCAGGATGGCACTTCTAGACTTCCTCTTCGGCCATAGGCCCCGCCCTCAGCCAATGACAATCTTCACAGGGCACAACAGCGTCCCCTGGCTTTAATTTTAGGTGGGGCCCCATAATAGGGCATGGGGTCCTTTCCTGACATTTTCATGGGGGCCCGACACCCTCCCGTGACTTTTCTTTGGGGCTGCAACTTCACCCACATCTTCGCGGGGAGAGCAATGGCACTCCCCATCTTTGCTTCTTTATGGGGCCCTGGGATGGAATCCGGGGTCCCTCTCATCTTCGCAGGGAGCGCAAGCGCGCTATCCATCTTTGCTTCCTTGCGGGGTCCCGGGATGGGGCCTCTCATGGCCACACACTTCACCAGGGGGCACGAAACGGCGCTCTCTGGCTCCATTCTTCTTGGGGGCAGCCCCCTGGCCCTGGTCCACCATGTGGGCAACTCTGGAATGGGCGGCGGAGCCCCACGCGCTTTGCCATCAGTCCTCCATGGGGGTCAAAGGTCACATACCTTCCCCTGGAGATATCTTGGCCCCCGTGGGCCAATTTTGATGCTCTTGGTGTCTTTTCACTCCTGGTGGCGAGCCCTTCATACCTCGTGGCCTGGAAGCTTCCCAAATTCGTAGGGAGTCAGTCTCACTGACTCCCTGTGCCAGCCTTCCTTCTGGGTGCCTTCTTTTCATGTGAGCAGAGTGCTATCCTTGCGCCCAGGCTTCCAGTCTGACCTCCAATTGGCCCCAGGGGGTGTAAGGAGACCATCTCACCTGGCACTGCAGTGAGTCCCACTGGGTCTGGAGTCATTTAGGGGCAAAGCCCTTGCCCCAGTGGGCAGTCAGGGGGTCCTTCCTTCCAGTTGTCCATGACGCCCCTCTTTCAATCAATTAATCAATCAAAAAGGTTTATAGAGTGCGCTACTCACCCGTGAGGGTCTCAAGGCGCTAGTGAGGGGTGGGGAGAGGGGGGGTTACTGTTCGAACAGCCATGTCTTGAGGTTTTTTCTAAAGCGTAGGAGGTCTTTGGTTTTGCAGAGGCTGGTGGGGAGGGAGTTCCAGGTTGTGAGGGCGAGGTAGGAGAAGGCCCTGCCTCCTGTGGTGGTTCGATGGATGCAGGGGACTGTAGCTAGTGCGAGGTCGGCTGATCGGAGGTTGTGGGTGGGAGTGTGGAAGTTCACTCTTTCGTTGAGGTAGGTCGGGCCGGTGTTGTGGAGGGATTTGAGTGCGTGGATGAGGATCTTGAAAGTGATTCTCTTGTCTATGGGGAGCCAGTGAAGAGATTTTAGGTGTGGTTAGATTCATTCGAGGTGGGGGAGGCCAAGGACGAGGCGTGCGGCTGTGTTCTGGATTCTCTGGAGTTTGCGTTTGAGTTTAAGTGTGGTGCCAGCGTATAGGGGGTTACCGTAGTCAAGTCTGCTGCTGATGAGTGCATGGGTGACTGTCTTACTGGTCTCTGGGGGAATCCATTTGAAGGATTTTTTTAGAGTGCGGAGTGTGTGGAAGCAGGAGGAGGTTAGTGCATTGATTTGTTGTGTCATGGAGAGGGAGGGGTCCAGGATGATGCCGAGGTTGCATACGTGGTTTGCGGGGGTGGGTGCGGGGTCTAGGGCTGTGGGCCACCAGGAGTCGTCCCATATGGTTTTGTTGGGGCCGAAGATGATGATCTCGGTTTTGATGGAGTTAAGCTTGAGGTGGTTAGTTGTCATCCAGTTGGCGGTGTCGAGGAGAGCGTGTAGGTTGATTTTGGTGGTGGTGTGGTTGCGGTGAGGTAGAGGATGAGTTGGGTGTCATCTGCGTAGGAGAGGATGGTGAATCCGTGTGGTCAGAGGATGTTGGCTAGGGGGATCATGTAAATGTTGAAGAGTGTGGGGCAACGGGAGGACCCTTGGGGGAGTGTGGGGCTGAGGGAGGACCCCAGAGAAGCACAGCCAAGAGAGAGTTGTGCAAGGACTTTTAAGTGGGGCAGAAGTGTCTAGCAGAACTGCACCTCTGGCCTTTCCAGATGTGCCACATCCCTTCTCCACACCTGAACCAATCTTCCTACACATTCTTCTACGATAGCTCAAAATGTCATCGTCCAGGAGTTAGTTTCCACATGTGCTCTGAGAGACTCAGCCCCTCCTCCCGGACATTCCTTCTAGGGCCTCTCAGGCATGGAATGACAGCTGGCTGATTGATGCAAGGCCATGCTCTTGTAACTAGACAGAGCAGTAAATGGCCCTAATCCTGAGCTGAGTCAGAGAAAGATGACATTTCTGGATGACCAATTAGCTGTACAAATATGCTTTTGTAACCTGCTGCATTATTCTAATCAAACAGGTTACAGTGTACATTGTTGTGACTCTGGAGTCTGTGGACCCTAGGGAACTGGAGTTCCCATTGGCATATAAGTATGCGTCATTACAGTGAAAACAGTAAAGCACACTGACTATTCCTCACATGTGTACAACTGTCTCAAAGGCTTTCTCCAGGTTACCACCCACCCTGCATGGTCCCATCTGCGCCAGGCTACCTTACTGCACTTCTGGGGCCGCGCACTACAGGAATCCTTCCACTGTAGCCCTCACATGGGTGCACAAGTGTATGCACATATGATCACATGGAACCAGCCCTGGGCCTCCTACCCTTGCTGCCTCACATCAGCCTTTGCTTAACAAGGTGGAACCAGCAGTAAACACGCGCAGCCCATTTTACCATGAGTTTGCTGTGGGTGAGTCCCAAACTATGAGCCTCCCTCACAGTAAAAGGTCAAACAGCAGGTGATCAAAAAACGAAAAATCAGGGCGGACCAGATAGTCATAACGTCCTCTCACAACTCATATTGGCTTTGTGCGAATCTTTGTGTGCAAGTCTACACTTTTCTTTGCAGCTAATAGAGTACTTTTGGTAGGTAAACATTAACATTTTGGCCCTCTTTCTTCGAAGGGAAAGGGGCAAAAGATGAAATAAAAAACATCTAATGTTCATTGTGCATTTGTTACATTTAGGCCCATATTTATACTTTTTTAGCGCCGCATTTGCGTCGTTTTTTGACGCAAAATCGGCACAAACTTACAAAATACAATGGTATTTTGTAACTTTGTGCTGAAGTTTGTGCCGATTTTGCGTCAAAAAACGACGCAAATGCGGCGCTAAAAAAGTATAAATATGGGCCTTAATGTAACAAATGCACAATGAACATTAGATGTTTTTTTATACTTTTATACTTTTTATACTTTTATACTTTTTTTTATACTTTTTTAGCGCCGCATTTGCGTCGTTTTTTGACGCAAAATCGGCACAAACTTACAAAAACGACGCAAATGCGGCGCTAGAAAAAGTATAAATATGGTAAGTTTGTGCCGATTTTGCGTCAAAAAACGACGCAAATGCGGCGCTAAAAAAGTATAAATATGGGCCTTAATGTAACAAATGCACAATGAACATGAGATGTTCTTTTATACTTTTATACTTTTTATACTTTTATACTTTTTTAAATACTTTTTTAGCGCCGCATTTGCGTCGTTTTTTGACGCAAACTCGGCACAAACTTACAAAATACAATGGTATTTTGTAAGTTTGCGCCAATTTTGCGTCAAATAACGACGCAAATGCGGCGCTAAAAAAGTATAAATATGGGCCTTAGTCTTTCCTTTTATTGTACCTGACATACAAGAGGTGACAAGTTGTGACTGCTGTTTAGGACACTCGCTTATCTGGATGCCATTTGCCTCACAGGGTGATGGCCTCATATTTTTAATCATGTATATTTTGCCAGTTTTAAATATGTTGTTGCAACTTTATGTCGGCGATAATGCCATAAAAGTATATAATCACCCATAAAAATATACGTTAAAATGAGATGATACAGTAAAAATATCAGAAATCTTAAAATCATTAAGTCATTACAACAGAAAACTGTGCTACAATTCATGACCATCAACAGAATAAAAGGGAAAGAATGTAAAAACCTCATACTTAGTTAGACCCTTATACAATACAATCATCATTGTCCCTGGGCTAATACGGCCTTTCTTCGTATATGCCAAACTTGTCCCAAAAAGTTGGCAAGAGTACATGCATATAATGGGTGGGCATCCTATCGTAGAATTCTAAAAACCATGCGATAATTACGTATGCCCTATTGTTTCCACAGTGGCTTAATCAATGTCTTTCGGGGACCAGCATATGCCAGTCAACCAAAAAGAACATGCACAGTAGTTTCTGCAGCATTATTACAAGCTGGGCACCATGTCGGATCAATAGGTGCCCATTTGCAAGTAAAAACTCCAGAGGGAGCATGCCGACCCTAAATTGGAAATATAATTTCCTGTCCATTAGGACAGATATGCTGTCCCAGTAGGGTTCACAGACACTAGTACATTTAAAGTCAAGGGACTCCCTTGAAAAAGAGTGGATCCCGTAGCTGTATGGGCGTTGGTCTGTATGTCCAAGCCCAATAGTGCTTTTTCAAGTACTTGTTTGTTAGGATGTTGTGACAAGACAGAGCTCCCAAAGATCCATCAATCCCAGCAAGAACATCAGCTTCCTAATGTGTGCTAACCAACTAATTTGATTAAATCTATCTACCTGCAGGACCTCCTGCAGGGCAATGGCATAGTGACTAAGTTCTGGAGTGGACCATATCCTCCTCCAGAATAATAAGGGGCGCAGTCTTGCCTTAGTAGCTACTGCCCTCCTAACTTTGTCAAGAAGCAATGTATAAAACTGAGTGGTGGGGAGGAGGTGGGCCAGGTTGCTTATGAACTTATTCTCTGAGAGTGTTAGGCCAGAAAGGTTAGTAAACCACCAATGTTCTGAGCAATATAGGGTAGATCCCATGGCTTTAGCCTCATGGATCTTGATAGCTGAGGCTATTGGTTTGTTAATGGACACACAATGCTCTTTACAGATTATACCAGTGATCTGCCTTTGTTTCAAGATCATTTTGTCCACATGACTTTTCCAGGACATGGGTGCAGATAGAGTGGTGCCCAAACAGTTGAAAGAATCAACCCTCTCTAATGTTGTGTTCTCTAAAGCAATGTTTCCTTTGAAGGATTTGTGCTGATTGAACAAAATGAACTTTCTTCTTTCCCACATTAATTTCCAACCCGCAGACAGAGCAAAACTCTTCAAAACGAAGTAGCAGATGTTGGAGCCTGCTAGGGGTCTTGGAAACTAATATGTCGTCCGCAAAGAGCAGTATAGGCATTTTTGTAGTAGCCAATTTGGGGGCATTAGTGCAGTACTGGGAGAAGGTATGGACAATGTTGTTTAGGTATAAAGAAAACAACGTGGTAGCCAGGACGCAGCCCTGGTGGACTCCCTTGATGATGGGAATCCTATCCCTCAGCTGGCCCTGCCTATTTCATCAAATTCTTGCATAATTGCCCTCATGCAAAAGAACAACTACGGCAAGAATTTCAGGAGGCATACCCATGTCACCATGTCGGAGCACCATTCGCGATGGAATTAGCCAGAAAACCTATATACTTAATTGGCTCAATCATTATTAAACCAATCTTCTGGAATACCACCTGGTACCATGCCTCTATTACTGATAATAGCATCCAGAGCGATAGTAATATTGCCTGGATTAAAAATCAGGGTTGTGGACCCCCAAGGTTCTGCTTTGAATATTTCCTCCACATGTGTAGTTGACGTACCCTCAGAATACAATTGGGTAGAATACTCAGCGCAATGTGTTGGGACTCTGTGGTTTGTGGATGAGTCAGCAGATCCATTCTCCCCCCAGAAGCTACAGGGACCAGAATGTAGTGGAATCCTTCACATTGTAGGCCTCATTTAACTTTTGCCACCTCTGGTCATCCTATTCCCTTTTTGCTTTTACCTGGGCCTTCTTATACTCTTCTTAAGAGCGAAATATGGGTATGATCCTTCAGTTTTATAGCCACGGTTAAAGAACTTTGCACCGGTCTACATTCTTTATTAAACTAGCTTTAAGTTTTGTGAGAACACATGTGAGTAGGGGGTTTGAAGACTGTAAAATATGACAAAATGTGCTTAAAATCATTATGTATCTCAGTACAAATTCTTATATTTACTTTCAAGTAAGAATTCCTACTTATTTTATCTATGAGTGTTTCTAAATCCTGACTGATGGGTGATGATATATCAGGACGATCAACTACTTGACGCCATTTTAGCCTGAGCATCTCATTAGTGCGTACTACAATCTTGGTAGCAAAAGATGGAAAAAAATTCTGTGCAAGCCTACCATGAATATCTGCCAATGTAAGGCACAAAGATTGTGGTCACTTTCCAGTTTGCCAGTGCTGGGGGCCATGTTGTGGACAGTGCAGGGCCCCCCTGCCCAGCAGCCTCAGAATACACACTGTCTGCTGTGGCAGACAACTTGCGTTCCAACGGTGCTGGGAGCACCCTCTGTGCGACTGCATTGGCCTCAGCTCCATAAGGAGCCAAGGGCAATATCGCCGCATGGTTTCCACTGGGATGACTGGCAAAATCCTCAGATTTCTGAGGTTTCCACCGGTCAGCCCAGTGGAAACCTTGTAATAAGCTCTGCAGCAGTCTCCTCTCCACTGGTTTTGTGGTCCAGGTTTTAGACCGCCAGATTTGTAATGAGGTCCTTAGTCTGTCTGTCCGTTGGTGGTCCTTACCACGAGCTCAAAACCTAGGGCCTTGAGCTGTAAGGCTGCTTCAGTCCACTTTTTTATAGGTGGTAAAGTAAGTGGGAGAACAGCCAATTTCTCATCCTTTTCATGGGAAATGTTGACATCTTTACAATCCAGGAGCTCAAAGGTAGTATTAAAGTCCCCTGCAAGGATGGGGAAGGATTGACCCCAATTCTTGCCCAGGTATTCCTCTAGGCATTGAATCGTCTTTGATGAATGACCACCTTATTACCCCTCCTGAGTAAATGTTATACATTTTGATATAGGGGAACATATCAGACACCAACCTAATTGCAAGGATGTCTGGACAATCTACATCAATTCTCAAGATTTTCCAATTTATAGTTTGTTTTGTTCAAATCATTAGCCCGCCTGAGGGTCTCCCTATTAAGTTGGATTTAGATTGGACAGGAATAAAAAAAAAAAAATAACCTAGTTTGAAGATTGGCTCCGTGCTCCAGGTTCCTTGAAATAATCAAAAATCAGATAAATCAATAAAATTGTTCCAGCCAGGAAGGGCAACCTTTATCCTAAGACCTGCCACATTACATGAAACTAAACCCACCCTAGATTTGGTGGGAGTTATTTTACCAGCAGAAATGAGATTTACACAACCCCAGAAATCAGGACTGGAGAGGCTACAGATGGAGTCACAAGTGAATAAGGGCTCAACCTGTGAGAAGTTCATTTGTTAGTACGGTCATCTCCCATAGGGTAGATTCACTGGAATGAGCAATAGGCTTGTTACATGGAGGTAAAATCACTGGACATTTATTACAGGGTATTGTACCACTAAAAACCAATTTACACAACCCCAGAAATCAGGACTAGAGGGGCTACAAGTAGAATCACAAACGAATGAGGGCTCAACAAAAGGATGTTAATTTATTGGTACGATTATCTCCTGTAAAGTGCAATCATTATAAGGAATGTTAGATAGATTAAGACAAAAAGCATCCCTAAGCAAAAGACCCACTTTAAAAGTTTGAGATGAAAAGATATTAGCAGAATTATTGCTGAGAGATGGCAGTCAGTCACCTTCAAGTTGAGGGGACCGTCCAGCTGCAGGCTCTATAGTTGTAGCAAAGAAGCCAGAAGAACTAACATCAGCTCATTGGTATTTATGTTGAATATTGGTATTAAAAAGGGAGGCTGTTCTAAAATCAAGAGCAACCAACTTGTTCGCCAAATCTGCATCTTTGAGGATTAATTCAGTACTGTCAGAGTTTCTATATTTCAGTGAATGTCTGCTAGCACCTAAGATATCTTCACAAATAACTGGACAACAGCCCCTCACCTGTCAAAGCCAATGAATAGCTTTGTTTGTTAATGTATCCACTCCTTTATGCCATTATGGTGATAGGATTTTTGGGACATTTGCTATAAAAATGTTTTTGGGACGTGGGGGGCCTAATACAACGGGTAGGGACTGAAATTTGATTGACAGTCAGCAAGGGTCCGTTGGGCTACCCTTAATTCCACAGTTCACCATGTTTATTATACTGCCTGTGGCTGGGTGGGGGACCTGGAACCCTCAAAGGCCTCAAATCATTACACGAGTTAGGGCCACCAGTTTCTCCTGTTTGATCTAACCTGGGTACCATATATATCCGCAGGTGGACCTGAGGATAAGTTCCCTAATGTAGACCTGGAAGCCATACTCAAAGACTGTGGGTCCTGGTTAGTTATGCAGTGTTGTGTGTTTGAATGAGGAAAAATAATTTCCACCACTAATTGGTTAAACATACTGGTAAGGCATGTGATTAGTGATTTAAGGCCCCCCACTTCCTTCCTTAGATCCTCCATTTGTGATTTAAAATGTGCCATATCGTTCTATGGAGCAGACAATATAGGCTTGACACTTGAAGACAAAGATGACCCCTCTGAAGTATTATTATCATTATTATCCCCAGTCACATCCTCCCAGGACAAAAAAATATTTCTAAGAGGAATGAAAACAATAGTTGGTGTGTGGCTAAGGGCCTTGCCCAAGCTAAATGGTTTGTGGGCGGCCGGCATGGGTTCGCCCTTCCCGACCTGTTCTTGGCCAACTGAGGCATAAGGAGCTTTAGAAGTGAGTTTTCTAGATGACTGCACTTTAAAAAGACTACTAATGGTGGAAACTCCTCTCTTGTTTTTTAGGATGCCACTGGGTGCTGGTTGTGATGGATAGTCTGCGCCTATGATGGACTCGACCTCTTCTATTAGAGATCAATTTCTTTCAGGGTAGGGTTGTCTGGCTTATTATAGCCCTTCAAATGTTTGGCGGTGCCCTGGACAACTTCAGTAGCCTTTGGTTTCCCCATTATAGAAATGGCAGTCAAGCAGCTTATCACAAATATGACTGCCTTTTCTTAGTAAACAACAACAACTGCTCTAGACTTATACCAACTTATAATACCAAAACATCAATTATTAGAGATCTATGGTGTCCACCTAGAGAAAATAGGATAAGGGACAGCTGCACTAAATATAAATGGATGTTAAACAAATCACTATCACAAAAGAAAATAAATCTTCAGGCCTAGCTATTAAAGCGTCCTACAACACAGTACCTTTGGAGTTTGAAAAGGTAGACCAAGGGGGATGGCCAAGCCCAGCCTCTTCCAGGCACTGATTGGCGCAGATAGGCCCACTCTTGGCCAGGTCTTCGCCTGGGCATGGCCCGGCTGCGTCACACGCGCATCCCTTCCTTTAGGACAAGGCACTGGTTTAAAGCGCTAAAAGAACTTCAGGTGCCGGCAAGGAGGCTACTGCCACAAGGAATGATGGTGTTCGTAGACTTCCTGGCTGCTCCTTGCCCTGCAGGACAAGGCACTCTTTTTAAGTGCTGAATGCACTTCAGTTGATGGTGAAGCCACCCCTGTCACAAGGAATGATGGTGTCCATGGTCCTCCCGGCTGCTCCCTGCACTGCGGGACCAGGTGCTGGTTATAAGTGCTAAACACGCTTCAAGTGTGGGCAAGGCAGCTCCTGCCACAAGGAAAGATGATGCCCGTAGTCCTCCGGGCTGCTCTCCAAGCTGCGGGACAGGGTGCTGGTTATAAGTGCTAAACACGCTTCAAGTGTGGGCGAGGCAGCTCCTGCCACAAGGAAAGACGGTGCCCGGAGTCCTCCTGGCTGTTTTTCAATAAGCACTTGCAAGTGGGCCCCATCTCATTTCAGCCAGCCCATGTTGTAAATGACAGCTGTAATAATACGAAAAGATGATGGTCAGAATGCTGAACATTGTCAAACACTCAGGAAAATCACAGATCTGGGTTAAATCATAATTTTTTTGCCACCATGCTATCCCAGTTTTGGACCAAGCCATATGCAAATCAGTTTTCACCCTGCTCCCAATGCGAACGGTTCGGCCCAAACTGCAAGGCCTGGTCCTCCCTGGACCGGAAACAAGCATTCTGGGACCGGTTTCGGGTATCATCCGTCATCAGCAAGGCTAGCTTGAAACATGCACTTGTAAATGGGCAGCTGCCCGTCAGAGAACGCCCTGTACAAATCTCCATGCCAATGAGGGTGAAAACGTTCTCTCACAATTGGAATTTACTTCAGCCTAAAGAGGAGAACTTAAGTTTAAACCACATACTAAGTACATGCATGCACTTGGCACTGCACAGCTATCTCACAAATATGACAACAGTACAATGTGGCTCAACGAGTTAAACACTCACTGCTGACATGGGATGTCATGGGTGGACCATCCTTCTGCAATGAGTAAACTGAACATTTTTGCATTGAGTAAGGGTGACCGTTGTTATTTACAGCGATTAGAGGTGCGGTGCTTTAAATAGGTCTCTGTTCAAGGGAGCAACACTCACTTTAACAGCAGCCCCTGCAATATAGAAGTAAATGAGTATTCAATAGCTGGGCTCGAGTTCGGAGAACTCCCAGTTTCGAGGGAGGATAGGATGAGTGACCTGGGCTGCATTTTCCCCTCTCCAGTGTGATTTACATGTTTGTCCAAGGCTGGTTTTACTAATTAAAAAAATTCTAGTGGTAGTGGTGATTACTTTCCTATGCCCTTCAAATCTTGATGAGCAAGGAAATCAAGTCAGAGAGAAAAAACTGATTTACAGAGGATCGCACAATGCGAGAAGAAGGGGGTAACTGTGATTAGAGTGTGAGTTACCTGTGTGCACCGGTGACACTTGTGCGACTCGGCCACAACTTTACCACGGATTTAACACAAGCAGTGGCAAAGCCAATAGGTCTTATTTAAGCGAGAGCTATTGGCTGTGACAATGTTTTTTTTAGCCAACTTGCAGCATAGTTGAAAGTAACTAAAACCAAAGCGCAATAACCCTGCACTGCCGTATAACATGGTTAACACACATTGATAAAGCCAATAGGTTTTGCATGGGTGAGGCATCTAGGCTTTGCAAGTAATTGTTTACTTAGAGCTGTCCTCTGAAGTGTCCAGTCATTTACATATTGCATCTAGAGGCTCTTGGCAGCCAGTGAGGTTGGGGCAGAGTCCGAGTCACTGGCACATTATGGTTGGGACATAGTTAATTGCAAGATGATGAATCAGCGGCTCTAGAAAGGCAGAACATTTGAGGTAGAATGAGTCACAAACTCTACGTATGTGGCTGAAAGATGCATCTAGCTGGGAGAGAGCCAGGAACGTGCCTAGGTGATGAATGAAAGTGGCGGGCTTTCCTGCTTTTGATTATTGAAGGTTGATAGGGCTGAGGTTGGCTTCTGTTTTGTATAACAGAGCAGCTTTTGGCCAGGGCCCCTACCTTCTAAGGAGGCACCGTGGTAAATTGAGGCCCTTATTTATAATACAATTGTATTTTGTAAGTTTGCGTCACTTTTGAGTCAGAAAACGATGCAAATGCGGCGCTAAAAAAGTATAAATAAGGGCCTGATTAAGCCAGTCACACGTCCTGTGATAATACCAGTGCACATGAAAACATTCCTTTTAAATTAGCCACCAGCTGCCAGAGGCCCTGAATGTTAATGTTGCACCGGTGGGACATGCACACTAGGCATCTGTGAAACATGCATGCATATGAAGCCAGTGTGTGTGGAGCATGGACAAAGTATCGTAACTGAATACCTGCATGCCAAGTCAGTCCCTTCGGATTGCTGTTAAGGCTGCGGTACAGTAGGTTTAATTTTAAGTAAGGTGGTGCCTCTGGAACAGGACAGGCTTGAGTACAGCCTGTCATATGTGAGCTCATTTCACCACAGGCCAAAGTGTGGTGGCAAATTGTTCGCTACTGCCTCTAAGAGGAGAGTGAGAGTTGCCAGGCCAGAATGTTAATACCTCTGCATCCAAGAGGCCAGATGGGAAGGCATGGGACTTTGTCAATCGACATAGTGACTCATGAGGCTGTGACGAGTGTACAAACAACCTCTTGCTTTATTGAGCAGTTACATGCATTTATATTCATAATTCTTCCAATCCCTTTCTGCCCTGAGGCTACCTTTGAGTACTGCAATCATTAGATCAGGGATGCTGAGGTCGGGTCCCAAAAATAACTCACCCACATTGCTGTCTTGAGGATCTGCCGGGGAAGATTAATTTGCTTATATAGTGCTTGGCTAGTTTCTCCAACATAATGACCCCCCTACTGGAGCATGCCTACATATGAATATAGACACCACATTATTAGAAGCACCAGTGAATCTCAAAGTTTATTGTGCAACCCTTCCTCATGTGCTCTGCCTTGATTGTATCAGAAGCGTGGATGTGTGGACAGGTTAGACCCCACCTGTTTTTGGGTGGCATTATTTTATTCTCCATAATGTGGGCATATGATCTGCTTATGCCAGAAGTTTTCTGCTAGTGTGGTTGATAAAACGCGAATAAGGACTTGTCTAGAAAGATCGATGACAGCTGTTTGTTTTTCTACAGATATGTTTGTAAATCACTGGCAATCTTGCCTCATGTTTTGAACTCATTTTCACTTTCTCATTTTTTTAAAGTGCAACTCAAGTAGGGAGGTGTCAGTGTGCTGTACAACAGAACAACCAATAGGATTCGGTTAAATCCTTACATGAAACTGACAAGAACCAATCAAGAGAGAAGGTCAAGGAAAAGATTAATGACAGCATTTCAAAACCAGTACAAACACTGTGTAGAGAGGGAAGAAAATGTAAAAAAATTAACACATCAGGGTAAGTGCCACTCGGCAGTAAGGAGAAGAAAGGAAGAATGCACATGGTTTAGGAGGTTAGGTGCAAGGGAGAACAATAAGGCAAGAAGGATTAGAGAATTAGGAAAAAGGAGGATCTCAAGCAGAAAGAATTTGAGAGTTAAGGTGAGGAGGCAGGACACTGTCACAGATAAATACAAAAATGGAGAGATGCAAGGATGGGAGGATAGGTTCATGGATTTCAAAGGGAATGGGAGTCTAAAGATTTGTGTTCTACAAGCTTGATGACAAGTGGGACCCTGTTTTGGGGTTCTTTTGCTATGAATGATTCTGTTTGTTCTGTATTGTTATGCAGTTCCCACTAAAAGGTAAGGCTGTCTATTACTGCAGTAGAACTTCAGGACGAGAGGACTGAGTCCATCTACACCATCAATACCTGCTGACCTAATTCCCAGCGAGGTCACAGTGCCTCACCTGAACCCCCAATCTTCCCAGGGTAACAGATGATTACAGCAACCTCAAACATGACACTCTGACTCCTAAGGAAGTTGTGGACACAGATCTCTTTTCGCTGTTTTTCTCATGCATGTCCAAGGTAAACACAAGAAAGATATGAATAAAGGTTTTCAAACATTTATTGAAACAACTGTATTCTTGCATAGAGAGAATGAGCTGCTATAATTAAGCAGGTGAAACAAAGCATTGTAACCAATATTACTAACATAGTGACGAGAATAAAAAGTACAACCAAGGTGATCTTAGATCTGTATCTTACTACCTAGCGCTATCCACAATCTGACAGTATAGCAGGTGTACCCTCTGCCTGTGCCCAACCTAAGAGAATAGCCTAAGAACCCCATACCTGGTAAGCTGAGCCAGGGTGCCAGTCTAGAGTGGAAATGGCAATCCTACTCAGCCAGATAGAAGATCAGCGTCACCAGAGCTGCATGTCAAACGTAGCATTCGTTTCAGGACTGTAGTGGCCAGAGTGCCCCTCTGACCATTCTCAGGCAGTGCACAGTCTAATTAATCAAAACCACCTTATGTCAAAGGCACAGCTCTGATGCAAAGATATGTCTAGATGTTAAAAGCTGTCTCCGAACGGGCAATGCAAGCACTAGGATATCTTGTTCTGTGTTCCTAGCCTTGGACAGAGTGTATATGTTGAGAAAGACTTGCAGAAAACAAGCAGCATGTACAATGTATTCTTGGAATAATATCATGCAAGCATAAAGTGTGCAAAATGTCATTGCTAAAAGTTATGTCAGCTAAAATGTGTAAAATTTTAAAATATAAAACCGATTAAAAATGGAGAACCAATGTGGGCTTAAGAAGGCCTCACAATAGGAGATTCACCTCTGCAGTTAAGCTTTGCACCTCACTCCATTGGAAATCCGTTTTTTGTGCTGTTACTATCCTTGATCTCCCTCCACCAGTTGACCAATCTGAATCAGACTTGAAAAAAAAATATTTAGGAAGGCACCTAAGAGAATGCCAAATTTGGTGAAGATCAGGTAAACAATTCAGAAGTTTATATGTGGAAGGGTCCCATGTACCACTTATTGTGGCAAAGCTGTCTTTGTAGCTTTCATTGTTTTTCATTTGATTGGTTAAAATCTACTGAGGTGTATTGAAAATATTGGGTAAATGTGAGCATCCGGTGCTCATGTCAGGGTCAGAGGGGCTAATCCGAGAACCACCCAACCGTGTGGGGAGTTAATTTACTCCCTACCTACATTGCTTAAGAGCCTAGAACGAGGTAATGGCACCCATGCCCTCCGCACTTCTCCAAGAGCAGGAGGGCAATTTAAATTTGTACTGGGGCTTCACCGTAGCAAAGGATGAGGGGGGTTCACATAAAACAACCCTTCATTTTTCCCAAAGATGAGGGGTCGGGAAAATAACACACTTTCCACTTGTCTTTCCCATAGGCAATGGGGTAGAAATAAATAAATCATACCCCATCGCCTTACCGAGGGGCTAATTAAGATGCCCCTAACACTTTGGACAAAGACAAGGGGAGGAATTGCATTGCATGGTAAAAACCTGCCCTCCTTAAAGGGCTTGGTTTATGCTTATTGACCCTCTGAAAACCTGCTTTCCCACGATGCAGACCTCTAATGGTCCCTAAATGTGATCGCATGAAACCAGAGTGAAGGCGCTTTGCATGCTATGGTGCTGTAACTTGGAATAAACTTCTAGCTGGCGTACGTAAAATGTAATGTTGTATGGACTTGTGTCATCAATTGAAGCTCATTTTATTTGACTTTGATTCCTGTTTTTATTTTATTCTGTTCTTCATTATGATGCATTGGTCAGACGGTCTAGACTTCTCTAGAAATGTGAATAAAAGAATGGATTGGGCATGTGGTTGGAATGTATAAAATGCTATTTATGAGGTACCAGATGCTCCCGCACATGCTCCGGAAGAAGCCACAGGACAGCAATGAGGTACATTGGTGATATTGCATGTAATACAGTTGCTGACCATACTGATGTATGGGTAACCCGTTGCTTACATTTGTTTTTGTTCAGCACAACGATTTCGTGCTGTTTGTTCAAGTACCCAAATGAACAAATTAAGAAGGTTTCAGTAAGCATAAATGAGGATGATTTTGTGGGTACCACCCAGTTACCCCCACTTTACATACCTTGCTGGAATTGTGATTCTACTTCTTGGAAAACCACATCTGCAACTAAAATGTTCCATTTCAGAACCAAATTATTTTTCATCCTTGTGTTCACTGAAACAGATTTCTGCCTGGGGTGGTTTGGCTTCCTGCATGCTGAGGCTATGTGCTGGTAGCTCTGGGCCCTGGTCTTGCTAACTCTTTCTACTGCCGATGCTGGGGTACATTTCAGCTTCTTTTATTGCTCGCTGCTGTTTCTCTCTCTCATGTCTGTCTCTGATCTGTTTTTTGCATATCCTATGACTGCACAATCAGAAAAGTAATTGGAACTGGTGTCATTCAGACTTCATTGTGCTGCAAGATAGCTCCTATCGTGAATACATTTTCCTTTGAAAACTCCACATTATGAAACCACCCTGAGTCTTTCCCAGAACAATTGTTCGCGTGTTCAGTGTTTACTTCTTCCTTACGACGGCCTTGAAAATCTTGTCATTTATCATGTTTTCCTTGTAACTTGACCCAGTCAGTCATTCAGCGTGGTGCCATTTCAAAGAGTTTTCTGAGACTATCGAACCGTCGGTGCTATGGTTACCAAGTGAGTATCTTTGAGTGGTCTTGAAGAAGAATGGCTCAGGGCCATCCAATATGTAAGGCCCCAACAATACTAAAGAAGTTTAAGAGGCTTGCCCTGAAAGGCAATGATAAAATGGATGCTGACCTTAAAGGCATGGAATAATGTTTTTTGTTAACAGTATGAAACATTGTGACTGATATGAGGACACTGACTCAGATGTCAGAAACATCATTTGCTTTGCAATAGGTCTCACATTTGCTTGAGTTAGAGCTATTAGCATTGTAAATTCATAACTGGTCTTTTCTTGTCACATAAATTGGTAAACCCTGCCCAATAATTTTGTCTTTTCCTGCCATATAATTCCAGTGGCCCTGCATACAACTAAAGCACTTCCATTTACCTTTTTCCTCTATCTGCAGCAGCAAAAAATGAAAATGTCACCATTTGCGTCCTAATTTAAATATGCCATGCTAATTCCAATAGAATACCACTTTCACTACCCCACCATCAGAGTTGCTGACTGGCTAATACAATTCCCCCCAAAAAACAAGACAGCCACAGAGGAGAAATACACTAAAAGGGTCATCCAAACATAGCAAGATTGTTCTTACAGTCATAGTGTAATAAGGAATTGGCCTGAATCATGGTCACAATTGTAACAAGGAAAGATTATTAAAACACAGACAATTACCAGAAATACACTTTTGGCATTAGACTGTAATGCTCAAAACAGCCCCTAGAGGACACCATAACAAAATTATCATTTGTTAAAAACAAGGTCATGTAATCATATTTTTAGCCCCTAGAGAAAATAACACCATAAAAAAAACAAGAGGAAGTAATGGAGAGTATCCATATAGCTAGCCATTAGAGGGTAGTTTTATGGATAACAGGTCTACTGCAATGATATTACAGACAAAGCCTTTAAAACATAACTTCTCCTGGCTATAAACATTCTAGCCATGAGAAAGAGGGGTTATTATTTTACAGTCCCCACTAACATAATGTGGGGACCCAGAAATGGTGTAGACAGAAAGTGCACATTGTGGTCAATGTTTTGAAGGTGGTCCCATTATCCTAGGACCACGACAGGCTGAGTTATGAGCAAAAATGTTTTGTAACAGTAATGCCCCGCAAAGCATTATGGGGCAAGTTTCTGTGCCACAAATATTTTAATATGTTGATATGACTCTAATGCTTAGAACAGCCCTCAGAGAACACACAATGAAAATAGCATGTGTAAGAAATGGCATAACCACACGGAAAATGGCAATAAATAATGCAAAGTGACTATATATATAACCCCTTGAAGACATATAGCCTTACATATTTTCAGAGATAGCAGGACAATAGCAATGATATTATAAACAAAACATTCAAAACACAAACTATTCCCAGCTGAAAAACAAAAGCTCCAGCCATGAGAATGCTTAACCGGTTCTGTGCCGAGGACGTAATGGTTACGTCCTGCGGCAAAGTGCTGCTGTGCCCAGGACGTAACCATTACGTCCTGGGCACCCAGCCCAGAGGGAGCGCTAGCGCTCCCTATGTGGGGTTCCCCCTCAACCCCCCCAAGTCAGGGATGGAAGAGGAAGCCCTTCCCCTTCCACCCCGACCCCCCACCCCCCTATGACGTCAGCGCGCGAGCACGCGCTGATAATCACAATGCCTCCTCCTTCGTGCTGGAAGCTCACCATGCAAAGCATTTCTCTTCCGATCACGTGGAGGAGGCAGGGAGGCTTCAAAGGGAAGGAAAGTTATTTCCTTCCCTTTGAAGACTCTCTCTGTGTTTTGGCAGCCGGATTGTAAAGCAATCCGGCTGTCAAAATGCCCACTAGACACCAGGGATGTCTGTTTCAAAAAGGAAAGTGGCATAGGGAGCGACCCCTTGGGCAAGGGTCGCTCCCAGGGGGGGCATTTTTTTTAAGGCCTTTTCTGCACCCCCTGGGGGAAGCAAAAGTCACAAGCGCTGCGTCGATCCAGTGGGCGTTGCGGGGAAATCTCTCCCGCATGGCAGGTGCCACGTCGATCTTCTCTCTGGAAGTCAGACTGCGTCGCCCCGGGTCGAATGTGCATCGATTGTTATCCCGTCAACCCAGGAACCAGTGTTGCAAGCAGAAGACCATCAGCAGATAATGCTACTTTTTTCTTGTGATCTAAACAAGTGGATGGGAAATCTTTGGGGCCAAATCTTAATGTTTGGGATAATGGTTCGAGATGTAGCTCGAAAAAATCAGGAGAAAGTGGACAGCCCTCTCTTATGATGTGAAATTCACTTCGTAGGTGGCCACTAATACACATACTAGCAGAATTATACAGTGTTGTGATTGCCGCAATCCTTTATCATCCAAACCCATCCCTTAAAAATTGACAAACAACACGGTCAAATGCCTTTGTTGCATCAATAGTCTATATAGCCAAGGGAACCAGGTTGAACACTGACATTAACTTATGGGCAAGTTCTTGCACGCCTTTTTTTCAGAATTAAATCTTTTTGGCCATCATGGATTAACAGCCCTGTGTTTTTATTTATCCTACTTGACAAAATAGCTAAGACACACTTTAATTGCAACTCAACAGCAAAATAGGTCGATACCGGTATCGTGATTCAAAATAAGAGATATAGGTGGTCATTACAACCTCGGCGGTCTTTTTGACAGACCGCTGAGCAACCGCCGTGCTGAAGACCCCCAGTGCAGGCGGTTTTACGCTCGGCGAATTATGACTGCTGGCAGCCCTCCGTCCTTTTTCGGACGGAGAGCCGTCAGCAGCTATACTGGCGGTCGGCGGGGAAGTGGAGGTTGCTCCACCTCCACCGCCCCATCATCAGAACACCGCCCACCGAATCACGTTCCGTGATTCACGTGGCGGTGTTCTGGTGACGGAGTGCTGGCGGTGGAGCAGCCCCCATGGATCCCGTCCCCTCCCGGAAGATCAACGGACAAGGTAAGTTGATTGTCTGTTAGGGGAGGGGGGAGGGGGTGTTGTGTGCGTGCATGGTGGTTTGTGTGTGAGTATGTAGAGGGGGTGTGTGAGTGCGTGTATGCATGCGGGGGTGCTGTGTGGTTGAAATGTGCACGTCTGTCTGTTTGTATGTCTGTCAGTATGTGTTCGTGTATGACTGCGTGTGTATATGTTGGTATGTATGTTGGTATGCGTGCGGGTATGTGTATTGATGGTGTCTGTATTCGTGTAGGGTGGGGGGGTGTTGCAATGTTCGGGGTAGGGGTGGGGACGGGGTCCTGCCACCTTTGGGGGTTGGCAGGGGGTTGGGGGGGCAGGGGGTAGGACTCGGCGGGGAGGAGTGGGGGAGAACCCTATCAGTGCCAGGGAAGGGATTCCCTGGCACTGATAGAGCCTACCGCCATGGATTTCATGGCGGTTCCAAACCACCTGAAATCCATGGTGGTCCGCAGGGTCGTGATACCGCTCTGGCGGTCGGAATGGAGAAGTGGCGGATGGCCATGGCGGTAACCGCCATGGTCATAATTCCATTTTTTTCTGCCAGCCTGTTGGCGGTAATACCACCACTTCACCCCGACCGCCAGGGTCATAATGAGGGCCATAATTGCATGCTTGTGACCAAGGATGAAGAGCTTCCCTTTCAGATAGGATAGGTCTGAACAATTTTGTCAATCCTGATGTAAACTAACAACCGCTATCTTAAGCACCTTTGTAGGGGGTCTATCTGCCTAAGAGGCTTGATCATTCTTTGATTTCTGAATACTGTGCCTCACCTCTTCATGATCCACTGCTTACTCCATATCCTCCCTTTGTTCATGAGGTACTCTTGGCAGTCCTACATGTTTCACCCTACTTGTAACCTCACCTAGACCTGGATAGAAGGATTATTTATATTAATTCTGGAAATGCCAAAGAATGGCTGCTTCTATTATATTGTTATGCTCAGACTTTAGCCTTGTCACTAAATCTCTTATTGTGTGGATAAGAAGTGTTCCAACATCTGCCTAAGCTCAAACATTTGCTGCATACGTACATAGATATGTATGCACATTTATATAGCCAAAAGACAGCAAAGCAGTGTACATGGTCAAAGACAAGCATAAAGCCAACAGGTAACAGGAGAGAAAGCTGAGTTGTGGATGGTTAATGTATTGTGATGTAGTGTTCTTTAATGAGGTTAGTGATCAAATTGGAGCAGAGTTGGGGTGGTTCAGGTGGATACAAGGATGTTCTGGAAACTGGGTGGATAGATTCATTTCTTAGTCTGCAGTGTGATGGTGTCCTGGAGCAGGTGTGCTAATTACCATCAAAGATGGCGAGCTTATCTACCAAATAGGCGGGGTGCTAGTAGTGATGGCTTTTTAAATGATGCAGCTGGTTTTGGAGATGGTGAGGGCTGGCAGGAGGAGCTAAAGCAGTCTTATCGGGACATTTCTTCATACCCTGGGTGAGATGTACTGCAGCATGTAGGATGCCTTTAACAGGTGTTAGTGTGGAGTCTCGAAGGCCATGGAGTGAGGCTTTCTGGAAGAAATAGTTTGCCTTCATTTAGAAGAGGTAGAAGGTAACAGGCCTTCATTGTTGGATGGATCCAAGTGACCTAGCATTGAGGGAAAGTTGGGTTTGAAGTCATCAAGGTTTATATAATTCAACCAGAGTTCTTCTGTTTCTTGTTTGTTGTTCTTGGCAAATAACAGGAATTCTGTACTGTTTGGATTGAGTTTCAAGTAGATGCTGACTATCCAGTATGGATGATGTGTAGGATTTTTTGAGGTGATGGATGTCTGAAGCAGAGAAGATCTTCAAGTAGAGTTGTGTATCATCAACATATTGGTTAATCTTGATGCTGTGATCTGTGAGTAGAGCACTATGTGGCTCCATGTAGAGGTTGAAGATGACAGGATACTCGAGAGAACCCTTGGGGACACTGCAGGCGATAGGGATCTTTTGTAACCTTAATGTGCCCATATGAACACACTAGTGTTGGCTGTAAAGGTAGGAAAATAAAAAGTGAAGTACATTGCTGATGAATCCCATTTCAGAATCCAAGGTACATATGAGAAACAAGGTGGTCAACTGTATCAAAGGCAGCTCAGAGGTCCAACAATATCAGGAGGCAGAGATCATCTTCACCTGTGGTCAGGAGAGAATCGTCTGCGATGTGTGAGGTAGCGGTTTCTGTGCTGCATCATGATCTAAAGCCAGAATGGTAGTTGTACAGGAGATAGTTATCACTGATATGATCTTAGAGTTGAACCTAACCCATGACAGCTATGTAACTATCATGGAATAAATGTATGGTGTCATCTTTGATTGAGATTTAAGCGTCACGTGGTCTTAAATCCTTTTTCGCTGTCCTAATACTTCCTAAACTGTTGTACCTATTTCTTAATATCCAGCTGCCTCAGAGTTACTTTAAGACTCCTTGTTTTTTTTATGGTTAGGATGTCTTGGGTTGGTAAATAACCTTTTACTAAATGGGAGACATTAGCTATGCCATACAAGGCATATGGATTCTCAGTGAATTATTTTGAGCTATGTTTCGATATATCTTGGATATTGTTTGCTCAAGTTTCGTTCCACTGATCGCCTATGCTCCTGGACCTGGTTGTTGAGTGAGATGTGCCAATGCTTCCGCCACCAAAAGCAATGCTGTTCTCACCATTGAGTCAATCATCTAGGATTATAGACGTTACCTATACCAATTGGGCTTAGCATAGATTGACCAAGATAGTTTAGCTAGCGAATATTATTCATAGCACCTACTACTCATAAGTCTCCCCCACTTTTGCTGGGACTAAGAACGAGTGCACAGTTGTCTAGGTTAGGTTTCAATAACTTGGGTAACATCTTTTCAGAAGGCTTGTCTTTAATCATTGCAGCTGTTGAAGACCGTGCAGACCGAACACCCCAGAAATCTTTTTGTATTACTGTTTGTGTGGAACTCTTCAAGGTAGATACCCTCCTTATCCCTCAAAAACATTGCTGGCTTTGAGTTGCAGGGATTGGGCTCTAGACTATCAGAGTGAAGCAGAAATAGAATATAGACTTGGGTTGCCGCATTACAGATACATAGTGGTTATTATGCTCTCCTCAAACAGTGATATACACTTAGTTGAAGATACATACTAGGGGCCTGATTTAGATCCTGACAGAGAGGGATACTCTGTCACAAATGTGACGGATATCCTGTCCACCGTATTATGATCCCATTGTAGCCTATGGGGATCGTAATACAGCGGATGGGCTAGCTGTCACATTTGTGACGGAGTAATCCCCTCTACAAGGATCTAAATGAGGCCCTATGTCAATATAATTTTGGAAAATAATCTATTATACTCCTAAGGGACTTAATAAGATGGACATGGGGATATAGATCAATTGCAGGAGATGCTGCCACCCAGAGGTGGCTTTCTTTCACTTGGCCTGGGCGTGCACACAGATTGTCAAGTACTGTAATAAGATCTTTGTTGATATATCTAAGATGATAGCAAGGGTATTAGACCCATCTCAGTGCTGGCATTGCTTGAGTACATTTACAAAATAGCAGTGACAGCATGTAGATTGACATCTATTGCACTGATGTTGGCGAAGAGAAGGGTGGCACTGTGTTGGGGCCTGATCCGTGCCGAAATTGGGGGATTGGTCAAAGAGCCTTATTGAGCAATGTGTCAGCTGTCTACGCAACCTTATTTTCCACACAACTAGATCAGAAACATTTGGAGTGTTAAATACTTTCCTGATACAGCAGTGTGATGCATTGAGCCCACATCAATCTCCTGACTAGCTTTGGGGGGATGGCTATACAATGATCTCTGCAAATACAGATATTATATTTGGTACTGGTTGCTGACCAAACTGTTTTATGTTCACTGTAGAACATCTGAGGTACTGTGGTAACACCTTCTTGGCCCACATATTTCTGTGAGGGGCTTACCATGACTTGACATGAAATGTGACATATATTGGAAGTGCTTCGTGCTTTATATTTGCATAGTCCTATTTGGTGACTACGATGATCATATGATTTTCTAAATTGACATTTAGTTTTAAAGAAAGATATGGCACTGGCATTTGATAATTGATATAAAGCTCAGATAATGGGGTAAAGCCCCAACCTCAATATACTGACTCCAGTAAAGCAACTGTCCATCTTTCTTACACACTTAATCACAATATAGCCTCTTATAACAGCATATGAAAACCACAGTAGTTCCACAGGTCATGTAAGGTAAGAAAAGAGGCACAGCGCAAGAATAAAAGGGTCACACAATGCGGTAGAACTTAGAAGGACTAGTAGGACTTGTTCCTTATATACCCCAACATCGCTTCCCACCTCCCCTCCTGAGAGATCAACCAACCGTCTCCACTGAACACCCTTCAATGCTCTCAGCTTTGCAGGGTAGTGAAACATGGTCAACAAATTCAGCAAGTCTATGCCCTTCATTGTAGATAATAGAATTCTTCTTCTGAACTCTTGTGAGTCTAGAGTCAGATCTGGGAATATCACCACAAAAATGGCCATTTATTTTTAACTTCACTTCATTCAAGATTTGCTCTCTCACATCTAGTCTTAGATCATCACATTATAATTACCTTCCCATCTGCAGCATTTATAGGCCTGGACCTCTTCGAATCAAATTAAACTCTCAAGTTAGAAGACACTCCTCAAACTCTAGAGTCCTAAGTATCTCTCCATATCATCAGAGAATGTGAAAGGGACACTCACAACCCTTATTTAGGCTCATCTGCTCATGGTGTCCAATGCTTCCACACTGAAATGCAGCTTCATTAAATGATCTACCACACAACGATCGAAAGTTTCCAATGTGTCAATGGCCTGCAGAACTCCAAGACACCATGAAATGCCTTGCTTTTAACTGCCTGCTCAAATCCCCCCATTCCATCAAATTCTTATGATGTTCAAGCAGAAAAGACACATCAAACATGCAACAGTTCTGTTGCTCCTTTATCAAGCTCTTCATGCACAGCCTCCGCAGATCAATTGACACATTTCAAACCAAGCACAGAATGTGGACAGTAGTGTTGTCATGCAAGGCAGGAGTCCTTGCTAGCAAAGATACATAGATACCACACAATTCCCTCCTTTAACAGAAAACATAACACACTCCTCCCCCTCTCAAAGAAATACCCACAAAAAAATCATCAAACGCGGCAGGGTACAACTAAACCCCAAAGTATCAAATCAGAGCCTGAGAACTTAAGTTTACTTTTAGCACAGGTTTTACTTACCCTATGTTTGTGTTCCAAATCCACCTATCATCAATTTTAACAGTATTCTAAGTGCCTGCATGGGAATAGAAAATTTGTCATGGGTACTTCACTACAACTAAGTTACCATTTTCAACTTGTGATTCACACAAAGCCTTGCATACATCATAAATTTGCTTTCCATCCTTGTTCATAAATTGCTTTCCATCCTTGCTATTTAATTCACAGAAAACTTTCCTGTGTATCACAACACACACTTATCCTTTACAACCTTGACCCAATCAGGAGACAGAAAATTATTTGCCTTTCTTCCTCGTAAAGTCTCAGATGGGATTTTCCCTGTGGTGGCATGCAGAAACATTGTGTTTGCCATTAACCTTATCATCGATTCCGCCTGCAATGATTTTCCTGATCATGTGGACACCTGACTAGATTTCTTTATTGTCCGATTAAGCTACTTGACAAGATCATTCCCTTGCAGATGATAAACTGCAAAGGAATGAGCCTAATTGTGAATATGTCTACATTGTAAAAACTGTTCCACAAAATGTGAGACTAATTGAAGACCATTGCCCATAAGAAAGGTACAAGGTAGCCCTTCCCTGCTAATAGTCTTTTCCAGAAAGTCAGTAATAGTTTTTGTCTCAATATTTAAACCAATTCAATTTGAGCTAGCGTGAAAGAATAACCAGAAAAATCAACATGTACACAGTTGATCACTCACCCGATAATGGTCTAGTCATGAGTGACAAAGTGAGGAAAATGAACACACAATTCAAAACTACATGTACACAGATGAACTTTCACCCTTTAAGAGTTCAATCATGTCAAGGGCCGAGTCTTGCCAAGGTCTAATAGGCAACTTTATGTATGTGATGGGAGGGTGTGCTGATTTCTCTCACTCTGTCACTCATGGCACAGTCAGTACCATCCCCAATGACACTTTCCATCTGGGAATCCATACCAGGTCATCAATGTTCACTTTGCAACCTACGCTTAGTATTGCTAATACCTTGAGGGGCTTCATGTGTCTCCACTGAAGTGATTTAAGTGGTACCAACCTAGCCCCTTCTACAATAATCTCATCGTCCATTGTCAGTTCATCCTTCACCACCCAAAATCCAAATAAATCAGTACTGTTTTTCTGGCTATTTGCCTAACCTAATGTAATCTTACGTTTAATCTAATTTTAAATAAAATCTTCACAGCTGTTTTTCATCCAATCTTCTAATGACACTGCATCAAACAAATACAATGCTAACAAATTCTCACTAAGACAACTATCAGCAATTGGGGAAAGATCTTTTTCACTATTAGTAATCTAAAAAGGCAGTCAATTCCCTTACTGTACACTTGGGATGTGTGTTACTTCAGCAAAGTATTCTTGTAAAGCTACTATCCATTTTATGGCTCATGCAGAAATTGGATCTAAGCCTTTCTTCCCAAAAACTTCAACTACACATTTACGATCAGGCCATATTTCAAAATGAGTTCCCCAAAGAAAGTTCTTAAATGTCTTGATTACCCAATAAACAGGTAACATTTCCCGTTTAATATCAGAGTAGTTCCTTTATGATACTTTCAAGCTCTTTGAAGTAAAAGTTTTTGTTTTTAACTCCCAAATTATGGGCGAACTGTTAGCAACACCACACAAAGATCTATAGAATATGCAACCAACACCACACAACATTTCACCACACAACAGATATCTGATTAAGAACCTGATTAACTCTCTAAAATTCCAAATTGCATTTATCAGACCAGCTGAAATCTACGTCCTTATTAGGCAAAGTTCGCATTTCATCTTTCTTTGATGCCAATCTCTCAATGAATGCAGAATGGAAGTCTAACATACCAAGAATGACGCAACATCTTCTTTCCATGTGGAGGCAGGCACAGCTACTATAATATTCACAAAATTAAGTTTAAGATTTAGACCAGACTCTGTTATCAAGTGACATAAATATTGAATTTCCCATCCAGCAAATGGGCATTTCTTACTTTTCATGGTTAATCCATTGAATTATAAAATGTTAAGCATTTTTGTGAACCTTTGCTTAAGTTCAGTTTCAGAGATCCAATGTAAATCAAAATGTCCTCTTGATAACAACTGACTCTAGGAACACCATTCACTAAGTCAAAAATTACTCATGGAACGACTACTGAGGCTGAAACCAGAAAAAATGGACTCCTAGTAAACTAAAAATGCCAAGAGTTGAGATCTTTCACGACTTTGTGGAGGTTAGTATGATACCGTATAAATGCAAGATCCCAGGTGGTAAATAACCTTGCATTGGCTAGGGAAACAACAAGATAAACTGACACATTTCAAACCAAGCACAGAACATGAAATTTACAAAAGAACACTTGCAATGTCATGCCTGGCAGGGTTCCACTGCTAGCAAAGGCAAGCAGATACCACGGCCCTTCCACTCTGTTCTCACGAACCCCTGATTTGGTCTCCAGGGCTCTAATTGCTGCTGCAGTGCTCACTGTCTTCACGGCCAAGTCAAAACGGAGCACATTCATGGATCTGAACAGTGCTGTCTTACCTCTTGACTGGGCAGATTCATCTTCATCCTGTGGGTCATCCATCGTTTGTTTATATCACTCTTGCATGACATAGAACTCTTGATCTCAAAAACAGTCTTCTTCTTCTTTGGTCTTCTACTTCTTCTTGCTGTCAGATATTGGACTGCCTCCGCTAGCTACACCAGGCCGCTGCCTAGACATACCGCGAATCGTCTGCATGGGCGTGAGAAAATTACAAATGGGCAGCAGACTCTTCATAGGCTTATTCTGCCAGAAGGGCACCAGAGAATAAAGGTATAGTCGCTCTCTCTCTCACTAACCTTACTTGGCCATGGCTTTGGCGAGAGAAGCTATCACCGGGCAGGTGAAAATTGCCTTTCTCTGCTATGTGAAATCTGGGAGTAGGAAAGGAAACTAAAGGTCTGATTCAGGGTTTGGCTGGCTGGGTTACTCAGTCACAAACGTGATGGCCGTATTACAATCCAGTATATCCTATGGAAGCTGATGGATTAACCTATCTGCCAAACTCTAAACCAGGCCCTTAGCCATCACCCAAGGATGAGATGTTTATCACATGTAGGAAATACCACCTATTCAGAGTTTCCAACTTGAAAATGAGGCACAACATGTGGATCGTTTTTAGCAAACCGAGTTACATGTTTTGCCTTTTTTACTGTTTTTTTCTCCAATACATGTAGGCAGGTTTTACCTGCCAGCATCTACCAGGGGGGAACTGCAAGGGTACGATAACTATCGTACATCTCATAATTCTGACACCCGGCAGACTTCTTGTATGGAGCAGCTCAGCTGAGCTGCAGGCTGGGCTGGGCCGTGGGCACCTGTATGGTGTGTCCTTGTCGAGAAGCAGGCTCCTACACCCTGTGACTGAATACAGCTAGCACGGGCGCACTGTTGGGTGTACTTACAAGCAAAGGGGGTGATAGGGTGATAAAATATATGAAAATGTTCAGAGTTCTCGGTATCAGGACACACAATGGTTGTGAGAGATGTGTGGAGACTGGCTATTGTTGAGGGTGAAGGGAGGTCTTTCCAGCAGCACTCCGACTGTAGCTGAAGCGAGGCACGCAGGAGAGGTACAGACGGACTACTCAGGAATATTGCAAATACACGCGACTGTCACCTGCCTTTCTCATTACTTTTGGCTTGGGTGTAAGAAATATTAAATATTATGATTTTTCAGTGCTATTTCTTCAGATTTCACCTCTATGTTCTATAGACAACTGAAAACATTTCCACGGATCTTCACGTATTTGTCTGCTGATGGTGGCTGCCACGATCTATATGTCTCAATATGCATAAGATTTTTTCCTATATAAGGTCCAGGGCCAATGCACCCGAATTATGCCTGTCTTAGTACCCAACGGAGGGTAAAGGAGCCCCCCCTTACGTTCATTAGAGGCCATGACACCCTCGCACTGCCGCTCATAAAGTCAAGAATGGATGAAGGTGTCACATATGACATAAAGCTACTTGGCAACGGTGCTATTGGAAATGTATTAGCTGCGCCATTTCTCTCTCTCAGAACGATTGATCCCTTAAGAGCAGGAACCGCGCAGAGAAAAATGTGAGCTCCCTTCCCCAGCGAGTGCGGCGTCACCTGCTCCACGCTTAAAAATCAATTAACCATCAAGCACTTTTTAATCTGACCAATTCAATTTGCAAACTTCCCATAAATACTGTCACAGAATCATCAGGTGATTCGGGGCCATTTAAAGAGAAAATCAGAGATCCCATGGGGAGAGCCTAGACATTACCTGAATAATTAGCGATTAACAGCCGATTCAGCAAATGCACGTCTACTTGCTGCAGTCGGAATCTCATTAATTTAATTGAGCCGGTGCTAGGAAAGAAGCTGGAATGTAAAGAAGCCGGCCAGAGTTGTTTCAAACGAGGAGGGTGTCATCATGGACGTCATCTATTGGTCCCCACCTCCTAACAGTTTATTACGTCACTGGCCGCCAGGGGTCGCAGCTGGAGCCCCTAGCTTGCCCCTTGGGGCCCCTGGCACTGCATTGGCGATCTCTGGGCTCAAAGGTGGCAAAATCATTGCCAGAAACACAGGGTCACCCTGTTCTTATGCAATCTGTTGGGGCTCCAATCCCCTTGTATTTTATCATTTTTGTATTATTCTAATAGTGAATATCACTAAATTAGTCACTATCAGTGTAATAAAAATGGAGTACAATTAGCTAGAATATAACCCTCCCTGTGTCCGTGCATGCAGGTAAGAATGTATTTATGTGGGAAAGAGTCTGTGTATGTGTGATTGTGTATTAATGTGCAATCATCTGGGGGTGAGTGAATGTATAGATCAAATGGGGTGTAATGTCATTTCCGCTACCCTTGGCCTTCCGGTGAATTGACGTTCATGGGGGTCAGTAACCACACCTCATTGGTTTATACACATGCTTCTTTTTAGGGTCGGATGAGTCGGTTAATTTCGACTCGTGCGTTTAGGTATGGGTTGGAAATACACGCTTGAAGGTATTTAACACTGTTTAATAACAACTTTCCTTAAACCTGCTGTGAAATTTAATGGGGAAAAAGCATACGGTATATACTGTATCTTGCTCACTTTGGTATATTAAACACCAAAATCTGCGTCTTATTTTCCACAAACTCATAATAGATGCTATTTATCGTACTTGCTAAATAGCCTGCCCCCATAACATTATTTATCAAGTGCTATAAATAGCACCTATACTCATAATCAGGCCCTATATGTTTAGCTCCACATTGCTGTATATAAGTGACCTTAATTTGACGAAAACAGGAATTTCAGGATTAGACCTGAATTTTAAGAGGTAAATCCACTTTTTTTCTACGGACAAATCCTCCATGTGAAATCTGCAACAATGTGACAGGAAAACAGTATAGACTTATAGGGTAACATGCGTAAATTGATAAAATAACACATTACTGAATATTATTATTGATATTATCCCATTGATTCCACAATTTGGAAATAGTGGTAATCCTAGTATAGATAATGCCAGACTCCAGGCACATTACCACAAGACTAGGAGTAGACATCTTAGACTCCAAATGGAGTTGTGTGGAATACAATTCCCATGAGGCATTCCACTCCAGCAATTATGCAATTCTACTGCTGCAGTTTTTTTGTGTGATTAAGGGTTTAGCGCATTTGCCACATAATCCATCATCAGACACATAATCTGTAGAATGTAACTAAGAAAAATATTGTTTCCAGCAAATGAGGTGCAGTGTGTGGGTGACCCACCGCGTCACTCTTGCCTCTAAGGGAAGCCTTTCAACCATGGGTAAAATGGGCAAGTCTCAATCCAAGCTGCAGTTTGATCTGCATAAAACCCCCAGGAGCCAGGACAGGGGCCCAGTGATGGCAGAGGAGTCGACAGGTGCGGGCCACAGGAGAATGGTTGCAACTTGCTCCTCATCCTGACAGAGATGCAGTGCAGTCTCCCCAAAATCGATGGGAAGATTGACACCTGTCATTTAAGACGGTTAGGATGTCGGAGCACCTTGTTAAGCATATGGAGCATCGTGACCTAGTGCAAAGTTGAGTGTCTGAGGTTGAGGACGAGCAGGTGTCTGCCTCAGTCTCACAAAAGAAACTAGATAAATCCCTGGAGGTGCTTCATGCTAAGGCAGAAGATTTTGAGGCTCAATCAAGGTGCTATAATATTCTAATTGTAGGTTTGGCTGAGTCTACTAATACTGGCAAAATGGAGAAGTTTGTGGAGCAGCTGTTAGAGTCTATGGGCCGTGAGACTTTCTCCGATCGGTTTGTAATGGAATGTGCTCATCGATCATTTGTGTCCAGGCCGATTCCGGGGAGCCCAGGCATCTCCGTAATAACCGGAGTGTTGAACTATAGGGATCGAGATGCAGTGATTCAAGAGCACGTGAACTGTAAGTCCTTTATTATGGTGGCTCAGAATTCTCGACTGATTTTGATCTCACACAGCAGGTACAAAAGGCACTAGAAACAATTTGTCTAAGTCAAGCAGAAACTGAAGAAACTCGATTACATACTGTAGCATGCTTTATCAGGCTCAACAAAAGGTGATGATTGACAGCAAACCCAAGCTCTTCAACAACCCCTAGCAGCTGCAGCCATCCCTAAAACAGTAGGCCTCCTCGCTGGCTTGACGGCATTCACCGCAGCCAGAAGAGGGAGAGTCCTCAGCAGCGCGGGCCTGGACGAGCACGATTAGAGGCTCACAGCAGTGCAGTGACTTGCACACTACACAGGGTGGGTTGTCGGGCCCTGCTTGGGCGGTGTTGTGCACACCACCTTGTCGATGCACTTGTCACTGCAAATTTGGATCTGCTTACCTTGACCTGAGTCCAATCTAGCTGGATTTATTTCGTTTGATTGTATGTACTTCTTCTTCCTGCCATGTGTTGATCACTGTTGTTGTTCTAGAGATTGTTTCCTGCTGGGATGGTCAGGTGCAGAGCTGGCTGTGTGCTAGTGACGACTGGTCCCCCATGGGCCTCTTTCTCGGTGTTTAGGTGTATGGTGCAGTTGCATCCGTCCTGCTACTTCTGTTAAATGCTATGTTACAGCACTTCATATATGAACGTTGCCCCCTGTGGCATAATATGTCAGGGGGAGTCGGTAGGGCAACATCTGTCCCAATGTGTGCTTCACAATACTTTGCTTGTTTATCTGTTTTGAAGTGGAGGGAAAGGTGGGAGGGATCCACGCTTATACACAGCAAGTTGGGGTTTTCAGTGTGGGTAAGGGGGGTGTGCTAAGTTGAACTTCTGCAAGCACAAGTCTGGCAATGGCACAGAGAAATCTGCATTAAGGGATATGATATGAGGAATATTCTGCATGGTGGCAAGTGGTGATGTATGTGAGGGGCTGATTACAGTAGGAAATATGTTATCCATAAAGTTTCTTGCGTGGAATGTCAGGGGATTGAATGATTATTGGAAGATACTCAATGTGGTGGCATACTTGCAGAGGCACAGTATAGTTGTTGCCATCTTCAGGAGACACATTTGATCCCCGATAGCTGTCTGACCATGCAACGGTGCATGAAAGAGGAGTGTCACACAGCGTGTTTCACTCTGCAGGCTAGAGGAGTCTTGTTATGGGTGAGGATGGGCTCAGGTATACACATGAGAGATGTGAGGGCCGATCTTGGTGGCTGATACTTGATAGTGTGTTGTCATAAGGTTGATCTGGTAGTGCTGCTGGTTGGCATCTATGGCCTTAATAATGATGACCCTCAGTTCTACTATGAGTTGCATGCAAAACTTGCACAGTGTGGTGACTTGCCTCAGATATGTGGTGGTGATTTTAACTGTGTTCTTGCTCCGGAGCAGGATCAATCTAAGAGCCTTCTGCAGTGGCCTTTGGTCGCAGCACGGGACATAAAAGACATTTCAGACAAGAGTGGTCTGCTTGACATTTGGCAGCACAAATTCCCTGCTGGTGCAGGATACACACACTACTCCATAGTGCATGACATACATACTCATATCGATTATTGGCTCGTGTTCAATAATTTTGTCGTGCAAGTATACCAATGTAGGCATCTAGCACATACCGATTCAGACCACTCCTCTGTCTTCTTAGAGATGCCATTAGATACCTACAGGCAACTGCGCCTTTTCATGGTGATTCTCATCCGATTCTCTATTGCATATGGTGTTCTGAGGGGGGCTAGCACAGGTGAACAATGAATACTTCAGTAACAATATAGGCTCTGTGGCAAAGTTTTAAAATGTCTGGGATGCATTCAAAGTCCATACTTGAAGGGTCACAATCTCCAAACATGCAGGAGTGTTATGCTCACTCAAGTCCAGGCTGGAGGGTGAGACAGCTACACTTGAGCACATGCATAGTGAGATAGCAAATAGCAGTTTACTGAGCGAGATCAAAGCCAACATCGTGAGGCGTCCACCGGGAAATTATGCATCTGGGCAAATATGCAACTGTCAGCGATTATGGGGAGGGTGACCGGCCAGCTCCTACGCTTGCAACGCTCTTACAACTGCGGTTGGAAAATGCCATAAACTTAGCTGGTAAGGCCGAGACAGGAGACATGCTATATACCCCGGAGCAGATAGCAGGGAGTTTTAATCATTACTATGTAGACTTGTACTAAATGTGCATCCAGCACGATGTGCAGGCGACAACTGATTACTTGGCACATATCTAGATGAAGTAGCTGACATATGAGAACAGGGAGCACCTCAAGGCCCCTTTCAGGTTCTGGCAGCAATCAGAAGTATGACTGGTGGAAAGGCCTCAGGTACCGATGGCCTAACAGTGGGCCTTTTACAAGGAGTATAAGGATAAGCTGCTTTTTGCGAAAATGGCCAAGAAGGGCTGCATGGCTCCTTCAATGAGGCAATCTCTTGTTGTCTCTTTATTGAAGCCAGGCAAACTGACTGACCAGTGCTTAATTTGTAAATAAAAAGGTGTTGGTGCCCAAAGTCCTCCTCTTAATCACGCGGCTGCTGCAATTAAATGCCGGAACACGTAATACTGAGGCGGCGTAATCCTGAAGCCATCTCGGTCCACTTCAATCCATTTACAGCCTCTACCTGCCCCTTCAGCTCACTCTAACAGCTTTCTACTTTCTCCCTTTGTGACGCTTGTTCTTTTTTCCCTTCCTCCCTCTTTCCCATATGTGTCTTTTGCTCGCAGCAAATGCTTGAGGCAAAAGAATAAGCACCGGACCTCAAAAATAAGTGCCGGTGCTCAGCACCGGAAACAACAAGCACAAATAAGCACTGTGACTGACTACTGAAGCGGATAGGGGTGGGGGAGGCTTTTCCACGGCAGGTGTGGGTTTTGTATACAAGTCTGACAGGGCAGATCAAGGTTATTGGCATCATTAGGGATGCCACTATCATTAAAAGGGGCACCAGGCAGGGTTGCCCCTATTTTCACTGTTGTATGCCCTGGCAGCTGAGCCATTGCCTTGCTCTTTGCGTGAATACAATTCACACCGGGGGATTCGTTTCCCTCATTATAAGTTGATTACGTCTGCATATGTGGATGATATGCTATTACATGTGCGTAATCTGAAGCGCTACTTGGCCCCTGTACTTCGGGAGATAGTACTCTTCAGCAGACCTTTGGACCTACAAATTAACTGGGACAGCTCTCTAATATTTCCTCTGATGCTGCTAACCCGTTGGTGCAAGCAGACTGCCCTTTGCAGTGGACTACAGACTGAGTGAGATACCTGGGCATACAGGTTTACACTGAATTCTCAGTGGTACTGCAGGATAACTATGGTAAGGCAGGTAATAGGCTCACAGATGCTATCAAAGGTTGGATCAAACTGCTTCTGTCGCTGAGTGGGCTCATAGCCATTATGAAGATGGTGGTGTTGCTGTCTCTCTTGTTGAATATACTTATACTGCTCCTGAGAGCTTTTTTTCATACACCGCAGACCTTGTTAACATGGCTAGCTTGGGCAGGCAAACAGACGCGGACAGCAGGGACAAGTAGGTCTGAATGCATCCGATCTGGAGGCATACAACGTAGCTGCACAATGTGTGTTCGCTCAGTACTGGCTGTATGGCCCGAATGACCTAACACTTTTGTGACTGGATGCTGTCCCTCCAGAGCCACTCTCCCAGAAATTGCTAGAGAAGCCTGTGCAGCAGAATAGCATTATGGATCTGTTGAATACTACAGCATACTCTTGGTGGCGGGTCGCTAATCTACTGAAAGGATCCCTACTGTATTCACCAATGCTGCCCCTCAATTGTTGTGCTTGGTTTCCTTTAGGTCAGGGGCAGGAAGAGTTGGTACTGCATGGTCTGCAGCTCCAACGCATGGGGCACGCCTTTGAGAATAGTTGGGAGCAGGTTAAAGTGCTGGATGGCAGTTACACTGTCATGGACATGTTCCAGTATTTCAGGGGCCGCCACACAATGCAGGAGTTGCTGAGCGAGGAATTAAGGGAACCCCGTGAGTTGCCTGCTTTGACATTCTTGCTACAAAATGACGCCCTGCAACACCTTATCACAAAACTCTACATGTACTCCGCAGAGCGCGCGGCAACCAGACGTCAGCAAGGTGAGGCTCGCCCGGCGGGAAGATCTGGGTGTGGTCCTCAATGACAGGCAATGAAAATATTGCTGCTCGATTATTAAGGCGGTCGTCCCAGAACAGCAGACATTGGTTGATCCTTTTGAAATACCTCAACAGAATGTACTATACCCCGGCCCACCTGTTTCCTTATGGCTAGTGGGATGGTCTAGGGTGCCGTTGATGTACCGCGGCAGAGGCAACGTTTGCTCATGTGGTGTGGTATTGTTCCTGTGTTCGGTCCTACTGGGGTGCCACATTCCGTGAAGTATGCACAGTAATGGGGGAACAGATGGAAGAGGCTCTTCTGGTGCTGTTAGGCTATGCTAAAGAGTTTCCAAAGGCCCATTGGCAGTTGGTGGCGATAGGGCTTCTCCTGAACAAACGCAAAAAAGCCTTGCCCTGGGTGAAGGGGCCAATTCCTATGGAAACGGAATAGCGTTTAGATATGACATATTGTAATACCATGTCTGATGCATACTATGAGCTAATACCTGTTAGAAGTAGGCTTGGTGATATCTGGGAACCCTTTCAGACGTACCTGGCTAGATGCGGGAATGCAATGGAGTTGGGCCCTCAAGGTAGTGCCCATTCCAGGTGAGGTGCAATTTGGGGCTGGTATGCTCGATAGCTGCCCTGGCCTTAGACACGAGTGAGGCTCAACGGGAGGAAGCTGCTGAGGAGAGGGTGGGAGTTGTTTGGCTTGCAGGTACTATTTTTTAGATTTTTTTCCGGATTAACGCTTAAACTCCCCTTTTCTGTGGATTGAGTTGTGGGAGGAATGGCGCCATACCATGGAATGCATAGCTGCATCATGTACTGGAACAGTGTACTGACTAATGAGCTGTGCAGATTGAAGTCATGTAATTGCTCTTCATTGAGTGCTCTGTGCATGCCACAATCGAACTTTTTGTTAAATACTCGTAATGGTTGTATTAAAATTGAAAATAAAGCATTAAAATGCTGTGCTGTATTATGCTGCATAATTTGCCTTATCTTGCTGCACAATTTAGTTTACTTCTGCTGCATAATTTGGTGCTCTCTGCAGCACAATGCCTGTGACCCTAATTTTATGTTAATACGGGCCTTACTGTCTTAGACACTGTTCTCAACATGAAACTCGATTTCACAGTATGGTGGAATGGGGTGTCATATGTCACACTATTTAATATAACGTTGCAAGTGCTGCATGTCAGGTCTGACACCTTCAGTTTTCCCACCATTTTCATCAGGAGCACATTGATTATGGTACTTTTGGTTCGCTTTTACCATAAGTCCACGTTCATATATCACAGCGTGCAAAGTGCTGTTGGTTAAAGAGAAAAACCTCGTTGATGCATCACAAGGCCACTTGGTGGGCAAGGTAAGTACAATTACAGTGCTGTCTCCTGGCCACACTGTAAATGATTTGAGTCTCTGCATGAAAGTATAAAATGTATGTTTGATGGGATTGCTTCTAGGAAGGAGAGATGTGAGGCAAAGCTCCCAGGTCTCCCAATTAATTCCATGTAAGAGCTATCTTATTCAGTCCCATTTTTCTTTGCATTGCGGTAGGTGCCGTCCTATATTCATAATCAAATAAAGACGACTGAAAATATCAGAATGCAAAGGAAAAACAACCTTCTAAACTGGAGAACTCTGGCGGTGGATTGCAGGTAATTTTACAGGGTCATGGACAACAATGTCTTCTGTAAGTTTTGGATAACGCTGCAACCTAGACGTTGTACTGAGGACATCATGTTGGCAATACAGAGCTTTTCTGTTGCACATCACTGTTAATAGGTGTGTCATTGTCCATAAATATGACTGTAACTCATCTGTCTCCCTTTTCACGGGGCAGAGATTTCCATCGGTAGGGCACTAGAATCTGAAAGGATCCGCTGCAGGCGGTGTGCAGGGCCTGCAGAACTTAGACACAGGGGGTCATCCCGCCGCCCGCCAAGCGGGAACCGCCAGAAGACCGTACCGCGGTCAAAAGACCGCAGCGGTCATTCTGGGTTTCCCGCGGGGCTGGCGGGCGACCGCCAAAAGGCCGCCCGCCAGCCCAGCGGGAAACACCCTTCCACGAGGAAGCCGGCTCCGAATGGAGCCGGCGGAGTGGAAGGGGTGCGACGGGTGCAGTAGCACCCGTCACGAATTTCAGTGTCTGCTAAGCAGACACTGAAATTCTAAGTGGGGCCCTCTTACGGGGGCCCCTGCAGTGCACATGCCATTGGCACTGCAGGGGCCCCCAGGGGCCCCACGACACCCCATACCGCCATCCTGTTCCTGGCGGCCGAAACCGCCAGGAACAGGATGGCGGTATGGGGGTTGGAATCCCCATGGCGGCGCAGCAAGCTGCGCCGCCATGGAGGATTCCCCTGGGCAGCGGAAAGCCGGCGGTACACCGCCGACTTTCCGTTTCTGACCGCGGCTGTACCACCGCGGTCAGAATGCCCAACGGAGCACCGCCAGCCTGTTGGCGGTGCTTCCGCGGACCCCGGCCCTGGCGGTTTTTACCGCCAGGGTCGGAATCACCCCCACAGTGTGCCTAATGTCACAAATGTGCACCCGCAGAATTACATCTCCTCACGGATACATATTTATTGCTTTTTCCTATTCCCAAAATGTCAATAAAGTATGCCTTCTAAGCTACGCATATTTTGAGGTGCACTCTTGAGAAAGGAATACCTAGAAGTAAATCATTTTCAAGACCAGGGACGTACATGCAGCCGTACCATATTTAACTCCATACATCTGATGACCAATGGGTGCAATGCAGTTACCATTGTCCAAAGGTAACATATAGAATGTGCACGTTCATCAGGACCCCGCAGAGAAAGTGAAGTTGCTAACATTTGGTCCTTCATGTGGTGTGCATCGTGCTTCACACCCGAGTTTTTGCTCCATTGATCATAGAGTGGAGCCACAATTGCACATCAGAAGGGTTTAAAAGTCGTGGAAAAAAACAAATATGTCCATGAAGCTTTACAAAGATATCTGATCCTTGGGCAGTGGCATTTCAACCAGTGGTGGTGGCTCCTGTCAAGGTGCACAAATGTCCACCAGGCAAGCACAGATCTCTAAACCGGATGACAATAGCCGCCAGGGCCACAGAGTGCATCCATCTGCTACTCGGGTGGGATGAAGTGCAGCTCGCCAAGGCCTGAGTACCACGCATTTCGACTTCAGCTAAACTTCCTGTGTGTGCCAGAACTGTTCATCCATTGTGTTGCTGGCATAGTGTATATCATCAGCACAGAACATTTACATGATGGAGCAAGCCAAGTAATATCTCTCGCATCATCCGATGAAATGGAGTCGCACAACACAACCCCTTAGTGAGGGCGCTTCTGCAATAAATGTAGACTATTGAGTAGTGTGAAAGTAGTGTGGCTTTGGCACCCCACAACAGGGTCATAGATTGCTATATAAATCCCACGACTAGAATACAATAAGCAGACTGCTACTGACAAGACACGAAACCCCCCAGCTCAGCATGGGTTTTACGAACATTCACAAGATGCACCTGCCCGAGTCTGCTGCCATTTGGGGACACTTTGCTTTTCACTAAATGTAAAAAAGAATATCGATTAAATAAAAAAGAATGGGAACCTCAGTCTAGCAATTCCAGCCCTCTTTGAACTTGTAATTGTGACGTCAGTCTGGCAGAATTCTGTGTCACCACTGCGGCCATGGGTGACATACTATATTCACATAAAGAGCCCTTGGTGTTTATTTACGCATTATGTTCTTTTCTACCATTTCTTTAGCCAGTTTGTCTGTTTACTTTTCTCATACTGCCTAAGCATGAACCTCTTCTGTACCAGGCACCAAAATGGGCCCACTAGACCCATGTAGTCCCTCTTAAAGGCTTGTCTTGCATTCAGGTCGTTTTGTTCAATCCTTCTATAACCTCACCTCAGAAATCTAATTTCTATACCTTTCCTTCCTCACTCTCACGACTTCAAAGCCATATTTCTGCTACAAGGATAGGTGTGTGCTTCACACCCCTACCATGCGACTTACAGGGTTTAAAATGGGAGGAGTACACATTTTGCTATCTTGGAGTGCAAGTTTATCATGACCCAGGTGACTTGCAGGAGGGGAATATGGGCGCAGTGATCAGGAAACTTAGCGGAAATGTGACATTCTGGAAGACATCCCACTGTCAGCAGCTAAAATGATGGGTTTACTAAGGCTGCTTTAATTCTTTACTACACTACCAATTTTCCTTCCAAAATCTCTCTTCCGGGAATTAAGCACAATACTACTTGAACACATTTGGGGGAAGTGGAGACGCAGAGTAGCTTTGAGCAAGTTACAGTGCCCTATAGGGGAGGGGCAGCTAGATGCCCCGGCCATGGAACTATATTACTCGGCGGGTTAACTCCAATGGTTTGCACAGTGGTTTAATATATGACAGCAGACGGATGGAGCAGTACCCCACAATGTCCCTCCCTACCTCGCACTACTCCGCATCCTGATAGCACCCAAACTGGCTCACCCCGGCAGCACAGCAAAATTATAAGTAGTACGTCGCTGCTGGTTGCGAGGTCTGCAGCATACTTGGACAACACCTCCTTACTCACCTGAACTCCCACTGATATGCTTGGTAACCTTGCAGGGTGGACAGAATCTGAGGGAGGGGTTGAGATGGGAGGAACATGGTATCGCCACCCTGGGATACCTATACAGAGATGGACAACTCATGCCCTTTGATGTCCTGACAGACAATTATGGATTACCATAAGGACAATTCCTACTACATAGAATACTAGCCACTAAAATTAGATGGCATTGGGGAACACGGTCTTTAGAACCCAAACTTCACTTGGGCTGCCAGACATTGTGTACCATAAGCAGCTGCGTTAAAGCAGTTATGCAACTGCACAATGCATTATGGACGGAGACACTACTCCTGCTAGATGCCCTGCTCGTTCAATGGGAATTAATCTTGGCCTCTGCAACACATGAAATAAGATGGCCCTCCATCCTATCACACACAAATACAATATCTGGGAACTCTTGTTTTAAATTAATAAATGAATACATGTATTTACACTGCACAGAGCTTATCTCACTCCTGGTAGAATAGTACGAATGTTCCATAGAGATGATACTTGTTGCCCTCGCTGCTCAGAACTAAAAGCTGATTTTTGTCACATGATGTGGTCCTGCCTGAAGATGACGAGCTTTTCGGAGAGGGTATTCCACTTATAACTCAGGTGATGGAGAAACAGATTGCAACCACTCCTATGAATGGCCGCCTGGAGGGTTTCCCATGCCCACACTCTCTAAAACTGACTACAAAATATATAGACTTTGCTCTCATTCTAGTTAAAAGAGATATAACAATGCATTGGAATGCCAATGTAGAACAATGGAAAAAAACTGTGTTGGTATGGGCGGAAACAGAAGGGCATGTATTATATAGAGATGCGGCTAAAGGACATTATACACCTGAAAAAGCCAGGGACTGGGATCATCTGGTTGACTGTTTTAGGGCTCTGGATTTGTCCATCCATGACAGTTCCATGTCCCATGCACAATATGAAGATGGGACCTCATGAGTCATATTACATTAGTGTAAACCATCTCACTGAATAGGACACATAGCTATGGTGGTATCATTCTCTAGATGAGTCGAAGACGTAACATGGTGTGGCAGTTAAAATTTTTAGATTGTTTGTATCACTAGGAGGGGTTGCTAATATCATCTAAAGTACAATATTTCATGCTGATAATGATTACTGTATAACACATGTATGCAATCGACCATGAAGTGTGTTTTACGTGAAATGCCAATAAAATTATGTTTAAAAAAAAAAAAAGGATAGGCGTGTGCTTTAAGCGCCAAAACGCATTGAGACATCCTTAGAAACCAAACCGAGTTACTATCATTACTCTTTTTAGCAAATTTAGAGTCCGCTTTCACAACCTTCATTGCTCCTATGGCTAGTTTGTGTTTTGCCTCCGAGTCAGGTCCACTAAGAAGTTGTGACGTGTTCCCATGCGTTCTGAAATTGTGAGGGAAATTTCCTTGTCTCTTGGTGACAATTATTTGTACCTACAAACACTGGCAAAGCCAAGACGTCAGCTAACACCTTTCAAGGGTGGGAACTACAGGCTTTGCCAATGCTTGTTTTTTTTTTTTGAACCGAGGCATTTGTCTAATGTGGAATTTAGGCATAGGGCATTCCGCTTGGTCGAAATGAGCACCATTGTGCAAGGGTCTATTTAAAAAAAAAAACATTTTCCACGAGGGACACAGTCATCACATGATGTAATCCCTTTCCGTACACCCCCGCAAACTTTGGGGGCACTCCATTCTTCCCTGGAAGGAAATTTATTCCTGCCTTTTCCATAAGTAAGTCACAACCATTTCCAGGATGGGAACAGTTCAGAAGGGAGTTTGTGAACCACTTCAAACTAACATGTTTGTGGGCCTTTGCAAACTCTGAAGGTTGAATGAACCTTGAAATCCACCCACTGCAGGGGATTGACTCCAATGCAATAATATGTTGTTGTGGAGTGATACTACGCAATTGTGACAGGATATTACGCTGGTGTGACAGGATTTAGAACTTCAAGGTCACCTTCTGTGAATTCCTCGCAGATGCAAATCCTGTCATTTAGGTATCTAACACAGTTTTTGGGCGAAGGCCTGCACCAGAATGGAGTTTGAGGGGCCTGAGCGGACACCCCACCAAGGCCCTCGAGAAACAGCGTGTCATAAGGGGGCACACGAACAAAGGAGGGGGACCGGAAGTGGTCTCCCCTCATGGCGATCCTCCCCCTTGCCCTTCCGACTCCCCGGCACAAGGCAGCAGCGGAATGAGGGGGCAGTTAAACTTTGGCCCAATGGGGGCTACTGCATTATTTGAAATTCCACCCATCATGACCTAAGGGCACAGTGGGGGCTTAAAAGGAGGCTGCCCAGACCGGAACCCCTCTTCTTTTTTGGGGCAGCTGGGCAGCAACACAACGAGGACAGCGACGCGAGCAGCGGACTCCAAGATACAGGACGACCGTAGGAGCAGCGAGCGTTTGAGGCGGCAGAAGAGCATTGGAGAGAGGAACAACAAAGGAGGATGACTCACCTTCAGGAACCACCAGGAAGCGAGAAGTTCTTTGGCGTAGCAGGTACCTGGGTGCGGGGAGGTCAGAGCGGGGGCCCGAGAGAAGGTTTTCTGGCCTGTCTGTGCCGGCCGCCAGCACTTCAGCGCGACAAGGGCACCCCGACAGTGCTGCTGCCGAAACAAACCCGGGCCCCCGAAGTGAGCAGCCTGTGGCCCGGGCTACAACAGGAGCAAGAAGCGGGGGGCCGGTGCGAGAAGGATTGTCAGCCAGGAGACCCGGCGGTGCTGCAGGGCCCAAAAGTTACAAAAGGGAACCCAGGCCACGAAAGATTTCAGCACGTGCCCGGGCATTTTAAGTGTGTGCGAGGGAGAGAGCGGGGTCGGGAGCACTTGAGAAAGTGTTGTCACCATTTTCAAAAGATTTCTCTGCCCCGCGTTTGCTCCTGGGCACTCTCCTCTCCTACCGGGCACAGATCCTTTTTGGCGGTCCCCGGCACACTAAAAGTAACACGCCTACAGCGCTCCTCACAAATTAAATTATCCCTTGGCTCTTTAATCAGTGGTGTCAAGACCATGCCCCATCCACAGACCGAAATAAATTACCCCTTGTCAGCAGCACGAGGACAGACGCTTTTACCAGGAAGTTTTTAGCCACAGGGAAGCTAATTGGGCTGCCAAAAGAAATTAACTCCTCAGTAAAAACACAAGGACAGACGCTTGCAAAGGTTGTACCAGCCAAACGGAGCTAATTGGGCTGGGAAACCAACTGGACCCTTAAAAAAAAAAAAAAAAAAAAAAATTCTGGATTTGATGGAGAGCTAGACCTTTTAGCTACTGCACACAGATAAAGAGCAAAAATGTCGGGGGCAACCAGGAACAGCCTAAAAGATGACGCAGCCTGGGTTGACCACGAACAAAACAAATTAAGCAGCCAGGGACAACCCATGGGGACGACGCAACCTGGCTGCAACCTCAACTACAAGCCAGGAGGGACAACACAGGGAGCAGCAAAGCAGAGCCGGCGGCCAGGGACAGCCCTCTGGGGGGAACGCGACCTGGCCGCAACCACAAGTGCAAACACATTGAGCAGCAAAAGAGCAGGCAGCCAGGGACAGCCCGCGGGGACGCAACCTGGCTGCACAGTGGGCGACGTGACCCGTGTAGAGCAACAAAACAGTAACAGGGCACAGCCCAATCGGGGCGACACAACCCTAGCAACTGCAATCGAGGGGTCGGAAGCAACACAGCTCAACATGCAAAACCACAGAGGCAACTAAGAACTCGACATAGAAGAAATCGTTAAGGCAGCAAGGGAAGCGCCGGCGACGCACAGAAAAGACTGGATCCTAAAGCAGATCAGGGTAGATGGAGCAATCGAGGTGCCCACACAGGAGGAGCACACCGGCGACAGACCACGTGTTGCAGCCAGGGACGAGGAGGAGCCACCAAGCGAGTCAAAGAAGCGGCAGAGGGGCCAAAAAAGGAGACAAGAAGGAGGCAGGCAAACTCCCAGAAGCAGGGGCCCCAGGACCAAGCAAGCGAACAAAAGTGAATAATGGTGAGCAAATCAGTGTAATTATACATTAATGTTTGAAATCAATGGCGCCTCTGCTTTTTGCAAAGCCAGGGGTGCGCGCGAAACAAAAGGGTCCGGGGACAGAACCCAAGGGGGACAATGCCCCCAGTGACACCCAGGGAAAGGGGCCCCAGCGGCTAGAGCAGATATGTCACATGCCCATCACCCGACCGGGGGGAGCAAGAGTCAACATCTGCAGGTGTCAGGGCAATACCAACCCAAGTCTGGGGCAATGACACAGAAAAGGATGGGCGCAGGCGGTGCAGCCCATCAGCGGGCGGGCTGGCACCGGAAGCATACAAAAGGGGGAGCCTAGGGAGACCATACATGGTAGCGAGAGCACCAGGCTTGGCAAGCATGATTCCCCTAGCTGTGAAAGAACGAATATGGCGCAGGGAGTTTATAGACATATTTTCACTCCTAGAGATTCAAGTCAAGGGTTTAGACTTAACTACAGTTGACAAGAAAGAAGAAGAGAGGAGGGAGAGAAACAGGGTAAGAAAAGAAAGGAATTTTGATAAATGGCTGGATGCGTTTAGAATCATGGCATGTATTAAAGTGGAAAAAGACTTATGGCTCTATGAGTCTAAGATACACGAGGCGCAGAGGCAATTCACGGGGACGCATGGCTAGATTACGACAAAGGTTTTTAGGCTAAAAATGCAGGCTCACCCAGACATGAAATGGGATGAGGAGGACGTGGCAGTTTACATGCACAAGACGATGATAGCAAGGGATGCCAGGAGCTGGGAAAGTAGGGACGAACAGCCCTTTCGTGCGAGCTGCCAGAAAGGAAGGCAGGAGAAATCGAAGCCCTTCTACAAAAAGCAGCAGTATACACAGTGGAAGGGGTCACAGGCTGGGAAGGGAGCAACATTGGTTTGCTTCAAATATGACAAAGATGAGTGCACATGGGGGAAGCATGCAAATTCAGACATGTGTGCTCCACATGTGGGGGGGGGAGACATCCCGCAGCGGAATGCAAAAGGGGAAGAGGAAGCAGCCACAAGAGGGACAAAGAAAAAAAGAAATAGACAGAGCAGCATGGTATCCTGGTTGGAGAGAGAGGTAGAGTTGGCTAGATCCCCCATAAACACAGGCAGATTGAGACAGCTAGCCAATGAATACGACAACAAAAAGGATGCAGGCCTAATATGTGAAGTTTTTGAGCAAGGTTTTAGAATCCCTTCAAAGAGTAGAACACACAAAATAGAGCCAAGGAACCTGCGGTCAGCAGGCGAACACCCCACAATAGTAAGAGAAAAAATTAACAAGGAGAAGGAGCTGGGGAAGGTGTAAGGCCCACTACAAGACCCCCACCCCTTGGCTTGATCACTTCACCCTTTGGAGTGGCCCCCAAAAAGAGCAAGGCAAATTTAGGCTTATTGACCACCTGTCATACCCCTAGGGCATTTCAGTGAACGATGGCATTGACCCAAACGACCATGCAGTAGGGTACGCATCAGTGGAGGATGCTGTTGATATATTGCGTTCAAAGGGGAGCGGTGCCTTGATGGCGAAAGCAGACATAGAATCGGCATTCAGGCAACCCCCCGTACACCCGGAGGGTTACCACCTCCTGGGTTTCAAGTTTGAGGAGGAAACATATTTCGACACAGCACTGCCCATGGGGTGCTCCATATCTTGCGCATATTTCGAAATATTCAGCACATTCATCGAATGGGCGCTGCACAAGCAACACCCAAGGTGGGGGAAGCTACACTACTTAGATGACTTTCTATTCGTAGGACAGCCTAGCGGATCAGAATGTCAGGATTTACTGTAGGCCTTCAAATCCCTAACAGCCGAGCTAGGGGTTCTGCTGGCCGAGGACAAAACCACGGGCCCAACCACCAAATTAGTTTTCCTAGGCATAGAACTGGACTCAGTAGCAGGCACATCCTGAATCCCCCAAGACAAAGTACAAGATCTGGTAAAGGACATCAAGGGATTGCTTGGCAAGCAGAAGGCCACACTAGGGGAGCTACAAGTGTTGATCAGAAAATTGAATTTTGCAGCAAGAGTCATCCCAGCAGGAAAGGTTTTCACCAGACGAATTTCACAACTGACCAGGGGGCTAGAGAAAAAACACCACCATGTCAGGTTGAACAGAGGGGTGAAACAGGATCTGATGACCTGGCTGAAGTTCTTGGCGGATTTCAATGGCACTTTAATATGGAGAGAGGGCTGGGTGTCTGCGAAACAGATCGAGTTATACACCAACGCAGCAGGCAGCCTAGGTTTCGGGCCATACTAAAAGATAAATGGTGCACCAAAAAATGGCCACAGGCTTGGGCAGCATTGGGTCTCACAAGGAACATCACACTCTTGGACTTATTCCCCATTGTAGTGGCATTAACTATCTGGCAAGAGCAGCTAAAGGACAGGAAGCTCACACTGTGGTCGGACAACCAATCGGCTTTTCACTAAATGTAAAAAAGAATATCGATTAAATAAAAAAGAATGGGAACCTCAGTCTAGCAATTCCAGCCCTCTTTGAACTTGTAATTGTGACGTCAGTCTGGCAGAATTCTGTGTCACCACTGCGGCCATGGGTGACATACTATATTCACATAAAGAGCCCTTGGTGTTTATTTACGCATTATGTTCTTTTCTACCATTTCTTTAGCCAGTTTGTCTGTTTACTTTTCTCATACTGCCTAAGCATGAACCTCTTCTGTACCAGGCACCAAAATGGGCCCACTAGACCCATGTAGTCCCTCTTAAAGGCTTGTCTTGCATTCAGGTCGTTTTGTTCAATCCTTCTATAACCTCACCTCAGAAATCTAATTTCTATACCTTTCCTTCCTCACTCTCACGACTTCAAAGCCATATTTCTGCTACAAGGATAGGTGTGTGCTTCACACCCCTACCATGCGACTTACAGGGTTTAAAATGGGAGGAGTACACATTTTGCTATCTTGGAGTGCAAGTTTATCATGACCCAGGTGACTTGCAGGAGGGGAATATGGGCGCAGTGATCAGGAAACTTAGCGGAAATGTGACATTCTGGAAGACATCCCACTGTCAGCAGCTAAAATGATGGGTTTACTAAGGCTGCTTTAATTCTTTACTACACTACCAATTTTCCTTCCAAAATCTCTCTTCCGGGAATTAAGCACAATACTACTTGAACACATTTGGGGGAAGTGGAGACGCAGAGTAGCTTTGAGCAAGTTACAGTGCCCTATAGGGGAGGGGCAGCTAGATGCCCCGGCCATGGAACTATATTACTCGGCGGGTTAACTCCAATGGTTTGCACAGTGGTTTAATATATGACAGCAGACGGATGGAGCAGTACCCCACAATGTCCCTCCCTACCTCGCACTACTCCGCATCCTGATAGCACCCAAACTGGCTCACCCCGGCAGCACAGCAAAATTATAAGTAGTACGTCGCTGCTGGTTGCGAGGTCTGCAGCATACTTGGACAACACCTCCTTACTCACCTGAACTCCCGCTGATATGCTTGGTAACCTTGCAGGGTGGACAGAATCTGAGGGAGGGGTTGAGATGGGAGGAACATGGTATCGCCACCCTGGGATACCTATACAGAGATGGACAACTCATGCCCTTTGATGTCCTGACAGACAATTATGGATTACCATAAGGACAATTCCTACTACATAGAATACTAGCCACTAAAATTAGATGGCATTGGGGAACACGGTCTTTAGAACCCAAACTTCACTTGGGCTGCCAGACATTGTGTACCATAAGCAGCTGCGTTAAAGCAGTTATGCAACTGCACAATGCATTATGGACGGAGACACTACTCCTGCTAGATGCCCTGCTCGTTCAATGGGAATTAATCTTGGCCTCTGCAACACATGAAATAAGATGGCCCTCCATCCTATCACACACAAATACAATATCTGGGAACTCTTGTTTTAAATTAATAAATGAATACATGTATTTACACTGCACAGAGCTTATCTCACTCCTGGTAGAATAGTACGAATGTTCCATAGAGATGATACTTGTTGCCCTCGCTGCTCAGAACTAAAAGCTGATTTTTGTCACATGATGTGGTCCTGCCTGAAGATGACGAGCTTTTCGGAGAGGGTATTCCACTTATAACTCAGGTGATGGAGAAACAGATTGCAACCACTCCTATGAATGGCCGCCTGGAGGGTTTCCCATGCCCACACTCTCTAAAACTGACTACAAAATATATAGACTTTGCTCTCATTCTAGTTAAAAGAGATATAACAATGCATTGGAATGCCAATGTAGAACAATGGAAAAAAACTGTGTTGGTATGGGCGGAAACAGAAGGGCATGTATTATATAGAGATGCGGCTAAAGGACATTATACACCTGAAAAAGCCAGGGACTGGGATCATCTGGTTGACTGTTTTAGGGCTCTGGATTTGTCCATCCATGACAGTTCCATGTCCCATGCACAATATGAAGATGGGACCTCATGAGTCATATTACATTAGTGTAAACCATCTCACTGAATAGGACACATAGCTATGGTGGTATCATTCTCTAGATGAGTCGAAGACGTAACATGGTGTGGCAGTTAAAATTTTTAGATTGTTTGTATCACTAGGAGGGGTTGCTAATATCATCTAAAGTACAATATTTCATGCTGATAATGATTACTGTATAACACATGTATGCAATCGACCATGAAGTGTGTTTTACGTGAAATGCCAATAAAATTATGTTTAAAAAAAAAAAAGGATAGGCGTGTGCTTTAAGCGCCAAAACGCATTGAGACATCCTTAGAAACCAAACCGAGTTACTATCATTACTCTTTTTAGCAAATTTAGAGTCCGCTTTCACAACCTTCATTGCTCCTATGGCTAGTTTGTGTTTTGCCTCCGAGTCAGGTCCACTAAGAAGTTGTGACGTGTTCCCATGCGTTCTGAAATTGTGAGGGAAATTTCCTTGTCTCTTGGTGACAATTATTTGTACCTACAAACACTGGCAAAGCCAAGACGTCAGCTAACACCTTTCAAGGGTGGGAACTACAGGCTTTGCCAATGCTTGTTTTTTTTTTTTGAACCGAGGCATTTGTCTAATGTGGAATTTAGGCATAGGGCATTCCGCTTGGTCGAAATGAGCACCATTGTGCAAGGGTCTATTTAAAAAAAAAAACATTTTCCACGAGGGACACAGTCATCACATGATGTAATCCCTTTCCGTACACCCCCGCAAACTTTGGGGGCACTCCATTCTTCCCTGGAAGGAAATTTATTCCTGCCTTTTCCATAAGTAAGTCACAACCATTTCCAGGATGGGAACAGTTCAGAAGGGAGTTTGTGAACCACTTCAAACTAACATGTTTGTGGGCCTTTGCAAACTCTGAAGGTTGAATGAACCTTGAAATCCACCCACTGCAGGGGATTGACTCCAATGCAATAATATGTTGTTGTGGAGTGATACTACGCAATTGTGACAGGATATTACGCTGGTGTGACAGGATTTAGAACTTCAAGGTCACCTTCTGTGAATTCCTCGCAGATGCAAATCCTGTCATTTAGGTATCTAACACAGTTTTTGGGCGAAGGCCTGCACCAGAATGGAGTTTGAGGGGCCTGAGCGGACACCCCACCAAGGCCCTCGAGAAACAGCGTGTCATAAGGGGGCACACGAACAAAGGAGGGGGACCGGAAGTGGTCTCCCCTCATGGCGATCCTCCCCCTTGCCCTTCCGACTCCCCGGCACAAGGCAGCAGCGGAATGAGGGGGCAGTTAAACTTTGGCCCAATGGGGGCTACTGCATTATTTGAAATTCCACCCATCATGACCTAAGGGCACAGTGGGGGCTTAAAAGGAGGCTGCCCAGACCGGAACCCCTCTTCTTTTTTGGGGCAGCTGGGCAGCAACACAACGAGGACAGCGACGCGAGCAGCGGACTCCAAGATACAGGACGACCGTAGGAGCAGCGAGCGTTTGAGGCGGCAGAAGAGCATTGGAGAGAGGAACAACAAAGGATGATGACTCACCTTCAGGAACCACCAGGAAGCGAGAAGTTCTTTGGCGTAGCAGGTACCTGGGTGCGGGGAGGTCAGAGCGGGGGCCCGAGAGAAGGTTTTCTGGCCTGTCTGTGCCGGCCGCCAGCACTTCAGCGCGACAAGGGCACCCCGACAGTGCTGCTGCCGAAACAAACCCGGGCCCCCGAAGTGAGCAGCCTGTGGCCCGGGCTACAACAGGAGCAAGAAGCGGGGGGCCGGTGCGAGAAGGATTGTCAGCCAGGAGACCCGGCGGTGCTGCAGGGCCCAAAAGTTACAAAAGGGAACCCAGGCCACGAAAGATTTCAGCACGTGCCCGGGCATTTTAAGTGTGTGCGAGGGAGAGAGCGGGGTCGGGAGCACTTGAGAAAGTGTTGTCACCATTTTCAAAAGATTTCTCTGCCCCGCGTTTGCTCCTGGGCACTCTCCTCTCCTACCGGGCACAGATCCTTTTTGGCGGTCCCCGGCACACTAAAAGTAACACGCCTACAGCGCTCCTCACAAATTAAATTATCCCTTGGCTCTTTAATCAGTGGTGTCAAGACCATGCCCCATCCACAGACCGAAATAAATTACCCCTTGTCAGCAGCACGAGGACAGACGCTTTTACCAGGAAGTTTTTAGCCACAGGGAAGCTAATTGGGCTGCCAAAAGAAATTAACTCCTCAGTAAAAACACAAGGACAGACGCTTGCAAAGGTTGTACCAGCCAAACGGAGCTAATTGGGCTGGGAAACCAACTGGACCCTTAAAAAAAAAAAAAAAAAAAAAAAATCTGGATTTGATGGAGAGCTAGACCTTTTAGCTACTGCACACAGATAAAGAGCAAAAATGTCGGGGGCAACCAGGAACAGCCTAAAAGATGACGCAGCCTGGGTTGACCACGAACAAAACAAATTAAGCAGCCAGGGACAACCCATGGGGACGACGCAACCTGGCTGCAACCTCAACTACAAGCCAGGAGGGACAACACAGGGAGCAGCAAAGCAGAGCCGGCGGCCAGGGACAGCCCTCTGGGGGGAACGCGACCTGGCCGCAACCACAAGTGCAAACACATTGAGCAGCAAAAGAGCAGGCAGCCAGGGACAGCCCACGGGGACGCAACCTGGCTGCACAGTGGGCGACGTGACCCGTGTAGAGCAACAAAACAGTAACAGGGCACAGCCCAATCGGGGCGACACAACCCTAGCAACTGCAATCGAGGGGTCGGAAGCAACACAGCTCAACATGCAAAACCACAGAGGCAACTAAGAACTCGACATAGAAGAAATCGTTAAGGCAGCAAGGGAAGCGCCGGCGACGCACAGAAAAGACTGGATCCTAAAGCAGATCAGGGTAGATGGAGCAATCGAGGTGCCCACACAGGAGGAGCACTCCGGCGACAGACCACGTGTTGCAGCCAGGGACGAGGAGGAGCCACCAAGCGAGTCAAAGAAGCGGCAGAGGGGCCAAAAAAGGAGACAAGAAGGAGGCAGGCAAACTCCCAGAAGCAGGGGCCCCAGGACCAAGCAAGCGAACAAAAGTGAATAATGGTGAGCAAATCAGTGTAATTATACATTAATGTTTGAAATCAATGGCGCCTCTGCTTTTTGCAAAGCCAGGGGTGCGCGCGAAACAAAAGGGTCCGGGGACAGAACCCAAGGGGGACAATGCCCCCAGTGACACCCAGGGAAAGGGGCCCCAGCGGCTAGAGCAGATATGTCACATGCCCATCACCCGACCGGGGGGAGCAAGAGTCAACATCTGCAGGTGTCAGGGCAATACCAACCCAAGTCTGGGGCAATGACACAGAAAAGGATGGGCGCAGGCGGTGCAGCCCATCAGCGGGCGGGCTGGCACCGGAAGCATACAAAAGGGGGAGCCTAGGGAGACCATACATGGTAGCGAGAGCACCAGGCTTGGCAAGCATGATTCCCCTAGCTGTGAAAGAACGAATATGGCGCAGGGAGTTTATAGACATATTTTCACTCCTAGAGATTCAAGTCAAGGGTTTAGACTTAACTACAGTTGACAAGAAAGAAGAAGAGAGGAGGGAGAGAAACAGGGTAAGAAAAGAAAGGAATTTTGATAAATGGCTGGATGCGTTTAGAATCATGGCATGTATTAAAGTGGAAAAAGACTTATGGCTCTATGAGTCTAAGATACACGAGGCGCAGAGGCAATTCACGGGGACGCATGGCTAGATTACGACAAAGGTTTTTAGGCTAAAAATGCAGGCTCACCCAGACATGAAATGGGATGAGGAGGACGTGGCAGTTTACATGCACAAGACGATGATAGCAAGGGATGCCAGGAGCTGGGAAAGTAGGGACGAACAGCCCTTTCGTGCGAGCTGCCAGAAAGGAAGGCAGGAGAAATCGAAGCCCTTCTACAAAAAGCAGCACTATACACAGTGGAAGGGGTCACAGGCTGGGAAGGGAGCAACATTGGTTTGCTTCAAATATGACAAAGATGAGTGCACATGGGGGAAGCATGCAAATTCAGACATGTGTGCTCCACATGTGGGGGGGGGAGACATCCCGCAGCGGAATGCAAAAGGGGAAGAGGAAGCAGCCACAAGAGGGACAAAGAAAAAAAGAAATAGACAGAGCAGCATGGTATCCTGGTTGGAGAGAGAGGTAGAGTTGGCTAGATCCCCCATAAACACAGGCAGATTGAGACAGCTAGCCAATGAATACGACAACAAAAAGGATGCAGGCCTAATATGTGAAGTTTTTGAGCAAGGTTTTAGAATCCCTTCAAAGAGTAGAACACACAAAATAGAGCCAAGGAACCTGCGCTCAGCAGGCGAACACCCCACAATAGTAAGAGAAAAAATTAACAAGGAGAAGGAGCTGGGGAAGGTGTAAGGCCCACTACAAGACCCCCACCCCTTGGCTTGATCACTTCACCCTTTGGAGTGGCCCCCAAAAAGAGCAAGGCAAATTTAGGCTTATTGACCACCTGTCATACCCCTAGGGCATTTCAGTGAACGATGGCATAGACCCAAACGACCATGCAGTAGGGTACGCATCAGTGGAGGATGCTGTTGATATATTGCGTTCAAAGGGGAGCGGTGCCTTGATGGCGAAAGCAGACATAGAATCGGCATTCAGGCAACCCCCCGTACACCCGGAGGGTTACCACCTCCTGGGTTTCAAGTTTGAGGAGGAAACATATTTCGACACAGCACTGCCCATGGGGTGCTCCATATCTTGCGCATATTTCGAAATATTCAGCACATTCATCGAATGGGCGCTGCACAAGCAACACCCAAGGTGGGGGAAGCTACACTACTTAGATGACTTTCTATTCGTAGGACAGCCTAGCGGATCAGAATGTCAGGATTTACTGTAGGCCTTCAAATCCCTAACAGCCGAGCTAGGGGTTCTGCTGGCCGAGGACAAAACCACGGGCCCAACCACCAAATTAGTTCTCCTAGGCATAGAACTGGACTCAGTAGCAGGCACATCCTGAATCCCCCAAGACAAAGTACAAGATCTGGTAAAGGACATCAAGGGATTGCTTGGCAAGCAGAAGGCCACACTAGGGGAGCTACAAGTGTTGATCAGAAAATTGAATTTTGCAGCAAGAGTCATCCCAGCAGGAAAGGTTTTCACCAGACGAATTTCACAACTGACCAGGGGGCTAGAGAAAAAACACCACCATGTCAGGTTGAACAGAGGGGTGAAACAGGATCTGATGACCTGGCTGAAGTTCTTGGCGGATTTCAATGGCACTTTAATATGGAGAGAGGGCTGGGTGTCTGCGAAACAGATCGAGTTATACACCAACGCAGCAGGCAGCCTAGGTTTCGGGCCATACTAAAAGATAAATGGTGCACCAAAAAATGGCCACAGGCTTGGGCAGCATTGGGTCTCACAAGGAACATCACACTCTTGGACTTATTCCCCATTGTAGTGGCATTAACTATCTGGCAAGAGCAGCTAAAGGACAGGAAGCTCACACTGTGGTCGGACAACCAATCGGTTGTACACATGATCAATAAAGGGGCGTCGCAATGCGCACTAGTGTTAAAATTATTGAGATACATGGTAAAAATGCAACTAGCAAGCAACCGCGACATTAGAGCGAGGCACGTACAAGGTGCAATTAACACTAAAGCAGATGCACTCTGTTGATTCCAGATGGGGAGATTCAGGAGCCCAGCTCTGGGAGCAGAACGGCAGATGACACCTTTCCACCCCCCAGCTTGTGGGGGCTGGTGGAGGGGACTTATCAATACTAATAGAACACGCCCTAGCGCCAAAGACAGCAAGACGCAATGCAGCATACGCAACAACAGTACAAGAGGTCACAAGTCTGAGGGAGTACATGAACCACGACGAAGCACAAAAAGCATTGGAAAAATTCATACAATGGGCTTTCTCTCAGAAAAAATCAAAGTCATGGGCGCAAGCGCATTTAACCGCAGTGGCGCATTTTACCAAGCTAATAACAGGCAGAGATCCCACTAACTCCCATTACATAAGGGCAGCGATGAAGGAGTGGTGCAGGTTAGAAGGGCCCACTAGGGATCGCAGTGCCCAATCGAATTCAGCACACTAAAACAGCTGGTGGGGGTGCTAAATAACCTATGCCTGAACAATTTAGAAAGCACTCTTTTCGAAGCAGCTTTTACACTGGTATTCTTTGGGGCATTTAGGGTAAGTGAGCTAGTGGCCCCTTCCAAAGCAAGGAACACTAGCGCATGCATACAAAGACAGGACGTGCAGCTAGGCCAAAGGCGCATGCAGATACTGCTAAGGAGATCCAAAACTGACCAATATGGAAAAGGGGCGAAAGTGGAACTAAGATGCCTGGAAGACCGCGAAGTATGCCCAGTGTGCAGCGTGCAGACGTTTTTAGAGCTGAGGCCAGAGGGGCACAGGGCACTCTTCAAACAGGAGAATGGGGAATGCTTGAGCCCATTCCAATTCAAGGCAGTGCTCAAAAGGGCGCTGACCAGGGTAGGGCTCACAGCATGCAAATTTTACACCCACTCATTCTGGATAGGGGCAGCGACATCAGCAGCACAACACAGCATGTCGGCGGCAGGCATAAAAGCAATTGGGAGGTGGAGCTCAAACGCCTACAAAGGCTACAAAAGAAGGCAACAGACAAACAAGCAGGAACAACAGCCCTCCCATTGCCTCACCCCCAATCTGCACCCCCCCTCCAAACCGAACAGATAACAATGGAGGGGGCGAATGAGCGAGAACCTCACTGTCCCCTTCCACATACAGGTGCAGAACACAGAACGGCATGGGTGATTGGTCACTCCTTTGTACAGAGAGCTAGGGATTAGTGGGAGTCGAGAGGTCCCACGAGGGAGCAACGCCCGAAAAAGACAAGGATAGAATGGTTCGGTTTCCTGGGCATGAAATGGGAGCACCTCCAAGACAAACTAGGGGAGCTACGCAACACGCGGGGCTTGACGTGGTAATAATACATCTAGGGGGCAACGACCTAGCCCAACTAGGTAGGAGAGGCCTACTAGAAAGCATCAGGGGAATCCTCACGATGGCGGCAATGCAGCTGCGCAACGCAAAGCTGATCTGGTCAGAAATCATCCACAGAGAGAAGTGGAGGGGGGCAATTTCAGCAGGGGCATTTGACAAATAAAGGAAAAAGCTAAACATGTCAGTGAAAAGATTTTGCGTCCAAAATGGCTGGAAAAGCATCAGACACCGGCTAATCAACTTGCAGAGACCAGACTACTTTGGAGAAGAGGGGGTACACCTGTCTTCCCGAGGGACAGAGGTGTTTTGGAAAAACTTATGGGCAGCATTGCAGCTAGCAGGCTGCGAATAGATGGATCATGACAGGGGAGCCGCCTATTGAGCGGTAACCCAAGGGCGGCATGGCGGAAAGGAGAGCTAAAGAACAATGAAGGCCACACCTAGCACAGCGGGGTGACAGGGCAACTTACCTTGGGATGCCTCACGGCAGGGCAAGGCAGTCGGGGGAGGTACACGAAACACAGCACTTGCAGCCCAGGTCCGCTGGAGAGCTGGATACAAGGACTAAACAAGGTAGCGAGTTAAGCCTAAAAGGAAATGAGTGCCCTCCTACATAGAAAAGGAATAACGCCAAGGGGCAAGATACACAAAGGACTAAACGCAAGAGTGGTTTGTGGCAAATTGATTGATGGACATGTGACATGCAGATATCAAAATGTATGGGGGTTGTTAAGATGCAAAGTGTTTTATGACAAAGCGTAGCATTTTAAGTATAAACCCATGGGCTTTCAACCTCATGGACGTTAAAGTGATTTATGATAACTCACGTCCCCATTTGCATGTACATGTGATATGACGCAATGATTTATGGCCCTCATAAAAGCAGGGCAAACATGCTATAAATCAACACTAATAAACTGCGGTCAACATTTCCCAAACCAAGAAACAGAGTCATGTACTACTTATACGTTTGCAGGAATGGGCCGTCTTGGGGGGTTTATGATGGAAATTGCTTGGTGAATCGGGCCCAGTTAACTGAAGTAATGTCCAATGATTTGAAAGGGCTGTCTCTAGAGGGATGGGTTGTTGAGAAGCTTCAGGCCTGGGTGCAAAAAGTCCTGAAAAATGGGCCTAGAAGACTTTGAAGACTATCCTTCTGGATAGACATAGCCAATGCTCTGTGCAAGCTCCAGGATCACATGTCTTCTACTTTATATTCAGTTGAGTCGGGGACTGAATTCTGAAGAAACAAGCAAATAAGAGTGACAGTCAAATGAATTTACAGCCCGTAGTCATAGTTCGGAAGGCCGAGGACTAGTGTCACCACCCATGCATCTCTAATGCTAGACAGAAAGCTTCTAGGTTCTGGGCTGGTTGCTTGTATACTAGTCAAAATAATGAAGGAACAATGGAGCAATTAGGAATACAAATCCCTTAAATAGTGGCTACAATATATGGTTTACAGGCAGCTGGTACACAATTTGACATGGCCTCTTCTCGGTTTTCAATTTCTATATAGCCTCTTTCCACACTTTCACCTTCCATCAGCTTTCATATTCCCAGTTTGCTTAATCTAGGTACATGTTCATGTCATTGACTAAACAGCAGGGCCGCAGTTTGTAGAAATTTCAAAAGCTCAGATGCTACAATTAATATACAGATTCAGAAAACAGACATATCTGTAAGAGCAGTGCTGATAGTATCATACACTTCTTATGAATATCAATGTTAAAATGTACTCATCTGAATTATGACGTAACACCTTAGCAGCAAGTGCTTTATGTATCAAAGATTATCATCCACAGTAAATGTTTACAGGAAGAAATATGCTTCAGATATACGCTTCAAATAAATACATTATGGAAATGCATTTTGCTCCCACATACCGTATTGTTATGGATGAATACATCCAGTTCACTCAAACAAATTCTCATACTTTTTTTAAATAACATTTTGACACCAAAATACAAGCTTCTTATTTTTAGGGAACCAATGTTTTACCATCTTTCCTTTCCTTTTTCCTTTTGGTAGTGTCCTCTCTCACTTCCTTCTCACTTTGACTTCTTTCGTTTTGCTTCTTCATAATTCCTCCTCACTTTCTATTTCACTTTTTTCTGTTTCATTGTTCATTCTACCTCAATCGTTGTTTCTTTCTCTCTCTACCTTGCTTTTTCTTTCCCAACCCTTTTATGGCTTCTTTTCTTTCTGTTTGTCATTCCTTTTTCTCTTTTGCTTACTTCTTACACTATCTTTCCACACATCTTCATCTTCCTTTCCTCCTTTTTTTCTCCTCCTTCTTCCTTCTCATTTTCTGCTTTTGTTCCTCATCTTGCTTTCTTTCTCTTTCCCTATTTCTTTTTTACATCTATTCTCTTTGCCTGCTTTATTTTCTTTTTAAAATTCACTCTCTTTTTCCTCTTTTCTTCTATTGCATCAGTTGTAGAGATCTGTGACCAACTTAAGGTGACAGGTTAGAAATCCAGCTGATACACTCGGTCTGTCATCCTTTTGAGTTCAATAAAATAAGTAACATTTCGATGGGTAATAATTAGTACATGTTAACAATGCCTAGACACAAGACTAATGTTGCCATTGTGCTATATTATTGTATTAATTGTTAAACAATGCCTTGACACAAGACTAATGTTGCAATTGTGCTATGTTATTGTGGTAATTATTATTATTATCTTTTTTATTCTACCCCTACCCTTTTCCTCCCATTACTACATGGATCACTCTTTTCTATGGTGCTTTGTTTAGACGATCCTTACTTCCATCTTTCCTTCTATCATTCTTTCCATCTGTCTTTCTGTCCATCCATCTTTCTACTCTTCCTTCCAAAATTCCTTGTTTCCTTCCATATTTCCATAGTTTTGTCTTTCCGTCCATTCTTCGATCTTTCTTTAAATTTTTGTTACAATGCTCCATCCTTCCATCCTTCCTTCCAGCTTCACCTTCAGCTTCTTTCTTCCATACTTACTTCCAGACTTCCATTATTCCTTCCACCCTTCCATCCATCTTCACCTTCATCCAGTTCCTTCCTTTTACCTTTAATTTAATCTACTTTCTATCTTTATTTTCATCTCTTTCTATCTTTACTTTCTCCTCGTACAATTTTTTATTTTGTTTAACTCACTTTTGTTGTAATTTGTAGATCTGGGTTTGACAAACAAAATGGCAAACAGACGTATTATATCTAATATACTTACAGTAAGCGATATCTATTGGCTCTGCCAATGCTTGCTTCCCAAGTCAGGGGAGCTAGAGGTAATATTAACATGAAAAGTATCTCCTGCCTTCCATTACTCTGCTGGCTCACCTGGCAGCTTGAGAAACAAACCGATTTTAGGAGTGGCTCAACACCTCAATGACCGCAATTAAATAATTAAGAGACACAAAGAGGTCATAGGACCTCCAGAGCGTTTTCCCCTGCGTCGCACCCACTCCAAAATCAAGGAGGGGGGGATTTTCCCCCCAAATCCCCATGGTTCCAACACACATGCCCAAAATGCTACTTTCAGCTTCTTTCTGTGGGCAGACTGGCTTAAACTGTTCCACAAGACACCAATTAAAAAATCCCTGAAATGACTCATTCCACTTACCCCAACTCAAATTGCTGAGTCAGTCAACGTAGGCATAGGATGAACAGCATGAAAATGTTGGGAACAGGACGTGCAACCTAAGAGTTAGCATTGGAGAAAAATAGAAGGGACAGGCATGGACTGAATGCTCATCAACTGATCCTATTGTCCTGCTAGATGAAGCTGCAAGGTGTGCGTGTGGGCCTCAGCTATAGAAACAACCATGATACAAGACGGCTTTAATACCATAAGCAGCACAAAGCTGACAATTAATTGTTTTCCAGGAAGTCCATGGTCTGGCAGGAGCTCTGTCTCTGGGATAGGGAAGGCCTTTGCAAGTCCTGGATGGTCACAAAGAACAAAGCCCCTTCAAGGGCATTCAGGAGGATTTTGATGCGCTCCCCAGAAATATAAGATTGTGTTGTATCTTGAGGGCCAGGGCTAGGTTGGAGATTGCTAGATTTCAACTGTGCAAGCAGGCTTTGCAGTGGACTTTAATCAGCCACAGAAAAATAGCCACTGAGGCAAGAATCTTAGTGACGACCCAAAGAGTAGCCTTTAGGCCAAAGGTCAGGGCCCTCAACTGTAGAGTAGGTTACACTCATGAAGTGAATGCACTGTCGGTGTTCCTGCAGGACAGGTGCATGGAGGGAAACATAATGCAAGGTCACCAGGCACACTCCGTCCTTTTTCCAGACAACATCAATGAGGTGTGCCACATTTAGCATCCTGAACCACTGCAGGGACAGGCACATGTTCAGATTGTTCCTCGCCTTGCAGGAAATCCAGCTTGTCAATGAAGTTCCTGGGATGCAGAGTCGAGGACCAGGATAGTGTGGGTAGTGGAGGAAGACCCTAAGGCTCTTCCTCCTAGACTTAATGGCTAAAGATGAAAATGTAGCAATCATGAAAAGCTCTGGTCCTGAATGAAAGGGAAGACTTTGTTAGCTAGGAAGAAGATTGAGCCACGTGGCTGGCATTAGCTAAATGGCAGGCCATGAAAAAGCCCATCTTGCAATACTGGAGGACCTCATTGATAAAAGTGTTAAACTTCTTCCTGACCTCTGGCTTCTAGTCTGAAGACTTTCATCACACATCCCTTTGCATGGCTGAGTGACTGGGGTTTATTGTCCTGGCAGTGCCATCAATGAGGTCCAGAGACCTCAGCAGTTTTTAACCAACTGCTTCTTTACACAGGTTAAGCAAACAGTTTAACTTCTCATGAGCAATAGTCTGAGAGCAAGAAGACATAAAAGACAATTTGTGTATATTCATAGCTCTCCAGGACCTCACCAAACACCTCCCGATCTTATCCACAGAGCCAAGGTGAACCATATGACTCATCATCACCCTAGAAGAAACCAAGGCCACTGTGAAGTGAAGTCCCTCCAAAAAGAGGCCCCAATGGACCCAGCCTCCACCACACCTACTCCAGAGGACTGCAATTCATCAGTGCCAAGCTCACACTAATTGTGAATGCCTTAATCTCTTCCACATTTCTAGATGCTTGGAAACAGGGAACTGTTCTCCCATTGCTTAAGAAACCATCTGCAGACCATTCAACGCTTGCTAACTACAGACTCATTTCTCTGCTACTATTCCCATCCAGTGTCTTAAACAAAATCATCAACAGGCACCACATCAAATACCTCAACAACCACCAACTCATCTACACACTCCCCGTTCACAGGCAAGCTGGATTACAGGAACACTCTCTATGCCTGGATCAATGAAAAACTCACCAGAAGGTTGCACACCATTCAGAACTCGATGGCCAGAAACACTGTTAGTCTCCCACGCCGCACTCACATCAGACCACAACTGAAGGAGCTCTACTGGCTCACCATTTACCAATGAGCACAATTCAAACTCCTCGCCCACACTTTCAAGGCACTATATAACGCTGGCCCAGTATACCTCAACAATCGTATCTGCTCTGACAAATATGTTAAGACACCTCCGCTCCTTCGGACTCCTACTGGCACACATACTATGCTTACAGAAAACCAGATCCAGTGGTCAAGTCTTCTCCTACATTGCTCCTAAAGTGTGGAACAAACTTTCTCTACACATATGAGCCTCCTCCTCTCTTCTTGAATTCCGCAATAAGCTGAACAGCTAGCTTTTTAAGAAGTCCCACTAGGCCCTAGTTGTGGCTAGACTCAATCCTGCTCAGTGCCAAGATACCCTCCTCTGATAGTGCGCTCTACAAATTTGCATAACATAACAACATAACATAATAGGATGGTATTATCCTGCCTCAAATGAGAGACCTGTAGACTGGTTAAAAACTTTGTCCAATTCTCTATATTGAAGGGCAGAACCTTGCCCTCCAGGGAGGATGCCTTCACCAAAACAAACTAAGCTGTGAAAAAGGGGCTTCCAAAAGCAGAGATGTGATTGTCTTTGGTACAGGATCCTTGCTGTTCTTCATCTTTGAAACAACTGGCTCAAAGGACTTGGGCTTGCTAAAGGGAGCTGGATTTTTTTTGGGGGGAGGGGTCAAATCCAAGGGAGCCTCTTTTACGTATGTGCCTCATTCTCTAGTAGAGACATAAGGGTTTTCACAGTCATAGGTGGTCATTCTGACCCTGGCGGTCTTTGACCGCCAGGGCGGAGGACCGCGGGAGCACCGCCGACAGGCCGGCGGTGCTCCAATGGGGATTCCGACCGCGGCGGTAAAGCCGCGGTCGGACCGGCACCACTGGCGGGGTCCCGCCAGTGTACCGCGGCCCCATTGAATCCTCTGCGGCGGCGCAGCTTGCTGCACCGCCGCGGGGATTCCGACCCCCCCTACCGCCATCCAGATCCCGGCGGTCGGACCGCCGAGATCCGGATGGCGGTAGGGGGGGTCACGGGGCCCCTGGGGGCCCCTGCAGTGCCCATGCCACTGGCATGGGCATTGCAGGGGCCCCCGTAAGAGGGCCCCTACATGTATTTCACTGTCTGCTGCGCAGACAGTGAAATAAGCGACGGGTGCAACTGCACCCGTCGCACAGCTTCCACTCCGCCGGCTCGATTCCGAGCCGGCTTCATCGTGGAAGCCTCTTTCCCGCTGGGCTGGCTGGCGGTCTGAAGGCGACCGCCCGCCAGCCCAGCGGGAAAGTCAGAATTACCGCCGCGGTCTTTCGACCGCGGAACGGTAACCTGACGGCGGGACTTTGGCGGGCGGCCTCCGCCGCCCGCCAAGGTCAGAATGAGGGCCATAGCCTTAAAGGCCTTGGCCAGAATCTAATTCTACTTGGTTGAGTGTCCCCATGATCGCTAATACTCGTATCAGTCCAGTGATGTGGTGTCAGACCACGGCTTCTTACAGAGAGGATGTTCAGGACAATAATTTACTTAAGCCTTACCCATCCCTGATAGTCCTAACAGGGTGTCTATAAGTGGAGCTAAAAAAAGGCACCTTGACTGCAGCCTACAGGGGCTGACCACCTGATGCAGACCCCTGTGCTAGAGACATGGTTACCCAGGAGGAGCCTGTCCCAAGGACACCATGGAAAACCTCTCTGGCGTGTAGCTTAGCATTCAAGGAATCCTGGAACGAGTCTGTACTGAAAAGGAAGGTCAGCATGCTTGCAATTACTGAACATTGTTGCATGCGAAAATCGATCAAGCTGAGTCATCTCAAGATCTAGTTGTCTTGTGTCGATTGATCGAACAGCCAGAGGGAAACTTCGAAGTGAAGGAGTTTCAACTCCATCTACTGTCAACGTGACTCTAATCTTCAATAGACCGAAGCCCTGGAACTCCTGTTGCTCAAAGATATGAAATGAGAGCAAGGTTCAAACTTCGTCAGGGGTCCGATGCTTCCCTGTTGAGCAATCTTAGCAACACACTCATCTGGAGTCTATGCCTACTCTGCTCCTGCTTCTTCTTGCAGCTTGTGTTTTGGTGGTGTCAAAATGTGCCCTAGTGCAGGCCTCCCCAGGCCTCTTTCACTTCGTTCCTGCTTGCCTCAGTCAGTCAACTTCTCAACAGCCTCTTACTCTGGCATGAGCTAGGCTCAACCACAGGGGAGCAAGTGTTGGGTGACAGATAGGTATGTTCAGAATAGGACTGCATTCATCACAGGAGGAACAAGGTGCTACTCCCTGAAGCACTTGCAAGAAATCCAGGTAGGTAGACTGAGACTGGATCCCCATATTCAAGCCTAACACGTTAGGCATGCTCCGCCTGTTGCTGCAAGAGGTCAAACACTGGAGGGTATGGCTCAACCCCACAGAACAACAGAAGCTCAGGACTTCCACACCCAGACGAGGCTGAGTCTCCGGAGCAAGAGATGCTTTGGTTGCCAAAACACCCCAGACTCCGGGGCCTCTGACACTCCTTCTCTTTATTGTGTGCCTCAATGACAGAAAATGTTCTCAATACCGCAATGAGATTCTGAGCTCCGATACTCACCTCTTGATTTACTAACGATGAAAGCCAGCAACACCTTTGGCATTGGTTCATTCCTACTCTAAACGCATCTGACCACTGCAGAGGGATCTCGCATTGACAGAGGTGCTCAGGGATGCAGCAGATGGCTTTTTCCCCAAATAGAGTCGGAGGTTATGTGGAGGCCAACTCAAAAGAGCTGGTGGTACATAGTGCCGGGGTTAGAACGAAGCAATGCGGCTTGAACTATCTGAGCTATAGGTAAGAAAAGGGTGAGAAAGTCGCAAAATAATTCAAATGCAAAGTAAAATGGATTTTGGGCCCCGTGTATAAGTTACCGGGTGCGAAAGAGAAGCAGAAATAGGAAGTGTGGGGGACGCAGGGGATATGTCCCCCCCAGATTTTGGAGTGGGGGGGACACGGGGGACAAGGGTGGGTGGGACGAGGGGACCGAAGAATTTTCCCTTCTGTTCTGTAATTCGCAGGGCCATTAGTGCCTCGTGAAGCGCTACCTATACTGGCCCTGCACTTGACCTGTGACCTGCCTCCAGGACACTTGCCCTCTGCCCTTTTGTTGTGCTGCAGCACACAAGGGATTCCTTCTCACCTTGCCGCCACAGCTGCCTGCAGTCTGCACTTCTGAGAACAAAGGGAGAAGAGAGGCCCTTTGTTGATTGCTGTCTGCATCCCGTCCCTCCTGAGCCCTACCCTTCCCTTGAAAATCTAACCCTGAAGACAGCAGCAAGATTTGAGCAGGTAAAGAGGTTTGGGTAATTAAATAAAGTATTGCCAAGTAACTCCCTTTCTTTTTAAATCCAGTGCTGTGTTGCAGAGTATCTCCCTTTCTAAAAACAGTGTTGTTGAGTTACTGTGAGATATAAGCCGGGCAGGCTTTAGCGCGCTGGTGGCACCCTGTGCAGCAATGTTTGTTAGGGCACCCATTTCTGTCACACCTCTCTCACTCTCTTCTCTCCTCTGTCTCCAGCTTGCCTGCCCCAGAGCTAATTATTGTCCCCTAAGTTGACATCCTGCCTCCCCAACATTTCGGTCCCCTGTCTCTCCCTCAGCCTCCCTGGTATTTGTGAAAGCCTGCTCTAAAGGCCAAGGGCTGCCTGTAAATCTCATTTCCTGCCAATGGCCTGTGGATGGAAGCCAGCACTGGGGCAGGACTTCACAGGCTGTGGTGGTATAGAGCCTGGCACTTCTGGATAGACGGCAGAGAGACTAGCACACAGCACGGGTCCCAGGAAGAACCAGATGGCCTGAGAGATGGACAGGGCTAGGTAAGGCAGCAGGACCGGCTCTAGGGCGATGCAACCGGTGCCGCTGCACCGGGTGCTGACTTAGGATGGGGGTGCTGTGATTGCAAGTATATTCTGACTTTAAAAGCACCTGCTGGGTGTTCCTTGCCATCAACAGTTTTCAGGCAACAATAAAAATCTCAAGATAATTCCGGTGATTAATGGTCTTCCTGAAGAGAGATTGAAGTTTTGTCTAGTCGGAGTTTTGACTCATCATAACGTACAGGGTTACTATGCCTGCTACAAAGAACGTCTACATGCAGATCACAAAGTCTATATAATGTGAATAGGTCAGTGGGTTACTGCTTTTGTCAGATGACTGTGTTCACTGGGATCCAGCTAACCAGGACCCCAGTGCTCTCTCCCATTAAATTTGGTTGTTTGGACCACACACACCCCACATTTGGCGTACTGGTGCCCCTTATAAGTCCCTAGTATATGGTACCCAGGGCATTGGGGGATCAGGGGTTCCCCATGGGTTACAGCATGTATTATGCCACCCATAGGAGCCCATGTAAACCATGTCTGGAGGCCTGCCATTGCAGCCTGCGTGAAAAGGTGCATGCACCCTTTCACTTCAGGTCACTGCACCAGGTCACTCCAAGTCACCTCTATGCCAGGCCCTCCTAGCCAGAGGGCAGGGTGCAAGTACCTGTGTGTGAGGGCAAAACTGGAGGAGCAGAGGTGCCCCCACGTACTCCAGCTACATTTTCCTGGACCTCGTGAGTGCGGGGACACCATTTTACGAGTGTACTGGACATAGGTCACTCCCTCTGTCCAGCTACATAATGGCAACTCAGAACCTGGACATGTTTGGTAACAAACATGTCAGAATCATACCCCAATCCTATTGTCAGTATTGTTTGTATGATTCCATGCACTTTGGGGGCTCCTTAGAGGATCCCCAGCATTGCTCCTATCAGCTTTCTAGGGTTTTCCAGGCAGCCCATGCTGCTGCCACCCCTCAGACAGATTTCTGCCCTCCTTCTGCTGCTTGAGCAGCTCATGCCCAGGAAGGCAGAACAAAGGATTTCCTTTGGAAGAGGGAGGCAACACCCTCTCCATTTGGAAATAGGTGTTACAAGGGTTGGGAGGGGTACCCTCACCAAGCTAATGGTATGCTCTGAAGGGCCCTCCTTGCATAAACCAGTCTGTACCAGTTCAGGGACCTCAGCCCCTACTCTGGTGCGAAACTGGACAATGGAAATGGGTGTAACCACTCCCCTGTCCATCACCACCCCAGGGGTGGTGCCTGGAGCTCCACCAGGTGGGCACTTGATTCTGCCATCTTGAATCCAAGGTGGGCAGAGGCCTCTGTGAGCATCTGAGTGGCCAGGTCAGGCAGGTGACGTCACAGCCCCCTCCTAGGTGGTCACCCTGCTAGGTGACCAATCCCCCTTTCTGGGCTATTTAGGGTTTGCCTCTTGGGTGGGTCCTCAGATTCAATGTGCAAGATTCCAGCAGGACTCCTCTGCAACGTTTACTTTGACTTCTGGACACTGGAACCGCAACTGGACTTCACAGGAACCTACAATCTGCAGCTCCAGCAGCGACTTCACCCTGCAGCATTGTTTCTCCGGCTCCTTCCAGCAACTGCAACATTAGCCCGGCTGTGCTTCCTCTGAGGGCAGCAAGTCTTCAGTCTGCATGAGAAGAAAGAAGGAAAATTCCTTGGAGTGAAGGAGTCACTTACCTGCATCTGCAGGCACCAACTGCAACAACGACCGGCTGCGTGGATCTCCTCTGCTCCTGAGCTGCGTGGATCCTGCATCAGGGGGTGATAGTCTGGAGTGGTCTCCTTGGTCCTTTCTACCAGCTGTCCAACTTTGGAGTAGGTAGGTCCTTGCCTTCCCATGCAGGACAGTACCCCCATGCACTGCATCTCTTGCAGCTACCAAGGCCTGTTGTTCTCTCCTCCAAGGGATCTTCAGGCTCCATGTAGCCCCAGTCCCCCGCACTCTTCTCGGTGAAGCACAGCCCTCAACGTGCTTTGCCTGCGACATGGGACCTCTCTTCAGGTGTGCTGCGTGGGCCTCTCTGCAGCTCCTGGGCTCCTTGCCTGTAGGTCTTCTGTGGGGGCTGCCTCTCCTTCTCCAGACTCTCTGCCTTGCTGAGGGTCACCTGAGACTCCCCTCCATGGGTTAAGTCCCCCTGGACCTTGCTGGTCCCCGGCAGCTCCACTTTTGTCCTACTGTGACATTTGCCTTTGCCAAGGCTTGCTGGTTGGTTTTCCACACCACAGACTGACTGCAATTCTTCATCCCGCATGGGACGTCGACTGCATCACCTAGGAACGCTTCATCTGCTCCAGTGCTGCACTGCTGACCGTCTTCATCTCCCGGCCGAGCAACTCCTGCATCCACAGATGGGTGGGTAGTGGCTCCTGCCACGACCGGACACTCCTACGTAAACTGGACTTGGTCCCCTTCTTTTCCAAGTCTTCCTCTTCCAGGATCCACCTCTAGCTTCTTACAGTCTTGCCTGTGTTTTGCAATATCCTTCTCTGAAGTCCTTTTGGTGGGTTGGGGGAAAAACAGTAACTTACCTCTTTTCTCCTGGTCACTGGAGGGCACTCTCGTACTTACCTTTGGGGTTTCCTAGTTCCTGCAGCTCCCCTCTACAGATTCCACTTCCTTGTGTGGGGACCCAGCTTTCGCATTCCACTTTTTTAGTATATGGTCTGGTCCCCCCTAGGCCTTCAGTATTGCCTATTGCTTTTCACTATTTTCTATTGCTTTTTATGCCAACTTCTGATTGCTGCTGTACATATGATAGTGTGCTACTTACATCCTATTGGGAGTATTGCCTATCTAGTGTTTTCGTGTTTGTGTTACTGTAATAAGGAACCTTTATTTTCAAAACACGTGTTTCTTTCATGTGTGTAAGTGCTGTGTGACTACAGTGGTATTGCATGAGCTTTGCATGTCTCCTAGGTAAGTCTTGGCTGCTCATCCGCAGCTACCTCTAGAGAGCCCTGGCTTCTAGACACTGCCTACACCTCACTAATAAGGGGATACCTGGACCTGGTATAAGGTGATAATACCATAGGTACTCACCACATACCAGGCCAGCTTCCTACATCAGAGAGCTCCTTTTTTGTCCCCTGCAATTTATAAATTAAAACTGAATATAGAACAGTGAGCAATGAACTTATCAAAGAGCTGCATGCAAACATCAAGGTATAGATTAGAGCTTTATGATTTCCCCCCCCTTTTTCATTAACTTAATGTTGCAAAACAAGTTAATTTGAGCGCAAATCAATTCTTATTATTAAAGAAAGCCCCCAACCATGGTGTTATGTTTTAAATTCTGAGTTTGCGCTTCTCCAGATAAACCACTCTTAAACTATACCTGCTACCAGTATGGATGACCTATGACACCTACACCTTGTCGTCCTCTGTCTTATGTAACATTTCATATACACTGATTTACACATATATGATGATTGTCTCTGCGTAATATCTGTGTGATGTAAAGTGCTTTGACACCCTAGACTGGTGTGAGGGCTGAATGATGGAACAAAACATGCGTATATCATGCATGCCTTAACATCGCGGTCTCAACAACGACCGTGTCTTTACTACTCATGCCTTTACAACGAATTTCGCTGTAAAAGAATGTTTGGTAAAGAAACATGCGTGGTAAATTCTCCCCGCCCTGCCCCCTTACACCTGATACCATACTCCACCCTGCCCAATCAGTTAAAACTGCCCCTGCCCTGAGCCCTAACCCCCCCGCCCTGAGCCCTAAAAGTAACCCTGCCCTGTCCTAAAAACTACCCGCCCCCACTCTGAACCCTAAAACCTACCCTGAACTGCGCTAAAAACTACCTTGATGCCCCTGCCCCAAGGAACCCTAAAACCTACCCCACCATGTCGTAAAAACTACTCCGACCCTACCCTGTCCTAAAAATGAACCCGACCTCCCACCCTAAACCCGGCCACAGCCCTACTTACCTCTCTCTCCTCTGCTTCTTCCTGTTCCACCCGGACAGCTAGACCGCTCTCTATGCTGTAACCACGCATATGCGTGGTAAAGACATGTGTGGTAAAGGCATCCATGCTAGCCCCATATTTGTGGTAATGGCAGCATGGTCAATGCATTGCAGTGCATTGATTGCGTTGTAAGGGATATTTCCCAGTATGAGTGGTGGTATAAAACTAATGAAATGCATCTGAGAGAGAGTGGTGATGGATAGTAGTGAGGGAATCCGTGGCAGAGGTGGTCACTGGGGGGTGCCAACAAACAATGTTGCACAGGGCGCCACCAGCACTAAGGCCGGCCCTGTCAGACAGCACAGCAGTTCACAGGAAGGGGGCAGCACAGAGACTGCCACTTGACAGTCAGACAAGGACCTAGCAGCAATCATAGGCCTTACTGGCCTTCACAGGCAGGCGGGGGGGGCAGAGACTGACACAGCCTGACTAGAAAGAAAGCTCCCAACAGGCAGCACAGTGCATGGCAGGCAGCACAGGAATCGGCAGGAAGCACTGCGCCCAGCAGGCAGTACAGGCCTCTTAGGACTTTACACAGGCGAACTGCAGCACAGAGCTTGTCGCTGCCTAATAGGCAGCCAAGGGCCCAGCAGACAGGGAATTGCCGGTCTCACAGGACTCAACTGGAAGCGACCGCCTCCCCCCCATCACCCCCGCCCCCGCGGCAACTGTTCTGGGTGCAAGCTTTGTGCAGGAGGCCCACCTCAAGGTTGTCCCTGTCCCCCCCAGAAATGTTGTGTCTCCTACGCCCCTGAGCAGAATCCACACTGAAGTGCGGAAAACAGGGAATTGGCGAGTGTGCACGTACCTGATTGACATTCATCTTTAGACTTGTAAAAACTAAACTATTGCATTGTGTTATATTGTATCTTAACTTCAAAGGCTTAACTACTTGCAGACTAACCCTTGACTGCTTTACGGCAGGTACTACTAAAAAAACACATAAAGTAAGAGAGTTATGACTATCCTTTGCAAGCAGCACTTTCCAGTGCCCTATCGGAGTTAAGAGAAACATTGTCACCTAATGACACCGTCGAAACACCCACATATCCCCCAGGGGCGTGTGGAAAGCCTGAGAAAAGAAGGGAAGAAGTGAGGAGCGAGGACTCTGCCTCAAATAGCTGCTATCACAATAAAAAAGTAGGATATACACCTTCAAAGAGAAGCCAAACTATTGGGAAGATTGCAATTTCCCTTAAATGATACATCGTACGTTTAGTCGGTGCTAGTTTGTAACATACGTTTAAAATACGAAAAGGAAGAAAAAACGAAAAGAAAAAATAATGCTAACGTTTTTGGCGAATTCATTACATTGTATTCATATGTACTCAACTCATCTCATACCCAGCTCCGAAAATGTATTAGAGAAGTTTGGGCCACATGTACGTACCTTTTTTCTTGTAGCATACGGCCTGATTCGCAGAATCGGGTCGTTTGCGACTAGAAAAAAGCATTTTGGTATGTACACATCCATTTTTGCGATTTGGTAATCTATTTACCGAATCACAAAAAGGGTTTGCGAGTCACAATTAGTAAGGGGCGTTCCCTTCCTAATTGCGAGCCGCAGTGCGATGTAGGATTGTTTTGTGACCGTGAATGCGGTCACATAACAATCGCAGTTAGCACCAATTTGAAATTGGTGCTAACCCATTCCCAAAAGGGAAGGGGTCCCCTTTGTGAATGGTAGTGAAAATGATTTTTCAGAGCAGGCAGAGGCCCTGCTCTGAAAAAATGAAAAGAAATGTTTTCATTTTTTTGTATTTAAATGCATCCCTAGCAGGCCACCATCCCTGTGAGGGCGGCCATTCCCAATGGGGTCGCAAACTGCGACCTACCTCATGAATATTAATGAGGTAGGTCATTTGCGACCCCATAGGGAATCGCATACAGTGTGAAGTACACAGTTGTACATACGGTTTTGCGACTCACAATTTGCAAGTCGCAAAACTCGGGGTCGTACATCTGGTCCTTAGTTTGTTAAACTCACACAAGAAAGAATTAATGACAGTGTTTCAGCGTCGTCTTTTGACGTACACAAATTCATACGAGTACATCGATGTATTGCCTCAGACCCTTACATTTTCTCACATTTTGGATACAATATGAATAGCTTGTCGTTTTGTGGGGTGGATAATGGCCTTTTACAGAGCAGTGAGAGCAGCCGGTCTGGGGCTCAATCAATCAATCACAGTATTTATAGAGCGCACTACGTACCCGTTAGGGTTTCAAGGCGCTGAGGGGGGTGGGGGGCTGCTGCTACTGGTCGAAGAGCCAGGTCTTGAGGAGTCTCCTGAAGGTGAGAAGATCCTGGGTCTGTCGCCGGGCAGTCGGGATGGCGTTCCAGGTCTTGGTGGCGAGATAGGAGAAGGATCTGCCGCCGGAGGTCTTGCGTTGGAAGCGGGGAACGATGGCGAGGTTGGCGGAGCGGAGTTGGCATGAGGGACGTAGAAGTTGAGTCTGTTGTTCAGGTAGACAGGTCCAGCGTTGTGGAGCGCCTTGTGTGCGTGGGTGAGGAGTTTGAAGGTGATCCTCTTGTCCACGGGGAGCCAGTGGAGGTCTTTCAGGTGGTGGGAGATGTGGCATCGGCAGGGTACGTTTAGGACCAGTCGGGCGGAGGCGTTTTGGATGCGTTGGAGGCGTTGGATGTCTTTTGCTGGGATGCCTGTGTAGAGTGCGTTGCCATCGTCCAGTCTACTGCTGACGAGGGCCTGGGTCACCGTTTTTCTGGTTTCCGTCGGGATCCATTTGTAGATTCTACGGAGCATGCGGAGGGTGTTGTAGCAGGAGGAGGAGACTGCGTTGACCTGCTTGGACATGGTGAGGTCGGAGTCGAGGACGAAGCCCAGGTTGCGTGCGTGGTTGGTTGGTGTTGGAGGGGGTCCCAGCGCAGTGGGCCACCAGGAGTCATCCCAGGCCGAGGGGGTGCATCCGAGGATGAGGACCTCCGTTTTGTCGGAGTTCAACTTCAGGCGGCTTTTTCTCATCCATTCGGTGACGGACTTCATTCCCTCATGGAGGTTGGCTTTGGCGGTGTGTGGGTCTTTGGTGAGGGAGAGGATGAGCTTGGTGTCGTCAGCGTAGGAGAGAATATTGAGGTTGTGCTGACGGGCCAGTTGTGCGAGGGGGGCCATGTAGACGTTGAACAGCGTCGGGCTGAGGGATGAGCCTTGGGGTACGCCGCAGATGATGTTGGTGGCTTCGGAGCGGAAGGGAGGGAGTGGGACTCTCTGGGTTCTGCCGGAGAGGAAAGAGGAGATCCAGTTGAGGGCTTTCTCTTGTATTCCGGCTTCGTGGAGGCGTGTTAGTAGGGTGTGGTGGGCGACCGTGTCGAAGGCTGCGGAGAGGTCCAGGAGGATGAGGGCTGATGTTTCGCCGTTGTCCATTTGCTGTCTGATGTCGTCTGTGGCGGCGAGGAGAGCGGTCTTGGTGCTGTGGTTGCGTCTGAAACCGGATTGGGAGGGGTCCAGGATGGAATTGTCCTCGAGGTGGTGGGTGAGTTGAGCGTTGACGATCTTCTCAATGACCTTCGCCGGGAAGGGCAGGAGAGAGATAGGGCGCAAGTTTTTTAGGTCTTTGGGGTCTGCTTTGGGTTTCTTGAGGAGGGCGTGGATTTCGGCGTGCTTCCAGATTTCCGGGAAGGTTGCGGTTTCGAATGATAAGTTGATGATCTTTTGAAGTTGGGGGGTGATGGTGGAGTCGGCTTTGTAGTAGACGTGGTGGGGGCATGGGTCAGAAGGGGATCCTGAGTGGATGGAGGCCATGATCTTGCAAGTTTCCGAGTCATCTACGTGGGTCCAGGCGGTCAGGCGGTTGCTGTAGGTGGAGCTGTCGGAGGTGGGTCTGGCGGAGGCGTGGTGTTGAGGCTGTCGTGGATGTCGGCGATCTTCTGATAGAAGAAGGTGGACAGGGCGTCGCAGAGTTCTTGGGAGGGTGGGATGTCGTTGGCGTTGGCGCTGGGGTTGGATAGCTCTTTCACGATGCAGAAGAGATCTTTGCTGTCGTGTACGTTGTTGTTCAGGCGTTCTGTGAAGTGGGAACGTTTGGCGAGTTGGATTAGTTGGTGGTGCTTGTGGGTGGCTTCCTTGTGGGCTGCCAGGCTGTCTGGTGAGAGTTCGAGGAGCCATTTCTTTTTTTGTTTCTGGCAGGTGCGTTTGGAGGTGATGAGTTAGTCTGTGAACCAGGCGGCTTTTTTCTTTTCTAGGTTGTCTGTGGACCTCTTGAGTGGTGCGAGGGTGTTGGCGCAGTCATTGATCCACCGTCGTAGGTTGATAGCGGCGGTGTCTGGGTCGGTGGGGTCGGTAGGCGGGTTCTGGGCGAGGGTGCTGGTCAGTTGGTCTTTGGTGATTTTGCTCCAGCGGTGGTGAGGTGGTAGTTGGGTGAAGTGGTGTTCGGTGTGCTTCTTGAATGTGAAGTGGACGCAGTGGTGGTCAGTCCAGTGGAGTTCAGTGGTGTGGCTGAAGGTGGCGTCGTTGCTTGCGGAGAAGATTGGATCGAGTGTGTGGCCAGCGATGTGGGTTGGTGTGTTGACCAGTTGTCTGAGGCCGAGGTTGGAGAGGTTGTCGATTAGCGATGTGGTGTTGGCGTCGTTGTTGTTCTCCAAGTGGAAATTGAGGTCTCCAAGGAGGATGTAGTCCGTAGAGGCGAGGGCGTGGGTGCTCGTGAGGTCGGCGATAGAGTCGTTGAACGGAGCTCATGGTCCTGGGGGTCGGTAGATGAGCGTTCCCCTGAGGGTGGTGTTGGGGTCAGTGTGGATCCGGAAGTGCAGGTGTTCAGCGGTCTTGAGGGTGTCGTCCGTGTGGGTGTGGATTTTGAGGGTGGATTTGTGGACGATGGCTATTCCTACTTCGATTCCGTTGGGGCGATCTCTTCTGGTGATCTTGTAGCCGTCTGGGATGGCTATGGCGATGTCAGGTGCTGAGGAGTCGTTCCACCAGGATTTGGTCAGGAAGGCTACGTCTGGGGCGGTGGTGTCGAGCAGGTCCCGGAGCTCGATGGCGTGCTTTCGTGCGGAGCGTGTGTTGAGGAGTATGCAGTGGAGGTGGTTTGTGCTGGTTGTCGCAGGTTTCCTTGTTCTGTTGCAGGTGAAGTTGCAGGCGTGGCAGGAGAAGGGTCCTTTGGTGTTCTTCGGTGTGGCCTGGAAGCAAGTTGTGGAGGGGCGGGGGTTGAGGGCGATGAGTTTGCTGGCCGAGTAGCGACGTCTGGTGGTGCGGGGGGCGTGCGGACCAGGGGGGGTGGCGCTGGGCGCGGTCCAGGCGCGCAGGGGCGCGGACGGGCTTGCCTCTGGTGCGCCTCCGGCGCGCCAGCGGCACCGACGCGCAGCGCCAGCCATTAAGAAGGGAGGGGGGAAGGTGGTGATGGTTGAGAGGACATGGACAGTACCTGGTGGGGGTAGCGTTATATGCTTCCCTGTGGTGAAAGGGGCTGCAGCTCTGCCCGCAGCCCAGTCCGAGAAATCTGCAGTGTCACCAGGTGTGGATTCAACACTGTAAAACAGGATTGTGTGTTTCTGGACCCAGGACTAAGCATGGCACACTTGTAGTTTCAGGATCAGTATCCTCTTTGGGGAAATTGTGGAAATGTGTCACCTTTGTGTTCAACGGCATGCACAATGAGGACGTAAAATAGAACTATCAATGCACGCAAGGGTGGCTCCTCAATAATAGCAGAGGAGCGTTGCCCCTCCCTGCTTATTCAGACAGTGAAAAATAAAATGATAAAAAATTTTAAGATCATTTTCTTAAGCCCTGTCTCTCTGACAGCCAAGGAATCTAGGGCGGGTTTGGGCCATGGCATGGAGAAGGAGTGGTACGCATGTCGGTTTGGCCGGCCATTTTAGGACGGTCAAACCGACATGCGCACTTACATTTCTCCAACCCAGCTGTGTTGCACAGCCGGGTGGAGAAATGGCACAGGCTCCCTGTGCCTGAATGAGCGTCAGACCAGCCCGCTCAGGCTAATCCTTGTACTGCTCTCATGTGCTTTTGTGCCCAGTGACTGCCTGGAGGAGAGGAGCACTGAGGCGACCGGCAGCGGACCCGGAGCGGCAGGTACGTTTAAATTATTTTTATTTTTACATCCCCAAACAACTTCCCACCCCCGACACACTCTTCCCCATAACTCCCCCACCACCACTTTTGATTGGCGACAGCTGCCACTTGATACAGGTAAAAAAAATTCAGGGTAAGGAAAATCCAGACAAAGCAGGCCCTTGTTGAATCCCTGACAATATTAAAGGAGGCAGAGGCAGGGCCGGAATGGGACAAAAAATAGGCCCGGGCACCAAAATATAATTGGACCTCTTTAACAAACCAGAGAGCCAGAAAAGTGGCCCACATTTGCAAATCAGGCCAGTTTTGAACTCGTTATAATATGCTGTATAGGTATTTTGAAAGGTATGGGAGACTGCATGTATTTGTGTTTCCTGCAAGCAATGCTGCTAATCAGGGAAATCAACAGTAAAAACCCTGCTAAGAAAACTGGCCTGGACACTGGTCTGTGAGACCAGCTCATTGGGCACTGCCTGATTGCCTTATCGGTCAGTCAAACACTGGACAGATGGATGCCTAATTCAAGAAAAGTGAGTACGAGGCAGAGGCTGCTGCCACTCAACGTGGGTGGCGGGTCGAGGGGAGGGGGTTGGGGGCTGGTCGGGGGTAGTTAAAAGGAAAAAAAAGCTTACCTGTGGGGGAGACGCATTCATCTCCCCGCCGTCCTCGTCCTCTTCCTCTCAGCCAATCACGATGCTGCTGTCACCAGCAACAGCAGCGTTGTGATTGGTCCGAGCAGCCTGCTTCGCCGCTCAGATTACGAGTGGGAGCCTGGGCATAGTCTCTAGCCAGGTAGAGAACATGCCAAGTGCGTGTTAGACTTTTCATCCTTGGCGTGGTCTCCCTTAACTTTTTGCCTCTGTTTCCCAGGTTGTTGATGTGTGCCGGACTCTGTTTTTGCTATTTTTGTTATTCTGGGCACTTTACCACTGCTAACCAGTGCTAAAGTGCAAGTGCTCCTATACAAAATGTGCATGCAATTGGCTTATCCATGATTAGTATACTTGATGTACTAGTAAAGTGCACTAGAGGTGCCCAGGGCCTGTAAATCAAATGCTACTAGTGGGCCTGCTGCACTGGTTGTGCCACCCACATAAGTAGCTCTGTAATCATGTCTCAGACCTGCCACTGCAGTGTCTGTGTGTGCAGTTTTAACTGTAATTTCGACTTGGAAAGTGTGCCCACTTGCCAGGCCTAAACCTCCCCTTTTCTTATATGTAATGCACCCCTAAGGTGGCCTTAGGTAGCCCCAAGGGCAGGGTGCAGTGTATGGGTAAGGTAGGACATATAGTAGTGTGTGTTTTATATGTCCTGACAGTGAAATACTGCTAAATTCGTTTTTCACTGTTGCAAGGCCTGTCCCTCTCATAGGTTAACATGGGGGCTACCTTTTAATATGATGAAAGTGTAGATTTCCTTTGGGAGCGGATGGACATGTGGAGTTTGGGGTCTCTGAGCTCACAATTTAAAAATAAATATTTTAGTAAAGTTGATTTTAAGATTGTGTGTTTGAAAATGCCACTTTTAGAAAGTGAGCATTTTCTTGTTTATACCATTTCTGTGACTCTGCCTGTTTGTGGATTCCCTGTCTGGGTCAGTTTGACAGTTGCACCTCAGACTAGACAGTGACACAAAGGGAGCTGGGGTGTAGTCTGCATTTCCTGATGAGCCAATCAATCAAGAAAGACTTTCCTTTGAAGTAGGCCTATTTCAAAGGGCAAATGGGGTATAAGAAGGGCATCCAAATCCAAAGACTTTAGAACACTTCTGGAAACCAAGAGGAACCTCTGCCTGGAGAAGAGCTGAGGAAGAAGAGCTGCCCTGCCTGTGACTGTGCTTTGTGAAGCTACCCTGTAGTTGCTGCTTCTGCAAGTGCTAAGAGGACAAAAACTGGACTTTGTGTTGCCTTCCTTCTTGTGAAGGTCTCCAAGGGCTTGATTTAGAGCTTGCCTCCTGTTGTTTGAAGTCTCAGGGACAGCAAAGACTTCTCTCTGCCAGCACCTGGGGTCTCTGGAGAGACTCCCACTCTGCCAAGTGGTGCCCATCCAGTTCCTGGGACCCTGAAAGGAGAAGCTGGCAGCCCAAGAGTGAGAAATCCATGCACAGAATGCCATGCGGGGAAAAGATCGCCGCAACTCCGATCTGCGGCTGAAAAATCGCAGCACCGCCGGTTTCGCAGGCTGAAAATTGACACTCGCCTGCAAGGCAACCCGAAGATCGACGCCCGGGGCTGGAGAAACACTGCACAGCATCGCTGACGGAGGCTGGTGAGATCGCAACCCGCGCTGCATGGGTTACGGATTATCATGCGGCTGGATTTCTGACGCAAACACCGATGGGCGTGTAAAAACAACGCAAGGCCTGCCCGGACCTGAGAGTGCTGACCAGATCGTCGCATCGCTCTCCTGCAGACAAAAGAAACGGCGCATGCTGACCCGACTAAAGAAGAAACGACTTCAAGGTCACGCTCGTGAGTGATATTGATGCATCGCAAGCCCTTTTGACACACACTCGCCTGTGTGGGGTTATTTTTGATGCACCCAAGGAACATTTTCACGCTAACACCGTTAGTGTGTGTTTAAAATTACATGAAGACTCTTTTAACATTTTTAGTGATATCTTGACTTGAGTATTGTGGATTTTTGTCATTTAGGTCTTGTTTTGTTTAGATAAATATTTTCAATTTTTCTAAACCTGTGTTGTGTCATTTTGTAGTGTTTTCATTAAGTTACTGTGTGTGTTGGTACAAATACTTTACAACTAGCACTCTGAAGTTAGGCCTACTGCTCGTGCCAAGCTACCAAGGGGGTAAGCAGGGGTTAGCTGAGGGTGATTCTATTTTACCCTGACTAGAGTGAGGGTCCTTGCTTGGACAGGGGGTAAACTGACTGCCTACCAAGGACCCCATTTCTCACAGTGCGCACGTTGTTCTGCCCAACACGGCCGGCCAAACAGACATTCTGCCAGGAGAAATAAAATGATAATAATGTAGCGTTATTATCATTTTATTTTTTCTTGTCCCACAATCCAGTGTGGCAACACTCCTCCGCCTTAGCGGAGGAGCCCCCCTGGTAAGTGGGCCCTTCTGACCTTAAGATATAGAATATACTTCCAGACAGGCATTCTACTTCTGCCAGCTATCAGTTTTTCTCTGCTATTTTTCCATAGTTTAAGTGGCTAGTCTGTGGTGCTGGAACAATTTTCAGAGTAGTGGTGCTGCCATCATGTTACATCACTGAACTCATAGGGATTGTGAAAAATCCAAGTCACACAAAGAAGGGGCCCGATGTACGACGCTTTTTTGCAGATGCAAACGGCAAAAATCACCGTTTGCGAACGTAAAATGGGCAGGTACGATGTACAATCCCTATTTTGCAAGTCGGTATGCAATTACTGACTCGCAAAATAGGCAATGCGACTCGCAATTAGGAAGGGGCATCCCGAAGGAATGGAAGCAAAAATATTTTTTCAGAGCAGGCAGTGGTCCCACGGACCACTGCCTACTCTGACAAAATGAAAAGAAAACGTTTAATTTTTCTTTTTGAAATGCATCCCATTTTCCTTTAAGGAAAACGGGCTGGATTTAAAAAAAACTGCTTTATTCAAAAAGCAGTCACAGACATGGTGGTCTGCTGTCCCAGGCAGGCCACCATCCCTGTGAGTGCAGCCATTCCCAATGGGGTCGCAAATTGCGACCTACCTCAGGAATATTGATGAGGACTCGAAATGGGAATCGTAAACAGTGTCATTGACTCTGTTGTACGTTTGGTTTTGCGACTCACAAATGAGTCACAAATTGTAAGTTGCAAAACATACAATCGTACATATGGCCCATGAAGTGTGGCAAATGAGCCACACCCATTTGTGGTAAGGGTGCAGAATGTAACTGGTGGTGCAGATGGAGAACACTATCACAAATATTTTAAAAAGCATGGTGTGGTAGCACACTGTCAGTTTAGAGACAGCCTATTCTATGTCAGGACCGGAGGCGAGGATTATGCTTAACTTTCTTTCCTTTAATGACAACAGCAGAAGTTAGAATCAAACCACACTTCCCAGAAAACCCTGGGATGAACTACAAAATTTCATCAGCCAATCCACAAAAAGGCAGTCCATATCCTGGCACCCCTCCTCAAGCACTTCCTCTTTTTTTACTGCTTCGATCGAGATAAGTTGCCTTTCATGTTTCGCCGTTTTATTGACTGTGTGTGTTATGTGCGTTGACTACGGATTGTTGATAGTGTAGCGGTGCATTTTGTGGTGTTTATTTTTCTCTTAACAGGGAGCAGCAGGGCTGCTAATTGCTTCCCCGCTCGCGGCTCAGTAGCCCGTCAGGCAGGTGTACACGGTGTGCCTGAAGAGGGCAGAACGGTGCTTTCCTTCCCACGCGCGTCTCGCTGATTCCCGCTGGGAATATGTTGCCACCAGGCTGCGCAAGCCTCTGGACAAGGAGGTTTGGACACGCTTGTGGACGGAATGTCCTCACACTTCCCTTCCAGGGAAGGTTTCTTGTACCCCGGACATGGATCCCAGGATGGCCACCTTTTTGCAGAAATGTATTAAGGATCCCAAGAAAGGGATCAACAGGTCATGGCGGGCCTGTCAGGACAAACTGCTCGATATTTCCGGCCCACTTACAAAAATGTGGGAATTGGCTGAGCAGGCCAAAGTGTCGGATACTCCTTTGTCTCTGGAGGCAATCTCTGGTTGGGCCCAGAGGGCTATAATATTTCTTGGGAACGCCAATTGTAGCCTCTCCGTGGAAAGGAGTAGATCACGCCTTATTAAGGTGGAACCGAAGTTGGGGGACCTGGCTTCCATAGGAACGGGGTCTGTGGCTCAGGGAAATCTCTTCGGAGACCCCTTCATAAAAGAGTTCTCCAAATTTGTTGCTACCTTTACGTCGCTTGATAAGGTGCAATCATCCATCAAGAAGATCTTTCAGCCGCGCCTTTTTCTCTCGACCAGTCATGGGAGAGGGCGCTCTTCTAGCCGTTTCTACATCCAAGGCCCTTTAGAGGTCAAGCCCCAAGCAGAGTGGCCGAGCAGCCGCGGTACGGCAAGTTCTTCCCCACTAGGAGGGGACAGCGCGGCGGAGGAGCCAAAGGACCCTTGCGAGGGTAGCTATAAGGAGCCCAGACCAGTAAGTGTCATGTCGGGGGTATTCCCTCCAACTGGGGGGCGATTGGCTCTTTTCGCACAAGAATGAGAGTCCCTTACATCAGACCCTTGGGTTCTTCAGACAATCAGAGGGTTTCAACTGGAGTTTTTTAGTTCTCCGGTTCAGCTCTCCTGCCCGCGGCCCTTAGTGTTCACCTGTTCTCAGCAGCGTATGGTGGACCAAAAGGTGAGAGAGTTGTGCCTGAAAGCGGCTATAATTCCAACTTTCCTTCATCCTCAGGGTTTCCTCAGCAACATCTTTTTGGTGGACAAGCGGGACGGGGGCCAGAGACCCGTAATTAATCTGAGGAAGTTCAACGGTTGGCTTCTGTACCGACCCTTCATGATGGAGGGCATCAATCTCTTGCGCAACCTTTTACGCCCCAACGATTGAATGGTGCACATGAATCTTCAGGACGCATATCTGGCAGTGCCACTTTTTCCCCCACATCATCGTTTTCTTCAATTTCTATGGCAGGGCCAGATCTACAAGTTCACAACTCTGCCGTTAGGTCTATCTTTGGCCCCCTGGTGTTTTACCAAGGTTCTGAGGCCAGTGATGAAACATCTCCAGGTGAGGGGAATGTGCCTGATCATCTATTTAGACGATCTTTTGCTGATAAATCAGTGTCCACTCAGGTTACAGGAGTAACTGCAATACGCAATCTCTCTCTTGGAAGGTTTACGTTTCTTGATAAATGCCAAGAAGTCGGCTCTGGTTCCCTCCAGGCTGACCACCTTTCAGGGCTTTGTCATAGACTCGGTGGACAAAACCCTCAGCCTTCCCTCTCACAAGATCACAAAGATCCGTCGGGAGTTAAGAAAGACCATTGTCCGACCCTCGACATCCCTGCGCCAGATTGCTCAGATAGTGGGTCTTTTATCCTCATCCATGCAAGAGATTTTTCCAGTTCCTCTTTATTACAGGGCACTGCAGCAATTGAAGGCCTCTCATTTGTGCGAGGGCCTCTCTTATTCGGATCAGGTGACTCTGATGGAAGAGGCAAGGAACGAGATGAGATGGTGGCTTTCCCACATGGAGGCCTGGAACGGCCGAGCGATTTTCGGCTCAGATCCAGACATAGTTATAGAATCAGACGCCGGTGGCTTGGGTTGGGGAGCTCGCTGCGGAGAGTCCGTCACTTGAGGAAGGTGGTCTTCTGATGAGCGAACCCTTCACATCAATTGCCTGGAGCTCCTCGCAGGTTCTTTTGTCATTCAATGCTGGACCAAGGACAAAGCAAACTGTGCAGTTTTGTTCAAAATGGACAAAATGGACAATCGGTTGGCGGTCTCCTACATCAACCACCATGCACAGTCTTCTCTTCAATTATGCCATTTCAAAAGTAGTAGTGATGCTAACAATGATATGATAGAGCATGTCAGGTGTGATGTAATATGTGGGCTAATCAGCTGTGCACGGCAAGAGAACGAGTTACAGTTACTAGAAATAACTTAGAACTAGTGAATAAAAAAATTAAAAAAACGTTACGTTGTCACTGAAATATCATGTAACTATAACGCCACTTTAGCCTTTGTTTTTCCTCAGTGAATTTTTAGCTTTTTCTAACATGAAGTAACATTTTACTACCCTACATAAAGTGATCTTGGCCCTGCACAGCGGGGGGTTAGCCATAGGGTTTACTGTACCACCAAGGCCTGTGTTCAACCCTCCGCATGAAGCCATCCCTCCTGCCCAGGGCTGGCATGTGGCCAGGCCCTGCTTCCAGACACAAACAGGCAGCCCTCTGCGCAGTATGAGTTTGGTCGCTGTGTCTGGCCTGAGAGCAGCCAACCATACACCATGACTGGCCTACTGCAACACCAAAATATAAAAAAGTGAGCTTATTGTCTTTATCAAGAGGAGGGCATATCAATATATATATAAAGCAGATCTATCACCTTTCTTCAAAAATCACCAATATTTGTAATCAGTTGTACATTTCACAAAATGCAATGTTTATTCATATTAATTATTCTAAATATGTTTAATAAACGTATAATAAAAACATGCTTGTGAAAAAATTATAAAAAAGAAAGCCCTTATAGAGGACATTATGGAGCGATCCTTCAAAGGAGCAGTGAATAAAAATGAGTGGCTCTTCCTACTTATTTATTATTCATTTTGTTTTGTTTAATAATTCACTGTGGGTGTCCCAGAGCCCACCCGGGACACCCATATATAAAACAAAAATTATGAGTGGAGAGGGTGTGCGACCCCCTTCCTGAGACTTTTCAAGCCACAGGGACCCAATCTCCAGGACCATGGTTTTTTTTGTTTAAAAGGTGAGAGGGTGCATGACCCCCCTGCCCAGAGCCACCATTAGCAACAGGGTCCCCAGCCTTTTTGTTTTTGAATAAGAGGAGGCTGTGCAGCCACACCCCTCCCCGAGCCAGCACGGGTCCTGATGACCCCATCTCCTGGGGTCCTTTTTTCAAAATTAGGGTGCAGGGACATGCAGCCCCCCTCCCTGAGCCTTAAGGGCCCCAGGTACCCCATCCCGCGGGGTCAATGATGGGTGACCTGGTGCCCACCTGGGGCACCCACAAAACATTATGGTGGGAGCTGTGGGCAGGAGTCCCAGGGCCCCCGCAGCCCCAGCCAGCAATATACCAATTGCTGGCAGGAGCGAGCACCTTTCTATGCTCTTAGACGGCAGGAGCAGCAGTTTTTAACTGCTTCCAATGGGTGGGAGCAAAGTGGATTTCCTTGCTCAGGAGAGTGCAGGCACAGTCTACCCGCACTCTACCGGGCATGTATTCACAGTGTCCCAGGGGTGGGCTCCCCGGGACACTGTAGACATTGGCAAGTTACCACCCTTGAGGATGGGGTGTCAAGGGACGATATTGGCATGGGGAGTAGAGCGCGCAGACTGCCACCACTTCTATTAGTAATTCGAGCCCAGGAAATAAGGTCCCTGAGGCCCAAAAGAGGCTCATGGAGGGGGACCACGTGCCCCCTCCCTTTCTTTAAGGACATCAGCCCGGGGGAATGGGATCCCCAGGCCCAATGGTATGCCACCCTGGCATTTATTTTAAATTAGCCCTGGAAGATGTGGTTCCAGGGGAAAGGACTATCTTGCAGAGGGGGGCTCACATCCCCACCCCCCAAAAATAAAAATGCGACAACCCCTGACACATCCTGGGGGTCTATTTTAATTATAACTAAAACACTGACTGCTGTAATTTCTTTAAAAAAAAAAAATGCACTCCTGCAGGATCACAGCTTTAAAAAAAAGAAAGAAAAAAAAAGGATTTTGGTCCCAGGGTGGTCCCTTTGGGAACCTGCCCCCCCACAACAAGCCCTGCATGCCCCCCATATATATATATATATATATATATATATACATATATAAAATCAGGACAGGGTACTAAGTCCCTGAGTCCTGTGATGGCTGCCTGCAACATTTTTCTTCATGTTGCAGGCCGCCAATCCAAGCGCTCGCTCCCACAAGAATGTGTCTCCCAAGCGAGCAAATTGGCCCAAGGAAAAAAAGGCCAACAGAGCCAATCAGAACAATTGATTTGTTTAACTAGGTTTAAGGGACTCTAGTGAGAGTCCTTTGAACCCAGTTGTTCAGATATACAAATATTTTTGAGACAATATCTAAAAAACTACTGATCGGATGTACACCAAATCACAGAAAAGCATGCTTTCTGGACCAAGAGCTAGCTTCATTCCAAATTTGGTGTAATTCTGCTTCTTAAAAAAGTAAATGGAAAATAAATAGGGATGTTGTGTTTTGGAACACCCCTTTTTTTCAGTCCTTGCTTGACAAACCACACTGAAACTTTCTATGCACCAACTAGGCACAAAACAGCACTTTTTTGGAACGTTTTGTGAAGATTCATCAAACGGCGACAAAGTTACCAGCAAAACAAAAACATTATTTCCTGTGGAAACACTGATCTAAACATAACTATATATATATCTATATCTATATATATCTATATATATCTCTCTATATATATATGTATATATATATATAGAGATATATATATATAAAAACTTTAGAACACTGTGTACTTTACCGTCGCTAACCAGTGGTAAACTGACAGTGTGGGGCTCCTCCTTACAACACCATGATGAACCTTACCTACAAGACCCTATTACATGGTGCAAAGTGTACCCAGGGCCTGTAGGTTAAATGTCACTAGTGGACTGTGGCACCTATTGTGCCATCCACTACAGTGGCAGTGCAAACCTGACTTCTGACCTACCAGTGTAGCCTGACAGTAGCAGTGTAAAAACTGCAATTCGGCCTGTCAAAATAAACCCTTTTGACAGGTGAAAACCCTTCCCTTTTCAATATTATTAGGTCATCCCTAGGTAGGCCATAGAGCCAACAAGGCAGGGTGCATGATAATTAAAAGTAGGACATGTAGAAGTGTAATGTTAACATGTCCTTACAGTGACAAGCACCCAAAAACGATTTATCACTGTAGCAGTCCTACCTAACCTATATAGAAAAACACAGTACAGATAAAAAATCCTAATTCTGTTTCACAGGAATCGAACTCATTGGAAAAACATATAAATTACAATTTTTAATAATTTAGAAAAATCTAATTCAATGGTAAATTCAGATTTTAACAAATATTAAGGAAAAGTAGTTTAGAAAGTTACCTTTTCCCTGCCTTAAGCTCTTGGAGACTAACTTGCATTAGCTCTCTGTTAGAAATTGGGTTATGGTTTGACTGAGGTGGGAGCCCTGGTCAAGCAACAACCACAGTTCTTGTCAGGTAAGGTATAAGCAAACCTGAAATTAACCCGTGCTCAACCACCTGGAAGCTAGGCACAGAGCAGCCAGGCTTAACAAAGGAAATGTGTAAAGTATGTGTGCAACACTTCAAACAGTAAAACAGTGAAAACACAACACAAAAAGGATCCCACACAAAGTTAGAAAAACTGGAAAATAGTGCCTAACAGCATAAAGTACCAACCATGGCTATCTGGTCGGGCTGGACCAGGTCAAAGTTAAAAGTTCCGACTGACCGCGATGGATCAAAGGTTGTATACAGTTCCAGATTAGCCCCGCTGAAGGTTTATCATCTCATGTTTTGTGCCAAAAGTCCTATTTGCATTGGAGAGGTACCAAGGAGAACATTGCAGGTGGTAGTCGGCGTGGCATGAGGAGCAGGTTAGGTGTCGGGGATGTACAGGCTAATGGCATGCATTGGCAATCTTCCGCAGGTGGTCGTTGCTTGCTGTGCATAGAGACTTGCTGGCAGCAACTCAAGCTGAATTTCAGTGCAAGCAGTGCCTTCTCAGTGCGAATGGGCCCATTCATGGTCGCAAAGAGCCCAAAGGTTTGATTTAAAGAGTCCATGGGCCACAACAAGGGTCCAGGACCTGGGAGGGGGTCAAGAACTCGCTGAAGATGGTTTCAGGAGCTATTGAGTAGCCTTTTAGGTTTGTGAGTCTCAGATCAAGATGTCAGCAGACCAGCCCTTGGAGTCACTCTGGGGTCCTGGGTTCAAGATGAAGTTACAGGTCCTGTCCTTCCTCTCCAGGCAAGAGGGCAACATGTCAGCACAGCAGGGCAGTTGCTCCTTCAGAGTAGAAGTCCAGCAGAGTAGCAGCCCTTGTAGCAGCACAGCAGTCTTTCTTACTGGCAAAATATCCACAGGTCCAGATGTTTACTGAATAGTTGGTGTCTGAGGCCAGGATTTACACACAGCTGTGCCTTTGAAGTGGGAAGAAGCTTCTAGAGGCATGCCTTTGATGTGCACCGATGCCCTGCTTTCCTGGCTCCAGACTCACTATAGGGGGTATAAAGCCCTTTTTATGGAGACAGGACACAGCCCATTTAGGTGTAAGTGAGGCTGGTTCCCGCTCCTCCCTCCCTCTAATTCTGCTAGTGATTGCCCATTGAGTCACAACTAAACTCCCATTGTGTGTGGCTGTTTAGGAGGAACATACAAAGCTCAACTTCCAACTGCACCCAGTCATGTGACCCAGAGACAGTCTTCAGGCACCCTATGGCTAAGGCAAGAAAATGCCAACTTTCTAAAAGTGGCATTTTCAGAATTACAATTGAAAGTCTGACTTCTCCATAAGTTCGGATTTTAAATTGTGATTCCAAAGCTATAAAACAGAACTGCTTATCTCTTTGCAATTGGAAATTAAACTTATAAAATGTAATAAGGTAACTCCAATGTTATTCTACGGTAGAGATAGGCCTTGCAGTAGTGAAAAATGATTTAAGAGTTTTTCACTACCAGGACATGTAAAACTTAAAAGTACATTTTGAACTTTTAAATTAAACTGCACCCTGCCCTTGGGCTTGCCCAGGCTCTACTCTTGGGTTTGGGTCTGGCAAAAGGTTTCTTTTAAGCCACATAATGATATTTGTCGTGCGCGCAAAATAATCAATGAAGTACTTATGAGTTTGTATTTGCTTTTATTATGAGTCTTGATCTCAATAGCCATATCAAATAACATATGAGAAAGACAAAAAATAACATCATAGGCTTATGCAGTGTTTTTTCCATAGCTAGCATCAGCCTTAGCAACCTTCAGCCAGCGTAAACAACCTTCAGCCAACACGGTGAGCTATGCAGCTTTTTCAGGACTAATAAAATATGTATCAGTGTACTTATCCAGTGGGTATGGTGTTCGTATATCTTGCATGTTCTATGTACAGCTAGCATTAGGATTTGTTGATTGGATACCTTATCATTCTATCACCTCTTAACATAAGTTTAGACAGATGCATTTCTAATGATCGCAATGCTCTTATTCTCACATCTCCAAGTGTTACAGAGAAGTTCCACACTATACATAAATTCTCTTAAAGGGCTGTGAAGCACTATTCAGATATATGTGTGGACTGTCCTGCTTCTATTTATGGTCTAACATATTTTGTCAAGAAACATATAGCATTCACCTGGTCGTCTGAATTTATCAAGCATTGTTGTGGCAGCTTGCACAAGGCCGTCTCATTTTATTGCCTAAACCGATTGAAAGGTTTATTTTTCCAGGTCAACACGGCAGTTTAAAACTTCATATACAGGCTTTGCAATGGCAGGCCTGAGACATGTTTAAAAGAGCTTCTTAAGTGGATGGCACAATCAGTTCTGAAGGCCCACTAGTAGCATTTCATTTACAGGGCCTCGGCGCATGTTGTGCGCTTTACTAGGGACATATAAGTAAATAAAATATGCCAATTTGGGACAAGCCAAAGTTACCATGTTTTAAGGAGAGAGCACAAGCACTTTAGCACCAAGCAGCAGTGGTAAAGTGCACAGAGTCCTAAAACGAGCAAAAACAGGAGGTCTGAAGGCAAAACGTTAGGGGGAAATCATGCCAAAGATACCAGGCTTAACACTCTTCAACTTCTCTCAGCCAGGAATTAGCATTTGAATAGATATGAAATGCCTCCCAGGAGTTATACAAAAGGTCACTGTGATTGCCAGGTGGACCTAAATGGGCATAGATGACTCTTTTGAACACAGCAGAATGGTGGGGGCTGTGAACATCCTTTTTGGCTTTACAGTGTCAAATCCTGCTAGACAGGTCTGCTGGGCTTACATATAACACTTAGGGTCATACTTGAAAGGTATAAAACAGGATGGCAAGATAATTCTTGTATATCCACTGTCTGGTTGCTGAATGACCTGCTTTGTCCTACCAGACGTCTGTCTCTCAGTTTATTGGTGGACAACAGCTCTTTCAAATTAGGTTTTGGAGTTAGATATGGGAGGACACTAGGATTACCATAGTGCACTTGCCACACACCTCAGCCCTTATATCCCAAGCTTAGAGTGAGCAAATACTTTCCCCATCTTAAAAATGCCCAAAGTGGATGAGATGGCCTGGTAACATTTACCCGATTGGATAAGGTGTGCCTAGGAGTCATTCCCACCCACTAGCTCATGCCAGACTGGCTCATGCCAGGCACTCACTTAAAAAAACTCCTGGACCTGAGGAAGAACAGAACTGCTGTCTGTGACCTGAGAGTAGCCCTGAAGGACTGGACCTGCTCCCTCTTGTATCCAGGGCAAAGAAGTGAACTTCAAGGGCTACAAGGCTGACCTTCTGTTCGAGCTGCAGAGATACAAGCTACAAAAGACCTTTCCTGCAAGTGACCAGCTGACTAGTGGCAATTGGACCTAGACTGGACCCAACTATTTGCCTCTGCATGACACCTTGAGTCTCTTAGGGCCTCCCCTGAGGCCATGGAGGGCTTAGAAGTGTACTCCTGTCATAGATTAGGAGTTTTAGGACTAAAGTCAGAAGGTAAAGTCCTTGACCAGGATGAACCTGGTTGGTATACTGACCTGTACTCCATTACAATCAGCATCAAACTGCGCCTAAGTCTCAGTCTACCATGACCGAAGACTATCATTGGCACTTTGTGCTTCTTGATTGTATTCATGCTAAAAATTCAGATCTGTAATTCCCCTTATTGAGTTTTTATCATTATGATGCCATTTTGTTTAATAAACTGTATTTATACTCTGCTTGCGCCGGATTTATGTAATTTTTTCTTACGCAAATTCGGCGCAAAGCTAACACCATATTTATACTTAGACGCGAGACCCGTCTAACGTCAAAATATCTCAGTGTGCATCATATTCTGGATGCGTGAAACCGCCTTGCGTTATTGACATGCAAGGTAGGCATTCCCGTTCAAAAAATGACCTAAACATCCATGCGCCATAGTTATCAAACCGCGCACAAATGCTGCATGGCTGGGAGGCGGAGCCAGAAAATGGCACAAATCCCGATTTGCGCCAAAAATTAACACCTGGGTCAGGGCAGGCATTAATATAGGGCAAACACACTAGTACTTAAGGAAAACACACAGAAGCAACATCAGAGCTCCAAAAGGAAGACATGGAGGTGCTATTCATCCAGCATGCACGAAGACACAGAGAACAGGAGCAACAGCAGCAGCTTCCACCACACCCACAGAGACCCCAAATACAACGCCGAAGACAGAAGAGCCAGGACAACCCTTCAAGGCCTCAGTGAACATGACATCATCCAGAGGTACAGACTAAACTGGCAAGCCATACAGCAGCTGCTGGGCCACATTGAGCCACAGTTGGCACCCAGCGTGCAGACACCCCACATCATTCCACCCGAGACCAAGCTGCTAGCTGTCCTGCACATGTTGGCAAGTGGCTCTTTTCAAACCACTGGTGCCCAGGTTGCCAGGATTTCACAGCCCTCATTCTTTCCCTTCCTTCCCAAGCTACTGGATGCCATCATCTCCCTTACACCCCACCACATCAGCTTCCCCAACACACAGCAGAAGCAGCAGGAGACCAAACAGGGCTTCTATCAAATCAATGGCTTCCCACACGTGCTTGGTGCCATTGACTGCACACATGTACGGATTGTGCCACCTGCTGCAATGGAGCATCTATACTGCAACAGGAAGCACACACACTCCATAAATGTGCAGGCCACTGTGGATCACCAGGGATTGATCACCAACATTGTGGCAAAGTATCCTGGGAGTGTCCATGATTCATTCATCTTTCGCCACAGCACCATCAATCAACACTTCCAGGATGGACGATATGGCAATGGCCTACTTGTTGGTAAATACAGAAACCTAGTTATATACTCACAGCACAGCAACCCTGTAGGACACACAACACATACACTACTACATTGACACGTGGCCAGGAAGACACTGAGGTTGTGACACTGCTAGTCATGTTTGTTATCCTGACTCAATGGGATACACACCTATGGACAAAAGACGGATGCAAATAACAACAGATGCCACTCCAGAGCCACAAGGGACCGATTTAAAACCACACAGTGACAATGACATGGCCTTAACTGGCAGAACAACTTGGAAGATGAATCTTCCAATATCACATCAATAACACTCAATCACACACCCTTCCAAGCAATACGTCCTGTGTAAGGTGTGTGTAATGTGTTTTGCTGCAGGTCAAACACCATGAGACACATAGCATGATGATGCTGACTCTAATGAAGGTGACATGGAATCATTGAGGCAGTACCAACATCTCACATCACTCCTGGGGTGACATTGCCCGCTAGCAATAAAGAAGTGGACTGTGCTATGAACACATATTGATGTGACACTAATGCAAAGTGCACACTGCCACACATACGGATTGAGACAATTACACATATACATAACAGATGCACAGTCACATGGACCTTCTGACACTTAAACCTTCACCCCCACAACCAAGTTAGCCAGCTTACCTGGAGCAGGTTCAGTAGTGTAGGTACACATTTGCACACGAGCAAACTCGGTGAGGGCACAAAAATTGATTTGCGTAGAACTTGTCACACATGGGATATTTGTGCATTGTCAATTGTTAACACTTCAGTGCTGCCAACTTATGGAGATGTGTTGTATATTGTCACCTACACAAATCATAGGGCCTCACTGTTGTATTTCACATGCAATTACCTATGTTGAATTGGATGGGGTGTTCAGGCCATATAGTGCAACCGTGTTACCACCACAGTGGAATCAATTGTGTGTGTGGAGGTATTATGTCACCTCCAGTGAAGGCACATGGACACTTCTTTCACCTGACATAATGCATGGGAGATACACAATGAACTGCAAGTTTACAAATATACTGCTGATATCAGGTCAATCTGCCAAACACCAGTTTTGATAGTTAAACAACCCAATGCAGAAAGAACATCACAGAAGCCTAGGATCCATCACAATAACACAAACACAGATGAGTCACAGACAACACAAGATAACAACTGCCATGCAAAGTGATAATCAAGGTGCGACCAACATTCAAATATTTACACTCATTTTCACTTTCAGCTGATCAGGGTTACGGGATCCAGCCATGGATCCTGACCCCATTTGCCAACCCAAGCACAGCAGCAAAGCGTGCCTATAATGAGGCACATCGTAGGACATGCACCATAGTTGAGAGGACTTTTGGCATCCTGAAGTCCAGATTCAGGTGCCTTGATATCACCGGAGAAAGCCTCCTATATTCACCTGAAATGGTCTGCAAGATCATTTTGACCTGTGCCATCCTGCACAATATTTGTGTAAGAAGAAACATTCCCCTATATGAACCAGACCCACAAATGCCTGAAGGGGAGGATGCTGTCCGTGAAAATGAGGGGGATGATCCAAACACTGCAGCAGGATTGCGTCGGAGACAACACATTGTACAAAACTTCTTCTAACTATAGTCACCATCACCACCTTGTTATCATATGACATTAAACACCTACCTTCATCACTCAATCATGCCCTGGGTAATTGTTATGCATCACATGATCCCTAGGAATCATAATCAGAATTTAGCCTCATTGAGCATCGCAGAAATACAGATTAGGATAGTGAAAAAGCCACATCACATTTGATGGGTATAAATGTACAGCCAACATCACACACAGTGTAAGTGACATATATCCTGTCTATTTCACATATGAAGGCAATATCAGAGGACCACAGCTATGAGACACATCCATGTTGCCAACATGGTCCATTGCAGCACATGACACACAACTAAGACACCATCAATCATAAGGAAAAAACGTGTCTCATACATGAGGAAATGGATGTGCTATTGCATTGGTAACAGGAATGTATGACCTTGACAGCAGCAAGTGTGACATCAGCTATCTCTGCAAGGAGCATGTGTGACAAGAAGTCCATCTAGGCTGAAAATGGATAGCACGAGTACCCCAAGTATGACAAGCATTGCTTACAAAACATGCCCTGCGCAGTCCATCCCAGGTAATAAGTCCTGCCACTGCCATGTTTTAAGTCTCTCCCCACACTTTTCTAGGGGGCCCTGTACATGGACTATCGGTAGCCTGAGATTCCTCAGCTACACACGCCCAGACTCCCATTCTGACTCCTGTGTGCTTCCCACTTCAGGATGGCATGCCATAGTCATAGTTCATCAGTCTGCATTGGACTTCAGGTTAAATAATGCACTGCCTGGTAGTCGGTAAGACCTGTAATCAGCTGTCCATTGCTTCCCATGTGAAAGGTCTACTTGGCCCTTTAAACTTGATTCTCAACACCACAACTTGTGAGAGACTGAAGCTGCACACACCTGTGAGCACTACCATGCAGACCAGGCACTTGACGCTGCCCTGCCCTTGCTGCTGCTTGGAACTGGTTAGAAGCTGCCATTTTCAGAATCTCCTTGTTGTGCATTAAAAATCACTTGTGTACCGGAGCCCTTGGGGGTAGTGTAACAGTGCAGACAACAGCAGGAACTGTTTTTTGTTCCTACAGTGTTGTTCCTGCTTGTCCCATTCAGAGTCTGCTCACTGTGTATTTGCCTTGTTCATGTTTGTTCCTGACAGAGCCTGCATCCTGTTAGCCAGATTGGATCCAGTCTTTGCGTTAACCATAGAGGTTCCCTGTGGCTACATTTGTCTCATAGTTGCTTTCTATGCCCTCTGTTTCCCCCTGGGGTATTGTCTGGTAGGTCTACAATGAATCCTCAAATGTACAGTATAGTTTAATCATTTTACTTATCGTATTCTGTTCTGGGACATGTATTCAAATGGCCTACTCCAGTCCCCATCCCTTGTCTCTTTTTGCATGCATTCATTAGTGCCAAACAGTGACAGTGTGCTATGGCTGTATGCATGGACTTGGTACGATGCCTACAGCACAACAAACAAGGGTTGCTAATGTGTATGTAAGGACAAAACATGTGTGTGCCCTGACGGTCCAGACACAGATTCACTTCTGCCGCCACCTTCTTATGGGGCTAGCGTGGTGACTAGCTGTGAGATTAATCAGCACAGAGGCACTGATGTTCCCTGTTTCAGTGGGAATTTTAGAGCCCACCCTGTGTAAAAATGTTGTGAAGAAACCTGCCTGTTTCATATTACTGATCCATAACGTATTTGAGCACACCAAGGTTGCTCTGTGTCAGCCTTCTAAAAGGTCTGCTGTGCCATAGCTGGGCTATCACCATGTGTGTTGTTAGTTTTTCTTTGGTTTTAGGGCAGATCTGCTTTGAAGGATACTCTTTTAATTGAGGGAATGGCTCCACAGACTCATGACTAGACCTGCACATAACTATGACAAGATGGAGGCCAATACTGACACAGGGTACACATGGCCACACACTTGAACTGGACACCTTTGTGCAATGAACCACTGGAAATATGTGAACACATGCAGCATGATCTGCTGGTCCTTCACATCCACAGGAGAATCATAGGTCATTTACATGACTCAAACTGTGGTGTACCAAAGGTTTTTTGGATTGTTGTTGGGACTCTGTGTCACATACACTGTACCTACCTAGCATGTCCAAATGCCTGTCTCATGGGTAATATACACACAAGTGACCATGAAGTGGTATCCAACATTCCATCACAAGTGATGGCTTACATTTTTTACATTGCCATTCTCAACCTTCCCCTATCTATCCTGTGTATAGTGTGTCATGGGAGATGTTTTGTCCCCAAAGCCATGGAAGTTCACACAGCATAAGATGCAACAGATGTGACAAACACGTATTATGACTGGTGTACCTCAATGAATGGCATCTGATGGTTATCCACAATTACAACACATGCATACAAGCACACTATGCAAAACACGTCTTGTGACGTTCACACAGAGGCCCAACAACAATTGAAATAGCCAATTCACAGACATAACCACACAGGCCATGAGTGAATATTTAAAGTTGCGTAGACTTGCTATCCTCTATTGATGCAACATCTGCTCAAACTAGGAAATACCAATTTTAGTTCCAAAAGCTTGTGTTGCTGTTGCGTCAGTTAAGAGTGCTAATCCGGCACAAAAACGTGAGTATTATGGTCCGCAGTAGTGTGGTCTGCCACATGTGCCTAAACACTAGAACACACACAGCAGGCCCTAACAGCCTATTGTTGTACAGTTATAGCCTTCATGTATGTTAAAAAAGAGAACAATGACACAAACACAGTTATAGACAGATATTTTGCCACAAGAGAAAAAAAAAGACGCATATGCATCAAAATATGACGCATATGCGTTAAAAAATGATGCTCGCACCCATTATACATCGATTGGTCCCTAGCGTTAATTCCAACACTGCACCCCATGAAATCGGTTATCCATGAAAAAAATATTGGTCCTTGAATGTGGGGGAATTTTTAAGCATATGCGTCAAAAAATATTGACTCAAAGCCCGTAAGCGTCATAAAATTCCACGCATCATAATACAAACGCACAGAATTTGAGACAGAAAGTGATGTAATAGGATATCCTGTTTACAGAAATGGTACAGTGGATGTACTTTCACTTTCACTTTGCAGTCTGTGATTCTTCTAGACTGTGCGGCTGTGTAGAGAGTTGTGTCTGTTAATATTGTGCTTTTGTCCCCTGTGTGCCATTTCCATTGTCATCTGTTGTTTTTGTAAGTGTCTGTGAAAATCAGTGTAAGGGTGTTTTTGTCATTTTTTGTGTTTAAATTTGTCTTTGTACTGTTGGGAGTGTGTAGTCGGTATTGTTAGTTGGGGTATTGTTGGGCTGTTTGTGAGTTCTTTAGGTTTCATTTCCATACCTCTTTTCCCTGTATTTCCCTCTTTTCCCTTTCCTATCCCTATTATTTTTGAGATGTTGGGAAGGCCACAACTGGGGAGAATGGGTGAGGAGGAGCTGGGAGCTTTTATTTGGCTGGTGTGCCACTTCCTCCCCCTGATGTTAGAGGCTGGTGGCAGGGTGATACAGGGGTATCACACCGAGGCGAGGAGGCTCAGGTGATCCAAGGTGCTGTTCCACCTAAAGAGAGTGTTCAACAGCCAGTGCAACGACCACCAACTTAAACATCGCTGGGCTAACCTGTTGGCCAGAGAGTAAGACCTGCTGGACCACCTGGGTGTGGTGATTGGTGGCCCTGTTGGTGAGTACAAATTAGACTAATGTGTACAGTAAAATGCTCTGTAGTGACAGTAGCAGTTTTTGTGGCATGCTGCATGCAATGTTTGTGGACATGTGGAATGCAAGTTGAACATATAGTGGCCCGGATTTATACACGTTTTGCTACGCATTGACACAAAAGCTGCACAAACTTACATAAGATAACTTTATCTTGTAAATTAGTGCTGCTTTGACGTCAATAGATGATGGTAATGCGGCACAAACAAAAGTATTATTCAGGGCCTGTGAGTGTACCAGAAATTAGATGTATTTCACATGCTAATGCAAGGAACCAATGTAGTGCCCAATTTTTTGAATACATGTCTGAACAGTATTTATGGCCATACGTACAAAGGTCTTCCTAACCTCTGGTAATATCTTAGGCTGATATTTCGACTTGGTTTATGCAGCATTTAAACTAATTATGGATGCCAGAGTAATGCACACTTGATAATATCTAAATATTTTATGCTACTTTCCATAGCTGTAGTGTAAACAAATGAAGCAAAGGCTACACATAAAAAAAGAACATCTGGCCCTAAGTTCATTGTTCATGTGAGTTTTATTTTGCCTTGGGCACAACTGCTGGTACAGAGCTGGTGCATTTGCCATCTGTGTCACTTTATAGCCAAACAATTTTCTAAAGTAAATGGGTCAACATGGGATCCCTGAACATTGTGAATGCATGGTCACAAATTATTTATTTGCATGATGTTGTGCAAGGGACCCCTGACTGCTTTCATCATTCATTTAAAGTGACAAAATAGTTTTGTAGTTTACGTTTGGTACACCCCTGCTGATCTAGTGCAGCATATGTACAACTGTTAACTTCTCAGTATGAAGACTATCACAGACATTGGTGTATGCTAAGATCAGCAGGCCAGCATTCCTGTGAGTGCCGCCATTCCCAAGGTGCATTCAAATACAGACCTACGCCATCAAGATTACTGAAGTGGGACATTTGCTAAACCATGTTTCAATTAGGGGACAGTGTGAGTTTGGTTGTATAACCACAGATCACCCAACTTGGCAAATGTAAGATAATGAATGTGGCTAACTGTGATCTACAATACCTGATATACGTACACAGGGCCCTGAGTAACACATTTCAGGTGCAAAGACTACCCCTGTGCCCATGCATTCTGTCACGGATAATCAAATTAGACACTGTCAGCATATATTTCTTTGTTTTTTTGATTTAGATAAATGGCCAATCCATGATTAGCGTAACGTTGTCATCAAGTAACACACAAGATCCCTGCCATCATGGTGTCATAGGGGGCATATACGGCTCTGGGTACACTGCCAATGTGGCCTATGTAACCTATATACAACACAGGCACACATATAATGGAACATAGAAAGCACAATAATTCCGTAACTAAACTCAACCCACATGAGCATCACACAGTAACTCATTGTCCCTTGATGCAAAAGCCACAATACCTGAGTGACCTGTATTGCAGTGCACCAGGAATGTGGCTTTGCATGTCTCTCATAACAACAAATGATGAAATGGAGTACCCTCTAGAAATAATTCTGCACAAAATTGAGAAATCATGTTTGGCACCACATGATTGTTAGGGCCAGTGCATGTCTGCATATGTGTGTCTATCACTCACTGAAATGACAGGGTCACTGCATGTTTGTAGTAGTATGTCTGTTGGGGTGTCTACATACCTGAGGTGCTGCTCTATCATATAAAATGTCACACACAGTGATTTGTTGTTCCACGTTTTGTACAGTGAGCAGACGCTGAGCACATTTCACCCTTCCATGTTTTACAGGTGGACCAGCCCCCTACACAATTGGTGAAGTGGCTCCATTTGAGGACCCAGACATATTAGTGTTGATATGTTAGTCCTGTGTTGCGATTGCAGCTGTTGTGTGATTGACTCCTGTGTGTTGCACTCATTGCTAGGTATGATGTGCTAGCACATGATCTGATATGTGACTTGACTGGAGTTTGACATTTTGGGGCAGATGTAGCAAAATTTGATTTTGCGACTCGGAAATTGCGACTCGCAATTTCCGAGTCGCAAAACCATATGCAGAATGGTGTCTCAGACACCTTCTGCGAGTCGCATTTTGCGACCCCATAGCGAGTCCCTGCACTCACAGGGATGATGGCCTGCTGAAGTCAGCAGACCACCATGTCTATGACTGCTTTTTAAATGAAGCAGTTTTTTTTTTTATTTTGCAGCCCATTTTCCTTAAAGGAAAACGAGTCTCAAAATAAAATAAAAAAAGAAACCATTTGGTTTCAGTTTCTCAGATTAGGCAGTGGTCCATCGGACCACTGCTTGCTCTGTAAACCCCTTTTTGGCAACATTCACAAAGGGAAAGGGGTCCCATGGGGACCCCTTCCCTTTTGCGAATGGGTTACCACCAGTGTGACACTGGTGGTAACTGCGAATTGCTTTGCGACCGCATTCGCGGTCACAAAGCAATTTAGCATAGTGATGCGAGTCGCAAATAGGAAGGGAACACCCCTTCCTATTTGCGAGTCGCATTCACAATTTGCGAGTTGGTACCGACTCGCAAATTGGGAATGAGCATCTCACATGGCATTTGGTATGGCGCAAATTGCGATTTGCGCAGTTTGCACCATGCAAAATGCTTGCTACATCTGGCCCCTAGTTCCATGTTTGAGTTGGACAATCAGTGGTGGAGAGTCATATATTGGTATTCTAGTGCTGCGCTATAGGCATGGGCAGGTGAACAGGGTGATATTTGTTGCTACATGTATGCCAATGATTAATTTGGAGGTGGCCATTTTCATAATTTAGTCAGCAAGTCATACCCTGATTCACACAGACCAGTAATGTCGAAGTACTACACACAGACTTGAGCATCCCTGTTAACTAATGAACATGTAGGACTGTATGTTTGACTTCCTAGCAGCATCTAACTCCACATGTTGTGCTCCGTTTATATGGCACTTGAGTAGAATGTCATAGGTGTGCATGCAGCTCAAGCCCAGATGGGTGCTTGCATCTATGTGCTTGTTTTTGGAAAGGTATCAGTGAGGTCAAATGATGTTGACAAGGAGGGCATTTGCCCAAGGGGGGCCATCCTTGCCCACAACAGCCACCACCACCAGCACAACATCTCAGACCACAGTCGCCCAAAGGATAGCAGCCACTGTTGCAGGTCCGTCAACCTCATCCACTCCAGGCCCACAGACAGCAGCTCCTGCACCTCCCCCTCCAAGCATGGCGCCAGCGCCAGCGCCAGCAGTGCCATCAACTAGTGGAACACAGACAACCCCAGCTGCTGTGATAGACAATGCAGATTTTCAGTCCATGAGACGTGACATGCAACAGATGTTGCGCAGGATGGACAGGCTGCAGCAGGAGGTGTCCCGCAATAACAGGAGACTGCGGGGTATTAAGAAGATCCTGCGGAGGGCAAATTTGTGACTTTTGGACCCTCAGCCATGATTCCCTCCCCTCCCTCCCTTAGTTTAGTTAGTATAAGTGGGTTGGGGTGGAGGGGGTTATATTATTACACGTGTTTTTGATTTGTTTGGGTGGGGGGTGATGTTGGGGTTTATGTGTATAAAAAAATAAAATGAAAAAAAAGATATTGAAAAAAAATTCCCCAAAAATATATATTTGTTTAGGATAAGATTGTATGTGTTTAGGTTAATATATGTTGTCCTACATGTGTCCCTTCATATAAGGGGGTGGCGGGTTGATGTTTAGAGTGTTTAGTTGATTGTGATATGTAAGGTTAGATTAGGATAGTTAGGGCCGGTTGTGGGTAATGTGTAGTTAGGATAGGTTAGTTAAGGTGTTTCCCCTAGTTTTAGAATCCTTTATTACTGTTTTAGGTACTCCTTTGCAGTATGTGTCATATGCTTGGGGATCAGGGCCTTTGCATGGGTGAACAGTGTCAATTTAGTATTTGCATTTGTGTTCCATCCTGCATCCGAATCCCATTATTGACATTATTATTCACAATTCCTAATGTGCAGTCACATTGGCAGCTACACCAAAGCTACTTCTCTATGCATCTGTAATCCATTGCACCCACCACTGAAGGTTACTATGGTTCCCAATGTGCTGTGAAGTTTGGATGTGTTTTTGAAGCTGTCATCATTTGAGAACTGAATTGGAATCTTGGGCACTGTGGTACGTCTGCCTGCAGCCTGATGTTCATGTGAACCCTGATAAGATGAGTGATGTTATAATCTTATGTAGTATTGTATACATAAATCACACCTATCATTTCTTACATTGTACTCCCAGGTTACATATTTGTCCATTCACTCGTACACATCCATTCCTGCTGTCTGGTGTGTGTGTGATGAAAGTTTATAGTCAGATGTCACATACATAAAGATTGTCTTTTAGGGAATGTTGGCCACATTAATTTTCAGTTTATACATACCTTGAAGCTGACTTTTTCAGTCCAACACAACATTATACTGTTAGTTTTCAATTTACTTCAGAAATAAGCCTCAGGAAGCGCAGATGATGATACAATCCAGACCCCAGTGCATAGTTATCAGCCCACAATCTTTCAACGCAGTTGTATTGACATTCTATGGCCATTGACATGTGACATACATCACTAATCTCCTACACAGTTGATGTGTCACATTAGACAGAGACAAAGTGGTTGTGTAAGTGCTATTTATTTTAAAGTGCTGTAGGGCAATAATTACATAGTCCACGATTGTGAGTTCATTAGTGTGACGCCTTCTATTGTGATGCAACACAAATGCAATGGGACATGTCATTGGACATGCTGGGGTGAAGTGTCATACAGTGCAGAGGAACATGAATTGCCAATGAGGTAGTGGGAGACAATCACAGAGCATAGTGTCAAGGTAAACAGTGTGCTGGAGAACAGTGCATGTGACCAACTGTAGCAAGACTGGAACAAGCACAGGAAATAGGATATAAGTGCCCATGTGGCATGGACTGGTGCTACCGGGTACTCCTACAGGTGAAGGTGATCTGTTCCACGTCTTCATCTTCTGATGTGTGTGCCGTCTCCTCTGCTCTTGGTGGTGGTGGGTTTGAAGGGGCAACACACACTTCAGTGTTTGAAGACGTTTAGTCAGAGTTCCCGGTAGCTGCCAACTGTGGGGCTATTAAGGGCATTACTGCAGCAAAGAGGAGCTGCTGTTTCTTGAGTTTAGCAGCTACATCACTGTGGTAAGCAGCAAGGTCAGCCCTGAGGGGGTCATGATTGCATTCGTGCACGCAGTGAAAGGTTTGGGATGCCAGGTGTTGTGGAAATTCCCTTACTGCTGTGGTGAATTCCCTTACACTTTGTTGTAGCCCTTGCAGGATGGATGATAGTGCTTGCATGGCTGCTGCCTGTTCTGCAGATGACATCATGCACGTACACATCCCCTCAAGGCTGGCTGCCATATTTTGCATCCCCACCCACACCTCATTGGCCAGCTCCCGCTGTACTCCAACTACAGTCCTCTCAAAGGTGGTACCAGTGTCCTCAGAGTCCTCAGCTGGGTTGGAGCTGGCAGGTCGTACTATTGGGGTGGTGTGTGGATCCTCTGTGATGGCTGCTACTTCTGTGCTCCTCCTTGCGACTGAAGGTGGGGTTTGGAGCGCTCCAAGGACATCTTGGAGGGTCTGCTGGCTAATGTTTGTCAGCTCATCATCCATTTCATCAGGGAAGTCCAGGACAGGCATATCCCCTGGAGAGCCATCGTCCCCTGCAATGAGATATTGTACAATTAGTGTGTCTGTGTTGTGGCATTTGTAATGTGATGTTACTGACTTCCTGTTAGTGGAACATTGTAATCTTGGTTCCTGTTCATTGTTCCTGTCATTAAGGTTAGCATTCTCACAGGCCTATGCCCCACCTGCATGTCACATGCAGTGTGGGCAGTTTGGGGAATTGTCTGCATCACATCCTCTAGATGTAGGTTCTATCCAAATTGTATGTTGCCACCTTATTGTCCTACTCAACCATCCGTCTAATTCTATTATCATGGTGAGGCCTTGCACTGGCTGTGGGTGTTCTGATGCCACTTGCACCACACTTAAAAATCTGGAACTGACCCAGTCTAAGATATTTCACATCCACCTATATGTTGCTGAGACCTAGCATATACTATGTATAGCATTGGCATGGCACGATACAGGTGTCAGCATTGGTAGTGTGTAATGCTGATGTTGGGGAATGTGTGCTACACTGGATTGCACTGATGGTCCTAGCAGTGTTCCATTTCCACTTATGACTGTGCAGGTGTGTTTAACTAGCTAGGCACATATGTCCTCACCCTCAATGCTGTTGTCTTAGCAGTATGACGGTTGTGATGTTGCAAGGTGGCATTGCAGCTATTGTAACACAGGCATGGGATAGACCCTGAAATGTGCAGCATGGGTATGTCATTACTACTGTGTACTTCATAATGTTAATAACAATACCTGGTGTTTATTGCACCTCTAGACATGAGCATTTAACACGATTTGCACTTTGTTAGGAATTACAGGGGATTGATAACATTGTCATCCTGAAGCCTCTATGTTGGGTGTGTTTGATCCATGGGCACGTAACTGCCATAAGCTACTGGACTTGCACACACAGCATAGGTGGTAGCGGCAACTGTTGTCAGTGGTAAATACCACTTGCAGATATGGCCTGAGACTGGAAGTTGAGCCCTAGTTCATGTAGCGACAATACCAGGTGTCATGTGACAGCAGCCAGTTTTACGTTGTACCCTACCCTCCTGGACTGCCTTTGCCTTTCCAACAGCCTTGGCATGGCAGAGTACCCCCATACAAAGGTTGTTGGTGTAGTGGTGTGCTGTGCCCCAGGTCTCCCCTGCACAGCCCATGCACCTGTGCCATGCCGTGCCCCTTTGCCCTTTCCACTACCTGATTATCATGGCTGACATGCATTGTGTAGTAGGTATATGCCCCCCTGCTTACCGTTAACATTTAGGCATTTTTGTCCCCAATGCAACTGTGCTGTTTCCTGGTAGTCTGTGCTGTCCTGTCCTTGAATCCCTGTGACGATCTCCTCAGGGATGACGGTTGCCACCATCTCCTCCATCTGGTCCAGGGCCTCCTGCAGTGCTGGATTCCCACCTCCAGTCTGCAGTGCTGCCTTCTTGTTCCTTGCCATCTTTTCCTTGGTCCTGCGCTTGCAGTCATGCCAGCGTTCCTTGCACTCTGTGACTGTTCTCCGTACTTCTGCAACACTGTTTATCTTGTCCACAATTTGTTGCCAAATTGCCCCTATCCTGCCAATTGGCAATTTTGAGGTGACAAAAAGTTGATGCTGGTGTTCCGTCATCTCTTTCACCAGTATTTCCTGCTCCTCTGCACTGAACCTGCACTTCCTTTTCTTCTCACCCGCCTGGGTCTTGTCTGGGTCCTTCTGGCTGGTTCCTGGTCGGTTATAGTCTTCCTGGGGTCTCTCATGGCTTCTGGGATCCATTTTGTGGCTTCTTTGCACATTTTGCTGTGTTTGCGCCGCTTTTTGACGCTATTGCAGCAAAAAAAGTCGTGTATCCAGTTTGCGACGTCATAAACCAGATAAAAGTCATTTTCGCTGCGTTAATGCCATTTTTCTTTACAAAGAGGTGCAATGGTTAGAGTAAAAAAAAAATGACTCTAACCCATGGTTTGCGCCATGGAGCGTCAAAGTATAAATTTGATGCCCGGGTGGTGCAAAGAAATGGGGTTAGCCTGCATTAAACTTTTAACGCAAAACTGCATTGGCGCAGTTTTGCGTCAAAAAGTATAAATATGGCCCTTATTGTTTTGCATTTTGACTTTATTACGATTTTTAATACTGCAAAAATATTTTACACACTGCCCTACATTAAGCCGGTCTGCTCTGTGCCACAGCTATCAGGGGGATGAGCTTAAGTTAATTTAATGACTGAGGGTTCATTCATATACATATTATTTTAAATGAAACTTAATTTTTATTTGTAGTGTTACTTCCATATATATATATATATATATATATATATGTATATATATTTATAGAGATAGAGAGAGAGAGATACATACACATATATATATACATAGAGAGAGAGAAAGAGCGAGAGAGAGAGACAGATAAAGAAAAAATATATATAGATATAAATATATATAGATATCGATATACATAGATATACATGTATATAGATATGTAACCTACTGGCGGTAGCCAGTAGCTAGTTACAGTTAGGACCTGGTTCCCATAGGAAAAGCATTTTTAGGTTGAGGGCGCAAGCCCTCTGACGTGTTGTAATCTATCTGTGGGCTTTTAACCACACCCACTGCACGCCCATCACTATCACTCGTTGATGGGCTTGCCTTTCAAAAATACTTTATCATCATTGGTAAATGCTTTACCTCTTTCCCTCCTTGAAGCGATTTTGTTACCGCCTTGGCCATCGACCCCGTTACATGCATAATTGCACGTATGTATGACGGCAAGCAAACTTCTTTTTCCTTTTGTATCTCTCCATCGTGTTCACGTTCATGGCAGCGGTGGCAGTTTGAATTGCCTCACTTATGTCCACTGTTTTACTTTTCATTTTTCAATTTATGTGGCAAGAAAAGCCCAGTTAGGATTTTACAAGCGAATAGCTCTAACATGAGCAAACACAAGACCCATTGTATTGCAACTGCTTGTTTGTTTTGCCAATAACTTTTGAATCCTCACAAAATTTTCATAACCAGTTTGCAACTCACTTCAGCTGCTGTCTTGAAAGTTTCAGGGTGCTTCATCAAGGGGGTGTCAAGAAAAAGGGGGGTCTTAAAATGCTTTCTACCCATGCAATTTTCTTAGGGATTTTTAGATATGACTTCAGCCCAAACTGATGGATGGATTACACCAAATTTGGCAGCAACATAGCTCTTGGTCCAAAAAGAGCCTTTTTTGTGATTTGCTGTAAATTTGTTTAGTAGTTTTAGAGTTATTAAAGGAAAATGAAATATAGATATCTAGGGATGCGGATCCTCTAGATCTCATGCTGAGATCTGATTGACTGCCAATACTCAGCCGAGTCCCACCCCAAAAAAGGGAGCAGAGTAGTATACCCTGACCCCCTAGGCATGGTGCTGAGGTCCCCCAGGGAGCACACCTGGGTGAAAAAACATTTTTTTTTAACGTTTGTGTCAAAAATCATGGAGGATCAGTAAATCCCTATGAAAATTATTTTAAAAAATGAAGCACAGTCTCCGGCGCTTGTTTTTATTAAAGATATATTATGGGGAGGGGCACATATGGCCCCCCTCCCCATGGCCGATATTGGCCCCGGGGACTGCCACCTCCTCGAGGCCAGGCCAATATGTAAATATAAGAAGGGGACAGTGCATCCCCCCTATGTGGGCTTTTTAAAGCCCTGGGACCGCCGTCTCAACATTGGAGTGCCTCAAGGACACCCCTCCTTACTAATAATTGCTCCAAGGACCATTACCTCGCCTGGGAATGGCCACATTTTAACTGGTAGGAGGGGCCACACGGCCTCCCTCCTGGACCGTTTTCAGTCCCCGGGACCACCAACTCCCCAGGGCTGGTCCTACATAGGAAAATAAAGGGCCACGCCACTCCCCCTCCTGGAGCCATTAAATCGCCATGGGAACCGCCACCCCCTAAGGCCGGCTGCCTATGTGCCTAAGTGCCCACCCTCGAGATCTAGTAGTTTGCTTGGCGGGAGCTATGACAACTCCCGTCAAGCAAAAGCAAACTAAATCCACTCCTAGCGGGCAGGAGCAAGAAAACTGCTTCTGCTCACTAGGACGGACTTTTCTTCTGTTTTCTGGCCCACTGTGAAGCGGAAAAAAAAACAGATGAAACAATTGTTCCTACATGCAAGGAGCAGCATTTCTTGCTGCTCCATGTTTGAGGGAGAAATGGGACCACAGGGAAGTTGAGGCTCCCCCCACAGTCTATGCCAAATGCTGGAAAAGTCACATTGCCAAAGTTTTACCAGACATAGTCACTGGAGGCGTTACCTCATAGTGCTTTACACAGAAGGAGTGTAGCTTGTGCTCCAGTTGGTTAGACATTTTGTGCAAAACTGTGGACTCTTCTTGAATAAATAAGCAGGTGAGGATTAATTTGGTCAGCGATGCTCATTTCACAGAAATTAAACCTCAACGGAAAGCATTTACAAATATAAACATAGCAGGTGCCCCAGTTGTCATGCGGGCAGAAAAACAGATGAAAAAATTGCTCCTGCAAGCAGGGAGGCTTGGAGCCAGGTGAGACTGCGGGTGAAAGCTCCCCCGTGGTCCCCACCAAGGCACACTGGATGCCCTGGGTGGGGTCAGGGCACACAGGTACAAGTGGCTGGGCCCCGGGGCCGAAATCAACCCAAGAAGTGGGGGGCACATGACCTCCGTTCACCTTTTAATAATGGCCAGTCCCTGGTTAATGGGGTCCAGTGGGCCAAATCAGCACAGGAAGGGGGGCCGCGTGGCCCCTCTCCACCTTTTAGTAATTAGGTAAGGGTCCCCAGGAATAAAATCTGCCCAGGGAAGGGGTCCACACACTCTCCTCCCTCGGGCTAAATTTGGCCTGGGGAGAGGGGCATGTGTCCCCTCCCCCTTTTAATCATTGGCAGGGGCACTGGGGGACGGGGTTCCTGGGGCCACAATCGGTCCAGGGATGGGGGCCACGCAGCCCCCCTATCCCTTCTAATAATTGTCTGGCCCCCAGAGCATGGGGACCAGGACCCAAATCGGGCAGGAAGCGGGGCCCTCTGGTGGGGTTAGCTGCACGGCCTGGCTGCAGGCCAGTTCCTGTGCCAACCTCGCCGTGCACGGCCAAATGCAAGGGTAAGTAGCCCATTAGCTACTACTCTACACACCCATAAAGACCCCTATATTGAGTATTTAGGTGCCCCCTAACACCAGAAGATTAGATTAATCTGACAAAAAGAAGAAGCGGGCACCGAAGAGCCGGAAGAGCTAAAACTGTGGACAACTGGTAAACTTTTGCGGAAAAACCCTGCTTTTGTCACAACCTTATGACTCGTCCTGCACCTATGGGGACTCCAAAAGCCTTGGAGGTTCTCCAGCACTTCACCAGCAACTCCCTTGGAGTGGAGGAGCCACTTCCCTGCTTCCTGCAGGCACCAACACAAACATCAGGTCCACGGTCCTGCTGACCACTAGGCCCACTAAAGCAGCAGCCATCCAGGAGGTGGGCAGCATGCTCCAAGAGACTAGTCCCATTTCCCCTCCAAGTGAGAAGATATCAGGACCAACCAGTGCTGAGCTGCACCAATACCTTGGGGACTGGACCCCTTGCACTACCCAAGGCTTCTTGAAGCCCACCCCAGCCTCTAATTACGCATCCAAGGACCTGCCAATGAGGGACGTCAGCACTGCAGAGGACATACTTCTCAAATGTCCAGCTACCTTGTTTTGTCTCACCTGCTGCAGTTCACCCAAAGAACAGTGTGCGCTTTGATGCAGGAGCATCCACCACTAAAGAACCTCTGCACCCGAGTGCATTGGCCTCAGTCCACAACTTTCAACGGTGTTCCCCTGCTCCTTTGATGCCCACTGACTGAGCACCCTGTCAGAGCTCCTGGACTTGCCCCCAAGTCCTCCCTTTCACTATCTTTCTAGGTGGCCCCCCCTTTTCGGCAAGTATGTGGTGCACAGGAACCCAACCTGCTTAGCTCCACTGCAACCGGACACCCCTGGGCAGGTGAAACTGAACTGCTAGTCTTCTTTGTGACTTTACACTTCTATCACCCTACTACCTACAGGGGATCCCAGAGAACTGATTGCAATGACCCCCATGTAGTAAAAGTCCATTGGAACCTTGACTGAGTGAAAGCGCATTTGAGTAGAAGTGTTACTTGCAACTCTTCACAAAACTGCAACAGTACTATGGGGGTCATTACAACATTGGCGGTAAAAGCCACTTACCGCCGTGCAGAAGACCGCCAACACACCACCGCGGAATTCCGCCACGGTCATTATGACCCACAGCTCGGAATCCGCCAAAATCTAGACATCGACACAAGTCCGCCACACCAAAGGTCAGTGATAAACTGGCGATAGCAAAACCTCCACCGTCACGCCAACAGGAATACGGCCACAGTATCACGACCCACGAATCTACGCGGTGGGCTTTCAACCGCGGTATTCCATTGGCGATACACACCGCCGCGCTCAAAATACACTCACACATACAAAACACATCCACATTGGACAATTTGGAATACACACACCTGATACACACACACACCACTCCCACACACCCAATACAATATAAAACACACACCAACATCACCCACAATCCCCTACGACAACAACTGCGACTGAAGGCCACAGAGAGACACCACAATTTACAAACAAGCATCCCCAGGCACTCAACACCATCACTCACATAACATCCATGCACCTCACACAACACACCACTAAATATCACCCCAGACATCACAACACACACCAACCCACACATCACCCACACCACCCCATGGCACGGCAAAGACACCCCAGGTTTTCTGAGGAGGAGCTCAGGGTCATGGTGGAGGAAATCATCAGGGTAGAGCCACAGCTATTCGGAGCACATAGCTAGGAAGATGGAGCTATGGTGAAGAATAGTGGCCAGGGTCAACGCAGTGGGACAGCACCCAAGAAATAGGGATGACAACAGGAAGAGGTGGAACGACCTACGGGGGAAGGTGCGTTCCGTGATCTCAAGACACTACACCACGGTTCAGAGGACTGGCGGTGGACCCCCACCTCCTCCTCCACAACTAACAACATGGGAGGAGCAAGTCTTGGCTATTCTGCATCCTGAGGGCCTCGCAGGAGTAGCTGGAGGAATGGACTCTGGTAAGTCAAATCTTTACTACTATATCCCCCACCCTACCTGCATGCCATCACATACCCCCACCCTCGCCCTCACCCCCATCAATCCAACTCCTCACAAATGTCCCAATATCACAAACCACCCATCCCAACACCAAGCCCTGCATGCAACAACAAAGCATGGACACCCATCACCAAAGCATGGCCACTGCACATACCCATACACCCCCCTAAACCATCATCACACAAGGTCCCACACAAGAATGCAGGCACTGGGGTACACGGTCACCCACCCATTGCACACACAGATGCAATAATGATGCTTTTACACCCCTGTAGGACCCCTACCCAATGTCACCAGACAGGAGGGTCCACACATGTCCACACCACCAACAGAAGAGGCCCACAGTGATGACAGCAGCTCTGTCCAACTGGATCTAGGCGACCAGCTCTGCCCATCTGGGACCTCGGGACTGTCGGTTCCCCTGACACTGGCACAGGCCACCACAGAGCTTCCCCCCTCTGGAAACACCAGCACAGCACCCACCCAGCGGGCACATACCTCTGTCCCCAGGACACGTCAAGCAGCAGTGTGTCCACCACTACAGGGAACCCGGGCTAACCCACCACCCCAACAACAACAGGGACCTGGGGGCAGTGGGCACACAGCTCAGGGGACAGAGGCCCAGGGAAACAGGGGAACTGGGAGGGCTGCTGTGCGACAGGGGGAGGACAGGCCCAGGGAACCCACTCTCCACAAGGCCCTCTCCAACATCATGGGAGCCTACCATCATTCCCAGGAGACGATAGCAACGGTACTGGCCAAGTTTCAGGAGACCCAGCGGCTGCAGGAGGAACAGTATTTGGGCTTCAGGGAGGAACTCAAATCCATCAATTCCACCATGGGCACCATTGTAGGGGTGCTGAAGGAAGTCCTCAACACCAGGAGGGACACTGCGGCACAACAAGGAGCCCCTAACACTAGCCTGGACGATTAACTGCCCACCACCTCCGCCGGCGCTACTGGACAGGAGGCACCGCCACAGGACCACCACACCAACACCCCACCCCCTGCAGATGGACAACCACCCTGCAAACGGACAAAGACAGAGAACTATGCCAAGACCCCTGCCAAGAAATGAGACCACCCTGATTGTCATCCTTTTGTCCCACCTTGTCACCCTGTCCATCCTCAAACTGACCCAGCTCCACTTCCTATGCCCCTTTGGACAATGCACCTGTAAGACTAATAGATTGGACTCTGCCATGGACATTCCTCCACCATCACCCCTCACCATTTTACAACCCCCTCCAATATTGAGCACTTAAATAAACACCCTTAAAGCACAAAAAATCTGGAGTCTGTCTGTGATTTCGAATTAGTGTATTAGCAATTACAGTGACAAAATGCTCTTTCAAATGTAATCTCAACATACCTATGTCACACAGCTCTAGTCCATGAGGAAACAAAGCAGATGTCACACAGAGGGACCCACATCTGTGAAATCATAAGGGAAAGTGAAAACTCAGTGACCATACACCGGATGAAAAGGACAGACAGTAGAGAGGTAGTAGTGTTAAAGTACATGTAGCAGTCAGGTTTGTCTTCTTACCTGTGTCTCAATGGAAGTATTGCAGGATCACCGAGTTCCTGTTGTTGATGTCCTCTTCTTCTGCTTCCTCGTCTTAACTGTCCACAGGCTCCACAGCTGCCACAACACCTCCATCTGGACCATCCTCCTGCAGAAAAGGCACCTGTCATCGCAAAGCCAAGTTGTGAAGCATACAGCAGGCCACGATGATCTGGCACACCTTCTTTGGTGAGTAGAATAGGGAACCACCTGTCATATGGAGGCACTGGAACCTGGCCTTCAGGAGGCCAAAGGTCCGCTCTATAATCCTCCTAGTTCACCCATGAGCCACATTGTAGCATTCCTCTGCCCTTGTCCTGGGATTCCTCACTGGGGTCAGTAGCCATGACAGGTTGGGGTAACCAGAGTCACCTGCAAATGGCGAGGGACAACTGTTAGACACACACTAACTCTTAGGGATATCCCCAGATCCAGACAAATATTCCCACTGATTTGGTTCCAGGTGCTCACCTAATAGCCACACACGGTGCCTCTGGAGTTTCCCCATCACATAAGGGATGATGCTATTACGCAGGATGTAAGCGTCATGCACTGAGCCAGGGAATTTGGCATTAACATGGGAGATGTACTGGTCTGCCAAACACACCATCTGCACATTCATCGAATGGTAACTCTTCCGGTTTCTGTACACCTGTTCACTCCTGCGGGGGGGTGGACCAAGGCCACATGTGTCCCATCAATGGCACCTATGATGTTGGGGATATGTCCCAGGGCATAGAAGTCACCTTTCACTGTAGGCAAATCCTCCACCTGAGGGAAAACGATGTAGCTCTGCATGTGTTTCAGCAGGGCAGACAACACTCTGGACAACACGTTGGAAAATATAGGCTGGGACATCCCTGATGCTATGGCCACTGTTGTTTGAAATGACCCACTTGCAAGGAAATGGAGTACTAACAGCACCTGCACTTGACGGGGGATTCCTGTGGGATGGGGGATAGCTGACATAAGGTCTGGCTCCAACTGGGGACACAGTTCCAGGATTGTGGCACGATCAAGCCTGTAGGTGATGATCACATGTCTTTCCTCTATTGTCGACAGGTAGGTCCACCAGCGGTCTGTACACCGGATGATGCCGCCATCTCCTCACATGCCCCAGCGGACGGTGCCTATGGAGGAGAACAGCGAGCACAGAGTCAACCAACTCCGAGGTACGTAAACACAGCTTACTCAGAAAACTATTCATAAACCGAAATTTGCCTGTATGAGTGTTGAGCCAAGGCCTAGGTATGTGTGACACAGTTAAAAATAAAGCCATGTGGGCCCCTGAACTGACGGCTGCCTGACCTGTAAAGTGGGACAATGGGATATGAGGTAACTGCGCTGGCGTTGTACACCGTCGCGGTAGGTGGTCGAAGACCGCGGCGCAATGCTGCATTGGTTAACATTGGACCCTATGGGTCACAGGAGCCAATGACGATGTACGCCGGCGGTGACGGTAGGCACCGCCGCGGACGTGACCGCCATTTTATATCTGTTCAATCACTCAATACCTGATCTGTGACAGGAGAGGACCTACACTGCAAGTGCTGCTGTGACCTCAGTCTGGAAGAGACAATGGCTTGTGCGTCTGGGGAAAGGGCCTCTGCCTTCAGCACGGAGGAGTTGGAGAAACTGGTGGATGGGGTCCTCCCCAGTACACGCTACTCTACAGTCCTCCAGACAAACAGGTAAGTACACTGGGAGAATGCTGTATGGGCAATGTCTGTGTGGAGTGGTGTGGATGAAAGATGGAGGGGAGGCTGAGGCGTGCATGAAACGACGGTGAGTGGATGTGCCACATGGCAAGGGTAGGGATGCGGGCCAATGACTGTGACGGTGCAGTTGGTAATACCTTCTCTTTTTCCCCTGTACAATTCCTGTAGGTCAGCACCCACCAGAAGAAGGATATTTGGCGTGCCATCGCCAACGAAGTCCGAACCCTCGGGGTCTACCACAGACGGAGCACCCACTGCCGGAAAAGATGGGAGGACATTCACCGCTGGAGCAAGAAGACAGCGGAGGCCCAGCTGGGGAGGGCCTCCCAATGTGGGAGGGGTGCCCGTCGCACCATGACACCCCTGATGTTCAGGATCCTGGCTATGGCGTACCCGGAGTTGGATGGGCGCTTAAGGGCATCACAGCAGCAACAAGGGGGTGAGTACACTCTCATTCAGCTGATTCAGTGCGCATTGTAGGTGTCTGGGTGGGGGAGGTGGGCTGTGGGTTCCCCTAGGCCAGGGCGAGTTTGCTAGTTAAGTCCCCTTTTTCAGGCAGACCCTGTGGCACCCCACCCCACCTGGGTACAGTGACAACTACACCTAGTCAGGCTCCTGTGACATCCATGTGTGCAGAAATCGGCCATAGCCTTGTAAGTCATGTCCCAGGTATTGAATAGTGGACACCAAGTGCGCAGCTTAGTGCAGGGGGCTTCTGTGTCTGTCGTGTCCGCCAATGGTAGCGGTATTGCATGCACTCAACATGTGTTTGTTCTGTCTCCCCCCCACCCCACCTTTTTGTGGTCTCCCTGTACTTGTATGCATTAGCATCATCAGGCGGAGGAGCAGTGGCACCGGAGCAGGAGGGAGCTGCATCCCACATTGCCCTGGAGGGCGAGACTACGGACTCTGAATTCACCAGTGTGACGGAGGGCGAGGGGAGCACCACGGCAGGGACAGGAGCTGACACCAGCGATACGGACTCCTCCCCTGATGGGAGCTCCCTTGCGGTGGCATCTATACCCCCCGCATCTACAGGTACAGCCGCCACCCCCCCCCTCCAACACCGCCCTCCCAGCAGCCCCTCAGCCTTTGCCCCGTGCCTGCTCACCCAGGAGGGTGGGCATCACCTTCGCCCCAGGCATCACAGCCCCTGTCACCCCTGCTGCCCTCAGTGAGGAGGCCATTGAACTCCTCAGGTCCCTCACTGTTGGGCAGTCTACCATTTTGAATGCCATCCAGGGTGTAGAGAGGCAGTTGCAACAAACCAATGCATTCCTGGGGGGCATTCATTCTGGTGAGGCAGCCCTTAAGCATGCTTTTCAGACTCTGGCCTCAGCACTGATGGCAGCCATTGTCCCTGTCTCTAGCCTCCACCCTCCAAGTTCCTCCATCCAGACCCACACCCCAATACCTCAGCCTATCCCAAGCACACCATTAGACCAGCATGCACACACCTCAACACACAAAGGAAGCTCAGGCAAACATAAGCACCACACATCCCACAGGCACTCACACAAGCATCAGACACATGCAGACATACCAACATCCACTGCCTCCACTGTGTCCCCCTCCTCCTCGTCTCCCTCCTCCCTCCCTGTCTCGTCTCCACTCACACCTACATGCACTACATCTTCAGCCACTACGTCCATCACCAGCACACCCACCACCACAACCCGCTCACGTGCAGTCACCACCCCCACTACCATTCACACATCCCATGTGTCCTCTCCCAGTGTGTCTGAGCCCACCTCCCAAGGTACACAAATGCAGCCACACACCCACCCAACAGCTATCCACCTCACGACAGCCTCCAGCCCATGCACCTTCACCCAAAGTCAGCAAACGTACACCTCCTACGACCACTACCTCTTCCTCTACTCCCAATCCCCCTCCATCTACCCGTCCCAGTGTTCCTAATAAACTTTTCCTGGCCACCCTTGACCTCTTTCCCTCACCCCCCCCCCCCCCCACCCCATCAGTCTCCTAGGGCCCGACTCTCCAGGTCCCAACCTAGCACCTCAGCCACAACATCGGCGGGACCAGTGGTGTCAGTAGTCGCCGGATTATGGAGTGCACCAGGCAGCAGGGCAGCCAGTGTGGCAAGGAGCCACAGCACGGACAGTCCCACACCTGTCAAGCATCAAAAGTTGGCCAGTGCCCGGCGGGAGAGGGGGAAGACACCAGCCACCAAAGCCGCTCCCAGGAGTACAGTTGGGATTGTGGAGTCAGCTGCAACACCTTCCAAGGTGGTAAAGGGGCACAAGAAAACCGGCAAGTCTGGGGAGATCAGCACGGCGGAGAAGACCGCCATCAGCCCCGCTGCCCAGGAGGCGACCGCCAGCAGCCCCACTGCCCCAAACAGGACCGCCAGCAGCAGCCCCTCTGCCCAGGAGGCGACTGCCAGCAGCCCCACTGCCACAGACAGGACCTCCAGCAGCAGCCCAGTTGCCCAGGAGGCGACCGCCAGCAGCCCCACTGCCATAGACAGGACCGCCAGCAGCAGCCCCGTTGCCCAGGAGGCGCCGCCAGCAGCCCCACTGCCAGGACCGCCAGCAGCAGCCCCGCTGCCAAGGACGCTGCCGCCACAAGCACCACTGCCAAGGACACCGTCGCCACAAGCACTGCTGCCAAAGACACCGCCTCCACAAGCACCGCAGGCAAATGCGCGCCAAAAGTTCTGACGCTACTGAGGCCGCCACAAGCAGGATGAAGCACTCTGGGCACAAAGCCCCCTCCAGAACCAGTGGAGATTGACATCCACTACCTCAGTCCGTGGCAGGATGAAGCACTCTGGGCACAAAGCCCCCTCCAGAACCAGTGGAGATTGACATCCACTACCTCAGTCCTTGGCAGGATGAAGCACTCTGGGCACAAGGCCCCCTCCAGAACCAGTGGAGATTGACATCCACTTGAGAGACTGTGGCTTTGCACTCCCCAGGACCAAGCAGTGGGCAAACCACCCACTGTAGAGACTTGAGAGACTGTGGCTTTGCACTCCCCAGGATAGAAGAGTGGGCAAACCACCCACTGTAGAGACTTGAGAGACTGTGGCTTTGCACTCCCCAGGATTGAAGAGTGGGTAAACCACCCACTGTAGAGACTTGAGAGACTGTGGCTTTGCACTCCCCTGGATTGAACAGTGGGCATGGGGTCCCCTTGTGGATTTGGTGTCGTGCACTCAACCGGCTGAGGTGCCCACCCTTTCCCTTCCCCCTGAGGTGCCTGTTTTATTTCTATCTGATGCCCCTGCAGTGTTCTCTCCATCTTGTTCGGGTATCTTGTGTGGGCCTCGCCCATGCCTTTTGGGCCCAGTGATCCACGGACTATGATGGTGGACTCCCTTGGACTTGTGTTCTTGGTGTATTTAATTGTATATAGTATAAATGTATATATTTGTAAATATTTTGGATGTATGTAATTGAATATATCACAATAATTTGACTCATTTCCTTTTGTCCTTGCATTCTTCCAGAGGGGGCTTGGGGGTGTAACTGTGATGTATCATGATGTATTAGCGTGTGTGTTGTAGTGGGTGAGGGTGGGGGTGTTGCGTGTGTGTGTCACTGTTTTTTCCCTCCCCCCTCCCCTGTGTCGTAGGTGCAGTACTCACCGTGGTCTTCGTCGCCGGCGTTCCTGCTCCTGGTAGAGGATCAGGAAGATAAAGGCTGGAAAAACCTGGAGCTCTGGTTCCATGGCATCCTGGTTCCTCTTGGGGTGTGCAGAGGTGAGCGTTTTCCCTTCGAAGTCCTGTTTCCGCCATGTTTTTGTTCACGGTGAATCCGCCCCGGAAAAGGTGGCGGATTGGTGGGTTGTAATTCTGTGGGCGGTACATTGTCCTCCGCCTGTCTGTTGGCGGTGACCGCCGCTGTGTTTGTTTGTACCGCCGGGGCGGTCGGAGTGTTAAAGTGGCTGTCTATGTTGGCGGTTTCCGCCACGGTCGTAATTCCATTTTTTTTACCGCCGGCCTGTTGGCGGTCTTACCGCCGCTTTAACACCGACCACCAGGGTTGTAATGACCACCTTAGTCTCTTGAAAGTATTCTGGTTTTGAAACATAATATTAACAAAGTAACTATTTTTCTAAGCAATTGGCCTTGAGTTCCTTTTTGAGTGTGTGTCTCATTTATTGACTCTGTGTGTTCAATAAATGCTTAGCACCACCCTCTGATGAGCCTAACTGCTTGTCCACACTACCACAAAAAGAGAGCTTTTCATGTTGTCACTTTTTACCCTGTACACCAATAGTCACAGCTCGCGGGTTTAACGGGGGCGGGCGGCGGGCAGAAGGGGGAGCACAGGGGGAGGGGGCATTAATAAAATATATATTAAAAAAGTAACACTTACCTCCTCTGTCGCCTGAGACGCTCCTCCCCCTCGTCCTCACCGCAGGCACCGGCTCCCAGCCTGCCCTGCGCCAATCCTGACCAAGCTTCAGGATTGGCTGGGAGCGCACGGCGAGAGTGCTCCCAGGCAGACAGGGAGCCTGTGCAGGCTCTCGCCAGTCCAGCAACACAGTTGCTGGGCTGGGAATAGCCTATTGAGCATGTTTGTTTGGCCGGCCCAAGACGGCCGGCCGAACACACATGCCCTCTGAGAGGAGTGCGCTGTGAATGCCCCTCACGGTTCATGACCCCAATGCCCCACCCCTTTTGCAAGGAAAGGATAATAAATCTGGTTTATTATCCTTTTCTTGGGAAAGGAATTGCAGCGGTTGCTGCTGGTGGGGGAGGAGGGGTGACGCTCTTCCACCCTGGTGGAGGAGCCGCAACTGTAAACCAATAAGGGTTACCTGTAGTATCTGCATAAAGTACCCCTACATTTTGGTACACTGCATAGATAGCCGGTTTCCTACAGTATCCCTACAGATACTGGTGCTATTCATGAGTTTGCACGGAGTGGAGGGTAAACGGGAGCAGTCGGCCCAACTCAGATTAACCTGCAATGGTAAAATTACACTCGCTAAAGTATCATCCAGTTAAATTCCTGCACCAAAACAGATGTATTGCCACATGTCATTCAGAATAAGCGCGAAAGAAAGCTTGACGAGAGTTCCATAGTTTTGGTTGATTAAGCATTCACTTGCATAAGCGCTAAGCATATCTGACCACTGAAGACATCTAACAATCAATAAGAAATTAATCAATAATCGGAGGCGTATGTCAAATAAATGAGACTGGATAATACTGATGGTCACTGACATTACAAACAGGACATCTAAAGATTTATTAAGAGAAACTAAGAACACCAAGTAGCTTTACAAAATTACAGAATACAACTATGTGGGCACCACATTTACAAAACAAGGTAGAAAATTTACCTGGAGTTGTTTAAAAAAAAGGTACAATATGGTGAGATTTTAGAGAGCAAAGTGCACTTTTGTACTTTTAAATTCTTTTCGTTATTCTACACCCTGACATTTTTAGTACGTTTGTGGAAAATGGTACATTTTTTAAAACACAATAACCAGTATCTGTGCTCTAAAATCAGTTTTACATAGAGCGTGGAGGATCCCAGCAAGGACATTTTGTGAACATGAAGGGTGAATGGAGTGGTTTAAAGCACGTATGACTAACAAAATTAGCGAACACTATAAATAATTCAAATACAAATTTACAAGGATATTTGGCTTTTTTCCTTTAAGGACTTTTTTTTTAAATGATTGGCAAATGGTACCTTTAAGCTTACACTGGGTAGGATAATTTGTCATCGTAAAATAAGATTTCAACACAATTTTACTGGGAGTTTGGATGATCTCTCAGCATGAAAATAATGGGAAAATGTCTGAAATCGGTAGAGAGTTAAGCAAATGTAACATACTTAATCAGTAACCGCTTGATGAACCTTCACAGGTGTTCTGATTAAATGGGTAAACTTGTCACAGAAAGAAAAGTCGCGCATGGGCATTGGTGGACTGGCATGTGCCCTATATGTACAGCCAGGTAGGATAAGCAGACAGGATAGGCAAAGGCCATTTGTGGTGCACACGAGAGACAGCTGACCTAGCCAGAGGGTGCTGGCTTGATCTCCCTCACCAGCCAAACGAGCTATGCAGGCGGCAACTCCACACTTGATTCAAACCCCTATATCCGGTGTTCGAGGGGCAGTGTCACTAGTCGGACCAAAATTCCTGCTCAGTTCCGTGTTAGCTCGGTCTGCGCTTGCCCACAGACTAATGTCAGTTTAATTGGGCGTAAAACCCACTCAGGCAAAAACCATCGCCCCGCTTTTGCATGCTACTTTGGCACCCTCCTGCTAGCTAACATCCATTGTCTGCACACTGTGAAAACATAATCATGTATTCCTTTTGATTTAACGTACACGTGCCCCCTTCACCTTCAAATCACAGTGTGCACTGATTTATTTTATAACCAAATTTGGCTGTCATTTTTTTATTCGTGTGAAGTGCCCTATAACCTCAAAATGACTGCTAGGTTTCATGACTCTAATAGGCCTAGAAGCAATTTTATTCAAAGTAGCGCACTTATACATTTCCTGCTTCCAATATTGGCAACCAGAAGCGTGTTTTTTGGAAATTAATGAAACCAATGGTGTGTGCATGCAATTGTGTCTTAATTTCAGGGATGTCTTACATTGTTTTCCTGAGAAGATCCTGCCTCTGTTCATTTGATACGTTTTGCTGAAGCAGCACGTTTCTGTCAAATGTTTATGCTCAACAGACTTGTACTGAAAGAAAGTGCTTAAAATATGCAAAAAATTTAATATATGTTGGCATTACATGCTCCAACTGGCCCTTTAGGTGAGAGCTCTGGTTGGTTGAAATGGCAATTGTCTCTTTAATGCAGGTATTTTGTTCTACGTCAGTGGGATAATGCTGCGATGTTACACTGGTGGCATGTTAATTTTGTACATGTCTTTATTTTGAAAACTTGAAATAAAAACATCTTTAAAAAAAATAACAGATCACTCTAGAACATCATTCGACTTACATCAGGAAACCATTATGTCACCACCGTGTTAAAACCAGTTCTCCTCAGAAAACGTGCTATACTTTAATTGAAAGTAACCACAATTCTCAGCACTTGGATCGTGCCAGTCCTTCTCAGCAGGCTGCTATGCATCTGTTGGACGATACAAACTTGTGATAGTATGAATTTATTGGGCAACATTAATATTTCCCAGGGGGGTGTTATACCTTTAATGGGACTGGATCAATGATTTTCAGAAGAACTGCCAACACTTTGGAGCATGGTGGCTTTAAATGTCATTGATGGTACCAAAATGTCTCAACAGGGATGTCATTAATCTTTGAGCCAATATCAACACTTTTCATCGAGTTTGTTCTACTTTTCAAGAGCAAGACCAAAGTATAGCAGTCAGGCTTTTGTGGACAATTTTTATGGCAGTTCCAGTACCTCTCTGAAGGCCTATCATATATTGAATGATACAAAAGCTGCTAGGCAGAGCTCCCTACTTTTAATACACAGGACCAACACCTCTCAGCAGGAGCCACAATTCTATTTTTTTTACAAGGCCAACACTTCTCAATAAGCCTACTTAAAGTTTAGCGGACAGCACACGCATTTCTGAATGGGGCGGACATACATGCATTACATATTGGTGTTTCTCTGTGAGGCTAGGGAAAGTGCCAGCACGTCTTAACCCGTTGATGTAGTTTTCAAGGACAGTATCAACAGTTCTCAGTCGAGTTGCCATCATTTTATTGAAAGGGTTGTTGTCTCCTTGTCCTGGGTAAAAGTAAGACAATTCTTAATTCTTCTCTCTGGTGTGTTTATATCAATTTGAAGAGAAAAGAGAACAGTTCAGTCTAATTCTCCTTAAAACTACAAGATACAGTAGCAAATACATTAGCAGACTTGAACTTTGTGGTGTGCTATATTTCTGAAAGGCATGTACAGCGAAAACACTGTAAATTCCTCCAACTTAAATTTATAGGTACCCTCCAGAACTGATACTTTGTCTAAGACCCACTGAGAGGGTGGGCATCACTGCCAACTGGGCACCAGGTGTTCTGCTTTCCTACTTATCTCATATCAGAGCTTACAGAACCTCTCTGGAATGTACTTCTGAGTTCAAAGAAGACTTTTATTGTTGTTAATTCTTCCCCACCCACAAGTTCTTGAGAGGCGAAGTAGTAGATTTCAAGCACAAAGTAGTCGCAGCAAGAAAACTAAATATATCACAGTACTTCTTAGTTGCAATGTACACAGCATATATATAATATATTCAAAGCAAAGCATAAAAGTCAAATTCATCACCGTTTGAGCAAGGCAGCAGGGCCTAAATATTCAGCTTCATCTTTCTGGGGTCTGCAAGTTGATGACTCCGGTCAACTGCGAGAAAGAGATTATCTACCCAAACGGGAGACTGGCAACTGACATCTGGTGCCAGCCTGAAGTCAAGCAGATTTGAATCTAACTCACTGTAGCCCAGAGTCATCCTTACAAAAACGTGCCCCCTCCTCTCAGACTCGGGAAAACTGCACAAGCCTTTGGAGACTGGCCAGATCTCCTAGACTTCTCCTATTCCCAAGGCTGAGCAGAAAGGAAAACACCAAATGTACTCTCTCTTATCAGGTCTAGTCTGGTGAGAAGAAAACAGCTTGGTCCATCTTGTGGAAAAACACAGCTTGGAAAAACACAGACATCTAAGATCTCAACTGCAATGTCTAACTCCACGTTAAAGCCAATAGGCAGCTAACCTAAATATCAAATGTAATGTCTAATGTCATGTCAAAGCCAATAGGCAGCTGAACTAAATACAACATGTCAAAGCCAATATGCAGAATACAGAATATAATGGCTAATGCAATGTCAAAGCCAATAGGCAGCTGAGCTGAATACAAAATGTAATGTCTAATATCATGTCAAAGCCAATAGGCAGCTAAACTGAATACAGCATGTCAAATCCAATAGGCAGAATACAGAATGTAATGGCTAACTCCATGTTAAAGCCAATAGGCAGCTAAACTGAACAAAACATATAATGTGCTACTGGTGAACATTGAGCAACTACTATGTGCAGTGGTGAAACACAAAGTCATTGGTCAAACACAATTAGTAGCATCACATTCCACCCTATGACCAATGAATTTTTGTTTCACATATCTCTTGTTTCAAACAAAAACAAAAAAAAACATCAGCACAAAAAAAACATTATAAGCAAATCAGATTTGAATGATCAAAGCAATCACTGTAAAGCAATGGAAGTGGATTAACATATAGATCTCATAACCTTTCACATCAGATACATTTACACAGAAAGACTGAAACTGTTATACTCTGAATGAGATTATAGTGTCTCTAAAATAGCATTTGATGTAGCATAAGTTCTACTCATGTAAAGGTGCACGGTCCACCTGAAAGGTTTGCTGGAAGGTAAGTGAAAGTCAGAGTTCCATATGAAAAAACACACAGTTAACTGTTAAGGTTGCTTAGTTCCAGTGGAAGAATGTAATCAGACAAGTTGAACTTGAACTGAAGGCGCCATTTGCGCAAAATGGATCCATGGTGCTTGTACTTTACTCAGTCAGGTTCAGGTTGGGGGTTCGGTCCCTTCCCCGACCCCACACGTACACACCCGAAGGGGGACCACACAGCACATTCAGGGACAGTGGCGAAACGAGGTAGGATCTGCAAAAGAAAAAAGTATGACTTTTCTTGCAAATAACATTTGTCATCTGAAATGTACCCTTCCTCTTCCTTTCCCTGTTTTATAATCAGCAGGACGTTTTTGGGGCCCTTTGTTATTCTTTCTGCAGGTTCTGGAGGGTCATCTGGGGCTTCAACCCACACCTCAGCACTGAGGTTTTTATCTGCTGCACCACAGCTTCCCTTTTCTTGCACTGTCAAAAGGGCTGGGGCAGACTCCTTCTTTACCAAACCTCCATTCACTGCACTTTTGACAAGTTGGGCCATTCTGTCTCCAATTTGTATGAATGAATCAGATTATTTGCTAGTTATCATCATAATCTTGATTTCTCCTTGGTACTCTGCAGCAATCACTCGCCCTAAAACCTGATCAATTTGCCATATCTGTCCTGGTAACTTTCCTCTCCCCAACTGCTCTGTGACTGTTTGCAGGACAGATTGCTCTTGTGCGTGCTGCACAGTTTTTATCAAATCTAGGGGAATGTGCATCTCTCTCATCTCTGCCCACCTGTAAGTGGCTTTTTCTCCCAGCTGTTCACATTTCTGGTGCACCCACTTAGCCATCCCCACTAAGTCAGAATTCTGGGTGAACACTTCAGACTCTGAATTTTTCTCTTTAACATCTGCAAGGGAATTGAACCAGTTAGGTACAAGCCATGTGGAAAACCAAACGGCTAAACCATTGGCAATGAACCAAGAATCAGTGTAAAAATGACACATCTCACGCAGCTCTTGCTTTAAAGTCTGACACACATTGTACAACAGTGTTCCTTCTCCTGTGCTAGAAAACAACATTTTAGTCAATGAATCATTAGTCAAACAAACATGCTTTTTATCTTCAGGGGACACGAATTCAAATGGTGCACTCAATTTCACTGGTGACTCTTTTACCTGTGGTACACTGGCCCTGTCTTGCATGTACCAGATCCAGTGTATGATCCTAGCTAGGGGCACTCTTTTCTTCCCCAGATCCTGATTTACATGTAAATCAGTGTTTTCCTCTTGCACTGCGCAGAAACCTAAAGTCATTATTTCATTTGCCAAATCACAAGCGCGCAGATGCTTCTATTTTTTCCTAGTGACCATACAGTATACCAAAGTGTTTGGATTTCACTCAGATGAGGGCTATTCTGTTTCCAAAATTCAAACAAGCTAATGAAACTCGGTGTCTCTTCCTTAGTGCAAACAGTAAGAAACTCTAAAATCTTTCGTTTTGGTACCTCGTAAATCACATTCTGAGCTCTGTTCTCTGTGTTATCAGTTAAGGAATGTACTTCGACTGCCAAAAAACCTGGCTCACACGGAGGCTCAGACTGGCTCACAGCTGTCTTAACCCCCTCATTACTGGAATGGGAAAAGACAGATTCTTCTAAAACAGCAGTTTTATAACTTTCAGCATTATCTTGCATTAATGTATTCTGGCTAATTTGCTCACGTAAATTATTATTTTCATGTTCCAACTGCCTACATTTCTCCTGCATTTTTCTGTAAGCAGATAAAAGTATCCAAACCCTTCTGTCAAAAACAAAAGGAACATCATTGCTTCCAAAAGGCACATTTTCTAAATATGCTTCACCACAACAAGAAAACGTTTCTCACAGCACCATCAGGCAGTTTAACTACACATGCATTTTCAAACATGGTCTGCCGTGCTTCTGTAATTCTCTACACAACAAAAAACAATACACTTTTAAATTGTGCACGTAGAAATCTATAATTCGACTTTCAAGACTGACGGCTACGCCAAAATGTTCTGCTTTCCTACTTATCTCATATCAGAGCTTACAGAACCTCTCTGGAATGCACTTCTGAGTTCAAAGAAGACTTTTATTGTTGTTAATTCTTCCCCACCCACAAGTTCTTGAGAGACGAAGTAGTAGATTTCAAGCACAAAGTAGTCGCAGCAAGAAAACAAAATATATCACAGTACTTCTTAGTTGCAATGTACACAGCATATATATAATATATTCAAAGCATAAAAGTCAAATTCATCACCGTTTGAGCAAGGCGGCAGGGCCTAAATATTCAGCTTCATCTTTCTGGGGTCTGCAAGTTGATGACTCCGGTCAACTGCGCGAAAGAGATTATCTACCCAAACGGGAGACTGGCAACTGACGTCTAGTTCCAGCCTGAAGTCAAGCAGATTCGAATCTAACTCACTGTAGCCCAGAGTCATCCTTACAAAAGCGTGCCCCCTCCTCTCAGACTCGGGAAAACTGCACAAGCCTTTGGAGACTGGCCAGATCTCCTAGACTTCTCCTATTCCCAAGGCTGAGCAGAAAGGAAAACACCAAATGTACTCTCTCTTATCAGGTCTAGTCTGGTGTGAAGAAAACAGCTTGGTCCATCTTGTGGAAAAACACAGCTTGGAAAAACACAGACATCTAATGTCTCAACTGCAATGTCTAACTCCACGTTAAAGCCAATAGGCAGCTAACCTAAATATCAAATGTAATGTCTAATGTCATGTCAAAGCCAATAGGCAGCTGAACTGAATACAACATGTCAAAGCCAATAGGCAGAATACAGAATATAATGGCTAATGCAATGTCAAAGCCAATAGGCAGCTGAGCTGAATACAAAATGTAATGTCTAATATCATGTCAAAGCCAATAGGCAGCTAAACTGAATACAGCATGTCAAAGCCAATAGGCAGAATACAGAATGTAATGGCTAACTCCATGTTAAAGCCAATAGGCAGCTAAACTGAACAAAACATATAGGCCCTCATTCTGACCTTGGCGGTCTTTTCGCAAGACCGCCGAGTTACCGCCGCGGTGAAGACCGCCGACCGCGGCGGTATGCCGCTGTGCGCATTCTGACCGCTGGGAGTGTTCCGCCGGAAAACCGCCAGCAGCCACACTGGCGGTCGGCGGGAAAGTGGAGACTGGTCAACCTCCACCGCCACGCCAGCAGAACACCGCCCACAGAATTACGACCCACATTTCTGTGTGGCGGTCTTCTGTTGGCGGTCTTCTGTTGGCGGTCACCTCCCCATGGCTCCCGTCGCCTCCCGGAGGACCAACGCACAAGGTAAGTTGACCGTCCGTGAGGGGAGGGGGTGGGGGGGTGTTGTGTGATGTGGGCGTGCATGGGGGTGTGCGTGTGAGTGTGTAGAGGGGGTGTGTGAGTGCGTGTATGCGGGCGGGGGGTGCTGCTGTGTCTATGGGTAATGTGTGCTGTTCGGCAGGTGCGCATGTCTGCATGTATGTGTGCGGGTATGTGTCCCCGTTGTGTATGTGTGTGTAGGGGGTGTGTATATGTGCATGTTGGGGGTGTGTGCATGTCGGGGTGCATGTATGTGCATGTCGGGGTGGGGGTGGGGAGGGGGTTCGTACCACCTCTGGGGGGTGGCAGGGGGGTGGAGGGTGTGGGGGGAGGACTCGGGTGGGTAGTGGGGGGTGGGGGAGACCCCTATCAGTGCCAGGGAAGGAATTCCCTGGCCCCGATAGTGCTTACCGCCATGGTTCGCACGGCGGTTCCCGCCCGCAAGAAACCGCGGCGGTAGGCAGGGTCATAATACCCTTGGCGGTCTGGGACGACCGCCGGGCCGGAGTGCGCAAACTCCAGCCCCGCGGTCATGACCGCCGTGGCGGTCGGAGTGGAGAAGTGGCGGTCGGTCGCGGCGGGGACCGCCGCGGTCAGAATGCCATTTTTAATACCGCCGGTCTGTTCGCGGTCCGACCGCCGTCTCTCCGCCGACCGCCAGGGTCAGAATGAGGGCCATAATGTGCTACTGGTGAACATTGAGAAACTACTATGCGCAGTGGTGAAACACAAAGTCATTGGTCAAACACAATTAATAGCATCACACCAGGTTACGAGGATCACTAAGGAAGTAGTGTATTTTTAATCCTCAACACTGAATTTTGGGAGGCGTAGTAGTAAGCTCCCCATTCTATATATGGGACTACAAGGCAGAGAAGGCACTGACGTAGGCTGAGATAACTAGACTGGCTGAAGACTGCATGAGACAGACTGACCACTGTGGTGGATTATTAGTGAAATAGAGATGTGCTATTATTCCCCATCGAGCAGCAGGATTCATGAAGTGAATTCTGTCCTATACACTTGCTCTGCAGGAGGAGCATTTTCTGAGCTGAACACAAACATCTTCAGAAGGCTGTGCTACAAACACTGAGGTTTACTAACATGCGATATATGGCTCACATAGAGAGCCTCTATCATTTATTTCAGTTTTTGAATCCTAAAGCCCTTTGCTATGACATAGCAACAGTTGATAACAAAACTGGGTACCCACTGTTGTAATGTCATAAAGCCTTCTAGGCCAGGCTGACAGGGCTTCCTGAGAGTCAGTCAGCGCAGCTTTGCTTCACTACTTTGACTGAAAAAAAGGCACAGCTGTGGGAGTGAGACGGCAGGGACGGTGATGGGGTTGGTCAAGGATGGCAGGTAAGTTTATTTTTTCTTTAAACCTTTGCAACAAGGATATATAACAGGGTTCATGTGATTTATGGCTATCCACTACTCCTCTAAAACTGCATAGCAGTTGAAAGCAGGGGCAGATGATTTGGGGGGCCATACAGAACTTTAAGTTATAGATGGGTAAAAAGTGAATTACAGGGGTGTTTTTCACCACAGTTTCTGAGTGACATCATAGACAACCCAAGTTTCACTCTCATCTATTTGATGTCACTCAGAACCCTTTGGTGAAAAACATCCCCATAATTCACTGTTAACCATTGTTGGAAATGGCCCTTTCTGCAGGGTTATCCCCAAACTTTTTGCCTTTCTCCTCCTATTTTTCTGACCCTCTTTTTGTTGTCTTTAGGAGTCTGGGCACTTTACCACTGCTAATCAGTGCTAAAGTGCATATGCTCTCTCCCCTACAACTTGGTACAATTGGTTTACCCCTGTTTGAGATTTAATTTACCTGTAAGTCCCTTGCAAAGTTGTATACTATATGCAGGGCCCGTAAATGCAATGCTACTAGCAGGCCTGCAGCACAGATTGCGCCACCCACAGAAGCAGTGTTTCAAACTTGTGTCAGGCCTGCCACTGCAGGGCCTGCGTGCGCAGTATTCTGCCACACTGACTTGGCAAGTCAAACTACTTGCCAAGGCCTAAACTCCCTTTTTACTACATCTAAGTCACCCCAAAGGTAGGCCCTCGATAGCCCTATGGGCAGGGTGATGTGTATCTAAAAGGTAGGACATATGTCTTTATGTATTACACATCCTAGTAGTGACAAACAGCCTATTTAGTTTCTCACTACTGTGAGTGCTACTTCTCTCATAGGAGTGCATTGGAGATGCCCTGACATATGTCTAAGTGGTATCTTCTGATCTATGAGGAATAGCGTACGCATGTTTGGTATGATTGGAATGGTAGTGAGAAATGCTGCTTATTGGTGTAGGTAGATTTTTTATTACCATGGTAGAAATACCACTTTTAGAAAGTGAACATCTATCTGTGCTTATAACTCTGGTGCTTTTGCAGCTTGACTCCAAATCTACGTCGGGGTAGAGTGACAGCTGTACTTTGTGCACACTTTCCAGACAGTGAGTACACACGGAGGGTGACAGCAGGGTTACATCTGCACACTGAATGTTCTTTTTGGGCTGGCAGGGATAGAGGCAGGGCACATCCGGGGGCGTTGGGTGCAGAGTGTGAAGTCTCACATTTCCAGCTTTGTTGCAAAGATGTTGCTGTTTTTGACCAGAGACTTTGACTGCTCCAGTGCGTGAAGAGCACTGTTTCATTTTCGTTTCCTCTGCCACCTCCCAAGAGCCTGCATTTTGGCCTGGTGAGGATTACTGCCAGTGTGGGGGGAACCAGCTCTGACTAGCCTTAGAGCCGGGTGGGCGCTGTCACTCCGTGTGCCCCTGGCCCCGTGAGGAGAACGAAGTGCGGCAGTGTCCGCCAACATTCACGGACGCGCAGGCAAGGTGAGCCCCTACTTTGTCGGTTCAGCCGCAATCCGGGCTGAGGAAAAAGACCAGCTAGCCCGTGACTGTAGATGCCAGAGGCTTTACAGGGACAGGTCAGCCCAAGAGAGAGAAGGCAGCAGTCCAGGACTCCCTAGAGGGCCCCCAGCGCTTGGGGAAAAACAGCAGCTGTGCTGCGTAGACACGGGTGGCCGCCGTGAGGTTTCCCATCAGTGCACGGAGAAAGAGCCAGCAGGAGCCACAACACCCTGAGCCGCGGTGCTGCATGTTCATGGGCAGCGGCCCCCTTGACAGGAACCTTGTCCGGGGAAGCCCAAGGAGGGGTCCCCCTTCATTCCCTTGTCGGTGTCACACCCAGTTGGGAGGTATTCTCTGTGGTTGCACCCACGTGAGAGGAGCAGGCTGCTTCCCATTATGAATATTACCATAATTATGGCGGCAGAAGTGCAATAACTCCTATAATTGGTGTGTGTGTGTGTGTGTGTGTGTGTGTGTGTGTGTGAGGGGGGAGGTTTCTCCCACTGTATACTCTCTAAAGGAAGCGCAGACGGACTCTGACCCTCTGGAAAAGGTAGTGGTTGTGGTGAATCTGGGAGACGTCACGTTTACCATGTTTTTGCCCTCAGGGTATATGTTGTATTCCCCTGTGCTTCCTGAGATAAGCAGGTGATTTGTCATGCTTGACCTGTTGGGGATGCCAGTAAGTACATTTTCAGGATATGTCTGTTATACAGTGGAAAAAGTTTCCACTTCTGTGCCTATTGGCATATGCCGTATAGGAATGTGTCCATAATATGTACATTTATGCTGGAGATAAGGATGACCTACCATACAGAAATGTTTCCATGATAATGTGGCATGACCAGTGCATTTATTTTCATAATAATGCTGATCTGACAATCAGTCAATAAATCAAAGCATTTGTAAAGCACACTACTCCCCCGTGAGGGTCTCAAGGTGCTGTGGGGCAGAGGCGGGGCATGGGGTGCTGCTACTGCTTGAACAGCCATATCTTGAGGTGTCTCCTGAATGTTGTGTCTGTCGCAGATGGATAGGAAGAGTGTTCCAAGTCTTGGCAGCGAGATGGGAGAACGATCTGCACCGGCGGTCGTTCTGTGGATGCGTGGGATGATGAGGAGGGCAAGGTCAGCGGAGCAAAGCTGTCGGGTCGGGGTGTAGAGGGAGAGCCATCTGTTGAGGTATTCTGTTCCGGTGTTGTGCAGTGCTTTGTGAGCATGGGTGAGGAGTCTGAAAGTGATTCTCTTGTTGGCGGGGAGCCAGTACAGGTCTCTCAGGTGGGCTGTGATGTGGCTGTGGTGGGGACGTCCAGGATGAGGTGTGCGGAGGTGTTCTGCATGCGTTGCAGTCTTTTCTGGAGCTTGGCTGTGGTTGCTGCATAGAGGGTGCTGCCATAGTCCAGTCTGCTGCTTACAAGGGCTTGGGTGACCGTCCTCCTGCTTCTGGTGGGGATCCATTTGTAGATCTTCCGAAGCATGCGGAGGTGTTGAAGTAGGAGGAAGAGACGGCGTTGACTTGCTGGGTCATTGATAGCGATGAGGCCAGGATGAACCCCAAGTTGCGTGCATGGTCGGTGGGTGTCGGTGCGGTTCCCAGTGTGGCAGGCCATCAGGAGTCGTCCCAGGCAGAAGGGGTGGAGCCGAGGATGAGGACCTCAGCTTTGCCAGAATTCCTTTTCAGGCAGCTGTTCTTCATCCATTCAGTGATGACCTTCATTCCTTTGTGGGGGTTGGTTTTGGCGGTGGTGGGGTCCTTGGTGAGGGAGAGGATCAGCTGGGTGTCATCGGCATATGAGACGATGTTGAGGTTGTGTGATCGCACAATGTTTTTGAGCCATGTAAACATTAAAGAGGGTTGGGATGAGGGAGGACCCATAGGGTACGTCGCAGATGATCTTTGTGGCTTCAGAGCGGAATGGAGGGAGGCAGACTTTCTGGGTTCTGCCGGTGAGGAAGGAGTTGATCCAGTCCAGGTCTCTGTCACAGATCACTGCATCGCTGAAGCGTGTCCGTAGGGTGTGGTGGCAGACTGTGTCAAAGGCGGCCGAGAGGTCCAGGAGGATAAGGGCTGCGGTTTCGCCATTGTGAAGTAGGGTCTTGATGTCTTCAGTGGCGGCGATGAGGGCGGTTTCGGTGCTGTGGTTGCTGCACAATCGGATTGGGATGGGTCCAGAGGGTTGTTCTCCTCGAGGAAGCGGGTCAGTTGTTTGTTGACAACTGCTGGCTTTTGCAAAATATTGGTAACCTATATGATAATATGACAACTGCTTGTTTAGCAGAGTATTACTGATACATGTAGTTTTGGATCTAATGATGTTTTGTGCAATGCAGTACATTTTTATATAAGGTGTTGTGGAGTCTCCTTTGTGGTGTATTGGTTGTTACATTGGTGTTGTTGTGTGTTTTACAAACGCTTTATACATTGGCTCTGGAATAAGTCTGCCTGCTTGTGCGAAGTTACCAAGGGGGTGAGCAGGGTTTATCTTGGGTGTGTAGCTCCCTTGCCCAGACTAGCGTTGTGGGTTCCGCCTGGCTGCAGTGCAGACCCTAGCCAACCAGAAACCCCATTTCTAACACCCATTTATAATTTCATATAGTCCATTGCTAAGGCCATGTTCCCCTGTGTTCAGAAGAAACTCAAATATGGTGCGTGGAGTCCAACTGTGGTTTACTAATATAATGCATACTTAGGATAATTGCTCCTGTTTTCAGAAGACACTCAAATAAGGTGTAAGGAGGCAGAGTGTGGACACAGTGGGTTTGATTCATATAACAAGTGCTAAAGATGACATGTTAAAGCTGTGTCGATGCATGGTTGTTCTCTACATCTATTTAACTCATTCACAAAACAATCCCACTTGTATCTGCCTAACTAATGGATATGGTGGGCACCGCGCAAAAGTCAGTGAAACTATTTTAGGGCATTTTCCGCATTCTTCTTTGTGTGTGTGTATTTTGAATTATACAGACTACACATGCATGGAGCCAGTACATGATAGAATTTGATGATATGTTTCAGAGGTCTTTTTCTCTACTATTTGCAATCATTTTCCTGTAAAATGTTTCCTTCCTAGAATCCCTGTGATAATTTTGGCGTTTGTTTGATGCGTGCAAAGCTTCACATTTCAGTCTTGAAGTTGAGCAAAAGTGACAGACTTTGAAGTTAGCTGGGACTGCATAATGCTGGGTTTCCCAACTTCAACAATTTGAGAGGATTGGTGCAAAGAAAATGTCTAAATTTTCTTACAAAAAAATATAAATGTGTGAGAATTAGCAGTGATTTTCCTCAACCAAACATGTAGCAGACATTCTCTTCCACTATTAGGCTTTGTTTTATCTTGACATGTTCTCCAAAGTAAACACATCTGAAAAGTGTTCAAAACGCTGTGTGAGAAAATATTGACAGCTTTCCCCTCCCATAGTAACTGATCTAATTTCCAACACGTTCAACAACATTTGCACTTGGATTTTTCAGGTGTGACTTAGATATGCTGAAAAGGGAGGTTTAAATACTTCACAAATAATAATGAATCACCACTAAATTAAGGCTGACAGTGTTCACAATATTTGTACAGGAATTCTGTGAACTAATGTCAGACAAGTTCAGTTAGGGAACTTTAGTTCGAAGCTACCACTGAATACTCTGTGTAGCCCTGGCCTCTTGACATACCGCCATAAAAAAAATGTTGTCCAGAGATTTTGATTTGTGTTTTTGTATCATTAGAGGAGTGCTTATCCGAGCCAATTGTTTCTGGGTGATATTTTTAAAAATGGTGGATGTGTTCCAATGATGATGTGATATTTCAGGAACCATGAAGACCTATATACTTCATTTTAGTGTCAAAACTTAGGTTGTGGGGGTCAACTAGTTTTACAGAGACAGAAAATAACTCAGAGCAGAGAGCCGAAAGGGAGCTACAAAGGATGTTACAGGATTTCCGGCAGTGGGAAAAATCTGCTCCTGTACCAGAGCAACAAGCATTCACACATTTCAAAATGTTCTCTTCAGAATTGAGTGTTCAATCAATTTTTAGCCAATATGGTTAAAACAGGCTGTAAAATAAAAAGGTTTATTCACATTTAAAAAAAAGGGGGATCTTGGGGTGAAAGGCAAAGCCTGCACCCATGGGTTTTCGGGCAGGTGGTGCAGCCTGTGCAAGGTAGCGACAGAATTGGGTAGAATAGCGAGGGGGTGGGGTTAAGTTATACATTAAGGAGACTTAGTGCATAGGGAACTAATCGGAATACACATCAGCAGGGAAAGATTTTGGAGTGTAGGACATTTTGGTGCTGGATACGTTAATTTCAAATTGAACAAGCATGAGTGCCCAAAGTAAGAAGGTGGTGGAGGCCTTGTTGACACTAGAGACATAGGGCGCAGTGGATTTCTTGCTGCCTAGAGTTCTTGACCAGGCCTGGGTGCCGAAGCGATTGCGGCCTCAGTGCAGGTCGGCGAGCGCCGTAGCAGAAACTACAATGGGCTGCTCGCCGCTGAAAGGTAAAGTACAGCACACAAACAATCAGGTTGAGGGCAACAAAGATCTGCTGCCCACCCCCCAGCAGATCGGCCCTCCCGGGATGAGAGGCCATGCCGGGTGGCGGCCATGATTCCAGAGAAAAAACTGAAACGTGGGAAAGCAGCCCAGGGCAGTTCAGAGGCTCAGGCTGAGCCGGCCAGGCCCTCTGTAGGTGAAGGACAAGCCTGACCTGGATCCGCGCAGGAGCTCTATAAAGAGGCCGTGAGGTGTTGTTGAGTCGGGTGCAAGGGGGATGGCATCCACCACTTGGATAGAGCCACAGGATGAGGCGTCCATTGCCTCTTTAGCAGTTTCTGGGCCTGGACTGGGAGGCAGGGCTTATATCTATGCGGGCCTGCCTTTTGATTTGTTGACTGGCAGGCAGGCCTGCTGCGTGGAGATGTGTGGCAGTGACAGCATGGCTGTGGTGCCAATGCTGCAGGCCTCAGTATTAAATTTGGCAAGCCATGCTGGTGAGAACTTACCTGGTGTTAGGGGGGAATCCAGCACGAGGCGGGTGGCAATGTAACCCTTGGACAGTTAGGCTGGGGGCACAGACACACTCTCATTAGGGTGCCTAAAGGTAATCAGGGAACAGTCATTCAAAGGAGGGGCCATGTCCCATTACCATTAGAGGACAGCACTATTGGCAAAAATGCCTACAGGGTAAAGCTGGCGGGGTTGGGGGCCAGTGAGTTGCAAGGAGTGCCGGGGGTGCCCTGGTGAGGCAATGAGGGGTAGTTGGCTGGGGAGTCAAGTAGGGGCACAGAAGGCAAGGTCTTTAGTCAGCATGTCCCAGCAGCATACTGGCAGTAGGATACAGCCAATGATGGCAGGTCAAGCAGGGGCAGGTGGCAGTGGATTCTAAAAGAAGTGGCCGAAGCGAGATACCCGGCAAGGAGAGTTGTAGCAGCACCTGACCTGTTGGAACATTGATTATTTGCTGTCTTCTGTGTGCACGTAGCAGGGAGAACTCAATGCTGCTCAACAGCCCTGCCTAGAAGACAGAGCATATGCCTGTGTGGTCAGCTCTGGGACATCGAAGGACCGGAATGTGGGTCTTGGGGGAAGGCTTACAGCAGCCTCCCCGTCACAGGAGGATCAGCACCTTGAATCAAATAGGAGATACATTGATGATGGTGGTTTTGGCAATGAAGAATGACTGGGTACTAGTGCAGATGGTGCTGGCGATGTGGATTTGGATGTGAATGAGATGATAGAATATGATGATGAGAATTTGGAGAATGAAGAGCTGCGGGAGACTGCTGGGGATGAGGCAGTCTGGTGGGTGCAAGAGGTGGTTGATGATGCAGCTGCTAATGTTTTTCAGGCTATGTCACAGACTTAAAGGATGAAAGAGTTTGGCACACAAACCGAGAAAGAAATGACAACAGCTCATCAGAACAGGAGTCGAGTGCGAACACTGAAACCAGAAAAGATCAGCAGTCGGAGTACTGAGGCAGGATGCCAGCCAGTGAAAATGGAACAGTGGAGGTTGGGGAGACAGAGGTCAGGTTGGTGAAAGGGAAGTATGTAAAAGATCAGGGGACAGGGGATGATACTAAGGGCACAGCGAACAAAGGAAAAGGAAGAAGGGTAGAGTCAGAAACAGTGGAGGAAGAGAAGCGCAAGTATCACGAGGACAAAAAAGAAAGCAAAGAGGTTAGGCTCATAAAAGTGCCATGCATGGGAATCACTAAGCCGTTGAGGGCCCATCTTTCTATGGCAACGAAGGAGAGAATTTGGAAAGGTGAGTTTATAGAAATGTTCATATTGTTACACAGGGAGGTGAGGGCAAAAGAAGGGTCCAAGGAGGAGGAATACGAGTTGTCTAAGTGCCCAAAGGTGTCAGTAAATATTGAAAACTGGACAGTGGTATTTTTATTATATGCAAGTATATATTGTGCGAAGTTTCTAGAACGGTGTGTGGCCTTTTTCATGTATTTAGATGTTGTACACAAGGCGCAGATTACATTCAGGGGATGAGCGTGGATTAGATACGATGAGGAATTTAGAGCAAGATTAGCCAATGATGTTGATGGAGTGTGGGGACAGCTTGATAATGAGCTCTTTTTGCAAACAATTATGCCATTGGGGCCAGCTTCAATGACTTTCACAGCTAGCGTGTGGCCTATCATTTATAAGCCCTTTTGAGACCTTTCCATCACAGGGGAGGTAGGGTTGAATGGTAGAGGAAAATCAAATTCTGCAGGCAGGTGCTGGGAATTTAACAAAGGAATGTGCATCGGGGAGTATTGCTGTTTTCAGCACAAATGTTCCTAATGAAGAGCAAGACATCCTGTTATGCAATGTGGCCCTCAAAAAGGGCAATCACAAGGACTAGTACAAGAGGGGCAGTGGAAGATCAACAGTGGGAGTCAGTGGCAGAACAGTGGGGATAGGAGTAGAGGGAGAGGTGGTCCACACAACATAGGAAAAGGCTCATATTTCAGTTAAAAATTTATCGCTTGAGATTTTAGATGCATTACTGCGCATAAGCAGATGAAGTGGAACAATTGCTACATGTTTATGAGTATGGATTTAATTTGGGATATGAAGGTCCCAGGAAGTGTCAATGGCCAGAAATCTTTGTCTAGGAACAGGAAGAGCTAGTGTGATTTAAAATGATGAAAGAGGATGAGGAAGGATGAATGGCTGGCCCTTTTTTAGATTGGCCATTCCCAGATTTGATTATTCCCCCAAAAGGGTATTCCCTAAGAAGGAACTAGGTGGATTCAAAATAATTCAAGATTTGTCCTGGCTGGAAGGGCTGTCTGTAAATGACTTTATCCCAGAAGTAAAGAGCAGGATATATTACGCAATTGTAGATGCAGTGTAGGAGGCTGGCCTGGCTTGTAGTGGGTACCAGAGGTACTTACACCTTGCGCCAGGTCTAGTTATCCCTTATTAGTGTAGAAGAGGTGTTTCTAGCAGCTTAGGCTGATAGAAGGTAGCTATGACAAAGCAGCTTAGGCTGAACTATGAGACATGTAAAGCTCCTACTATACCACTGGTGTCATATGCACAACATCATAAGAAAACACAATACACAGAAGTACTAAAAATAAAGGTACTTTATTTTTATGACAATATGCCAAAAGTATCTCAGTGAGGACCCTCAATATGAGGATAAGTTATATACACAAGATATATGTACACAAACCAATATTATGCAGATAATAGCAAAAGGAAGTAATGCAAGAAATGGAAAATTACAGTGGATTGCAATAGGAGCACATAGGTATAGGGGCAACACAAACCATATACTCCAAAAGTGGAATGCGAACCACGAATGGACCCCAAACCTATGTGAGCTTGTAGAGGGTCGCTGGGACTGTAAGAAAACAGTAAGGGTTAGAAAAATAGCCCACCCCAAGACCCTGAAAGGTAGGTGTAAAGTGCACCTACTGCCCCCAGAGAGCACAGAAGTCGTGATAGGGGGATTCTGCAGGAAGAACAAGCACCAGCAATGCAACAACAGTGGATTTCCGGACCTCAGTACCTGTAAGACAAGGGGACCAAGTCCAATAGTCGCGACAGTTTCGTGAGTGGGCAGGAGCCCAGGAAATGCCAGCTGAGGGTGCAAGGAAACTGCCACCTGTTGGAAGAAGCTTGAAGTTCTGCAAGAACGAAGAGGACTAGGAACTTCCCCTTTGGAGGATGGATGTCCCACGTCGTGAAGAAGCTTGCAGAGGTGTTCCCACGCAGAAAGACCACAAATAAGCCTTGCTAGCTGCAAGGGTCGCGGTTAGGGTTTTTGGATGCTGCTGTGGCCCAGGAGGGACCAGGATGTCGCCACTTGGATGAGGAGACAGGTGGGGTGCCTAGCAAGTCAGAGAGCCCTCACAGAAGCAGGCAGCACCCGCAGAAGTACCTGAACAGGCACTTAGAAGAAATGCAGTCAGCGGTCGATCCTTTGGCAGAAGGTGAAGAGGGAGATGCAGAGGAACTCTGGTGAGCTCTTGCATTCGTTATCTGGTGAGATCCCCAAAGCAGAGACCCTAAATAGCCAGAAAAGGAGGTTTGGCTACCTAGGAAGGAGGATTGGCTACCAAGAGAGGTAAGAGCCTATCAGAAGGAGCCTCTGATGTCACCTGCTTGCACTGGCCACTCAGAGCAGTCTAGTGTGCCACAAACACCTCTGTTTCCAAGATGGCAGAGGTCTGGGACACACTGGAGGAGCTGTGGGCACCTGCCCTGGAAGGTGCAGGTCAGGGGAGTGATTACTCCCCTTTCCTTTGTCCAGTTTCGCGCCAGAGCAGGGCTGGGGGATCCCTGAACCGGTGTAGACTGGCTTATGCAGAGATGGGCACCATCTGTGCCCATTAAAGCATTTCCAGAGGCTGGGGGAGGCTACTCCTCCCCAGCCTTCACACCTATTTCCAAAGGGTGAGGAAATTCGATTTTTAATACGATCGTATCGACCCGCCATTTTGTGGCCCGCCGCCATTTTATGTTGCCTTCACTCAGGCAGCACAGCGAACGAAGTCCATTCTGCCTTTTCTGCTTATTCTGCAACATGGTGTTCAAAACAGTCTTCTGCCTCTATCTTTACAAGACTGGTATTAAGGTCTGACCTAGTACACTAATCCCTGTCTGGTTTTCTAATCCTTGTTTCAACTATCTGTAGGCTCACACTATTCTCCGCCGATCTTATCTTATCGTCTGGCCTTCGCTGTCCTTTGCTAGTATTCTCTCATTTCACAACTGTCCTCCAAACGCACACAAACTTATCACACCACATGCAACTTCGTTGTGGATCGGTTAATGAATTAGTTCAAGGGAGGGGTGACAAACACAGCTGGAGGGGAGGAAACCTTAAGTCACTTGATACTTTGTTCTGTCTTGTTTTTCCGACATTTCTATTGACTCTGTTCTATCTTTACGTTATTCTTACTGGCTCCTTTCTATGTGTTCTGGGAGTGTATGTAGTTAATAAATGTTTTTATACGGTATATAAGATTGTGCGCCACAAAGTAAAGTGGCAGTCTCCTGAGAACATACCTTGTGTACTTCTTGGACAACTGTACTAGCTGCAGCTAATAAAATCTGATCTTTTACGCCTGACAGAGTGTCCCGTGTCTCTGTTAGTTGAGGCAGGTGAATCCAAGGAGATTTCAGGCGTACCCTGCGCCGCCAGGCCCATAAGGTTCTGGTTCTTCAACTGGCGCCCAAATGGGGCGGCTTCAGCGGTACCGGTTCTGCCTGAAGGTCGTGAGGAGCCCCGCAAGAAAATTCTGGAGGAATCGTGAGCCACGTCAAGCGACCCCTGTATGTCGAAGTGGTCCGAAGGTCTTTTTCAGCGCGGTTACTCCTTCCTGACGGCTACTGACGACTGCTGCCCTGACTGCCGCCCTGCCTTGGCCCTTTCTTTGATGATGTATGGTAAAGCGAGACGATAGACGGGCCTCTGTTGGTGTAAGAAGACATCCTTAGTTAAGTATTTGGTGGGTCGCGCCCACAAATTTTGGTCTTTGTTTTGTCCTTAGGTCCTTAGATTTGGCCATTGCAGTGGCCAAAGCCGAGGGGTAAGTGCATTTGTGCTGTTTAAACTGAAAGTTTTACCCCCTTGATGTTTGTGAACAGCCAGTAAAAATCGTGAGATGTCTGGTCTGACTAAGTTTGGAAAACTTTGTTGCTTTGGTTGTAATAGGGACTCCCAGCTTGAGGACTCCTGTCCGATTCCTTCGGTTGGAACTCCCACATATGAGCTCTATTCTAAACATGGTGTTGGTCCTATTGCCTTTAATAAGACATGGACCCGATATACAAAGAAAGATGGTGTTTTAAAATGGCCAGAAAATGGTAGTTTCGAAACTGATGTGCTAGATAATTTAGAAGCAACGTTATTTAAAAGAAAAGCCCGGCCGGCAATGTTTGACTCTTTTCGCCTTTGGCGTAAGGAAGCCAAACAGAGAGAAATTAAACAAGCGAAACGAGATAGGAAAACACAGGGAATGACGATTATACAGGCTGCTCAGCAATTCAAGGATGATGAAATAGATAATGCAATGGAAATTTCAGACAGACAGCTTCGAATGGCAATAGATAAATGCTATCCGACGTTGCCTATCTCTTCCCTTGATAAAAGAAAAGATTTTGAGGAAGATTCCTTAATGTCCCACTTATTGAAATTGCCTCCGCCCTATGTACAAGGTGCTAATGCACCCCCGATGTTACAGCCTGTTCAGCCGCCAGTTGTGCTTCCGCCTGCTCCAGCTTTTCCACATTTGCCTCCTCAAGTATTGCCTATGCCAGCTTTGCCTTTAACTCCTTTGCCTTCTGCTCCTTTGGCAATTCCTAATGCTCCTTTAGTTAATTCACCTAATACCTTGTCCCCTATCCTTATGTCAAATTCTCCATCTACGCGTAAGCGATTTACCGATACTGTCTCTGGTCTCTTATCACCTTTCTTTGAAGCTTTAAATGTGTCTCCAGCTTTTTCTCGAAGACAGTCTCGTAGTCAATTCCCAGACTCCGAAGAGCGAGAAAAATTGGACTCACTTGCTTGTAGATGGATCAAGAAGGGTCCCCAATATAGTACGTCTGATATTATGTCCACCTTTCTGCAATGGAATGCACCTACGCAGAGATATGTTTTTAAAGTTATGTGCGATACTCTCGCTAAAGAATGGGAGGATATGAATTTGGGTTCGGTCCCACAGGATCTGTTAGATGTTCAGGCTGACTTTGACAAAGGACTTATTGTGGGTCCTAAGGTTGAAAACGCTGTCAGAACACTTATTTCTTTCAGATCCCTATTGTTCTCACAGACTTTTCCTGATTCTGATCCTTCAGTTAGGACAGCACTGAAAAACTATCCCATGAGAGAGGTTTCTCCAATATGGAAGGAAGAAGTTGCAGCAGCAGGTGCTAATCCAGCTATTCCTGCGCATTTTCAGCGCATATGGATACATGTCCCCTGGAAAAGGTCTGAAGTTTTAGCACTTAAACAGTCACTACCAGATCCACGCAAAAATCCTGCTGGTTACTATAAAGAGTTGTCGCAAACAGTTGATGCATGTACTATGAATTTAGCAGATATTGACATGTTGATGGGAAATGTAGTTCCACAGACAATATGGGCTAAAATTCGTAGAGAGGATCACGCTCAAGAATTAGGCGGCGATTGGAACGCTATTATTGCCGCAGATAGAGGTCAAGTAGGTGGTGCAAAGCCCGACGCTTTGATCTCAGAACTCCCTGGTAGGATTATTACATTAATGAAAACAATGATGCCTGCTTTGAGAGTTAATTGGGATAAGCTAGCAGCATGTAAACAAAAGAAAGATGAAAGTGTTTCCGATTTCTTTACCCGATTCGAGGAGACATTCATTGATCACAGTGGTCAAGATATGGCTACAGAAGGGGGACAGCGATTATTTGTGGATAAGTTCGTATATAACTTGCTTCCTGAACTATCACACAAGCTAAAAGACTCCGAGAGTTCATGGGCAGTTTCTTCTTCCGCCCAGATATTGGCTACTGCACAATATTATGAAAATAGAGACAAAGAAGAAAGGGAAAAACAAGAGAAAAAGACGAAAGAATTAAAAACTAAAGTTCTCTTGCAACAGGCTTATCCTCCTCGTTATGTTCAGCCTCAGTTTCAACAGCCTCCGCAGTTTCAGAGGTTGTATCAAAAGCCTGAACCATTCATTCCAAGACCTTTGCTAGGTCCCAATCAATGTGCTTATTGTAGGGAGGAAGGTCATTTTAAGAACAGTTGTCCGGCATTGTTGCAGCGTAATGGAGCAACATCTGCTTCACGAGGTCGTGGTGGTCTTCAGTCAGCAAATAGAGGTAGAGGTCGAGGTGTGTTAACCCAAGAGCAGCGTTCTTTTGTTCCTCCAAATTCCGGAAATTACTTTGACCAGCAAAATGTTAGGTCTACACAGTATTACAGTGAGGATCAGTATATTGAAGGAGGGAATGAAAGTCTTCATTTTGAATAGGACAGGCATGGACAAAGTAAGGGGGTTACGTCAATTCCAGTGGATCAGAATGGACCTTATGTTAATGTCACTACAATGGGTGTTTCAGAGCCATTTCTTTTAGATACTGGTGCCATGAGAAGCTCTATCATTCATTCTAAACTCCCTGGCGCACCTTTGTCTGGCTTAACGAATGTATCTGTAGGATTTTCTGGCGCCCCTGTTCGCAATCCAGTTTCTTGCCCTTTGCCTGTTTCAATAGGCCCTTATGATTTAGAAGCTCCGCTTCTTCTGACGAATGGTTGTGGTGAAAATCTGTTGGGTTTAGATCTATTAAAAAGAATGCATGCTACGATATATTGTTCACCTTCTGGTGTATACCTCACTCTAGGACAGAAAATGACTAGTCCAATGTACTTATCAAAAGATCAATTCCCACCTGAATTGCTTTCTCTTCCCGAAACGCTTTGGGCTACGGGTCCGAATGACGTTGGTTGTCTTGAGATCCCACCCTATGTTGTTACTCTCAAGCCCAATGCTGAAATGCCACGTATTCCGCAATACAGAATCTCTACTGAAGGTGAGAAAGCACTTCTGGAAATTGTCCATGATTTGATTCAGAAGGGTGTGGTTGAGGAAACGAGAGGAAATATATGTAACAGTCCTGTTCTTCCGGTTCTTAAACGCACTGATCCTTCTCAGCCTCCTGTTTATCGTTTTGTAATTGATCTTCGGGAGGTAAACAAGATTGTCGTACCGCAGTTTCCTGTAGTCCCAGATATCACTGCTCTGTTGACGATGATACCTTCTACAGCGACTTGGTTTTCAGTTATCGATTTAAAGAATGCTTTCTTTAGTATTCCCATCGCCGAAGAGAGTAGAGATATTTTTGGTTTTTCCCTCGGAGGCCGAAGCTTCCGGTTTAAACGCGCACCTCAAGGTTATTGTGAAAGTCCCTCTGTTTACAGTCAAGCTCTAAAATGTCATCTTGATGCCTTTTCCTTACCGTCCGGTGCCGCTCTCATTCAGTATATGGATGACTTATTAGTTGCCGCTGATTCAGAGGAGATTTGCAAAAACGTGACCGTTGCACTGTTGCGTCATTTGTTTGATCTGAATCACAAGGTTTCTCCTTCTAAATTACAATATGTCTGTCGCGAGGTGACTTATTTGGGTCATCTCTTGTCAAAGGAGGGACGACGATTGACCCCCGAACGAATTCAGGCAATTGCACAAATGTCAGTGCCATCCACACAAAGAGAGGTACGTGCCTTTTTGGGCATTACTTCTTATTGTAGACAGTGGATTCCGAGTTTCTCTTTATTGGCTAAACCGCTGTTGGCGCTAACTTTAAAAGATACGCCTCAGCCTCTTCCGTGGACTGACGAGTGTCAGAAGAGTTTTACTGATTTGCGTATTGCTTTGTGTTCTGCTCCTGTATTGGGTACTCCTGATTACAGTAAGCCCTTTACGCTCTATGTCCACGAAAGAGAGGGTTGTGCATTGTCAGTCTTAACGCAGCGTTTTGGAGACCAACAGCGACCATGCGCATATTTCTCAGCTACGTTAGATCCAGTAGCTAAAGCATTGCCTAGTTGTCTTAAGGCGACAGCGGCAGCAGCAATTTCTATTCGACAGTCTGCTGGAGTAGTGCAAGATAATACTCTCATTGTTATGGTGCCACATGCAGTGGATATTTTACTAAATAGGACAAAAACGCAGCATCTTACGAGTGCTCGGTTGTCCGGATATGAGCTGACGCTTTTGGCTAGTCACATACACATCAAACGATGTAATACCCTGAATCCAGCTACTTTGTTGCCTCTTCCAGAAGAGAGAGATGTCTCTGAACAGCATGATTGTTTTCTCCGTACTGAAGAAGAGACTAAGGGTAGAATTGACCTAAAAGACACGCCATTAGTGAATCCAGATGGAACACTATGGGTAGATGGTTCTTGTTTCAAGCTCCCGAATGGAGATACAGTTTCAGCCTACGCTATTACTACTTTGCATACAATTGTGGAGACAGCACGCATTAGACATAATTCAGCTCAGGCAGCTGAATTGATAGCCTTAACTAGAGCGTGTGTGTTATCCGAAGGAAAAAGAGTAAACGTGTACACTGATAGCCAATACGCTTTTGGTGTAGCGTTTAACTTTGGGCGTTTATGGAAGGAAAGAGGATTCTTTACTTCCCATGGTACTAAGATACAACATGGTCAATTAGTGACTGAACTTCTTGAGTCACTTACAATGCCTACTCAGATAGCGATTGTGAAGTGTAGTGCACACAAAAAGATTGTGGACGATGTTGGTCGAGGAAATGCATTTGCAGATGAGGTAGCGAAAAAGACAGCCAGAGACAACACAAGTCGAATGTATGTTGCAGGTCCCGCAAACTGCGTAAGAGAAAAGGGAATGTGTGAAGATACAGTAGAGAGTGTGAAATCAATTCAAGGAGAGGCTACGGAGAATGAGTTGAAAAAGTGGAAGGAAAGTACAGGAATGTTAGATGAGATGGGATGTTGGGTTGAATTATCAGAACATCAACGTTGGCTGTTACCAGATGCTTATGTACTACCTGTAGTTACTATGGCACATGGTCCAGCTCACCTAAGTGCAAAAGGAATATGTAAACTTCTGGCTCCAGTGTGGCAAAATGAGGGGATCCCAAAGTGTGCAAATAATGTGGTAAAACATTGTATTGTTTGCTTGATGTACAATCCGGGAAAGGGAACCCCAACTCCAGCAGGTCATTTTGCTCCTCCAACATATCCATTTGAGGTGTTGCAGATCGATTATATTCACATGGAACGATGCAACAACCTCAAATATGTTCTGGTGGTAGTATGTGCTTTTTCTAGATGGGTAGAAGCCTACCCTCTGAAGGACAATACTGCTTTATCAACTGCCAAAATACTTTTGAAAGAATTCTTCCCTAGGTTTGGTTTGCCGCGCATTGTCTGGAGTGACAATGGGAGCGAATTTGTGGGTCAAGTCATGCAAAAAGTTTGTGCAGGTCTTGGCATAAAACAGAAGTTCCACGCGGCGAATCACCCACAGTCGGCTGGTTTAGTAGAATGCTACAATGGAACCTTGAAGCTTAAAATTGCTAAGGTGCAAGCTAGCACAGGACTTAATTGGCCTGATGCTTTACCATTGGCTCTTCTGTCCACCAGAACAGCAGTACACTCTCGTTTGGGGCTTAGCCCTTACGAAGTGATATTTGGTCGCCCAGCTAATGTATGGGGAGTTCCTCGCCCTAAGAAATACTCAGACTTGCCATACCCGATGTTGATTGACTACTTGCATGACCTTACAACTAAATTGCGTGTTCTTCATCAACAGGTTCAGAATGCTCTACCAGAGGCTTCTACAGACCCAGGTCATTCCATCCGACCAGGTGACTGGGTCTGCACGAAAAATTTCCAACGACAGAGAAATTTGGAGCCCCGATGGAGAGAGCCACGCCTGGTTCTTTTGACCACAAGAACAGCAGTTAAAGTCGAAGGAAAGAAAAACTGGGTGCATGCCGTGCACTGCAAGAAAGTGCCTTTGCCCTTGCCTTTCGATCAGTGGGTCCGTAGAGGCATCAGTGACTCTGAAAGTGAGAAAGTTCCGCAATTTGTACCATTCAGTGATGCGCGTCTAATTGGAACACTTTCTGAGAAAGAGGACGACGACATCCTTCAAGAAGCAATACCATCGCATCGTCGCTTGAACACGACAAATCCAGGAACATTGTTTCAAAACCAGACTGCCTCTGGACAGGAACGCTATAATTTGAGACCAAGACCAAAGAACTTGTAACTTTCTCTCCTATGTAGTACTCTATCCCGGTTGCAGGGTCACGGTAGGAGTCTTAGTCACGACCTGAGTAAGTGGCAATAGGCCTGCAGGACCTCACAGTGTCATAGGACGGTAGATAATCGTGACTACAGTGATTGAGGAAGATTGCCGTGAGCATCCACTTAGAAAGATGGAGGCTACATTAGATAAAAGAGAAAGTAAAAATGTAAAGAATAATTGTAAAGAAATATATAGTCGTTGTAGTATTGCTCTATGCGTCATTATATTGTCGTGTATTCTTTTGGCATCTGTAAACTGGATCATTATTACTCTGCAGCAAAAAGTTGTCTCTTCTCCTACCTCTACATCTTCTTCTACTATCTCTCCGCACCTATTTCACACTCTTCCCCAGCATGAACTCATCAGAAGAACTGAATACTTTAACAATTCCTTCGTCCAGTTGTTACATCAACATCAGTTAGTGATCAATACAACTGACTGTTGGGTGTGTGGACTCATACCACATACAGTAGAAAATGGAATGCCATATTTAGTTCTTCCATTCTCCTATGAAGGTTCCGCTTGGGCTTATTTTGTCATTTTCAATAATGCATATCAAAGTAAAATTAAACAACCTGTCAGTTCACATAGTGTTGGTTCAGATTTCAGTCATAGTTTATTGATAAAGGGAATGGTAGCTATGGCTAAAATCATGGAAAAAAGTGAAGCTTCCATAGATGAAAGAAAAGCATATACCAATTGGAACATAACTAATTACATTTCCAGCCTCAATGATAAGATTGAGCAAGGAAAATCTCCTCCGATACGGGTCATACCCCAACAAGGAAATTTCTGTCTGCAAATAAATGGTAGAACTCCAAACACCGGACAAAGAGAAAGTTTATGTTCCCATACATATGTTTATTCAGCCCTGAATTCACCGCCGTTAGTACCATCTCAAGCTACATACTTCGTTTGCCACGATAGGGCTTATACATGGTTGCCAGCTGATTTTTCTGGTACTTGTTATATAGCCTTTCTTCTTCCCCCTACATACACCGCTCCTGCGAATCATCATAAAAATAGATATGGCAGAGGGATTGTGGATTCGAAAGACACAGCAGGACAAGAGGGAGGAGATTTCCTCAAAGGATTTCTTCCCTTCTGGGGTCCAATGGCCAACAGCAGAAATATAAGGCAATTGGTTCGTGTCGTAGAAACCACCATAGACATCACTGTAGGAGCTTTAAGTAACATTACAGCTGAACTACAGGCTGATCGTCTTATGACCTTGCAGAACCGTGTTGCCTTAGACTTTGTTCTTGCGGACCGTGGTGGAGTATGCAAATTGATCGGATCAAGTTGCTGTATTTTCATACCTAATGACGCTCCGACAGTATACCAAGCTATCTCTAAGTTACACATAATCTCCGAGTCGATTCATCAGGACGAAGGAGATTGGTCCTTTTCAGAGTGGTTTTGGGGATTACTGTCCAAATGGGGTTGGAAGGTATTGACATTCTTTGGAGTAATTTTAGCTTTTATATTCTCTTGTTGTCTTTGTATGCACTGCGGTCCTGCCGTCTGCAACCTATGTGCTACTGCATGTATTCCCAAACCCAAGTCACAAAGAGCAGAGAATATCAAAATGATGGTACAGCAACAGCTTGATGATCTCATGGCCATAGACATCGACTCAGATTAACATGAGTTTGTGTATCTTGCCTGAGTTCTGGCAAAAGGAGGGTCTGAGGAAATTCGATTTTTAATACGATCGTATCGACCCGCCATTTTGTGGCCCGCCGCCATTTTATGTTGCCTTCACTCAGGCAGCACAGCGAACGAAGTCCATTCTGCCTTTTCTGCTTATTCTGCAACATGGTGTTCAAAACAGTCTTCTGCCTCTATCTTTACAAGACTGGTATTAAGGTCTGACCTAGTACACTAATCCCTGTCTGGTTTTCTAATCCTTGTTTCAACTATCTGTAGGCTCACACTATTCTCCGCCGATCTTATCTTATCGTCTGGCCTTCGCTGTCCTTTGCTAGTATTCTCTCATTTCACAACTGTCCTCCAAACGCACACAAACTTATCACACCACATGCAACTTCGTTGTGGATCGGTTAATGAATTAGTTCAAGGGAGGGGTGACAAACACAGCTGGAGGGGAGGAAACCTTAAGTCACTTGATACTTTGTTCTGTCTTGTTTTTCCGACATTTCTATTGACTCTGTTCTATCTTTACGTTATTCTTACTGGCTCCTTTCTATGTGTTCTGGGAGTGTATGTAGTTAATAAATGTTTTTATACGGTATATAAGATTGTGCGCCACAAAGTAAAGTGGCAGTCTCCTGAGAACATACCTTGTGTACTTCTTGGACAACTGTACTAGCTGCAGCTAATAAAATCTGATCTTTTACGCCTGACAGAGTGTCCCGTGTCTCTGTTAGTTGAGGCAGGTGAATCCAAGGAGATTTCAGGCGTACCCTGCGCCGCCAGGCCCATAAGGTTCTGGTTCTTCAAGGGAGAGGGTGTTACACCCTCTCTCTGAGGAAGTCCTTTGTTCTGCCTTCCTGGGCCAGGGCTGCCTGGACCCCAGGAGGGCAGAAACCTGTCTGAGGAGTTGGCAGCATCAGCAGTGGAAACCCCGGAAAGGCAGTTTGGCAGTACCCGGGTTCTGTGCTAGAGACCAGGGGGATCATGGAATTGTCCCCCCAATGCCAGAATGGCATTGGGGTGACAATTCCATGATCTTAGACATGTTACCTGGCCATGTTCGGAGTTACCATTGTGACGCTGTACATAGGTAGTGACCTATGTACAGTGCACGTGTGTAATGGTGTCCCCCGCACTCACAAAGTCTGGGGAATTTGCCCTGAACAATGTGGGAGCACCTTGGCTAGTGCCAGGGTGCCCTCGCACTAAGTAACGTTGCACCCAACCTTCACCAGGTGAAGGTTAGACATATAGGTGACTTATAAGTTACTCAAGTGCAGTGGTAAATGGCTGTGAAATAACATGGACGTTATTTCACTCAGGCTGCACTGGCAGGCCTGTGTAAGAATTGTCAGGGCTCCCTATGGGTGGCAAAAGAAATGCTGCAGCCCCTAGGGATCTCCTGGAACCCCAAATACCCTGGGTACCTCAGTACCATATACTAGGGAATTATATGGGTGTACCACTATGCCAATGTGAATTGGTAAATTTAGTCACTAGCCTGTTAGTGACAAATTTGGAAAGCAGAGAGAGCATAACCACTGAGGTTCTGGTTAGCAGAGCCTCAGTGAGACAGTTAGGCATCACACAGGGAACACATACAGGGCACATACTTATGAGCACTGGGGCCCTGCCTGGCAGGGTCCCAGTGACACATAGACTAAAACAACATATATACAGTGAAATATGGGGGTAGCATGCCAGGCAAGATGGTACTTTCCTACACAACCCCCCCAAACGAAGGACAATAAGACTAGCCATGACCTGATGAGTCTTCATTGTCTAAGTGGAAATATCTGGAGAGTCCATCTGCATTGGAGTGGGTACTCCCAGGTCTATGTTCCACTGTATAGTCCATTCCCTGTAGAGATATGGACCACCTCAACAATTTAGGGTTTTCACCTTTCATTTGTTTTAGCCAAAGTCGAGGTTTGTGGTCTGTCTGAACAATAAAGTGAGTGCCAAACAGGTATGGCCTCAACTTTTTTAGTGCCCAGACCACAGCAAAGGCCTCCCTCTCTATGGCAGACCAACGCTTTTCTCTAGGGGTCAACCTTCTGCTGATGAAAGCAACTGGTTGATCCTGGCCCTCAGAATTCAGTTGTGAGTAAGACTGCCCCTACCCCTAATTCAGATGCATCAGTTTGAACAATGAATTTCTTGGAGTAAGATGGGCTTTTTAGGACAGTTGCAGAGCACATGGCCTGTTTGAGCTCCTCAAAAGCTTTCTGACAGCTAGCTGTCCACAATACCTTTTTAGGCATCTTCTTAGTAGTGAGATCATTAAGAGGGGCTGCTATGGAGCCATAGTTTTTAATGAATCTCCTGTAATACCCAGTGAGGCCTAAGAAGTCTCTCACCTGGGCCTGTGTTGTAGGGGGAACCCAATCCATGATTGTCTGGATTTTCCCCTGCAGTGGTGCAATCTGTTCTCCACCTACCAGGTGTCCCAGATAAACCACCTTTTCCTGCCCTATCTGGCACTTTGAGGCCTTGATAGTGAGGCCTGCCTTTTGCAGGGCCTCCAAAACTTTCCAAAGGTGGACCAGGTGCTCATCCCAGGTGGAGCTAAAGACAGCTATATCATCTAGATATGCTGCACTAAAAGCCGCCAACCCTTGCAGGACTGTGTTCACCAACCTCTGAAAAGTGTCAAGTGCATTTTTCAACCCAAAGGGCATCACTGTAAATTGGTAGCGCCCTCCTATAGTTGAAAATGCAGTTTTAGGTTTAGCATCCTCATCCAATTTGATCTGCCAATACCCTGCCGTCAAATCAAAGGTGCTTAGATACTTGGCAGATGCCAGTGTATCTATGAGCTAATCTGCCCTGGGTATAGGGTGAGCATCAGTTTTTGTTACCTGGTTGAGCCCTCTGTAATCAACACAAAACCTCATCTCCCCTTTTTCATCTTTTGAGTGAGGCTTTGGTACAAGCATCACAGGACTCGCCCACGGGCTTTCAGAAGGTTCAACCACTCCTAGATCAAGCATTTTCTGAACCTCTTGTTTTATGCAGTCCCTAACACGGTCAGGCTGCCTATAGATTTTACTTTTGACAGGCATGCTGTCTCCAGTATCAATTGTGTGTTTACACCAAGATGTGGTGCCAGGCACAGTTGAAAAGAGCTCAGAAAATTGTCCAAGGAGATTTATGCAGTTGCCTTTCTGTTCTGCAGTCAGACAATCTGCTAACACTACTCCCTCCACTACAGCATCCTCTTCAGTGGAGGAGAAGAGATCAGGGAGAGGGTCACTCTCTTCTTCCTTTCCTTCATCTGTTGCCATGAGCAGGGTGAGATCAGCCCTGTCATAGTAGGGTTTTAGGCAGTTGACATGAATCACCCTAAGGGGACTCCTGGCAGTGCCCAGGTCTACCAGATAGGTAACCTCACCCTTTTTTTCAACAATTAGATGGGGTCCACTCCATTTGTCCTGGAGTGCTCTTGGGGCCACAGGCTCCACTACCCACACCTTCTGTCCTGGTTGGTACTGGATCAAAACAGCCTTCTGGTCATGCCATTGCTTTTGGAGCTCTTGGCTGGCCTGAAGGTTTTTACTGGCCTTTTTCATGCACTCAGCCATTCTGGATCTTAGGCCAAGTACATAGTCCACTATGTCCTGTTTGGGAGCTTTTAAAGGTTGTTCCCAACCCTCCTTCACAAGTGTTAGTGGACCTCTTACAGGGTGTCCAAAGAGGAGTTCAAAGGGGCTGAAGCCCACTCCTTTCTGGGGTACCTCCCTGTAAGCAAAAAGGAGGCAAGGTAACAGGACATCCCATCTCCTCCTGAGTTTTTCAGGGAGTCCCATTATCATACCTTTGAGAGTTTTTTTAAACCTCTCTACCAGTCCATTAGTCTGCGGATGATAAGGAGTGGTGAATTTGTATGTTACACCACATTCCTTCCACATAGCCTTCAAGTAGGCAGACATAAAGTTTCTACCCCTGTCTGATACAACCTCTTTTGGAAAACCCACCCTGGAAAAGATTCCCAGGAGGGCTTTTGCCACTGCAGGTGCTGTAGTGGTCCTTAGAGGAATTGCTTCAGGATGTCTTGTGGCATGGTCCACAACCACCAAGATAAACCTATTGGCTGAAGCAGTAGGAGGGTCAAGGGGGCCAACTATGTCAACCCCTACCCTTTCAAAGGGGACCCCAACCACAGGTAGTGGAATAAGGGGAGCCTTTGGTGTGCCACCAGTCTTGCCACTGGCTTGGCAGGTCACACAAGACTTACAAAAATCTTTTGTGTCCTCTGACATCCTAGGCCAGTGAAACAGGGGGACAAGCCTTTCCCATGTTTTGATCTGGCCAAAATGCCCAGCCAAAGGAATGTCATGGGCCAGAGTTAGAAGGAACTCTCTGTACTGCAGGGGAATGACCAATCTTCTGGCTGCTCCAGGTTTTGGGTCCCTTGCCTCTGTGTACAAGAGGTTGTCCTCCCAGTAAACTCTATGTGAGTCACTGACATCCCCATTTTGCTGCTTGATAGCTTGCTGTCTGAGACCCTCTAATGTGGGACAGGATTGCTGTGCCACACTCAGCTCTTCCCTGGCAGGCCCCCCTCCACCCAAAAGCTCAGCAGTGTCTGCTGGCAGCTCATCGGGTAAAGGTTCTGCACAGGGAGGAAATTCTTCTTCCTCAGAAAGAGAATCATCTGTAGAGGGAGGGATAGTGGGTAGGGATTTACCCTTGCTAACCCCAGCTTTAGGGAGCACTTGGTCCATTGTTCCAGGATCCAAGGTACCCTGTCTTTTTTGCTTTTTGGCCTGAGTCCTTGTCAAAGCAAAAATATGCCCAGGAATGCCCAGAATTGCTGCATGAGCCTCCAACTCCACTTCTGCCCAAGCTGATGTCTCTAAATCATTTCCTAGTAGACAGTCTACAGGTAAATCTGAGGCAACCACAACTTTCTTTGGACCAGTAACCCCCCTCCAGTTGATATTCACAACAGCCATGGGGTGGCTAAGAGTGTTGTGATGAGCGTCTGTCACTTGGTACTGGTGACCAAGTAGGTGTTGTTCAGGGTGTACCAGTTTCTCTATCACCATGGTAACACTGGCACCTGTGTCCCTGTAGGCCTGAACCTCAACACCATTTATTAGGGGAAGTTGCTTGTACTTATCCATATTAAGGGGACAAGCAACCAAGGTGGCCAAATCAATGGCACCTTCAGAGACTAACACAGCCTCTGTGGTCTCCCTAACAAGACCAACCCCAACTAAATTACCAAAAGTGAGCCCAGCTACTCTCTTGGATTGGCTATTAGTAGGTTTGCTCCCACCACCACTGCTATTACTAGGGGCACTAGAATTTGCAGTAGGGGTTGTGGTAGTGGGAGGTTTGGTGTTTTTCTTTGGACAACTGGCATCAGTTGTCCAATGGCCTTTGACTTTACACAAATAACACCAAGGCTTTTTAACTTGATTTGAAGAGGATTTGGACCTACAACCCCCACCAGAGGATTTTTGTGGGCCTGATGAAGACTCATTTTTAGTTTTGGCCCCACCCTTGTCAGAAGACTTACCATCCTTCTTCTTGCCATCCATGTCACCCCCTGTATGAACTTTTCTGTTCACTCTTGTTCTGACCCATTTGTCTGCCTTCTTTCCCAATTCTTGGAGAGAGGTCAGATCTGAGTCCACTAGATATTGGTGTAACAAGTCAGACACACAGTTATTCAGAATATGCTCTCTCAGAATACGATTATACAGGCTTTCATAGTCAGAAACTTTACTGCCATGTAACCACCCCTCCAAGGCCTTCACTGAACAGTCAACAAAGTCTATCCAGTCTTGTGAGGACTCTTTTCTGGTGTCTCTGAACTTAATCCTGTATTGTTCAGTGGTTAAGCCAAATCCATCCAAGAGTGCATCCTTCAAAACTGCAGAATTGTTAGCATCACTTTCCCTAACAGTAAGGAGCCTATCCCTACCCCTTTCATTGAAAGATAGCCACAATATAGCAGCCCACTGCCTTTGAGGTACCCCCTGTACCATACAGGCCCTCTCAAGTGCAGCAAACCACTTGTTGATGTCATCCCCCTCCTTGTAAGGGGGGAACTATCTTGTGCAGATTCCTGGAATAATGCTCTCTAACAGGATTACTATCAGGAACACTGCTATTGCTGCCACCATGGGGTCCTAACCCCAATCTCTGTCTCTCCTTCTCCAGGTCTAGGGATTCCCTATCTAGAGCCAGCTGTTGCTGTTTAAGCTTCAGTCTGGTCTCTTCCACTCTCAACTTTTTGAGTTTCCTTTCTAACATGTTCTCTTCAGGGTGGGTGGGTTGGGGAATGCTTGGACACAGGAGATAAATTGGAAACAACAGAGGGAGATCTGTCCCTAACTGACTGGACTCTAACAACCTGGCATCCAGGAATAAAAACACCCCTACTATGATGGCAGTCTCTATTACTACCAGCATTACTAGGTGGTCTGCTAGGGGGTGATGACGCAGAAAAAGAGGGTCCTACATATATTCATACATGTTGCATAATCAAACATATAATATAGAGTGATGTTAGTAAAAGAAATAATGTACGAGGGAAAATGTGCCCTCGGGGTAGTGCGCCATCGTTGTAAACGAGCTTTATTAATCATGAAGTATTGGAAAATGTAGTAATCCGTCATAATCGCAATTGTATGCTATGATTTCTTGTTTGAAAACTATTTTGCTTAGCTTAAATTTAGTACAGGCTTTGGCCTAGTTGTCTGGTTTCAAATTCTAACTGCGTGTTTTTTTCTCCTGAACTAATGAAACATATATTCTTGCTTGAAGTTGTATTTTTCCAGTAGAGATGACTGGTACACTTATCTCCAAGGTTCCGTACTAGGCCGGTTTCATCCCCTTTGATACAAGGTCAGTCTGCAGGTGCGGACAATGAAGGTACAGATAGTAAAATAATTGGCAAACCATGTTACAATTTGTGTTCCAAGGCTCCAAGGACAGTGTATGCATAAATGAGCGCTAGTAAAAGATAATTTTGATTGGACAATTTGAAGCCAACCTATGAACCCTCCAATGGAAGACCCTGCAGAATTTGGAATGTTTCTTACTTAAACCCATCGGACAAAGAGAAGTCAGCCATTTTCCTCGATGCCAGTTTGAAGCCTGATGCCAGACTCCATTTTGGACGACACCCTGATGCCCTTTTCTCTATCTGAGAGAAAGAGACTTTAAGAATTCTCACCCTAGAGACTTTAACTTTGATTTGCCCTGTCTTGCCCATGCAGTAACTTTGCCCCATTCTCCTTGCCGCTGCAAGGAAGCTTGCCCTTAATTTAGCCCCTTTGAAACTTGCCCCATGCTGGTCAACCGGTACCTGAAGGACGAAGACTTTTCTTTAATGCTGATTGTATTTGGTAAATATGAAAGGATAAATGTATTTATGCATTGTGTTTTCCTTTTAGGTACCAACTGCTATTTTGATAGGGTCCTAGCTAGAAGTTTTCCAAATTTGTGTTGACTAAATTCGTTTTGCATGAAGCCCCACATGCCGATGCTAATTAGAGGTTAGTCGAGGTATTCACTTAATGTACCATGCTAAATTGAAATCTTGTTATGCTGACCAATGTATGCAATTAGTCAAATACAGTTAGTCATATTGGTGATTTGCATTGCGATAACAGAGTGTATCATTATTCAGATTTTACGTAGATTGCGTTTCTTCCGCCGTTATGGACAGCTAGTAATGTTCATATACATATATCAATTGGTTTTGAGACACATATATATCGTGCTAGCTTTGTTAATATAGGGAAATAAATTCACTAACTTTTAATAAACTGGTGTGGTTATTCATGACTGAAAGGTCACGGTGCGCCGAAATACCAACTGTTATTGATTTCTGATGTGCTATATTGATCTATAAATTGAGTATTGATTACTGATTACAATAGTTATTGATTATTGAATGACTCGACTATTTAGGATGAGGAGAGCCCGACTCGGTTAAAAGATTCACCGACCTCCGACGTGTCCAGGTACAGGTAATTTATAAGGGCTGGACGCGTTATCAGGGGCAGATTTGGAACAGAACCCTCCCCACCTCCCTCAAGGTGATCCCCTGAGTCAGAATGGGAGCCATCTATTAACTTCTCATTTGAAGTGCCTGCTTGGGACTCATCATTCACAATAAGCATGTTATATAGAAACTCTTTTGTGGGGTTCTTTCCTATCACTAAACCTCTATCTAAGCAGAGACTCCTTAGGCTCTTGTAATTTAAATTGTCATAGGTAGTATTGACCATTTTAAGAGCAGACTCTACATCAGACATGATAAAGGAAGGTTTGGAGACAGTGAGAAGAAAGAAAAAGTTTCAGAACTTTTTAAAGAACAGAGAAAAAAAACTTTTTCTAACTTTTTGGAAACTTTTAGAAGTTTAGAGAAACTTTTCAGAACTTTGTAAAAAGTTTAAGAGGAGAAAAGCAAAACTTTTTGGTTAGGTGTACATACACTGAACTTGTTTTGTATATTATTCTCTTATGAAAAGTACACAATGACAAAGTGGTAAGTAGTTACAAGTACTTATCCCACAGCTGCACAACCAATGTAGGAGGCTGGCCTGGTTTGTATTGGGTACCAGAGGTACTTACACCTTGTGCCAGGTCCAGTTATCCCTTATTAGTGTAGAAGAGGTGTTTCTTGCAGCTTAGGCTGATAGAAGGTAGCTATGGCAAAGCAGCTTAGGCTGAACTAGGAGACATGTAATGCTCCTACTATACCACTGGTGTCATATGCACAATATCGTAAGAAAACACAATACACAGACGTACTAAAAATAAAGGTACTTTATTTTCATGACAATATGCCAAAGGTATCTCAGTGAGTACCCTCAGTATGAGGATAAGTTATATACACAAGATATATGTGCACAAACCAATATTATGAAGATAATAGCAAAAGGAAGTAATGCAAGCAATGTAAAATTACAGTAGATTGCAATAGGAGCACATAGGTATAGGGGCAACACAAACCATATACTCCAAAAGTGGAATGCGAACCACAAATGGACCCCAAACCTATGTGAGCTTGTAGAGGGCCGCTGGGACTGTAAGAAAACAGTAAGGGTTAGAAAAATAGCCCACCCCAAGACCCTGAAAGGTAGGTGTAAAGTGCACCTACTACCCCCAGAGAGCACAGAAGTCGTGATAGGGGGATTCTGCAGGAAGAACAAACACCAGCAATGCAACAACAGTGGATTTCCGGACCTGAGTACCTGTAAGACAAGGGGACCAAGTCCAATAGTCGCGACAGTGTCGTGAATGGGCAGAAGCCCAGGAAATGCCAGCTGAGGGTGCAAGGAAGCTGCCACCTGTTGGAAGAAGCTTGAAGTTCGGCAAGAACGAAGAGGACTACGAACTTCCCCTTTGGAGGATCGATGTCCCACGTCGTGAAGAAGCCTGCAGAGGTGTTCCCACGCAGAAAGATCACAAACATGCCTTGCTAGCTGCAAGGGTTGCGGTTAGGGTTTTTGGATGCTGCTTTGGCCCAGGAGGGACCAGGATGTCGCCACTTGGATGAGGAGACAGAGGGGGCGCCCAGCAAGTCAGGGAGCCCTCACAGAAGCAGGCAGCACCCACAGAAGTACCTGAACAGGCACTTAGAAGAAAAGTGAACCGGAGTCCACCCGAAGTCACAAAAGGGAGTCCCATGATGCCAGAGGACAACTCAGATGGTTGTGCACTGCAGGTTAGAGTGTCGTAGATGCAGGCTTGGCTGTGCATGAAAGAAATCCTGGAAGAGTGCACAGGAGCCGGAGCAGCTGCAAATCACGCGGTACCCAGCAATGCAGTCTAGCGTGAGGAGGCAAGGACTTACCTCCACCAAACTTGGACTGAAGAGTCACTGGACTGTGGGGGTCACTTGGACAGAGTTGCTGAGTTCCAGGGACCACGCTCGTCGTGCTGAGAGGGGACCCAGAGGACCAGTGATGCAGTCTTTTGGTGCCTGCGGTTGCAAGGGGAAGATTCTGTCAACCCACTGGAGATTTCTTCAGAGCTCCTGGTGCAGAGAGGAGGCAGGCTACCCCCAGAGCATGCACCACCTGGAAACAGTTGCGAAATCCTGCAGGATGAAGGGATACAAGGTTGCTAGTAGTCGTCTTGCTACTTTGTTGCAGTTTTGCAGGCGTCCTGAGCAGTCAGCTGTAGATCCTTTGGCAGAAGGTGAAGAGGGAGATGCAGAGGAACTCTGTTGAGCTTTTGCATTCGTTATCTGGTGAGATCCCCAAAGCAGAAACCCTAAATAGCCAGAAGAGGAGGTTTGGCTACCTAGGAAGGAGGATTGGCTACCAAGAGAGGTAAGAGCCTATCAGAAGGAGCCTCTGACGTCACCTGCTGGCACTGGCCACTCAGAGCAGTCCAGTGTGCCACAAACACCTCTATTTCCAAGATGGCAGAGGTCTGGGAGTGGTCTCTCCCCTTTTCTTTGTCCAGTTTCGCGCCAGAGCAGGGCTGGGGGATCCCTGAACTGGTGTAGACTGGCTTATGCAGAGATGGGCACCATCTGTGCCCATCAAAGCATTTCCAGAGGCTGGGGGAGGCTACTCCTCCCCAGCCTTCACACCTATTTCCAAAGGGAGAGGGTGTTACACCCTCTCTCTGAGGAAGTACTTTGTTCTGCCTTCCTGGGCCAGGGAGGGCAGAAACTTGTCTGAGGGGTTGGCAGCAGCTGCAGTGGAGACCCCGGAAAGGCAGTTTGGCAGTACCCGGGTTCTTAGACATGTTACATGGCCATGTTCGGAGTTACCATTGTGACGCTGTACATGGGTAGTGACCTATGTACAGTGCACGCTTGTAATGGTGTCCCCGCACTCACAAAGTCCGGGGAATTTGCCTGAACAATGTGGGGGCACCTTGGCTAGTGCCAGGGTGCCCTCACACTAAGTAACTTTGCACCCAACCTTCACCAGGTGAAGGTTAGACATATAGGTGACTTATAAGTTACTTAAGTGCAGTGCTAAATGGCTGTGAAATAACGTGGACGTTATTTCACTCAGGCTGCACTGGCAGGCCTGAGTAAGAATTGTCAGAGCTCCCTATGGGTGGCAAAAGAAATGCTGCAGCCCATAGGGATCTCCTGGAACCCCACTACCCTGGGTACCTCAGTACCATATACTAGGGAATTATATGGGTGTACCAGTATGCCAATGTGAATTGGTAAATTTAGTCACTAGCCTGTTAGTGACAAATTTGGAAAGCAGAGAGAGCATAACCACTGAGGTTCTGGTTAACAGAGCCTCAGTGAGACAGTTAGGCATCACACAGGGAACACATACAGGGCACATACTTATGAGCACTGGGGCCCTGCCTGGCAGGGTCCCAGTGACACATAGACTAAAACAACATATATACAGTGAAATAGGGGGGTAACATGCCAGGCAAGATGGTACTTTCCTACATGCAGCAATTATGTTGGTTAAGAAAGCAGGAAAGGGTGCACGGATGGCAAAATGTCATAAAATCTGACTGTTGGTTGCTGCCAGTTCACCCAGATGATTTTGAGTTTTTAGGAATTCGGTTTGTAGGCTACAAATTGGTGGATAAAGCGTTGCCTATGGGCTGGTCTGTTTCTAGTTCATTGAGTGAAGCGTTCAGGTGGATGTTGCAGAGATTATTTCAAAACATTACTGGCTCAGCAGCCATGACACATTACTGGGATGATTTTTTCATGTTGGGAACACCACGGTCCTCGGAGTATAAGAATTGTTAACCAACTTTCAGGAATTTCTAAAGGACATAGAAGTTCCTATAGCTCCAAAACTAACTTGTGGACCAAGCGAGATTTTGACTTTCCTGGGGGGTGGAGCGTGATGCGGTGAGGATAGAATTGAGGCTGCCGGAGGACAAGAAAACAACATTGTTGAATATGTTGAATGAGATGCTCAGGAAGGACAAGGCCACAGTGAAGGACATTCATGTGCTGCTGGGGCATCTCGATTTTGCTTGTAGAGCAGTCAAGGCAGGACGCACAATTTGTTGCAGACTGGTTTTGGCATTGTCTGGGGCTTTGCTTCCTCACCAGAGGATTAGGTTGCAAGCAGGGGTGAAAGAAGACTTAAGGGTGGTGCAGACATTTTTGCAGAATTTTAATGGAATTCCAAAGTATGGGTGAGGAAGTTGAGTGGTCTTTGGAATTGGTTTTTGATGCTTCTGGAGGGGAACTTTTGGACTTTGTTGATAAGGACACTGGTGTGCAGAGGAGTGGCCAGAACAGTGTTAGTAGTATTACATTCCTGGAAATTTTCCATTAGTAGTGGCAGTTTGTAATTGGGGGTGCGAGTTTTTCAACAAAAAAGTGCTCTTTCATGTGGACAGTTTGTCAGTAGTGCACATCGTCAACAGGCAGTCAACTAGCGATCTACATGCTCTTAAGCTGTTAAGAGGTTTTGTTCTGGAATGTATGCGACTGAATGTTATTTTTAAGGCCAGGCAAATTGCGGGAGTAGATTACAGCATTGCTGAAGCTCTTTCTCGTACTCTGTGGCAGAGTTTCCATGGGCAAGCACCTAGGGGTGATGCAGAGAACACCGAGATACCAGAGTAAATATGGACTTTTGGACAGCGAGGTTGATGCAGCTCATCAAGTCTTCCTTGTCTAAGTCTACGTGGCGCACAACAGTCAAGCGTGGAATTACATCAGAGAGACAGGCAGACAGAGGAATATTGAGGAAGGGGAGTGTTTGTGGAGAAGGGATGTGGTGAATTTTATTATGGTAATGTTTGAAAAAGGTTTGTTGTCTGTGACAATTGTGGGCAAGATGACGGCATTGGCATTTTTTGGAAAGTTGTATTGGGGTTATGAGCCATCAGCTGGTGAGTTGGGTAGAATATTGTTGGAAGGATGGGCCAGAGAGCAGAGCACAAAGGAACGAGCTAAGAGGCCCAGTGACGCTGCAGTTAGTGAAGCAATTGATTTGTGTACTGCTGCCTGTGCGTGCCAGTGTGAATAGGAGTGCTCTGTTTTCGGTGGTGATGGTGTGGCTGTTTTGGGGTGTTTTGAGTGGGTGAAGTGATCGGGTCAAAGAAATTGGGGGGCATACAAAAGAAGGAGGTTCGTGCATTGCAGGGTGAAGTACAGGTGTGGATGCCAAAGTAAAAGACAGATCAGAAGGTTAGAGGGAAGTGCGTGACGTTTAGGAGCCAAGGTTTGAATAAATAAAGTTGCACTTGCCTCATTAAAGGAGCCTGTCCCCCACTAATCCTTGTCTCATGGGTATTGAGTGCGGTCCCACTGAAAAAGTTCTGTGTGTGACAGAAGCCTCTGCACCATCTGCTTGAGGTCAGATTAATGCTCGACAAATGCTTGCTTTAATACTTCTCTTAAACCAAAGTTTCTTCTGTGCTTCTCCCACCACCCCCTCTTGTTGCGATCGCCCATGTGCTTCTGACCCTGCTCCATATCTGCATCTCTTCCTCCCCGTGCTCCAAGTTGTTCTCTCCCACCCATCTCATGAATTTCTCCTCTCACCATTCAAGTCCTCTTCTGTCCCCCAATCCCTTTGTTTAGCTCGTCCCCACCCACGCATTCAGTGTTTCCTCTTCCTGTCGTGTTTCCTCCCCCTACCAGCCGTGTTGCTTCCTCCAACTGCTTTTGAAATTTACAAAAAAAAAACTATTTGCCCCTACTTTTTATTTCAGTTAGTGATACAACTTAGACTGGTAAATAAAAATAAAAAAGCAGCCACGTCATTTTGTAGGAGCATGCATTTGTGGCGTGCACACTTAGAAAATGGTGGCGCTTCAGCCGCCATGTCATAGCGTCTTTTTTTTTTTCTGCTTTAACAATGCTGCACAGTATCTGGAATGGTGTACAGCATAACAAAAACCCACAGGTAAAACCAAAAGGTGAGACCTATTAGCTTTGTCAATGCTCATTATCCTAGTGTTATGAGATTTGTAGAGCACTACTTATCACCCGTGAGGGTATCCAGGCGCTGAGTAAGGCAGGTCTGAGGGGGAAGGAGGAGCTCATACCTGTTTCGTCTGGAAGAGCTATGTCTTTGAAGACTTAGGGGGTCATTCTGACCCTGGCGGTCATGGACCGCCAGGGCCAACGACCGCGGAAGCACCGCCAACAGGCTGGCGGTGCTTCCTGGCCAATTCTGACTGCGGCGGTAAAGCCGCGGTCAGAAAAGGGAAACCGGCGGTTTCCCGCCGGTTTTCCCCTGGCCATTGGAATCCTCCTTGGCGGCGCTGCAAGCAGTGCCGCCATGGGGATTCCGACCCCCTTCCCGCCATCCTGTTCCTGGCGGTTCTTACCGCCAGGAACAGGATGGCGGGAACGGGTGTCGTGGGGCCCCTGGGGGGCCCTGCACTGCCCATGCCACTGGCATGGGCAGTGCAGGGGCCCCCTTACAGGGCCCCATAATGATTTTCATTGTCTGCTTTGCAGACACTGAAAATCGCGACGGGTGCCACTGAACCCGTCGCACCCCTTCAACTCCGCCGGCTCCATTCGGAGCCGGCTTCCTTGTTGAAGGGGCTTTCCCGCTGGGCCGGCGGGCGGCCTTCTGGCGCTCGCCCGCCGGCCCAGCGGGAAAGTCAGAATGACCGCTGCGGTCATTTGACCGCGGTACGGTCTTCTGGCGGTTCCCGCCAGGCGGGCGGCTTCCGCCGCCCGCGGGGGTCAGAATGACCCCCTTAATGTTTATATCATCAAATATAACAAAGAAATACCGTGTTACAGTTTTATAGTGCTTAGAAGCAGAAGGGTAAATAAGTATGGTGCTGCCCCAGTGACTGCAAGCATTCAGATTAAAAAGTCGTCTTGCAATGGGGATCTTTACCTCAATAGAAACACAAATGTGGTTCCGTTAGTAAGTGAACGATATAGAACTGCTTCACGAAAGCAGCGAATTGAATAGTCCCCAGATATTGAAGGTGCGGTTGGCCCAGCACGAATTAAACTCCACTGGACTCTTTCCAAGAATCAGTGCGTGTTTTGTCGCCAGCTCGGAGTGTTTTCCAAGAAACCGCTCGCTGGAGATGTGTAATCAGTTGTTTTCTAAACCATGCACAGCGGTAGCGTCTGCTGCGTTCCACCTAATTAAAGTTATTTTTCATAAATGGGTATATTATACGTTACAGCTGAAGCTGCGTGCGTGTAAGCGCTTTCGCAACTGTTGCACAGACGAGGAAGCTGTCAACACTGTCAATATGCCAAAGAACAACAGGAATACGGACAGGAAACAATATGAAGGCCCAGAGGAGCGGTCAGACCCCTGTGAAAGCGCCAAGTGTTCTGTATCCCCATCACTCACAAAAATGTACATGTGCATTTTAACAATCTGCAAGCAGAGATAAATAATCACTCCCAGAGTTAAACCAAATTGTAACAAGTCGTGTTGTTGAGACAGGAATGACACTTGCAAAGAAAACGGCAGTGCCTGACAGCGTGTATCTTGTATCGTGACTTTTTATTTTGTCCCTGGCATCATGCTACTCTAAACACGTGCACAGAGACCCAGGCCTGTCCCTGGCGGTGAGAGGTCCTGGGATTTTTTCTGTGACCTTGAGGGGAGCACGGAGTGTGCCTTGTTTGCAGAGGATCACCGTACCTGTCAGTGAGTTCAGTACACAGAGTGGCGTTGGCATCATACCACGTTTTAAGGGCGAGGAGTGCGGCCAGACCTTTGTATATGGTCATGGACAGCATGTAAAGTTCTACTTCTTTGCACTGGCCTAGTCTTTTTCACTAACACCCCACTTGCATCCTAAGCGTGTTGGGGGCCCTTGTGACACGTGCAGGGCTTCATCTGCTGAAAGGATGAACTACATTGAGGCGGCCATCAATGCCCGTTTAGTTGGCACCTTCGTGATCTACAATTGCCGAGTGCGGGGGCCCTCATAGGACTCCCCCTCCTGACCGTGCAGGACTCAGTACTGCACATCTTCAGGGGACCACGATGTGAAGGCTGAGTGGGCGCACCAGTGACCGCAGCAGTGCTCTAACGGAGCTCCGATGACCTCTGCCAGCGCCCCGCTGCTCTCCAGTGTGCAGGTGCGCCACTGGAGTACCAGGAGATTCTGGAACACCCCTCAGAGACATGCTCATCTCGCGAAGGGGTAAGGCGGCAGAGACTTTAGACTGAGCGTATAATTGCATTTGGGGGTGACAAACTGCAACCGAGCCTCATCCATACTACTCCTGAAGTTTCCCTTGAAAGAGGGGGAGCACAGAAACGGGTACGAGAAACTAGGAAAAGGTGTGGTGGTGGTGGGGGGGTGCAGCGCTTACCAATCACAACAATGAAACAATAACTGGTTGGTAATTATTGCACCATGTAGTATTGAGAATAACTCTGGTTAAAGTACTTTCATTCTTGCAAAGATGTGCACTGGTTAGACAATGTATTAGGTGTTGTCGTTCATTGTTGTGTTTAGTGGGAGTACCGCCACGCTACCTCCCTGCAAAGCTTGTGATAGCTCACTACCCTAAGTGTCAAGAGCAGAAAGGGGTGCATTTGCCCCAGGTTTCAATTCCCTGTATAGGGAATCTTCTCCTGAACTGGAACAGTGGGTCCCCCTCAGATACTGAGGTTAAGTGAGAGTTAGCAGAGGAGGACCTATACCTCCTGCTGGAGACCCTCTGAACCAGGCTTCTAGGAGTAAAGGTGGCCCCTATTAGTGTGACTCCTCTCCCCCTTCTCACTAGCTACAAGGCTTCTGGCCGGGCTGTGATGGTCCCCAGTGTGTGCCTGATCTATCCTGTCTAGGATTGGTGGACAAGGCTCTGCCTCCTCTTCCTCCTCCTGGCTATCAGCAGTATCATCATCAGCCTGAAGGAGCAAGCCCAGAAGCAGACTATTGTTGGGATTCCTCTCAGGCTACAGTTTTTTAGAGGCACACATCTCCCATAACTCTTGAAAAGTTAGACTCTCATACTGAGTGTCCAGAGCCTGAGAGATGTGCTGTACTGAAGACATGATGTCTAGCTAGAGTGGAGTAGGAGTCCCTAACTACTCTAGCACAAGGCTCCCAGCAAAGGTTAGAGCAAGGGCCATGCCAGACCCCTAGCTTACCCAAACCCAGGAGACTAGAACCCTAACACTAAGTGTAAAGTGTACCTACAGCTAGGAATGGTCTTTCCTGTGGAAAGTACCTAGTGACAGAGTGGTAAAGCAATTGCAAGTGTCTTATCCCACCACTGCACCACCAATGTAGGAAGCTGACCTGGTGTATGGTGAGCACCTATGGTGTTATCACCTTATACCAGGTCCAGGTATCCCTTATCAGGGAGGTGTAGATAGTGTATAGGAAGCCAGGGCTCTCTGGAGGTAGCTGTGGATGAGCAGCCAAGACTTATCCAGGAGACATGCAAAGCTTATGCATACAGTGTTACAAAAACAAAGGTACTTTATTGTAGTAACACAATTACTAAATACTGGATAGGCAATACTACACTAGAAGGTAAGTATACACACTATTACATACACATTAGATGTTAGTGCTTAGCATAGAAACAATAGCAATATAGCAAAACAGTAGAAAGTAATGTAGGCCCTAAGGGAGAGACAAACCATATACTAAGTAAGTGGTATGTGGGAAGAAATCCTCCACCCAGGATGTGGAATCTGGAGAAGGGACCTGGAAGAACTAGGAAGACCAAAAGGTAAGTACTTGAGTGACCTCTGGCGAACAGGACAAGAGAGGTAAGTACCTGGTTTTCCCCCAAACCCACAGGAAAGCTTTGCCAAAGGACTGTGCAAGACCCAACCAAGAATGGCAGAACCCACAGGTGGATCCTGTCAGAAGAGGACCTGCAAAGGGAGGGGGCCAAGTCCATTTCAAGATGGAGTGTCAGGTTGTGGCAAGAGCCACTAGCCACCCTTCTGGAGTTGCAGGACCAGGCCGTCAGTGAAGACAGCTGTGGAGCACCAGAGCAGAAGTAGCAGTTCAGAGGTGATACGATCGATGTCCCACGATGGAAGAAGTGTTGCAGCCAGTGAGAGGTGTTGGAAAACCAACAACACGCCTTGGCAAAGGCAAAAGTCACAGATGAGGAGATGCAGAGTTGCCAGCAAGGTCCAGGGGGACTCAACCCAAGGAGAGGAGTCCCAGGCAACCCTCAGCAGTGAGGAGAGTCAGAAGTCAAGGAGGCAGCCCCCACTGGCAACTCACAGGCACCAGGCACAGGAGTCACAGTGAGGCCCACTTAGCACACCTGAAGAAGGATCCCACGTTGCTGGAGCAGCAGACAGGAGACCAGGCAATGCAGGACAAGGTGCTGGGGACTGGGGCTACAAAGAGCCAGAAGATCCCTTGGAAGAAGGGCCAACAAGCCTTGGTAGCTGCAAGAGTCGTGGTGCACAGGGGTACTGTCCTACAAGGAGAGGCATGGACTCACCATCTCCTCTCCCAAGTTGGACAGCTGTTAGAGATGACCGAGAGGGCTACTCTAAACCACCACCTGTGTTGCAGGATCCACGCAGTTTTGCAGGAAGAGGATTCACGCAGCCGGACGTCACTGCAGTTGGTGCCTGTGGATGCAGGGGAGTGACTGCTTCACTCCAAGGGAGATTCCTTCTTGTGCAGACTGAAGACTCACAACCCTCAGAGGATGCACATCTGGGGAAATGTTGCAGATGCTGGAAGGAGCCAGAGAAGCAATGTTACAGAGCGAAGATTGGTGCTGGAGCCGCAGATTGTAGGTTTCTGTAGAATCTAGTTGTGGTTCCAGTGGCCAGAAGATTAAGTAAACGATGCAGACGAATCTTGCACGTCGAATCTGAGGACCCACCTAAGGAGGAGACCCCAAATAGCCCCAAAAGTGGGTGTGGTCACCTGGAAGGTGACCACCTATCAGGAAGGGGCACTGACATCACCTGCCTGACCTGGCCACTCAGAAGCTCCTAGAGGCCTCTGCACATCTTAGATTCAAGATGGCAGAATCAAGTGGCCACCTGGAGGAGCTCTGGGTATCACCCCTAGGGTGGTAATGGACAGGGGAGGGGTGACTCCCCTTCCCATTGCCCATTTTCACTTTAGAGCAGGGACTAGAAGTCCCTGAACCGGTGCAGACTGGTTTATGCAAGGAGGGCACCAGATGCGCCCTTCAAAGCATACCAGTGACTTGGAGAGGCTACTATTTCCAAAGGGAGAGGGTGTTGCCTCCCACTTCCAAAGGAAATCCTTTGTTCTACCTTCCTGGGTTTGAGCTGGTCAAGCAGCAGGAGGGCAGAAACCTGTCTGTAGGATGGCAGCAGCACGGGCTACCTGGAAAACCCAGCAGACTGGTAGGAGCAAAGCTGGGGTCCTCTAAGGAGCCCCCAGAGTGCATGAAATCATACAACCAATAATGGCGAAAGTATTGGGGTATGATTTCAACATGTTGGATAACAAACGTGCCCAGGTTCGGAGTTACCATTATGTAGTTGGATACAGGTAGTGACCCCACACTTACGAAGTCGAAGGAATTGAAGCTGGAGTTCGTAGGGGCACCTCTGCTCATGCAGGGGTGCCCTCACACACAGGTACCTGCACCCCGCCCTCTGGGCTAGGAGGCCCTACCATAGGGATGACTTACAGTGACCTGCTGTAGTGAACTGAAGTGAGAAGGTGCATGTACCTTTTCACACAGGCTGCAAAGGCAGGCCTGCAGACACATTTTACATGGGCTCCCATGGGTGGCATAATACATGCTGCAGCCCATGGGGATCCCCTGGTGCCCCCAATGCCCTGGGTACCTAAGTACCATATACTAGGGACTTACATGGGGGCACTAGTATGCCAATTGTGGGGTGTACAAAGTCAGGAACAACCAATTTACAGGGAGAGAGCACAGTCACTGGGGTTCTGGTTAGCAGGATCCCAGTAAACACAGTCAAAACACACTGACAGTAGGCAAAAAGTGGGGGTAGCCATGCCAAAAAAGAGGGTAATTTCCTACAAAGTGCAGCTCTGCGTCAGCTCTATCCAGCCTAGAATGGGATGTCAGGACCTCTATTTTTAGGCCACCTCCGCGTGCCAACGTCAGTTTCTTTCTGAACTCTGTTCGTACCGTATGACACAGAGCCATAGAAATCAGTGAGCAGAGCTTTTACATATAGCATTTAATTAAAGGACTATGCAAAACGATTTTACAGAATGGGGAGTGGGTGGATCGGTGAGCAATCTGTGATTAGACAGAATCTTTACCTGAAAAAGTGTTACCAAAGATAAGTAACTTGTTTTTCTATAAAAGACTTCTAACCATATATTCCTAAGCTTGTGAATACATACCAAAGTAGTTCATCTCCTATGGTGGTTGGATTGTGGAATGGCTTAGAACAGAAAATCCTGAAGGACAGATCAGATAAAGTGCCTGACCCGCCAGATCTGCCTACCTAAGCAGTAATACTCCATGAATGTGTGGAGGAACTGCCACGTAACAACCTGAGAAAAGTCAATGACTGGTACACTGTGCACCAGCGCAATGGTATTATCCTTTGATCTGGTGGGATTAGTGTAAGCCTTCTGGGGGAAGCTTCTTGCTAGCTCTTAACAGATCTTAATGCATAGCACAATACATCTTGAGATGGTCCTCTTTTGCACTTCTTTGCATTTCTTAGCCGAAAGAAACCGCTGAAATGTTGGTTGTCCTGTCAGTAGTCTCTGATTTGGTCCACATAGAAGCCAAGGGTCTGTTTAGGGTCAAGATGATGAAGCTATTCTTCCTCCATGGAGGGATGAGGGGGGTGCATAGAAAGCCGGCAATGTGATGGATTCCCCTATGTAGATGGGTGCAACTACCTTGGATAGGAATGCCACTTTTGTTCAGAGGAAAGAGAGATGAATATAGGGGGTCCACAGATAATGGCTGGAGTTCGCTTACTCGCCTGGCTAATGTTATGGTAATAAGGAATGCTGTCTTGATAGTAAGAAGATGAAGAGAACAACTCTGCCTGGCTTTAAAGAGAGTGCACATCACTGTCAGTCCCAAATTAAGGTCCCACTCACTACAGCATGACAAATGGAGTTGGCGGGAACATTTGGACCAGTCCTTTAAAAAACGCATCACAACAGGTTACTTAAAGAGGGATGGCTGGTCAAGTAAAGTTAAAAAGGCCAAGACATACTTTTAACTGTTCCAACAGCAAGGTTTGCTGGGCCAATGCCAAACACAAAAGGAAAACATCTGATAACTGCACATTCAGAGGTTGTATGTTTTGGAAAGTGCACTAGACGAAATTCTCACAGCATCCTTCATAAATTGATTTGGTTGATAGACGCCTGGCTGCCAAGATGACACCAACCACTTCAGGACCAAGATCCAAAATCATCAACTATTGCTGCTCAGTCTCCACGCATAAAGACTGTGCAGGCTTGGATGCAAGACTCTGCCCTGCTGCTGCGATAGGAGGTCCTCCTGAAAGGGCAGCGGGATTGGAAGACATATGCTCATGGCCAGAAGCTCCAAGTGCCACACTCCCCTCCCCACGCCAGGGCCACTAGGATGACTTGAGGCCAGTCTCTCTCAATATTCTGGAGTACTCTGGGCAGGGGAAGAAGAGACGGAAGGACCTAGGAGTCCCAAACCCCAATGCTGGTAGAAAGCGTCTCCGAAGCAGGGCTGCCTTGGGAACTGCAATGCACAAACGTTTTAACACTTCAGTGGCAGATAGATCAAGCCAGGGATCTCCCCATTTTTTAGAAGATGCACTGTAGCCCCTAAGTCTAACCACCATTTGTGATCTGCTGGGCAATGTCAGCTGAATTTGTCTGTCCTGATGTTTAGTGATCCAGCCAAGTGCTAGATGATCGGGGAGGTGCAGTGAGTGCTTAGCCACTTCCAGAGGAGCAGATTCTATATCGCCTTGTTGCAATATAACATAGAGGTCATGTCCGTGAATAGCTGCACCTGGTCCAATTTAATGGTCAGGAGGAATGCTTTCAGTCCCAAGCAATTCACTCCCAACTCCAGCAAGCTGATGTGGAGGCAAGCCTCTGCCAGAGACTAAAGTCCTCTGATCTCCACCTCTCCCAGATGACATCTTTAACCAAACCATGCATCTGGTGCAACCACTGACTCTGGGTGGGCAGGGAAAGGGGTCTGCCGCCAGCCCAACTGCAGTCGAGCAGCCACCACTGCAGGTCTTTTGCAGTCTTCTTGGACACCTGGATGGAGTCTGAGAAGTTTATTTCAGATTACCAAGGCACACCAAAGTAGTTCACTTAGGAACTAGTTTGTAATCTTCAGGATCTCGGGGGCTCTCATAACGAAATTACCATTGTCAATTTATCTAACTTGGACCTTGATGCTCAACAAATAAAAATTCTCAGCAAAGGTTTGGACTTTGTTCCTACATCTTTACCTAATTATGAAGAATTACACATAAATCTGGTCAAACACATTCGTAAATGTAAGCTGTACAATTTTTTTCAAGAGAATAATGTATTAGCTTCATCTACTTCTATCAATGTTATACCTTGTAATATGACCATAAAAGATATGAGATATACAGGGAGTGCAGAATTATTAGGCAAGTTGTATTTTTGAGGATTCATTTTATTATTGAACAACAACCATGTTCTCAATGAACCCAAAAAACTCATTAATATCAAAGCTGAATATTTTTGGAAGTAGTTTTTAGTTTGTTTTTAGTTTTAGCTATGTTAGGGGGATATCTGTGTGTGCAGGTGACTATTACTGTGCATAATTATTAGGCAACTTAACAAAAAACAAATATATACCCATTTCAATTATTTATTATTACCAGTGAAACCAATATAACATGTCAACATTCACAAATATACATGTCTGACATTCAAAAACAAAACAAAAACAAATCAGTGACCAATATAGCCACCTTTCTTTGCAAGGACACTCAAAAGCCTGCCATCCATGGATTCTGTCAGTGTTTTGATCTGTTCACCATCAACATTGCGTGCAGCAGCAACCACAGCCTCCCAGACACTGTTCAGAGAGGTGTACTGTTTTCCCTCCTTGTAAATCTCACATTTGAAGATGGACCACAGGTTCTCAATGGGGTTCAGATCAGGTGAACAAGGAGGCCATGTCATTAGATTTCCTTCTTTTATACCCTTTCTTGCCAGCCACGCTGTGGAGTACTTGGACGCGTGTGATGGAGCATTGTCCTGCATGAAAATCATGTTTTTCTTGAAGGATGCAGACTTCTTCCTGTACCACTGCTTGAAGAAGGTGTCTACCAGGAACTGGCAGTAGGACTGGGAGTTGAGCTTGACTCCATCCTCAACCCGAAAAGGCCCCATGCCCAAACCAGTACTCCACCTCCACCTTGCTGGCGTCTGAGTCGGACTGGAGCTCTCTGCCCTTTACCAATCCAGCCACGGGCCCATCCATCTGGCCCATCAAGACTCACTCTCATTTCATCAGTCCATAAAACCTTAGAAAATCAGTCTTGAGATATTTCTTGGCCCAGTCTTGACGTTTCAGCTTGTGTGTCTTGTTCAGTGGTGGTCGTCTTTCAGCCTTTCTTACCTTGGCCATGTCTCTGAGTATTGCACACCTTGTGCTTTTGGGCAGTCCAGTGATGTTGCAGCTCTGAAATATGGGCAAACTGGTGGCAAGTGGCATCGTGGCAGCTGCACGCTTGACTTTTCTCAGTTCATGGGCAGTTATTTTGCGCCTTGGTTTTTCCACACGCTTCTTGCGACCCTGTTGACTATTTTGAATGAAACGCTTGATTGTTCGATGATCACGCTTCAGAAGCTTTGCAATTTTAAGAGTGCTGCATCCCTCTGCAAGATATCTCACTATTTTTGACTTTTCTGAGCCTGTCAAGTCCTTCTTTTGACCCATTTTTCCAAAGGAAAGGAAGTTGCCTAATAATTATGCACACCTGATATAGGGTGGTGATGTCATTAGACCACACCCCTTCTCATTACAGAGATGCACATCACCTAATATGCTTAATTGGTAGTAGGCTTTCGAGCCTATACAGCTTGGAGTAAGACAACAGGCATAAAGAGGATGATGTGGTCAAAATACTCATTTGCCTAATAATTCTGCACTCCCTGTACAAACTATACTGTCTATAGAACACACTTCAGACTTTTCTCCTTCACTTTTGGACATTTTAGAGGATTTGAATATAGATTCCAAACTTGAGCTAGATGGTCGACTTAAAACTTCCTTTAAATTTACTCCATGTCTATCTCCCGACAATGTCATCAACATTTTTTTTTTTTAACAAACGGGTTACTATGGACCTTTATAAAATGGAGGATTCATACACCACAGAACCTAAGACTATCGAACACAATATCACCAGAGAAGAAAAAGAGGCACTCCACTCGCTCTCTGAGGTACACAATATCATCATCAAAGAGGCAGATAAGGGTGGCAATATAATATTGATGCATAAAGGAATAAAGAGGACTATATAAAGGCGATTGGCCGACAATTAGCTGATACTTCAGTGTTATGTAGACTCACACATAATCCATTGAATCACATCAATGGCACTAATCTTCGATTTCTGCTCTTCACAGTACTAACTTGAAGGTGAATCTTTGGGCGGGTGATTCACGTCCTTTAAATTAGTGACTACTGGGGCTCCTATAGATTACGTTTTTGAGATGAGCTTCCTAGCTCCGCAAGCACTCGGGTATTTCTCCCCTGGAATTATACACGTAGTAAGTCGGACTGTTTGCCTTAGCAGTATCACTGCCCGCAAATGTCACATTATGAGTTACTTTCTGTCTCATCCGTTCATCTTATTGTTAAATGCTACTCCCACCTAGACTTTTGAAACCACTATGTTAACGCTACCGACACCGGGAACCACGCATATTTAAATGTTGTAGAGCTCTATATACTTGGAGTTTTCACAGCAACAGGACATTTGTACATTGTAGACATTAGGAATGGATATTTGGGGCACCAGGGGTGTCATACTGACTCCCCCTTTTTTCTATGACATACAGTACCATAATTCTTTTTGTTTAGAAGAACACGTGGAAAATAGGGTTTGTGCTATCCTTCTTGACAATTATGAACTTCCATAGTAAAAATCACTCATTGGCTTTTATGTCCACTATAGGCTTATCATGGCCATTTCTTCTTGAATATTTCTGAACCGTTTCACAATACGGAAGACAGCCAAATATAGCTTTGTTTCTGTTCCTATTTGTTTACACACTTTTGGTGGTGGTTCTACCTTGTCATAGTTTTTATAAACTGTTCCGAGACTTGGTTTCTCTATAAAATTAAGATATGGAACCGGGTGTAACACCACTTCTATATGTTGGAGTTTATTACTCAACATTAATAATGCTTTTATTATCCTTTTAATTTTGGCATAAAAATAAAACCCTGGTTACTGAATAGATCATCTGATCTGTGCTGAAAGATACTATTGAATTCATGCCTATACATCTTCAGGGGTACCTTTGTTTACCCTTTGTTCTCCTTTATTTAAGAATGCTGTAGACAGCAGAGTTTGCCATATGTTTGGACGCTTTTTTTCACCATTAAATGGTAAGTTTTTTCATGTAGTCTCTCTGGTTTGACTTCACTCTACATCACAATGGGATATTCACTTATTCACCACTTGGGACTGTGGTTGATTCTTTGGATTTACATCACGATTCTTTCACTGTTCTGCAACTTTTTGTTGTTGTTTTACTTTGAACCTTTGGACACTGCAATCACGCTTTGCATGTATACTTTGTCTTCTAAGCATGTATAACCCCGCCATCTAACACTATGGATAATAACAGGTAATAATAATTTCTGTCTAAATTCAGAACAACCATCCCTTTTGGGGTCACTCACTTCAACAATGGCAAATGAAGGTTAAAAAAAATTGAAAACGAATATTTGTTTTTTTGGAACCTTAACAACATATATTCTTCAGCCTTGAGAAAGTCTTGATGACAAAACACGTGTCAGCTGTTGAGATTGGATTCATCGTGCCTTGGAAAGAATAAATCCTAACAATCCACAAGACATGTTCAGAACTTTTATTGACATGCTTTAAAGAATATAGACTTTGTGGACTACTTCGGTGTGCCTTGGTCATCCGAAATAAATTTGTTCAGTCCCCATTGGATTTCCAGTCGGTGTAGCCACACCGTTGGTGGTTGGATGTGAATACCAGTAGGGCACCCAATTGTAAAATTATAAGTTATAACTTCCCAAGTATTGTATGTATACTTAGAATGTGCGAACCTGTAAGCACAGACACCTTTCTTTTGTAGTTCATTTGAGTCTGAGAAGTTGTCTTGGTGCTGAGCTCACTGAGGCTTCAGATCCCATTGCAGAGACTGCATGGGCCACCTAGTGTGGGCCACAAGCAGGATGCAGGAGGCCAAGCTCAAGCCCAAATCAATTTTTTTTAAATTGAGTTTCTGCCTCAATTATGTTTTACCATTCAAGCCACAAGTCAAGGCACTGTCAGGACCGTATTTTGGCACTCTTAGAAACCTTAAAATCAATTATCTGCTTTTTCCACCCTCAGGTTCAGCGAATGAATCATTCAGTCTCTAAGCATCTCACGCCTTGACTATTGCAATATTCTGAATTTTGGCTCCACTAGTCACATTAAAAATAGGCTGCAGATTGTTCAGCCAGCAGCAGTGATATGACTTTTTCACCTGTCTAAATTTAGCACAGTTTTTAAGCTGCTTGGTAAACTTCATTGGCTCCTGATAGAGAAACATATTCAGTTTAAAGCCTTATACTTAGTCCATTGGATTATGTACAAGCAGGGGGTGCCCAGTTTGGAATCCTTGGTGCAGTTGTATAAATCTACTTGGGCCCTTTAATCAGCTGATTTGAATTTGGCTATGATACCTCATACTAACAGGATTAGGTTGGGAGGTCTTTTTGAGAGATGTTTCCGGTTTTATAGAACAACCTGCCTTTACATTTCCTTAATACTCAGAACCATTTTTGTTTTAGAAAGCCTGGCTGCTTAGGTCCTTCTGCTTTGGCTCTGTGATCAATCATCTTGGTGTAGTAGGCGAGTGCTGAGAAGCCCCGTTCTGGGTCAGCTATGCGCTATATAAGTCAGCATAACATAACATAACAAGAGGCCCAGAAACATCAGAGCTGCTCCCACTGAGACTCAGGTCAAAGCCTGAAATATCGGGAATGTCATGGCCTCATTGAGGCAAAGGGGTGTCTCGGAAAATCACTGTATTCAGAACGACTCCAATAAAGGGGAGCCGTTGGAAAGAAATCAAGAGTGACTTTGATGCACTTTGTTGTATGTTGATGGAGAAACCCAGCAATGTCAACAGGACACGTGGAGTGAATCCAGGCAGGAAGTTTATTGCGTTTAGGCCTGAACAGATTGTGTAATTTGCAGCATCTTAACCTTGGAGGATCAGATGTGGAAGGGTTTGCCTGATTTCATCCAGAACAGCTGGCAAGATTTCCGCCACTCTATCCCACAAGGTGTGTGAATAACTTCCCAGAAGGCATGAGGTGTTGATGGGTCGAAAGGCAAGGCTGGCACTGGAAAATATGTGGTTCACAAAATATTCCATTCTATGGATTCCCGGTTGGGTGAAGTGGTAGGGAAGGAATTAGATTCAAACATCTGGATGATGCTTGTACCACTGAGCTGTCCAAGGTGGGGTGCTAGAGCAAGAAGTCAGGATTGCTGGGAGCAGGTCTTTCCCATCTTACCACCTGTATGTTCCTTGGTGAACAAGACCCTGGTCCTGCCCACAAGTATATTGACAAGAGCCTCATTAAAAGGAAGAATAGGTTCTTGGTCCAAATGACACAGGTTGAGTTTCCGAATCTGATCAGATCTGGGCCCAGGTATCAGATCAGGGTCCGGATCCAGCATCAGTTATGCCGATTTGGCCGAAAGGCATCAGTCTTGCCACTGCGGATGGTGTCAGACGATGCACCTGTACTAAAACAAGCGACAAGGGAGGTGTCGACCTTGGGTGGAAGCTGAGTGGGGCAGTCGGCATCAGGGAATGATCTGCCAATGACCTCACACCTGGCAGCCACCTCGAATACTTTGGGCCTGAGGCTGCCCCAGTAGCATTTGGTGGGATACCGAAAATCTTGTCTGTGGCCTCTTTCAGCTGATACAATTCATCTGCTGAGGCTGTCTGCTGAGGAAGGAGGTCGGGTGGAAGCTCGACAGGCATTTGCTCATTGGAGCTGCTCTGCGACATGTAGGTTCCCATGCTGTTGTGTGTAATATGGAGGCCCTAGGCCCTCATGCTCCGGAATGAAGTCCCGCAGACACAGTCTTATGGTGGTATAAACTGGCTCCAGGCATGTGCGCCCGGACCCTTTATTGGCAGGGTCACCTGACTGGTGACGCCTGTGTTGGGTGGGTGTGGGGTGCACATGTAAGACCAGCCCTCAGCAGAGTGGCTGGCAGAAACACTAGAACGAGTCCAGCTGGACTCTACATCCTTCCCAAACTTTATTGAGGAACCAAACAAAGTCCAACCTGTAACAGAAAACAATAACAAAACACCACAATCAGTCTCTCGGCCTCGAAAAGGCAGACTGCAGAATTCCAGTGGACATGGTGCAGCTGGGAGCACCCGGACACCTCCGCACGAGTCCATAATTTAACCAGCTACAGCTGGGCACGAACACTGTGTGGATGAAGTCCAGATACTTCAGTTACTTGTCCACGACCTCACAGTTCGCTGGATATTGTCGATCCGGTCTTGCCTGGGCTCATGTGGTCAAAGTCTATTTACTGGTGCATCTGGAGCAGTGGGGAGTCCACTGTACACAGTTCTGGACGGCATTCTGACTCTAGAGATTGTCTACCTCCTAAGACTGCAGATGGCGTGACGGCCTGGGGCACCTGGGAGTCCAGCGGCAGAGCAGCGGCAGTCTTCCCTCTCGTGCCAGACCTCCATCAAGCACGAGTCTCCTCGAGGCCCTTTTGTGGGCGTCCACAGGACTGTGTGGACTGTGCCGGCCTATCTCAGGCCCAGCAAAGACGTCTCAGAGGAACAGCCTAAAGGACCACATCCGAGTCCCACATGGAGCCACAAGGGTGGTTGATGCAGGGTTCGCTTGCTCGAGCAATCTGGATTCAGGTGCTCTGGTCATAGTGCAAAGCCTTCAGGTGACCAGTCGTGCAATATAAGACCTCCGTGCTTCCGGATGCCTGACGTGGAGCTGTATAAGATGCATTCTCTCTCAGCGAGATTCCGCTCTCACAGGAATTCGTTGGAGGCCCTTGCCCTGGATTGCGGCGGGACTGCGTGGGCTGTGTGGGCCAACGTAGGCCAACGTAGGCCACGCCAAAGGAGTCTCTCTGAACTCCCAACAAGCCACGTCCAAGTCTTGTGCAATTCCAAACGTGGATGGTCCAAATGATCTGGTCTGCTCTCACCGGATTGCTAATCCATTGTGCTTTGCACGCGTGGGTTCGGATCCCATCCTCGTCGCCATTGTAATATGGGGGCCCTAGGCCCTCATGCTCCGGAATGAAGTCACCCAGACACAGTCTTATGGTGGTATAATCTGTCTTCAGGCACGTGCGCCCAGCCCCTTTTATTGGCAGGGTCCCTGACTGGTGACGCCTGTGTTGGGTGGGTGTGAGGTGCACATGTAAGTCCAGCTGGACTCTACATCGTGCACCTCCCAACAATGGGAGTGGTGAGACGTGAGGGAGCTGAGTTTGGATTTCTTCTGTGTGTATTTGATTTACCCGAACTCCATGACCTTGATGTGGATCAGTTGCGGGAGTAGGAGCACGCCCACGCCCTGGATCGGGACAGTGTTTGTGATTTCTTATGGAGTTCAGTCACGTACAGTTTTGTCGCAGATGGCTTTACAACTCAGCCGCAGGCAGCAAGAACACATTTCGTCGTGTGGTACTAAGGGAACCACTGGCAGAAGTTGTGGATGTCCAGAACTGACATTTGTCAGACGGGACAAAGCCAACGCCTAGCCAAAACAACGCAACCTACTGATGTTTCTGGAATTGCTGTAAAGTTTCCTTCTTTTAAAACTGACAGGGTCAGAAATCTGCGGTTAGCAGACTCTAACAGAATCTGAAGTCTTGGTAAATCGCCAATAACATTGTTTTTAGATGCAGGTGATTCCCTGTGATGGCTCTCATACTCCTACATGTGCACATCAGACTGTCTTTAGAAAGCTCGGCCAGTGCACCCTATGGCCTAACCAATAACCTACTCCGTTAAGACTTGTTGCTACAGTTGCACAACACTCTTGAGCATTTAAATCTCGGCCAGGAGTATTGCACACAGCCTGCATTGCTGTCCAACAGCAAGCTCAGCAGACGATAGCAGAAACTCTTTTGCAGTCTACTGTTAAACACTTCTGGGACATATAGGACAGGACTGTTAAAGTATATTTCATTTTCTTGCTTGCTTCAAAATAATCTGTTCAAATAGCTTTAATAAAGGCAAAGGACGCTTGAGTTGGGCACACATTTAGAAATATAATCAATTAATATTCTACTTTATTTGAATGTGATACATTTTAACCTTGTATACAAAAGCAATTGTTTCACCATAGTTCAGGAAATGCATCTTACAGAAAATACACGATCATAAAAGATTGTGCCACTGCTCGAAAACACTTTCACTGATAATACTAACAAGCCAATAAGCCTGGCTATAATCTGCCAATGCATGTGAACACAGACATTCACAGATGCTGTTTAAATGTGTTGTAGCACAAATGTTGTTTATCACAGGAAAGCCAGCCCTATTGACTTTGCTAATACTGGGGAAAAAGTGGTGGGGACGCTCCAACGTCAAAATGCTATTTAGCCCGAAGTGCTGAATATACTTGCACAAGTCCTGCGTGCATCCCTTGTACATCAATATACTTCTTAAAGAGTTTGTCTCAGTGAAGAGTTGTGTTTAGAACACAACAGCTTTCCATAGCAAAAAGTGGCTCCTCCGGCCCTCTTAAGAAATTAAGTGGAGCACAGAGCTTTGTTTAGTGAAATCCCAAGTGGTCTCGGCAATGGTGCTGTTAGAGCCTGGTGGCGTAGGGTCACAGTTACAGTGTTGTATAGTGGTACAGTTTGCAGCTGGCTGCGACTATCCCCACGGAGCTCCAAAGGATGAGTTAGTCCAAGCGTATGGACCGGTTAACTCCAGTGCTGTGTGATGGAGGTTCCCCGAGGATGGGCCAGGGTTGACTCAGTATTAAATGCTGTCCTTAACTGAAGCCAATGGCATTAGAGTCAGCAACGGTCGCTCTGCACTAACATGCTGTTCTGTCTGCCTCTTCACGTACAGAAGAACAACACAGGAACGTACACTATTTTAGGGAGCCTCAGAAAAACTAGACGGTGGGAACGTATTTTTTGCATGCATGCTTTTGGGAGTCATGGAAGGTGCGGGGAGGCTTTTGTGGCACTGGAAAGGTGCTGTAAAAGCCATGAATCACATCCTTTCTTTTATTTTGTGGACTCAAATTATGGGTCTGCAAATGAAGACACGTGGAATCTAACCTAAGTCGCTCCACATTTTAACAGGTAAGTTGCGCATTTACGAAGCGCAGACAGGTGACACCAAACGTGGCAGTGCGGATCATCCATGTGCTTCTTAGCTGATGTGCTTCCTCCTCAAGACCATGGTATCCTGCTTGCTTATGGTCTCGCTCATGGTGGTCTCTGCTACTTGGGGTGAGGTGGATGTGAGGCAGTGGTGAAGAACATTGCTGTATGGACCCGTACTGAACTAGGACAGGAGGAGAGAGCTGGGCTGGGGGGTGGTGCACGAGTTAAGCTGGGGGGCGCAATGAGATGGCCGCAGCAGCTGTGCCTAGGGAGGTGTGGCTGGCTTAGGATCAGAAGGTCACTTCTTGCAGCTGCTTCATTCACTTTCACCTTTGAAATGGCTATCTCCAGTAAAAAAAAAAAAGGGGGTAGCGGCTCTCACCAGCAGATGGACAAAGAATGGGCTGCCTGTCAACCCCTAGTCATGGTTTCCAATGTGCTGCGAATCCCAGCCAAGCTGAGCCTGGATTGTATACTACTCCACACGGTGGCTGTGTACATAGTTGGAATCCTACTTCTTCTATAAGGCCCTCAAAATAATGAAGCTGGTTTGACATAGCCTCTTTCCCATGGATAAACCTAGATCACTCTGAATGCCAAGAACAGAATTAACCAGAAACCAACGTGCAAACAATAACACAGTAGCATGCAGCATCCAATGTAATGAATGTGTACCACTGACCTCCCCTACTACTCTAACATGATGCCAGAAGTGAACCAAGAGACTTCAGTAATAATGTACACCCTAGATGCGATAAGATAATTGGATTGAATCACACAGTTTGGTCAAGTACGTAAGTCCAGACTCATCACAGGTTTCCTGGTTACATGGTTTATCCCCTAGGTGGATGTTTCTTTATTCTGTTTTACATCTAAGATTAATGTTTTGTATTTAAGTCATTAAGGAGCTACATGAGTACACTAAGTTTTATTTTACTCACATTTTATAGCATTTACTAACCCTGAAGGTGTTGAAGCATTTTGTCAAATGCTAGCGACTGCACTAAGTACAAGACAGTCTCAATGAGCATACCCGCAGCTGCAGAGACTTCAATATCAAATGTCTACACCACAGAGGACCTCAAGCCCCCCTAACAGCCCAATCCACTGCTGTGTACCTCTCCACTGGCCTTCAAACAGGACATAACTCTTGAGGTAAAATTTTGCGATTTCATGGATATCTGTTTTGCATTGATTCCTATAAATAGCGTAATCTAGTCTAACTGTTAATGTGTTTTAGCTAAATACTTGCTGACTTTTAAAGACTTACATCGATTTTGTCCTACCGAACAACATCTGTTCTGGCTTCGTGACCTTCCTGTATACATCTCACTAGTTCCTAGCACAATGGATCTCCTTTTTTAGGTTGAGCATAAGCGTCAGCCCCTTATATACGTTTAATACACTTACTGTGGGCTTAAAGCCATTTCATTTGCTTGTTTCAGTGTCATTTAGAAATCCTTCCTTACTTGTGGTTAGTAACCCCTCTTTGTCCCTCCTTTTTAGGTAGAGTATACAAGTGCTCTGACGTGTTGTAATTTATGTCTGGGCTTTTAACTATGCTCATCACAAACCCATCAGTATCACTCATTCAGGGTTTTGCCTTTCAAAAATCCTTTATCATAATTGGTAAATGCTTTGCGTTTGTCCCTTCCTGGGACGATTTTGTTACCACCTTGGCCATCGATTCTATTACATGGATAATTGCACATTTGCCAATACGTTTGGCTGAGAGCAAACTTGTTTTTCCTTTTGTGTCTCTCCTTTGCGCTCATGGCAGCTGTGGCACTTTGAAATGGCTCGCTTATGTCAACTGTTTCACTTTTCATTTTCAATTTATGCAGCAAGAAAAATCCAGTTAGGAATTTACAACGCTAATAGCTCTAACTCGAGCAAACAACAGACCCATTGCATTGCAAATGCTTGTTCTCTTTGGAAGCAGGGACCAACTACTGTATATTTACGCTTTTTCCTATTTATCTCTTTTTTAAGGGACTTTTTTTTTCATCATTTTCTGCTCATGTTCAGCAAAGCTTCAGTTTTCATTTGCAGAGCATTCTTGCTCTCAGCTTAGCTTCGCTTCCCTTTAAACAAGGCTGTAAATCGGGCTATCTCAGTCACATTTTCTCTTGTTAGGCTCTCTGCACCGACTGTGCCTGGGCGTGGTCCCCGGTGATGGGAGGGAGGAGGTCTGTTTGTTTATTTAATTACTTGTTTTCAACTTTGGAGGCTTTCATGAGTGCCAGTTACATTACAGAAGGACATAATAATTCGATTAAGCGATGTTGAGCTGACTCCATGACTCGAACCCAGGTCCTCAGTTCAAAATTTGGCAGCTCTAGTCCTCACGCCACACCTTCTCCCAGAGAGCTCTTGTGGTTGAAAATGGCATGTTATTTTACTTGTTTATTTCTATGATAGCTCCTCTTTGCAGCTTTGCACACTCGGTGCAGGGCCTGCCACATGGGTGCCGCTCCAGGACAGGCTGCTGGTTTACAAACTAGACCCACCCTGCTGCCGAGTCTCCTTGCCCTGTCTGCTCCAGTGCCTAAATATAGCACCTCACAAAAAGAAGACATTGCAGGAATTAACAGTAAAACCCACTGGATCCCATCCCCCCTTCAAGCACTCCCATGGCTAGCTTTAGGCAGCTTCCTGGAGCATAGGCTCTTACCACCATGAAAGCACCCCCTCCTAATGTTCCTCTTTTCTCTGATTAGGTCACGTTGCAGTTTCTGTATGGGGGATTTCAAGAGGTTGGGGGGGGGGGATCTGAACATAAAACGAAAATCTTAAATGAAAGATGAACCCTGACTATCCTGGGCAGACCAGTGTGCGGTTCAAAGCCCTTACTGATCACAATAATCACCAGTCTTATAGCGCTTTACAATACAAGCCTCTAAGCACTGTAATTGAAGATCTTACTGCTAGCCGAGTCAATCACATTGATTTAATCGGCCTCAGAGAGATGAAAGGCTGAGTATATCCTGCTGCTCTTCAGGCTGCTCACAGATCTCTTCAGCAGGTGCACATCTCGCTGAGCTACATTTCCTGGCACCCGAAACTGAAAGCAAGCCAATGAGTGGCTCTGGCACACCTGATAATTAAACAGGGCCTGAGAGACACCGGAAAGGGGGAGAAAGGGTTTTGACTGACTGACTACTTCCAGTTTCTTGACAGGCATGATCGCCTCTGCTTTAATAAATGGAAATTTTCCTTTCCATCTGGCCCCAAGTTCCTACACACACCACCCAACTTCAGCAGGCTACAAAAACAATGTAATAACAAGCTTAGACATGGCTTATGTTTTGAGCCTTGAGTAAAATGTTAAAAAAAGCTACAACAGTGTAAAAACAAAACAAAAACAACTGTTTTCTGTATGCAATGCATATGAGTGATTAACCCGTTCCCCACCACGGATGTAATGGTTATGTCTGTGTCTGTGTCTGCGGCACTGAGGCGCCACAGATGTAACCATTCCGTCCTGAGACCGGCTCTCAGGGGAAGCGCCCAAGGGCGGAGGTCAGGGTTGGAAGGGGAATCGCTTCCCCTTCCACCCCCCGCGTCCCGCCAATGATATCAGGGGGTGGCAGATGCGCTGGAAGCCATTTGCTCCCAGCGCGTCCAGGAAGACGGAGTAAGTTTTTCCTGTGGGCGGGGTGGGATTGAAGAAAAAGAGGCATCGGGGTGAAAGGAAAGGGTCTTCCTTTCCCTCGATGTCTCTTTCAGCATTCCTGCTGCCCATCACGCAGCGGGGAAGGGGAGAGAGTGAGAGAGGGTGTGGGTGTGAGTGTGAGTCCGTCCGTTCGTCCGTCCGTCCTTTGGGCAAGTATCTCCCCCCCCCAAAGGGGGCAATATATTCTATGCCATTTCTGCCCCCCCTTGGGGCCTATTTTTTCTTTTTGGCCCATCTGCCCAAAAGGTGGACAGAGAAGACTAGACACCAGGGAAAATATATAAATGTTTGGTGGCAGGGTGTTTGTCAACTGGCGAAGTATTTGCATTTGTAATTATAACAGTTTATTTCTCCTTTTTGTTCTAGTTCAAAGCTTTTGCTTCCTTTGCTGTGGCTTGTTGTGGTTTTGGCAGTGGTTGTCCTGCAGTTTGCGTTGTTGCATGTTTTAGCTAAGTAAATACATTTACTCCAAAGGAGTATTGTTGCCATGCATGAATGACATGTTTGTAGGAGGTGTACTAAATGCAGGATTGTGTGTGAAATTGTCCTTAGATTTATGCACAATGATATTTGTGTTTTCTTATGTATAATTTGCTTTTCTTTTTAGTGTGATATTATTGGTGATTAATGTGGCTGTGCAAAGTAGTCGCTGGTGAGTCAAGCATTTTCAGGCAAGTGAGCGGTATAGTTTTTGAATTTATAAAACTCTTAGTGATAAAGCTACACTTTCTTTATTATTTATCTTACAAAGTGCTGGTTGTTGGTGGTGCATTTGGTCAGTTAATTTTTGTAGGAAGGATCATGGCTAGCCGTAGGATGACCGCTCAGCTGGTTGTTGGTGTGCTTTTTGAGTCATCTTCTGACCATGATTATGAGACTGACTCTGCATCTGAGGCAGAGGAGGAAGTGCAAGATTCTGGAAGTGAATTTTCTATTAGAGAGGAATCATCTAATGATGAAGCCACTCTCAGTGCTGATGAAGTGCCTGTTTTAGAGGAGGACACTGATGTGCCAATGGTGCAGCAGCCAGCGGCTGAAGGGCTTCCCATTGGAATACCTGGCATGTGGGTTGCACCAAACATGGAACAGCCACAGTTGCCTGCCTTTAAAGGTTTCCCAGGGTGTAGAGTAAATACGGAAAACGTTTTGCCTGTCAACTTCTTTGAGCTGTTTATGGACGATGTATTTTTGGAAGAGACTGTTGAGCAGACTAATTTGTATACAGAGCAGTATTTGAGGGACAATGCTGCCAGACGTACGCCATACTCTAGAGATAGCCGGTGGATTCCCAAAAATCTGGAAGAGTTGAAAAAGTTCTTGGGTTTAGCTTTTTTGATGGGGTTGACAAGGAAGCCATCACTGTCTTCATATTGGTCTACTAGTCCCTTGATGGCAACTGCTATATTTCCTGCAATCATGAGTCGTAACCGGTATGAGGTTCTTCTTTGGATGTTGCATTTTGTAGATAATGCTTTAGCCTTGCCATGAGATCACTGTGATTCTGAAAGTCTTTTTAAGATTAGACCTGTCCTTGATCATTTGGTAGATCGGTTTTCAGAGATCTATGTTCCAGGCAAAGAAATGTCTGTAGATGAATCTTTGTTCCTGTTCAAGGGTCATTTGGTTTTTAGGCAGTACATTCCTAGCAAGAGGGCACGGTATGGAATTAAATTGTATATGCTGTCTGAAAGTAGTACAGGATATGTTTATAATTTCCGGGTCTACACTGGTAGGGATTCCAATATTGACCCCCCTGGTTGTCTGCCCACTTTTGGAGTTAGTGAGAAAATTGTGTGGCAACTTGGTAGACGACTGTTTAACAAAGGTCACCATTTATATGTAGATAACGTCTACACTGGAGTTCAGTTATTCAAGGAATTGTTCAGAGTGGACACTGTTGCTTGTGGCACAATCTGCTCTAATCGGAAAGGCTATCCAAAAGAGCTTGTCTGTAAAAAACTTGAGAAGGGACAGTGCAGTGCCTTGCGGAATGGTGAGCTGCTAGCTCTGAAATTTGTAGTCAGGAGGGATGTGTACATGCTAACTACCATCCATGACTTTCACCTGTGGCTGTTTGGGGTCAAGTTGATGAAGTGTGCAAACCTGTGTGCATTTTAGACTACAATAAGCACATGGGTGGTGTTGATAGAGTAGATCAGATGTTGGAATCTTACACTGCTGCTCGTAATTCTTATGTTTGGTATAAGAAATTAGCGGTTCACCTGTTCCACTTGGCAACTTTTAATGCTTTTGTTGTGTTCAAGGATAGTTTTCCAGAGTCAAGGATGACATTTGTGAAATTTCAGGAGTCTATCATAGCCAGCCTTGTTGTGCTGGAACAGGCAAGAGCTCCTAGAGAAGCAGTGGAGGAGAATGTAGCTAGATTGAAAGATCGTCACTTTGCTGAGCACATTCCTCCCACGGCCAAAAAAGACTTTCCTGCTAAGAGATGTAGTCTGTGCTTGAAGAGGTACCAGGAAGGAGACTAGGATGTACTGCCCTGATTGTCCTTCAAAGCCTGGGCTGTGTGAGGGTGGCTATTTCAGGAGCTACCACCCACAGAAGAATTATTGGGAAATACAGTGAGCGTAAACTGCTGTTTTATATTTTCATATGTTCAGTTTCACGGTTGGCATTACTGTCATGTGTTCAGTTAGAGCTTTTGTGTTTGTAGTGTTGTACTTATTTATAATTAGTGGCTTCTTTGTTGTTTAAAAACAATAAAAAAGTGGTGGCGTTGTGCATGGACTGGCGCTTGGCTGGTGGTGTGCGTGGGGTGGTGCTTGGCTGGTGGTGTGCGTGGGGTGGCGCTTGGCTGGTGGTGTGTGTGTATGTGGGGTGGCGCTTGGCTGGCGGTGTGTATGTGGGGTGGCGCTTGGCTGGCGGTGCCAGCCAAACGCCAGTCCAGACACTCCCATCAGCTGGTGTGATTGCTGTACCAGCATCTGGCATGTGGGCGTGTGAAAGTGATGGGCCCTAGAATGGTGCTGTCTGTTGATGCAAGTGTTGTAATGAGCTGGGCCCGCGGATGGTGGCGTGAATGGTCTTGTGTATGTCATGTATGAAAGGTGTGTGAATGGACTGTAAAGTGGTTGGTGCTGTGACGCGGCTTTACAGCTCACGAGCTGTGAGTCATTGGTTCAGTTTTTTGGCCTTTCAGTTATTAATAGTGCATTTCACTTTTGTGAAATCTCTTGTTAATAAAACTTGATCTACTGAACCATCACTCACCCTTGTGCCAAATCCAACCAGTATGTGTGGTAAAAATGACAAAACCTACTCCGCTGTAATCAGGCATCGCAGCACACCCGTGACACACTAGGTGTCTCGGCTGGGACCCCGATGATGAAGCATGCCACCAACATGGTTGGTGGATGAGGGGTCTTTTTAACATAACCTAGGTGTGTTTCCTTTCACAATTTTAGTGTTTGGAACATCACAGAAGTACGTGGACACATGAAAATGATCTATGACAAAACTACCTTGTCTGGGACGGGGGGAGCACCTATGTTTTTGGTCCCGGGTGCGGCCTTCAGCTAGGTAAACCTACCAAACCACAACATTTTTTTAAACTAGACACCCCAAGAAGTCCAAGGACATGTGGCTTGCATGGATCCCCCAACATATTCTTACACATTCTCCTCTGCAAACCTCACAATGTGCTTAAAAAAGCATATTTTCCTCACTTTTCTTTGTAGGATCACTGCTCCGTTATAAATTTCCTACCACCCAGCATTCCCCTCAGTCTCCCATGTAAAATGACACCTCACTGGTGTGGGTCCCCAAAGCAGAATCAGCCTAAAGATGTATAAAAGAAAAATATGTGCTTATCAACTCTCTGTGCTATCCCCTCAATCTCTACAGGTTATTGGCCTTTTTCTGTAGCAGGCACTTGGGCCACCCACACAAGTGAGGTACCATTTTTATCGGGAGTCTTGGGGGAACGCTGGGTGGGAGGAAATTTGTGGCTCCTCTCAGATTCCAGAACTTTCTGTCACCGAAATGTGAGGAAAAAGTGTTTTTTTGGTCAAATTTTGAGGTTTGCACAAGATTCTGGGTAACAGAACCTCGTGAGAGCCCCACAATTCACCCCCATCCTGGATTCCCCTAGGTGTCTAGTTTTAAAAAATGCACAGGTTTGGAAGGTTTCCGTAGGTGCCGGCTGAGCTAGAGGCCAAAATCCATAGCTAGGCACTTTCCAAAAAACAGCTTTGTTTTCTTTGGTAAAATGTGATGTGTCCACATTGTGTTTTGGGGTATTTCCTGTCACGGACGCTAGGCCTACCCACACAAGTGAGGTACCATTTTTTTTTCAGGAGTCATGGGGGAGCGCTGGGTGGAAGGAAATTTGTGGCTCCTCTCAGATTCTAGAACTTTCTGTCACCAAAATGTGAGGAAAAAGTGGGTTTTTTGGCCAAATTTTGGGGTTTGCAAGGATTCTGGGTAACAGAACCTGGTGAGAGCCCCACAAGTCACCCCATCCTGGATTCCCCTAGGTGTTTAGTTTTCAAAAATGCACAGGTTTGGTAGCTTTCCGTAGGTGCCGGCTGAGCTAGAGGACAAAATCCACAGCTAGGCACTTTCCAAAAAGCATGTCAGATTTCAATGTAAAAATGTGATCTATCCATGTTGCGTTTCTTGTCGCAGGCATTAGGCCTACCCACGCAAGTGAGGTACTATTTTTATCTGGAGACATGAGGGAACACAACATAGCAAAACAAGTGTTATTGCCCCTTGTCTTTCTCTACATTTTTTCCTTCCAAATGTAAGACAGTGTAAAAAAAAAAAAATAAGTCTATTAGAGAAATGCCCTGTAATTCACATGCTAATGTGGGCACCCCGGAATTCACAGATGTGCAAATACCACTGCTTCTCAACACCTTATCTTGTGCCCATTTCGGAAATACAAAGGTTTTCTTGATACCTATTTTTCACTCTTTATATTTCAGCAAATGAATGGCTGTATACCCGGTACAGAATGAAAACCCATTGCAAGGTGCAGCTCATTTATTGGCTCTGAGTACCTAGAGTTCTTGATGACCTACAAGCCCTATATATCCCCGCAACCAGAAGAATCCAGCATATGCAATGGTATATTACTTTCAAAAATCTGACATTGCAGGAAAAAGTTACAGAGCAAAACGTGGAGAAAAAAGGCTTTTTTTTTACCTCAATTTCAATATTTTTTTATTTCAGCTGTTATTTTCTGTAGGAAAACCTTGAAGGATCTACACAAATTACCCCTTGCTGAATTCAGAATGTTGTCTACTTTTCAAAAATGTTTAGCCCTCTGGGATCCAGCATTGGTTTCACACCCATTTCTGTCACTAACTGGAAGGAGGCTGAAAGCACAAAAAATAGTAAAAATGGGGTATGTCCCAGTAAAATGCCAAAACTGTGTTGCAAAATGCGTTTTTCTGATTCAAGTCTGCCTGTTCCTGAAAGCTGGGAAGATGGTGATCTTAGCAACGCAAACCCTTGGTTGAGGCCATTTTCAGGGGAATAACCACAAGCCACCTTCTGCAGCCTTTTTTTCCCATCTTTTTTGAAAAAAACTAGATTTTCGCTGTATTTTGACTAATTTCTTGGTCTCCTTCTGGGAACCCACAAAGTCTGGGTACCTCTAAAATCCCTAGGATGTGGGGAAAAAACAGGACGCAAATTTGGCGTGGGTAGCTCATGTGGACAAAAAGTTAAGAGGGCCTATGCGCGAACTGTCCCAAATAGCCAAAAAAAGACTTGGCACCTGAGGGGGAAAAGGCCTGGCAGCGAAGGGGTTAATAGAATAAAGTGTGATGATTTAGAGTACTTTTGGATATTAAATAGTCCCTAATGCACTGCAATGGAAGCACTGCATTGGAAGTGGAATGATACACAAAATCGCCAATAGCATAACACGAGGAAGAGGAAAACATCCCATGTTGTCAAAGAACCTTACAAATACTTGATGAGTAAAATATTTGAGCGAAATCGTCAAACCAAATTTAATTAAAGTGTTGTCCATTACTTCTTGCCCATTGCTAAAGGTTGAGTAATTGCTGAAACCACAATTCTATGTCATACTGGAGGTCACTGAAATGATGTGATTCAGCGGCCGCCCTTTTTTCCGCATAATTATGGATTTGCCGCATAATCCATCATCTGATCCATAATCTGCATATTTTAACAAAAATTGTTTCTAGCTCAAACAGATCTAAAGTTACTAAAATAGTAGCAAAGTGGGTTTGCGTGTAGTCGAATGCCCTTTGTAAATGTTAACTAGTCAGCTTTCTGTTCCTTTTGCCAGTATTTGGTTGTTGAACTGGTAGTAGTGAAGGGATATCTTTTCTACAAGTAGAGGAAGAAGGTAAATGGAAGTGCTTTAATTATATGCAGGGTCACTAGAATTTTGTGACAGAGAGGACCACATAATGCGGCACGGTTGACTAATTTATGTGGCAAGAAAAGTCAAGTTATGCATTTACAACACCTATAGCTGTAACTCAAGCAAATGCGAGACCTATTGCATTGACCGATGCTTGTTATGTATAAGTCCTAGAAACCCTATTACGGTTTGATGGCTGCTACCCAACCCCTAAATAGATCAATAAAACGGTTGTCTGCTGGATGTTGTGCACGTGTAACAACACAAAAGAATAACTTGTACTTGAGCGCTGTGAAGCCATCTAAGCACCCTCATCCCTATTAATTGGGCACAACAGGTTGGAGAATAAATTAAAGAAAACATAGCTATAAGTTGATGTAAAACAGCGCTGTAACTACAGTGCTCAGACTCATTCAAACACTCACCTCTGACAACATAGCTCACTTTACACAAAGACGCATGTGCAACTCCACCTGGGCGTCTGCGTCCTTCACACCCTGCATACAGAATCGGCTCAGCTGAGATTTCTCAAGTCTACAGCAACACTTGATTTTACAGTGATCTAACCCATTTCTCGCTCTGGCAATGTTCCTGAGTCGTATTCAGTAGCACTCCCTTGTCTTTCGTTTAGACTCGCATACAGTGCGCCTAATGACTGTCTCAGATTCATGCGTAATCCGCCTGTCTTCCTCAATCCTGCAGCATCTGCTATTTCAGTGCTAACACCCACACACTGCTAGCTAACCAGCAGTTCAGACAGACTGCCACTACACATTCTGCCTTTCCAGCCTTATGACACCCCAAATCCCATCTATTCCCTACTACCTTTCATGCTGTCGAGAGTAAACAAAAACTATGTTTAGCTCGCTATGTGAACAGCTCATTTTGTATTCTGTGCATTTAGTATGCAGCAACAGAAAGTTAAACATTTTCTGTAGTGCATCCATCTGCTAGCCTCACAGGAGATGTTTAAGATGATGCTGAGCTGTGGATAACAAAAAAAATATTTCACTATGCATATCTTTAAAAATGTTTTCAAGGAGAATTTTGGAATTATACCACATTTCATAAATATCGGGGCATCTCACAACATCTGCATTTGGGAACACCAGAGCCTGGCGAATTGCTACGTTCTAATCTTCCAACTCAAATGGAGGCATCACAGGTATTAAAATGAAAAAACATTCTTTCAAGGAGTGACATGTTAGATTATATAACACTCGATGTATTGAGAAATATATAGATAGAGACTTCTAACCGTAGAGTCCTCTCCTTTTGAAAATATACCAAAGCAATACCTATTTGGAGGTGGGTCTGTGACTGGACTCAGACTTGAAGCCTAAAGTTAATGATGGAAAAGGAATGAGTGGGTGCGGAGACTGGAAAACAGCAGCACATTGCTCTGACTGCTCTCCACCAGAGAAAAACAAGCAGTGTAGATTGTCAACTTATTTAAGACTTTTTAACATCATTATAATGCCATGTGAGTGCCCCTGTAAGGTCAAGCTCAATCCAATTGTAAGCTTGACACTTCATACGCATAAGTGAGCCTTCTATAGGCAGCCATACACCTGGCTATACAAACAGCATAATCACAGCTGCATAAAAGGGGCGAGGGTAGCATTTATGTAGAAGCACACCACTTATGTCTAATCAAAACCTGTATCCCAGTTCCCCAACATGTGAATGAAGCCAAGGCCTCTGCAGTATTCCTGAAAGCTTTTATTTTAGACTGATCACATAAGGTAAGGGGCAAAGCAATGTCAAGCCTGACCTAAAAATGTATTGACTTGTTTCACCACCTGCCTGAATTCGCATCAACTACTACAACATCAGTTTATAATCTGTTGCTCTGGTCAGTACCTTCTACAGACAACAAGCTGCTACAGCAACAAAGCTCCATATTTACTTATCTATTTATATAAGCATGCTTGAATAGCTTGGACTTAAACCTAAGTGGTGACAGAGTGCTTTAAAAACTTACTGGTTACAGGTTATAAAACTGAGGAAACAAAACATATGCAAAATTAACTAATTGGTTAAGGTGAACATTACATATAAAGAGAATGATCATTTTAACAGTTAAACTAATTATGGGTCTGGTTAAGAAATGTGTTCAATCAGAAAGTTGTGCTGAAGCAATAGGCCTTTTAGTTCTTTGAAACAGAGGTAAAAGGAGATTATCCTGTTATTCATGTATACATATATATTTAAGAATGACAGGAATAAATAAATGAGTTTTTTTTTACCTTAAGTAACACTCTATATGGTAGGGACTATCTAACCACAGATCCCTCACCTTTTGAATACTTCCCCAAGCGTCAGAATGGAGCCGGAAACTTTTGAACAGTACCTCTGCAGACCTCCAAGTGGTGCCAAGTAACTCTGCACTGACATCATTCTGCTCCAGAAATGATATGCAGAGCCAATATAAGCACCACTCCCCATATGCTGCCGTCAGTTACTTTCGAAGCTGTCCGCGACCTCAGACCAGAACCTGAACAGCAAATTGGTTGACCAGTGAGCATATTTCTAGGCTTGAGATATTTTTAATGGATAGAGTCCAATTCACAGAACGGCAAGGATGAGAAGGTCGGCAAGGAATCTGCAGTTAGAGTCTCTACCAGAAACAGCGTTACCGAAGGTAAGTAACTTGTCCTTCTGATAGAGACTTCTAACAGCAGATTCCTCAACTTTTGAATAGATATCTCATCAATACCCATTTGGAGGTGGGTCTGTGAATTGACTCAAACGAATTCGTCTTGTAGGACCGAGCAGATGAAATGCCTCTCCCGGCGAACATGGCTGTCCTAATAGTAGCGTTTTGTGATCGTTTGGAAGGGTGTCCAAGTAGCCGTCTGAAAAATGTCCAGGACAGGAACTCCAATTGCTAACAAAGTGGTAGCAGCTTTGGCTCTGATGGAATGAGCCCTTAACCCTTGTGGGTGCTGCTTCTTAGTCAACAAATAGCAGATCTTAATAGAAAGGGCGATCCAGTGGCAGATGGTCCTTTTCTGCACGGCTTTGCCCTTTTTTTGGCCCTCCAAATCCCACAAACAACTGATTGCCCATTCAATGTTTTCTGGCTCTATTTATATAAAAGGTCAGTGCTCTTTTGGGGTATAGGCAACAGAGTTTCTCTTCCTCCTTAGAGGGGGAGGCAGAGCATGGAACGTGGAACGGCATCACTAATTTTGGAAGGAACGCTGTCTGAGTCCGCTGAACTAGTTGGCCTGGGAAGAAGGTAGCTTAAGGTGAGTTAACACATAAAGCATAGAGCTCACTCACCCACCATGCTGATGTAATGGAACACTTTCTTGAGGGTGAGATGCCAATAAGGGCAGCTATGCAGTGGTTTAAAGGAAGTGCACATCAAGTATGCGAGGACTAGGTTAAGCTCCTACTGCAGCATAACAAAGGGAGAAGGAAGAAACAAATGGTAGAGTCCCTTCAAGAAATGCACCAATACAGGTGATTTAAATAAAGAGGGCTGGGCTGGTAACCGTAAGGCCAAAAGAGCAGAACAGTAAGCTGTAACCTAACCATGCTCAAAGCAATGCCTTCCTAGATGACAAAGAGAACATGCAACAAAACATCGGAAAACTTGGCCTGGAGGGGGTCTATCTGTCATGTGCCATACCAAACCACAACTTTGTCCTAACAACACGTGTATAAAGTTTTTGTTGAGGGACACCTGCCTGTCATGGTGAAATTCACCACCTCTGGGGGATGTTCAAAAAGGTGTTCATCAGGCGCTGCTGACGCGCTCCAAGCATGAAAATGGAGATTGCGAAGGCTCGGGTGTAAGACTTTGCCACTGCTGCGCAGTGGTAGCCTGACCCAAGGACAGATGCTCATGCCCAGGAGCTCTGGATAGCATACTCTCTGTGCTCAGTATGGGGCCAGTAAGATGACTTGGGGCCAGTCATTCCTAATCTTCTTCAGAACACTGGGCAGGAGAGGTATCACCGGAAAGCATACAGCAGTCTCAAGACCCACCATAGGCAGAAAGTGTCTCAGAGTCAGTGAGAGAAAGAGCGAAAATTCTTGGGAACTCCAACTTGCAACCACCACTGCAGGTCTTTTGCATTTTCCCCTGAGATCTGGACATGATCAGAGGTCCCTTTGATGTTGGGCCCACTAAGACTTCAGATCCCACTGCAGAGTTGTATCTGCCACCTGGCGTACTTAAGCAGGATGCCATCATCCCAGCAGCCTCAGAGTTGCCCAGTGCACATCTGTTCGTGGCATGTAGTGCTGCAGATTCACATGCTGTGCATAGATCCCCATCTAGTGTTGGGCTTGGAGTGTTACAAGTCTTTTCTCGAGTCACAGGATCGAGTGACTCCTCTCGGTGATAGTGTGCATGGGCATAGACTCCTTTGTTAGATTGTTTTCCCACAGAAGGGTATAGGAAGGAGTGATACAGTGAAATAATGTAAATGTACAACTAAATGTAATAAGTAAATAAGATGTCGATGCAAATGTAAATAAATATATATATATATATATATATACACACACACATACGTACAAATAAATACTTCAACGACTACAGGCTTCGGGGGAGGAGGGAGGGCGCATGTGAATCTGCAGCACTACATGCCACAAACAGATGTAAACTGGGTAAGTGACATTTTCTGTTCAGTGGCATGTGTAGCTGCAGAAACACATGTTGTGCATAGACTAAAAAGCAGTCCTTCTCCCAATAAAGCGGTGGCTACCCTGTACGGGTTGAAGTGGTTTGAAATAGTGTTTTTAGTACTGCTTGACCAATATTGGCCTGTTGCTTTGATAATACATCCACACAGTAATGTTTTGTGAATGTATGTGGTGTGGACCATGTGGCAGCTTTGCATATGTCTGCCATTGGTATGTTTCCAAAAAATGCCATAGAAGCATCTTTTTTTCCTAGTGGAATGTGCTTTAGGAGTTATCAAAAGTTGCCTTTTTGCTTTAATGTAACATGTTTGAATACATCTCACAGTCCAGCAAGCCAATCCTTGTTTTGAGATAGGATTACCTTTATGTGGTTGTTGGAAAGCAACAAAAAGCTGTTTAGGTTTCCTAAAATATGTTGTTCTGTCAACATAGTACATTAGAGCTCTTTTAAGGTCAAGAGTGTGTAGAGATCTTTCAGCAGTTGAGTCTGGCTGTGGAAAGAAGACTGGCAATTCCACTGATTGGTTAATGTGAAAAGGTGAAACTACATTTAGCAAACATTCTGGATTTGTCCTAAGTAAAAATGGTTCCTCCAGAGTGAATGCTTGTATTTCACTTACTCTTCTTAATGAAGTAATTGCTACTAAGAAAGCAACTTCACATGAATGCATGGGCTCGAATGGTAGTCCCATTAATCTTGTGAGTACAGTATTGAGATTCCATGCAGGAACTGGTGGAGTTCTGGGTGGAATAATACGTTTATGTCCTTCCATAAAAACATTTATGACAGGGACTCTGAAGAGAGAAGTATGTTGTATGGTTTGTAAGTATGCTGATATAGCTGTGAGATGAATCTTAATAGAGGAAAAAGCTAAATGTGCTTTTTGTAAATAAAGCAGGTAACATATAATATCTTGTATTGATACTTTAAGAGGATCTATATTTTTAGGTTGACAGTAGTAAACAAACCTGTAAATATCTAAACTCTATGACCTCAGGAGCCAAAATCTCTAAGTTGAGTACACTAGGATTGGGATGCCTGATTTGACCCTTTGTAAGGAAATGGCTCCCTGTTGCAGTTACCCCCCACTTTTTGCCGGATACTGATGCTGACTTGACTGAGAAGTGTGCTGGGACCCTGCTAACCAGGCCCCAGCACCAGTGTTCTTTCACCTAAAATGTACCATTGTCTCCTCAATTGGCACAACCCTGGCACCCAGGTAAGCCCCTTGTAACTTGTACCCCTGGTACCAAGGGCCCTGATGCCAGGAAAGGTCTCTAAGGGCTGCAGCATATTTTATGCCACCCTGGGGACCCTTCACTCAGCACAGACACACTGCTTGCCAGCTTGTGTGTGCTAGTGGGGATAAAATGACTAAGTCGACATGGCACTCCCCTCTGGGTGCCATGCCAACCTCACACTGCCTGTGGCATAGGTAAGTCACCCCTCTAGCAGGCCTTACAGCCCTAAGGCAGGGTGCGCACTATACCACAGGTGAGGGCATAGGTGCATAAGCACTATGCCCCTACAGTGTCTAAGCAAAACCTTAGACATTGTAAGTGCAGGGTAGCCATAAGAGTATATGGTCTGGGAGTCTGTCAAAAACGAACTCCACAGCTCCATAACGGCTACACTGAATACTGGGAAGTTTAGTATCAAACTTCTCAGAATAATAAACCCACACTGATGCCAGTGTTGGATTCGTTAAAAAATGCACACAGAGAGCATCTTAGAGATGCCCCCTATATTTTACCCAATTGTTCAGTGCAGGACTGACTGGTCTGTGCCAGCCTGCTGCTGAGAGACGAGTTTCTGACCCCATGTGGTGAGGGCCTTTGTGCTCTCTGAGGACAGAAACAAAAGCCTGCTCTGGGTGGAGGTGCTTCACACCTCCCCCTGCAGGAACTGTAACACCTGGCAGTGAGCTTCAAAGGCTCAAGCTTCGTGTTACAATGCCCCAGGGCACTCCAGCAAGTGGAGATGCCCGCCCCCTGGACACAGCCCCCACTTTTGGCGGCAAGTCCAGAGGAGATAATGAGAAAAACAAGGAGGAGTCACTGGCCAGTCAGGACAGCCCCTAAGGTGTCCTGAGCTGAGGTGACTCTGACTTTTAGAAATCCTCCATCTTGCAGATGGAGGATTCACCCAATAGGATTAGGGATGTGCCCCCTCCCCTCAGGGAGGAGGCACAAAGAGGGTGTACCCACCCTCAGGGCTAGTAGCCATTGGCTACTAACCCCCCAGACCTAAACACGCCCTTAAATTTAGTATTTAAGGGCTCCCCAGAACCTAGGAAACTAGATTCCTGCAACCTAAGAAGAAGAGGACTGCTAAGCTGAAAAACCCTGCAGAGAAGACAGAGACACCAACTGCTTTGGCCCCAGCTCTACCGGCCTGTCTCCCTTCCTTCTAAAGACACTGCTCCAGCGACGCTTTCGCCAGGGACCAGCGACCTCTGAATCCTCAGAGGACTGCCCTGCTCTAGAAGGACCAAGAACTCCCGAGGAAAGCGGCTCTGTTCACCCAAGACTGCAACTTTGTTTCAAAGGAGCAACTTCAAGACAACTGCGTTTCCCGCCGAAAGCGTGAGACTTGCTACTCTGCACCCGAGGCCCCGGCTCGACTTGTGGAGATACAACACTTCAGGGAGGACTCCCCGGCGACTATGTGAGTAGCCAGAGTTGCCCGCCTTAACCCCCACAGCAACGCCTGCAGAGGGAATCCCGAGGCTCCCCCTGACCGCGACTGCCTGCTTCCCAGATCCCGACGCCTGGTAAAGACTCTGCACCCACAGCCCCCAGGACCTGAAGGATCGGAACTCCAGTGCAGGAGTGACCCCCAGGAGGCCCTCTCCCTTGCCCAGGTGGTGGCTACCCCGAGGAGCCCCCCCTTGCCTGCCTGCATCGCTGAAGAGACCCCTTGGTCTCCCATTGATTTACATTGGAAATCCAACGTGTGTTTGCACACTGCACCCAGCCGCCCGTGCTGCTGAGGGTGTACTTCCTGTGCTAACTTGTGTCCCCCCCCCCGGTGCCCTACAAAACCCCCCTGGTCTGCCCTCCGAAGACGCGGGTACTTACCTGCTGGCAGACTGGAACCGGGGCACCCCCTTCTCCATTGAAGCCTAAGCGTTTTGGGCACCACTTTGAACTCTGCACCTGACCGGCCCTGAGCTGCTGGTGTGGTAACTTTGGGGTTGCTCTGAACCCCCAACGGTGGGCTACCTTGGACCCAAATCTGAACCCCGTAGGTGGTTTACTTACCTGCAAGAACTAACAATAACTTACCTCCCCTAGGAACTGTGAAAATTGCACTAAGGGGGTCATTCCGACCTTGGCGGCCGGCTACCGCCGCCTGCCTGGCGGAAACCTCCATGCGGCCGCATTCACGCGGCCCCCATTCCGACATTCCCGCTGGGCCGGCGGGAATGAGGCCGCAACACAGGAGCCGGCTCCTAATGGAGCCGGCGGTGTTGCTGCCGTGCGACGGGTGCAGTTGCACCCGTCGCGCTTTTCACTGTCTGCTATGTAGACAGTGAAAAGCTGGCCGGGGCCCTGTTAGGGGGCCCCTGCACTGCCCATGCCAGTGGCATGGGCAGTGCAGGGGCCCCAGGACACCCCTTACCGCCACCCTCTTCCTGGCGGTGCAAACCGCCAGAAACAGGCTGGCGGTAAGGTGGTCATAATCCCCAGGGCAGCGCTGCCCTGGCGGATTATCACCGCCGGGGCATAAACGGCGGGAAACCGCCGGCCCCGGCGGTGCTACCGCGGCGGTACCGCCGCGGTCAGAATAGGGAAAAAAGCACCGCCAGCCTGTTGGCGGTGCTTTAGTAATTTTTGCCCTGGTGGTTTCGGACCGCCAGGGTCAGAATTACCCCCTATGTGTTTAGTTTTAAAATAGCTATATGTGTTTTATTTGAAAAGTATATATGCTATTGTGATTATTCAAAGTTCCTAAAGTACTTACCTGCAATACCTTTCATGCAAAGTATTACATGTAGAATTTGAACCTGTGGTTCTTAAAATAAACTAACAAAATATATTTTTCTATACAAAAACCTATTGGCCTGGAATTGTCTCGGAGTGTGTGTTCCTCATTTATTGCCTGTGTGTATGTACAACAAATGCTTAACACTACTCCTTTGATAAGCCTACTGCTCGACCACACTACCACAAAATAGAGCATTAGTATTATCTCTTTTTGCCACTATCTTACCTCTAAGGGGAACCCTTGGATTCTGTGCATACTATTCCTTACTTTGAAATAGTGCATACAGAGCCAACTTCCTACACCCTTGTTCTGTGTTAACAGATCTGGTCTGTTTGGAAGTTTGTGACAGAAGTGTTGTGCACCAGGTTTTGCGTGCCCACGTGGGAGCAATGATTATCATGGTGAGAGAGGTGTGATGCAGTTTGTTGATTAGAAATTGAATTAATTGGAGACAGGGAAAAGCATAAGCAAATATCTCTGACCAGTTGATCCATAGAGCATTGCCCTTGGACAGAGGGTGTGGGTGTCTGGGTGAGAAGGTTTAGCATTTTGCGTTTTCGCTTGTTGCGAAAAGGTCTATGTCTGGTGTTCCCCACATTTGAAAGTACTGTTGGAGTACCTGTGAGTGAATTTCCCATTTGTGTATTTGTTGCTGCATCCTGCTTAGCAGGTCTGCTAGCTGGTTGTGTATCCCTGGGATATATTCCGCTAGCAAGTAAATCTGACTGTGAATTGCCCATTTCCATATTGTTTGGGCTAGAAGGGACAAGTGGGATGAATGTGTTCACCCCACTTTTTTCAGATAATACTCTGCTGTCATAGTGTCTGTTTTTATTAAGACTGGTTTGTGCTCGATCTGAGATTGAAAAGCTTTTAGGGCCAACAACACAGCTAATAATTCTAAATGGTTCATGTGATAAGTTAATAGCGTTGAGTTCCATTCCCCTTGTATGTTTAGGTTGTTGAGATGAGCTCCCCAATTTGTCATTGACGCATCTGTTGTTATTATGGTCTGAGGCACTGGGTCCTGAAATGACCACCCTTTTATTAAGTTGTTGTGATTCCACCATTGCAGAGATTTGCAAGTTTGGCGGCCTAACAACACTAGATCCTATAATTGACCCTGTGCTTGAGACCATTGTTGTGAGAGACACTGTTGCAGTGGTCTCATGTTTAGCCTTGCATGCAGTACTACTGCTATGCATGATGCCATAATTCCCTATAGTTTCATGATAAATCTTACTGTGTAATTCTGATTGGGCTGTATTTGTGAAATGAGGAATTGAAAAGCCTGTATCCTTTGTGGATTTGGGTAAGCTAATGCCTTTTGAGTATTGCGAATTGCACCTAGGTAAGGTTGAACCTGTGCTGGTTGAAGATGAGATTTTTGGTAATTGATTGTGAACCCTAATGTGTGTAGGGTATCTATTGTGCATTGAGTGAGTTGTTAAAAGTGGAATATTGCTTGATTTTATTAGCCAATCGTCTAGATAAGTGAAGACATCTATGTGTTGTCTTCTGAGGTGAGCTACTACGACAGCTAGACATTTTGTGAAAATCCTTGGAGCTGTTGTTATGCCGAAGGGAAGTACTTTGAATTAGTAGTGTTTGCCCACTATTACAAATTTTAGGTATTTGCAGTGAGCTGGATGTATGGGAATATGGAAGTAAGCATCTTTGAGATCTAAAGCAGTCATGTAATCGTGTTTCTGTAGTAGGGGAATTACATCCTGTAGAGTGACCATATGAAAATGTTCTGACAGGATGTATAGATTTAGAGGTCTGAGATCTAGGATGGGTCTGAGAGTACTATCCTTTTTTGGTATAAGGAAATATAGTGAATATATTCCTGTTCCTTGTTGTGAATCATTTCTATTGCTCCTTTTAGTAATAGAGATTGTACTTCTTGTTTTAGCAGAACATTGTGTTCTGGAGAGAGCCTGTGAGAGCGAGGGGGAAATATTTGGTGGAGTAGAAATTAGTTCTAGGCAATAACCATTGTGGATAATTGAAAGTACCCACTGATCTGTGGTGATGTTTTGCCAGTGAGAGTGGAATTGTAGCTATCTTCCTCCCACAGGAGACATGTTGGATTGTGGGATGTTGAGGAAGTCATTTTTTTGTGGGAGTGGTGACACTCTTTGAGGTATTAAACTTTCCTCTGGCTCTAACGTGTTGGCCTCTGTAAGAGCCTCTAAATGACCCTCTTGGATAATATTGCTGTGCTTGTTTGGGATGGGAGGTGGCAGCCTCTGTAGTTTGGGGTTTGAAGCCTCCCCTAACCCGTTGTTTGCGAAAGGAACCCTGAAAAGTTGTGGTACATAGGGTTCCCATGGCTTTTGCAGTGTCAGAATCCTTGCGGAGTATTTCGATAATAGTATCTACATCAGGTCTGAATAGATGCTCTTTATCGAAAGGCATGTTAAGCACTGCTTGGTGTATTTCGGGGTTAAACTGCGAGGATCTTAGCCATGCATGACTATGAATTGTTATGCTAGTGTTGATATTTCTAGCTGCAGTCTCAGCTGCATCAAGGGCAGATCCAATAGGATTATTAGGGATTGCTTGTCCCTCCTCAACAATTTGTTGTGCTCTCTTCTGGTGCTCTTTGGGTAAATATTGCAAGAACTCTTGCATTTCATCCCAGTGTGCCCTGTCATACCTTGCTAACAGGGCTTGGGAATTGCCAATACACCATTGGTTAGCTGCTTGTGTAGCTACCCTTTTACCTGCAGCATCAAACTTCCTACTTTCCTTGTCAGGGGGAGGAGCATCCCCTGAAGACTGGCTATTCGCCCTTTTCCTAGCAGCACTAACCACAATGGAGTCTGGTGGTACTTGTTGGGAAATGTAGACTGGGTCTGTTGGCACAGGCTTATATTTTTTATCTATTCTTGGGGTTAAAACCCTAGCCTTGACTGGTTCCTTAAATATATCATCAGCATGTCTAAGCATACCAGGCAGCATTGGTAAACACTGGTAGGGTGAGTGGGTGGAGGATAATGTATTAAAAAGAAAATCCTCTTCCAATGGTTCTGCATGCATCTGAACCCCATAGTATGCAGCTACACTAGATATGACCTAAGTGTAAACCGTACTTTCCTCTGGTGGTGAAGGTTTAGTAGGATAGAGATCTGGGTCATTTGAAGGTATAGGATCTGAGTCATACAAGTCGCAAGGATCCACTGTATCTTCATGTGAGTAGGTGTGGGAGTGTGATGGTGAAGGTAGTCGTGGTGGGATAGTCGGTGGAGGAGAAAAAAAAAGCTGTGGCGAATGTGGTGGAGAGGGCTGTAGAGGTGATGGTTTCTCCTTTCTTTTAAATATTTTTGCTGGTGGTGGAGCAGTGTCGAGAGTCTCTTGAAACACCAGCTTCCTTTTGGTCTGTGGAGGAGCTGAAGTAATAATTTTTCTGTCTCCTTATGGATATGTATCCTTCTCTGTCTACTGTCCATAACCTCCAAGATTTGCTGGGTATCAGAGTCCTCAGATTGATATTCAGATGGTTTTATACCTTTAGAGGATTGTTCAGTAGTTGTCTTAGATATGTGCTTTAGACGGCTCAAAAGTCCTCTCTCTTCTGTGTAGAAGGATTTTTTCGGCTCCGAAATGGTACTTTGTTTTTTTCAGTCCCGAAGATACCAGCTGAGATTTTGGCTCCGAAGCCGGACGCTGTATTTTCGACTTTGAAGAGTGTAGACGTCGGCTCAGCTCGGAGGTGGAGCTTTTTATCTGTTTGCTCGACTCCGGCACCGAAACAGGCGTGGCCTGTTGATTGGGTGACTTGGCCTTTTTGGCACCGAACCCGAGGGTCGGTCAACAACAAATTTCTTTCGGGTGGGACCATGGCTTTCCGGCAGTGGTGCACCCAAGGCCTTAGTAGATTTCTTGGAAGTGGACTTAGGGGCAGGTGTACTCACATGCTGAGCCGCTGTGATAGGTTGGCTGTCTTCATCTGATTCTGCTTCGGAGTCGGTGTCCTGAATCGAAACAGCCGTCTGTGCCTGCTCCTCCTCTAAGGTGTCGGTGGATTCTGTATATTTCAACACCATTTTGAGTCTTCTTGCTCTCCGGTCACGCAAGGTCTTTTTCGAACGAAACGACCGACAGGCTTCACAATCTTCCTCTTGATGTTCTGAAGAAAGGCAAAGATTACATACCAAGTGCTGATCAGTGTAAGGGAATTTCAAGTGGCATCAAGGACAAAATCGGAATGAAGTCCGATCCATTCAGTTATGGCGTAGTAGGCCTGAAAAGGCCCAAGTAGGGGGCAAGCGTCCAAAAGGGCGTTTTCTTGATCCCTACGGTACTATCGGATCAATTCCAGATGTAAATGCGATCAAAACAATACAGACGGTAGAATAAAGTTAATATAAAGTTTCTGAATCTAAAGTCTCAGAGCAAGAGGAAACAAGTCCAGACCCGACGGCAGAAAAAAAAAACAATCTAACAAAGGAGTCGATGCCCATTCGATCCTGTGACTCGAGAAAAGACTTCTTCGAAGAAAAACAACTTCCAACACTAGATGGCGAGCTGTGCACAACATGTGTATCTGCAGCTACACATGCCACCGAATATATATATATGACGGGCAGAAAGAAGAAGAGAACATGATAATTCCAATCATGGATGACAAATATAACTAACATACAAGGAAAAACATTAGGCAGTTTCCTATCAAACCATGGTATATTAGTTTTAAATAACTAACTCACCTTTGGCAATGTTCTTTTTGCACTCTCAGAGTTAGAGCAATGGAAAAATTGGAATGTCATCAGTGAGCTACCAAAACTTCACACAACAGAATGGAGATACAGCTGATTTGTGAGGAATCTGCAGTCAGAGTATCCAACAGAAAGAATGTTACCAAAAGTAAGGAACTTGTTCTGCTGATAGATATGTCTAATCTCAGATTCCACAAGTTTGAATCAACACCAAAGTAGTAACCTCCAAAAGGTAGTAGGTCTGAGCAGTGTACTATGAAAAAGGAAGACCTGCACGACTGTGCACGTAAAACAGCCTTACCGGAGGACCTGAGAGTTGAAACAGTAGGGTCTGGACCAGTGCCCATGTAGAAGCTTGGCTGCCGTCCATCACTCAAAAGCCTCTAGCCAGGGTCTCATTACCCTGGTGGAATGAGCCTGAAACATGTAACAGGATCATTTCTGGCTAGAGCATAGCACAGTGTAATAAAGAAAGACGACACACCTCAATAAGGTCACTTCTGGACTGCCTTTGCCGTCACTGCACAAACAAGCGAACCTGACAGAGTTGTTCCAGTTCTGTCTATGTAGAAGCTATGGACATGTATAGTAACCAACAGGTATAGCTTCCCCCTTCTCCTGAGAGAAATGTGATGGAGAGGAGTTGGTGGACTGCCCCACATGAGATGGGAATACCACCTTCAGTAGAAAGGACACTGGAGTTCAAAGAACTAACTTGTGCGGGGAAAAAGGTGATTTAAAATGGATGAATTGACAAAGCTTGATGGCAATGAGAAAAACCATCTTGAGTGTCAAAAGTCTCAAGGTGCCATGGTACACAGACGCAAAGATGTACAAATCAGAAAAGTAAGGGCCAAATTAAGGTCCCTTTATGGAATGATAAATGGAGCAAGAGCAGCATATAGTAAACCGTTTAGTAAAGGCATCACATTGAGTGATTTGAACAAAGAGGGCTAATCAGGCAAACAAAGAAAACCCGATGGACTGATAAACAACCCTTAATTGGATCCACAGCAAAGCCCTGCTGGACTAGAGATTCACCAAAAGAACAGTCAGTTTAGCTGTAAGAGGATCAAGCTGTCTGTCCTCTAGCAACCAGTCAAGATACAAGAATACATGCATGTATTTCTGACCAGCAAAGAGGAGCTGCGACAGCCAACATCACTTGTGAAGCTCCGGTGGGGGGGGGGGGGGAGGATAAATCGGTGTAAGGGCGGGGTGAGGTTATGCCTAAGGGCAGGACAAAGAACTGTAAGTATGCCAAGCCTAAGACAAAACCAAGGACATGTTTTTGGGACTACTCCATCAGCACATGCATGTACGTGTCTTGCAACTCAAAGATCACCATCTTATCTTCAGGATCGAAGGTCACTGGTATATGAACCAACATTAGAGTTTTGAACTTGTCCTTCCTGAAGAAGGCTTTCATATGCCAGAGATCCAATATCACAACTCCTTTGCTTCTTGGGGACCAACAAGAACGGGAGTAGTATTCTTTTCCTCTCTCTCCGGCCTGGGCACCAATTTGATCGCACCCTTGGCATACAGCATCTGAAATTCTCTGGTTAAAATGGCGGCTGGGCCTGCTAATGTCAGACCCAAGACTGATAGAATTGTGAAATGGAGGATAAAAAGGGAGGGGCATAACCAAACTGAAATAATTGCATACCATCCGGGCAGGTAAAATAGGTTTCTGCTTGATAAGAGTCCCATATGACTAAATTGATTTATGGGCATCTGCTGCAGGTTAGAAATAGGATGAGGACTACTGCACCTCTTGGTGGCTCTGACCTCTGCCAACATCTGTCATCTAAAGCCATGAAAATGCTGGACAGGCTGCTGGACAGGTTGTGAGGGCCGACTCTGTTGATAGGCAAGGGCAATTAAGAAACTCCTGGAAGAACAAGTTACTTACCTTCCGTAATGCTTTTTCTGGTGCATACAGTAGCTACCTGTGGATTCCTCTCCTTATAAATTCTCCCAATGCGCCAGCATTCAACCGAAAGTTTCTTCCTAGCTTCTCACGTTGATGAGGATGTCACAATTGCACAGCTCCGCACGCAACTCTGTCTGATGTAATTGGAGCCATAAGAAGTCCTCGGCAGTGTGCTGACATCAGTTTCACCATTTTTTACAAGTCTTCGAGGCGAACAGGTGAATACCAACTTCACAAGCACAACATGTGCTAATCCGACAACAACAAAAAATATATATGTATATATAGACACACACACAAATATATAAATCGCAATATCTGTTTATATAAAAACAAAAATATATATACATTTTATGATAAACAAAGTCTTGGTATGACCAGACAGGCAACGGGGAGGCAGGTGGAACTCTGAGGAATCCACAGGTAGCTACTGTATCCATCAGAAAAAGCATTACCGAAGGAAAGTAACTTGTTCTTCTGATGGATATAACTACCTGTGGATTCCTCACCTTATGAATAGAATACCGAAGGAGTCCCGCACCCGAAGGCGGGTGCCCAACTGGTCAAACCTAGAAGTCTTGCAAAACAGAACATACAAAATGGCCATCCTTCCCAACTACAGAGTCTAAGCAATAATGCTTTGCAAAAGTGTGGAGGGAAGCCCAAGTTGCTGCCTTACAAATATCAACAACTGGTACATCTCTAGCTAAAGCCGAAGTGGCAGACTTAGCCCTGGTGGAATGGGCCCTAATACCTTCAGAAGGAACCTTCTTTGCTAGCAAATAACAAATCTTTATGGAAAGAATGACCCACTTTGAAAGGGTTCTCTTGTGGACAGCTTTGCCCTTCATTTTGCCCACATATCCTATGAAGAGTTGATTGGCAATTCTAAAGTCTCTTGTCCTCTCAATGTAGAAACTCAGAGCCCTTCTTGCATCCAAGCGGTGCAGTCTTTCCTCCTCCTTTGATGGATGAGGAGGAGGGTAAAAGGTCAAGAGTGTTATAGATTGTCACAGATGAAAGGGAGTGACTACTTTAGGAAGGAAAGCCACCCTGGTTCTCAGCACCACCTTGTCAGCATGAAAGGTTGTAAAAGGAGGTTTCACACTACGAGTCTGAAGCTCACTCACACGCCTAGCAGAAGTGATAGCTGTTAGGAAAACCGTTTTTAAAACTACAAGTCTCAACGGGCAAGAATGCATAGGCTCAAACAGTGAACCATCAAAAAAGTCAGAACTAAACTCAAATACCACTGAGGCATTACAAACGTAGTGGTAGGGAGCTTGTTAAGTAAGCCTTTAGGGAACATAAGAACTACAGGGGAATTAACTAAGGAAGACTGATCAGGAAGGCCAACAGCACTGACAAATAGCCTTTCACTATCGCAACTGTACAACCCTTCCGTGCCAAGGAAAGGGCAAAAAGCAAAATATCAGACAAGTGGGCCTTTAAGGGATCAGTTTGTCTCTCTCCACACCAAGTAACAAATTTTGCCCAGCTGCCGGCATAGACAGTCTTGGTGGAGTGTCGCCTGGCCGATAAGTTAACATCCACCACTTCTGGAGGGAGAGAAAAGGAACTCAGATTGCCTTTTTCAATCTCCAGGAATGTAGGTACAGGCTCTGGAGGTGGGGGTGTAGAACTTGCCCCTGCGACTGCAAGAGGAGGTCTACCCTGTGAGGGAGATGGAGTGGAAGGCACGGCCAGAGTTGAAGAAGGTCTGTATCACACCCTTCTTGGCCAATCCGGGGCTATTAAAATGACTTGAGCCCTATCTTGGCAAATCTTTCTTGGAACTCAAGGAATCAAGGGTATGGGAGGAAACGCGTAGAGCAGTTGGTCGCACCAAGACAGCTGAAACTGTCCCCCAACACCGGATACTGGAGGCTGCAGAACGACAGGCAGTGTGCGTTTCGTTGAGTGGCAAATAGGTCTATCTGAGGAACTCCCCACATCCGGAAGGCATGAAGATCCATGTCTGGATGGAGACGCCACTCGTCATCAGTCGAGAAATGCTGACTGAGACTGTCTGCACGTACGATGAGAACTCTGGCCAGATGGTGTGCTACTATGCAAATCCGATGGTCCTGCGCCCAGGACCAGAGCCGCATAGCCTCTCTGCAGAGAAGGTACGACCCTACTCCTCCCTGCTTGTTGATGTACCACATCGCGGTAGTGTTGTCCGTCAAGACTTGAACTGACTGACCGTGAATGGATGGAAGGAAGGCCTTGAGAGCCAGACGTATTGCCCGTAATTTTAACAGATTGATGTGAAACATCTGTTACACTGGAGACCAACGGCCTTTGATCTCCAGGTCCCCCAGATGAGCTCCCCACCCTAGAGTGGAAGTATCCATTATGACTGTGGTCACTGAAGGTGGTAAACAAAACAGCCTTTCTTGGGAAAGGTTGCCGTTCACAGCCCACCATCATAGATCCACTGCAGCGTCTCTGGAGATCGGTATCGACTCCTCGAGGCCCCCTTTGTGTTGAAACCACTGCTTGCAGAGAAACCACTGGAGAGACCTCATGTGCAAACGTCATGAGTGACCAGCAGAATGCAGGAAGCGAACAGACCGATCAGACGTAGGCCCTTGAGGACTGGAACAGCCGCTCCCTTTTGAAACATTGGATCATCACCTGAATGTCCTGAATCCTCTGCGGAGGAGGGTAGGCCCGATTCAATGTTGTTTCCAGTACTGCCCCTATAAACAGGAGGGGTTGAGAGGGCTCCAGGTGAGACTTGTGCACATTTACTGTAAAGCCCAGGTTGAACAACAACTCGGTTGTCACCTGCAAGTGATGCAGCACGAGCTCTGGGGACCCGGCTTTGATCAGCCAATCGTCCAGTTAAGAGAATACAGATATTCCCTTACTTCTGTGGTCCGCTGCAACCACTGCCATCACGTTTGTGAAGACTCGAGGTGCAGAAGACCAAAAGGAAGAACCGCAATCTGGTTGCGACCCTACCATGAACAAGAGATACTTCCTGTGCGACTTCAGAATAGGGATATGAAAATAATCATCCTGTAAGTCAAGAGACACCATCCAGTCTTCCTTGTTCAAAGCAAGAAGCTCAGCATTTTGAACTTCTCATGTTTGAGGAACAAATTCAAAATCCTCAGATTCAGGATAGGTCTCAATCGACCATCCTTCTTGGGAATCAGGAAATCCCTTGAATAACATCCCTGGCCCTTTTCCTGCTCTGGAACGAACTTCACTGCACCTCTTAAAAGGGCATGCACCTCCTGCTGAAGCAACAGGAGATGCTCTTCCGTGTAAAATGAACGACGGGGATGGAAGGGAGGGGGAAACTCCCAAAAAGGAAGGGAATACCCTTTTCCCACCATACTCAGCACCCAAATGTCCAATGTAATCAACTCCCACTCATGGAGAAAATGTAACAGCCTTCTCCCCAACGGGTAAAACATGCTGGAATATGAAGAGAAAACTAGGGCTGCTTTTCTTGATGTGCTCCCCCAGAGGAAAAGGATGAAGCGGAAGGCTGCTGTGTGGCTCCACGCATTCTAACCCTCCCACGGCCCCTATAAAACCTGTAGAGAGGGTCGCCAGGATGATGGATGATGGTTTGTAGCCTTCCACTGAATGAGGACCCACATCCAAATCCTCTGAATCTCCGAAAAGACCTAAAGGGTGCAGATGATGATGCTTGGAGACCCAAAGATTTTGCAGTAGCCCTGCTATCTTTAAATCGTTTCAAAGCTGTGTCCGCTTTAGTCCCAAACAACTTTTCACCATCAAAAGGAAGGTCCATCAGTGTAGTCTGAACATCAGAGGAGAAACAAGAACCTCTGAGCCACACACGCCTCCTGGTTGCTACAGAAGTGCCCATAGCCCTGGCAACCAAATCTGCAGTGTCCAAACCAGATTGAATGACCTGCTTTGCTGCCGCTTGACTGTCCAGCAGGAGTTCATTAAAAGACCCTGCACATCCTGAGGCAAATTTGCCACAACTGCTCTTGTAGTATCCATTAGGGCAACCTCTCCAGCACACATGTAGCATTCAGAGACCTTAAGGCAATACTGCCTGAGGAGAAGCATTTCTTAGCTGTCTACTCCATACGTTTAGACTCCCTATCAGATGAGGTCGTATGGAACGAACCAGGAGCCGACCGTGCAGAACAAGAGGCATGCACCACCAAGTTCTCAGGCGTTGGATGCTGTGATAGGAACTGAGGACCTCCTGGAGCAACTCTGTACCTCCTAGCCACACTCTTGGAAACCGCTGGTATCATGACAGGCTTCCTCCAAATTTCTAAAATGGACTCAGCAAGGGCAACATTGAAAGTGAGGAGAGTTTCAGAAGTCGTAGCCGATGGATGCAACAACTCAGTTAAAATGTTTGTTTTTGTCTCCAATGCCGGGAGTGGTAGGTCCAAAAATTCAGCAGCCTTTCTTATCACACTGTGGTAAGAAGCTGCCTCCGCTGTAAGTTCACCTCCCGGGGATGGGAATTCCCACTCAGGGGATGTATCCAAACCACTAGGCCCTGAAATTCACCTAGAGGCTCTGGAATTTCCCCTTCCTCCAATAGATGTTAATACTCTTGCTCCTCCATGAGTCTCAAGGCCCTCCTTCTCGACCTCAGCTTGGACTCCAAATGTGGTGTCGACAGAGAGTTAACCGACGTCGACGATGCCGGTTTCAAAGTAGGTCACTCAGGTGGAGGAGAGGGAGGCGAATCCACAATGTGGCTGATCAGGATCCATCCGGCGCCGGTATCATTCGGGGTAGAGGTGGCGACATCATCGGTGCCAAACCAGTACATTCAGATCGAAGAAAGAGTACAAACGAGGCCTGTTTGTATGGCGCCGGTGCCCCCAGCGTGAATACCATTGGACCAGTGGGACGAGCAGGTGCACCAGAGGGGCCATAGCTCTGTTAAATATGCTAAACATAGCACTGAGAAACGCTGATGGATCTGCTCCCGGAGCCGGGAAGGCAGGAAACCCTTGCTCCTCCTGAGATGGCTAGAGTGGTTCTAATGATTTCACACCAGGCTCCCGATCATGAGTAGATGCAGGAGAAAAATGAGCTACTGGGCTTGCCGGGGACTCGGTGATCTCAATTAAAGTCGGCGCCGGAGAAGCCTGTGGACTCTGAGGAGACACTGTAGGGATGATCTCCCACGCCGTGTGGCGCCATCTCAGAGGAGACAGAGACGAAACCAGTCTCTGGACGAATGACATCGAGATTCATGCCGGCATCGCTTCTTATGTGACCTTGAGGATCTACGTGACAAAGTGTCCATCGCCTTTGATCTTCGGCGACCTCTTTGCTCCTACTTAGCTTTTGCCAAGAAAAGCTTAGCCTCTCTCTCTTTCAAGGCCTTCGGGTTCATCCACTGGCAGTACACGCACCCCTCCATGTCATGATCCGAGCTCAGGCACCACAGGCAATTTTCATGGGGATCAGACACCGACATGTGACCTCCGCACTCACTACAAGGCTTAAATCCCAATTTTTTCGGTGGAAACATTGTAGCGCTCTACAACAATTACCTTGATAACAGTAACTGCCAAAAGGTAGGAAAAAAACCATTAGCGTCGAACGTGCTGAAAAAAGGGAACTGATGTCAGCACGCCGGCGAGGTCTTTTTATGGCTCCAATGATGTCAGAAAGTTGCGTGCAGAGCCGTGCAATTATGACATCCTCGTCAACGTGAGGAGCTAGGAAGAAAATTTCAGTTGAATGCTAGCGCATTGGGAGAATTCGGAAGGTGCGGAATCCACAGGTAGTTGTATCCATCAGAATTTGTGGTACTTTTGGTGGAACTGGCGAGCTGAGGAAAATAATACCAGGGAGCAGGCTGTAGCCTGCTGTTCTTAAAGTGCTCTAGCACCAAATCCACCTTTGCTTAGAAGAACCTGGCATAGTTAAAATACACTCTCAAGACATTCTCATTAATGATATCTGGACATCTCCGGAGAACCCAGTAGCACACATCCAATCATGTTGCATGATCAGCTTGAGCAGATAAAACCCGAAGATCCTCAGATCTTGCTTGTCATGTCAAGAAGAGAGTATAAGGGACTCAAGAGGAAAACAGAGTTCAATGAATGTAGGACCAAACTGACTCATGAAAAAACTGTCCTGTCTACAGCATCCATTATTTTGTCAGGAGGAACACTAGGAAAAGCTTTAGGTTGACTTTTCTTAATGAGGCGCAAACAAGGAGACTCTCCTGAGATGAATGTTACATCAGGAAGGATGGGTCCCCAAAAGCAGCCCTTTGAGGCTGAGCAATTAAATGGCTTACAGGTGGTGGTGAATGTTGTTTGGAACAGGTAGCAATAACAGCTTCAGTCAGAGTCGCGTTAAATAGCAGTACGGACTCAGTAGTGGATGGCCCAGGTTCTAAAATTTCAGTGGGTAAGTTTGTCTTGGTTTCAATCATGGAAAATGATGAATCCAAGACCTCTGCAGCCCTGTGAACAACCAGCACAAAAGGCTCATTCTCCTCAGTAAGGAAGCTCAATCACAAATTAGTTTCATGAAACACAAGCGTCAGTATAATGAGGGCGGTGTAAACTCTTCGCCCCATCATCTTCAAACCTATTTGAGCCCTAATTATCACTCGAGTCAAAACTGAAAAAAGGCATCCAGCCTTCAACTGGCATCAAGAAAAAGGAACAGGAGGGGAATCATCCAAAGCTAAAATTTGTACTTCAATTACTTCATAGCACAACATAGGTCAGGATCTGGCTGAAGTTGGAAGTGGAGGCCAACATGAGCTGGGCACCACTTGCATGGACTGTCACCAGCTGAGGCCAAATGGAGCCAATTTGTGCCAGGGGAGGGCTCACCACCAGAAATCCAACGGGAGGCCAGGACTGGCCTGAAAGTGCACCAGGGGGACCCAGTTTTTGAATAACTGTAAGAATGCCTCTGTAAAGGCCTCAATCTGCTGCATATTCAGTGACGGCCCAGGAAATTCAATGAGCATGAACTCCAATCCAGGAATCAGGTCCAAATAAGACAGCACCTGAACTTTTGAGCACCAACTGAGCAAATTCTCGCCCAAGTGGGAAAGGCAGGATTGGGGGTGGGGGAGGTGGGGTGTGTTTGCAGGTTCAAGTCACACTTGGTCTTCAGCCTTTAGTCAAAACTTGGCTTTTGACTTTGTCTTGGACATATCTGAGAACTGCGATTGGGCTCAAGCTCTTGAAAGGGACTGGCTCTGCTTCTTATGCTCCGAAAAATAAATTTTGGCCTGATAGTCCATGATGGCCTTCAATGCAGAGAGTATGTATTGCAGACCACTGAGTCTGGAGACAGATGCCCACGAATCAGTGACTGACATCAGTTTTCTACAAGAGCGATATGGCTTAAATCCTGTAGCTTTAGGGAGAAACATCCCTACATACTGTCAAAAAGATTTTAAACAAACTCAGAAAAACACAGCAAAAGAGTTGGAAACCTCACTCTGCATCTGCACCAAAGGGCAAGGAAAAAGAGGAACTGACATCGGTGTGCAGGGATGGAGTCTATATGCTGTTCTGTCACCACTGTCACAAGTGCAATGGGGCCATCAGAGTCCAATAGCACTATCTATTGGAACACAGGAGCTGTTGCAGAAAAAAATCCAGATATAGAGTGTGACGTGGAAGGATTTAAAAGGAGAGAAATCTGCTGTTAGAATTATTCCTAAGAATGTGAGGGCACAGTATATTAATCCTCATGAACTAACATGTAAATATGATTCAACAATGGATTGTCCATTCATTGTGGGATAATGTGCAGGATTTTGCAACACCATGCATGTCATTCAGTGAGCAATTACTGAAACATTTAATATGGTTGGAAAAGCCATGAGGAAATCATTGGTGATCCACAAATGGAGGTGGCTCAGACACTTGACTTGACATAGACCAATAACACTGAGTCTGGAAGTATATTCCAGGTAGGCTCACTATAAATTGCAAAATACAGAAATTGGCGAAGATATTCAGTGTGGAACTATCAAATTTCTTCCACTGAGACAGAAGTTGGGGTTGCCAAAAGGGGAAAAAAAAAACAGAACAAATCACACAAAAACAAAACACAGAAATAAACCGAAGGTAGTAAATTCCGGGTTCAGTGTAAATCTCTCAGAGTATTTAGACTATCCTGTTTTAGGTTTAACGTGATAACTGATAAAAACCCACCAAAGCCCTTATCAGTGTAAACATATAAGCACTGATAAACACCTACACGTCCGCTAAATAAACTGCTATTCAAAGAAAACAAAATGGGAGAGAATTTGCCAATTTTTATTTCTTCCTGAAGGCACCAACACATTGTGGCTTTGATACATGAGGCAACAGCAAGAAAGGCAGGTCTAAGATCAGTCTACGTGCATTAAGTTGTTCAGCAATGTCACTAAAATGTTTCTTTTCCTTTTTGCCAGTGCCAGTTCTGTGTGCATGGATTAAAAGGGCAGCATTTAGATGCATCTCTTCAGGTCTGACCTGATTATTGTGTGCACTGCAGGGAACCTGTGAATATTAAACCATATTTAGTCATGTTTAATTATGTCACTGTTTGGGGAAATTGCTCTGTGATCAGACTCTTGGTCAATATGTGCGGTCACCTTTTTCCCATTGAGACAGAATGGGTAAAACCCTTTGACCTATTAGTCCCTCGCTCACAAGTCAGTTTTGATAGCAGCTCATCTACTCAACTCCGCAGGCTTTAAACATTCAATGTAAGGTTTAGAAAAGGGTGTCTGCGAAAAGTGTATTGTCATTATGTGTTGTGGACAATGGTGAAAGTATTACACAAGATTTTCGATATATCAAAGTTGCATAACAATAAATCATAGCTTTAACATGCCCCAATGTCAGGTGTTACATGTTCAGCTATCTTGGATTTTTAGCCTAGTACTCTTTAACAGTAAGGCTTTTGAGCCCATACTTGCAATCTTAACAGCGAATTTCGAAGTCCCAAAATACAATCTGCTGTATGTTCAAAAGTCAGGATTTACTTAAGGCATGACACTTGACACTTGACACTTGCAGCTATAAAGCCCCAAGCAACATTAGCAGCAACATTTTAATGTAGTCAGGTGAGATAGCAGATATGCATTGTCAACCATGCTCAAACCATCAGGTTTCAGGTGTTTTATAGTGCTACAAATTAATTTGCTGTAATTCAAAATTGTAAAGGTGTGCTATTGGCAGGATTGACAACCCCTACAATGTCACAATATTTAAAGATGGGTAGGTGAATGCCTCTCCCCAAAAACAAATTGCATCAAGGAATTTGTGTATTAAAAGCATTTGAATTCTGATAGATACTTCTAGCCACGGATTCCTCACCTTTTGAATATTCCCCAGCTGCCCGGCTGGATCCAAATACCTTCAGCAGTACCTTTACATGTCGAAAGTGACCCGTGCTGCTTTGCATCAACAATGTTCCATTCCAGAAATTACATGCAGAGTCTAAATAGGTGCCACTCCTGAGCACTGACATCAGTTCCTTTCTTTCCACACCTCCTGATGCAGAGCTTTTTCTTGTGTCTTGAAGATTCTTTACCTCAATGTTTTCTTCTGAATACTACAGTGTGCAAGGGATGCCTCCTCCTAAAACAGCAAGCTAATGTCTGTGACAGATCCCCAGCAGGTGTGCCTGTGGTATCTGAGGTTAAGCCGCTATTCTAAGGCCTGCATTGACTGCATGTCAATGAATCTGAAGTCCATCTGGGACTGTGGGTGAAAATTTACATCACCAAACCTTGGAGGCAAAGACTAACATATTTGAACAAAGGTCTCCAGTGAAGGCAAACATCTTCTGAGCCCCTCCTGCCATTTAACAAAGCCTTAGCAGACACTGTATTAGAGGCATGGGCCAAACCTTGCTCTGGCCCCACCAATCACCAGATTGTATGACTCCATCATCCTGTCCCGGGCAGTCCTGCTTTCCTATCTCAGCACCCCTGCCCTGAGAGTTTGGTGGTGCAAGTGTCCGCAAGTAATGCCAATCCTGTGCGGAAATGGAGTGGATTATATGGAATGGTTTTGCGATCTCACTGTGTAATACACTTACCAACCCATTTAGGACAATACGCTTTGTTTGTCAAACCTTTAGCTATGGGTCTGAGCAGTCAGGCTTACACAAAGGTACATGGGCTAAGCATTTAAACAGGACCAAAACAAATGAACAAATGCATGAGACTGTCATGAAATCTGGCATCTGTTTATAAAAGCAGACTGTATTCTTATGTATTTTGGACACCAAAATTAAAAAGATCCACCAGAGGGTTACGAAGATACAGATTTGACAAGGTATAGAAAATATGCACCATTTCACATAACCGCAAACAAACATTGGCAAATTCAATTAATTTGACATGTAGAAACATTTTCAAGAAAAAAGGTGTGTAAGTAACAATGCGGTTACTTGGAGAAATCGTAGGCAACCAACTCCAGCAAGCAGGTAGTCATGGGGGCTCAGCAAGGTCCTCAGAAACAGTTAACTCGGAGGAAGAAGCAGTCTTAGTCAGTTCCAGGCACTTTTATCTCCTTGCCATAGACGCACATGGAAGTGATCCTGATGCAAGGGATTACAGGATGTTGAAGATGCTCAAGAATGCTGCAGATGCAATACAGTTGACGGAGGTCTTCTTGCAGCTACTCCTTGGTCCCCGACTTTGTGGGGCTTCCTGGCCATGGGGTATGACATCCCTCAAAGTCCTCTCAAGACTTTGCCACTGGGCGACCAGTAACCCGGTATCGTGGTCATGGGCACATTCTTCTTCAGTAACTTGTCTTCTGGATGACCAAGCTGCACTACAACAACCTTCCTGGCATCCAGCAGACTCGGGGGAAAATCTGAGCGTCAGGTCTTGGTCTCTGGCACTGCACACCAGCGATGCAAACATCTAGCCTACCAACTTGCCCCAGCAGGCTTCTTCAGCTGTTGTAGCCCTGTGCTGCGAACAGGAAGTCATCCAGCTCATTCTTGGAGTCTCTTACGTCTGCTGTGCTTCGGTGAGGACTTTGCCAGGAGCAGTACACAGCAGGCACTGTCCCTTTTCCTGTGCTAACCACCAAGTTCAGCAGGTGCAGTCCAAATCAGTGCACCATCTCTTCACCAACTCCTTGGTGCAGTTGGACACTCCTTGTTTGGTCCACTTCTCCAGTCTGTAAAGATTTGATTTCTGGGTGCTAGGGGTGTCCTTTTTATGGCCAGAAAATGCCCTCAGGGCAGATGCGGTCAGTAGCCAATGGCCTTCTTGGTTCCCTTCCTCCTGATGACCACTTCCTGTGAAGTGTGGCAACTGCTATCCCAGAATTCTCAATTCTGCCCACCCTCCAGATGGCAGAACCCCTCTCTCAGCATGTAGAGCTTCCTAACCCAACCCGTAGGTGTGGCTACCAAGGGGGCTACATCCCCCTAAAACCCCGGATTGGTAACTGGTTTCCCCTTTCCTTCCCAAGTGCCAGTCTATCTACCTAAACAAAAGGGCAGCCCCTCTCCCTACTGTTCACTATTTGTCCTTCAAAGGTGGTTTCTCCTTTGAAGTTTGTCTTTTGGACCAACCCTGTGTGGCTTCCTGCCAGGGAGAAGTAACAGCTCTCCGTCATGCAGCCTTCTATTATGTGGGAATTCTTTGCATGCCTCCCCAGGAGGGCCAAAAGCTGTCTCAAAGAAAACCCCATGCGCAACAATGGCTGGCACAGGGTAGTTATGGCAACAAAGATGCACATTTATAAAAGCTGCACAATATAACAAGTTACAATAATCCCAACTTGGGCATCAAGTCAGGCTTAATGCAACAAGGTGTTTGATACCTTACAGTATCAACTTTAGTAGTCCAGTAACAAGTCAGAAAAGGTGAGGTGTGACCCTGCACCTCTGCACTAATGAATGGGGCCACTAGACTTTTCCACAGTGAAAACATAAATGGCAGGTTTTTACAGTTGTAAAAGTACATGTTCCAGTGTCTAATATACAACACCCAGCCTTAGGCAGGACTGCCTTAGAGGTGACTGACATAGTAAGAAGGGAAAATTGGGCTTTGCCATTGTTTCAAATGGCTAAGTTGAATTAGCAGTCAAAAACAGCTCTTCCAATCTACAGTGACAGACTGGAGTCATGTTTTACCTTAGTTACACCCAGGGTGGCACAATCAGTGCTGCAGTCCCTGGGGAGACCCTCTAAGTTACAGGCCCTGGGTACCATATACCAGGGACTTACAAGTAAGTTAGCTTATGCCAATTGGGTATAAGATAAAAGCCAACATACACCGTTTAGGGCCAGAGATCAGGCACTGAGGTCTGGTTAGCAGGCCCGAGTGCACTTTCAGAGTCGAAAGGCCAGCAGTATCAGTTCCAAACTTTGGGGGTGACCTTGCAAAAAGAGGCATTTCCTTACAAATCCCAACATGATCACAGCTACTTCCCAAGACAGTCTAAACGTGTTGAAACCTTTGGCAAATGAGAATTTTCATTTACCAGTCTGGTTCTCAATCTGTGACCAGCAGCTGCCTCCCAGGCCGCTATTCCCATGTCCTTTGGGACTTGGTAGCTCAAGTCCTCCCAGATGTCTCTGAAGATCTTTGACATGTTCTTACTAAAGCTATTCAGGATGGCCTGATGCTGTCAAGTTCATGATTCATTGTGGCTTGGAAACTTCACATTCAATCGGGCAGGCCACAGGCACCAGTGTTGCCATGCGCTGACATGGCTGGCTACAGACTCTGGCTACCATCCACTGGTTTTCTGGCGATGTACAGTCACCCCTCATGGATATGCCGTCCAACGGGAGTCACCTGTTTCAGGACAAGGCAGACACCGCTCTCAAGCAGTTAAAGAACAGCAGGGCTACGGCACACTCATTGGGCTTCTCTGCTTATCTAGCCAATCCAACTCCAGCATGGTGTCCAGCAGGTTTGCGCTGTGGTGCTCTCCGCCCTATGGCCAAGATCAAAGGGCTGCCCAGTCTGCTATCCCCTCTCTGCAGCCCCACCCACAAACCCCCTTAGCATGCACTTAGTGGTGTTTGGCCACCCGGTGTTAGGCAGAATCCGATGATTCTTGGTGGGTTGGCAGACCATAACTTGCAAGAGTTGGTTCCAGCAAAATGTTCAGAACGGCTATGCCCTCCCCCTTTCTTTCCACACCACAACACCTTCTGCCCCTCTCAACATCTATTCTGTTTTGCAGCAGGAAGTACAAACCCTTTTGACCAAAGGGGCTATAGAGAGGGTGCCTACCCCAGAAATGAATCTGGATGCTATTCCCATTACGTCCTGGTGCCCAAAAAAGACAAAAGCCTCTGGCCTATTTTAGACCTGCACCCTCAACACCATTCCTCTAGAGGAAAAATATGAAATGCTCACATTGGCACAGGTCTAATCTACTCTAGACCCTAGAGAATGGATGGTAGAATTGGACCTGCAGGATGTGCACCCACATTACCTGCAGTTTGTGGTGGGAAAGGAGAATTTTCAGTTTGCTCTGCTCCCCTTTGATTTCACCAGTGAAAGGAGTTCATGAAAGTGATGGCAGTAGTGGCAGCACATCTTCGAGGTCGGGTATGCCAGTCTTCCCCTACCTCAATAACTGGCTTTAAAGGCAGGCACGCCCCAGGCAGACATCAACCACCTTCAGTCTACAACAAACCTCCTGTCATCTTTGAAGTTCTCGATCATCGTGCCAAAGTGTCACATGACTACTCAGGCGCTTCCCTTCATCAGAGCAATTCTGGACACAGTTATATTTTGTGCCTTTCCCCCAGGAAAGAGAGTCTAGGACATTCCGGCTGTGATCCCACTCTGAAATCCAGGATCGAGGCTGAAAGAGGTTTACTCTAAAGCTAATGGGACTGATTATCACTGATCTGGTAAGTGAACTGCTCTGCCTCTCGTGGCTCCACCTGCTAAGTAGAGCCCTCATTCCTCTGAATTCCTGACCTCTGTCAGGAGTTTCAGACCCTCCTCCACCAGCAGGCTTCTGCCTTCTGCCTGCGCCTCATCCCTGATGTCTGGTGGGAGAGATCTGCTTTCCTACTAGGCTGCCTCTCTCCTCCTTTTTCTTTTTCTCTCCTTCTCTTTCCGTGTGCTCTCTCTTCCGTGTCTGCCACCCTGTGCCCCTTTTTGCCGTTCCCTCTCCTCTGTGCCCTTTTGACTTTTGCTTTACTTCTACTTCACTTTTGCTTTTCCCTCCACTCCCACTCTCGCCATTCTGCTTCTCTCTCTCTCTCTCTCTCTCCCCCGCCGCTGCTGCCCCGCCCCCCTCTGCTCTCTCGTGCTGCTCTCGCGCTGGTGCTGCCCTGTAGCCCCACCACCTTTCTTCACACCGTTTTTGCCCCCGCTCGCACTTCCCAGCTGTCCTCTCCTCCCCCCCTACTTAATGGTGACCGCTGTACGGTTGGTCGAGCAATACAACTGACCTGGTCAGTGAGCTGCTCTGCCTCCCGTGGCTCCTCCTGCTAAGTACAGCCCTCTGAACTCCTGACCCCTATCAGGAGTTCAAGGCCCTCCTCCACCCGCAGGCTTCTGCCTGCACCTCATCCATGGTGTCTAGTGGGAGAGTTCCGCTTTCCTACTAAGCTGCCTCTCTCCTCCTTTTTCTCTGCTTCACTCTGTGTGCTCTCTCTTCGGCGTCTCCCCCCCCATGCCCCATTTTGCAGTTCGCTCTCCTCTGTGCCCTTTTTACTTTTGCTTTACTTTTGCTTTTCCCTCCACTTCCCCTCACTCTTGCCCGCCTGCCTCTCTCTCTCTCCCCGCCGCTGCTGCCCCAGCGGCCTGCCCCCACTGCTCTCTTGCGCCACACTCCCGCCGCTGAAGCTACAGTGGCCCACCCTCTTTTTTCGTGCCATTTTTGCCCCCGCTCCCACCTCCCAGCTGTCCTCTCCCCCCCACTTAATGGCGGCTGCTGTGCGGCCGCGCCGCTGGTACGCCAAAGGTGCACCAAAGGCAAGCCTCTCTGTGCCCGTCTGCGTCTGGACCACGCCCAGCGCCGGAACCTCTGGCTCTCGCCCCCCCCACCGCAGCCACACCCATCTTCATTACGACGCCACCACACTCCGCACTCTCAATACCAGCCACTCACCCGCCTGCCATCATGTCACCCTGCAGATCACCCATGGAGCCTTCTCCTGCTGGAACTGCACCTTCACCAGCCTCCACGCCAACGACCCACCCACCAAGGCAGGACGCAACCATTTCAGATGCATCCTTCTCAACACCCGCTCCTTCCACAAACACACCAAACTATGGAATCTACTCAACTCAGCTTCCCCAGACGTTGCCTTCCTGACCGAGACCTGGATGAACCCGTCCTCAGCGCCAGACATTGCCATAGCCATTCCGGACGGCTACAAGATCACCCACAGGGACCGCTCCAACAAACCAGGAGGAGGTATCGCCATCGTCCACAAGAACACCCTCAGGATTACGACCAGCACGAAGACACCCTCAGCACCACCGAACACCAGCACTTCCAGATCCACACCGACCCAAACTCCAATCTCTGAGGGACGCTTGTTTACAGACACCCCAGCCCCCGACAGCAGTTCAGCGACTCCATCACCGACGTCATCAGAGCGCACGCTCTCACATCCACAGACTACATACTACTTGGGGACTTAAACTTCTACCTCGAGAACACCAACGATAACAAATCCACCACCCTGCTCAACAACCACTCCAACCTCAGCCTCAAACAGTTCGTCACGACACCCACCCACTCCGCAGGACACACACTTGACCCAATTTTCTTCGCCACCAAACACGTCTTCTTCAGCAACATCACCAAACTCCACTGGACAGAACACCGCTGCATCCACTTCTCCTTTGTGAAACCCACAACACACCATCACCCGCAACAGATTCCACACCGCAGATGGAACAAGGTCACCAAAGACCAAGTAATCACCACCCTCTCCCGGAACCCACCCATCAACACTGCCGACACTGACACAGCTGCCCGCAACTTCAGGCAATGGATCGACGACTGTGCCAATACTCTCGCACAATCAAAAATCCTTCCAACAGACCCACCAACAGAAAGGCCTTCTGGCTCACCGCCGACCTCCAAGAATCTAAGCAAACATGCTGAAAACTCAAAAAGAAGTGGCGCCAAGATCAGACTCTGGGCAACCACACAGCCTTCAAAAACGCCATCAGCAGACACCACTAACTCATCCGGACCACCAAGAGAACAGCCTTGAAAGAACGCATCAACAACAACGCACACAGCCACAAGGAGCTCTTCAACATCATGAAGAAACTCTGCAACCCCAACTCCAACGACATCCTGTCATCACAAGACCTCTGCGACCCCCAAGCCACCTACTTCCACTGCAAGATCACAGACATCCATGACCGCTTCAGCACTCAGACCCCCCAGTCAACCACTGACACCACAGACTCACCACCCACCAGCCTCCTGCTCGCCTGGACCCATGTCAACGACGACACCATTGAAATCATGAACACCACCCACTCTGGCTCACCATCCGACCACTGCCCTCACCATATCCTCAACAAAGCAAGCTCCGTCATTGCACCCCAACTCCAGAAGATCATCAACAGTTCCTTTGAATCCGCCACCTTCCCGGAGAGCTAGAAACACACCGAGATCAACGCCCTCCTCAAGAAACCTAAGGCGGACCGAAAGGACCTCAAGAACTTCAGGCCCATCTCCCTGCTCCCCTTCCCGGCAAAAAAGTAATAGAGAAAATTGTCAACAAATAACTGACCAGTTTCTTTGAGGAGAACAGCACTCTGGACCCTTCCCAATCTGGATTCCACAGCAACCACAGCACCGAAACTGCCATCATCGCCGCCACAGACGACATCAGAACCATACTGGACAACGGCGAAACCGCAGCCCTCATCCTCTCCTGGACCTTTCAGCCGTGCTCAACACCGTCTGCCATCACACCCTACGCACACGCCTCAGCAATGCAGGAATCCATGACAGAGCCCTGGACTGGATCACCTACTTTCTCACCAGCAATACTCCGAGAGTTCGCCTCCCTCCATTCCGCTCTGAAGCCACCAAAATCATCTGCGGTGTACCCCAGGGTTTGTCCCTCAGCCCGACCCTCTTCAACATCTAAATGGCTGCGCTCGCTCATTTTGCCCAATCTCACAACCTCAACATCATCTCATACGCCGATAACCCCCATCTGATCCTCTCCCTCACCAAAGACACCGTCAAGACCATCCTCCACGAAGGAATGAAGGCCATTGCCAAATGGATGAAGAACAGCTGCCTTAAACTGAATTCCGACAAGACTGAGGTCCTCATCTTCGGCTCCACCCCTCCACATGGGATGAATCCTGGTGGCCTGCAACACTGGGAACCGCTCCGACACCCACCGACCACACACGCAACCTGGGATTCATCCTGGACTCCTCACTATCTATGACCCAGCAAGCCAACGCCATCTCCTCCTCCTGCTTCAAAAGATCTACAAATGGATCCCCACGGAAACCAGAAGTACAGTCACCCAAGCCCTCGTAAGCAGCAAACTGGACTATGGCAATGCCCTCAATGCAGGAACCACGGCCAAACTCCAGGAAAGGCTGCAGCGCATCTGGAAACACCTCCGCATGCCTCATCCTGGACATCCTCCGCCACTACCATATCACAGGCCACCTGAGAGACCTTCATTGGCTCCCCGTCATCAAAAGAATCACCTTCAAACTCCTCACCCACGCTCACAAGGGACTGCACAACACCGGGTTAGAATACCTCAACAGACGGCTCTCCTTCTACACCCCAACCAGACAGCTCCACTCCGCTGACCTCGCCCTCGCCACCGTCCCATAGATCCACAGAACAACCACCGGCCAAGACGTGGAACACTCTTCCCACCCACCTGCGTCATACCAAGGACCTCCTTACCTTCAGAAAACTTCTCAAGACTTGGCTGTTCAATCAGTAGCAGCCCACCCCTCCCCTCAGCGCCTTGAGACCCTCACAGGTGAGAAGTGTTCTTTACAAATATCCTGAAGGATTGATTGATGACCACGTGCATCCTGCTGGTCGAGCATGCCAGGTCTTATATGCGGGTTCTGCAGTGGGTCCAACATCAAGGAGACCTCTCCAATCACTTTCAGATCTCAGAGGAGACTACAAAGGATTTGCAGTGGTGGTTGCAAGACTGTAATTGGGTCAGTGGCAGATCCCCTCTACCTTCCCCACCCAAGGCTAAGAGTAGTGATTCTTGCAGCTCGTCTGGGTTGGGGCAGCCTATTGGGAGAGGTGAGGATCAGAGGCCTCTGGTCTCTGGCAGAGTCCTGGCTCCATATAAATCCTCTGGAGCTGAAGGCCATCTGCTTGGCACTGAAAGCCTTTCTTCCATCCACAAAGGGGAGGCTGGTTCAGTTGCTCACAGACAACAGCACCGCCATGTGATACTGCACCAGACCGGTGGGATAGGGTCACAGACCCTGTGCCAGGAGGCCTTGTTCCTCTGCAAGTGGCTGGACCACCATAAAATTTTCTTGGTGGTGAAGCACTGGGCAGGATCACTCAATACCAGGATGGAGAAACTTAGCTGTTGGCATCTCACAGGTCACAAGTGGCAGTTATACCCTGACATGTGGTCTCTTGCGCAAATGGGGATAACCTTGCATTGACCTGTTCCCCATCGCAGACAGAATGCAATGTCAGCATTTCTATGTGTTTCCAAGGCGTCTCGCTCGGAGATGTGTTCCACCAAAAGTGTCCAGAGTACTGAAGATGATCAGGACTGGGCAGGCCAAAATCATCCTAATGGCTCTGGATTGGAAATGGACAGTATGGTATCCAGAGATCCGGAGCCTGAGAAAATGTCCTCTAATTAGGCTGCCCCCTCCGGGAGAACGCACTGTTGCAGCATAACGGCAGAGTTCTGCAAGCAGGCCTTCGCAATCTTCAACGTCATGCATGGGGATTAAACACAGACAAATGAACACCCCTGACCTTCCTCTGGAGGTGGTTGTTGTCATCTTGGCTGTTAGACATCACCAGACTAAAACTATATGCCTGTTGTTGGAACAAATTTGTGTCTTGACATTGTTCTCGGTAGGCTGGCCACCTTTAGGCCAAGTTCTCTGACATTATTGTTTGTTTTATACTAAGCACAGCAAGGCCTTGCCCCTGCACAATTAAAGGGTATTTTTCAGCCTTTCTGCGTTTGCAAGATCAGCTCTCTTTGTTCAAATCCCCTGTTATGCAAAAGGGTTACACTTGTTTCCTCCCTCTCCCTTTGTCATGCCTCAGTGGGACCATAACATGGTCCTCAAATATCTAACTGCACCCCATTTGAGCTTCTTAACAGCTGTTTCTTGTGGCTCCTCATCCTCAAGACAGTGCTCCTCATTGCCAAAACATAGGCATAGCCTGTGAGTTTCAAGCTCTGTGTGTCATCCTGCTGTACACCATCTTATTTCAAGACAAAATGGTTTTGCAAGCTTGGGCATCCAGTCTGTTAAAAGTTGTGATGCCATTCCACGTCATTCAAATAATCACCCTGCCGGTGTTGCATGCTCCATCTCACCCCTCTAATGGAAAGAGAAAACTTCATTGCTTGGACCCCAAGAGAGTGCTAAGCTTCTACATAGATTATGCCAAAGACCACCGGGTGGGCCATCTGCCCCTTGTGGGGTGCTTGGGAGTGAAAAACAGCAAGGCAGTGCTGGTGAGAACATCTCCTGCTGGATGGTATTCTGCATTAAGATCTGCTACACAATGGCTAAAAGCAGCTCCCAGAAGGACTACATGCTCATTCTACATGTGTCAAAGCTGCTTCCACTGCATTAGCACGCAACGTCCCTGTCCGAGGCATTTGCCAGACGGCTACATGGGCATTCTGCCAAATGTTCACAAAGCACTATTGCGTAGGTAGTCATGTTCACCAAGAGGGGCATTTTGCCTGCTCAGTCCTGCTGGACTTTCTTGTTTGTGTCCATCCACAGACAGAACCTCCTAATAGGTACTTCTCTGGTATCTATTCAAAAGGAGAGGAATATGCGACTAGAAGTCTCTTTCAGAAGAGCAAGTTACATACCTTCAGTAGTGCTCTTTCTGGTAGAGAGATTATCTAGCCGCAGACTCCTAACCAACCCTACTATCCTCCCCGTTCTGTGACTGGACTCTATCCATTAATAAGATCCTAAGACTTGGAATCTACACACTAGTCTACCAATTTGCCATTGGGGCTCTGTCTCTGGGGAAGCAGAAAGTCTCAAAACCAACTTAAATCAGCAGATGGGAGTGGCATCTATGTAGGCTCTGCATGTCCTTTCCAACATTGGTGCTGAGCTGCACTGCTTCACCTTCTGGCATGCTGAGGTACTGCTGAAATGTTTTCAGATCCATTTGCATGCTTGGGGAATATTCAGCAGGTTAGGAATCTGTAGCTAGACACCCTCTACAAGGAAGAGCGTTATTGAAGGTAACTTGTTTTATAATAATTTGTGACTTTCTTAATCTTATAATAGTTGTGTAAACCAGAGAGCCCAGAAAGAGGGTGCGGTAGAGAGATGTGAGAGTGGGCATGTGAGCCTGAGTATCAGTGAGAGCAGTAGATAAATGTCTATGCTTGGCACATACTAACGTACATCCGTTGGACTCACTCATTGGGAAGACACTACATATTCAGTAATACATCTCCAATAAATGAAATATGTGCCTGATAAAAATCACTGCAAAATAGCAACATGTTTTGTAAACACTGGAAAACCACAGTTCGGCAGCTGAATAAACACCTATAAACACAGATTTCCATAACTTTAGAAAACACTGAGAAAACACCACTAAAATCTACAAATAATAAACACTGAAAACAGGATAAGCCAATCATATGGCAAAGAGCTGAGAACAAGATACCACTACTCAATATTCAAGAACACAAATCTCCCCTTCTAAAATAACATTGAAATGACATTCAAGAGGGCCTGAAAGAAATAATTTTTAAAGGTCCAGAGTCCAGCTCAGTTTAAGGGGCTGGTCAATACCATGAAAACAAAAAAATGAAAGATGGATTGCAACGATCAACAATCACCTTACAACTAGGCCTCTAATTGATATCTCAGAGAGCATGAGGCAATTAGTAGTAATGTTTCTTTTGTCAGAGAGATTATGTTATGATTTATGAGTTAGCTCAGAGATTACAGAAGAAGAAAAACAATCCAAAAGAAAAAATGATCTTTAGTTGTAGAGCCAACTAGGACTTTGTTTAAAAACAAAATTAACCTGTAGGCTAACATTACATAAGTTAATGTAAAATCAAGCTTTCAATCTCGCCCAAATGAAAGGATAGCCTCAAAAACCTAAAATACATTAAAAAAAAAAATAATGAAAAAATCACACAGAATTAAGTCAAAATGTAGACGAGAAGACTGTTCCCACCATCACGGGTCCTTAAGGAAAGACAATGATATATCTTTGACGATATTTAAGAGTGCAACAATACTCGCAGATGAAAATTAATAAGGCCATTTCCATGTTAAAAGACTGGGTGGGTGGGCGTGGCCTACAACATGGCGGGCTAGACATGTCTGCAATGAGCTCCGGCGGGACCGCTGATATCCTGCAGTAATCGTTGCCTTCAAAACAAAAGATGTGTCCCTGACCGAAGCCCCTGGAGGTGAAAACCAGGGGGAAAAAGCTAAGGACTGGCAGCACAGGTATGGGAGCGAGGGAAGGAGGTGCTTGTGAAGCCACGGTCCCAGGTGGAAAATGGCGGCGAGACCCGGGAAGGCTGTAAGGTGTGGAAGGAGCTGGCCGCCGGGAGAGTAAAACCCGGGAACCGCACCAGAGACTGAATCCTGGGAGGTCAGGGAGGCCGGAAAGGCAGTCGACTGGCTGAGGAGATGAGAGGTTGCGGACTGGAGCGGAGAAGCCGCGCAGCTGGGCTGCCATTTGCACTGCCTTGAGTGGTCACCATAGGCTCAGAGTGGTGCCGCTGGCAGGTGAGACTGGCGGGGGGGCGAGTGACTGGAGCCTTGAGAGGGGAGCGCTGGAGACTCCCGGGGTGGAGAGCCGGAGGAGCGGGCTTTCGCTTGTCCTAATCAGGAGCTGCGAGAGCGGAAAACAGAGGCAGGAGATTGAAGGCGGCAGACAGAGTGCTAAGGGAGGCCAACAGTGAATGAGATCCAGAACTCAGATCTACATTCCGGTAAGGAAGCAAAGCGGCAGTGGGGGCAGAGGGGTGAGAGCTGCACACCGTTGAAGGAGACACCTGCGCCCGGGGTGGTGCATAGGAGGTCTGACTTGCCGCATGTGGGGGTGGCAGTCAGGAGATGAACATGACATCCTAAAGCGCAAAGCGACAGCGATCCCCGAGAGAGGCACTGTTCAACTTGAAGCAGACCTGACACAACGGGGGCAATCCCCTCCTTCATATGCCACATTATAATATGGCCAAGGATAAGGAGCTGAAGCCACCCAAGCAGGGTAAGATAGAGAAATATATCAAGGCGATGGGCTCGCCTACTCGAACTGACTCCTCTGTGCAGCCCCCAGATACGGCTGACTTGTTGCTGGCCACACAATACTCGAACTGACTCCTATGTGCAGCCCCCAGATACGGCAGACTTGTTGCTGGCCACACAAAAATCCAGAACATCCCTGGGAACCAAAGTTGATGGAGTGGCAATGGAGTTCTCACTGCTGAGACAAGACGTGCGCAAAGTCGCAGAGCGAGTTATGCAACGGAGGAATGGATTACTGAGTTAGAAGACACGACTAATGAACATGGGGCGGAACTGCAGTCGATACATGCAACGACGGAAGACCTCCTCTGGTGGGTAGACGATGCAGAAAAACGTGCACGGCAAAACAACCTGCACTTTGTGGGCTTTCCTGAGGGGGAAGAGGGGACTAATGCCCCTGAATTCTTGCAAGACTTGGCTTAAAACACAATTCCCCGCTGCAGGCTTCTCCACATGCTTTGTGATAGAGAGGGCCCATAGAGCACTGGTTCCGAAACCTCCAGTAGTTGCAACACCAAGAGCCCTGATAGCGCACTTCCTGAATTACCATGAGAGGGGCATTATTCTCCAAGAGGCACGTAAAATAGACAAAATCACTAATGAAGCCGCCACCATACTGATCTTCCCAGATTACTCCTGTGATGTACAAAAGAAACGCCGATCCTTTGATTCAGTCAAGGTTAAGCTTTGCGCAATGCAACTCAAATACAGCCAGGCCCAAGAAACGTACCACAAACATAAAAGGTGAACAAATCCCAAAAGGGCCCGGGCTGGCACCCAGGGACTCACTTCAGGAAAGCACATAGCAGATAATCTATCCTCGGCAACAGACACTGATCTTAAGAATGGCCGTCAGCCCGTCCTTGGGAGGGCAGCCGAACCCTCCAAATCCAAGAAGAAAGAAGCTGTGAAACGGACTTGGAAGTAGATGCGAACCCCTCCAGAGAGGAGATGCACCTACCATGTACTGCACAGAATACTGCAAAGTCAACTAAAGAGAAATGGAAATGCTGATTAGAGAAGCTGTTGAAGGCAACCAATTGTATTAATGAAGGGGCCTCGCCAAAGCTCTGAGACGCGGAAGGCTGGCTGGAGAAATTGCCTTGTCCGCATGCTCCTTCCTCCCCTTTCTTTCTCCTCCACTTGTGTCCCGCCTAATCTTCCCCCAAAAAACACCTTTTCTTTCATTCCTCCCCTTCCGTATACCATTTTCCCCATTCCTCCCCCCCCTTTTTTTCACTTTCTCTTTGCCCCCATCCTTCCTCCTTTCTCTTTCCTTCAGGGCATGTATGTATGAACGCAGTGCATGCTTTTCGAGACAAGAAGCGATACAGGACAGTGGGCACTGGCTATAGACAACCAATGTTATGAGACACTGTTGAAAGGGAGGATTGAGTGGAGTGACAGTATTTTGTTTAAATTTATCTGTTTAACCAGAGGGTATAGTTGGGAAGGGGTGGTCTACAGATCCCTTGAACCTGAACCTGACCCAGCGAAGGGATCACATGAGAAAATGTGGCACTATACGTGCGGGAGTGGTGTGAAGGGTAGGGAGGGGGGAGTTGGGAAAGGCTAGTTGTCTGATGTGCATATTGTTTCTTCAGTACTGTTACTGGTCTGACAAGAGGTTGGGAGTCGCACTGTCGTGCATGAGATGCACTGAGATGTCGAGGGACATGTGAAATCAGGTTATATATGCTGCTATATTCACACATAATACAGAGATAGATGCAAGAGTTGTGCTTACATTGAATGTTAATGAGTTGGAAAATAAAGTTAAGCGAGGATTAGTAACGACCTTTATAAAGGGGCAGAAACCAGACTTAGTTCTCCTGCAGGAGACGCACCTCCTTGGAAACCATTGTAATTTCCTGGCCCGAAGCACGTACATACTGCTAGCACATGCCTTGGACGCAAGAGTAGTGGCAATTCTAGCCAGCAAAAGTTTACCCTTCAAGGTCACTAAACAATGGCTGGACCCCAATGGGACATATGCAGCGGTGCAGGGGCTGTGGGGTAGAGAGGCGGTCACTGTTATTTGTCCCTATGCACCACCCCGCACCACCCCAGCAGTACACAAACACGGCTATAGCAGATGTTTTACTAGAAACAGAATCGGCACTGCATATAGTGGGGGGTGAATTCAATGACGTACTGGCACCTCCACTGGAAAGAACAGTAGGCACGGCCACAGCAATGGCTAGAACAACACCACTGCAGCAACTAGCGGATACGCTGGGGCTGACAGATCTATGGAGGTGCCATAACCCCGCTGTAAGAGGCTACTCCTATTTTTCAGGAGCCCATAAAGTCTTTTCCAGATTAGATTAGATTTTTACATTGGCAGGAGAAGTGGGAACGATACAAAGAGCAGAATACCTACCAAGGGGCTTATCTGACCACTCCCCTCTGAGGGTTACTATGGGCTGACGTAGGGAGGTGGAGACTGAATGAACTGAAACAGAACTGTACTTTAAAGAAAACCAAACTACTGTTAGCTCGGCAGCAACATTGCGGGAAGCATATAAGGTGCTAACCTATAAGAAGAGGTCAAAGCTTGAGGCACAAAAAGATAGAGGATAGATTAGCAGCCCTAGAGACAGTAAATGTACGTGACCCCAGACCCTTGACGATAAGGCAAATGCAAGCCTTGACAGCAGAATATAAGACCTTAGCCACTGATGAAAATCAAATCCTGCTTCCTGGCCACTTAGCACTGGCTATACGAAGCGGGCGATAAAGCAGGGAAATTACTGGCAAGGTTGAGCTGCAGAGAAGTCGAGGCACGATTGGTGGCGCCGATAGAAGGTGAGGAGGGGTTGACATGGGACACAGATGAGGGAGTGGCGAGGGAGTTGGCACGCTTCTATACTGCTCTTTACAAGGAGAGACTGTTAACCACTCGATCCCAGATAGACACATACCTTCATGCTGGCTGAATTTTTTAAAGCACAGGCAGATCTAGCGGCCCGCATCTCCTAAACATACATATGGCAGCGAGAAAGGAGAAAATTCTCCCACCGGACTTAAGGTGGACCACAATAGTGGTCATACCCAAACCAGGCAGGCCTCCCCATGAGCTGTGGATCATATCATCTTAATGTGGAGACAAAATTTTGGTTACGATACTTGCCACTAGACTCGCGAAGGTAATAACACCCTTGGTACACAATAACCAAACAGGATTCATGTCAGGGTGTTTAACTAGAGGAAACTTGTGCTGCCTCCATAACTGCATGGAGATGGTGGCTTCCCGTCCTGACTTGCACGTCTTTGTCTCATTGGACGCGCAAAAGGCGTTCGACACGCTTCATTGACCTCACATGATGGGTGTCCTACGTCAAATGGGACTTGGACCTGGATTTATGGAATGGATGACCCTGCTATACACAGAGCCCTGCACAGCAGTTTGGGTTAATGGGAAGCTATCAGAAGAATTCCCCATAGGTAGAGGCACAAGGCAGGGCTGGCCTCTTGTCCCTCTCTTATTCGCCATTGTGCTGGAACCGTTAGCCTGTACGGTCTGTAAAAACCCTGCCAGAGAAGGTATTAGAGCCAGCGGGCTCACTACAGGGAGAGGAAAAGATTTCCTTATATGCTGATGACATACTTTTGTACCTCACCCGCCTGGCTAAGTCACTTCCAGCCACGATACAGACCTTTGAGGCATACAGCACATATTTGGGATACACCATAAACTGGACAAAATCTATACTTTACGCATCCCATCAGACTCAAGCAGATAACATAACCCTCCGTGAGTTGGTGGGGCAACTAAAAGTTACGTCTGCAGGTTTCAAGTACTTAGGGGTTTATGCAAATAGCAACCCTGACTGAAGCCTAGCAGAAAATACAGGCAAGATCACAGACGGGTTCTAGGCAGATACAAAAAGATAAAGAGCGCTCCACCTTACGCTTATGGGCAGAGCAGCCCTGTTTAAGATGATTAGCCTCCCCAACTTCCTATATATCCTGCAAAATACATACTATAAACTATTGGATGATCTGTTTAATACAGTGGACAGAGAACTCTGTCTGCTGTTATGGAATGGGAAACATCCCAGAATAAGTCTGCAAACATTACAGCGAAACTGCTACGATGGGGGAATGGCACTACAGGACCTCAGTACATAATACTGGGCTAGCCATGTAATGGTCATTAATGACTGGTGATGTGTGGCGGGAACTCACCCTAACTACGCACTGGAAAGAAAACAATTTGAGAAGCGTTATTATATACACTATCTCAATGAAGGGGCAGGAGTAAGACCTCTACTACCGGCCACGCAAATGGTAATAGAGGTGTGGCGTAAAGCCAATGAGCGGATAGGATGGCAAATAAAATAACAAGAGAAACCCCATTGTGGGAGGGCAGGAAATTGGAAAACTACATGGCTTCACTGAGTAGGATACCATAGGAATAACTAAGAACGGAGACATTTGGGAGGGGGGTGACCTTAGAACCTTTCAATCGCTCCAACAAGAATACCAACTCCTCGACACACAATTCTTTAAATACATACAGTTGGAAGCACTACTGGATGAGCTGCCGGAGCACTCTCTCCTCAAGAGTAGACTAATGATGGGGGACATACCTGAAAAAGCAGTTTCCACTATATATAAAACCCTCACTAACAATAGGCCTGACAACCTGCAGAAACTCAGACGACACTGGGTTGGGGATGTGGGCGAGTTGGAGGTTGTTGACTGGACGGCCGCACTAATGTTCCCTGAGAGAAGTGGCAATCAAAGTCTGACTCCGCCTCATTCAGTTCAATATACTTCATAGAATTTACTATGATAGAGTGCATTTGCATAGAATGGGAAGGGCATCCTCCCCGCAATGCCTTGCAAGAGGGGAGCTTCTATCATACCCTCTGGGGATGCCCGGTGATACGTGTATACTGGACAGGAATACTGACTGAAATGGGCAAAATACTTGAGGAAGAGATCCTCTATTAAGTACTATAAACTTAATCCAAGCCTTAAATCCGGACTATGGGAGAAAGTGTACAATTATATGCTGCGGAACAGTGTGTAAGGTTAAGCAGCTGTGTATTATGAGGACATACTTAAATGAACACACAGCCCCTCATCGAAATGTTGATTGTGAAGCGACATGTATGCTCTCCCCGGTTTATAAGTTGAAATGTTGTAAGTGATGGAAGTTTTGTTGTACTTCTACTTAAAAAAATCAATAAATACAATTTAAAAAAGGCTGGGTAGGACAGGGACAGACAATAAGCCCTGTAACCAAGTTTCAGGGGTCACAATTAGTGAATCAGGTGGCTGAAAAAAGTGCCCCATATTTGGCAATAGGGACAGTTTTGACATTGTAAAGACACTCTGTATAGGTGTTTTTCAATATTTAGGAGACTGCATGCATTTGGTAATTATTGCCCTAGGCTACTGGAACCCTGTTAAAACGTCAATTTTACAAGATGCCAAAGACTCATATAAACGCCAATAGGAGTCGGATGGACTAAAGACCCAGAGCGCCCTCAGTGGCGTGAGAAGGTGTCGAGAGCACCGTGCGCCGGTCGGGTGCTTCACGTAGCCCATTTCCCTCCCACAGAGCCAGACGTCAGCAAAAGCTGGGGACGGACTACAAGCCCCACAGTGCCCTCAGTGGAGTGAGGAGGTGTGGAGAGCACTGTGCGCCAGTCCCGCGCTTCAAGAAGCCTGTTTCCCACCAACAGCGTAGGACACCAACAGGAGTCAGGGGTGGACTACAAGCCCCAGAGTACCCTCAGTGGAGTGAGAAGGGGAGAAAAGCACCGTGCGCCAGTCAGACGCTTCAAGAAGCATGTTCACTCCCGCAACGCAGGATGCACCCATGCCAAGACCGGCCCGTCTTCACCCACCATCGACCAGAAGAGGCTGCGCTGGGCCACCTCTCTTGGCCCTGGCTTCTGAAAATGACTGGTGGGCACTATTCCTCCAGGGAACCTCGATTCGACTGGGTTTGGAGTTTTTGTTTTCATTTAGATTCTGACCCTTGTGAAGGAGTTGTAAACTGTCCCACCAGTGTCTCATCTCTAATGAACTAGTTTAACTGTTTGGGATTTAAGCACGTGAACTTCATGGGCAAGCATAAATTGCCCGGGACAAGGACACTACAAAAAAGTAATCTCACAGCACCACCCTCGATTCTTTCATACAGATTCTTTCATACAGTGGTTCTGATGTCTCAAATGGTAGTGACTGTGCCCCCTCGGCCAAAAGAAAGCACCAACCCAAACAAATCATTAATGAGAGGCCTCATATACATAACTTAAATAAAAGCGAGCTACCTGGGGATTAACAAGAAGTCTGTGAAGCTCAAAATCTCGAATGGGACCTCAACTTGGTTGAATTTAAATCTACAAAAATTTAGTGTGTAGCCCCACTGGTGAATAGACTGCATAGTTTAGAAACTGCTGTCTCAGCTTTAACCAAGTTGCATGCCAGTACTAATGCTCAACACTCTTCTGGTTTGGCTCAACCAATTTCTCAGTCGGATTGGTTAAAACCCCTTCTGCAAACACTCAGTTCATCTCTATGCACCCCCTAACTGACGTTTTTCCCCAGCTTGTAGGAGACACTATGGTCCCCACAACTGGAGGGGGCACCCCCATGGGAGTCCTAATAGCTCCTATGTTATGGACTCTGCATGGGGTACAGGTCTGTGTTCTCAACCTGATAAGAGTCTGCCCTGCCTTAACTTGCCCCGGATTGTTGCCCCTATGTTGCGAATATGAAGGGGGGTCTATAACCAACCCCAAACACTGAGGAGTCTACAGAGTTCAGCTGAAAAACAAAGTGTGCCTTTGGTTGTGCCGCAACTCTAAATTTAACATCAGCGAATATAATTATATATTTTATGTGAGGCGAGCTGGGTGGGTTGGCAGTGTAGTTAAATATTTGGAGGGGGATTGTGTGGTAATCAATTGGAAGTATCCTAGCTTGGCCAGGCATTTGATCCACAGCGCAAATAAGCAGTATCCCTTGGATGAGGGACTAAACATTCTCCCACTTGTTTTTGAAAAAAAAAAAATTTTTACAGACATCTACAACCAAGGTTTTTGGCAGGATGCCCTCAGCCGGTGCGGGAAGCTGAGAGATCATGTATTCCTATCTCCAACAGATTTTTCACCCTGTCAGATCTGGACATAATGACTGACTCCCAGATCCTCTACCCTATAGCTCCGACACTGGCAGGCTACCAGCGGTTAGCTCCTCCCCCAGTATTGTGATGTTCAAACAGGATTCTACCCTAAGGCTCCTCTGTTGGAATATTGCTGGCATCAGTGCCAAGCTGTTGGATCCTGAGTGGCTCAATTTTATTACCCAGTTTGATGAGGTCATGCTCCAAGAAACTTGAGCCCGGGAGTCAATCACCTGAGCCGTTTTGAGTGTTTCACTGTCCCTGCTATTGCCTCGCTCGGCCAGAGAGCTCAAGATGAGTTAGCCACAAAAAACAATTTCCACTACTGCATGAAGAACGTCGCTGACTGGAAGGGGACCAACTGCCTGAAACACAACATGAATAACACTGACGTGCTGATCATTGGCAACAACCCTTCCCCTTGGTATGACACCTGGTGGCCTGCCAAACTCAGGCCCTCACCCGCACAGACACATCATGCCCACAACCTCGGCATAATCCTGGGCAGCAAGCTCACAATGAAGCGACAGATTAACGTAGTCTCCTTCGCCTGTTTTCACACTCTGCATGCTCCGTAGAATCTTCAAATGGCTCCCCATCAGTACAAGGAAAACAGTCACTCAAGGCCTAGTCACCAGCCGGCTGGACTAAGGCAACACACTGTATGCAGGAACCACTAACAAATTCATGAAGAGACCACAGCTGATACAGAACTCAGCAGCTACTCATTCGCAACCTGCCCAAATAAACCCACATCTTCTCCCGACACCTCGGGAACCTCCACTGGCTCCGCGTCCAGAAAATATACCAATTCAAGTTACTTACACACACCTTCACAGCCCTCCACAGCCAAGGACCAGCAAACACTAACCACCGATTTAACTTCCACCATCCTTCTAGAAACCTCTGATCCACTCGTCCTGCCACCTTGCATCTGCTGAACCCACTGAGGAGGCCACTCCTTCTCCTGCCTCGAAGCCAAGTCCTAGAATGGCCTCCCACTCTAGACTTCACCCTCTCTGGCGGACTTCAGGAAGAGATTCAAGACATGGCTTTTCGACTGAACCAACCCAGCACCTGAATACCCTCACCAGTGATTAGCCACACTACACAAATACTGATTGATTGATTAGCTGCTACAATCCGCATCTTCAAGCATCTTAAGGCTATCTCCATTGCCTCGAAAAATAGGGGGATTCAGATCCTGTGGATAGTTTTGTCTAGTGAGTTAAATTGTTTCCTTGTCAATTTTATGCAATTTAGTTTATGACCCAGGATGTAAGATTAAGACTCTATTTTAGATGTAGTCTGTTCTTGAGTCCGAGTCCGTTTCCAAGCTCAATTGTTTTAATGTAAAACTGGGAGGTGATTTAAAAGCTGATCTGGGCTTGAATTCTATTGTCCTTGACCCTTTTGTGACCAATGACATCCCAATTTGTTCTCTGACATCTGACTATGCGGGAAGGAGATTGTATAATGCCCTTGGTCAGGTGGGTCTCTCTAATGTGATGGATATCACAGGGAACCCCTCTAATCAACAACCTCATTTCGCTGGCTGGGGCAAAGGGTCAACCATGGATCACGTTTTTATATCTAGGGCCTTGGAACAATTAGTGTGTTTAGGGGGTTGTTGTGTCGTTACCAGCTTACAATCTTCCTGTCGCGAATCCTGGCTTAAATGGCTTGACTCCAAAGGACAAGGGCCTCAGGATAAAATGGTGAATATCTATCCCTATCCTGTTAAACTCCTTAGTTGGCTCTAATTTGAGCTTGATTATGGACTCATTATTAACTTCTGATACTCATTCTGCTGTTACCTTAGATACTTTTCAGTCCTTAAACAACTCTACAAGAGCAATTATGCTTGATTTATCTGGGCCCAGTAGGACTAAGAAGGTTGTTGGTTGAATAAAGGGTGCAGGGTTGCCAATCAGCGACTCCGAAAAAGCCCTGGCTGAGAAACCAGAAAAGTACGACCGCAGCAAGAGCAGCCTATAAGAAAGCTATTAGGAGCAGGAAGAAAGCTGTAAAAGAGGCAGCCTGGAGCGTTTAGTTTTTACCTCTAATTCTGGAAACGCCAAGGGCTTATCGGAGATATTTAATGGGAAGCAACCATCCTCAACCTTGTCTGATGGCTTAAGCTCAAACATTACACCCGAACAACGGGTGGCACATTTCAAACAGATTTATTCATTAGGCAATGTGGGTCATTGGTTCCTGCAAAGAAGGCCCCATCGTTTCCATTGGGCATCGCACCTGAGCTTGAGGAAGTATGTTCTCCAATTTTTTACCAGTCCCTCCAAGAAGTCCCCTGGGCCTCATGAGGTACCCATGGATCTCTACAAGGTGAGCATCCCTTTCTACAGGTCCTACATTTGGATGTTAATGCCTCTGTTAGATATGGTATGGGAGGGGTATGCACTGATCCTTTTAGCCTTGGGGGGGGGGAAGGAGGGGTAGGCAAGATTGTGTTTCGGCCCCTATTTTATTTTTATAATGCGTTAACGGTCTGAACTCTTATTTGGTAGCCAATGGGAAAGATATGCCTAAAGCGAAATCTGCATTTGTCCTTTCACTTCTATACGCATACAATGCAGTGTTACTTTCCCACACTCCGAACAGCCTCAGAGGTTTTGTAGATTTGTTTGCCAAATTTACAGATAAGTTAGGTCTGGACACAAACATAGCCAAAACGCACTACATGGCATCTGGGAGGCAGCCCTCAAAAATCAGACCTATAACTAGTAATAGGAAGGTTATTGCAAGGGTGAGCGCTTTCCCTTACCTGGGTGTCACTTTTGACCAACAGAATTGTTGGATACCCTATCTTGCAAACCGGTGCCTGCGATTTAACCAAGCTTGTAGGGCCTTTTTTAGGTTTGCCTCAACAGTAGGTAGTAAACCTATCCTACCTCTCCTGCAAGTATACAGAATAAAGTGCTTCCCTGTTTTGACATTTGGTGCTGCCACTTGGGGGTATCATAACTGCTTAAGTATCCAACATGAGGAGAACTGCTTCTGCTGGAGATTCTTGGGCTTCGGTCCCGCCAGTTCACGTTTTTTATGCATGAAGAACTGACCCTTGATTACACTGAAGATTTTATTAAACTTACCCCATTGCTCCTGTGGATAGCAGCCTGCTTCTTACAGGGATGTGTTCCAGGACTACCTTGATTGCATCCACGGTTATAAAATTCTGTGGCTTGACTACATCAGGATTACCACAGTGTCTTTGGGTTGTCCAGAATTTTACTCTATCCTCCAGTTGCTAAATAAAGGTGACGGAGCAAAAACCAAAGTTCTGTTTTTTAAAGTGTGCTACTGAGCCTAGCGAGAACATGGCTCTGGAAAAAACAACCCTTAGAGCCTACCTCACTCTGAAAACTAACCCTGGTCCTAAACCTTACCTTTCCCTAGCCAGAAACCCTTGGGACAGATCTCTTCTCGCAAACTTTCGATTGGGTGTAATTCGATCCAATCTCTATAATGATTTGTCCCTCTGATGGTAGCTCACTCCAGACCTTGGGGTACCTGGTTTTATTTTGCTGATTTTACAACCCTCCTCGGCGCAGGTACCCGGTGTCTAGTCTTAAATCAAAGGGTTTTTATCAATACAGACCAGCTTTTCTCTACCTCCAAATGTTAGCTGAGCCTGCTGTGTCATTTGCTGTTGTGTCTTTTCCAAAACGTGCCCTGAATTGGAACAAAATAATGATTTTTTTACCATAGTTATGTTTTTAACTCAAGGGACATTGTGATTGTCTATGGTACATGATGAACTTTTTAAGCCTTTTTGTATTTTAATTCAGTACCTTTTATGTATGTTTTTATATCTCTTCTGTATATTACTGTTTTGTACTCATTAATTTTGTTGTTTCTTATGATGTAATACTTTTATGATTATTTTTAATAATCAAATAAAGATCTTCAATCATCATTATACAGATCATGCTATCATGGAAGTGTATATCAAGTTGAGATCACACTTGGTAGCATGATCTCTGATTGGAGGATGTACAGAATGCTAACATAATTTCTTTACTGTTGCATTTGTCAAGGTTTGTTTTTCTCCCAATTTCTTCAGACAAGGCAACAACAGCTGACAGAGGACATTTTTGCCAGGGATGTGAAAATATCATCAGTAACCAGCAGGAAAGGTAAAGATGTTTGTTTATAAACTGATGCCTAATGGAGTTCCCTGCTGTCTGCACATATTGTGATGTCAGTTTCTGACAAGTCCAGGTGTGCCAGGCTTACCTGTCTTTCAGGAAGCAATCTCTATACAACAATACAGTGGAAAGGACATTCCCATTCCCCTGCTGGACTACAGAGATTCAGTAATGTAGAATGATTGGGGAAGGACGTCTTTTAGCACAATCTCAAAATACCAAAAATGGTACAATTAGCATTGTCTTTAAAGTTTTAGATGATTTCATTTTCTGAAGAGTCTAGTGAACCTGAAGAGCTGTAGAATTGTCACCTGGTACCAGACGCAATGCAAATTAGGGCACTATTGATTACCTTGTGTTCCCCACACATCAATCTTAGTAAACCACCACTTGCTGAACGTTAATGAGAGAGAAGTTTCATTAATCTACTGGCTGCTGTGTTGTCAAAAAAGACTTTGATAACTTCTCCTCGCCAAGGGAATGAGCAGATGGGAAGAAAGGCTTTCAATACGAGAAAATTGTTTTTAACATTGAACTTCATTTGCTGGGCTGACCACAGTTTGTGGCTAGTCGGGTCCTGCATGTTCCCTAACCATAAAGACTTACATCTGCTGAGTGACTTAAGTTTGCAAGGATTTGCCTCCTAAAGCCACCATAAAAAAATTCCCCAACTACACCTGGATAAAAGAGGAGCATTGAATCTCCTGAGAAACACAAATATCATCCACTGTGGCCTTTTATCTGGGTAGGTGTCAACCATATCCAAAAATTCCTTGCTTTATGTATTCTCTTTGGAAAGTACTCCTTAATTAAACTAAATGGGGGAATGGTTTGAGGATGGATGGTTTCCATGCTAAACAAGTTTAGGAGTGGCTCCCCAGCCAAAGATAATCCATTTAGGCAGATTGCAGAAAGGAGCTACAAATAATTTAGTAGAATAACATTAATTAGACGTTACAGTAAAGACTGAGGTAGGTGATATGTCTTTCTTCACTATACAACTTGCTTGCTTTTTATGGATTCCTTTTCATTTTTTTGTTACTATTTCTTGGGTCTAGTGTGTTACGGGAGGGTGTAACCTGGTTCCTTATTACTCCCTTTCTAAATGTATGAAACTGGAATCACATGGAAATACTGAAACAAAGTATTATCAGTCAAAGTGAAGACACTGAGAACTGGCCATCAAGGAGTATGGGTAGTACTGCCTTCTTCACTTGGCAGCCCCTAAATCGCTCAATGTGAGCCTGGAAGCACCAAATGACAAGTTGAATACTGTGTTCTTCAGGGGCATCATCCTTGCTACCTGTCAAAACACGATTTGCACATTTTCAGTAAACAAAATGGAGATACTTGGAGTCACAACAAAGGCCAATGGCATTGTCGGCACACTGCATCTACTGCTAGAGATTCCAGGTCCAGTATGGCCCCTGGGAAGATTCACAAGGTGAGGAATCACAAGATGAGGGCTCGGAGATCAGAGGTACACATCAGAAATAGATTCCTCCAGTGGATACCCATAGTCCATAGAGCCACCAGACCAAGCACCTTTGAAGAAGGTTTTTTGGTAGTACGGCCTGCAGTCTATGAAATCGCAACCAGCTAGGAAGATGAGAGACTTGAACTAAAGAGCAATAGAGACAAAATAAAATGACAACACTGTTCTCCATATTTCCTAGGCAAGACAAAATTTACTAAATATGCATATTGTACTCGGTATCAGGTGGAAAAAAGCAACCAAAGGACAAGAGTATCTGCCTCACGGGAAAAAAGGGACAAAAGGTGAGCATTTTCCATTACAAAACAACATTTCAAAAGCGAAGTCACAACTAACACGAAAAGAGGGTCTGTAGTGATACGATGGATTTTTTTCTATTATACGGAAAAACCGTGGAGCTGAGGTGGTGCTGATAAAGACTGAAGACTAATAAAAAGACCAAAGACAACTCGGAGCTGCACTACTGGTTGTGTAGGATGTGTATAGCAGAAGGAACATAAGCAGGGTGGGGGAGCCTAGTCCTTCTGATCTGCAATCAAATTCTATCTTTCAATGTTATGAAGTGGAATGCATGGCCGGCTGTCGCACAACTCCAAAAGCACTTCTCATCAGCTGAAGGCAAGAAACTAACAGGGATCAGAAATGGCAGGAGTTAATCGGCTCCCAATGCTCTAGCCTTCAGGTGTTTTGGCGATCAATCATTACAATTATGCCTCTGGGTATCCAAAAGGGAAGTCAGTTGCCCCCAAAACCCACATGCAGGAAACACGTACATGATAAAAGAAAAATTCAAATGCAGCATGGTTCCTGTGACACCATCATGACACCTGCTTATCCGCTGCTCTACGTTTAGTTATAAATTGCTCTCAAAGGGTCTGATGTGGATTTTAGGGGAGAGGGTACTCTGTTGCAACGGAGTACCCTGTCGCAAAATTGAAATTCGACCACCTCCTTCAGTTGGGAGTGAGTGCTTGAGTAGGTTAGTGATGGAGACCTCAGACATACTCTTCTGACGGCCCATTAGAGTAAGGGCCACTGGAGGTTTGGCCACTTGCCTTCCACCCTACTTAGAGTGTTAGAGTGGGCGGACAAAAGGCAAGTTTATCCTTTCACACACAGCCACCCAAAACATGCAGTGGTGAAACTATTGTTAAAGCGTTCTACGGAGGAGTCAGCGTTATCTCCAAATAGCTGCTTGCCATTAAAAACATGCTGTCATGCTGCCTGAAAATCTCCCTAAGATCCTGTGGGAGACATTCAGGCATGCCTGAGCAAAGTTACCACCGTGACAATAGATCGGGCAAGGGCGCCAGACTCCATGCTGCCCTTCAAGATTTGTTTCCAGGCATCCAAACCAAAGTGTAAGGAATAAGAAGTTGGCATTTTATGGACTGTGTTTTGTGCACCAATAATCCCTCTCGGATGCATTCAGGGCTTCAGAATTAGATGTGAAGGGTACATTCATCTAGGCAAGTTTCTGGGCCATAAGGTGGAGATGTGACCAAGGTTTATCATAAAAACAGGCACAGATTTTCTTTCAGCTGCTCTAATAATGTAAGCAGATTTCAAAAGTGGAACCCGAACTGAAATCTGCTCAGAGGTCAGCATCATATACGGCACCGCAGGCACACTGACTGGCACCTTACAAGGCAAAGGTGTCTTCCTAGATTGCCCCAACATCACAGCTTTTCAAGATGCAGAGTTGGGTGGCACAAATGTCGGATTCAACAGAATCAACAAACCTGTAGACTCAGGCCCAATCTTTGGAGGTGTCCCAGAAGGTATCAGGACCATCCTGAAAACTCCAACAAGGCCAGAAGATATTCCTTGACCCGGGAAGGGTCAAAGGATGGAGCCAGAAACTTCAACTTCATCTTTTTCAGAACCGGAAACTGCTAAGGCAACAAGGAAGACACCGGTATCAGGAAACGATGTCTGAATGGTCCAGGGAGTGCGACCATTTCCTTGATGAAGAAAAGGACTTCGTTTGTGGGGGTTTTGTCCTTAGGGAAGGATTACTTGGAGGATCATTCTCCCTCAAGTGGGTTACCTGAAGTAGGAGTTACAGACGGCTTTGGAATATCCTTTGCAGCTGTTGCCAAGAATAAATTGACTTCTCACTGGCTCATGGCTTTAACGTACATTGAGGAGCAACAGACGCAGGGTGAGGGGTCATGGACAGATCCTAAACACCACAACTGATGTCGCCTGGATCCGACAGACATACTTGTGACACCATCTAAGCGGTTTAAATCCGGAGACCTTAAGTGGTGACATTTGACCAGGCTGCTGGACTTACTGAGGAAAGTTATTGGTGAAACACTGAAAAGAGCTCAGGGCCCACACCAATGAGATGTGGACAAAAACAGTTAACTCATGCAATCATGCCCGATAGTTGAATGTTGTCAAATCTGGGGTGAAGGCATTACGTAGCACCACCGAATGGCGCTGCACAGCTTTCATTTGGGGGCAAACATTTACTGATCCAGTCAGGTACCTGGAAGAAAGTCTTAACGTGAGGGATCTAAGGGAAGAATTGGGCATCATAAAAACCAGTACACAGCACTGCAAGATCAACAAGTAAAAGTAGTGAACACCTTTACGTTAACTAACATGGCTTTGACAAAGCATTATCTATAATTCAAACAATGAACCACACATCTATTGAGCAATACAACAGTGTCCTAATTATTCTGTATCATTTACAAATAAATAAATAGCATACATTTCAATGGAAAAAAGAAATACCAAGATAGGTTGTACGTAGTACTTTATATTCCCACAACAATAAAAAGTCCAGCGCCTCTATCAGTCTTACTGTTTTAAAATGTTTCTAAATGTTCCCCATTTTAGTTAATTTTGCCAATAAAAGAGAACTTTTTCAATAGGTATTTAGACCCATATATTCATGTTCTTCATTTAACACAACAGCCTTGATCTACGTAAATTGTTATAACAATGGATTCTTGAAGCCATTCCATTTATGGTTTATGGACCATCCATTAGTACTCCAAGGAGCTATCAGGAAGCATGTAAGCCCTTACATTCCGCTTGCAAAATACAACAGATGCATTCTTTGTCCAAAGGCATGGCGAATCAATCTAGCGTCCACAGCTGTTTAGGGGGTGGGATGAAAGGAGGACCATCTCTGTTAAGGTAGGGGTCTGTGTAGTGACACATAATCCAATATAAAAATAATCTCCATTTGTATGTCAAACAATAAAAAAAGGTTTACCAGAATGCTACTCCATTTCACATCATCCATCCTCAACTTTAGAGCACTAAACTAACTACATTATCTTTAAAGGGGAAATGTCTGAAGCAGCTGATGCAGTAATCAGTTTGACTCGGAGAGAGCCATGAGAGTTTCTTCCCTCAGGAGCCTTATTTTTAGTAATAACATTGAAAAATGATTAGTAAATACAAACCCACACAGTTGATGTATGCATTCAGTCCTTAGGGGTTGAGAATAAAAAGGCAAGAAAGGCTAGATCGGAATCAGGCTTACAACAAAGCAGCACTGTATAAACTACACCCTATAATAGCCTAACACATAAATGGTGGCTTCTGGGTCATTGACTCAAACTCACTCTTCTTTTCCTACAGTGCCATGTGGTTCGGGGGGGGGGGGGACTGGAAAAAATTTGTGTTGACTGCAATTTCAAAACTGTGAATACTTCCTCCATTCTTTGATGCATCAGTAGGCCAGATGCAAGACTTACTCTACCCTGCCAAAGAACTGTTTCCCCTTCCTCATACGATAAATAATCCAGAAATAAAATGTTAAGGTTAGTATTGTTTTACAAACAAGTTTGGCCTTTTTTCAAAGCATTCTACATTTTTGTAGTGAAGAGAATAGATGTAAGAAAGAAAGAAATTTGTATGCCGAAAAAAGGGGATTAAAGCTCCAGTCTATTGCTTCTACAGATAATACAAATCATTAAAGTCCGACTCTTCATGACCTCCCACCCCCACATTCTTAAATGGTCCCTTTCTTCGAACCCACTCTTTTAGAAAACACAAAAAAGTGTTAAGATTGAACACGTCCTGAGCCCTCCCTGGCTTTGTCATTTCGTTTGGATCACAAAACAGATCAAATCAATATTGCCAAACAGATCTGTTAATTTTCTATTCCAACACAACATCCATTTACAAATAAATCTTCCTTTCACCTTTTATTTTTTTTTAGAACATGGCCAGCTCCTCACAAGCATATATAGGCCTGATTTATAGTTTGGCAATTGGCAAAGAGGGTACGTCGTGGTAAAGGCAACAGAGTACCCTCTCCGCTGAACTGAAGTTCCACCCACCTCATTTAGAGCCAATAACATATGTCGACAATGGTGACTACTTCGTCTCCACCACTGACGGTGAGACAGAGTATGGGGGTGGTCAGAGGTTTAGCCATTTAATCACCCGCCAGAATTAGTGTGGGCAGTCAAATGGCTAGTTTGCAATCTCAGTCACCGCCAGGTGAAACCTGACAGTAAGGGGCAATGAAAACTTGTAAATGACACCCACACTATGGGAGAAATTTCCCATGATGAGGAGGTCACTGCTTTTTATATTTGCAAAAATAAAATCCTGCTTTGGGATTTTGAAATAAAAAATACTGAATGTTTGCTGTATGGCTTCGTCATGTTGACTTGCTAATCCTGTCAATGCAGAAGATGTCCATTAGACATCTCTAAATTTGGTGGGTGACAGAGAAACATACTCCGTCGCCCTGACAGAGAAAATACCATCCACTGAATTTTAAATCAGACCTATAGTCACTGCAAGAAAGAGGTACCTTCTGCACTGCAACAATCTATTGTATAACTGGCCAATAATACAAAGGATTGGCAATTTTAATAACTAATGCCCTTCTCCATGTAATGGAATAATTTATTTAACATATTCAGTAGATTGTCTAGTATTTATTTTAAAAAATGCTCTGAAGCTAAGTGAAGATACCTTGCAAAAAAATTCAAGATGGCACGAGGTCACTGGGAGCCAAGTTTTCCACGCATGGGTTTTCCAATGGTATTTTAGGACTGTTGGTCAAATGAAAGTAGATCAATACTACAGCTCACACAAACATACGGATAACTGAAAGGACAGGACTGAAAACAACAGAAGCGAAAGAGTTGTATGGTAACCCTAAATACTACATAAAAATAAAGGTGGGACTTCTCTGCACACTTGGCTGTTCGAGCAGTAGCAGCCCCCCTCCCCTCAGTGTCTGGGGGCCCTCACGGTAGTGCGCTTTACAAATGCTCTGACTGATTGATTGATCATGACCAAAAACAGGTGTGTCTAAAAACTACCCAAGTCATTTGGTTCTTGACAATTACGCATCAGTGTTTATCTAATCTATACTGAGGAGTAGTTTGGAAAGAACGCTAACAACATTGTACAATCATTTGGCTCTCGAAAATTACCCATCAGTGTTTATCTAATCTATACTGAGGAGCAGTTTGGAAAGAATTGGAATAAAATTGTACAATCAAAAATAAATAAATGCACAAAGAGTTTTACAAATAGTGCTGGTGTAAAATGGGGAAGTATTCCTTCTGCCATTTTAACGAGGCATCAGTTGCAAAACCGAGGGCAGCAAGGACATTTTTACTCAAATAAAGTTCAGTTTTGCAAGAGGATTCCATAGGGAAAAAAGAACTAATTTTTAGACAGGTGAGAAAGAGATGGGAATAACCAAAAAGTAGTGAAGTGGAGTTGTGCTTCAATCCCACGTGAAAAACACAGCGCACGACTTGTAATGAAATGAGATGTAAAAAAAACACATCTTTAGAAATATTCAAGTTGACCTTTAGCTAAAGGTGGTCTGAGATTGGTCCGAGCCAGGGTACACCTGGGGTTAAATTTTAATTCCTCAGCATGGTGCAATTAGCTTTCGTTTCTGAATACACTTCCAGATCCAGCCAGGGGTGACTTGTTTGGCACTTGGGTTATCATCTATGCTGCCCATCACATGTGTTGCAGCTGATGTATCGAAGTCTGGCACTAAGTCTCCATCAAAAGCAACAAAGTAGCGTCGGAGTTTGTTGTAATCCTCCAGAGAAGGTGGAAGGTAAAGCTTCACACCTGTGAATATGTCCAGCAGGGTCTGTGGAGGAAGAAGACACAAGGACCATCAAGGGAGGAGATAGAAAGATTGGTATGTTGACAGAGCTGTACTACATATAACAGACACACACAGAAGAAGTCATGAAAGCCAAACATTGATATTCCTTTTCAAAATACATTTGAAAGACTCTGAACGTACTTGCTGAACAGAAGCTCTGCTTCTAGCCCATAATTTATTTGTCCTGTACATGTCATCTATTGAAATCCTCACGTTCTTCTTAACCTCACTGCACCCTTTCTTCCCAAAACACACAGGTCCTGGATTCTGACAACTTTAGTTTGGAGACTTTGTCATAGGAGAGTTTCAGCAGAGTGAGTGCTACATATGCCAGGCTAAATGTGGTCTTTCAATCGACCACAGAATCCGATGCAGCAAATTATGAATTCTGGGTGCTAGAAGCCAGTACACATTGCTTCAGGAGTCCTCACACTATTTACCAGTAGAGGCAGACTTCATATGGTCATGCAACACTGTTAGCTTTCTGGGTGATCCTGCTGGAGCTAAGATCGATGCCCTCTGAAATTACCCCAAGACATTTCTCCCGATCTTATTTCCTGTGCCCCTCCTCCAGGAAAACCATCACTTTTACCACGAGAAGCACAACATCTTAATGGAATAGTACACACATAAATGCTTGGACTAGTATAATTTACACACGCAACCAAGGACAGTAGATCCCTTTTCCAACCTACTAACATATCTGCCTCATTTAAATTGTATATTTACAGACATTTAGGTTGCGTCCCTCCAACTCTACGAATGACTAATACTGGGGACTGCGAGTAAAGTATGAGTAATCACAAAGCCAGTGCTTTTTAAATCATTGATCACGTGACCTGATAATCACAGAATACAAATCCCAAAGTGCACCATTCAGTATTGATCTTTCCTGCAGTGTCTAATGTAAATGCTGCTATATTAGCGTTCTAGGTGTCACAGTTTAATTAATATTATAGAACAGTGTCCTTGGCTTACATGACGATTAAATATCCACATGCATTTAGAAGCTACAACCCATAGTATACTATCATCACAAGGAGGTCTTGAACTGCCAGGAAAGAGGTAAAATACCTCCCTTTCATCCCTAGCTCACCTCCATGCAGAATCTTTTTCTTGGATAAATGCCATAAATTCCACAGAGGTAGAATGCTATGTGTATTTGACAAAAGACTCCATTTTGTGCTTAGCTTCATGTTCAGTCACAGCGGCGGCGCAGGGTTTTTCCACACCAAGCTTGTTTTCCACACAAAACGTCTTTGCGCTTTTCTCACTAGCACAGAGTTACACTGTATTGGAACACAACATGGGGCACATGGAAGGTAGACGCGAGAAGGGAGTCTCAGCATGGTAATGTTTTCATCAAGGAAAAGTACAGCTCCTGCGTCTCTGGAATGCGCATTGGGGCAGGGGCCAGCTCCTTTGCGTGTTTTCAACAGAGTACAGTCAGCGCTTGAATTTCATAAATGAAGGGAGGGGGAGAGTGCTAGAATCTTCCTCTTGAGTTTAAGGTATATAAGGTGGGGAAACCTGGCACTGAGGTAGAAGGAGCTCTCCTGAAAGCGGATGCACTGTTAAGGAAACAAATCCCATATTGGGAAGACCTCCTGCCTCAGCCTTTAAGGGCTCTCCGGCTTGATGCTGGCAAGGATGAAGGATTCAACCCCCATTGTGATGCATTTCAATTCTTAATTATTTAGCTTGACTATATATATCTTCACTGCATATATTCACTGTTGATGTATTGCACATTTTCTGCCTGTCATTGTTTAACTGCTGTGAGTAATTTGGCATATACACGTGTTTCACAGGATTCAAGTTAAATGCTTGTGTTCATATTTTAGAGTGCTTTTATTTGATATTTGGCAAGTGCCTTAATATATTCATTACTCTGACTAAGAGTGCTGCATTCTTTGGCATTGTTTCTTCTTAGTTTAAAGTAGAGCAACAAAGGAGGCAAACGGGCCAGGCCCCTTCAATAAATACTTCTGAACCTCAAGTTATGTGTGGCGCCACCTGACCCCGTCAAGGCAGCCTCAGCGCAACAGCGAAGCAACCATTGTCATATGAACAAAACAGAAAATGCTGAGGCACCAGTTCAAAATACCATACAATAATGTATTGATAGTGCGTTTCGGCTCAAACTGCCTTGATCACAAGTGAGTAAAGTATCAGTAATCAGAAAGCCCTAGTTTTTTATATTGCTATAATAGCATTCTAGGTTTCACAGTTTAATTAACTTCATTAAACAGTGCCCTTGACTTGCATGACGATTAAATAGCCACATGCATTTAGAAGCTGCAGCCCACATAATACTGTCATGTTGTCGCTTTGGGACCTGTATTCTGTGTTTATCAGGTCATGTGAACAATGATTTTAATAAATACTGGCTTTGTGATTACTCATACTTTACTGACCTGTAATCAAGGCAGTTTGAGCCGCAGGCCGTCTGGATTTTGAAAGAGGTGCTGCTTGCACTGTGAAAAAATGCTTGAATGGTATTTTGAACTGGTGCCTCAGTAGGTGTATATTATATTATATATATATATATATATATATATATATATATATATATATATATATATGGAAAACGGACTGTTACAAGTTGTTTTTGTTCGAAGAATCGAGTCACAGGATCAAGTGACTCCTCCTCGGTGATACTGCACATGGGCATCAAGTCCTTTGTTAGATTGTTTTCCAGCAGGAGGGTGAAGAAAAGACTGTGTGTGTAGATACATATTTATATATAGAGAAAAGAGATGTCCATGCAATATATATACATATTTACAATACATATTACTAAAACAGCTACAGGCTTCCGGGGAGGAGGGTGGGTGCATGTGAATCTACAACACTACATGCCACAAACAGATGTCTGCTGGGTAAGTAACATTTTCCGTTCGATAGCATGCTTTTCATAGATTGTAAAGCACTCCCCTCCTAGAATAGGCGGTGGCTAGCCTGTAGGGGTTGGAGTAGGATGAAATAGTGTCCTAAGGACTGCCTGTCCAACATTTGCTTGTTGGCGAGATAGGACATCCAAACAGTAATGTTTAGTAAATGTGTGCGGTGTAGACCACGTGGCTGCTATACATATGTAAGCTATTGGTATGTTCCATAAGAATGCCATGGAAGCTCCTTTTTTCCTAGTAGAATGAGCTCTAGGAGTAATTGGTAACTGTCTTTTGGCTTTAAGATAACAAATTTGGATGCATTTGACTATCCATCTTGCTAACCCAGTTTTTGAGATAGGATTACTTTTGCGTGGTTTTGAAAAACAATCAAAAAGTTGTTTAGTTTTCCTAAAATCCTTTGTTATGTCTATATAGTACATGAGAGCTCTTTTAACATCAAGAGTATGAAGAGCTCTTTCAGCAACTGAATCTGGCTGTGGAAAGAAAACAGTCAATTCCACTGACTAATAAAAGATGACCTTCCATGATAGAAACTGAAGTGGACAAGAATGCATGGGCTCAAATGGTGGACCCATAAGTCTTGTGAGTACAATATTAAGATTCCAGGCAGGAGCTGGTGGAACTCTAGGTGGAATACCCTGTTTAAGACCCTCCATAAAAGCCTTTATAACAGGGATCCTAAACAGGGAAGTATGTTGTCTGTTCTGAAGATAAGCAGCTAAAGCTGTTAAGTGTATCCTAATACAGGAGTACGTTAGGTTTGCTCTTTGTAAGTGAAACAAGTAGCATACAATATCCTGTACTGAAGTTTTAAGTGGGTCAATGTTTTTTTGGCTGACAATAATAGACAAAACGTTTCCATTTAGCTGCATAACATTGTTTAGTTGTGGGTTTACGGGCCTGTTTTAGAATTTCCATACATTCAGATGGAAGTTGTAAATATCCAAACTCTATGACCTCAGGAGCCAAATCGGAAGGTTGAGTATGCTGGGATTTGGATGTCTGATTTGACCTCTGGTTTGAGTTAAGAGATCTGGTCTGTTTGGTAGTCTGTGATGTGGCACTACAGACAGGTCCAATAGTGTTGTGTGCCAATGTTGGTGTACCCACTTGGGAGCTATGAGTATCATAGTGAGGGGGTTTTGTTTCCTCTTCCTGATCACAAATGGAGTGAGTGGGAGAGGTGGAAAAGTGTAAGCAAATATCCCTGACCAATTGATCCATAGAGCATTGCCTTTGGATTGGGGGTGTGGGCACCTGGATGTGAAGTTTTGGCATTTTGTGTTTTCTTTTGTGGCATAAAGATCTATTTTTGGGGTTCCCCACAGTTAGAAGTATTGTTGAATCACCTGTGTGTTAATCTCCTATTTGTGTACTTGCTGTTGCGTCCTGCTTAAGAGGTCCGCTAGTTGGTTGTGTATCCCAGGGATATATTCTGCAAGTAGGTGAATGCGATTGTGAATTTCCCATTTCCAAAATGTCTGTGCTAGAAGGGATAATTGAGATGAATGTGTTCCCCACCAACCCCCCTGTTTTTGCAGATAATACATCGTAGTCATATTGTCTGTTCTTATTAACACTGTCTTGTGTGTGATCTGCGTTTTTAAAGCTTTGAGTATTAGGAATACTGCTAGGAATTCCAAGTAGTTTATGTGGTAAGTGTGTTGTACTGAGTCCCGTTCCCCTTGTACAGTGAGGTTGTTGAGGTGAGCTCCCCAACCCATCATTGATGCATCTGTTGTGATTATGGTCTGAGGCACTGGGTCCTGAAAGGGTCGCCCTTTTGAATGGTTTGTGTGATTCCACCACTGCAGAGAGCGAGGAATCTGGTGGTCCAGCAATACTAGATTCTGAAGTTGACCCTGTGACTGAGACCATTGTTGAGAAAGACACTGCTGTAGTGGTCGCATGTGCAGTCTTGCATTGGATACTATTGCTATGCATGAAGCCATCATTCCCAATAGTTTCATGAACAACTTTACTGTGTAAGTGTCGTTGTCCTGTGGTTGCGATGTGGGATTGTGAAATGCTTGAATTCTGAGTAAGTTAGGGTATGCTAACCCCTGACTGAGTGTTGAGAATTGCTCCTAGATACGGTTGTATCTGAGCTGGCCTCAGGTGAGACTTCTGATAATTGACTATGAATCCTAGAATGTGTGGTATGTCTGCTACATACTGAGTATGTTGTTGACAAATTTGCTCTGTACTGGGTTTTATGAGCCAGTCGTTCGGATATGGAAGACATAAATGTGTTGTCCTCTGAGGAGCGCTGCAACTAACGCTAGAGATTTGGTGAATACCTTTGGTGCTGTTACCCTAAATGTTAAGACTTTGAACTAGTAATGCTTTCCTGCAGTCACAAACCTGAGATATTTTTGGTGTGCTGGGTGTATGGGAATATAGAAATAAGCATCCTTGAGATCTAATGTTATCATGTAATCCTGTTGTGACCACGTGAAAATGCTCTGAAAGGATGTATTGATTGAGAGGTCTGAGGTCTAAGATTAGTCTGAGAGTACCATCTTTCTTTGGTATGAGGAAGTATAGTGAATATACTCCGGCTCCGTGTTGGGATTGAGGTACCGACTCTATGGTGTCTTTGAGGAGTAGCGATTGCAACTCCTGTTTTAATAAGCCAAGATGTTCCAGAGTAAGTCTGTGTGGTCGAGGAGGAATGTTTGATGGAATGGAGATGAGTTCTAGGCAATAGCAATGTTGGATAACTGATAAAACCCATTGATCTGTAGTAATGTTGTGCCATTGTGGGTAAACATTTACCAGTCTTCCTCCCACAGGAGATGGATGCTCTGTGGGGATGTGTATGAAGTCACTACTTGGCTGAGGTGGAGGAACCTCTGGGAGCGGCTGATTTACCTCTTCTTCTATAATTATTTCCTCTATATGAGCCTCCAAATGCACCTCTGTTGTAAATGTGTGCTCCTTGTTTTGACTGGGATGTGGATGGCTCTGTGGTGGATGACTTGAAACCCCTCTAAACGGTGGCCTACGAAAAGTGCCTCGAGTGGGTGTAGTATATAACCCACCCATACCTTTAGCTGTCTCAGAGTCCTTTTTGGGCTTCTCGAAAGTGGTATCTACCCCTGGCTCAAATAAATTGTGTTTGTCAAAAGGCATATTTAACACCACCTGCTGGATTTCTGGCTTGAAACCAGAAACTCTTAACCACTCATGTCTCCTGATAATGCTGGTGCTGACCCCCCTTGCTGCTGTATCAACCACATCAACAGCAGATCTAATTTGATTATTAGAGATAGCTTGCCCCTCTGCTACTATCTGTTGTGCCCTTTTTGTGATGCTCTGATGGGAGATACTGCAGCAAGTCCTCCATTTGGTCTCAATGAGCCCTATCATACCTCACTAGGATAGCTTGTGAGTTTGCGATTCTCCAATGATTAGCCACTTGAGTGGCCACTCTTTTGCCTGCTGCATCAAATTTGCGACTCTCCTTGTCTGGAGGAGGGGCGTTGCCTGTAGATTGACTATTGGCCCGCATTCTTGCTGTGCTGACCACTACAGTCAGGTGGTAGCTCTGCCCTAATAAGCACGGGATCTGAGGGTGGGGGTTTATATTTCTTATCCACCCTAGGTGTAATTACCCTTGATTTCACAGGCTCTTTAAAGATGTCCTCCGCATGTTTAAGCATGCCTGGAAGCATAGGGAGACAATGATACTCTTTATGAGTAGATGTTAGCGTGTTAAATAAAACAAATCATCCTCAAAAGGGTTGGGGTGCAGTTGTAGATTGTGATACCCAGCTGCCCTAGCTACAACCTGATTATAGGCAGTGGTATAATCAGGGAGGGACAGCCTCGCTGGGTATAAATCAGGGTCTTTGGGAAAAATAGGATCTAAGTCGTAAATATCCCACAGATCTACATCCTGTTCAGGATCAGACAAATCATCGTTATATGGTAAAAGGGAGGATTGTTGTGGTGAGAACTGTAAATGGGAATTGGGTGGAGAAACGGGTGGTGGAGTAACAGGAAGGGAAGGAGAATGTGGTGGTGAAGACTGGTGGGGTGGTCTTGGCTTCTCCTTATATTTGGAGATTTTGGCAGGTGGAGGCCCAGTGTCTTAAGTTTTCTGAAAAGTCAGTTTTCGCTTTATTGTTGGAGGATGAGAGGCTATGATCCTTCCTGTATCCTTATGAATATGGATCTTGCACTGCTTAGCGTCCATAACCTCCAATATGGGCCATATCTCCGATGACTCCTCAGTATCTGGAGCATATTTACCCCAGACAGCTTTCACCCCCGAAAGCTTGGCTACAGACTGCTTGAGTTGAACCAAAAATGTCGGCTCCGAAAGTGCTGAAAGTCTTTTCAGCTCTGAGGCGGAGGAGTCCGATTTTCGGCTCGACACCAAAACAGATGCTGATGGGTGTTTGGTCGGTGCCGAATGCACTTTGGTCTTCATTTTCGGTGCCGAACCCAAGGGTTGGTCATCCGAATGTATCTTTCAGGTCCAATTATGGCTCGAAGGCAGTGGAGGACACAAGACCAATGCAGGTGTCTTTTTTTTTATTGTCTCTGGATGGTGGGACGGGGATGTGGTAATCACATATTGCACTGGTGGAATACACTGGCTGTCGACATCGGAGTCTTAATCCGAATCGGAGTCTGCTATGGAGAATGTTCTTAGCTGTTCCACCTCCTCTTGTGCATGTTCATCCCCGAAGATGTCTGGTGTGTGCTCCGACGACTTGGACGCCATCTCCATTCGATGTGCTCTTCGATCCCTAAGAGTCTTTTTGGATCATAACAGCCGGCAAGCATTGCAGATTTCCTCTCTGTGTTTGGGAGACCGGTAGAGATTAAACACCAAGTGTTGGTCGGTGTAAGGAAATTTGGCGTGACATCGAGGGCAAAACCGAAACGGAGTCCGTTCCATCAGCATACCACTGTTCGAGTCCCACGTATCAAAGTAGGCCAGAGACGGGCGAGATCGCCCCTAGGGGCGTCAAGTCGACTATCGCAAGCAGATCGACTACAAGACCAGAAAATGCGTTCAAAACTATACCGATGGTTATAGAAAGTTTGGAAAAAAGTTCAAAAGATACTGAACCGTGATGTAATGTCACTTACCCAGTGTACATCTGTTTGTGGCATGTTCCGCTGCAGATTCACGTGCTGTGCTGTGCACTGTTCCTGCCATCTAGTGTTGGGCTCGGAGTGTTACAAGTTGTTTTTCTTCTAAGAAGTCTTTTCGAGTCACAGGACCGAGTGACTCCTCCCTTTCGGCTCCATTGCGCATAGGCATCGACTCCATCTTAGATTGTTTTCCCGCAGAAGGTAAGGTAGGAGTGGTAGAGTGAGAATAGTAAAGATGTCCATGCAATGGAATAGATAAGTATGTACAAAGTTTGAGGTAAAGGAATGTTTATTTACATATGTACAATTTCTAATTGCAACTTAAACGGCTACAGGCTCCCGGGGAGGTGGGAGGGCGCATGTGAATCTGCAGCGGAACATGCCACGAACAGATGTACACTGGGTAAGTGACATTTTCCGTTTAGTGGCATGTGTAGCTGCAGATACACATGCTGTGCATAGACTACAAAGCAGTAATCCTCCCCAAAGCGGTGGTCAGCCTTTAGGAGTTGAAGTTGTTTGAAATAATGTTCTCAGTACAGCCTGTCCTACTGTGGCTTGTTATGTTGCTAACACATCTACACAGTAGTGTTTGGTAAAAGTATGAGGTGTGGACCAAGTGGCTGCCTTACAAATCTCTGTCATTTGTATGTTACATAGAAAGGCCATTGTTGCTCCTTTCTTTCTAGTGGAGTGTGCCTTTGGTGTAATGAGTAGTTCTCTTTTAGCTAACAAGTTTGTATACATTTAACTATCCATCTGGCTATGCCTTGTTTGGATATAGGGTTACCAGCTTGGGGTTTCTGGAATGCGACAAACAATTGTTTAGTTTTACAAAATGGTTTAGTTCTGTCTATATAGTACATTAGAGCTCTTTTTATATCTAATGTATGCAGTGCTCTTTCTGCCACTGAGTCTGGCTGTGGGAAGAAGACTGGGAGTTCCACTGTTTGGTTTAAATGAAACGGTGAAATGACTTTTGGTAGAAATTTTTGATTTGTGCGGAGAACAACTTTATGTTTGTGTACTTGTATAAAGGGTTCCACAATAGTGAAAGCCTGTATTTCACTAACTCTTCATAATGAAGTGATAGCTACTCGAAATGCAACTTTCCAAGTTAAGAATTGGATCTGACAAGAATGCATGGGTTCAAAAGGTGGACCCATGAGTCGTGTAAGTACAATATTAAGATTCCACGAGGGTACTGGTGGAGTTCTTGGAGGTATGATCCGCTTTTGTCCTTCCATGAAGGCTTTAATGACTGGTATTCTAAATAGGGATTTTGTGTGTTTAATTTGCAAATAAGCAGAAATTGCAGTGAGGTGTATTTTGATGGATGAAAAGGCAAGATTTGCTTTTTGTAGGTGTAGTAAATAAACCTACGATGTCCTGTATGGACGCATCCAACTGTGTGATGTGTTTTGCTTGGCAGTAGAAGACAAATCTTTTCCATTTGTTAGCATAACAATGGCTGGTGGTAGGCAGGTGGTAGGTTTTCTTGCCTGTTTAATTACTTCCATACACTCGTTTGGAAGATTTAGATAGCCAAACTCTAAGACTTCAGGAGTCGGATTGCTAGATTGAGAATTGCTGGATTGGGGTGTCTGATCTGTTGTTTGTGTTGCGTTAACAGGTCTGGTCTGTTTGGAAGTTTGATGTGAGGTACTACTGAGAGGTCCAACAGTGTGGTGTACCACGGTTAGCGTGCCCACATTGGTGCTATAAGTATTAGTTTGAGTTTGTTTTGACGCAGTTTGTTGACTAGAAAAGGAATGAGTGGGAGAGGGGGAAAAGCGTAAGCAAATATCCCTGACCAATTGATCCATAGAGCATTGCCCTTAGATAGGGGATGTGGGTACCTGGATGCGAAGTTTTGGCATTTTGCATTTTTGCTGGTGGCGAATAAATCTATGTCTGGTGTTCCCCAGTGGTAAAAGTATAGCTGAAGCACTTGAGGATGAATCTCCCACTCATCCGTTTGTTGATGATCTCAGCTGAGAACATCTGCTAAATGGTTGTGTAACCCTGGAATGCACTGTGCTACCAGGTGAATGTTGTTGTGGATTGCCCATTGCCAAATCTTTTGGGCTAGGAGGGAGAGTTGGGATGAATGGGTCCCTCCTTGCTTGTTTAGGTAATACATTGTTGTCATGTTGTCTGTTTTGATAAGGATGTTCTTGTGAGTGAGAAGAGGCTGAAAAACTTTGAGTGCTAGGAATACAGCTAGCAATTTTAGGTGATTTATGTGTAACTGTTTGTGTTTGGTGTCCCATGGTCCTTGAATGTTGTGATTATTGAGGTGGGACCCCTAGCCTATCATTGATACATCTGTTGTAAGTATGGTCTGAGGCACGGGGTCCTGAAATGGCCGCCCTTTGTTTAGGTTTGTGGAATTCCACCACTGAAGTGATATGCACGTTTGGTGGTCTATCAACACTAGATCGTGAAGTTGACCCTGTGCCTGTGACCACTGCTGCGCAAGGCACTGTTGTAAAGGCCACATGTTTAGTCTTGCATGTGGGACAATGGCGATACAGGATGCCATCATGCCCAACAGTTTCATGACAAATTTGACAGTGTGCTGATGGGCTGGCTGTAGTTGTGTCAATATATTGCGAAATGCTTGTATTCTTTGTGGACTTGGGCTTGCAAGCGCTGTTTGCGTATTTAGTGTGGCCCCTAAATACTGTTGAATTTGCTCAGGTTGTGGGTGTGATTTTTGGTAGTTTATGGAGAACCCTAGGTTGTGTAGGGTTTGTATTACATAATGCATATGTTTTTGACACTGTGTATGACTGTTGGATTTTATTAGCCAATCGTCGAGATATGGGAAGACATGAATGTGCTGTCTTAGGTAGGCTGCAACTACCGCCAGGCATTTTGTGAATACTCTGGGAGCTATTGTTATTCCGAAGGGTAACACTTTGAACTGATAATGCTTTACCTGAATTACAAACCTGATATATACTTTGTGTGCTGGATGGATGGGTATGTGAAAATACGCATCTTTGAGGTCTAATGTTGCCATGAAATCGTGCTGTTGAAGTAGTGCTTCCCATGCCACTGGATTCAAGCTAGCCTGGCTGATGAGGGGTGAAACCCTGAAACCGGTCCCAGGATGCTTGTTTCCAGTCCAGGGAAGACCTGGCCTAGCAGTTCGGGCTGGACTGTTCCCATGGGGAACAGGGTCAAGACTGATTTGCATATGGCTGGGTCCAAACTGGAATGGCATGGGCAGCAAAAAAATTATGGATTTAGGCCCAGATCACTGTACTGGGGGTGAATGTTTGACAGTGTTCAGCATTCCGTCCATCACTTGTTGTTTTTGCTTCGAAGTAGTGGGACAACATCCTGTAGTGTTACCATGTGAAAGTGTTCTGACAGGATGTAAAGATTGAGGGTTCTGAGTTCTAATATTGGCCTTAAGGTTCCGTCCCTTTTGGGAATGAGGAAATACAGTGAGTAAACTCCTGTTCCTAGTTGATTTTGTGGCACTGGCTCTATTGCATGTTTGAGTAATAGAGATTTTATTTCCTCTTGCAACAGGGCGATATGTTGTGTGGAGAGGTTGTGTGGTTTTGGTGGGATATTTGGTGGAGTTTGTGCCAATTCTATGCAATAGCCATTGAGGATGATTGATAATGAAAATGTCACTTACCCAGTGTACATCTGTTCGTGGCATCAGTCGCTGAGATTCACATGGTATGCATGAGCTCGCCATCTGGTGTTGGGTCGGAGTGTTACAAGTTGTTTTTCTTCGAAGAAGTGTTTTCGAGTCACGGGACCGAGTGACTCCTCCTTCTGTGCTCATTGCGCATGGGCGTCGACTCCATCTTCGATTGTTTTCCCCGCAGAGGGTGAGGTAGGAGTTGTACTATAGTAATAGTGCCCGCGCAATGAAAAATGTAAGTATGTACCTATTAAAGGATTAAATAATATATATACAAATGTACAAAATTGAAGGTAACTTCTGAACTGCTACAGGCTTCCGGGGAGGTGGGTGGGTCCATGTGAATCTCAGCGACTGATGCCACGAACAGATGTACACTGGGTAAGTGACATTTTCAGTTCGATGGCATCTGTCGCTGTAGATACACATGGTATGCATAGACTAGTAAGCAGTTAGTTCCCCATAAGCGGTGGTTTAGCCTGTAGGAGTAGAAGTTGTCTGAAATAGAGTTCTTAATACAGCTTGACCTACTGTAGCTTGTTGTGCGGATAGCACATCTATACAGTAGTGTTTGGTGAATGTGTGAGGCGTAGACCAAGTGGCTGCCTTACATATTTCCTGCATTGGGATGTTTCCTAAAAAGGCCATTGAAGCACCTTTTTTCCTTGTTGAATGTGCCCTGGGAGTAATGGGCAGTTGTCTTTTTGCTTTAAGGTAGCAGATTTGGATGCATTTAACTATCCATCTGGCTATACCTTGTTTTGATATTGGGTTACCTGCATGAGGTTTTTGGAATGCAATAAATAGCTGTTTAGTTTTTCTGATGTTTTTTGTTCTGTCAATGTAGTACATTAATGCTCTTTTGACATCTAATGTATGTAGTGCTCTTTCAGCCACAGAATCTGGCTGTGGGAAAAAAACTGGTAGTTCTACCGTTTGATTTAGATGGAATGGTGAAATAACTTTGGGTAAAAATTTTGGATTAGGTCGTAGGACGACCTTATTTTTATGTATTTGTATAAAAGGCTCTTGTGTTGTGAACGCTTGAATTTCACTTACTCTTCTTAGAGATGTAATGGCGATGAGAAAGGCAACTTTCCAGGTTAGGAATTGTATTCCGCAAGAGTGCATGGGTTCGAAAGGTGGGCCCATGAGTCTTGTTAGAACCACGTTTAGGTTCCATGAAGGAACAGGTGGTGTTCTTGGTGGTATAATTCTTTTAAGCCCTTCTATGAATGCTTTGATAACTGGTATCCTATACAAGGAAGTTGAATATGTAGTTTGCAGGTATGCAGATATTGCTGCAAGGTGTATTTTAATAGAAGAGAAGGCTAGCTTTTCTTTTTGTAAATGGAGCAAGTAATTTACGATATGTTTTGGAGTTGCGTTTAGTGGTTGTATCTGATTATGATGGCAGTACCAAACAAATCTTTTCCACTTACTTGCGTAGCAGTGTCTAGTGGATGGCCTTCTGGCCTGCTTTATGACTTCCATACACTCTTGGCTAAGTTTTAAGTGTCCGAATTCTAGGATTTCAGGAGCCAGATTGCTAGATTCAGCGATGCTGGGTCCGGGTGTCTGATCTGTTGGTTGTGTTGCGTTAACAGATCTGGTTTGTTGGGCAGTTTGATGTGTGGTACTACAGACAGATCTAGCAGTGTTGTGTACCAGGGTTGTCTTGCCCACGTTGGTGCTATTAAAATGAGTTTGAGTTTGTTTTGACTCAATTTGTTTACTAGGTAAGGAAGGAGAGGGAGAGGAGGAAAAGCGTAAGCAAATATTCCTGACCAGTTCATCCATAGGGCATTGCCTTGGGATTGCTTGTGTGGGTATCTGGACGCGAAGTTTTGGCATTTTGCGTTCTCTTTTGTTGCAAATAAGTCTATTTGTGGTGTTCCCCAGAGTGTGAAGTAGGTGTTCAGAATCTGTGGGTGGATTTCCCATTCGTGGACTTGCTGGTGATCTTGAGAGAGATTGTCTGCCAGCTGATTCTGGATCCCCGGAATAAACTGCTATTAGACCAATTTGATGGTGGATTGCCCACTTCCATATTTCTTGAGCTAACAAGCTTAACTGCGTTGAATGTGTTCCTCCTTGTTTGTTTAGATAATACATCGTTGTCATGTTGTCTGTTTTGACAAGGATGTATTTGTGGATTATGATTGGTTGGAAAGCTTTTAGTGCTTGAAAAACTGCTAATAATTCTAGATGATTTATATGCAGTTTTGTTTGATGTATGTTCCATTGTCCTCTTATGTTGTGTTGATTGAGATGTGCTCCCCACCCTGTCATGGAAGCATCTGTTGTTATTACGTACTGTGGCACTGGGTCTTGGAAAGGCCGCCCTATGTTTAAATTTATACTGTTCCACCATAGAAGCGAGAGGTAAGTTTGGCGGTCTAGCAACACCAGATCTAGAAGGTGACCCTGTGCTTGAGACCACTGTGAGGCTAGGCACTGTTGTAAGGGCCTCATGTGCAGTCTTGCGTTTGGGACAATGGCTATGCATGAGGACATCATGCCTAGGAGCTGTAGTATTGTTCTTGCTTGTATTGTTTGGTTTGGAGACATGTGTTGAATGACCCTGTTGAAATTGTGGATCCTTTGTGGAGTTGGCGTTGCTACTCCTTTTGTCGTGTCTATTATGGCTCCTAGATATTGCTGTACTTTGCTTGGCAGAATGTTTGATTTTGCAAAGTTGACGGTGAACCCTAGTTTGTAGAGGGTTTGTATGACTTGATTTGTGTGGTTTGAGCATTGTGTGAGCGAACTGGTTTTGATTAGCCAGTCGTCTAGATACGGGAACACATGTATTTGCTGCCTTCTGATGTGTGCAGCGACTACTGCTAGGCATTTTGTGAATACTCTTGGAGCGGTTGTTAAACCAAAAGGCAATACTTTGAATTGGTAATGTATTCCTTTGAATACAAACCTTAGATATTTCCTGTGTGATTGATGTATTGGTATATGGAAATATGCGTCCTTGAGGTCTAGGGTTGTCATGTAGTCGTGTTTTTTGAGCAATGGTAACACTTCTTGTAGTGTGACCATGTGAAAGTGGTCTGATTTGATGAATGTGTTTACTACCCTGAGGTCTAGAATTGGTCTCAGTGTTTCGTCCTTTTTTGGTATCAAGAAGTACAGTGAATAAACTCCTGTGTTTATTTGTGTGCTTGGTACTAATTCTATTGCATTTTTTTGCAGTAGTGCTTGAACTTCTATCTCTAGAAGCTGTGAATGGTATTTTGATAAATTTTGTGATTTTGGTGGTATGTCTGGAGGGAATTGCATGAATTCTATGCAATAACCATGTTGGATAATTGCTAGGACCCATGTGTCTGTAGTTATTTTGTCCCATGCTTCGTAATATTGACGTATCCTCCCCCCCACTGGTGTTGTGTGGGAGGGGTGAGTGACGTGTGAGTCACTGCTTGTTGGTAGTGGTTTTGGGGCTTTGAAATCTTCCTGTATTCCTAGGGAATTGCCCCCCTCTATACTGGCCCCGAAAACCTCCCCTGTACTGTCCCTGGTAGGTGGGCGGTGCGGACTGTGAGGTGCTAGCTTGTGTGGCCTGACCCCGAAACCCTCCTCTAAAAGGTGTTTTGCGGAAGGTGTTATAAGATCCTCTGCTCTGCGGGGAGTAGAGTGCGCCCATGGCCTTGGCAGTGTCAGTGTCCTTCTTGAGCTTTTCTATGGCTGTGTCGACCTCCGGACCGAACAGAAGTTTTTCGTTTACTGGCATGTTAAGCACTGCCTGCTGAATTTCTGGCTTGAATCCAGACGTTCTGAGCCATGCGTGCCTACGGATGGTAACCGACGTATTAATGGTCCTTGCGGCCGTGTCTGCTGCATCCATGGAGGAGCGTATTTGATTGTTGGAAATGTTTTGACCCTCCTCAACAACCTGTTTTGCTCTTTTTTGCAGATCTTTTGGGAGATGTTCAATGAGATGCTGCATCTCATCCCAGTGGGCTCTGTCGTATCGCGCTAGCAGCGCTTGTGAATTTGCGATGCGCCACTGGTTTGCTGCTTGGACAGCAACCCTCTTCCCGGCTGCATCAAACTTCCTGCTTTCTTTATCTGGGGGAGGTGCATCCCCAGAAGTGTGTGAATTTGCCCGTTTTCTGGCAGCCCCTACCACCACAGAATCTGGTGGCAGCTGAGAGGTGATGAATACAGGGTCCGTAGGAGGCGCCTTATACTTTTTGTCCACCCTAGGCGTCACTGCCCTACTTTTAACTGGCTCCTTGAAAATGTCCTTTGCATGGCGTAGCATGCCTGGGAGCATCGGCAGGCTTTGGTAGGAGCTGTGGGTTGAAGAGAGGGTGTTAAATAAAAAATCATCCTCTACTTGTTCCGAGTGTAGTTCCACATTATGGAATAGTGCTGCTCTAGCCACCACTTGTGAGTAGGCTGTGCTGTCTTCCGGTGGTGATGGCCTAGTTGGGTATGTGTCTGGGCTGTTATCAGACACTGGTGCGTCGTACAAGTCCCACGCATCCTGATCTTGGTCATCGTGGCTCATGGCGGTGTGAGCTGGCGAATGTGACGGGGTGTAAGTTGGCGAAGCCGGAGTTACAGGTGGAGGCGAGGGAGGAGGTGTTACCTTTTGTGCTGTTTGTTTCTGAGGAGTAAACTGAAGCGTTCTCTTTCGTTTGACAGGTGGAAGGGTACTGATCTTCCCAGTCCCCTGCTGAATAAAGATACGCTTTTGCGTGTGATCCACGTCAGTGGATTGCAGTTCTTGTTCAAATCTATGTTTCTTCATTTGTGAAGACATAGAATGCTCTTCAGTATAGGAGCCTGAAACAGGGTCTGATGTCGCTTTTTTCGGCTCCGAAAACCCTGTTGATTGTTTTTTCGGCTCCGAGGTAACCTTCCTCTTTTTCTGTGCCGAAAATTCTTGGCCTCTATGGTCTTCGGCGCCACTGTCTCGGCGTCGATCCGTGTCGACACCGAACTCTCGGTGTCGATGCTTCTGTTTAGCACTCTCTCGGTCCCGAGGAGGCTGCGTGCCGGTGTCTCGACCGAAGTCGGACGATCTCGACACTGAATGGGCCTTTTTCGGTGCCGATTGTTGGTCACCGAGAATTTGGGTGGAGCCATGGCCGGTTGGCAGTGGCGTCCCCTGGGCCTTCTTTCCTTTTTTAAGTTCTGATCTCGACGTCTTACTCACAGTTTTTGTAGAGTCTAGCTCGTCGGAGTCTGAATCCTGGATGGAAAAGGATTCCTCCTGTTCCTCTTCTGTCTCGAACTGTCGACGCTCCTTTGGCGTGGACGCCATCTGCAGTCTTCTCGCTCGACGGTCGCGCAGAGTTTTTCGGGACCGGAACGCCCGACAGGCCTCACAGGATTCTTCGCTGTGCTCGGGTGACAGGCACAGGTTACAGACCGAGTGTAGGTCCGTATAAGGATATTTGTTGTGGCATTCGGGGCAGAATCGAAACGGGGTCCGTTCCATCGGCGTTGTTCTCCACGCGGTCGGGCCGACTAGGCCCCGACGGGGTGCCGAAATCTACCCCGAAGGGCACCGAAGCGCTTCGATGTTCAACGCGTCGTCGTATGTGTCTATCTCGAACCGGATCGCAACGATACCGTCGAAAATCTTCCGGTTTCAGCTATCTTTCCGTTCCGAAACTCGGAGCGACAGGAACACGTCCGAACCCGATGGCGGAAAGAAAACAATCGAAGATGGAGTCGACGCCCATGCGCAATGAGCACAGAAGGAGGAGTCACTCGGTCCCGTGACTCGAAAACACTTCTTCGAAGAAAAACAACTTGTAACACTCCGACCCAACACCAGATGGCGAGCTCATGCATACCATGTGTATCTACAGCGACAGATGCCATCGAACTACCGAGTTGTCTGTTGTGATGGGTAGCCAATTGGCGTGGAACCTTTGCAGTCTTCCCCCCACAGGTGAGGTGTGAGTTGGGAAGGGATGGATTAAGTCACTGCTTTGGCTGTTGTGAAGCTTGCTTTGTTGACTGATATTTTCCCCTGTCTCTGGGGTACTAGCCTCTGTAAGTGCTTTTGAACCCACCTCTTTGATATTGAGGTTGGTAGGTGGACTTTGTTTGTGAGGTGGATGCTTCAGGTGTTTGGGTTCTAAGTCCACCTCTGTATTGGGGCTTACGAACGGATCCCCTGTATTGCGTTGTATACAAAGCACCCATGGCTTTAGCTGTGTCCGAATTGTTTTCATTTTTTCAATAGCCGTGTCAACCTCGCGCCAAAAAGCTGTTTTTGGTTAAACAGCATATTGAGGACCGCCTGTTGAATTTCAAGTCAAATCCTGAAGACCTAAGCCATGCGTGCCTTCATAAGGTGACAACAGTGTTGATTGTTCTAGCTGCCGTGTCCGTGATCTGATCTGATTGTTTGTGATAGCGTGCCCTTCCTCAACTATTTGTTGTGCCCTTTTTTGTTGGTCTTTGGGGAGACGTTGTATTATATCTTTCATCTCATCCCAGTGGGCTCTATCATATCTAGCCAATAATGCCTGGGAGTTGGCTATCCTCCACTGGTTGGCTGCCTGAGATGCCACCTGTAAGGAAATGCCTCCTTGGCATGGTTACCCCCTGACTTTTTGCCTTTGCTGATGCTATGTTTTGAATTGAAAGTGTGCTGAGGCCTGCTAACCAGGCCCCAACACCAGTGTTCTTTCCCTAACCTGTACTTTTGATTCCACAATTGGCACACCCTGGCACCCAGATAAGTCCCTTGTAACTGGTACCTCTGGTACTGCTTACCAGCTTGTGTGTGCTGGTGAGAACAAAATGAGTAAGTCGACATGGCACTCCCCTCAGGGTGCCATGCCAGCCTCTCACTGCCTATGCAGTATAGGTAAGACACCCCTCTAGCAGGCCTTACAGCCCTAAGGCAGGGTGCACTATACCATAGGTGAGGGTACCAGTGCATGAGCACTGTGCCCCTACAGTGTCTAAGCAAAACCTTAGACATTGTAAGTGCAGGGTAGACATAAGAGTATATGGTCTGGGAGTCTGTTTTGCACAAACTCCACAGCACCATAATGGCTACACTGAAAACTGGGAAGTTTGGTATCAAACTTCTCAGCACAATAAATGCACACTGATGCCAGTGTACATTTTATTGCAAAATACACCCCAGAGGGCACCTTAGAGGTGCCCCCTGAAACTTAACCGACTGTCTGTGTAGGCTGACTAGTTCCAGCAGCCTGCCACACTAGAGACATGTTGCTGGCCCCATGGGGAGAGTGCCTTTGTCACTCTGAGGCCAGTAACAAAGCCTGCACTGGGTGGAGATGCTAACACCTCCCCCAGGCAGGAGCTGTAACACCTGGCGGTGAGCCTCAAAGGCTCACCCCTTTGTCATAGCACCGCAAGACACTCCAGCTAGTGGAGTTGCCCGCCCCCTCCGGCCCCGGCCCCCACTTTTGGCGGCAAGGCCGGAGAAAATAATGAGAACAACAAGGAGGAGTCACTGGCCAGTCAGGACAGCCCCTAAGGTGTCCTGAGCTGAGGTGACTCTAACTTTTAGAAATCCTCCATCTTGCAGATGGAGGATTCCCCCAATAGGGTTAGGATTGTGACCCCCTCCCCTTGGGAGGAGGCACAAAGAGGGTGTACCCACCCTCAGGGCTAGTAGCCATTGGCTACTAACCCCCCAGACCTAAACACGCCCTTAAATTTAGTATTTAAGGGCTACCCTGAACCCTAGAAAATTAGATTCCTGCAACAACAACAAGAAGGACTGCCTAGCTGAAAACCCCTGCAGAGGAAGACCAGAAGACAACAACTGCCTTGGCTCCAGAAACTCACCGGCCTGTCTCCTGCCTTCCAAAGAACTCTGCTCCAGCGACGCCTTCCAAAGGGACCAGCGTCCTCTGAGGACTGCCCTGCTTTCGACGACGACAAGAAACTCCCGAGGACAGCGGACCTGCTCCAAAAAGACTGCAACTTTATCCAAAGGAGCAGCTTTAAAGACCCCTGCAATCTCCCCGCAAGAAGCGTGAGACTTGCAACACTGCACCCGGCGACCCCGACTCAGCTGGTGGAGAACCAACACCTCAGGGAGGACCCCCGGACTACTCTACGACTGTGAGTACCAAAACCTGTCCCCCCTGAGCCCCCACAGCGCCGCCTGCAGAGGGAATCCCGAGGCTTCCCCTGACCGCGACTCTCTGAAACCTAAGTCCCGACGCCTGGAAAAGACCCTGCACCCGCAGCCCCCAGGACCTGAAGGACCGGACTTTCACTGCAGAAGTAACCCCCAGGAGTCCCTCTCCCTTGCCCAAGTGGAGGTTTCCCCGAGGAAGCCCCCCCTTGCCTGCCTGCAGCGCTGAAGAGATCCCTTGATCTCTCATTGACTTCCATTGCGAACCCGACGCTTGTTCTAACACGGCACCCGGCCGCCCCCGCGCCGCTGAGGGTGAAATTTCTGTGTGGGCTTGTGTCCCCCCCGGTGCCCTACAAAACCCCCCTGGTCTGCCCTCCGAAGACGCGGGTACTTACCTGCTGGCAGACTGGAACCGGGGCACCCCCTTCTCTCCATTGAAGCCTATGCGTTTTGGGCACCACTTTGAACTCTGCACCTGACCGGCCCTGAGCTGCTGGTGTGGTAACTTTGGGGTTGCTCTGAACCCCCAACGGTGGGCTACCTTGGACCAAGAACTGAACCCTGTAAGTGTCGTACTTACCTGGTAAAACTAACAAAAACTTACCTCCCCCAGGAACTGTGAAAATTGCACGAAGTGTCCACTTTTGAAATAGCTATTTGTGAATAACTTGAAAAGTATACATGCAATTGAAATGATTCAAAGTTCCTAATGTACTTACCTGCAATACCTTTCAAACAAGATATTACATGTTAAATTTGAACCTGTGGTTCTTAAAATAAACTAAGAAAAGATATTTTTCTATACAAAACCTATTGGCTGGATTTGTCTCTGAGTGTGTGTACCTCATTTATTGTCTATGTGTATGTACAACAAATGCTTAACACTACTCCTTGGATAAGCCTACTGCTCGACCACACTACCACAAAATAGAGCATTAGTATTATCTCTTTTTACCACTATTTTACCTCTAAGGGGAACCCTTGGACTCTGTGCATGCTATTCCTTACTTTGAAATAGCACATACAGAGCCAACTTCCTACATTGGTGGATCAGCGGTGGGGTACAAGACTTTGCATTTGCTGGACTACTCAGCCAATACCTGATCACACGACAAATTCCAAAAATTGTCATTAGAAATTGATTTTTGCAATTTGAACTATTTTTCTAAATTCTTAAAAGTCCTGCTAGGTCCTTGTGTTAGTCCCTGTTAGCATTTCTTTTAGAGTTTAAAAGTTGTGAAAGTTTGAATTAGATTCTAGAACTAGTTTTAGATTCTTAAAAAGTATTCCAACTTTTAGAAACATAATGTCTAGTGCAGAGATGAATGTGGAGGAACTCGACCTCACACCTTACCTCCATCTTAAGATGAGGGAGCTAAGGTCACTCTGCAACCTAAAGAAAATCACAATTGGCTCAAGACCCTCCAAACAACAGCTCCAGGAGCTTTTGGCGGAGTTTGAAAAAGCCAACCCCTCTGGGGATGACAACCCAGAGGATGAGGATAGTGAACTGGAGGAGAATCCCCCCTTCCAGTCCTAACTAGGGAACCCAGGGACCCTCAATCCCTGATTCCAACTGTGATAGTCAGAGATGCTGCTTCCCTCACAGGAGGGACCAGCACCTCTGGAATCACTGAGGATAGCCTCAGTGAAGAGGACCTCCTGCTAGCCAGGATGGCCAAAAGATTGGCTTTGGAAAGACCGATCCTAGCCATAGAAAGGGAAAGACAAGAGATGGGCCTAGGTCCCATCAATGGTGGCAGCAACTTAAATAGGGTCAGAGATTCCCCTGACATGTTGAAAATCCCTAAAGGGATTGTAACTAAATATGAAGATGGTGATGACATCACCAAATGGTTCACAGCTTTTGAGAGGGCTTGTGTAACCAGAAAAGTAAGCAGATCTCACTGGGGTGCTCTCCTTTGGGAAATGTTCACTGGAAAGTGTAGGGATAGACTCCTCACACTCTCTGGAAAAGATGCAGAATCTTATGACCTCATGAAGGGAACCCTGATTGAGGGCTTTGGATTCTCCACTGAGGAGTATAGAATTAGATTCAGGGGGCTCAAAAAACCTCGAGCCAGACCTGGGTTGATTTTGTGGACTACTCAGTGAAAACACTGGATGGTGGATTCAAGGCAGTGGTGTTAATGATTATGATGGGCTGTACAATTTATTTGTGAAAGGACACCTATTGAGTAATTGTTCAAATGATAAACTGCATCAGCATCTGGTAGACCTAGGACCAATTTCTCCCCAAGAATTGGGAAAGAAGGCGGACCATTGGGTCAAGACTAGGGTGACCAAGACTTCCACAGGGGGTGACCAAAAGAAAGGGGTCACAAAGCCTCCCCAGGGGAAGAGTGTTGAGACATCCAAAAACAAAAATAGTAAAGAGTCTTCTTCAGGCCCCCAAAAACCTGCACAGGAGGGTGGGCCCAGAGCCTCTTCACAAAACAATTTTGGGTACAAGGGTAAAAACTTTGATCCCAAAAAGGCCTGGTGTCGTAGCTGTAATCAGCCTGGACATCAAACTGGAGACAAGGCCTGTCCCAAGAAAAGTACCACTTCTAACTCCACTCCAGCTAACACCAGAATGGCTAGTCTCCAAGTGGGATCAACAGTGTGCCCAGAGCAAATCAGGTGTCACACTGAAGCTACATTAGTCTCTGAGGGTGGGGTGGATTTAGCCACACTAGCTGCCTGGCCGCCTAACATGCAAAAATACAGGCAGCAGCTCTTTATTAATGGGACAAGTGTAGAGGGCCTGAGGGATACAGGTGCCAGTGTCACCATGGTGACAGAGAAACTGGTTTCCCCTGGTCAATACCTGGCTGGACAAACTTATTCAGTCACCAATGCTGACAATCAAACTAAAGCACATCCCATGGCAATGGTAACTTTAGAATGGTGTAAGGAAATGCCTCCTTGGCATGGTTGCCCCCTGACTTTTTGCCTTTGCTGATGCTATGTTTACAATTGAAAGTGTGCTGAGGCCTGCTAACCAGGCCCCAGCACCAGTGTTCTTTCCCTAACCTGTACTTTTGTATCCACAATTGGCAGACCCTGGCATCCAGATAAGTCCCTTGTAACTGGTACTTCTAGTACCAAGGGCCCTGATGCCAAGGAAGGTCTCTAAGGGCTGCAGCATGTCTTATGCCACCCTGGAGACCTCTCACTCAGCACAGACACACTGCTTACCAGCTTGTGTGTGCTAGTGAGGACAAAACGAGTAAGTCGACATGGCACTCCCCTCAGGGTGCCATGCCAGCCTCTCACTGCCTATGCAGTATAGGTAAGACACCCCTCTAGCAGGCCTTACAGCCCTAAGGCAGGGTGCACCATACCATAGGTGAGGGTACCAGTGCATGAGCATGGTACCCCTACAGTGTCTAAACAAAACCTTAGACATTGTAAGTGCAGGGTAGCCATAAGAGTATATGGTCTGGGAGTCTGTCAAACACGAACTCCACAGCACCCTAATGGCTACACTGAAAACTGGGAAGTTTGGTATCAAACTTCTCAGCACAATAAATGCACACTGATGCCAGTGTACATTTTATTGTAAAATACACCACAGAGGGCACCTTAGAGGTGCCCCCTGAAACTTAACCGACTATCTGTGTAGGCTGACTAGTTTTAGCAGCCTGCCACAAACCGAGACATGTTGCTGGCCCCATGGGGAGAGTGCCTTTGTCACTCTGAGGCCAGTAACAAAGCCTGCACTGGGTGGAGATGCTAACACCTCTCCCAGGCAGGAATTGTCACACCTGGCGGTGAGCCTCAAAGGCTCACCTCCTTTGTGCCAACCCAGCAGGACACTCCAGCTAGTGGAGTTGCCCGCCCCCTCCGGCCAGGCCCCACTTTTGGCGGCAAGGCCGGAGAAAATAATGAGAATAACAAGGAGGAGTCACTGGCCAGTCAGGACAGCCCCTAAGGTGTCCTGAGCTGAGGTGACTCTAACTTTTAGAAATCCTCCATCTTGCAGATGGAGGATTCCCCCAATAGGGTTAGGATTGTGACCCCCTCCCCTTGGGAGGAGGCACAAAGAGGGTGTACCCACCCTCAGGGCTAGTAGCCATTGGCTACTAACCCCCCAGACCTAAACACGCCCTTAAATTTAGTATTTAAGGGCTACCCTGAACCCTAGAAAATTAGATTCCTGCAACAAGAAGAAGGACTGCCCAGCTGAAAACCCCTGCAGCGGAAGACCAGAAGACGACAACTGCCTTGGCTCCAGAAACTCACCGGCCTGTCTCCTGCCTTCCAAAGATCCTGCTCCAGCGACGCCTTCCGAAGGGACCAGCGACCTCGACATCCTCTGAGGACTGCCCCTGCTTCGAAAAGACAAGAAACTCCCGAGGACAGCGGACCTGCTCCAAGAAAAGCTGCAACTTTGTTTCCAGCAGCTGTAAAGAACCCTGCAAGCTCCCCGCAAGAAGCGTGAGACTTGCAACACTGCACCCGGCGACCCCGACTCGGCTGGTGGAGACCCGACACCTCAGGAGGGACCCCAGGACTACTCTGATACTGTGAGTACCAAAACCTGTCCCCCCTGAGCCCCCACAGCGCCGCCTGCAGAGGGAATCCCGAGGCTTCCCCTGACCGCGACTCTTTGAACCTAAAGTCCCGACGCCTGGGAGAGACCCTGCACCCGCAGCCCCCAGGACCTGAAGGACCGGACTTTCACTGGAGAAGTGACCCCCAGGAGTCCCTCTCCCTTGCCCAAGTGGAGGTTTCCCCGAGGAACCCCCCCCCTTGCCTGCCTGCAGCGCTGAAGAGATCCCGAGATCTCTCATAGACTAACACTGCGAACCCGACGCTTGTTTCTACACTGCACCCGGCCGCCCCCGCGCCGCTGAGGGTGAAATTTCTGTGTGGACTCGTGTCCCCCCCGGTGCCCTACAAAACCCCCCTGGTCTGCCCTCCGAAGACGCGGGTACTTACCTGCAAGCAGACCGGAACCGGGGCACCCCCTTCTCTCCATTCTAGCCTATGTGTTTTGGGCACCACTTTGAACTCTGCACCTGACCGGCCCTGAGCTGCTGGTGTGGTGACTTTGGGGTTGCTCTGAACCCCCAACGGTGGGCTACCTTGGACCAAGAACTGAACCCTGTAAGTGTCTTACTTACCTGGTAAAACTAATCAAAACTTACCTCCCCTAGGAACTGTGAAAATTGCACTAAGTGTCCACTTTTAAAACAGCTATTTGTCAATAACTTGAAAAGTATACATGCAATTTTGATGATTTTAAGTTCCTAAAGTACTTACCTGCAATACCTTTCGAATGAGATATTACATGTAGAATTTGAACCTGTGGTTCTTAAAATAAACTAAGAAAAGATATTTTTCTATAACAAAACCTATTGGCTGGATTTGTCTCTGAGTGTGTGTACCTCATTTATTGTCTATGTGTATGTACAACAAATGCTTAACACTACTCCTTGGATAAGCCTACTGCTCGACCACACTACCACAAAATAGAGCATTAGTATTATCTATTTTTACCACTATTTTACCTCTAAGGGGAACCCTTGGACTCTGTGCATGCTATTCCTTACTTTGAAATAGCACATACAGAGCCAACTTCCTACTTTGGTGGATCAGCGGTGGGGTACAAGACTTTGCATTTGCTGGACTACTCAGCCAATACCTGATCACACGACAAATTCCAAAATTGTCATTAGAAATTGATTTTTGCAATTTGAAAAGTTTTCTAAATTCTTAAAAGACCTGCTAGGGCCTTGTGTTAGATCCTGTTTAGCATTTCTTTTAGAGTTTAAAAGTTTGTAAAAGTTTGAATTAGATTCTAGAACCAGTTTTAGTTTCTTAAAAAGTATTCCAACTTTTAGAAGCATAATGTCTAGCACAGATGTGAATGTGGTGGAACTCGACACCACACCTTACCTCCATCTACAGATGAGAGAGCTAAGGTCACTCTGTAAACTAAAGAAAATAGCAATGGGCCCCAAACCTACCAAAGTACAGCTCCAGGAGCTTTTGGCAGAGTTTGAAAAGGCCAACCCCTCTGAGGATGGCAACTCAGAGGATGAAGATAGTGACTTGGAGGGAAATTCCCCCCCTCCAGTCCTACTTAGGGAGAGCAGGGCTTCTCAAGCCCTGACTCCACAAATAATAGTCAGAGATGCTGGTTCCCTCACAGGAGGGACCAACAACTCTGAAATCACTGAGGATAACTCCAGTGAAGAGGACATCCAGTTAGCCAGGATGGCCAAAAGATTGGCTTTGGAAAAGACAGATCCTAGCCATAGAGAGGGAAAGACAAGAGATGGGCCTAGGACCCATCAATGGTGGCAGCAACATAAATAGGGTCAGAGATTCTCCTGACATGTTGAAAATCCCCAAAGGGATTGTAACTAAATATGAAGATGGTGATGACATCACCAAATGGTTCACAGCTTTTGAGAGGGCTTGTGTAACCAGAAAAGTGAACAGATCTCACTGGGGTGCTCTCCTTTGGGAAATGTTCACAGGAAAGTGTAGGGATAGACTCCTCACACTCTCTGGACAAGATGCAGAATCTTATGACCTCATGAAGGGTACCCTGATTGAGGGCTTTGGATTCTCCACTGAGGAGTACAGGATTAGGTTCAGGGGGGCTCAAAAATCCTCGAGCCAGACCTGGGTTGACTTTGTTGACTACTCAGTGAAAACACTAGATGGTTGGATTCAAGGCAGTGGTGTAAGTAATTATGATGGGCTGTACAATTTATTTGTGAAAGAACACCTGTTAAGTAATTGTTTCAATGATAAACTGCATCAGCATCTGGTAGACCTAGGACCAATTTCTCCCCAAGAATTGGGAAAGAAGGCGGACCATTGGGTCAAGACAAGGGTGTCCAAGACTTCAACAGGGGGTGACCAAAAGAAAGGGGTCACAAAGACTCCCCAGCAGAAGGGTGATGAGACAACCAAAACTAAAAATAGTAAAGAGTCTTCTACAGGCCCCCAAAAACCTGCACAGGAGGGTGGGCCCAGAGCCTCTTCACAAAACAATGGGTACAAGGGTAAAAACTTTGATCCCAAAAAGGCCTGGTGTCATAGCTGTAAACAGCATGGACACCAAACTGGAGACAAGGCCTGTCCCAAGAAAGGTTCCACTCCAAACTCCCATCCAGGTAACACTGGTATGGCTAGTCTCCAAGTGGGATCAACAGTGTGCCCAGAGCAAATCAGGGTCCACACTGAAGCTACTCTAGTTTCTGAGGGTGGGGTGGATTTAGCCACACTAGCTGTCTGGCCGCCTAACATGCAAAAATACAGACAGCAACTCTTAATTAATGGGACTAGAATAGAGGGCCTGAGGGATACAGGTGCCAGTGTCACCATGGTGACAGAGAAACTGGTTTCCCCTGGCCAATACCTGACTGGAAAAACTTACACAGTCACCAACGCTGACAATCAGAGAAAAGTACATCCCATGGCAATGGTTACTTTAGAATGGGGAGGGGTCAATGGCCTGAAACAGGTGGTGGTCTCCTCAAATATCCCAGTGGACTGTCTGCTTGGAAATGACCTGGAGTCCTCAGCATGGGCTGAGGTAGAGCTAAAAACCCATGCAGCCATGCTGGGTATCCCTGAACTGGTGTGTGTGAAAACAAGAGCACAATGCAAGGCACAGGGTGAAAAAGTAGAGCTGGAGTCTGGAAAAATGGCCCAGCCTACCAAGAGAACAGGAAAGTCAGTTGGGAAACCAACTGCAACACAGCAAAAGAAAGGGAACCTCTCTTCTCAGGAAGAAGTTCTGCCCTCTGAGGGAACTGAGCCTTTGGAACTTGAACCTTATCAGGTTGAGCTCTTAGGCCCAGGGGGACCCTCAAGGGAAGAGCTGTGTAAGGGACAAGAAACCTGTCCCTCTCTTGAAGGCCTTAGGCAGCAAGCTGCTGAAGAGTCCAAAGGCAAGAAAAATGGAACACATAGGGTCTATTGGGAAGATGGGCTCCTGTACACTGAGGCCAGAGACCCCAAACCTGGTGCCACTAGGAGAGTGGTAGTGCCTCAGCTGTTCAGAGAGTTCATCCTAACATTGGCCCATGACATTCCCCTTGCTGGACATTTGGGACAAACCAAGACGTGGGAGAGGTTAGTCAACCACTTCTACTGGCCCAATATGTCCAACATGGTTAAGGAGTTTTGCCTCTCCTGCCCCACCTGTCAAGCCAGTGGTAAGACAGGTGGGCACCCAAAGGCCCCCCTCATTCCACTTCCAGTGGTGGGGGTGCCCTTTGAAAGAGTGGGTGTGGACATAGTTGGTCCACTGGAACCTCCCACAGCCTCAGGAAATATGTATATCCTGGTAGTAGTGGATCATGCTACCAGGTATCCTGAAGCTATTCCCCTTAGGTCGACTACTGCCCCTGCAGTAGCCAAGGCCCTCATTGGTATCTTTACCAGAGTGGGTTTCCCTAAGGAGGTGGTGTCTGACAGAGGTACCAACTTCATGTCAGCATACCTAAAGCACATGTGGAATGAGTGTGGAGTGACTTATAAATTCACTACACCTTACCATCCACAAACTAATGGCTTAGTTGAGAGATTCAACAAGACATTAAAAGGCATGATCATGGGGCTCCCAGAAAAACTCAAAAGGAGATGGAATGTCCTCCTGCCATGTCTGCTTTTCGCTTACAGGGAGGTACCACAGAAGGGAGTAGGGTTCTCACCCTTTGAACTTCTGTTTGGTCATCCTGTAAGGGGACCACTTGCCCTTGTTAAAGAAGGCTGGGAGAGACCTCTCCATGAGCCTAAACAGGACATAGTGGACTATGTACTTGGCCTTCGCTCTAGAATGGCAGAGTACATGGAAAAGGCAACCAAAAACCTTGAGGCCAGCCAACAGCTCCAGAAGTTTTGGTATGACCAAAAGGCTGCACTGGTTGAGTTCCAACCAGGGCAGAAAGTCTGGGTTCTGGAGCCTGTGGCTCCCAGGGCACTCCAGGACAAATGGAGTGGCCCTTACCCAGTACTAGAGAGGAAGAGTCAGGTCACCTACTTGGTGGACCTGGGCACAAGCAGGAGCCCCAAAAGGGTGATCCATGTAAACCGCCTTAAGCTCTTCCACGACAGGGCTGATGTCAATCTGTTGATGGTAACAGATGAGGATCAGGAGGCAGAGAGTGAACCTCTCCCTGATCTTCTGTCATCAGACCCAAAAGATGGTACAGTAGATGGAGTGATCTACTCAGACACCCTCTCTGGCCAACAGCAAGCTGATTGTAGGAGAGTCCTACAACAGTTTCCTGAACTCTTCTCCTTAACCCCTGGTCAGACACACCTGTGTACCCATGATGTGGACACAGGAGACAGCATGCCTGTCAAGAACAAAATCTTTAGACAGTCTGACCATGTTAAGGAAAGCATCAAGGTGGAAGTCCACAAGATGCTGGAATTGGGAGTCATTGAGCGCTCTGACAGCCCCTGGGCTAGCCCAGTGGTCTTAGTCCCCAAACCTCACACCACAGATGGAAAGAAAGAGATGAGGTTTTGTGTGGACTACAGAGGGCTCAATTCTGTCACCAAGACAGATGCTCATCCAATTCCAAGAGCTGATGAGCTCATTGATAAATTAGGTGCTGCCAAATTCCTAAGTACCTTTGACTTGACAGCAGGGTACTGGCAAATAAAAATGGCACCTGGAGCAAAAGAAAAGACAGCATTCTCCACACCTGATGGGCATTATCAGTTTACTGTTATGCCCTTTGGTTTAAAGAATGCCCCTGCCACCTTCCAAAGGTTGGTGAATCAAGTCCTTGCTGGCTTGGAGTCCTTTAGCACAGCTTATCTTGATGATATTGCTGTCTTTAGCTCCACCTGGCAGGATCACCTGGTCCACCTGAGGAAGGTTTTGAAGGCTCTGCAATCTGCAGGCCTCTCTATCAAGGCATCCAAATGCCAGATAGGGCAGGGAACTGTGGTTTACTTGGGACACCTTGTAGGTGGAGGCCAAGTTCAGCCACTCCAACCCAAGATCCAGACTATTCTGGACTGGGTAGCTCCAAAAACCCAGACTCAAGTCAGGGCATTCCTTGGCTTGACTGGGTACTACCGGAGGTTTGTGAAGGGATATGGATCCATTGTGACAGCCCTCACTGAGCTCACCTCCAAGAAAATGCCCAAGAAAGTGAACTGGACTGTGGACTGCCAACAGGCCTTTGACACCCTGAAACAGGCAATGTGCTCAGCACCAGTTCTCAAAGCTCCAGATTATTCTAAGCAGTTCATTGTGCAGACTGATGCCTCTGAACATGGGATAGGGGCAGTTTTGTCCCAAACAAATGATGATGGCCTTGACCAGCCTGTTGCTTTCATTAGCAGGAGGTTACTCCCCAGGGAGCAGCGTTGGAGTGCCATTGAGAGGGAGGCCTTTGCTGTGGTCTGGTCCCTGAAGAAGCTGAGACCATACCTCTTTGGGACTCACTTCCTAGTTCAAACTGACCACAGACCTCTCAAATGGCTGATGCAAATGAAAGGTGAAAATCCTAAACTGTTGAGGTGGTCCATCTCCCTACAGGGAATGGACTTTATAGTGGAACACAGACCTGGGACTGCCCATGCCAATGCAGATGGCCTTTCCAGGTTCTTCCACTTAGAAAATGAAGACTCTCTTGGGAAAGGTTAGTCTCATCCTCTTTCGTTTGGGGGGGGGGGTTGTGTAAGGAAATGCCTCCTTGGCATGGTTGCCCCCTGACTTTTTGCCTTTGCTGATGCTATGTTTACAATTGAAAGTGTGCTGAGGCCTGCTAACCAGGCCCCAGCACCAGTGTTCTTTCCCTAACCTGTACTTTTGTATCCACAATTGGCAGACCCTGGCATCCAGATAAGTCCCTTGTAACTGGTACTTCTAGTACCAAGGGCCCTGATGCCAAGGAAGGTCTCTAAGGGCTGCAGCATGTCTTATGCCACCCTGGAGACCTCTCACTCAGCACAGACACACTGCTTACCAGCTTGTGTGTGCTAGTGAGGACAAAACGAGTAAGTCGACATGGCACTCCCCTCAGGGTGCCATGCCAGCCTCTCACTGCCTATGCAGTATAGGTAAGACACCCCTCTAGCAGGCCTTACAGCCCTAAGGCAGGGTGCACCATACCATAGGTGAGGGTACCAGTGCATGAGCATGGTACCCCTACAGTGTCTAAACAAAACCTTAGACATTGTAAGTGCAGGGTAGCCATAAGAGTATATGGTCTGGGAGTCTGTCAAACACGAACTCCACAGCACCCTAATGGCTACACTGAAAACTGGGAAGTTTGGTATCAAACTTCTCAGCACAATAAATGCACACTGATGCCAGTGTACATTTTATTGTAAAATACACCACAGAGGGCACCTTAGAGGTGCCCCCTGAAACTTAACCGACTATCTGTGTAGGCTGACTAGTTTTAGCAGCCTGCCACAAACCGAGACATGTTGCTGGCCCCATGGGGAGAGTGCCTTTGTCACTCTGAGGCCAGTAACAAAGCCTGCACTGGGTGGAGATGCTAACACCTCTCCCAGGCAGGAATTGTCACACCTGGCGGTGAGCCTCAAAGGCTCACCTCCTTTGTGCCAACCCAGCAGGACACTCCAGCTAGTGGAGTTGCCCGCCCCCTCCGGCCAGGCCCCACTTTTGGCGGCAAGGCCGGAGAAAATAATGAGAATAACAAGGAGGAGTCACTGGCCAGTCAGGACAGCCCCTAAGGTGTCCTGAGCTGAGGTGACTCTAACTTTTAGAAATCCTCCATCTTGCAGATGGAGGATTCCCCCAATAGGGTTAGGATTGTGACCCCCTCCCCTTGGGAGGAGGCACAAAGAGGGTGTACCCACCCTCAGGGCTAGTAGCCATTGGCTACTAACCCCCCAGACCTAAACACGCCCTTAAATTTAGTATTTAAGGGCTACCCTGAACCCTAGAAAATTAGATTCCTGCAACAAGAAGAAGGACTGCCCAGCTGAAAACCCCTGCAGCGGAAGACCAGAAGACGACAACTGCCTTGGCTCCAGAAACTCACCGGCCTGTCTCCTGCCTTCCAAAGATCCTGCTCCAGCGACGCCTTCCGAAGGGACCAGCGACCTCGACATCCTCTGAGGACTGCCCCTGCTTCGAAAAGACAAGAAACTCCCGAGGACAGCGGACCTGCTCCAAGAAAAGCTGCAACTTTGTTTCCAGCAGCTGTAAAGAACCCTGCAAGCTCCCCGCAAGAAGCGTGAGACTTGCAACACTGCACCCGGCGACCCCGACTCGGCTGGTGGAGACCCGACACCTCAGGAGGGACCCCAGGACTACTCTGATACTGTGAGTACCAAAACCTGTCCCCCCTGAGCCCCCACAGCGCCGCCTGCAGAGGGAATCCCGACGCTTCCCCTGACCGCGACTCTTTGAACCTAAAGTCCCGACGCCTGGGAGAGACCCTGCACCCGCAGCCCCCAGGACCTGAAGGACCGGACTTTCACTGGAGAAGTGACCCCCAGGAGTCCCTCTCCCTTGCCCAAGTGGAGGTTTCCCCGAGGAACCCCCCCCTTGCCTGCCTGCAGCGCTGAAGAGATCCCGAGATCTCTCATAGACTAACACTGCGAACCCGACGCTTGTTTCTACACTGCACCCGGCCGCCCCCGCGCCGCTGAGGGTGAAATTTCTGTGTGGACTCGTGTCCCCCCCGGTGCCCTACAAAACCCCCCTGGTCTGCCCTCCGAAGACGCGGGTACTTACCTGCAAGCAGACCGGAACCGGGGCACCCCCTTCTCTCCATTCTAGCCTATGTGTTTTGGGCACCACTTTGAACTCTGCACCTGACCGGCCCTGAGCTGTTGGTGTGGTGACTTTGGGGTTGCTCTGAACCCCCAACGGTGGGCTACCTTGGACCAAGAACTGAACCCTGTAAGTGTCTTACTTACCTGGTAAAACTAATCAAAACTTACCTCCCCTAGGAACTGTGAAAATTGCACTAAGTGTCCACTTTTAAAACAGCTATTTGTCAATAACTTGAAAAGTATACATGCAATTTTGATGATTTGAAGTTCCTAAAGTACTTACCTGCAATACCTTTCGAATGAGATATTACATGTAGAATTTGAACCTGTGGTTCTTAAAATAAACTAAGAAAAGATATTTTTCTATATAAAAACCTATTGGCTGGATTTGTCTCTGAGTGTGTGTACCTCATTTATTGTCTATGTGTATGTACAACAAATGCTTAACACTACTCCTTGGATAAGCCTACTGCTCGACCACACTACCACAAAATAGAGCATTAGTATTATCTATTTTTACCACTATTTTACCTCTAAGGGGAACCCTTGGACTCTGTGCATGCTATTCCTTACTTTGAAATAGCACATACAGAGCCAACTTCCTACAAATGGGGAGGGGTCAATGGCCTGAAACAGGTGGTGGTCTCCTCAAATAACCCAGTAGACTGTTTGCTTGGATGTAGAAAGTTGGCTCTGTATGTGCTATTTCAAAGTAAGGAATAGCATGCACAGAGTCCAAGGGTTCCCCTTAGAGGTAAAATAGTGGTAAAAAGAGATAATACTAATGCTCTATTTTGTGGTAGTGTGGTCGAGCAGTAGGCTTATCCAAGGAGTAGTGTTAAGCATTTGTTGTACATACACATAGACAATAAATGAGGTACACACACTCAGAGACAAATCCAGCCAATAGGTTTTGTTATAGAAAAATATCTTTTCTTAGTTTATTTTAAGAACCACAGGTTCAAATTCTACATGTAATATCTCATTTGAAAGGTATTGCAGGTAAGTACTTTAGGAACTTTAAATCATAAAAATTGCATGTATACTTTACAAGTTATTGACAAATAGCTGTTTTAAAAGTGGACACTTAGTGCAATTTTCACAGTTCCTAGGGGAGGTAAGTTTTTGTTAGTTTTACCAGGTAAGTAAGACACTTACAGGGTTCAGTTCTTGGTCCAAGGTAGCCCACCGTTGGGGGTTCAGAGCAACCCCAAAGTCACCACACCAGCAGCTCAGGGCCGGTCAGGTGCAGAGTTCAAAGTGGTGCCCAAAACGCATAGGCTAGAATGGAGAGAAGGGGGTGCCCCGGTTCCGGTCTGCTTGCAGGTAAGTACCCGCGTCTTCGGAGGGCAGACCAGGGGGGTTTTGTAGGGCACCGGGGGGGACACAAGCCCACACAGAAATTTCACCCTCAGCAGGGCGGGGGCGGCCGGGTGCAGTGTAGAAACAAGCGTCGGGTTCGCAATGTTAGTCTATGAGAGATCTCGGGATCTCTTCAGCGCTGCAGGCAGGCAAGGGGGGGGGGGGGTTCCTCGGGGAAACCTCCACTTGGGCAAGGGAGAGGGACTCCTGGGGGTCACTTCTCCAGTGAAAGTCCGGTCCTTCAGGTCCTGGGGGCTGCGGGTGCAGGGTCTCTCCCAGGCGTCGGGACTTTGGATTCAAAGAGTCGCGGTCAGGGGAAGCCTCGGGATTCCCTCTGCAGGCGGCGCTGTGGGGGGCTCAGGGGGGACAGGTTTTGGTACTCACAGTATCAGAGTAGTCCTGGGGTCCCTCCTGAGGTGTTGGATCTCCACCAGCCGAGTCGGGGTCGCCGGGTGCAGTGTTGCAAGTCTCACGCTTCTTGCGGGGAGCTTGCAGGGTTCTTTCAAGGCTGCTGGAAACAAAGTTGCAGCCTTTCTTGGAGCAGGTCCGCTGTCCTCGGGAGTTTCTTGTCTTTTCGAAGCAGGGGCAGTCCTCAGAGGATGTCGAGGTCGCTGGTCCCTTTGGAAGGCGTCGCTGGAGCAGGATCTTTGGAAGGCAGGAGACAGGCCGGTGAGTTTCTGGAGCCAAGGCAGTTGTCGTCTTCTGGTCTTCCGCTGCAGGGGTTTTCAGCTAGGCAGTCCTTCTTCTTGTAGTTGCAGGAATCTAATTTTCTAGGGTTCAGGGTAGCCCTTAAATACTAAATTTAAGGGCGTGTTTAGGTCTGGGGGGTTAGTAGCCAATGGCTACTAGCCCTGAGGGTGGGTACACCCTCTTTGTGCCTCCTCCCAAGGGGAGGGGGTCACAATCCTAACCCTATTGGGGGAATCCTCCATCTGCAAGATGGAGGATTTCTAAAAGTCAGAGTCACCTCAGCTCAGGACACCGTAGGGGCTGTCCTGACTGGCCAGTGACTCCTCCTTGTTGCTTTCTTTGTTCCCTCCAGCCTTGCCGCCAAAAGTGGGGGCCGTGGCCGGAGGGGGGGGGAACTCCACTAAGCTGGAGTGCCCTGCTGGGCTGTGACAAAGGGGTGAGCCTTTGAGGCTCACCGCCAGGTGTCACAGCTCCTGCCTGGGGGAGGTGTTAGCATCTCCACCCAGTGCAGGCTTTGTTACTGGCCTCAGAGTGACAAAGGCACTCTCCCCATGGGGCCAGCAACATGTCTCTGGTGTGGCAGGCTGCTGGAACTAGTCAGCCTACACAGACAGTCGGTTAAGTTTCAGGGGGCACCTCTAAGGTGCCCTCTGTGGTGTATTTTACAATAAAATGTACACTGGCATCAGTGTGCATTTATTGTGCTGAGAAGTTTGATACCAAACTTCCCAGTTTTCAGTGTAGCCATTATGGTGCTGTGGAGTTCGTGTTTGACAGGCTCCCAGACCATATACTCTTATGGCTACCCTGCACTTACAATGTCTAAGGTTTTGTTTAGACACTGTAGGGGTACCATGCTCATGCACTGGTACCCTCACCTATGGTATAGTGCACCCTGCCTTAGGGCTGTAAGGCCTGCTAGAGGGGTGGCTTACCTATACTGCATAGGCAGTGAGAGGCTGGCATGGCACCCTGAGGGGAGTGCCATGTCGACTTACTCGTTTTGTCCTCACTAGCACACACAAGCTGGCAAGCAGTGTGTCTGTGCTGAGTGAGAGGTCTCCAGGGTGGCATAAGACATGCTGCAGCCCTTAGAGACCTTCCTTGGCATCAGGGCCCTTGGTACTAGAAGTACCAGTTACAAGGGACTTATCTGGATGCCAGGGTCTGCCAATTGTGGATACAAAAGTACAGGTTAGGGAAAGAACACTGGTGCTGGGGCCTGGTTAGCAGGCCTCAGCACACTTTCAATTGTAAACATATCAGCAAAGGCAAAAAGTCAGGGGGCAACCATGCCAAGGAGGCATTTCCTTACACAACCCCCCCCAAACGAAAGAGGATGAGACTAACCTTTCCCAAGAGAGTCTTCATTTTCTAAGTGGAAGAACCTGGAAAGGCCATCTGCATTGGCATGGGCAGTCCCAGGTCTGTGTTCCACTATAAAGTCCATTCCCTGTAGGGAGATGGACCACCTCAACAGTTTAGGATTTTCACCTTTCATTTGCATCAGCCATTTGAGAGGTCTGTGGTCAGTTTGAACTAGGAAGTGAGTCCCAAAGAGGTATGGTCTCAGCTTCTTCAGGGACCAAACCACAGCAAAGGCCTCCCTCTCAATGGCACTCCAACGCTGCTCCCTGGGGAGTAACCTCCTGCTAATGAAAGCAACAGGCTGGTCAAGGCCATCATCATTTGTTTGGGACAAAACTGCCCCTATCCCATGTTCAGAGGCATCAGTCTGCACAATGAACTGCTTAGAATAATCTGGAGCTTTTAGAACTGGTGCTGAGCACATTGCTTGTTTCAGGGTGTCAAAGGCCTGTTGGCATTCCACAGTCCAGTTCACTTTCTTGGGCATTTTCTTGGAGGTGAGTTCAGTGAGGGCTGTCACAATGGATCTGTAAAGAAATGGCTCCCTGTTGCAGTTACCCCCCACTTTTTGCCTGATACTGATGCTGACTTGACTGAGAAGTGTGCTGGGACCCTGCTAACCAGGCCCCAGCACCAGTGTTCTTTCACCTAAAATGTACCATTGATCCCACAATTGGCACACCCTGGCATCCAGATAAGTCCCTGGTAACTGGTACCTCTGGTACCAAGGGCCCTGATGCCAGGGAAGGTCTCTAAGGGCTGCAGCATGCATTATGCCACCCTAGAGACCCCTCACTCAGCACAGCCACACTGCTTACAAGCCTGTGTGTGCTAGTGAGAACAAAATGAGTAAGTCGACATGACACTCCCCTCAGGGTGCCATGCCAGCCTCTCACTGCCTATGCAGTATAGATAAGACACCCCTCTAGCAGGCCTTACAGCCCTAAGGCAGGGTGCACTATACCATAGGTGAGGGTACCAGTGCATGAGCACTGTGCCCCTACAGTGTCTAAGCAAAACCTTAGACATTGTAAGTGCAGGGTAGCCATAAGAGTATATGGTCTGGGAGTCTGTTTTACACGAACTCCACAGCACCATAATGGCTACACTGAAAACTGGGAAGTTTGGTATCAAACTTCTCAGCACAATAAATGCACACTGATGCCAGTGTACATTTTATTGTAAAATACACCACAGAGGGCACCTTAGAGGTGCCCCCTGAAACTTAACCAACTATCTGTGTAGGCTGACTGGTTCCAGCAGCCTGCCACACTAGAGACATGTTGCTGGCCCCATGGGGAGAGTGCCTTTGTCACTCTGAGGCCAGTAACAAAGCCTGCACTGGGTGGAGATGCTAACACCTCCCCCAGGCAGGAGCTGTAACACCTGGCGGTGAGCCTCAAAGGCTCACCCCTTTGTCACAGCCCAGCAGGGCACTCCAGCTTAGTGGAGTTGCCCGCCCCCTCCGGCCACGGCCCCCACTTTTGGCGGCAAGGCTGGAGGGAACAAAGAAAGCAACAAGGAGGAGTCACTGGCCAGTCAGGACAGCCCCTAGGGTGTCCTGAGCTGAGGTGACTCTAACTTTTAGAAATCCTCCATCTTGCAGATGGAGGATTCCCCCAATAGGGTTAGGATTGTGACCCCCTCCCCTTGGGAGGAGGCACAAAGAGGGTGTACCCACCCTCAGGGCTAGTAGCCATTGGCTACTAACCCCCCAGACCTAAACACGCCCTTAAATTTAGTATTTAAGGGCTACCCTGAACCCTAGAAAATTAGATTCCTGCAACTACAAGAAGAAGGACTGCCTAGCTGAAAACCCCTGCAGAGGAAGCCCAGAAGACAACAACTGCCTTGGCTCCAGAAACTCACCGGCCTGTCTCCTGCCTTCCAAAGAACTCTGCTCCAGCGACGCCTTCCAAAGGGACCAGCGACCTCTGAATCCTCTGAGGACTGCCCTGCTTCGACGACGACAAGAAACTCCCGAGGACAGCGGACCTGCTCCAAAAAGACTGCAACTTTGTTTCAAGAAGCAGCTTTAAAGAACCCTGCAACTCCCCGCAAGAAGCGTGAGACTTGCAACACTGCACCCGGCGACCCCGACTCGGCTGGTGGAGAACCAACACCTCAGGGAGGACCCCCGGACTACTCTACGACTGTGAGTACCAAAACCTGTCCCCCCTAAGCCCCCACAGCGCCGCCTGCAGAGGGAATCCCGAGGCTTCCCCTGACCGCGACTCTCTGAAACCTAAGTCCCGACGCCTGGAAAAGACCCTGCACCCGCAGCCCCCAGGACCTGAAGGACCGGACTTTCACTGCAGAAGTGAACCCCAGGAGTCCCTCTCCCTTGTCCAAGTGGAGGTTTCCCCGAGGAAGCCCCCCCTTGCCTGCCTGCAGCGCTAAAGAGATCCCTTGATCTCTCATAGACTAACATTGCGAACCCGACGCTTGTTCTAACACTGCACCCGGCCGCCCCCGCGCCGCTGAGGGTGAAATTTCTGTGTGGGCTTGTGTCCCCCCCGGTGCCCTACAAAACCCCCCTGGTCTGCCCTCCGAAGACGCGGGTACTTACCTGCAAGCAGACCGGAACCGGGGCACCCCCTTCTCTCCATTCTAGCCTATGTGTTTTGGGCACCACTTTGAACTCTGCACCTGACCGGCCCTGAGCTGCTGGTGTGGTGACTTTGGGGTTGCTCTGAACCCCCAACGGTGGGCTACCTTGGACCAAGAACTGAACCCTGTAAGTGTCTTACTTACCTGGTAAAACTAACAAAAACTTACCTCCCCCAGGAACTGTGAAAATTGCACTAAGTGCCCACTTTTAAAATAGCTATTTGTCAATAACTTGTAAAGTATACATGCAATTTTTATGATTTAAAGTTCCTAAAGTACTTACCTGCAATACCTTTCAAATGAGATATTACATGTAGAATTTGAACCTGTGGTTCTTAAAATAAACTAAGAAAAGATATTTTTTTCTATAACAAAACCTATTGGCTGGATTTGTCACTGAGTGTGTGTACCTCATTTATTGTCTATGTGTATGTACAACAAATGCTTAACACTACTCCTTGGCTAAGCCTACTGCTCGACCACACTACCACAAAATAGAGCATTAGTATTATCTCTTTTACCACTATTTTACCTCTAAGGGGAACCCTTGGACTCTGTGCATGCTATTCCTTACTTTGAAATAGCACATACAGAGCCAACTTCCTACATTGGTGGATCAGCGGTGGGGTACAAGACTTTGCATTTGCTGGACTACTCAGCCAATACCTGATCACACGACAAATTCCAAAATTGTCATTAGAAATTGATTTTTGCAATTTGAAAAGTTTTCTAAATTCTTAAAAGACCTGCTAGGGCCTTGTGTTAGATCCTGTTTAGCATTTCTTTTAGAGTTTAAAAGTTTGTAAAAGTTTGAATTAGATTCTAGAACCAGTTGTAGATTCTTAAAAAGTATTCCAACTTTTAGAAGCAAAATGTCTAGCACAGATGTGACTGTGGTGGAACTCGACACCACACCTTACCTCCATCTTAAGATGAGGGAGCTAAGGTCACTCTGTAAAATAAAGAAAATAACAATGGGCCCCAAACCTACCAAAATACAGCTCCAGGAGCTTTTGGCAGAGTTTGAAAAGGCCAACCCCTCTGAGGGTGGCAACTCAGAGGAAGAGGATAGTGACTTGGAGGAAAATTCCCCCCTACCAGTCCTATCTAGGGAGAACAGGGTCCCTCAAACCCTGACTCCAAAAATAATAGTCAGAGATGCTGGTTCCCTCACAGGAGAGACCAACACCTCTGAAATCACTGAGGATAACTCCAGTGAAGATGACCCCCTGTTAGCCAGGATGGTCAAAAGATTGGCTTTGGAAAAGCAGCTCCTAGCCATAGAAAGGGAAAGAAAAGAGATGGGCCTAGGTCCCATCGATGGTGGCAGCAACTTAAATAGGGTCAGAGATTCTCCTGACATCCTAAAAATCCCCAAAGGGATTGTAACAAAATATGAAGATGGTGATGACATCACCAAATGGTTCACAGCTTTTGAGAGGGCTTGTGTAACCAGAAAAGTAAACGGATCTCACTGGGGTGCTCTCCTTTGGGAAATGTTCACAGGAAAGTGTAGGGATAGACTCCTCACACTCTCTGGAAAAGATGCAGAATCTTATGACCTCATGAAGGGTACCCTGATTGAGGGCTTTGGATTCTCCACTGAGGAGTATAGAATTAGATTCAGGGGGGCTCAAAAATCCTCGAGCCAGACCTGGGTTGATTTTGTAGACTACTCAGTAAAAACACTAGATGGTTGGTTAACTGGAAATGAAGTGTGTGACTATGTTGGGCTTTATAATTTGTTTATGAAAGAACACATTTTAAGTAACTGCTTCAATGAAAAGTTGCATCAGTATCTGGTAGACCTAGGTCCAATTTCTCCCCAAGAATTGGGAAAGAAGGCAGACCACTGGGTCAAGACTAGGGTAACCAAAACTTCCACTGGGGGTGACCAAAAGAAAGGGGTTACAAAAACTCCCCAGGAGAAAGTGGGTGACACTAGAAACAAAGAAAAAGAGTCCTCTGTAGGCCCCCAAAAACCAGAACAGGTGGGTGGGCCCCAAGACACAACCCAAAACAAAGGTGGGTACCAGGGTAAGAACTGGGATGCCACTAAGGCATGGTGCCACAACTGTAAACAGTCTGGGCACCACACCAAGGACACTTCTTGTCCCAAAAACAAACCCCAGAACAAGATTCCAGGGGTAACCAGTGTAGCCATGGGAGATGACTCCTCAGATGAGGAGGTCTTCATAGCCTTCAACTGGAAACCGGCCCAACAGGTGAGTTGGAGATTCCAGAGGGAAGTAGACACTTCCACCACCTACTGGTGAATGGAATCCCAACCACTGCCCTGAGAGACACTTGTGCCAGTCACACTATTGTGCATGACAGGCTGGTGCTCTCAAACCAGTACATCCCAGGTGAGACTGCCAGGGTAAGAGTTAGCCTAGACAGGGTCACTAAGAGGCCTGTGGCTTTAGTACCCATAGAAGTGGGTGGCACTCTTAGCTGGAGAAGGGTAGTAGTCAGTACAGACCTCCCCCTTGATTGTCTCCTTGGAAATGACTACCCAGAGGTTAGTCAGAGCCCAAGAGAGGAACTGGTCCAGTGCCAGTCCTCTCCCAAGGATTCTGGAAGTCCTGCCTCTGCAGTAAATGCCAGCAGGCCCCAGAAGAAGAAGAAAAGAAAACAGAGTAGGAAGGGTGGACAACCTTTAGCCAAGGTTACAGCAAGCCAAGGAGATTCTGCTCCAGTAGGGGAGAACTCCAAAAATGGCCCTGATAAAGTCCAACCTGACCCACAAGAAGTCCTGGCTAGTCAGGCAACTGTTAAACCTGAGTGGGTGGCTCCTCAGCTAACAGAAGAAAGAGTGGAAGAAGGGTGTTTACTACAAGATGTGGTAACCCCCCACTCTAATACAGCAGACAGGCAACCTGAACCCAAAGAGGCCTGTAACTTAGCCCCTTCCCTTTTAGGTGAAGAGCTAAAGGTGTGGTTCTGGGCACTGACAGCTGTCAGTGGCCTCTGCTGGGTGTTAGCCTTTATGGCTGCACTATCCTTAGCATGGTGGTCTGACCCCATGCCAAATAGCAAGTTAGGCCCCCTGACCCTATTGGTCATGGTGGGGTTACTCCAGCTCTGGGTAACCTCTCTGGGTAAGCTAGGGGTAACCCTGGCCAAGATAAGGTTAGCAGAGGTGGATACCTCTAAGACCAAAATAGAAAGAATGGGTGGAGACATTGAAGAGGCAGACAAGAGGCAATTCAGACTAGGTCCTATCACTGTGGAAGTAGGCCAGTTCCCCAAAGGGAATGACCTGAACAGAAGGATGTAAGGCAGAGTAGGCCCTGCAACTAACCAGCCTATTTCTCCTACTCTTCCTCGCCTGACAGACTAGGAAGACTCTCCCAGCTTGGGCTGAGTCTCCTGGCCTGTGGGCTGGGGGGGGCTTGTGTAAAGAAATGGCTCCCTGTTGCAGTTACCCCCCACTTTTTGCCTGATACTGATGCTGACTTGACTGAGAAGTGTGCTGGGACCCTGCTAACCAGGCCCCAGCACCAGTGTTCTTTCACCTAAAATGTACCATTGATCCCACAATTGGCACACCCTGGCATCCAGATAAGTCCCTGGTAACTGGTACCTCTGGTACCAAGGGCCCTGATGCCAGGGAAGGTCTCTAAGGGCTGCAGCATGCATTATGCCACCCTAGAGACCCCTCACTCAGCACAGCCACACTGCTTACAAGCCTGTGTGTGCTAGTGAGAACAAAATGAGTAAGTCGACATGACACTCCCCTCAGGGTGCCATGCCAGCCTCTCACTGCCTATGCAGTATAGATAAGACACCCCTCTAGCAGGCCTTACAGCCCTAAGGCAGGGTGCACTATACCATAGGTGAGGGTACCAGTGCATGAGCACTGTGCCCCTACAGTGTCTAAGCAAAACCTTAGACATTGTAAGTGCAGGGTAGCCATAAGAGTATATGGTCTGGGAGTCTGTTTTACACGAACTCCACAGCACCATAATGGCTACACTGAAAACTGGGAAGTTTGGTATCAAACTTCTCAGCACAATAAATGCACACTGATGCCAGTGTACATTTTATTGTAAAATACACCACAGAGGGCACCTTAGAGGTGCCCCCTGAAACTTAACCAACTATCTGTGTAGGCTGACTGGTTCCAGCAGCCTGCCACACTAGAGACATGTTGCTGGCCCCATGGGGAGAGTGCCTTTGTCACTCTGAGGCCAGTAACAAAGCCTGCACTGGGTGGAGATGCTAACACCTCCCCCAGGCAGGAGCTGTAACACCTGGCGGTGAGCCTCAAAGGCTCACCCCTTTGTCACAGCCCAGCAGGGCACTCCAGCTTAGTGGAGTTGCCCGCCCCCTCCGGCCACGGCCCCCACTTTTGGCGGCAAGGCTGGAGGGAACAAAGAAAGCAACAAGGAGGAGTCACTGGCCAGTCAGGACAGCCCCTAAGGTGTCCTGAGCTGAGGTGACTCTAACTTTTAGAAATCCTCCATCTTGCAGATGGAGGATTCCCCCAATAGGGTTAGGATTGTGACCCCCTCCCCTTGGGAGGAGGCACAAAGAGGGTGTACCCACCCTCAGGGCTAGTAGCCATTGGCTACTAACCCCCCAGACCTAAACACGCCCTTAAATTTAGTATTTAAGGGCTACCCTGAACCCTAGAAAATTAGATTCCTGCAACTACAAGAAGAAGGACTGCCTAGCTGAAAACCCCTGCAGAGGAAGCCCAGAAGACAACAACTGCCTTGGCTCCAGAAACTCACCGGCCTGTCTCCTGCCTTCCAAAGAACTCTGCTCCAGCGACGCCTTCCAAAGGGACCAGCGACCTCTGAATCCTCTGAGGACTGCCCTGCTTCGACGACGACAAGAAACTCCCGAGGACAGCGGACCTGCTCCAAAAAGACTGCAACTTTGTTTCAAGAAGCAGCTTTAAAGAACCCTGCAACTCCCCGCAAGAAGCGTGAGACTTGCAACACTGCACCCGGCGACCCAGACTCGGCTGGTGGAGAACCAACACCTCAGGGAGGACCCCCGGACTACTCTACGACTGTGAGTACCAAAACCTGTCCCCCCTAAGCCCCCACAGCGCCGCCTGCAGAGGGAATCCCGAGGCTTCCCCTGACCGCGACTCTCTGAAACCTAAGTCCCGACGCCTGGAAAAGACCCTGCACCCGCAGCCCCCAGGACCTGAAGGACCGGACTTTCACTGCAGAAGTGAACCCCAGGAGTCCCTCTCCCTTGTCCAAGTGGAGGTTTCCCCGAGGAAGCCCCCCCTTGCCTGCCTGCAGCGCTAAAGAGATCCCTTGATCTCTCATAGACTAACATTGCGAACCCGACGCTTGTTCTAACACTGCACCCGGCCGCCCCCGCGCCGCTGAGGGTGAAATTTCTGTGTGGGCTTGTGTCCCCCCCGGTGCCCTACAAAACCCCCCTGGTCTGCCCTCCGAAGACGCGGGTACTTACCTGCAAGCAGACCGGAACCGGGGCACCCCCTTCTCTCCATTCTAGCCTATGTGTTTTGGGCACCACTTTGAACTCTGCACCTGACCGGCCCTGAGCTGCTGGTGTGGTGACTTTGGGGTTGCTCTGAACCCCCAACGGTGGGCTACCTTGGACCAAGAACTGAACCCTGTAAGTGTCTTACTTACCTGGTAAAACTAACAAAAACTTACCTCCCCCAGGAACTGTGAAAATTGCACTAAGTGCCCACTTTTAAAATAGCTATTTGTCAATAACTTGTAAAGTATACATGCAATGTTTATGATTTAAAGTTCCTAAAGTACTTACCTGCAATACCTTTCAAATGAGATATTACATGTAGAATTTGAACCTGTGGTTCTTAAAATAAACTAAGAAAAGATATTTTTTTCTATAACAAAACCTATTGGCTGGATTTGTCACTGAGTGTGTGTACCTCATTTATTGTCTATGTGTATGTACAACAAATGCTTAACACTACTCCTTGGATAAGCCTACTGCTCGACCACACTACCACAAAATAGAGCATTAGTATTATCTCTTTTACCACTATTTTACCTCTAAGGGGAACCCTTGGACTCTGTGCATGCTATTCCTTACTTTGAAATAGCACATACAGAGCCAACTTCCTACAGGATCCATATCCCTTCACAAACCTCCTGTAATACCCAGTCAAGCCAAGGAATGCCCGGACTTGAGTCTGGGTTTTTGGAGCTACCCAGTCCAGAATAGTCTGGATCTTGGGTTGGAGTGGCTGAACTTGGCCTCCACCTACAAGGTGTCCCAAGTAAACCACAGTTCCCTGCCCTATCTGGCATTTGGATGCCTTGATAGAGACGCCTGCAGATTGCAGAGCCTTCAAAACCTTCTTCAGGTGGACCAGGTGATCCTGCCAGGTGGAGCTAAAGACAGCAATATCATCAAGATAAGCTGTGCTAAAGGACTCCAAGCCAGCAAGGACTTGATTCACCAACCTTTGGAAGGTGGCAGGGGCATTCTTTAAACCAAAGGGCATAACAGTAAACTGATAATGCCCATCAGGTGTGGAGAATGCTGTTTTCTCTTTTGCTCCAGGTGCCATTTTTATTTGCCAGTACCCTGCTGTCAAGTCAAAGGTACTTAAGAATTTGGCAGCACCTAATTTATCTATGAGCTCATCAGCTCTTGGAATTGGATGAGCATCTGTCTTGGTGACAGAATTGAGCCCTCTGTAGTCCACACAAAACCTCATCTCTTTCTTTCCATCTTTGGTGTGAGGTTTGGGGACTAAGACCACTGGGCTAGCCCAGGGGCTGTCAGAGCGCTCAATTACTCCCAATTCCAGCATCTTGTGGACTTCCACCTTGATGCTTTCCTTAACATGGTCAGATTGTCTAAAGATTTTGTTCTTGACAGGCATGCTGTCTCCTGTGTCCACATCATGGGTACACAGGTGTGTCTGACCAGGGGTTAAGGAGAAGAGTTCAGGAAACTGTTGTAGGACTCTCCTACAATCAGCTTGCTGTTGGCCAGAGAGGGTGTCTGAGTAGATCACTCCATCTACTGTGCCATCTTTTGGGTCTGATGACAGAAGATCAGGGAGAGGTTCACTCTCTGCCTCCTGATCCTCATCTGTTACCATTAACAGATTTACATCAGCCCTGTCATGGAAGAGCTTAAGGCGGTTCACATGGATCACCCTCTTGGGGCTCCTGCTTGTGCCCAGGTCCACCAGGTAGGTGACCTGACTCTTCCTTTCTAGTACTGGGTAAGGGCCACTCCATTTGTCCTGGAGTGCCCTGGGAGCCACAGGCTCCAGAACCCAGACTTTCTGCCCTGGTTGGAACTCAACCAGTGCAGCCTTTTGGTCATACCAAAACTTCTGGAGCTGTTGGCTGGCCTCAAGGTTTTTGGTTGCCTTTTCCATGTACTCTGCCATTCTAGAGCGAAGGCCAAGTACATAGTCCACTATGTCTTGTTTAGGCTCATGGAGAGGTCTCTCCCAGCCTTCTTTAACAAGAGCAAGTGGTCCTCTTACAGGATGACCAAACAGAAGTTCAAAGGGTGAGAATCCTACTCCCTTCTGTGGCACCTCTCTGTAAGCGAAAAGCAGACATGGCAAGAGGACATCCCATCTCCTTTTGAGTTTTTCTGGGAGCCCCATGATCATGCCCTTTAATGTCTTGTTGAATCTCTCAACTAAGCCATTAGTTTGTGGATGGTAAGGTGTAGTGAATTTATAAGTCACTCCACACTCATTCCACATATGTTTCAGGTATGCCGACATGAAGTTGGTACCTCTGTCAGACACCACCTCCTTAGGGAAACCCACTCTGGTAAAGATACCAATGAGGGCCTTGGCTACTGCAGGGGCAGTAGTCGACCTAAGGGGAATAGCTTCAGGATATCTGGTAGCATGATCCACTACTACCAGGATATACATATTTCCTGAGGCTGTGGGAGGTTCCAGTGGACCAACTATGTCCACACCCACTCTTTCAAAGGGGACCCCCACCACTGGAAGTGGAATGAGGGGGGCCTTTGGGTGCCCACCTGTCTTACCACTGGCTTGACAGGTGGGGCAGGAGAGGCAAAACTCCTTGACCATGTTGGACATATTGGGCCAGTAGAAGTGGTTGACTAACCTCTCCCACGTCTTGGTTTGTCCCAAATGTCCAGCAAGGGGAATGTCATGGGCCAATGTTAGGATGAACTCTCTGAACAGCTGAGGCACTACCACTCTCCTAGTGGCACCAGGTTTGGGGTCTCTGGCCTCAGTGTACAGGAGTCCATCTTCCCAATAGACCCTATGTGTTCCACTTTTCTTGCCCTTGGACTCTTCAGCAGCTTGCTGCCTAAGGCCTTCAAGAGAGGGACAGGTTTCTTGTCCCTTACACAGCTCCTCCCTTGAGGGTCCCCCTGGGCCTAAGAGCTCAACCTGATAAGGTTCAAGCTCCAAAGGCTCAGTTCCCTCAGAGGGCAGAACTTCTTCCTGAGAAGAGAGGTTCCCTTTCTTTTGCTGTGTTGCAGTTGGTTTCCCAACTGACTTTCCTGTTCTCTTGGTAGGCTGGGCCATTCTTCCAGACTCCAGCTCTACTTGTTCACCCTGTGCCTTGCACTGTGCTCTTGTTTTCACACACACCAGTTCAGGGATACCCAGCATTGCTGCATGGGTTTTTAGTTCTACCTCAGCCCATGCTGAGGACTCCAGGTCATTTCCAAGCAGACAGTCCACTGGGATATTTGAGGAGACCACCACCTGTTTCAGGCCATTGACCCCTCCCCATTCTAAAGTAACCATTGCCATGGGATGTACTTTTCTCTGATTGTCAGCGTTGGTGACTGTGTAAGTTTTTCCAGTCAGGTATTGGCCAGGGGAAACCAGTTTCTCTGTCACCATGGTGACACTGGCACCTGTATCCCTCAGGCCCTCTATTCTAGTCCCATTAATTAAGAGTTGCTGTCTGTATTTTTGCATGTTAGGCGGCCAGACAGCTAGTGTGGCTAAATCCACCCCACCCTCAGAAACTAGAGTAGCTTCAGTGTGGACCCGGATTTGCTCTGGGCACACTGTTGATCCCACTTGGAGACTAGCCATACCAGTGTTACCTGGATGGGAGTTTGGAGTGGAACCTTTCTTGGGACAGGCCTTGTCTCCAGTTTGGTGTCCATGCTGTTTACAGCTATGACACCAGGCCTTTTTGGGATCAAAGTTTTTACCCTTGTACCCATTGTTTTGTGAAGAGGCTCTGGGCCCACCCTCCTGTGCAGGTTTTTGGGGGCCTGTAGAAGACTCTTTACTATTTTTAGTTTTGGTTGTCTCATCACCCTTCCCCTGGGGAGTCTTTGTGACCCCTTTCTTTTGGTCACCCCCTGTTGAAGTCTTGGACACCCTTGTCTTGACCCAATGGTCCGCCTTCTTTCCCAATTCTTGGGGAGAAATTGGTCCTAGGTCTACCAGATGCTGATGCAGTTTATCATTGAAACAATTACTTAACAGGTGTTCTTTCACAAATAAATTGTACAGCCCATCATAATTACTTACACCACTGCCTTGAATCCAACCATCTAGTGTTTTCACTGAGTAGTCTACAAAGTCAACCCAGGTCTGGCTCGAGGATTTTTGAGCCCCCCTGAATCTAATCCTATACTCCTCAGTGGAGAATCCAAAGCCCTCAATCAGGGTACCCTTCATGAGGTCATAAGATTCTGCATCTTGTCCAGAGAGTGTGAGGAGTCTATCCCTACACTTTCCTGTGAACATTTCCCAAAGGAGAGCACCCCAGTGAGATCTGTTCACTTTTCTGGTTACACAAGCCCTCTCAAAAGCTGTGAACCATTTGGTGATGTCATCACCATCTTCATATTTAGTTACAATCCCTTTAGGGATTTTCAACATGTCAGGAGAATCTCTGACCCTATTTATGTTGCTGCCACCATTGATGGGTCCTAGGCCCATCTCTTGTCTTTCCCTCTCTATGGCTAGGATCTGTCTTTCCAAAGCCAATCTTTTGGCCATCCTGGCTAACTGGATGTCCTCTTCACTGGGGTTATCCTCAGTGATTTCAGAGGTGTTGGTCTCTCCTGTGAGGGAACCAGCATCTCTGACTATTATTTTTGGAGTCAGGGTTTGAGGGACCCTGTTCTCCCTAGATAGGACTGGTAGGGGGGAATTTTCCTCCAAGTCACTATCCTCTTCCTCTGAGTTGCCACCCTCAGAGGGGTTGGCCTTTTCAAACTCTGCCAAAAGCTCCTGGAGCTGTATTTTGGTAGGTTTGGGGCCCATTGTTATTTTCTTTATTTTACAGAGTGACCTTAGCTCCCTCATCTTAAGATGGAGGTAAGGTGTGGTGTCGAGTTCCACCACAGTCACATCTGTGCTAGACATTTTGCTTCTAAAAGATGGAATACTTTTTAAGAATCTACAACTGGTTCTAGAATCTAATTCAAACTTTTACAAACTTTTAAACTCTAAAAGAAATGCTAAACAGGATCTAACACAAGGCCCTAGCAGGTCTTTTAAGAATTTAGAAAACTTTTCAAATTGCAAAAATCAATTTCTAATGACAATTTTGGAATTTGTCGTGTGATCAGGTATTGGCTGAGTAGTCCAGCAAATGCAAAGTCTTGTACCCCACCGCTGATCCACCAATGTAGGAAGTTGGCTCTGTATGTGCTATTTCAAAGTAAGGAATAGCATGCACAGAGTCCAAGGGTTCCCCTTAGAGGTAAAATAGTGGTAAAAAGAGATAATACTAATGCTCTATTTTGTGGTAGTGTGGTCGAGCAGTAGGCTTATCCAAGGAGTAGTGTTAAGCATTTGTTGTACATACACATAGACAATAAATGAGGTACACACACTCAGAGACAAATCCAGCCAATAGGTTTTGTTATAGAAAAATATCTTTTCTTAGTTTATTTTAAGAACCACAGGTTCAAATTCTACATGTAATATCTCATTTGAAAGGTATTGCAGGTAAGTACTTTAGGAACTTTAAATCATAAAAATTGCATGTATACTTTACAAGTTATTGACAAATAGCTGTTTTAAAAGTGGACACTTAGTGCAATTTTCACAGTTCCTAGGGGAGGTAAGTTTTTGTTAGTTTTACCAGGTAAGTAAGACACTTACAGGGTTCAGTTCTTGGTCCAAGGTAGCCCACCGTTGGGGGTTCAGAGCAACCCCAAAGTCACCACACCAGCAGCTCAGGGCCGGTCAGGTGCAGAGTTCAAAGTGGTGCCCAAAACGCATAGGCTAGAATGGAGAGAAGGGGGTGCCCCGGTTCCGGTCTGCTTGCAGGTAAGTACCCGCGTCTTCGGAGGGCAGACCAGGGGGGTTTTGTAGGGCACCGGGGGGGACACAAGCCCACACAGAAATTTCACCCTCAGCAGCGCGGGGGCGGCCGGGTGCAGTGTAGAAACAAGCGTCGGGTTCGCAATGTTAGTCTATGAGAGATCTCGGGATCTCTTCAGCGCTGCAGGCAGGCAAGGGGGGGGGTTCCTCGGGGAAACCTCCACTTGGGCAAGGGAGAGGGACTCCTGGGGGTCACTTCTCCAGTGAAAGTCCGGTCCTTCAGGTCCTGGGGGCTGCGGGTGCAGGGTCTCTCCCAGGCGTCGGGACTTTGGATTCAAAGAGTCGCGGTCAGGGGAAGCCTCGGGATTCCCTCTGCAGGCGGCGCTGTGGGGGGCTCAGGGGGGACAGGTTTTGGTACTCACAGTATCAGAGTAGTCCTGGGGTCCCTCCTGAGGTGTTGGATCTCCACCAGCCGAGTCGGGGTCGCCGGGTGCAGTGTTGCAAGTCTCACGCTTCTTGCGGGGAGCTTGCAGGGTTCTTTCAAAGCTGCTGGAAACAAAGTTGCAGCCTTTCTTGGAGCAGGTCCGCTGTCCTCGGGAGTTTCTTGTCTTTTCGAAGCAGGGGCAGTCCTCAGAGGATGTCGAGGTCGCTGGTCCCTTTGGAAGGCGTCGCTGGAGCAGGATCTTTGGAAGGCAGGAGACAGGCCGGTGAGTTTCTGGAGCCAAGGCAGTTGTCGTCTTCTGGTCTTCCGCTGCAGGGGTTTTCAGCTAGGCAGTCCTTCTTCTTGTAGTTGCAGGAATCTAATTTTCTAGGGTTCAGGGTAGCCCTTAAATACTAAATTTAAGGGCGTGTTTAGGTCTGGGGGGTTAGTAGCCAATGGCTACTAGCCCTGAGGGTGGGTACACCCTCTTTGTGCCTCCTCCCAAGGGGAGGGGGTCACAATCCTAACCCTATTGGGGGAATCCTCCATCTGCAAGATGGAGGATTTCTAAAAGTCAGAGTCACCTCAGCTCAGGACACCGTAGGGGCTGTCCTGACTGGCCAGTGACTCCTCCTTGTTGCTTTCTTTGTTCCCTCCAGCCTTGCCGCCAAAAGTGGGGGCCGTGGCCGGAGGGGGCGGGCAACTCCACTAAGCTGGAGTGCCCTGCTGGGCTGTGACAAAGGGGTGAGCCTTTGAGGCTCACCGCCAGGTGTCACAGCTCCTGTCTGGGGGAGTTGTTAGCATCTCCACCCAGTGCAGGCTTTGTTACTGGCCTCAGAGTGACAAAGGCACTCTCCCCATGGGGCCAGCAACATGTCTCTGGTGTGGCAGGCTGCTGGAACTAGTCAGCCTACACAGACAGTCGGTTAAGTTTCAGGGGGCACCTCTAAGGTGCCCTCTGTGGTGTATTTTACAATAAAATGTACACTGGCATCAGTGTGCATTTATTGTGCTGAGAAGTTTGATACCAAACTTCCCAGTTTTCAGTGTAGCCATTATGGTGCTGTGGAGTTCGTGTTTGACAGGCTCCCAGACCATATACTCTTATGGCTACCCTGCACTTACAATGTCTAAGGTTTTGTTTAGACACTGTAGGGGTACCATGCTCATGCACTGGTACCCTCACCTATGGTATAGTGCACCCTGCCTTAGGGCTGTAAGGCCTGCTAGAGGGGTGTCTTACCTATACTGCATAGGCAGTGAGAGGCTGGCATGGCACCCTGAGGGGAGTGCCATGTCGACTTACTCGTTTTGTCCTCACTAGCACACACAAGCTGGCAAGCAGTGTGTCTGTGCTGAGTGAGAGGTCTCCAGGGTGGCATAAGACATGCTGCAGCCCTTAGAGACCTTCCTTGGCATCAGGGCCCTTGGTACTAGAAGTACCAGTTACAAGGGACTTATCTGGATGCCAGGGTCTGCCAATTGTGGATACAAAAGTACAGGTTAGGGAAAGAACACTGGTGCTGGGGCCTGGTTAGCAGGCCTCAGCACACTTTCAATTGTAAACATAGCATCAGCAAAGGCAAAAAGTCAGGGGGCAACCATGCCAAGGAGGCATTTCCTTACACTTGGAAATGACCTGGAGTCCTCAGCATGGGCTGAGGTAGAACTAAAAACCCATGCAGCCATGCTGGGTATCCCTGAACTGGTGTGTGTAAAAACAAGAGCACAATGCAAGGCACAGGGTGAAAAAGTAGAGCTGGAGTCTGGAAGAAAGGCCCAGCCTACCAAGAGAAAAGGAAAGACAACTGGGAAACCAGCTGCAACACAACAACAAAAAGAGAACCTCTCTTCTCAGGAAGAAGTTCTGACCTCTGAGGGAACTGAGCCTATGGAGTTGGAACCTTATCAGGTTGAGCTCCTAGGCCCAGGGGGACCCTCAAGGGAGCAGTTGTGTAAGGGGCAAGAAACCTGTCCCTCTCTTCAAGGCCTTAGGCAGCAAGCTGCTGAAGAGTCCAAGGGCAAGAAAAATGGAACACATAGGGTCTACTGGGAAGATGGACTCCTGTACACTGAGGCCAGAGACCCCAAACCTGGTGCCACTAGGAGAGTGGTAGTGCCTCAGTCGTTCAGATAGTTTATTCTGACCTTAGCCCATGATATTCCCCTTGCTGGGCATTTAGAGACATGTTGCTGGCCCCATGGGGAGAGTGCCTTTGTCACTCTGAGGCCAGTAACAAAGCCTGCACTGGGTGGAGATGCTAACACCTCCCCCAGGCAGGAGCTGTAACACCTGGCGGTGAGCCTCAAAGGCTCACCCCTTTGTCATAGCACCGCAGGACACTCCAGCTAGTGGAGTTGCCCGCCCCCGGCCCCCACTTTTGGCGGCAAGGCCGGAGAAAATAATGAGAATAACAAGGAGGAGTCACTGGCCAGTCAGGACAGCCCCTAAGGTGTCCTGAGCTGAGGTGACTCTAACTTTTAGAAATCCTCCATCTTGCAGATGGAGGATTCCCCCAATAGGGTTAGGATTGTGACCCCCTCCCCTTGGGAGGAGGCACAAAGAGGGTGTACCCACCCTCAGGGCTAGTAGCCATTGGCTACTAACCCCCCAGACCTAAACACGCCCTTAAATTTAGTATTTAAGGGCTACCCTGAACCCTAGAAAATTAGATTCCTGCAACAACAAGAAGAAGGACTGCCTAGCTGAAAACCCCTGCAGAGGAAGACCAGAAGACAACAACTGCCTTGGCTCCAGAAGCTCACCGGCCTGTCTCCTGCCTTCCAAAGAACTCTGCTCCAGCGACGCCTTCCAAAGGGACCAGCGACTTCTGAATCCTCTGAGGACTGCCCTGCTTCGACGACGACAAGAAACTCCCGAGGACAGCGGACCTGCTCCAAAAAGACTGCAACTTTATCCAAAGGAGCAGCTTTAAAGACCCCTGCAATCTCCCCGCAAGAAGCGTGAGAATTGCAACACTGCACCCAGCGACCCCGACTCAGCTGGTGGAGAACCAACACCTCAGGGAGGACCCCCGGACTACTCTACGACTGTGAGTACCAAAACCTGTCCCCCCTGAGCCCCCACAGCGCCGCCTGCAGAGGGAATCCCGAGGCTTCCCCTGACCGCGACTCTCTGAAACCTAAGTCCCGACGCCTGGAAAAGACCCTGCACCCGCAGCCCCCAGGACCTGAAGGACCGGACTTTCACTGCAGAAGTAACCCCCAGGAGTCCCTCTCCCTTGCCCAAGTGGAGGTTTCCCCGAGGAAGCCCCCCCTTGCCTGCCTGCAGCGCTGAAGAGATCCCTTGATCTCTCATTGACTTCCATTGCGAACCCGACGCTTGTTCTAACACGCCACCCGGCCGCCCCTGTGCCGCTGAGGGTGAAATTTCTGTGTGGGCTTGTGTCCCCCCCGGTGCCCTACAAAACCCCCCTGGTCTGCCCTCCGAAGACGCGGGTACTTACCTGCTGGCAGACTGGAACCGGGGCACCCCCTTCTCTCCATTGAAGCCTATGCGTTTTGGGCACCACTTTGAACTCTACACCTGACCGGCCCTGAGCTGCTGGTGTGGTAACTTTGGGGTTGCTCTGAACCCCCAACGGTGGGCTACCTTGGACCAAGAACTGAACCCTGTAAGTGTCGTACTTACCTGGTAAAACTAACAAAAACTTACCTCCCCCAGGAACTGTGAAAATTGCACTAAGTGTCCACTTTTTAAATAGCTATTTGTGAATAACTTGAAAAGTATACATGCAATTGAAATGATTCAAAGTTCCTAATGTACTTACCTGCAATACCTTTCAAACAAGATATTACATGTTAAATTTGAACCTGTGGTTCTTAAAATAAACTAAGAAAATATATTTTTCTATACAAAACCTATTGGCTGGATTTGTCTCTGAGTGTGTGTACCTCATTTATTGTCTATGTGTATGTACAACAAATGCTTAACACTACTCCTTGGATAAGCCTACTGCTCGACCACACTACCACAAAATAGAGCATTAGTATTATCTCTTTTTACCACTATTTTACCTCTAAGGGGAACCCTTGGACTCTGTGCATGCTATTCCTTACTTTGAAATAGCACATACAGAGCCAACTTCCTACACCACCCTTTTGCCCGCAGCATCAAACTTTCTGCTTTAACATGCCTGTGAGCATGGGAAGCGACTGATAGGTGGTATGTGTAGAGGAGAGTGTGTTAAAAAGGAAGTCATCCTCTAACGGCTCAGTGTGCATGGCGACAGTCTGATAGGATGCCGCCCCAGCTATGACCTGTGTATATCCTGTACTATCCTCTGGTGGTGATGGTTTAGAGGGATAGCAGTCTGGGTTGTATTCTGGAATGGGATCTGGATCATAAAGATCCCATGGATCCACATTCTCGTGCTGTGAATCAAATGAATGCACAGGAGATTGCACAGGTGTGGGACTAGTAGGGGGAGAGATAAGCAAATGAGGAGAGTGAGGAGGAGACTGAGGAGGAGGAGGTTTCTCTTTAGATTCTGGCACTTTAGCTGGTGGCTGATCAGTGTCTAATTCTTCTTGAAAGGCTAATTTCCTCTTAGGCTTTAGAGCAGGTGCTGTTATAATTCTGCCGGTGTCCTTGTGGATGTGAATCCTGTCTTGCCTTTCATCTATAGCCTCCATTTGTGAATGTTCCTCAGTGATTTTATGGCTTTCTTTGAATGCTTGCGAAAGTCCATGTTCCTCCGTATAAATTGGCCTTTTCGGCTCCGAAGCTGTTTTTTTCGGTATCGAAAGGCTGAGAGTGGATGATGGCCTCGGCTCTGAAAACGATTTTCGAGGTTTTGACTCGAAGGATCGATGTTAGGTAGTCTCGGAGACAGAGCTTCGGCTCGAGTCCGAAGGCTTAGGTGGTGTGGCCTTTTTCGGTGCAAAAGTTGTTGGTTGGTCAGTCACCAAAGGTCTTTTTACGGGTCGAGCCATGGCCTTCCGGCAGTGGCGTTCCCAAGGCCTTATGTTTGGGCTTGGCTGGGGCAGCGGCAGGCGTACTCATGTGTCTGGGGAAAGACAGATTACAGACGAGATGTTGGCTTGTGTAGGGAAATTTTGCGTGGCACCGAAGACAAAAGCGGAATGGGGTCCGGTCCATGAGGCTTCCACGCGGTCGGCCCGACCAGGCCCGAGTTGCGCACGGGCGCCCCGAAGGGCGAGTAAAGATGTTTGACCTGACGGTACCGAAGTGTTGATGGAAGATGGTACACGATTGAAACAGTACCGCCGAGAATTAGAGAGTTTTAGAACTTTTCCGACTCGATGTATCGGATCGAAAAAAAACATGTCCGAACCCAATGGCGAAAAGAAAACAATCTAACATGGAGTCGATGCCCATGCGCAATGGAGCCAAAAAGGAGGAGTCACTCGATCCCGTGACTCGAAAACACTTCTTCGAAGAAAAACAACTTGTAACACTCCGAGCCCAACACTAGATGGCAGACTATGCATAGCATGTGTATCTGCAGCTACACATGCCATCGAACAAATATTTATATATAAATTCACTTAAAGAAAAAAACAAAGGTTACAGGGATGTTATAGTCAGGCTTACATTTTAACTATACCAAACCATAGAAATTCATCAGTTATGGTTAGAGTTACTTCACGTAACCATAACTCGTGCCCTAAGGTAACTATAACTCACGCCCCCGCCATGCTCAGTTTTTTTGTCAAAAATGTTACTGCAAATATTACATTGATATTATCAATGATGTCATGAAAGATGGCATAATTGCCATAATTTGTGGGGTAATTCGGAGTGCATGCCCCCCACACCCCAAACTAAATCTCTTAGTAGAGCAACTGTTCCTGCCTTACACCTCATAGAGTGGGCCTTTGTTCTAGCAGGTAAGTGTTTGTTGGACAACTGGTAGGAGAGAGCTATATAAAAGACTTTCCATCTGGAGACGGTCTGTTTAGAGGATGCTATACCAGTTCTCATTGGACCACAATTGATACAATAGATGGTCAGATTGTCTGATATCTTTGGTCTTATCTAAGTAAAATTCTAGGACTCATTTGAGATCTAATGAGTGCAAGTCTCTTTCTGCTGGCGTGGGAGGATTAGGAAAGAACGTTGGAAGAAAAATAGTCTGGTTAATGTGAAAGTCAGAAATCACTTTAGGAAGGAAACTCAGACAGTTCTGATGACCACCCTGCTAGCATTAAAAACACACTATAAGGTTCTTTAGCGCATAAAGCCTGGAACTCACCAACTCTGTGCTGAAGTAATTGCAACTAGAAAAGCAGTTTTACAAGAAAGGTGTTGTAGAGATGCTTTGTGTATAGGTTCAAAAGGAAGTCTCATGAGGTTTGAGAGGACCACCTTAAGTTCGCACAAGGGAGAAGGTGAACTTACAGGTGGGAAAAACTTCTCCAACCCTTCTAAAAAGTCCTTTACCACAGGCATTTGAAAGAAAGAAACATGAGTGGGAAACTTTCTGTAAGCAGTAACAGCTGCGAGCTGTACCTTAATCGAAGACAATTGCAAACCAGATTTGGTAGATGGAGAAAATAAGTCAAGATTACATCCTCTTGCCCCAGGATTGGAGGAAGATTATTCTGGGCATACCACATGTAGAATCGTTTCCACCTTAACGCATTTGGTCAAGGGTCTTTTGGACTCCTTAAGAATATTCATGCATTCCTGTGAGAGGCCTAGATGTCCATATTAGAGGAATTCAGGAGCCATGCTGCCAGGCTCAGAGAGGGAAGGTTGGGGTGGAAAATCTGCCCTCCAAACTTGTGCAGGAGATCAGGTCTGCATGGCAATCTTTTGTGTGGTCTTTCTGACAGGTGTAGCAGTTCCATGAACCACCATTGGCGAGCCCATTACAGAGCTATAAGGATAAACCTGGTCCTGGTTCAGTACAACTTTTGATTACTGTCGGTATCAGCAGAGTTAGGGGAAATACATAAAGAAATTTCCCTGACCAGTCTATCAAAAGGGCATTCCTCTTTGATCCTGGACGGGAGAAACCGGACACAAAGTCTAAGCATTTTTTGTTGTTTACGTCTGCAAATAAGTCTATTTGCAGATGTCCCCATTCTCGAAAAATGTCTTGCACAATGTTGTTGTGTAGAATCCAGTCATGGTTTTCGATGAAGTTGCAACTGAGAGAGTCTGCTTGAGTATTCAGGACTCCTGGCAGGTTAATGGCTGTGATCGTCAGTTCCAGGCTAGGGGCCACCTTCAAATTACTTGTGCTTCCAGAGACAGGGGGCGAGAACGAGTCCCCCCTTGATGGTTTAACCTGCTGGGTGCCCTGGACAAGCTGGTCTTGCCCTCAGCCATAGTTGCTGTGTGCCAAGGATGAGACCCGCTTGTCCTGCACGAGGCCCACCCTCCACCACCCCTCCCCCTCCCTCAGTGACATCTGATGACGTCAGCGCGCAACTGCACGCTGACCCCATCAGAGGCCGCCCCTGACCGGACAAGACATGAAAGTATTTCTCTTCAGATTGGGTGGGAGGGGGGGGTGGGGGGGGAGGGTGGCAGGCAGAGAGGCATCTTTCTGAGCATTTCTGCTCGTTGGGAAGATGGACTCCTGTACACTGAGGCAAGAGATCCCAAACCTGGTGCCACTAGGAGAGTGGTAGTGTCTCAGGAGTTCAGAGAGTTCATACTGACCTTAGCCCATGATATTCCTCTTGCTGGGCATTTGGGACAAACCGAGACGTGGGAGAGACTAGTCAACCACTTCTACTGGTCGAACATGTCCCAGAAAGTCAAGGAGTTTTGTGTCTCCTGTACCACCTGTCAAGCCAGTGGTAAGACAGGTGGACAGTCAAAGACCCCCCTCATTCCACTTCCAGTGGTGGGGGTCCCCTTTGAAAGAGTGGGTGTGGACATAGTGGGTCCACTTGAACCTCCCACAGCCTCAGGGAATATGTACATACTAGTAGTAGTGGATCATGCTACTAGATACCCTGAAGCTATTCCCCTAAGGTCGACTACTGCCCCTGCAGTAGCCAAGGCCCTCATTGGTATCTTTACCAGAGTGGGTTTCCCTAAGGAGGTGGTGTCTGACAGAGGTACCAACTTCATGTCAGCATACCTGAAACACATGTGGAATGAGTGTGGAGTGACTTATAAATTCACTACACCCTATCATCCACAAACTAATGGCCTTGTTGAGAGATTCAACAATACATTAAAAGGCATGATCATGGGGCTCCCTGAAAAACTCAAAAGGAGATGTGATGTCCTCTTGCCATGTCTGCTTTTCGCTTACAGAGAGGTGCCCCAGAAGGGAGTAGGGTTCTCACCCTTTGAACTTCTGTTTGGCCACCCTGTAAGGGGACCACTAGCTCTTGTGAAAGAAGGCTGGGAGAGACCTCTTCATGAGCCTAAACAAGACATAGTGGACTATGTACTTGGCCTATGTTCAAGGATGGCAGAGTACATGGAAAAGGCAAGTAAAAACCTTGAGGCCAGCCAACAGCTCCAGAAGTTTTGGTATGACCAAAAGGCTGCAATGGTTGAATTTCAACCAGGGCAGAAAGTCTGGGTTTTGGAGCCTGTGGCTCCCAGGGCACTTCAGGACAAATGGAGTGGCCCTTACCCAGTGCTAGAGAAGAGGAGTCAGGTCATCTACCTGGTGGACCTAGGTACTAGCAGGAGCCCCACGAGGGTGATCCATGTGAACCGCCTAAAGCTCTTCCATGATAGGGCTGATGTGAATCTGTTGATGGCGACAGATGAGGACCAGGAAGCTGAGAGTGAACCTCTCCCTGATCTCCTCTCATCAAACCCTAAAGATGGCTCAGTAGATGGAGTGATCTATTCAGACACCCTCTCTAGCCAACAGCAATCTGACTGTAGGAAGGTCCTGCAACAGTTTGCTGAGCTCTTTTCCCTAACCCCTGGTCAGACACACCTGTGTACCCATGATGTGGACACAGGAGACAGCATGCCTGTCAAAAACAAAATTTTCAGACAGTCTGACCAAGTTAAGGAAAGCATCAAAGTGGAAGTCCACAAGATGCTGGAATTGGGAGTCATTGAGCACTCTGACAGCCCCTGGGCTAGCCCAGTGGTCTTAGTCCCCAAACCTCACACCAAAGATGGAAAGAGAGAGATGAGGTTTTGTGTGGACTACAGAGGACGTAATTCTGTCACAAAGACAGATGTCCATCCCATTCCAAGGGCTGATGAACTGACTGACAAATTAGGTGCTGCCAAATTCTTAAGTACCTTTGACTTAACAGCAGGGTACTGGCAAATCAAAATGTCACCTGGAGCAAAAGAAAAGACAGCATTCTCCACACCCGATGGGCATTATCAGTTTACTGTTATGCCCTTTGGTTTAAAGAATGCCCCTGCCACCTTCCAAAGGTGGGTGAATCAAGTCCTTGCTGGTTTGGAGTCCTTTAGTGCAGCTTATCTTGATGATATTGCTGTCTTTAGCTCGAGCTGGCAGGATCACCTGGTCCACCTGAAGAAGGTTTTGAAGGCTCTGCAATCAGCAGGCCTCTCTATCAAGGCATCCAAATGCCAGATAGGGCAGGGAACTGTGGTTTACTTGGGACACCTTGTAGGTGGAGGCCAAGTTCAGCCACTCCAGCCTAAGATCCAGACTATTCTGGACTGGGCAGCTCCAAAAACCCAGACTCAAGTCAGGGCATTCCTTGGCTTGACTGGGTACTACAGGAGGTTTGTGAAGGGATATGGATCCATAGTGACAGCCCTCACAGAACTTACCTCCAAGAAAATGCCCAAGAAGGTAAACTGGACTGTAGAATGCCAACAGGCCTTTGACACCCTGAAACAAGCAATGTGCACGGCACCAGTTCTAAAAGCTCAAGATTACTCCAAGCAGTTCATTGTGCAGACAGATGCCTCTGAACATGGGATAGGGGCAGTTTTGTCCCAAACAAATGATGATGGCCTTGACCAGCCTGTTGCTTTCATTAGCAGGTTACTCCCCAGGGAACAGCGTTGGATTGCCATTGAGGGAGGCCTTTGCTGTGGTTTGGTCCCTGAAGAAGCTGAGACCATACCTCTTTGGTACTCACTTTTTAGTTCAAACTGACCCCAGACCTCTCCGGTGGCTGATGCAAATGAAAGGTGAAAATCCAAAACTGTTGAGGTGGTCCATCTCCCTACAGGGAATGGACTTTATAGTGGAACACAGACCTGGGACTGCCCATGCCAATGCAGATGGCCTTTCCAGGTTCTTCCACTTAGAAAATGAAGACTCTCTTGGGAAAGGTTAGTCTCATCCTCTTTCGTTTGGGGGGGGTTGTGCAAGGAAATGCCTCCTTGGCATGGTTACCCCCTGACTTTTTGCCTTTGCTGATGCTATGTTTTGATTTGAAAGTGTGCTGAGGCCTGCTAACCAGGCCCCAGCACCAGTGTTCTTTCCCTAACCTGTACTTTTGTTTTCACAATTGGCACACCCTGGCATCCAGGTAAGTCCCTTGTAATTGGTACCCCTGGTACCAAGGGCCCTGATGCCAGGGAAGGTCTCTAAGGGCTGCAGCATATCTTATGCCACCCTGGGGACCCCTCACTCAGCACAGACACACTGCTTGCCAGCTTGTGTGTGCTGGTGAGGACAAAACGAGTAAGTCGACATGGCACTTCCCTCAGGGTGCCATGCCAACCTCACACTGCCTATGCAGTATAGATAAGTCACCCCTCTAGCAGGCCTTACAGCCCTAAGGCAGGGTGCACTATACCATGGGTGAGGGTACCAGTGCATGAGCACTGTGCCCCTACAGTGTCTAAGCCAAACCTTAGACATTGTAAGTGCAGGGTAGCCATAAGAGTATATGGTCTGGGAGTCTGTCAAACACGAACTCCACAGCACCATAATGGCTACACTGAAAACTGGGAAGTTTGGTATCAAACTTCTCAGCACAATAAATGCACACTGATGCCAGTGTACATTTTATTGTAAAATACACCCCAGAGGGCACCTTAGAGGTGCCCCCTGAAACCTTAACCAACTACCTGTGTAGGCTGACTGGTTTTAGCAGCCTGCCACACTCGAGACATGTTGCTGGCCACATGGGGAGAGTGCCTTTGTCACTCTGTGGCTAGTAACAAAGCCTGCACTGGGTGGAGATGCTTATCACCTCCCCCTTCCAGGAGCTGTAACACCTAGCGGTGAGCCTCAGAGGCTCACCCCCTTTGTTCCAGCACCACAGGGCATTCCAGCTAGTGGAGTTGCCCGCCCCCTCCGGCCACGGCCCCAATTTTGGCAGCAAGGCCGGAGGAGATAATGAGAAAAACAAGGAGGAGTCACTGACTAGTCAGGACAGCCCCTAAGGCAACCTGAGCTGAAGTGACTCTGACTTTTAGGAATCCTCCATCTTGCAGATGGAGGATCCCCCCAATAGGGATAGGAATGTGACCCCCTCCCCTTGGGAGGAGGCACAAAGAGGGTGTAGCCACCCTCAGGGCTAGTAGCCATTGGCTACTGCCCTCCCTGACCTAAACACACCCCTACATTCTGTATTTAGGGGCTCCCCTGAACCTAGGAACTCAGATTCCTGCAACCTAAGAAGAAGAGGACTGCTGAGCTGAAAAACCCTGCAGAGAAGACGGAGACACCAACTGCTTTGGCCCCAGCTCTACCGGCCTGTCTCCCCCCTTCGGAAGAAAACTGCTCTAGCGACGCTTTCCCCAGGACCAGCGACCTCTGAATCCTAAGAGGACTGCCCTGCTCTAAAAGGACCAAGAAACTCCTGAGAACAGTGGCCCTGTTCACCAAAGACTGCAACTTTGTTTCCAAAGAAGCAACTTCAAGGCAACTGCGTTTCCCGCTAGAAGCGTGAGACTTGCAACTCTGCACCCAACGCCCCCGGCTCGACTTGTGGAGAAACAACACTTCAGGGAGGACTCCCCGGCGACTCCGAGACTGTGAGTAACCAAAGTTGTCCCCCCTGAGCCCCCACAGCGACGCCTGCAGAGGGAATCCCGAGGCTCCCCCTGACCGCGACTGCCTGACTCTCAGATCCCGACGCCTGGAAAAGACCCTGCACCCGCAGCCCCCAGGACCTGAAAGATCGGAACTCCAGTGCAGGAGGGACCCCCAGGAGGCCCTCTCCCTTGTCCAGGTGGTGGCTACCCCGAGGAGCCTCCCCCTTGCCTGCCTGCATCGCTGAAGAGACCCCTTGGTATCCCATTGATTCCAATTGAAAATCGGACGTGTGTTTGCACACTGCACCCGGCCGCCCCCATGCTGCTGAGGGTGTACTTTCTGTGCTAACTTGTGTCCCCCCCGGTGCCCTACAAAACCCCCCTGGTCTGCCCTCCGAAGACGCGGGTACTTACCTGCTGGCAGACTGGAACCGGGGCACCCCTTTCTCCATTGAAGCCTATGTGTTTTGGGCACCACTTTGAACTCTGCACCTGACCGGCCCTGAGCTGCTGGTGTGGTAACTTTGGGGTTGCTCTGAACCCCCAATGGTGGGCTACCTTGGACCAAAAACTCAAACCTGTAAGTGACTTACTTACCTGTGAAAACTAACAATAACTTACCTCCCCCAGGAACTGTGAAAATTGCACTGTGTCCACTTTTAAAACAGCTTATTGTGTTTTATGTAAAAAGTATACATGCTAAAGTAATGATTCAAAGTTCCTAGAGTACTTACCTGCAATACCTTTCAAAAGAGCTATTACATGTAAAATTTGAACCTGTGGTTCTTAAAATAAACTAAGAAAAGATATTTTTCTATAACAAAACCTATTGGCTGGATTTGTCTCTGAGTGTGTGTACCTCATTTATTGTCTATGTGTATGTACAACAAATGCTTAACACTACTCCTTGGATAAGCCTACTGCTCGACCACACTACCACAAAATAGAGCATTAGTATTATCTCTTTTTACCACTATTTTACCTCTAAGGGGAACCCTTGGACTCTGTGCATGCTATTCCTTACTTTGAAATAGCACATACAGAGCCAACTTCCTACATTGGTGGATCAGCGGTGGGGTACAAGACTTTGCATTTGCTGGACTACTCAGCCAATACCTGATCACACGACAAATTCCAAAATTGTCATTAGAAGGCATCATGGAGGCATCTGTAGTTATTACGTATTGAGGCACTGGGTCTTGGAAAGGCCGCCCTTGGTTTAAATTTATGCTGTTCCACCATAGAAGCGAGGTGTATGTTTGGCGGTCTATCAACACTAGATCTAGAAGTTGACCCTGTGCCTGTGACCATTGTGATGCTAGGCACTGTTGTAAGGGCCGCATGTACAATCTGGCGTTTGGGACAATGGCTATGCATGAGGACATCATGCCTAGTAGTTTTATTACCATCTTGACCTGTATTCTTTGTTTTGGATACATGACCTGTATTACCTTGTGAAATGCTTGTACCCTTTGTGGACTTGGAGTGGCAACCCCTTTTGTTGTGTCGATTCTCGCCCCTAAGTACTGCTGTGTTTGGCACGGCTGAATGTGAGACTTTGTGTAGTTGAGTGAGAAACCTAGTTTGTGGAGGGTCTCGATAACGTACCTTGTGTGTTGTGAACACCGTTTTTGCGTGTTGGTTTTGATTAACCAATCGTCTAGGTACGGGAAGACGTGTATTTGCTGTCTTCTGATATGCGCAGCTACCACTGCCAGGCATTTTGTGAAAACTCTTGGCGCAGTTGTTATCCCAAATGGCAACACTTTGAATTGGTAATGTACTCCTTGGAATACAAACCTTAGGTACTTTCTGTGTGAAGGATGTATCGGTATATGGAAAAATCCATCCTTTAGGTCTAGTGTTGTCATGTAGTCTTGCTGTTTGAGCAATAGGATTACGTCCTGTAACGTCACCATGTGAAAGTGATCTGATTTGATGAAGGTATTTAACGTTCTGAGATCTAATATAGGTCTTAGAGTTTTGTCCTTTTTGGGTATGAGAAAGTACAGAGAGTAAACTCCTGTTCCTTTCTGATGAATTGGTAAAAAATTCTATTGCTTGTTTTTGTAACAACGCTTGGACCTCTAGTTGTAGAAGATCCATGTGTTGCTTTGACATATTGTGTGTTTTCGGTGGGATATTTGGTGGGAAATTGAGAAATTCTATGCAATAACCATGCTGGATAATTGCTAAGACCCAAGTGTAAGGAAATGCCTCCTTGGCATGGTTACCCCCTGACTTTTTGCCTTTGCTGATGCTATGTTTTGAATTGAAAGTGTGCTGAGGCCTGCTAACCAGGCCCCAGCACCAGTGTTCTTTCCCTAACCTGTACTTTTGATTCCACAATTGGCACACCCTGGCATCCAGATAAGTCCCTTGTAACTGGTACCTCTGGTACCAAGGGCCCTGATGCCAGGGAAGGTCTCTAAGGGCTGCAGCATGTATTATGCCACCCTAAGAGACCCCTCACTCAGCACAGACACACTGCTTACCAGCTTGTGTGTGCTAGTGAGAACAAAATGAGTAAGTCGACATGGCACTCCCCTCAGGGTGCCATGCCAGCCTCTCACTGCCTATGCAGTATAGGTAAGACACCCCTCTAGGAGGCCTTACAGCCCTAAGGCAGGGTGCACTATACCATAGGTGAGGGTACCAGTGCATGAGCACTGTGCCCCTACAGTGTCTAAGCAAAACCTTAGACATTGTAAGTGCAGGGTAGCCATAAGAGTATATGGTCTGGGAGTCTGTTTTACACGAACTCCACAGCACCATAATGGCTACACTGAAAACTGGGAAGTTTGGTATCAAACTTCTCAGCACAATAAATGCACACTGATGCCAGTGTACATTTTATTGTAAAATACACCACAGAGGGCACCTTAGAGGTGCCCCCTGAAACTTAACCGACTATCTGTGTAGGCTGACTGGTTCCAGCAGCCTGCCACACTAGAGAATGTTGCTGGCCCCATGGGGAGAGTGCCTTTGTCACTCTGAGGCCAGTAACAAAGCCTGCACTGGGTGGAGATGCTAACACCTCCCCCAGGCAGGAGCTGTAACACCTGGCGGTGAGCCTCAAAGGCTCACCCCTTTGTCACAGCCCCACAGGACACTCCAGCTAGTGGAGTTGCCCGCCCCCTCCGGCCCCGGCCCCCACTTTTGGCGGCAAGGCCGGAGAAAATAATGAGAATAACAAGGAGGAGTCACTGGCCAGTCAGGACAGCCCCTAAGGTGTCCTGAGCTGAGGTGACTCTAACTTTTAGAAATCCTCCATCTTGCAGATGGAGGATTCCCCCAATAGGATTAGGGATGTGACCCCCTCCCCTTGGGGGGAGGCACAAAGAGGATGTACCCACCCTCAGGGCTAGTAGCCATTGGCTACTAACCCCCCAGACCTAAACACGCCCTTAAATTTAGTATTTAAGGGCTTCCCTGAACCTAAAGAGTTAGATTCCTGCAACTACAAGAAGAAGGACTGCCGAGCTGACAAACCCCTGCAGAGGAAGAACAGAAGACACCAACTGCCTTGGCCCCAGACTTACCGGCCTGTCTCCTGCCTTCCAAAGAAACCTGCTCCAGCGACGCTTTCCAAGGGACCAGCGACCTCTGAATCCTCTGAGGACTGCCCTGCTTCGAAAAAGACAAGAAACTCCCGAGGACAGCGGCACTGCTCCAAAAGAACTGCAACTTTGTTACAAGGAGCAGATTTAAAGACCCCTGCAATTCCCCGCAAGAAGCGTGAGACTTGCAACACTGCACCCGGCGACCCCGACTCGACTGGTGGAGAACAACCAACTCAGGGAGGACCCTCCGGCGACTCTACGACTGTGAGTAACCAAAGTTGTCCCCCCTGAGCCCCCACAGCGACGCCTGCAGAGGGAATCCCCAGGCTCCCCCTGACCGCGACTGTCTGAACTCCATTTCCCGACGGCTGGAAAAGACCCTGCACCCGCAGCCCCCAGCCCCTAAAGAAACGGAACTTCTGTGCAGGAGTGACCCCCAGGAGGCCCTCTCCCTTGCCCAGGTGGTGGCTACCCCGAGGAGCCCCCCCCTTGCCTGCCTGCATCGCTGAAGAGACCCCTTGGTCTCCCATTGAAACCTGAAGGAAACCCGACGCGTGTTTGCACACTGCACCCGGCCGCCCCCGCGCTGCTGAGGGTGTACTTTCTGTGCTACTTTGTGTCCCCCCCGGTGCCCTACAAAACCCCCCTGGTCTGCCCTCCGAAGACGCGGGTACTTACCTGCTGGCAGACTGGAACCGGGGCACCCCCTTCTCTCCATTATAGCCTATGTGTTTTGGGCACCTCTTTGACCTTTGCACCTGACCGGCCCTGAACTGCTGGTGTGATAACTTTGGGGTTGCTCTGAACCCCCAACGGTGGGCTACCTTGGACCAAAAACTCAAACCTGTAAGTGACTTACTTACCTGTGAAAACTAACAATAACTTACCTCCCCCAGGAACTGTGAAAATTGCAGTGTCCACTTTTAAAACAGCTTATTGTGTTTTATGTAAAAAGTATACATGCTAAAGTAATGATTCAAAGTTCCTAGAGTACTTACCTGCAATACCTTTCAAAAGAGCTATTACATGTAAAATTTGAACCTGTGGTTCTTAAAATAAACTAAGAAAAGATATTTTTCTATAACAAAACCTATTGGCTGGATTTGTCTCTGAGTGTGTGTACCTCATTTATTGTCTATGTGTATGTACAACAAATGCTTAACACTACTCCTTGGATAAGCCTACTGCTCGACCACACTACCACAAAATAGAGCATTAGTATTATCTCTTTTTACCACTATTTTACCTCTAAGGGGAACCCTTGGACTCTGTGCATGCTATTCCTTACTTTGAAATAGCACATACAGAGCCAACTTCCTACACCAAGTATCTGTTGTTATCTCTTCCCATTGTTTGTAGAACTTGGTTAGTCTCCCCCCCACAGGTGTTATGTGTTGGGGATTTGTGACGTGTAAGTCACTGCTTGCTTTGTGGAGTTTTGGGACTTTGGAATTTCCCTCTACTTTTTTGGAACTGTCCCCCTCTATATTGTCCCCGAAAACTTCCCCGCTGATATTGGCTTTGATAAGTGGGCCTTGTTTGTGAGGTTGTGGGTTCTGTGCTTTGTCCTCGAAACCCCCCTCGAAACTGTGTCTTTCGAAATGTGCCTCTGCTCTGTGGGGAGTAGAGTGCGCCCATGGCTTTGGCCGTATCTGTGTCTTTTTTAAGCCTTTCAATGGCAGTGTCCACCTCCGGCCCAAAGAACTGCTGTCCGTTAAATGGCATATTCAGCACGGCTTGTTGTATTTCCGGCTTGAATCCTGATGTACGCAGCCATGCATGTCTCCTTATTGTTACTGCTGTGTTTACAGTTCTAGCAGCTGTGTCTGCCGCATCTATTGCTGCCGTATCTGATTGTTTGAGATACTCTGTCCTTCTTCCACTACTTGCTGTGCTCTCTTTTGGAACTCCTTGGGCAAATGTTCTATAAAGTGTTGCATTTCGTCCCAATGAGCTCTATCGTATCTGGCCAACAAAGCCTGTGAGTTTGCAATACGCCACTGGTTTGCTGCCTGTGCCGCCACTCTTTTTCCCGCCGCGTCGAATTTACGACTCTCTTTATCTCGAGGTGGTGCATCTCCTGAAGTGTGTGAGTTTGCCCTCTTGCGAGCTGCCCCTACCACTGCTGAGTCCGGTGTTAGCTGTTGTGTGATGTACACGGGGTCCGTTGGTGGCGGTTTATATTTTTTCTCCACTCTTGGAGTAATGGTCCTTCCTTTTACAGGCTCCTCAAACACTTGTTTGGAGTGCTTTAGCATTCCAGGCAGCATGGGGAGACTCTGGTACTGGCTGTGTGTGGATGACAGTGTATTGAATAGAAAGTCGTCTTCAATTGGCTCTGAATGTAGGCTGACATTTTGAAACGCCGCTGCCCTAGACACCACCTGCGGGTAGGCTGTACTATCTTCTGGTGGTGACTGTCTAGCTGGATAACAGTCAGGACTATTATCTGACACTGGCGCATTGTAAGGAAATGCCTCCTTGGCATGGTTGCCCCCTGACTTTTTGCCTTTGCTGATGCTATGTTTACAATTGAAAGTGTGCTGAGGCCTGCTAACCAGGCCCCAGCACCAGTGTTCTTTCCCTAACCTGTACTTTTGTATCCACAATTGGGAGACCCTGGCATCCAGATAAGTCCCTTGTAACTGGTACTTCTAGTACCAAGGGCCCTGATGCCAAGGAAGGTCTCGAAGGGCTGCAGCATGTCTTATGCCACCCTGGAGACCTCTCACTCAGCACAGACACACTGCTTGCCAGCTTGTGTGTGCTAGTGAGAACAAAACGAGTAAGTCGACATGGCACTCCCCTCAGGGTGCCATGCCAGCCTCTCACTGCCTATGCAAGTATAGGTCAGTCACCCCTCTAGCAGGCCTTACAGCCCTAAGGCAGGGTGCACTATACCATAGGTGAGGGTACCAGTGCATGAGCATGGTACCCCTACAGTGTCTAAACAAAACCTTAGACATTGTAAGTGCAGGGTAGCCATAAGAGTATATGGTCTGGGAGTTTGTCAAACACGAACTCCACAGCACCATAATGGCTACACTGAAACCTATGAAGTTTGGTATCAAACTTCTCAGCACAATAAATGCACACTGATGCCAGTGTACATTTTATTGCAAAATACACCCCAGAGGGCACCTTAGAGGTGCCCCCTGAAACGTAACCGACTGTCTGTGTAGGCTGACTAGTTCCAGCAGCCTGCCACACTAGAGACATGTTGCTGGCCCCATGGGGAGAGTGCCTTTGTCACTCTGAGGCCAGTAACAAAGCCTGCACTGGGTGGAGATGCTAACACCTCCCCCAGGCAGGAGCTGTAACACCTGGCGGTGAGCCTCAAAGGCTCACCCCTTTGTCACAGCCCAGCAGGGCACTCCAGCTTAGTGGAGTTGCCCGCCCCCTCCGGCCACGGCCCCCACTTTTGGCGGCAAGGCTGGAGGGAACAAAGAAAGCAACAAGGAGGAGTCACTGGCCAGTCAGGACAGCCCCTAAGGTGTCCTGAGCTGAGGTGACTCTAACTTTTAGAAATCCTCCATCTTGCAGATGGAGGATTCCCCCAATAGGGTTAGGATTGTGACCCCCTCCCCTTGGGAGGAGGCACAAAGAGGGTGTACCCACCCTCAGGGCTAGTAGCCATTGGCTACTAACCCCCCAGACCTAAACACACCCTTAAATTTAGTATTTAAGGGCTACCCTGAACCCTAGAAAATTAGATTCCTGCAACAACAAGAAGAAGGACTGCCTAGCTGAAAACCCCTGCAGAGGAAGACCAGAAGACAACAACTGCCTTGGCTCCAGAAACTCACCGGCCTGTCTCCTGCCTTCCAAAGAACTCTGCTCCAGCGACGCCTTCCAAAGGGACCAGCAACCTCTGGCTCCTCTGAGAACTGCCCTGCTTCGACGACGACAAGAAACTCCCGAGGACAGCGGACCTGCTCCAAAAAGACTGCAACTTTGTTTCAAGAAGCAGCTTTAAAGAACCCTGCAACTCCCCGCAAGAAGCGTGAGACTTGCAACACTGCACCCGGCGACCCCGACTCGGCTGGTGGAGAACCAACACCTCAGGGAGGACCCCCGGACTACTCTACGACTGTGAGTACCAAAACCTGTCCCCCCTGAGCCCCCACCGCGCCGCCTGCAGAGGGAATCCCGAGGCTTCCCCTGACCGCGACTCTCTGAAACCTAAGTCCCGACGCCTGGAAAAGACCCTGCACCCGCTGCCCCCAGGACCTGAAGGACCGGACTTTCACTGCAGAAGTGACCCCCAGGAGTCCCTCTCCCTTGCCCAAGTGGAGGTTTCCCCGATGAAGCCCCCCCCTTGCCTGCCTGCAGCGCTGAAGAGATCCCTTGATCTCTCATTGACTTACATTGCGAACCCGACGCTTGTTCTAACACTGCACCCGGCCGCCCCCGCGCCGCTGAGGGTGAAATTTCTGTGTGGGCTTGTGTCCCCCCCGGTGCCCTACAAAACCCCCCTGGTCTGCCCTCCGAAGACGCGGATACTTACCTGCAAGCAGACCGGAACCGGGGCACCCCCTTCTCTCCATTATAGCCTATGCGTTTTGGGCACCACTTTGAACTCTGCACCTGACCGGCCCTGAGCTGCTGGTGTGGTAACTTTGGGGTTGCTCTGACCCCCCAACGGTGGGCTACCTTGGACCAAGAACTGAACCCTGTAAGTGTCTTACTTACCTGGTAAAACTAACAAAAACTTACCTCCCCCAGGAACTGTGAAAATTGCACTAAGTGTCCACTTTTGAAATAGCTATTTGTGAATAACTTGAAAAGTATACATGCAATTGAAATGATTCAAAGTTCCTAATGTACTTACCTGCAATACCTTTCAAACAAGATATTACATGTTAAATTTGAACCTGTGGTTCTTAAAATAAACTAAGAAAATATATTTTTCTATAACAAAACCTATTGGCTGGATTTGTCTCTGAGTGTGTGTACCTCATTTATTGTCTATGTGTATGTACAACAAATGCTTAACACTACTCCTTGGATAAGCCTACTGCTCGACCACACTACCACAAAATAGAGCATTAGTATTATCTCTTTTTACCACTATTTTACCTCTAAGGGGAACCCTTGGACTCTGTGCATGCTATTCCTTACTTTGAAATAGCACATACAGAGCCAACTTCCTACACGCATCATAAAGATCTCACACATCTGGATCGTCCTGACTCATCCCTGTATGAGTCAGGGATTGCATCATTGGTGGAGTGGCTACTGGTGATGGTTGCGGAGAGCTTTGTGGGGACGGTGGCGGGCTTATTTGTTTAGCCACTTTTGCCTGTGGCTGCTTGTCTTTCTCCTGGAAGGCAAGTTTGCGTTTCATTCTAATAGGAGGGAGAGTGCTTATCTTCCCCGTTTCTTTTTGGATGTGGAGCCTTCTTTGGGTGTAGTCTGGCTCCATTGTCTCTAGTTCCTGTCCAAATCTGTGTGTTTTCATTTGTGAGGACAGTCCTTGTTCCTCTATGTAGGAACTTGCTTTCGGTTCCGAGGCCGGATGTTTCGGTATCGAAACCTTTTCGGCTGCTTTTTTCGGTTCCCACGAAACCTTTTTTATTTTCGGCGTCGTGGTCTCTCTGTGCCGACTTATTTCGGTTCTGCTGTCTCGGTGCCGAACTTGCTCGGAGCCGCTGTCTCGGGCCCGAGATTGCTGAGTGGCGGTATCTCGACCGGAGTCGGATGACTTTGACACCAGCGTGCCCTTTTTCGGTGCCGATGATCGGTCACCTATTTTTCGGGTTAAGCCATGGCCTGTTGGCGGTGGCGTCCCCTGGGCTTTTGTGGTCTTCTCGTGAGTTTTATGTTTCGACGTCTTACTCACGGTTTTCGGCGTTTCTTCTGGATCGAGCTCGTCCGAGTCCGACTCCTGGATGGAGAAAGTTTCTTCTTCCTCCTCGAAACGCCCTTGTCCTGTCGGCGCCGACCCCATCTGCAGTCTTCTCGCTCTTCGGTCCCTTAATGTCTTTCTGGACCAAAACGCTCGACAGGCTTCACAAGTATCTTCCTTGTGCCCTGGAGACAAACACAAGTTACAGACCAGATGCTGATCTGTATACGGATACTTGTTGTGACATTTTGGGCAGAAGCGGAATGGGGTCCGTTCCATCAGCCTTGAAGAGACACATGGCTAGGCCGACCAGGCCCCGACGGGGGATCGAAAAAACTCCGAAGGGCCACCGGAGCTCTTCAAAATCGGTGTTGATCTGTTATAACTAACCCGATACCGAACGCAAACAATACCGACGATTTTTCCGAGATTCTAACTAACTTTCCGACCCGAAACATGGAGCGAAAAGGAACAGGTCCGAACCCGATGGCGGAAAAAAAACAATCTAAGATGGAGTCGACGCCCATGCGCAATGGAGCCGAAATGGGAGGAGTCCCTCGATCTCGTGACTCGAAAAGACTTCTTCGAAGAAAAACAACTTGTAACACTCCGAGCCCAACACTAGATGGCGGGATGTGCACAGCATGTGTATCTGTAGCTACACATGCCATCGAACATATATATATATATGGAAAATGTCACTTACCCAGTGTACATCTGTTCGTGGCATTAGTCGCTGCAGATTCACATGCTGTGCACATCCCGCCATCTGGTGTTGGGCTTGGGCTCGGAGTGTTACAAGTTGTTTTTCTTCGAAGAAGTCTTTTCGAGTCACGAGACAGAGGGACTCCTCCCATTTCGACTTCATTGCGCATGGGCGTCGACTCCATCTTAGATTGTTTTCCCCGCAGAGGGTGAGGTAGGAGTTGTGTATGCTAGTAATAGTGCCCATGCAATGGAGTGAATGCGTATGTACATAATGAAGTTTCAAGTAATATATTTACAAATGTACAAATGTTTAAGATCTACTTCTAAACGGCTACAGGCTCCCGGGGAGGCGGGTGGGCGCATGTGAATCTGCAGCGACTAATGCCACGAACAGATGTACACTGGGTAAGTGACATTTTCCGTTCGATGGCATGTGTAGCTGCAGATACACATGCTGTGCATAGACTAATAAGCAGTTATCTCCCCAAAAAGCGGTGGTTCAGCCTGTAGGAGTTGAAGTAGTTTGAAATAATGTTCTTAGTACAGCTTGACCTACTGTTGCCTGTTGTGCAGTTAACACATCTACACAGTAGTGCTTGGTAAATGTATGAGGCGTAGACCATGTTGCTGCCTTACATATTTCTTTCATTGGAATATTTCCCAGAAAGGCCATGGTAGCACCTTTCTTTCTGGTTGAGTGTGCCTTTGGTGTAATAGGAAGTTCTCTTTTAGCTTTAAGATAGCAGGTTTGAATGCACTTAACTATCCATCTAGCAATGCCTTGTTTTGAAATAGGATTTCCTGTAAGAGGTTTTTGAAAGGCGATAAATAGTTGTTTTGTCTTTCGAATTAGTTTTGTTCTGTCAATGTAGTACATTAGTGCTCTTTTGATGTCTAATGTATGTAGTGCTCTTTCAGCTACAAAATCTGGCTGTGGGAAGAACACTGGTAATTCTACCGTTTGATTCAAGTGGAACGGTGAGATTACTTTTGGTAAAAATGTAGGATTGGTCCGTAGAACAACTTTATTTTTGTGTATTTGAATAAATGGTTCTTGAATGGTAAATGCTTGAATCTCACTCACTCTTCTTAGAGATGTGATGGCAATAAAAAATGCAACTTTCCATGTTAAGTATTGCATTTCACAAGAGTGCATGGGCTCAAAAGGTGGACCCATGAGTCGTGTTAAGACAATGTTGAGGTTCCATGAAGGAACTGGTGGTGTTCTTGGTGGTATAATTCTTTTTAGGCCTTCCATAAACGCTTTTATGACTGGTATCCTAAATAATGAAGTTGAGTGCGTAATTTGCAGGTAAGCTGAAATTGCCGTAAGATGTATTTTAATGGAAGAGAAAGCTAGTTTAGATTTCTGCAAATGTAGTAAGTATCCTACTATCTCTTTTGCAGATGCGTGTAAAGGTTGAATTTGATTATTATGGCAGTAATAAACAAATCTTTTCCACTTATTTGCATAACAGTGTCTAGTGGTAGGTTTTCTAGCCTGTTTTATGACCTCCATACATTCCTGTGTGAGGTCTAAGTGCCCGAATTCTAGGATTTCAGGAGCCAAATTGCTAGATTCAGCGATGCTGGATTTGGATGTCTGATCTGTTGTTTGTGTTGTGTTAACAGATCTGGTCTGTTTGGCAGTTTGATATGAGGTACCACTGAAAGGTCTAGTAGTGTTGTGTACCAAGGTTGCCTTGCCCATGTTGGTGCTATTAGTATGAGTTTGAGTTTGTTTTGACTCAACTTGTTTACTAGATATGGAAACAGTGGGAGAGGGGGAAAAGCATACGCAAATATCCCTGACCAGTTCATCCACAGTGCATTGCCCTGAGACTGATGTTGTGGGTACCTGGATGCGAAGTTTTGGCATTTTGAGTTTTCTTTTGTTGCAAATAGATTTATTTGTGGCGTTCCCCACATTTTGAAGTAAGTGTTCAGTATTTGGGGGTGAATTTCCCATTCGTGGATCAGTTGGTGATCCAGAGAGAGATTGTCTGCTAACTGATTCTGAATCCCTGGAATAAATTGTGCTATTAGGCGAATGTGGTTGTGAATCGCTGTAGGAGGCTGGACTGGCTTGTAGTGAGTACCAAGGGGTACTTGCACCTTGCACCAGGCCCAGTTATCCCTTATTAGTGTATAGGGTGTCTAGCAGCTTAGGATGATAGATAATGGTAGCTTAGCAGAGCAGCTTAGGCTGAACTAGGAGACGTGTGAAGCTACTACAGTACCACTTAGTGTCATATGCACAATATCATAAGAAAACACAATACACAGTTATACTAAAAATAAAAGTACTTTATTTTTATGACAATATGCCAAAGTATCTTAGAGTGTACCCTCAGTGAGAGGATAGGAAATATACACAAGATATATATACACAATAGCAAAAATATGCAGTATAGTCTTAGAAAACAGTGCAAACAATGTATAGTTACAATAGGATGCAATGGGGAAACATAGGGATAGGGGCAACACAAACCATATACTCTAAAAGTGGAATGCGAACCACGAATGGACCCCAAACCTATGTGACCTTGTAGAGGGTCGCTGGGACTATTAGAAAATAGTGAGAGTTAGAAAAATAACCCTCCCCACGACCCTGAAAAGTGAGTGCAAAGTGCACTAAAGTTCCCCTAAGGACAAAGAAGTCGTGTTAGAGGAATAATGCAGGAAAGACACAAACCAGCAATGCAACAACTGTGGATTTCCAATCTAGGGTACCTGTGGAACAAGGGGACCAAGTCCAAAAGTCACAAGCAAGTCGGAGATGGGCAGATGCCCAGGAAATGCCAGCTGCGGGTGCAAAGAAGCTTCTACTGGACAGAAGAAGCTGAGGTTTCTGCAGGAACGAAAAGGGCTAGAGACTTCCCCTTTGGTGGACGGATCCCTCTCGCCTTGGAGAGTCGTGCAGAAGTGTTTTCCCGCCGGAAGGACGCCAACAAGCCTTGCTAGTCGCAAATCGTGCGTTTGGCGTTTTTGGACGCTGCTGGGGCCCAGGAGGGACCAGGAGGTCGCAAATTGGACCTGAAGAGAGAGGGGACGTCGAGCAAGACAAAGAGCCCTCACTGAAGCAGGTAGCACCCGGAGAAGTGCCAGAAACAGGCACTACGAGGATGCGTGAAACGGTGCTCGCCGAAGTTGCACAAAGGAGTCCCACGTCGCCGGAGACCAACTTAGAAAGTCGTGCAATGCAGGTTAGAGTGCCGTGGACCCAGGCTTGGCTGTGCACAAAGGATTTCCGCCGGAAGTGCACAGGGGCCGGAGTACCTGCAAAGTCGCGGTTCCCAGCAATGCAGCCCAGCGAGGTGAGGCAAGGACTTACCTCCACCAAACTTGGACTGAAGAGTCACTGGACTGTGGGGGTCACTTGGACAGAGTCGCTGGATTCGAGGGACCTTGCTCGTCGTGCTGAGAGGAGACCCAAGGGACCGGTAATGCAGCTTTTTGGTGCCTGCGGTTGCAGGGGGAAGATTCCGTCGACCCACGGGAGATTTCTTCGGAGCTTCTGGTGCAGAGAGGAGGCAGGCTACCCCCACAGCATGCACAAGCAGGAAAACAGTCGAGAAGGCGGCAGGATCAGCGTTACAGAGTTGCAGTAGTCGTCTTTGCTACTATGTTGCAGGTTTGCAGGCTTCCAGCGCGGTCAGCAGTCGATTCCTTATCAGAAGGTGAAGAGGGAGATGCAGAGGAACTCGGATGAGCTCTTGCATTCGTTATCTGAAGTTTCCCCAGAGACAGAGACCCTAAATAGCCAGAAAAGAGGGTTTGGCTACCTAGGAGAGAGGATAGGCTACTAACACCTGAAGGAGCCTATCAGCAGGAGTCTCTGACGTCACCTGGTGGCACTGGCCACTCAGAGCAGTCCAGTGTGCCAGCAGCACCTCTGTTTCCAAGATGGCAGAGGTCTGGAGCACACTGGAGGAGCTCTGGACACCTCCCAGGGGAGGTGCAGGTCAGGGGAGTGGTCACTCCCCTTTCCTTTGTCCAGTTTCGCGCCAGAGCAGGGGCTAAGGGGTCCCTGAACCGGTGTAGACTGGCTTATGCAGAATTGGGCACCTCTGTGCCCAACAAAGCATTTCCAGAGGCTGGGGGAGGCTACTCCTCCCCTGCCTTCACACCATTTTCCAAAGGGAGAGGGTGTCACACCCTCTCTCAGAGGAAGTTCTTTGTTCTGCCATCCTGGGCCAGGCCTGGCTGGACCCCAGGAGGGCAGCTGCCTGTCTGAGGGGTTGGCAGCAGCAGCAGCTGCAGTGAAACCCCAGGAAGGGCAGTTTGGCAGTACCAGGGTCTGTGCTACAGACCACTGGGATCATGGGATTGTGCCAACCATGCCAGGATGGCATAGAGGGGGCAATTCCATGATCATAGACATGTTACATGGCCATATTCGGAGTTACCATTGTGAAGCTACATATAGGTAGTGACCTATATGTAGTGCACGCGTGTAATGGTGTCCCCGCACTCACAAAGTTCAGGGAATTGGCTCTGAACAATGTGGGGGCACCTTGGCTAGTGCCAGGGTGCCCACACACTAAGTAACTTTGCACATAACCTTTACCAGGTAAAGGTTAGACATATAGGTGACGTATAAGTTACTTAAGTGCAGTGTAAAATGGCTGTGAAATAACGTGGACGTTATTTCACTCAGGCTGCAGTGGCAGGCCTGTGTAAGAATTGTCAGAGCTCCCTATGGGTGGCAAAAGAAATGCTGCAGCCCATAGGGATCTCCTGGAACCCCAATACCCTGGGTACCTCAGTACCATATACTAGGGAATTATAAGGGTGTTCCAGTAAGCCAATGTAAATTGGTAAAAATGGTCACTAGCCTGTTAGTGACAATTTGGAAAGAAATGAGAGAGCATAACCACTGAGGTTCTGATTAGCAGAGCCTCAGTGAGACAGTTAGTCACTACACAGGTAACACATTCAGGCACACTTATGAGCACTGGGGCCCTGGGTTACCAGGGTCCCAGTGACACATACAACTAAAACAACATATATACAGTGAAAAATGGGGGTAACATGCCAGGCAAGATGGTACTTTCCTACACAACCCCCCCCCCCCAAACGAAGGACAATAAGACTAGCCATGACCTGATGAGTCTTCATTGTCTAAGTGGAAATATCTGGAGAGTCCATCTGCATTGGAGTGGCTACTCCCAGGTCTATGTTCCACTGTATAGTCCATTCCCTGTAGGGATATGGACCACCTCAACAATTTAGGATTTTCACCTTTCATTTGTTTTAGCCAAAGTAGAGGTTTGTGGTCTGTCTGAACAATGAAGTGAGTGCCAAACAGGTATGGCCTCAACTTCTTCAGAGCCCAGACCACAGCAAAGGCCTCCCTCTCAATGGCAGACCAACACTTTTCTCTAGGGGTCAACCTTCTACTAATAAAAGCAACAGGTTGATCCTGGCCCTCAGAATTAAGTTGTGATAGGACTGCCCCTACTCCTAATTCAGATGCATCAGTTTGGACATAGAATTGTTTAGAGTAACAAGGGCTTTTCAGGACAGGTGCAGAGCACATGGCCTGCTTCAGCTCCTCAAAAGCTTTCTGACAGTTTGCTGTCCATAATACCTTTTTAGGCATTTTCTTGGATGTGAGGTCATTAAGAGGGGCTGCAATGGAGCCATAGTTCTTAATGAACCTCCTGTAATACCCAGTGAGGCCTAGGAAGGCTCTCACCTGAGTCTGAGTGGTAGGGGGAACCCAATCAATAATTGTTTGGATTTTCCCCTGAAGTGGTGCAATCTGTTCCCCACCAACAAGGTGTCCCAGATAAACCACCTTACCCTGCCCTATCTGGCACTTTGAAGCCTTGATAGTGAGGCCTGCCTTTTGCAGGGCCTCCAAAACTTTCCATAGGTGGACCAGGTGATCATCCCAGCTGGAGCTAAAGACAGCTATATCGTCCAAATATGCTGCACTGAAAGCTTCCAGCCCTTGCAGGACTGTGTTCACCAACCTCTGAAAAGTGGCAGGTGCATTTTTCAAACCAAAAGGCATTACAGTAAACTGGTAATGTCCTCCAATGGTAGAAAATGCAGTCTTAGGTTTAGCATCTTCTGATAATTTGATCTGCCAATACCCTGCAGTCAAATCAAAAGTGCTTAGATACTTGGCAGATGCCAGTGTATCTATAAGCTCATCTGCCCTGGGTATAGGGTGAGCATCAGTTTTGGTTACCAAGTTGAGACCTCTATAGTCTACACAAAACCGCATTTCCTTCTTTCCATCTTTAGAATTGGGTTTTGGTACCAGTACCACAGGAGAAGCCCATGGACTGTCAGAGTGCTCAACCACTCCTAGTTCCAACATTTTCTGAACTTCATGCTTTATGCAGTCCCTGACATGGTCAGGCTGCCTATAGATCTTACTTTTGACAGGTAAACTGTCTCCAGTATCTATAGTGTGCTCACACCAAGAAGTGGTGCCTGGCACAGTAGAGAAGAGTTCTGAAAATTGTCCTAGGGGATTTATGCAATGGTCTTTCTGCTCAGCAGTAAGACAATCTGCCAAAACTACACCTTCCACAAGAGCATCTTGTTCTGTGGAAGAGAAGAGATCAGGTAGAGGATCACTGTCTTCTTCCTGTCCCTCATCAGTTGCCATGAGCAGGGTGAGATCAGCCCTGTCATAGTAGGGTTTCAGGCGGTTGACATGGAGCACCCTAAGGGGACTCCTGGCAGTGCCTAAGTCAACCAAGTAGGTGACTTCACCCTTCTTTTCAACAATTGTGTGGGGTCCACTCCATTTATCTTGGAGTGCTCTTGGGGCCACAGGCTCCAAGACCCACACTTTCTGCCCTGGTTGGTACTGAACCAAAACAGCCTTCTGATCATGCCATTGCTTCTGGAGCTCTTGGCTGGCCTGAAGGTTTTTACTGGCCTTTTTCATGTACTCAGCCATCCTTGATCTGAGGCCAAGTACATAATCCACAATATCCTGCTTAGGAGCTTTTAAAGGTTGTTCCCAACCCTCCTTTACAAGTGTGAGTGGACCCCTAACAGGGTGTCCAAAAAGAAGTTCAAAGGGGCTGAAGCCCACTCCTTTCTGGGGTACCTCCCTGTAGGCAAAAAGGAGGCATGGTAGAAGGATATCCCATCTCCTGCGGAGTTTTTCAGGGAGGACCATAATCATGCCTTTGAGAGTTTTATTAAATCTCTCCACCAGTCCATTTGTTTGTGGATGATAGGGTATTGTGAACTTGTACGTTACACCACACTCCTTCCACATGGCCTTTAAGTATGCAGACATGAAATTGCTTCCTCTGTCTGATACTACTTCCTTTGGGAAGCCCACCCTGGAAAATATTCCCAGGAGGGCCTTTGCCACTGCAGGAGCTGTAGTGGTCCTTAAGGGAATTGCTTCAGGATATCTTGTGGCATGGTCCACTACCACCAAGATAAACCTATTGCCTGAAGCAGTAGGAGGGTCAAGGGGGCCAACTATGTCAACCCCTACCCTTTCAAAGGGAACCCCAACCACAGGCAGTGGGATAAGGGGTGCCTTTGGGGTGCCACCTGTTTTGCCACTGGCTTGACAGGTTTCACAGGACTTACAAAATTCCTTTGTGTCCTCAGACATCCTAGGCCAATGAAACAGGGGAACAAGCCTGTCCCAAGTTTTCATTTGTCCTAGATGCCCAGCTAAGGGAATGTCATGTGCCAGTGTTAGGAGGAACTTTCTGTACTCCTGAGGAATCACTAATCTCCTGGCAGCTCCAGGTTTAGGATCCCTATGCTCAGTGTACAAGAGGTTGTCCTCCCAGTAAACTCTGTGAGAGTCACTGACATCCCCATTAGCCTGTTTGACAGCTTGCTGTCTGAGACCCTCTAATGTGGGACAGGTTTGCTGTGCCACACTCAGCTCCTCTCTGGCAGGCCCCCCTTCACCCAAAAGCTCAGCAGTGTCTGCTTCCAGCTCCTCTGGTGTAGGTTCTGCACAGGGAGGGAATTCTTCTTCCTCAGAAGTAGAATCCACTGTAGAGGGAGGGATAGTAGGAAGTGGTTTGCTTCTACTACCCCTAGCTTTAGGGAGCACTTGGTTCATTGTTCCAGGATCCAAGCTTCCCTGTCCTTTTTGCTTTTTGGCCTGAGCCCTTGTCAAAGCAAAAATATGCCCTGGGATGCCCAGCATTGCTGCATGGGCCTCCAACTCCACATCTGACCAAGCTGATGTCTCCAAATCATTCCCTAATAGACAGTCTACAGGTAAATCTGAAGCTACCACAACTTTCTTTGGACCAGTTACCCCCCCCCAGTTGAGATTTACAACAGCCATGGGGTGGCTTTGTGTTATGTTGTGAGCATCGGTTACTTGGTACTGGTGTCCAAGTATGTGTTGTTCAGGGTGCACCAGTTTCTCAATCACCATTGTGACACTGGCACCTGTGTCCCTGTAGGCCTGGACCTCAACACCATTTATTAGGGTTAGTTGCTTGTACTTCTCCAAGTTATGGGGGCAAGCAACCAAAGTGGCTAAATCAATAGCCCCTTCAGAGACTAAAGTAGCCTCTGTGGTCTCCCTAATCAGACCAACCCCAACTAAGTTACCAAAAGTGAGCTGTAAAGAAATGGCTCCCTGTTGCAGTTACCCCCCACTTTTTGCCTGATACTGATGCTGACTTGACTGAGAAGTGTGCTGGGACCCTGCTAACCAGGCCCCAGCACCAGTGTTCTTTCACCTAAAATGTACCATTGTTTCCACAATTGGCACAACCCTGGCACCTAGGTAAGTCCCTTGTAACTGGTACCCCTGGTACCAAGGGCCCTGATGCCAGGGAAGGTCTCTAAGGGCTGCAGCATGTCTTATGCCACCCTAGGGACCCCTCACTCAGCACAGACACACTGCTTGCCAGCTTGTGTGTGCTGATGGGGAGAAAATGACTAAGACGACATGGCACTCCCCTCAGGGTGCCATGCCAACCTCCCACTGCCTGTGGCATAGGTAAGTCACCCCTCTAGTAGGCCTTACAGCCCTAAGGCAGGGTGCACTATACCACAGGTGAGGGCATAGGTGCATGAGCACTATGCCCCTACAGTGTCTAAGCAAAACCTTAGACATTGTAAGTGCAGGGTAGCCATAAGAGTATATGGGCTGGGAGTCTGTCAAAAACGAACTCCACAGCTCCATAATGGCTACACTGAATACTGGGAAGTTTAGTATCAAACTTCTCAGAATAATAAACCCACACTGATGCCAGTGTTGGATTTATTAAAAAATGCACACAGAGGGCATCTTAGAGATACCCCCTGTATTTTACCCAATTGTTCAGTGCAGGACTGACTGGTCTGTGCCAGCCTGCTGCTGAGAGACGAGTGTCTGACCTCATGCGGTGAGAGCCTTTGTGCTCTCTGAGGACAGAAACAAAGCCTGCTCTGGGTGGAGGTGCTTCAAACCTCCCCCCTGCAGGAACTGTAACACCTAGCAGTGAGCTTCAAAGGCTCAAGCTTCGTGTTACAATGCCCCAGGTAGTGGAGATGCCCGCCCCCTGGACACAGCCCCCACTTTTGGCGGCAAGTCCAGGAGAGATAATGAGAAAAACAAGGAGGAGTCACTGGCCAGTCAGGACAGCCCCTAAGGTGTCCTGAGCTGAGGTGACCCTGACTTTTAGAAATCCTCCATCTTGCAGATGGAGGATTCCCCCAATAGGATTAGGGATGTGACCCCCTCCCCTTGGGAGGAGGCACAAAGAGGGTGTACTCACCCTCAGGGCTAGTAGCCATTGGCTACTAACCCCCCAGACCTAAACACGCCCTTAAATTTAGTATTTAAGGGCTACCCTGAACCCTAGAAAATTAGATTCCTGCAACAACAAGAAGAAGGACTGCCTAGCTGAAAACCCCTGCAGAGGAAGACCAGAAGACAACAACTGCCTTGGCTCCAGAAACTCACCGGCCTGTCTCCTGCCTTCCAAAGAACTCTGCTCCAGCGACGCCTTCCAAAGGGACCAGCGACCTCTGACTCCTCCGAGGACTGCCCTGCTTCGACGACGACAAGAAACTCCAGAGGACAGCGGACCTGCTCCAAAAAGACTGCAACTTTATCCAAAGGAGCAGCTTTAAAGAACCCTGCAATCTCCCCGCAAGAAGCGTGAGACTTGCAACACTGCACCCGGCGACCCCGACTCGGCTGGTGGAGAACCAACACCTCAGGGAGGACCCCCGGACTACTCTACGACTGTGAGTACCAAAACCTGTCCCCCCTGAGCCCCCACAGCGCCGCCTGCAGAGGGAATCCCGAGGCTTCCCCTGACCGCGACTCTCTGAAACCTAAGTCCCGACGCCTGGAAAAGACCCTGCACCCGCAGCCCCCAGGACCTGAAGGACCGGACTTTCACTGCAGAAGTGACCCCCAGGAGTCCCTCTCCCTTGCCCAAGTGGAGGTTTCCCCGAGGAAGCCCCCCCTTGCCTGCCTGCAGCGCTGAAGAGATCCCTTGATCTCTCATTGACTTACATTGCGAACCAGACGCTTGTTCTAACACTGCACCAGGCCGCCCCCGCGCCGCTGAGGGTGAAATTTCTGTGTGGGCTTGTGTCCCCCCCGGTGCCCTACAAAACCCCCCTGGTCTGCCCTCCGAAGACGCGGGTACTTACCTGCAAGCAGACCGGAACCGGGGCACCCCCTTCTCTCCATTGAAGCCTATGCGTTTTGGGCACCACTTTGAACTCTGCACCTGACCGGCCCTGAGCTGCTGGTGTGGTGACTTTGGGGTTGCTCTGAACCCCCAACGGTGGGCTACCTTGGACCAAGAACTGAACCCTGTAAGTGTCTTACTTACCTGGTAAAACTAACAAAAACTTACCTCCCCCAGGAACTGTGAAAATTGCACTAAGTGTCCACTTTTGAAATAGTTATTTGTGAATAACTTGAAAAGTATACATGCAATTGAAATGATTCAAAGTTCCTAAGGTACTTACCTGCAATACCTTTCAAACAAGATATTACATGTTAAATTTGAACCTGTGGTTCTTAAAATAAACTAAGAAAATATATTTTTCTATAACAAAACCTATTGGCTGGATTTGTCTCTGAGTGTGTGTACCTCATTTATTGTCTATGTGTATGTACAACAAATGCTTAACACTACTCCTTGGATAAGCCTACTGCTCGACCACACTACCACAAAATAGAGCATTAGTATTATCTATTTTTACCACTATTTTACCTCTAAGGGGAACCCTTGGACTCTGTGCATGCTATTCCTTACTTTGAAGTAGCACATACAGAGCCAACTTCCTACATTGGTGGATCAGCGGTGGGGTACAAGACTTTGCATTTGCTGGACTACTCAGCCAATACCTGATCACACGACAAATTCCAAAATTGTCATTAGAAATTGATTTTTGCAATTTGAAAAGTTTTCTAAATTCTTAAAAGTCCTGCTAGGGCCTTGTGTTAGTCCCTGTTAGCATTTTCTTTTAGAGTTAAAAGTTTGGTAAAAGTTTGAATTAGATTCTAGAACTAGTTTTAGTTTCGTAAAAAGTATTCCAACTTTTAGAAGCATAATGTCCAATACAGATGTGAATGTGGTGGAACTCGACACCACACCTTACCTCCATCTACAGATGAGAGAGCTAAGGTGTAAAGAAATGGCTCCCTGTTGCAGTTACCCCCCACTTTTTGCCTGATACTGATGCTGACTTGACTGAGAAGTGTGCTGGGACCCTGCTAACCAGGCCCCAGCACCAGTGTTCTTTCACCTAAAATGTACCATTGTTTCCACAATTGGCACAACCCTGGCACCTAGGTAAGTCCCTTGTAACTGGTACCCCTGGTACCAAGGGCCCTGATGCCAGGGAAGGTCTCTAAGGGCTGCAGCATGTCTTATGCCACCCTAGGGACCCCTCACTCAGCACAGACACACTGCTTGCCAGCTTGTGTGTGCTGATGGGGAGAAAATGACTAAGTCGACATGGCACTCCCCTCAGGGTGCCATGCCAACCTCCCACTGCCTGTGGCATAGGTAAGTCACCCCTCTAGTAGGCCTTACAGCCCTAAGGCAGGGTGCACTATACCACAGGTGAGGGCATAGGTGCATGAGCACTATGCCCCTACAGTGTCTAAGCAAAACCTTAGACATTGTAAGTGCAGGGTAGCCATAAGAGTATATGGGCTGGGAGTCTGTCAAAAACGAACTCCACAGCTCAATAATGGCTACACTGAAAACTGGGAAGTTTGGTATCAAACTTCTCAGAATAATAAACCCACACTGATGCCAGTGTTGGATTTATAAAAAAATGCACACAGAGGGCATCTTAGAGATACCCCCTGTATTTTACCCAATTGTTCAGTGCAGGACTGACTGGTCTGTGCCAGCCTGCTGCTGAGAGACGAGTGTCTGACCTCATGCGGTGAGAGCCTTTGTGCTCTCTGAGGACAGAAACAAAGCCTGCTCTGGGTGGAGGTGCTTCACACCTCCCCCCTGCAGGAACTGTAACACCTAGCAGTGAGCTTCAAAGGCTCAAGCTTCGTGTTACAATGCCCCAGGGCACTCCAGGTAGTGGAGATGCCCGCCTCCTGGACCCAGCCCCCACTTTTGGCGGCAAGTCCAGGAGAGATAATGAGAAAAACAAGGAGGAGTCACTGGCCAGTCAGGACAGCCCCTAAGGTGTCCTGAGCTGAGGTGCCTCTGACTTTTAGAAATCCTCCATCTTGAAGAAGGAGGATTCCCCCAATAGGGATAGGAATGTGACCCCCTCCCCTTGGGAGGAGGCACAAAGAGGGTGTACCCACCCTCAGGGCTAGTAGCCATTGGCTACTAACCCCCCAGACCTAAACACGCCCTTAAATTTAGTATTTAAGGGCTTCCCTGAACCTAAAGATTTAGATTCCTGCAACAACAAGAAGAAGGACTGCCTAGCTGAAAACCCCTGCAGAGGAAGACCAGAAGACAACAACTGCCTTGGCTCCAGAAACTCACCGGCCTGTCTCCTGCCTTCCAAAGAACTCTGCTCCAGCGACGCCTTCCAAAGGGACCAGCGACCTCTGAATCCTCTGAGGACTGCCCTGCTTCGACGACGACAAGAAACTCCCGAGGACAGCGGACCTGCTCCAAAAAGACTGCAACTTTATCCAAAGGAGCAGCTTTAAAGAACCCTGCAATCTCCCCGCAAGAAGCGTGAGACTTGCAACACTGCACCCGGCGACCCCGACTCGGCTGGTGGAGAACCAACACCTCAGGGAGGACCCCCGGACTACTCTACGACTGTGAGTACCAAAACCTGTCCCCCCTGAGCCCCCACAGCGCCGCCTGCAGAGGGAATCCCGAGGCTTCCCCTGACCGCGACTCTCTGAAACCTAAGTCCCGACGCCTGGAAAAGACCCTGCACCCGCAGCCCCCAGGACCTGAAGGACCGGACTTTCACTGCAGAAGTGACCCCCAGGAGTCCCTCTCCCTTGCCCAAGTGGAGGTTTCCCCGAGGAAGCCCCCCCTTGCCTGCCTGCAGCGCTGAAGAGATCCCTTGATCTCTCATTGACTTCCATTGCGAACCCGACGCTTGTTCTAACACTGCACCCGGCCGCCCCCGCGCCGCTGAGGGTGAAATTTCTGTGTGGGCTTGTCTCCCCCCCGGTGCCCTACAAAACCCCCCTGGTCTGCCCTCCGAAGACGCGGGTACTTACCTGCTGGCAGACTGGAACCGGGGCACCCCCTTCTCTCCATTGAAGCCTATGCGTTTTGGGCACCACTTTGAACTCTGCACCTGACCGGCCCTGAGCTGCTGGTGTGGTAACTTTGGGGTTGCTCTGAACCCCCAACGGTGGGCTACCTTGGACCAAGAACTGAACCCTGTAAGTGCCTTACTTACCTGGTAAAACTAACAAAAACTTACCTCCCCCAGGAACTGTGAAAATTGCACTGTGTCCACTTTTAAAATAGCTATTTGTGAATAACTTGAAAAGTATACATGCAATTGAAATTATTCAAAGTTCCTAATGTACTTACCTGCAATACCTTTCAAACAAGATATTACATGTTAAATTTGAACCTGTGGTTCTTAAAATAAACTAAGAAAAGATATTTATCTATAACAAAACCTATTGGCTGGATTTGTCTCTGAGTGTGTGTACCTCATTTATTGTCTATGTGTATGTACAACAAATGCTTAACACTACTCCTTGGATAAGCCTACTGCTCGACCACACTACCACAAAATAGAGCATTAGTATTATCTCTTTTTACCACTATTTTACCTCTAAGGGGAACCCTTGGACTCTGTGCATGCTATTCCTTACTTTGAAATAGCACATACAGAGCCAACTTCCTACATAAGGTCACTCTGTAAACTAAAGAAAATAGCAATGGGCTCCAGACCTTCCAAACTACAGCTCCAGGAGCTGTTGGCAGAGTTTGAAAGAGCCAACCCCTCTGAGGATGGCAACACAGAGGATGATGATAGTGACTTGGAGGGTGATTCCCCCCCACCAGTCCTATCTAGGGAGAACAGGGCTTCTCAAGCCCTGACTCCACAAATAATAGTCAGAGATGCTGGTTCCCTCACAGGAGGGACCAACAACTCTGAAATCACTGAGGATAACTCCAGTGAAGAGGACATCCAGTTAGCCAGGATGGCCAAAAGATTGGCTTTGGAAAGACAGATCCTAGCCATAGAAAGGGAAAGACAAGAGATGGGCCTAGGACCCATCAATGGTGGCAGCAACATAAATAGGGTCAGAGATTCTCCTGACATGTTGAAAATCCCCAAAGGGATTGTAACTAAATATGAAGATGGTGATGACATCACCAAATGGTTCACAGCTTTTGAGAGGGCTTGTGAAACTAGAAAAGTGAACAAATCTCACTGGGGTGCTCTCCTTTGGGAAATGTTCACAGGAAAGTGTAGGGATAGACTCCTCACACTCTCTAAAAAAGATGCAGAATCTTATGACCTCATGAAGGATACCCCGATTGAGGGCTTTGGATTCTCCACTGAGGAGTATAGAATTAGATTCAGGGGGGCTCAAAAATCCTCGAGCCAGACCTGGGTTGATTATGTTGACTACTCAGTGAAAACACTGGATGGTTGGGTAACTGGAAATGAAGTGTATGACTATGTTGGGCTTTATAATTTGTTTATGAAAGAACACATTTTAAGTAACTGCTTCAATGAAAAGTTGCATCAGTATCTGGTAGACCTAGGTCCAATTTCTCCCCAAGAATTGGGAAAGAAGGCAGACCACTGGGTCAAGACTAGGGTAACCAAAACTTCCACTGGGGGTGACCAAAAGAAAGGGGTTACAAAGCCTCCCCAGGAGAAAGTGGGTGACACTAGAAACAAAGAAAAAGAGTCCCCTGTAGGCCCCCAAAAACCAGACCAGGTGGGTGGGCCCAGAGACACAACCCAAAACAAAGGTGGGTACCAGGGTAAGAGCTGGGATGCCACTAAGGCATGGTGCCATAACTGTAAACAGACAGGGCATCACACCAAGGACACTTCTTGTCCCAAAAACAAACCCCCTAGCAAAATCCCAGGGGTGACCAGTGTAGCCATTGGGGATGACTCCTCAGATGAGGAGGTCTTCATAGCCTTCAACTGGAAAAAGGGCCCAACAGGTGAGTTGGAGATTCCAGAGGGAAGTAGACACTTCCACCACCTACTGGTGAATGGAATCCCAGCCACTGCCCTGAGAGACACTTGTGCCAGTCACACTATTGTGCATGACAGGCTGGTGTTCTCAAACCAGTACATCCCAGGTGAGATGGCCAGAGTAAGAGTTAGCCCAGACAGGGTCACTGATAGGCCTGTGGCTTTTGTGCCCATAGAAGTGGGTGGGACTTTTAGCTGGAGAAGGGTGGTCGTCAGTACAGACCTCCCCCTTGATTGTCTCCTTGGAAATGACTACCCAGAGGTTAGTCAGAGCCCAAGAGAGGAACTGGTCCAGTGCCAGTCCTCTCCCAAGGATTCTGGAGTGCCTGCCTCTGCAGTAAATGCAAGTAGGCCCCAGAAGAAAAAGAAAAGGAAACAGAGTAGGAAAGGTGGACAACCTTTAGCCAAGGTTCCAGCAAGCCAAGGAGATTCTGCTCCAGTAGGGGAGAACTCCAAAAGTGGCTCTGATAAAGTCCAACCTGACCCACAAGAAGTCCTGGCTAGTCAGGCAACTGTTAAGCCTGAGTGGGTGGCTCCTCAGCTAACAGAAGAAAGAGTGGAAGAAGGGTGTTTACTACAAGATGTGGTAACCCCCCACTCTAATACAGCAGACAGGCACCCTGAACCCAAAGAAGCCTGTAACTTAGCCCCTTCCCTTGTAGGTGAAGAGCTAAAGGTGTGGTTCTGGGCACTGATAGCTGTCAGTGGCCTCTGCTGGGTGTTAGCCTTTATGGCTGCACTATCCTTGGCATGGTGGTCTGACCCCATGCCAAATAGCAAGTTAGGCCCCCTGACCCTGTTGGTCATGGTGGGGTTACTCCAGCTCTGGGTAACCTCTTTGGGTAAGCTAGGGGTGACCCTGGCTAAGATAAGATTAGCAGAGGTGGATACCTCTAACCCCAAAATAGAGAGAATGGGTGAAGACATAAAAAGCACAGACAAGAGGCAGTTCAGACTAGGTCCTATCACTGTGGAAGTGGGTCAGTTCCCCAGAGGGAATGACCTGAACAGGAGGATGTAAGGCAGAGTAGGCCCTGCAACAAACCAGCCTATTTCGTCTACTCTTCCTCGCCTGACAGACTAGGAAGACTCTCCCAGCTTTGGCTGAGTCTCCTGGCCTGTGGGCTGGGGGGGGGCTTGTGTAAAGAAATGGCTCCCTGTTGCAGTTACCCCCCACTTTTTGCCTGATACTGATGCTGACTTGACTGAGAAGTGTGCTGGGACCCAGCTAACCAGGCCCCAGCACCAGTGTTCTTTCACCTAAAATGTACCATTGTTTCCACAATTGGCACAACCCTGGCACCTAGGTAAGTCCCTTGTAACTGGTACCCCTGGTACCAAGGGCCCTGATGCCAGGGAAGGTCTCTAAGGGCTGCAGCATGTCTTATGCCACCCTAGGGACCCCTCACTCAGCACAGACACACTGCTTGCCAGCTTGTGTGTGCTGATGGGGAGAAAATGACTAAGACGACATGGCACTCCCCTCAGGGTGCCATGCCAACCTCCCACTGCCTGTGGCATAGGTAAGTCACCCCTCTAGTAGGCCTTACAGCCCTAAGGCAGGGTGCACTATACCACAGGTGAGGGCATATGTGCATGAGCACTATGCCCCTACAGTGTCTAAGCAAAACCTTAGACATTGTAAGTGCAGGGTAGCCATAAGAGTATATGGGCTGGGAGTCTGTCAAAAACGAACTCCACAGCTCCATAATGGCTACACTGAATACTGGGAAGTTTAGTATCAAACTTCTCAGAATAATAAACCCACACTGATGCCAGTGTTGGATTTATTAAAAAATGCACACAGAGGGCATCTTAGAGATACCCCCTGTATTTTACCCAATTGTTCAGTGCAGGACTGACTGGTCTGTGCCAGCCTGCTGCTGAGAGACGAGTGTCTGACCTCATGCGGTGAGAGCCTTTGTGCTCTCTGAGGACAGAAACAAAGCCTGCTCTGGGTGGAGGTGCTTCACACCTCCCCCCTGCAGGAACTATAACACCTAGCAGTGAGCTTCAAAGGCCCAAGCTTCGTGTTACAATGCCCCAGGGCACTCCAGCTAGTGGAGATGCCCGCCCCCTGGACACAGCCCCCACTTTTGGCGGCAAGTCCAGGAGAGATAATGAGAAAAACAAGGAGGAGTCACTGGCCAGTCAGGACAGCCCCTAAGGTGTCCTGAGCTGAGGTGACCCTGACTTTTAGAAATCCTCCATCTTGCAGATGGAGGATTCCCCCAATAGGATTAGGGATGTGACCCCCTCCCCTTGGGAGGAGGCACAAAGAGGGTGTACTCACCCTCAGGGCTAGTAGCCATTGGCTACTAACCCCCCAGACCTAAACACGCCCTTAAATTTAGTATTTAAGGGCTCCCCTGAACCTAAGAATTTAGATTCCTGCAACAACAAGAAGAAGGACTGCCTAGCTGAAAACCCCTGCAGAGGAAGACCAGAAGACAACAACTGCCTTGGCTCCAGAAACTCACCGGCCTGTCTCCTGCCTTCCAAAGAACTCTGCTCCAGCGACGCCTTCCAAAGGGACCAGCGACCTCTGAATCCTCCGAGGACTGCCCTGCTTCGACGACGACAAGAAACTCCCGAGGACAGCGGACCTGCTCCAAAAAGACTGCAACTTTATCCAAAGGAGCAGCTTTAAAGAACCCTGCAATCTCCCCGCAAGAAGCGTGAGACTTGCAACACTGCACCCGGCGACCCCGACTCGGCTGGTGGAGAACCAACACCTCAGGGAGGACCCCCGGACTACTCTACGACTGTGAGTACCAAAACCTGTCCCCCCTGAGCCCCCACAGCACCGCCTGCAGAGGGAATCCCGAGGCTTCCCCTGACCGCGACTCTCTGAAACCTAAGTCCCGACGCCTGGAAAAGACCCTGCACCCGCAGCCCCCAGGACCTGAAGGACCGGACTTTCACTGCAGAAGTGACCCCCAGGAGTCCCTCTCCCTTGCCCAAGTGAAGGTTTCCCCGAGGAAGCCCCCCCTTGCCTGCCTGCAGCGCTGAAGAGATCCCTTGATCTCTCATTGACTTACATTGCGAACCCGACGCTTGTTCTAACACTGCACCCGGCCGCCCCCGCGCCGCTGAGGGTGACATTTCTGTGTGGGCTTGTGTCCCCCCCGGTGCCCTACAAAACCCCCCTGGTCTGCCCTCCGAAGACGCGGGTACTTACCTGCAAGCAGACCGGAACCGGGGCACCCCCTTCTCTCCATTGAAGCCTATGCGTTTTGGGCACCACTTTGAACTCTGCACCTGACCGGCCCTGAGCTGCTGGTGTGGTGACTTTGGGGTTGCTCTGAACCCCCAACGGTGGGCTACCTTGGACCAAGAACTGAATCCTGTAAGTGTCTTACTTACCTGGTAAAACTAACAAAAACTTACCTCCCCCAGGAACTGTGAAAATTGCACTGTGTCCACTTTTGAAATAGTTATTTGTGAATAACTTGAAAAGTATACATGCAATTGAAATGATTCAAAGTTCCTAAGGTACTTACCTGCAATACCTTTCAAACAAGATATTACATGTTAAATTTGAACCTGTGGTTCTTAAAATAAACTAAGAAAATATATTTTTCTATAACAAAACCTATTGGCTGGATTTGTCTCTGAGTGTGTGTACCTCATTTATTGTCTATGTGTATGTACAACAAATGCTTAACACTACTCCTTGGATAAGCCTACTGCTCGACCACACTACCACAAAATAGAGCATTAGTATTATCTATTTTTACCACTATTTTACCTCTAAGGGGAACCCTTGGACTCTGTGCATGCTATTCCTTACTTTGAAGTAGCACATACAGAGCCAACTTCCTACATGAGCCCAGCTACTCCCTTGGATTGGCTATTAGTAGGTTTGCTCCCACCACCACTGCTATTAGTAGGGACACTAGGTGTAGCAGTAGGGGTTGTAGTGGTAGGAGCAGTGGTGCCTTTCTTTGGACAACTGGGATCTGTTGTCCAATGGCCTTTTATTTTACATAAATAGCACCATGGTTTCTTTTCCTTGTTCTGATTAAAGGAGGATTTGGACCCACCACCCCCACCAGAGTGTTTTTGTGGGCCTGATGAAGACTCATTTTTAGATTTGTCCCCACCCTTGTCTGAAGACTTACCATCCTTCTTTTTGTTGCCATCTTTGTCACCCCCTGTATGAACTTTTCTGTTCACTCTTGTTCTGACCCATTTGACTGCCTTCTTGCCCAATTCTTGGGGAGAGGTCAGATCAGAGTCCACCAAGTACTGGTGCAACAAATCAGACACACAATTATTAAGAATATGCTCTCTCAGGATTAGGTTATACAGGCTGTCATAATCAGTAACTTTACTGCCATGTAACCACCCCTCCAAGGCCTTCACTGAATGGTCATTGAAATCAACCCAGTCTTGTGAAGACTCCTTTTTGGTCTCTCTGAACTTTATCCTGTACTGTTCAGTGGTTAAGCCATAACCATCCAGGAGTGCATTCTTAAGAACTTGGAAATTATTAGCATCATTTTCTTTCACAGTAAGGAGCCTATCCCTACCTTTTCCACTAAATGATAGCCATAGGATAGCAGCCCACTGCCTTTGAGGGACATCCTGTACAACACAGGCCCTCTCAAGTGCAGCAAACCACTTGTTAATGTCATCCCCCTCCTTATAAGGGGGAACTATCTTGTGCAGATTCCTGGAATCATGCTCTTTTGCAGGATGACTATGGGGAATACTGCTGCTGCCACCATGGGTATCTAAACCCAACTTCTGTCTTTCCTTCTCTAATTCAAAAGACTGTCTATCCAAATCCAGCTGTTGCTTTTTAAGCTTCAGTCTGGTTTGTTCCACCCTCAACTTATTGAGTTCCCTCTCTAACATTCTGTCATCAGGGTTGGTGGGAGGGACATTCCTAGAAACAGAGCTATGATGGGAATGAACAGAAGGAGACCTGTCCCTTACAGAAGCCACCCTAACAGCTTGGTTAACAGAAACATTACTACCAGTATGGTGAGAATAAATGCTTTTGCTATGATGTGAGACAACACTATTTATATGGTGTGGCTCATCATCATTACCAACTATGCTAGACTGTCTAGTAATGGGCAGGCTAGGAAGTTTCTTTCCTGAATCTTTTCCTGGGGGAGTCCCTGAATCAGACTGAGAACTATTAGGTACTTTTTCAACAGATGAGGCACCTATGGCCTTATCCTGTTCTCTAAGCATGTTAAGTAACAGTTCCAAGGAAGGATTCTTCCCTGCACTCAAACCTCTCTCTATACAGAGACTCCTTGCTCTTTTCCAGCTAAGGTTGTCATATGCAAGTTTGGACAGATCAACATTTTGGCCTGTGCCAGACATTTTTAGAGAGAGTTAAAGTGATAGAAAAAGAGAAAAAAGTTTTCAGAACTTTTTGGAAAGACAGAAAAAACTTTTTAAACTTTTAAGAACTTTTTGAAAGTTTAGAAGTACTTTTCAGCACTTAGAAAAGAGTGAAAAGAGGAAATGCAAAACTTTTTGGCTATGTGTATATACACTGACCTTGTTTTGTATATTTTTCTCTTATGAAAAGTACAATGACAAGAGTGGTAAGCAGTCTCAAGCACTTATCCCACCACTGCACAACCAATGTAGGAGGCTGGACTGGCTTGTAGTGAGTACCAAGGGGTACTTGCACCTTGCACCAGGCCCAGTTATCCCTTATTAGTGTATAGGGTGTCTAGCAGCTTAGGCTGATAGATAATGGTAGCTTAGCAGAGCAGCTTAGGCTGAACTAGGAGACGTGTGAAGCTACTACAGTACCACTTAGTGTCATATGCACAATATCATAAGAAAACACAATACACAGTTATACTAAAAATAAAAGTACTTTATTTTTATGACAATATGCCAAAGTATCTTAGAGTGTACCCTCAGTGAGAGGATAGGAAATATACACAAGATATATATACACAATAGCAAAAATATGCAGTATAGTCTTAGAAAACAGTGCAAACAATGTATAGTTACAATAGGATGCAATGGGGAAACATAGGGATAGGGGCAACACAAACCATATACTCTAAAAGTGGAATGCGAACCACGAATGGACCCCAAACCTATGTGACCTTGTAGAGGGTCGCTGGGACTATTAGAAAATAGTGAGAGTTAGAAAAATAACCCTCCCCACGACCCTGAAAAGTGAGTGCAAAGTGCACTAAAGTTCCCCTAAGGACAAAGAAGTCGTGTTAGAGGAATAATGCAGGAAAGACACAAACCAGCAATGCAACAACTGTGGATTTCCAATCTAGGGTACCTGTGGAACAAGGGGACCAAGTCCAAAAGTCACAAGCAAGTCGGAGATGGGCAGATGCCCAGGAAATGCCAGCTGCGGGTGCAAAGAAGCTTCTACTGGACAGAAGAAGCTGAGGTTTCTGCAGGAACGAAAAGGGCTAGAGACTTCCCCTTTGGTGGACGGATCCCTCTCGCCTTGGAGAGTCGTGCAGAAGTGTTTTCCCGCCGGAAGGACGCCAACAAGCCTTGCTAGTCGCAAATCGTGCATTTGGCATTTTTGGACGCTGCTGGGGCCCAGGAGGGACCAGGAGGTCGCAAATTGGACCTGAAGAGAGAGGGGACGTCGAGCAAGACAAAGAGCCCTCACTGAAGCAGGTAGCACCCGGAGAAGTGCCAGAAACAGGCACTACGAGGATGCGTGAAACGGTGCTTGCCGAAGTTGCACAAAGGAGTCCCACGTCGCCGGAGACCAACTTAGAAAGTCGTGCAATGCAGGTTAGAGTGCCGTGGACCCAGGCTTGGCTGTGCACAAAGGATTTCCGCCGGAAGTGCACAGGGGCCAGAGTAGCTGCAAAGTCGCGGTTCCCAGCAATGCAGCCCAGCGAGGTGAGGCAAGGACTTACCTCCACCAAACTTGGACTGAAGAGTCACTGGACTGTGGGGGTCACTTGGACAGAGTCGCTGGATTCGAGGGACCTCGCTCGTCGTGCTGAGAGGAGACCCAAGGGACCGGTAATGCAGCTTTTTGGTGCCTGCGGTTGCAGGGGGAAGATTCCGTCGACCCACGGGAGATTTCTTCGGAGCTTCTGGTGCAGAGAGGAGGCAGGCTACCCCCACAGCATGCACAAGCAGGAAAACAGTCGAGAAGGCGGCAGGATCAGCGTTACAGAGTTGCAGTAGTCGTCTTTGCTACTATGTTGCAGGTTTGCAGGCTTCCAGCGCGGTCAGCAGTCGATTCCTTATCAGAAGGTGAAGAGGGAGATGCAGAGGAACTCGGATGAGCTCTTGCATTCGTTATCTGAAGTTTCCCCAGAGACAGAGACCCTAAATAGCCAGAAAAGAGGGTTTGGCTACCTAGGAGAGAGGATAGGCTACTAACACCTGAAGGAGCCTATCAGCAGGAGTCTCTGACGTCACCTGGTGGCACTGGCCACTCAGAGCAGTCCAGTGTGCCAGCAGCACCTCTGTTTCCAAGATGGCAGAGGTCTGGAGCACACTGGAGGAGCTCTGGACACCTCCCAGGGGAGGTGCAGGTCAGGGGAGTGGTCACTCCCCTTTCCTTTGTCCAGTTTCGCGCCAGAGCAGGGGCTAAGGGGTCCCTGAACCGGTGTAGACTGGCTTATGCAGAATTGGGCACCTCTGTGCCCAACAAAGCATTTCCAGAGGCTGGGGGAGGCTACTCCTCCCCTGCCTTCACACCATTTTCCAAAGGGAGAGGGTGTCACACCCTCTCTCAGAGGAAGTTCTTTGTTCTGCCATCCTGGGCCAGGCCTGGCTGGACCCCAGGAGGGCAGCTGCCTGTCTGAGGGGTTGGCAGCAGCAGCAGCTGCAGTGAAACCCCAGGAAGGGCAGTTTGGCAGTACCAGGGTCTGTGCTACAGACCACTGGGATCATGGGATTGTGCCAACCATGCCAGGATGGCATAGAGGGGGCAATTCCATGATCATAGACATGTTACATGGCCATATTCGGAGTTACCATTGTGAAGCTACATATAGGTAGTGACCTATATGTAGTGCACGCGTGTAATGGTGTCCCCGCACTCACAAAGTTCAGGGAATTGGCTCTGAACAATGTGGGGGCACCTTGGCTAGTGCCAGGGTGCCCACACACTAAGTAACTTTGCACCTAACCTTTACCAGGTAAAGGTTAGGGTAGGAAGTTGGCTCTGTATGTGCTATTTCAAAGTAAGGAATAGCATGCACAGAGTCCAAGGGTTCCCCTTAGAGGTAAAATAGTGGTAAAAAGAGATAATACTAATGCTCTATTTTGTGGTAGTGTGGTCGAGCAGTAGGCTTATCCAAGGAGTAGTGTTAAGCATTTGTTGTACATACACATAGACAATAAATGAGGTACACACACTCAGAGACAAATCCAGCCAATAGGTTTTGTTATAGAAAAATATCTTTTCTTAGTTTATTTTAAGAACCACAGGTTCAAATTTAACATGTAATATCTTGTTTGAAAGGTATTGCAGGTAAGTACATTAGGAACTTTGAATCATTTCAATTGCATGTATACTTTTCAAGTTATTGACAAATAGCTACTTTAAAAGTGGACACAGTGCAATTTTCACAGTTCCTGTGGGAGGTAAGTTTTTGTTAGTTTTACCAGGTAAGTAAGACACTTACAGGGTTCAGTTCTTGGTCCAAGGTAGCCCACCGTTGGGGGTTCAGAGCAACCCCAAAGTCACCACACCAGCAGCTCAGGGCCGGTCAGGTGCAGAGTTCAAAGTGGTGCCCCAAACGCATAGGCTAGAATGGAGAGAAGGGGGTGCCCCGGTTCCGGTCTGCTTGCAGGTAAGTACCCGCGTCTTCGGAGGGCAGACCAGGGGGGTTTTGTAGGGCACCGGGGGACACACAAGCCCACACAGAAATTTCACCCTCAGCAGCGCGGGGGCGGCCGGGTGCAGTGTAGAAACAAGCGTCGGGTTCGCAATGTTAGTCTATGAGAGATCAACGGATCTCTTCAGCGCTGCAGGTAGGCAAGGGGGGGCTTCCTCGGGGAAACCTCCACTTGGCCAAGGGAGAGGGACTCCTGGGGGTCACTTCTCCAGTGAAAGTCCGGTCCTTCAGGTCCTGGGGGCTGCGGGTGCAGGGTCTTTTCCAGGCGTCGGGACTTAGGCTTCAGAGAGTCGCGGTCAGGGGAAGCCTCGGGATTCCCTCTGCAGGCGGCGCTGTGGGGGCTCAGGGGGGACAGGTTTTGGTACTCACAGTCGGAGAGTAGTCCGGGGGTCCTCCCTGAGGTGTTGGTTCTCCACCAGCCGAGTCGGGGTCGCCGGGTGCAGTGTTGCAAGTCTCACGCTTCTTGCGGGGAGATTGCAGGGTCTTTAAAGCTGCTCCTTGAAACAAAGTTGCAGTCTTTTTGGAGCAGGTCCGCTGTCCTCGGGAGTTTCTTGTCTTTTTCAAAGCAGGGCAGTCCTCAGAGGATTCAGAGGTCGCTGGTCCCTTGGAAGGCGTCGCTGGAGCAGAGTTCTTTGGAAGGCAGGAGACAGGCCGGTGAGTTTCTGGAGCCAAGGCAGTTGTCGTCTTCTGGTCTTCCTCTGCAGGGGTTTTCAGCTAGGCAGTCCTTCTTCTTGTAGGTTGCAGGAATCTAATTTTCTAGGGTTCAGGGTAGCCCTTAAATACTAAATTTAAGGGCGTGTTTAGGTCTGGGGGGTTAGTAGCCAATGGCTACTAGCCCTGAGGGTGGGTACACCCTCTTTGTGCCTCCTCCCAAGGGGAGGGGGTCACAATCCTAACCCTATTGGGGGAATCCTCCATCTGCAAGATGGAGGATTTCTAAAAGTTAGAGTCACCTCAGCTCAGGACACCTTAGGGGCTGTCCTGACTGGCCAGTGACTCCTCCTTGTTATTCTCATTATTTTCTCCGGCCTTGCCGCCAAAAGTGGGGGCCGGGCCGGAGGGGGCGGGCAACTCCACTAGCTGGAGTGTCCTGCGGTGCTGTGACAAAGGGGTGAGCCTTTGAGGCTCACCGCCAGGTGTTACAGCTCCTGCCTGGGGGAGGTGTTAGCATCTCCACCCAGTGCAGGCTTTGTTACTGGCCTCAGAGTGACAAAGGCACTCTCCCCATGGGGCCAGCAACATGTCTCTAGTGTGGCAGGCTGCTGGAACTAGTCAGCCTACACAGATAGTCGGTTAAGTTTCAGGGGGCACCTCTAAGGTGCCCTCTGGGGTGTATTTTGCAATAAAATGTACATTGGCATTAGTGTGCATTTATTGTGCTGAGAAGTTTGATACCAAACTTCCCAGTTTTCAGTGTAGCCATTATGGTGCTGTGGAGTTCGTGTTTGACAGACTCCCAGACCATATACTCTTATGGCTACCCTGCACTTACAATGTCTAAGGTTTTGTTTAGACACTGTAGGGGTACCATGCTCATGCACTGGTACCCTCACCTATGGTATAGTGCACCCTGCCTTAGGGCTGTAAGGCCTGCTAGAGGGGTGTCTTACCTATACTGCATAGGCAGTGAGAGGCTGGCATGGCACCCTGAGGGGAGTGCCATGTCGACTTACTCGTTTTGTCCTCACTAGCACACACAAGCTGGCAAGCAGTGTGTCTGTGCTGAGTGAGAGGTCTCCAGGGTGGCATAAGACATGCTGCAGCCCTTAGAGACCTTCCTTGGCATCAGGGCCCTTGGTACTAGAAGTACCAGTTACAAGGGACTTATCTGGATGCCAGGGTCTGCCAATTGTGGATACAAAAGTACAGGTTAGGGAAAGAACACTGGTGCTGGGGCCTGGTTAGCAGGCCTCAGCACACTTTCAATTGTAAACATAGCATCAGCAAAGGCAAAAAGTCAGGGGGCAACCATGCCAAGGAGGCATTTCCTTACAGTTAGACATATAGGTGACGTATAAGGTACTTAAGTGCAGTGTAAAATGGCTGTGAAATAACGTGGACGTTATTTCACTCAGGCTGCAGTGGCAGGCCTGTGTAAGAATTGTCAGAGCTCCCTATGGGTGGCAAAAGAAATGCTGCAGCCCATAGGGATCTCCTGGAACCCCAATACCCTGGGTACCTCAGTACCATATACTAGGGAATTATAAGGGTGTTCCAGTAAGCCAATGTAAATTGGTAAAAATGGTCACTAGCCTGTTAGTGACAATTTGGAAAGAAATGAGAGAGCATAACCACTGAGGTTCTGATTAGCAGAGCCTCAGTGAGACAGTTAGTCACTACACAGGTAACACATTCAGGCACACTTATGAGCACTGGGGCCCTGGGTTACCAGGGTCCCAGTGACACATACAACTAAAACAACATATATACAGTGAAAAATGGGGGTAACATGCCAGGCAAGATGGTACTTTCCTACAATCGCCCAATGCCATATTTTTTGTGTTAGGAGACACAACTGTGTTGAGTGTGTTCCTCCCTGTTTGTTTAGGTAATACATTGTTGTCATGTTGTCTGTTTTGACAAGAGTGTATTTGTGGGTTAATATGGGTTGAAATGCTTTCAGAGCTAGAAACACCGCTAACAGTTCTAAGTGGTTTATATGAAACTGTTTTTGCTGAATGTTCCATTGTCCTTGGATGCTGTGCTGATTGAGGTGTGCTCCCCACCCTGTCATGGATGCATCTGTTGTTATTACGCATTGTGGCACTGGGTCTTGAAAAGGCCGCCCTTGGTTTAAATTTATACTGTTCCACCATTGAAGCGAGATGTATGTTTGGCGGTCTATCAACACCAGATCTAGAAGTTGACCCTGTGCTTGTGACCACTGTGATGCTAGGCACTGTTGTAAGGGCCGCATGTGCAACCTTGCGTTTGGGACAATGGCTATGCATGAGGACATCATGCCTAGGAGTTTCATTACTAATTTGACCTGTATCTTCTGGTTTGGATACATGGCTTGTATTACATTTTGGAATGTTTGGACCCTTTGTGGACTTGGAGTGGCAATCCCTTTTACTGTGTTGATTGTTGCTCCTAGGTATTGCTGTGTTTGACACGGCAGAAGGTGTGACTGAGTAATTGATTGAGAAACCTAGTTTGTGTAGGGTTTCTATGACGTAATTTGTGTGTCGTGAACACTGTTTTTGCGTGTTGGTTTTGATTAACCAATCGTCTAGGTACGGGAACACATGTATTTGCTGCCTTCTGATATGTGCAGCTACTACTGCTAGACATTTTGTAAAAACTCTTGGCGCAGTTGTTATTCCGAATGGCAACACTTTGAATTGGTAATGTATCCCTTGGAATACAAACCTTAGGTACTTTCTGTGTGAAGGATGTATTGGTATATGGAAATATGCATCCTTTAGATCCAGTGTTGACATGTAGTCTTGTTGTTTGAGCAGTGGGATTACTTCTTGTAATGTAACCATGTTAAAGTGGTCTGATTTGATGTATGTATTTAATATTCTGAGATCTAGTATAGGTCTTAGAGTTTTGTCTTTTTTGGGTATTAGAAAGTACAATGAGTAAACTCCTGTGTTTAGTTCTTGTTTTGGTACTAATTCTATTGCCTCTTTTTGGAGCAATGCTTGAACTTCTAATCCTAGAAGATTTATATGTTGTTTCGACATACTGTGTGTTTTCGGTGGGACTGTTGGAGGGAATTCTCGAAATTCTATGCAATAACCATACTGGATAATTGCTAGTACCCAAGTATCTGTTGTTATCTCCTCCCAATGTTTGTAAAATTGGCTTAATCTTCCCCCCACAGGTGTTATGTGATGGGGATGGGTGACTTGTGAGTCACTGCTTATTTTGAGGACTTTTGGGGCTTTGGAATTTTCCTCTACCTCTTTGGAATTGTCCCCCTCTATATTGCCCCCGAAAACTTCCCCGCTGATATTGGCTTTGGTAAGTGGGCCTTGTTTGTGATGTTGTGGTTTCTGTTGGTTGTCCTCGAAACCCTCCCCTAAAAGGTGTTTTGCGAAAGGTGCCTCTGCTCTGCGGGGAGTAGAGTGCGCCCATGGCTTTTGCCGTATCAGTGTCCTTCTTGAGTTTCTCAATAGCAGTGTCGACTTCCGGCCCAAACAACTGCTGTTCATTAAATGGCATATTTAGCACGGCTTGTTGAATTTCTGGCTTGAAACCTGACGTGCGGAGCCATGCGTGCCTTCTTATTGTTATTGCAGTATTTACTGTCCTTGCAGCCGTATCTGCTGCATCCATTGAAGACCGTATCTGATTATTAGAGATTCTTTGTCCTTCTTCCACCACTTGTTGTGCTCTTTTTTGGAACTCCTTGGGTAAGTGTTCTATCAAATGTTGCATCTCATCCCAGTGCGCTCTGTCATATCTTGCTAAAAGCGCTTGTGAATTGGCAATGCGCCATTGGTTTGCTGCTTGTGCTGCAACCCTTTTGCCCGCAGCATCAAATTTGCGACTCTCTTTGTCTGGAGGTGGTGCGTCTCCCAAGGTATGAGAGTTTGCCCTCTTACGAGCTGCCCCGACAACTACTGATTCTGGAGTTAACTGCGTTGTAATATAAACAGGATCTGTTGGCGGTGGCTTGTATTTTTTCTCCACTCTTGGAGTTATGGCTCGGCCTTTAACAGGATCTTGAAAGATTTGTTTTGAATGTTTTAGCATTCCTGGGAGCATAGGTAGTCTTTGATACTGGCTATGAGTGGAGGTTAGCGTGTTAAACAAGAAGTCATCCTCAATTGGTTCTGAATGCAAGGTGACGTTATGGAGAGCAGCTGCCCTTGCGATCACCTGTGTGTAAGATGTACTGTCCTCAGGAGGGGATGGCCTGGTAGGGTACGAGTCTGGGCTGTTGTCCGATACTGGAGCATCGTAAAGGTCCCATGCATCGGGATCATCTTGACTCATGGCAGTATGAGTCGGGGAGTGCATCAGTGAAGGAGTTGCTACTGGTGATGTGTGCACTGATGGTGGTGGAGAAGGTGGTGGAGTTGTTTTCTTTGCCACCTTTGCCTGTGGCTCCTTGTCCTTTTCGTGAAAGGCAAGTTTTCTTTTTATCTTAATTGGAGGAAGAGTGGTTATCTTCCCTGTGTCTTGATGAATGTGGAGCCTCCTTTGAGTATAGTCTGGCTCTACAGCTTGAAGTTCCTCTCCAAATCCATGTTTTTTCATTTGGGAGGCCAATCCTTGTTCCTCTGTATAGGAACCTGTTTTCGGCTCCGAGGCTGGATGTTTCGGAACCGAGACTTTTTCGGAGGTATTTTTAGGTTCCAAAGAAACCTTTGTAATTTTCGGCGTGGTGGTGTCTCGATGCCGAATTTGTTCGGTGCCGCTGTGACGGTGCCGAAATTTCTCAGAGCCGATGTCTCGGGTCCGAGGTTGCTGTGTGGCGGTATCTCGACCGGAGTCGGATGACTTCGACACCAGCGTGCCCTTTTTCGGTGCCTTGGCTCGGTCACCGCTTGTTTGGGTTAAGCCATGGCCTGTTGGCGGTGGCGTCCCCTGGGCTTTTGTTGACTTCTCGTGAGTCTTATGTTTCGACGTCTTACTCACGGTTTTCGGCGTTTCTTCGGCCTCGAGCTCTTCCGAGTCCGACTCTTGGATAGAGAAAGCTTCCTCTTCTTCCTCGAAACGCTCTTGTTCTGTCGGCGTCGACGCCATCTGCAGTCTTCTGCCTCTTCGGACTCTTAACGTCTTTCTGGACCGAAACGCTCGACAGGCCTCACAAGTATCTTCCTTGTGCTCTGGGGACAAGCACAAGTTACAGACCAGATGCTGATCCGTATACGGATACTTGTTATGGCATTTTGGACAGAAGCGGAATGGGGTCCGTTCCATCAGCCTTGAATTCACACGTGGCAGGGCCGACCAGGCCCCGACGGGGGATCGAAAAAACCCCGAAGGGCCACCGGAACTCTTCTAAATTCGGTGTCGATCTGTTGTAACTAACCCGATACCGAACGCAAACAATACCGACGTTTTTTCCGAGATTCTAACTAACTTTCCGACCCGAAACACGGAGCGAAAAGGAACACGTCCGAACCCGATGGCGGAAAAAAAACAATCCAAGATGGAGTCGACGCCCATGCGCAATGGAGTCGAAATGGGAGGAGTCCCTCGGTCTCGTGACTCGAAAAGACTTCTTCGAAGAAAAACAACTTGTAACACTCCGAGCCCAACACCAGATGGCGGGATGTGCACAGCATGTGTATCTGCAGCTACACATGCCATTGAACATATATATATATATATATAACATATAATTTTAATATGTGCTCCGGGATCCCCACAAGTGGGCGGGAATATTCAGTGTTTAGGACTATGGATGAGGATCCCCTGCGAGAGATTAAATTATGCTTCTGTGGCCTGAAAGCTTTGCTGGGAGGATTCAAAAACTGCAAAATACATTTCCACACTATTAAGGTGAAAAAAGTCTATGACCTCATAAAAATGTGAAATCTACTTTAGAAGAGTTATACCTATGGGATTCAGAGCCAGACTAACAACTATTTGTGGAAGCTTTTCCCAAAACAGTGCCTAGTACTCTAGTTTTCCCCAAAGGGAAAAGTCTGAGTATTCCATTCACCAGAACATGACAGAATCTTAGCAATGAAGGTGCAAATGAAGGGTATCTGTAGAGATCAACTTGCCCTTGTAACTCCAGAAGCAGATGTTTCCAGTAGGCGGTGCCAGTTAGAGGTACTTCCCACTTCCTCCATGCCCTGAGGTATGTATTTATGGTGTTTGAAAGAAATTAATCTAATCTATAAAGGGCTGCAAAGCACTGGGTGTATGCAAAGGGGTGGAATACATTAGGAAACTGAGGATATAGATATATTTGAGAGACAAACAATCTGGGGGGGTTGAATCTAAATGGTACATCTCAGTGTTGTTGTAAATAGTCTGTGATACAATGGGCTTGCAAGCGGAGGCCTAGACTTGAGCTGAGATTGTATGTGTTGTTAGAAGGAGTGATTTCAGTTTTCTTCCTGATTCTATAATGAAAGGTTGGAAGGCGAGGGGCAGTGTTTTAGAGTCTAAGGGCATGCTTAAGTGGTTTTTCTTAGCCGAAGCAAAAGAAGAGTTTAAGCTTTTGGACAGGGCATTCCTTCCCTATGAGGGATCAACAACCTGAGATTACATTTGTATTGGACAGGTGGGATGTCATTTGGTCTGACATGGATTTGTTGATAAGGCAACAGGGCGAGAAATTTAAAAGGGAACCATGAATGTCCATAACAGTTGGGATAATGTGCTTATACTTTGTTGTCCTGCTAAAGCATTCACCATTTCAGTAAGCTTCAAATGTTCTGTAATAAACAACCCTCCCTCTCTTAACAGAGAATTGCTGCTTCAATTACCACTGTAGAAAACCAACTGCTCTTCTATGTGTGATTTACAAAATTTGTCAAATACTTAAACCCCATCCAACATTTAAGCAAAAGACACTCAATCTGCCTCCAATCCAATAATACAATTGGTGGTAAACATGTCTTGAGGTTTTTTTGTTTTTGTTTTTTCTTTAAACGCTTATGAGTGAGAAAAAGTTGTTACTGAGGTTTGAATGATAATCTCAATGCTACGTCCCCATCTTCCTCTAAATGACTGGCCTAAAACTTTGCAAACGGAAACAGTTTGGACCTAGGTGCAGTTGCAGTGTGGTCTTGAGGAGCAAAAGCTAAAATCTTTCGATAACTGCCTTGGTATGTATCACACCAACAAGTGAGGTACATTTCTTTGACTTAGTAGTTTTGCCTCTATTCCTCAAAGGGACTCAAGCCACATCTCCACCAAATTGCCAGAATGGGGCAACTTAAAATATCAAGATAATATTACATTAATTGATATTTCCTGACAACCGATCCCTTAAAATCCCCCCGAGGGAACTACTGAACTTCCTTCCTTCTATCGGTCAACAACTAATTAATAATGACAAATGACTGATGATTTGATTTGGATGGGTGGTTCATTAAACATTTCTTCAAAAGCACAATTAGTACTCTAGGGTGTAATTTGTCATTTAGAACATGAGTGTTTAGTGTATATCCAAAAGGGTCAGATCCTTATGGATTTTCAGTAGATACCAATATTATTTTTGACAGCCAATGAATCTAAGTAGAAATCAATTGCATAGAGGCTAGCCTGAGAATGTGGCATGGATCAGTCCTCATGGACCATAACCTTCTTACTCAGATCTGATGAGCCAACTTTTGGACTTACATTCTGAATAATGACCAAATATTTTTTATCTAAATACTGCCCTGATGCAACTGGCATACTTACTTGATTTGCCTTTGAGGTGATACAATCTGCCCTATTATTAGCACGATCTCAATGAACACTCAAAATACAGGTGTGGCACATGGACACTTTTTAATAGGTGAGAATACCTCCACATTAAAGAGGACTTCATGCAGCATCAGTTCCCACAAAATGATTTAGTCTACACTTGCTATCGGCCACAGTAGCTGCTGCTTGTTCTGCTCTTTGAACAGTTTTTGAATTGCATACTCTGCAACATAAAGAAACACACTAACAGTTGTCATAGATACTATACACTTGAGAAGGCAGAGAATACAACTAAAGGTAAACTGCAAGTGACTGTAGGAGAGGAAATAAAAAGAATAATGTTTCCCATTTGGGAAGACATAAGGGGCCACTGCCTGCTCTTTACAAGGCTACTCAACAGAGTTCCTAAGGAAGAAGCTATTGAACTTGACTGGCTTCCACTTTGGGAAAGGATTACTACCTCCTTTGAAGAGTTGCCAACTGGAGCTGTGGTCACAAGCCATTCATAAATCTCACTCCAAATTGCAATTAGAAGAACACGCCTTTTCATGCCGCCTCATAACAGTGATTCAGAATGGATTACAAAACCCATTCTGAGAGTCAGAAAGGGATTTCCGACTCAAATTAACCTAAGGAATGCCCTGCCAAAAATGGGAAAAGCCCAAGTATTAGTCACCACTGAGACATGTCATGATACATGTCAACACCATCCAGTGTAACACTAAGGAAAATGACTGTCAGATGTGACACTATGTCCCCAAGAAGTCCCCTGCTCCATAATATTTCAGAATGTGACACTAGGTATGAATTGTCCACTTGCAAATACAACCATAATATGTGTTCTATGTCACTAGATAGACAGCTCTAGTACATGTCCAGGACATTCTAGAACCAGGCTATAAGTAAGATGATAAGCTGTTACCTTTGAAGACTCTGCTGACACAGGTTTGCTGTGGCCATTACGATGACTGGGGTCAGATATTTTCACCTGTGATAAGCAGATGGGATTAGAATTCTATAAGCTAACATAACAAGAAATGAAAACTAATTCTTAGTACTTTTAAAAAACTGGTTGAGGTAGTCAATACTTGTGCACATATGCTACATTTGTCTCTTAAATGTCAATTATGTACAACGACTTCTCATAATGCAACACGTGGTATTAAGGAACATTTACAAGTATACTAAAAAACATTTCTTACAGAACAACGTTCTCATGGGATAGCGGTCCTCTAAATTACTTATGATGGCTTTTGGTTAAAATGCAAAAACGAGTGCTGTTCCTGTTCACTAAATGTTACAAACACCTCCAACAAATCCGTGTCCCTTTACTCAGTGAATGATCTACTTACATTAAATATACAACATGATAAAAGTGTAAACAGTATGCCCTTGCGACATAAATATCCATAAATGCCACTGACTACAAACAGCAAGGGAAGTGCCCCTTGAATATTAGCACAATGTTGGTGCAAAAAAGTAAGAAATTATCAAGTAAATTAAATATTAAGGGATTAGATGAATCTCCTGCTCATGGAGGGACAGAGGCAGTTGACGACCCTCACTAGCCTGGCATTTACCTAACAATTGTACACAGAGTCAGCATATAATGTAAGGTACCACTCAATATTGGCCCCAAACAAGAAATCACAACTTATGGCCACATGAACGTTTGGGCAGTTGATATGTATACTTGCAGTGCTACTGTAGGAAGCTGGCTCTGTAAATACTATATGAAAATTAGATACAGTGTGCGAAGAGAGCAGGGGTTCCCCAGAGGCTTGACAGAGGTAATGATAAATAATACTAATGCTCTATTTGTGGTAGTGTGGTCGAGAAGTTAGGCTTATCAGAGGGTAGTGCAAAGCATTTGTTGTACACACACAGACAATAGAAGAAGCAAACACTCAATGACTTAACTCCAGACCAATATTATTTTATATAGAAAAATATGTTTTGTTAATTTATTTCTAGAACCACAAGATTCAGTTTGCAGGTAAGTACATAACTTGAAAGGTACTTTGCATAGGTATATTCAGGACTTTGAATCAAATCGACAGTACATACAGTTTTCTTTAAAATGGCAAAAAGCTATTTTAAACGTAGATAGAGCATTTTTCAACAGTTTCTGGGGGTGAAAAATAAAGTACAGTTTTTGAGTAACAAACTTACAGGCTTAGTCTCTGGGGGAATAGGTAGCACACCGTTGGGGATTCAAGATAACGCCAAACACCCAGCACCAGCAATACTGGGCCAGTTAGGTCCAGAGGTCAAACAGGAGCCAAAATAACATGGGCCCCTATGGAGACAGGGAGTACTCTGGTTCCTGTCTGCTTGCAGGTAAGTACCCGTGTCGTCGGAGGGCAGAGCAGGGGGTTTAGAGGAGCACCGGAGAGGCCTCAAGTAGGCACCAATCCCACACCCTCAGCGGCAGAGGGGCGGCCAGGTGCAGGGTGCAAACAGGGCATCGGGTTTTCAATGAAACTCTATGAGGGGACCCCAGGGGTCACTTAGGCACTGCAGGCAGGGCACAGGGGGGCTCCTCCGACAAGCCACCGACTGGATAGGGAGAAGGGCCGACTGGATATGGAGGAGGGCCGCCTACTGGTCATTGCTGCACCAGTGGTCGGTTTCTCTAGAGTCTGGGGGCTGCGGGTGCAGTGCTTCTCCAGGAGTCGGATATCTTCATCCTGGGCCGTCACAATCAGGGGGTTCCTCGGGATTACCTCTGCAGGTGTCGACGTGAAGGGGTGTAGAGGTCAGCCCAGGGTGGACACTCAGTCGGAATCGCCAATGGCTACTGTCCCATAGGGTGGCTACACCCTTCTTGTGCTCCCTCCCTTTGGGATTGGGGGCACATTCCTAACCCTATTGGTCTCTATCCTCCAACCCAAGATGAAGGATTCTGCAGGGAGGGGGTTACCTAAGCTCTGGAAACCTTAGGGGTGGTCCTGGCTGGGAGTTCACTCCTCCCTGCTTTCCCTAATTTCCCACTGTAGTTGCTGCCAAAAAGTGGGGCTTTGTCTGGGGGGCGGGCAACTCCACTAGCTGGAGCGCCCTTGGGCACTGTAACCCGAGGCTGGAGCCTCCACCCTGGACAAGCTTTGTTTCTGACCACAGAGGGCACAAAGGCAGAAACTCGCCTGAAAGTAGCAGGCTGGCACAGACCGGTCACTCCTACACTAGCAGTTGGGCTAACATACAGGGGGCATCTCTAAGATGCCATGTGTGCATTTTTCGATAAATCCCACACTGGCATCAGTTTGAGTTTACTGTGCTGAGAAGTTTGATACCAAACATCCCAATATTAAGTGTAGCCATTATGGTGCTGTTGAGTTCATAATGACAGACTCCCAGACCATATACTCAATATGGCTACCCTGCACTTACAATGTCAAAGAATGGACTTAGACACTGTAGGGGCATATTGCTCATGTAGCTATTCCCTCACCTGTGGTGTAGTGCACCCTGCCTTAGGGATGTAAGGCCTTCTAGAGGGGTGACTTACCTATGCCACAGGGAGTGGTTTGTGAGCATGGGACCCTGAGAGGGGTGCCATGTTGACTTTGCCTTTTTCTCCCCAAAGCACACACAAGCTGCCAGGCAGTGTGCATGTGCTGAGTGAGCCCCCCACCCTAGGGTGTCATAATATGTGCTGCAACCCTTAGAAACCTTCGCTGGCCACAGGGCCCTTGGTACCAGGGGTACCTTTTACAAGGGACTTAACTGTGTCAGGGCTGTGCCAATTGTGGAAGCAAAGGTACAGGCATATAGACAACTTCAGGATACGAAATGTTACAAAAAAACTCACTTATAACCCAACATCTGAAATCCAACAAAGTTTGTCTGACCTCCTTGAGTATTGGCACTCTCGCCAAACCCTCTCAAGTAAAGAAAAAAGTGCCCTTTTTCTTCTGTTTCCCACCATTCCCACTTTATACCTTCTACCTAAAATACACAAAAAAGGTCACCCACCCAAGGGTAGACCGATTATATCAGGCATTAACTCAGTATGTTCTAAACTGGATACCCTAATTGATCAAGAATTGCAACCCTTTATGACTAATTTACCCTCATTTGTCAGAGACACTAAAGACATTTTACAGAAACTACAAAACATTGATTGGCGACCCGACTACTTTCTAGTCACCATTGACGTAGTCAGCCTCTACACATCTATCAAACATAGCGACGGCCTAGAAGCCGTTAGAAAATGTCTTTCAACTAAATCAGTGAAATATACGGTACGCAACTCAATGGTTTTGGAAATGTTGAAATTTTGCTTAGAAAATAATTATTTTCTTTTTGACTGACATTTCTATCTGCAACTCCAAGGGACAGCGATGGGGGCAAAATTTGCACCTCCGTATGCCTGCATCCTGATGGGTGCGGTTGAAAATTTCTAGCTTTGGAACGACAAAAATGAACAGCTCTCAACATATAATTTTTTGGGGACGCTATATTGACGACATTTTGTTAATTTGGCAAAGTCAGAAAAATATCCTCAACCAATTTGTACAGTCATTAGCACCCAACAGATGGGGAATTGACATCACCAATGAAATTTCTAACTCGGCAGTTGAATATCTCGACATCTTGATCTTTATAGAAAATGACAAATTACAGACTAGGTTTTTCGGGAAAACGACAGCGGCAAACTCAATTCTCCATGCTACAAGTTGTCATACTCCTAGTTCCATCCGGAACATCCCACAAGGCGAATATAGGAGAGCCAGATTGAATTGTACTAACATACTAGATTATGAAACTATCTCTACTCAAATGACCGAGAGACTCACAGCCAGGGGCTACAATCGGAAATTCCTGAATACAACAAAGGATAAATTAAGTGATATGGATCGTAACAAGATGCTTAACAAACCCCACCAGTCTAGAAAGAATTCAGTCATCCGTTTTATAACAGAGTTTCATAATGGCCACCATCTTATCTGGAAACATTTGCGAGAACACTGGTACCTTCTACAGAACAACTCATCTATTGACAAATACATAACCAACTATCCTCAAATAGGCTTCCGACAAATTATAGGCTAAGGGACAAATTATGTTCATGTTTCTTCCAAGCCAAGCCCTCCAGTACATTTCTACCTTCGAAACCAAAAGGCTTTTATACTTGCAGCAAATGTTCTATTTGCAAATTAGGTCTCTCAAAATCAAAAATGATTACAATTAACGACCAAAGTCACCATATCCATGACTTCATTATCTGTGAAAGTATCAATGTTGTGTAGTAGTATGGTGTCCCTGTCATCAAGCCTACATTGGCAGTACCACTCGCTCACTTAAAATTAGGATCCAAGAACATTACCGTAACATTCAGAAATCGGATGCCAGGGCACCACTTGTAGAACACTTTAATGAATCTCATCCCCATGAACGCACTTTTACTTTCTGTGGCCTTCGACGTATTATATCATCTCCTAGGGGTGGTAATTTATCGTTGCGTCTGCATCAGGAGGAAAGTCGTCTGATAATTCTATACGATACAGTTAATCATGGACTCAATGAAGACCACGAGTGGCATTATTGGTTGATGTGTAGTGCCATTTGAGTACTTATACCAATAAGTTCAAACATAAAAGTGTCAGAAAGGAAAACACACTGTCCTATTTAAAGAACTTTTACCAAGACTGATGTTAAACACCAATGTATGCCTATGTTTTCTCTAGGCTAATAGTTACCACTTGACTTTTTGAATTGATTTCTATTCTGATAGACATTATTCCCCTGTTCATTGTGTCATTTGGTGGGGGGGACATGTGTTGTTAATGTGTACATTGGAATACTATGAATATTGTTTCCCTCAAACGCGCTGTGAATGGTACATCTCATTTCAACCTAACCTTGTTCCAAGATCTACCTTTATCTCTAAAAGAGGCCATATAGTTATCCTTATATTAGCAGCCTTGCTCCGTATATTTATCTTGCTTGATGTTAAATATCACCATATTATTGCCCTTTCTTCTGGACGCCGGTTACATCTTTATAAGATGGCGCCGCCCGCTTATGACATAATATGGCTCCGTCCATATTTGCCATGGAGTTTTAACAGTGTTTCCAGTACTTAGCCCCTTTTCTGTGTCCTTTCCTCATTAACAATATCGAGGTAGGACTTACACCATATTGGTTATGAATAACAAGACCTTCCTTTGAGTCGGCGCGTCCCTTCAAATATGGCGATGGACGCGAATGAAGATTAACTTGATTTCCCCTACACTAAATAGGTGAGAACCTTGCCACATTATTGTCTTTCTGTCATGCTCTGTGTATGTGATAACAGTCTCTCTGCGTGCCCCTGATATTTTAAGGATAGTTTTACAATTTTTTGGTTACTCGTACTCATTTTATCATAAATACCATGCTCTTGACAGCCACTAAATACGAGCATAATAATATGATTGACTCTTTCAAGTAGACACACAATTCCTTCTACATTATTGTTTCTCTGCCATGTCCTGCATATTTGCTAAGTATTTCACAGTGAGTCCTGGTTATTTTCAGGATAACTTTGTATTCTCAAGGTCATTTGTACTCAATATATAACATGTACTATGTTTTTCGTTAGTCACTGAAAACGAGCACAGTAATATGTTTGTTTTTCTAATTGCATTGATCTTTGCCTGTTTTAGATATCTTCAATTCAAAAATGTCGCATGTCTATTCCATACACTTATTTACAGATTATCTATTGAAACAGTGAATTCACAGCAGATTGTTTTGAAGCAAAACATTGCTTATATAATACGGTATGTTGCAATAACTTGTCATGCCTAAGAAGGAAAATGTCACTTACCCAGTGTATATCTGTTCGTGGCATTAGTCGCTGCAGATTCACATGCTGTGCATAGTCCGCCGTCTGGTGATGGGCTCGGAGTGTTACAAGTTGTTTTTCTTCGAAGAAGTCTTTTCGAGTCACGAGACAGAGGGACTCCTCCCACCTTGGTTCCATTGCGCATGGGCGTCGACTCCATCTTAGATTGTTTTCCCCGCAGAGGGTGAGGTAGGAGTTGTGTATGCTAGTAATAGTGCCCATGCAATGGAATGAATACGTATGTACGAAATGAAGGTTAAAGTAATATATTTACAAATGTACAAATGTTGAAGATATACTTCCAAACGGCTACAGGCTCCCGGGGAGGCGGGTAGGCGCATGTGAATCTGCAGCGACTAATGCCACGAACAGATGTACACTGGGTAAGTGACATTTTCCGTTCGGTGGCATGTGTAGCTGCAGATACACATGCTGTGCATAGACTTTTAAGCAGTTATCTCCCCAAAAGCGGTGGTTCAGCCTGTAGGAGTGGAAGTAGTTTGAAATAAAGTTCTTAGCACGGCTTGTCCTACTGTGGCTTGTTGTGCAGATAACACATATACACAGTAGTGTTTAGTAAATGTATGAGGCGTAGACCATGTTGCTGCCTTACATATTTAGTTCATTGGAATATTTCCTAGAAAGGCCATAGTAGCACCTTTTTTTCTGGTTGAGTGTGCCTTTGGTGTAATAGGCAGCTCTCTCTTTGCTTTAAGATAGCAGGTTTGGATGCATTTAACTATCCATCTGGCAATACCTTGTTTTGAAATTGGATTTCCAGTATGAGGTTTTTGAAAGGCAATAAATAGTTGTTTTGTCTTTCTAATTACTTTTGTTCTGTCAATGTAGTACATTAGTGCTCTTTTGATGTCTAATGTATGTAGTGCTCTTTCAGCTATTGAATCTGGCTGTGGGAAGAACACTGGTAATTCTACTGTTTGATTTAAGTGGAATGGTGAGATAACCTTTGGTAAGAATTTTGGATTTGTTCTTAGAACTACTTTATTCTTGTGTATTTGAATAAATGGTTCTTGTGTGGTAAACGCCTGTATTTCACTTACTCTTCTTAGAGATGTGATGGCAATGAGAAATGCAACTTTCCACGTTAAGTATTGCATTTCACAAGAATGCATGGGTTCGAAAGGTGGACCCATGAGCCTTGTTAAGACAATGTTGAGGTTCCATGAAGGAACAGGTGGTGTCCTTGGTGGTATAATTCTCTTTAGGCCTTCCATAAACGCTTTAATGACAGGTATTCTAAACAGGGAAGTTGAATGAGTAATCTGCAGGTAAGCAGAAATTGCGGCGAGATGTATCTTTATGGAAGAGAAAGCTAGATTGGATTTTTGCAAATGTAGTAAATATCCTACTACATCTTTTGGAGACGCATGCAACGGATGAATTTGCTCATTATGGCAGTAAGAAACAAATCTTTTCCATTTACTTGCATAGCAGTGTCTAGTGGAAGGTTTTCTAGCTTGTTTTATGACCTCCATACATTCTTGTGTGAGGTCTAAGTGTCCAAATTCTAGGATTTCAGGAGCCAAATTGCTAGATTCAGCGATGCTGGGTTTGGATGCCTGATCTGTTGTTTGTGTTGGGTTAACAGATCTGGTCTGTTGGGTAGTTTGACATGAGGTACTACTGACAGGTCTAGTAGTGTTGTATACCAAGGTTGTCTTGCCCATGTTGGTGCTATTAGTATGAGTTTGAGTTTGTTTTGACTCAATCTGTTTACTAGATATGGAAGGAGAGGGAGAGGGGGAAAAGCGTACGCAAATATCCCTGACCAATTCATCCATAGAGCATTGCCTTGGGAGTACCTGTGTGGGTACCTGGATGCGAAGTTTTGGCATTTTGCGTTTTCTTTTGTTGCAAAGAGATCTATTTGAGGTGTTCCCCAAATTTGAAAGTAAGTGTTCAGTATTTGGGGGTGAATTTCCCATTCGTGGATTTGTTGGTGATCCCGAGAGAGATTGTCTGCTAGTTGGTTCTGGATCCCTGGAATAAATTGTGCTATTAGGCGAATATGGTTGTGAATTGCCCAATGCCATATTTTTTGTGTTAGGAGACACAACTGTGTCGAGTGTGTGTCCCCCTGTTTGTTTAAATAATACATTGTCGTTGTAGGAAGTTGGCTCTGTATGTGCTATTTCAAAGTAAGGAATAGCATGCACAGAGTCCAAGGGTTCCCCTTAGAGGTAAAATAGTGGTAAAAAGAGATAATACTAATGCTCTATTTTGTGGTAGTGTGGTCGAGCAGTAGGCTTATCCAAGGAGTAGTGTTAAGCATTTGTTGTACATACACACAGGCAATAAATGAGGAACACACACTCAGAGACAAATCCAGCCAATAGGGTTTGTTATAGAAAAATATATTTTCTTAGTTTATTTTAAGAACCATAGATTCAAATTTTACAGGTAATATCTCATTTGAAAGGTATTGCAGGCAGGTACTCTAGGAACTTTGAATCATTACTTTAGCATGTATACTTTTTACATAAAACACAATAAGCTGTTTTAAAAGTGGACACAGTGCAATTTTCACAGTTCCTGGGGTAGGTAAGTTATTGTTAATTTTCACAGGTAAGTAAGTCACTTACAGGTTTTAGTTTTTGGTCCAAGGTAGCCCACCGTTGGGGGTTCAGAGCAACCCCAAAGTTATCACACCAGCAGCTCAGGGCCGGTCAGGTGCAAAGGTCAAAGAGGTGCCCAAAACACATAGGCTATAATGGAGAGAAGGGGGTGCCCCGGTTCCAGTCTGCCAGCAGGTAAGTACCCATGTCTTCGGAGGGCAGACCAGGGGGGGTTTTGTAGGGCACCGGGGGGGACACAAGTCAGCACAAAAAGTACACCCTCAGCAGCGCGGGGGCGGCCGGGTGCAGTGTGCAAACACGCGTCGGGTTTCCTTCAGTTTTCAATGGGAGACCCAGGGGTCTCTTCCGCGATGCAGGCAGGCAAGGGGGGGGCTCCTCGGGGTAGCCACCACCTGGGCAAGGGAGAGGGCCTCCTGGGGGTCACTCCTGCACAGAAGTTCCGTTTCTTTAGGGGCTGGGGGCTGCGGGTGCAGGGTCTTTTCCAGCCGTCGGGAAATGTTCAGACAGTCGCGGTCAGGGGGAGCCTGGGGATTCCCTCTGCAGGCGTCGCTGTGGGGGCTCGGGGGGGACAACTTTGGTTACTCACAGTCGTAGAGTCGCCGGAGGGTACTCCCTGAGTTGGTTGTTCTCCACCAGTCGAGTCGGGGTCGCCGGGTGCAGTGTTGCAAGTCTCACGCTTCTTGCGGGGAGTTGCAGGGGTCTTTAAATCTGCTCCTTGTAACAAAGTTGCAGTTCTTTTGGAGCAGTGCCGCTGTCCTCGGGAGTTTCTTGTCTTTTTCGAAGCAGGGCAGTCCTCAGAGGATTCAGAGGTCGCTGGTCCCTTGGAAAGCGTCGCTGGAGCAGGTTTCTTCGGAAGGCAGGAGACAGGCCGGTAAGTCTGGGGCCAAGGCAGTTGGTGTCTTCTGTTCTTCCTCTGCAGGGGTTTGTCAGCTCAGCAGTCCTTCTTCTTGTTAGTTGCAGGAATCTAAATTCTTAGGTTCAGGGGAGCCCTTAAATACTAAATTTAAGGGCGTGTTTAGGTCTGGGGGGTTAGTAGCCAATGGCTACTAGCCCTGAGGGTGAGTACACCCTCTTTGTGCCTCCTCCCAAGGGGAGGGGGTCACATCCCTAATCCTATTGGGGGAATCCTCCATCTGCAAGATGGAGGATTTCTAAAAGTTAGATACACTTCAGCTCAGGACACCTTAGGGGCTGTCCTGACTGGCCAGTGACTCCTCCTTGTTGTTTTCTTTGTTTCCTCCAGCCTTGCCGCCAAAAGTGGGGGCCGTGGCCGGAGGGGGCGGGCAACTCCACTAAGCTGGAGTGTCCTGCGGTGCTGTGACAAAGGGGTGAGCCTTTGAGGCTCACCGCCAGGTGTTACAGCTCCTGCCTGGGGGAGGTGTTAGCATCTCCACCCAGTGCAGGCTTTGTTACTGGCCTCAGAGTGACAAAGGCACTCTCCCCATGGGGCCAGCAACATGTCTCTAGGGTGGCAGGCTGCTGGAACCAGTCAGCCTACACAGATAGTCGGTTAGGTTTCAGGGGGCACCTCTAAGGTGCCCTCTGTGGTGTATTTTACAATAAAATGTACACTGGCATCAGTGTGCATTTATTGTGCTGAGAAGTTTGATACCAAACTTCCCAGTTTTCAGTGTAGCCATTATGGTGCTGTGGAGTTTGTGTAAAACAGACTCCCAGACCATATACTCTTATGGCTACCCTGCACTTACAATGTCTAAGGTTTTGCTTAGACACTGTAGGGGCACAGTGCTCATGCAATGCTCATGCACTGGTGCCCTCACCTATGGTATAGTGCACCCTGCCTTAGGGCTGTAAGGCCTGCTAGAGGGGTGTCTTACCTATACTGCATAGGCAGTGAGAGGCTGGCATGGCACCCTGAGGGGAGTGCCATGTCGACTTACTCATTTTGTTTTCACTAGCACACACAAGCTGGTAAGCAGTGTGTCTGTGCTGAGTGAGGGGTCTCCAGGGTGGCATAAGACATGCTGCAGCCCTTAGAGACCTTCCCTGGCATCAGGGCCCTTGGTACCAGAGGTACCAGTTACAAGGGACTTATCTGGCTGCCAGGGTGTGCCAATTGTGGATACAAAAGTACAGGTTAGGGAAAGAACACTGGTGCTGGGGCCTGGTTAGCAGGCCTCAGCACACTTTCAATTCAAAACATAGCATCAGCAAAGGCAAAAAGTCAGGGGGTAACCATGCCAAGGAGGCATTTCCTTACAGTCGTCATGTTGTCTGTTTTGACAAGAATGTATTTGTGGGTTATCATGGGTTGGAATGCTTTCAACGCTAGAAATACTGCTAAAAGTTCTAAGTGATTTATGTGAAAATTTCTTTGATGTATGTCCCAGCTCCTGCCTGGGGGAGGTGTTAGCATCTCCACCCAGTGCAGGCTCTGTTACTGGCCTCAGAGTGACAAAGGCACTCTCCCCATGGGGCCAGCAACATGTCTCTAGGGTGGCAGGCTGCTGGAACCAGTCAGCCTACACAGATAGTCGGTTAGGTTTCAGGGGGCACCTCTAAGGTGCCCTCTGTGGTGTATTTTACAATAAAATGTACACTGGCATCAGTGTGCATTTATTGTGCTGAGAAGTTTGATACCAAACTTCCTAGTTTTCAGTGTAGCCATTATGGTGCTGTGGAGTTCGTGTAAAACAGACTCCCAGACCATATACTCTTATGGCTACCCTGCACTTACAATGTCTAAGGTTTTGCTTAGACACTGTAGGGGCACAGTGTTCATGCAATGCTCATGCACTGGTGCCCTCACCTATGGTATAGTGCACCCTGCCTTAGGGCTGTAAGGCCTGCTAGAGGGGTGTCTTACCTATACTGCATAGGCAGTGAGAGGCTGGCATGGCACCCTGAGGGGAGTGCCATGTCGACTTACTCATTTTGTTCTCACTAGCACACACAAGCTGGTAAGCAGTGTGTCTGTGCTGAGTGAGGGGTCTCCAGGGTGGCATAAGACATGCTGCAGCCCTTAGAGACCTTCCCTGGCATCAGGGCCCTTGGTACCAGAGGTACCAGTTACAAGGGACTTATCTGGATGCCAGGGTGTGCCAATTGTGGAATCAAAAGTACAGGTTAGGGAAAGAACACTGGTGCTGGGGCCTGGTTAGCAGGCCTCAGCACACTTTCAATTCAAAACATAGCATCAGCAAAGGCAAAAAGTCAGGGGGTAACCATGCCAAGGAGGCATTTCCTTACAGTCGTCATGTTGTCTGTTTTGACAAGAATGTATTTGTGGGTTATCATGGGTTGGAATGCTTTCAACGCTAGAAATACTGCTAAAAGTTCTAAGTGATTTATGTGAAAATTTCTTTGGTGTATGTCCCATTGTCCTTGGATGCTGTGTTGATTGAGGTGTGCTCCCCACCCTGTCATGGAAGCATCCGTTGTTATAACGTATGTTGGCACTGGGATTTGGAAAGGCCGCCCTTTGTTTAAATTTGTACTGTTCCACCATAGAAGCGAGATGTATGTTTGGCGGTCTACCAACACCAGATCTAGAAGTTGACCCTGTGCCTGTGACCACTGTGATGCTAGGCACTGTTGTAAGGGCCGCATGTGCAATCTTGCGTTTGGGACAATGGCTATGCATGAAGACATCATGCCTAATAGTTTCAGTATTATTTTGACTTGTACTCTTTGTTTTGGATACAAGGTTTGTATTACATTGTGAAATGTTTGTACTCTTTGTGGACTTGGAGTAGCAATCCCTTTTGCTGTGTTGATTGCTGCTCCTAAGTATTGCTGTGTTTGACACGGCTGCAGGTGTGACTTTGCATAGTTGATTGAGAAACCTAGGTTGTGTAGGGTTTCTATGACATATTTTGTGTGTTGTGAACACCGTTTTAGCGTATTGGTTTTGATTAACCAATCGTCTAGGTATGGGAACACATGTATTTGCTGCCTTCTGATATGTGCAGCTACTACTGCCAGGCATTTTGTAAAGACTCTTGGCGCAGTTGTTATTCCGAATGGCAACACTTTGAACTGGTAATGTATTCCTTTGAATACAAACCTTAGGTATTTCCTGTGCGAAGGATGTATCGGTATATGGAAATACGCATCTTTTAGATCTAATCTTGTCATGTAGTCTTGCTGTTTGAGCAGTGGGATTACGTCTTGTAATGTGACCATGTGAAAGTGGTCTGATTTGATGTAGGTGTTTAGTGTTCTGAGATCTAGTATTGGTCTTAGAGTTTTGTCTTTTTTTGGTATTAGAAAGTACAGTGAGTAAACTCCTGTGTTCTTTTGATGACGTGGTACCAGTTCTATTGCGTCCTTTTGCAGCAATGCCTGAACTTCTAGTCCTAGAAGGTCTATATGCTGTTTTGACATATTGTGTGTTTTCGGTGGGACGTTTGGAGGGAGTTGGAGAAATTCTATGCAATAACCATGTTGGATAATTGCTAAGACCCAAGTGTCTGTTGTTATTTCCTTCCAAGATGTGTAGAACTGGCTTAGTCTTCCCCCCACTGGTGTTGTGTGAAGGGGTTGTGTGACTTGTGAGTCACTGTTTATTTTGAGGGGTTTTGGGACCTTGAAATTTTCCCCGGTTTCTTGGGAATTGGCCCCCTTTGTATTGTCCCCGAAAACCTCCCCTTTGATATTGTCCCTGGTAGGTTGGTGGTCTTGTTTGTGAGGTGCTGGTTTCTGTGGGTTGACCTCGAAACCCTCCCCTAAAAGTTGGTTTACGAAATGTGCCAAATGTGCCTCTGCCCTGCGGGGAGTAGAGTGCGCCCATGGCTTTGGCTGTATCGGTGTCCTTTTTTAATTTTTCAATTGCAGTGTCGACCTCCGGCCCAAACAATTGCTGTTCATTAAACGGCATATTGAGCACAGCCTGTTGTATTTCGGGTTTGAACCCGGATGTGCGCAGCCATGCGTGCCTCCTTATGGTGACTGAAGTATTTATTGTCCTTGCAGCTGTATCCGCTGCATCCATGGAAGACCGTATCTGATTGTTCGAGATACTTTGTCCCTCTTCCACCACCTGTTGCGCTCGTTTCTGGAACTCTTTGGGGAGGTGTTCGATGAGATGTTGCATCTCATCCCAATGAGCTCTGTCGTATCTCGCCAGGAGTGCTTGCGAGTTGGCGATGCACCACTGATTTGCCGCTTGTGCTGCAACCCTTTTTCCCACTGCATCAAATTTGCGGCTCTCCTTGTCCGGAGGTGGTGCGTCGCCTGATGTATGCGAGTTGGCTCTTTTACGAGCTGCCCCCACAACTACTGAGTCTGGTGTCAGTTGTGATGTAAGAAAGACAGGGTCTGTGGGCGGAGCCTTGTATTTTTTCTCCACCCTTGGAGTTATGGCTCTGCTTTTAACTGGCTCTTGAAATATTTGTTTCGAGTGCCTTAGCATTCCTGGAAGCATGGGAAGGCTTTGATAATGGCTATGGGTGGAGGACAGGGTGTTAAAGAGGAAGTCATCCTCAATAGGCTCCGAATGTAGCGAGACATTATGGAATTCGGCTGCCCTAGCTACCACCTGTGCATATGATGTACTGTCCTCAGGTGGTGACGGTTTAGTTGGGTACGACTCTGGGCTATTGTCCGATACTGGAGCGTCGTAGAGGTCCCATGCATCCTGATCATCCTGGCTCATTGTGGTATGAGCTGGTGAGTGTGTTAATGGTGGAGTTTGTGCCGGTGATGCATGAGTTGATGGCGGTGGAGAGGGTGTTGGAGTTACCTTCTTTACCACCTTCGCTTGTGGATGTTTGTCTCCTTGCTGGAAGTCAAGTTTCCTTTTCCTTTTGATTGGGGGAAGAGTGCCAATCTTCCCTGTATCCTTTTGAATAAAGATCCGCTTTTGCGTGTGATCTGGCTGAGTTGGTTGTAATTCCTCCTCAAATCTGTGTTTTTTTAGTTGAGAGGACAGTCCCTGTTCCTCTGTGTAGGAACCAGTTTTCGGTTCGGTTGCCGGGCGTTTCGGCACCGAAACCGTGTCCCTTGATTTTTTCGGCTCCGACAAGACCTTTTGTCGTTTCGGCGTCGTGCCCTCTCGGTGCCGACCAACGTCGGAGCCGCTGTGTCGGTGCCAAATTGTTTCTGCATCACTCTCTCGGTCCCGAGAGTGCTGCATGCCTGTATCTCGACCGGAGTCGGATGACTTTGACAGCAGCTCGCCCTTTTTCAGTGCCGTTGGACGGTCACCTACTTTCCGGGTTAAGCCATGGCCTTTTGGCGGTGGCGTCCCCTGGGCTTTGTCAGTCTTTTCGTGTGATGTTTGTTTCGACGTCTTACTCACGGTTGGTTGTTCTTCGACGTCGAATTCTTCGGAATCCGACTCGTGGAACCGTTGTTATCCTGTCGGCGTGGACGCCATCTGCAACCTCCTGGCTCTTCGGTCTCTGAGCGTCTTCCTCGACCGAAACGCGCGACAGGCTTCGCACGTATCCTTCTTGTGCTCGGGGGACAGGCACAAGTTATAGACCAAATGTTGATCCGTATAAGGATACTTATTATGGCATTTAGGACAGAATCGGAACGGGGTCCGTTCCATCAGTCTCGATGTTGCACGCGGTCGGGCCGACCAGGCCCCGATGGGTGCTCGAAATTACCCCAAAGGGCTCCCGAAGCTCTTCAAGATTCTGTGTCGATTGGTTCTAACTACCCCGATACCGAACGAAACAATACCGACGTAGTTTCCGAGATTCTGACTAACTTTACGACCCGAAACACGGAGCGAAAAGGAACACGTCCGAACCCGACGGCGGAAAGAAAACAATCTAAGATGGAGTCGACGCCCATGCGCAATGGAACCAAGGTGGGAGGAGTCCCTCGGTCTCGTGACTCGAAAAGACTTCTTCGAAGAAAAACAACTTGTAACACTCCGAGCCCAACACCAGACGGCGGACTATGCACAGCATGTGTATCTGCAGCTACACATGCCACCGAACTATTATTTTCCTTCACGCTATCTATCCTTTGCACAGTATTAACCAGCACAACTATATAGCTCTCTCATGTTCTTCCAAGATTCAGTGCCGGCACCGTCAATGTGAACATTCGCCTAACCTAATTATTTTTCTCTTTTTCTCGGCTACAACCTCAATAATTCCTAGGTTCACAGGTCATGTCTCACTTTTCTTAGTTCAATAATTATCAGTCTGGAACAGACACACGCAATAGCATCTGTAATGTATGGACTTATGCTTCACTAATAATGCCTTACTATCCCTACTCCTATGGATCACCAATCACCTGGGGAATTACTTTTCTCGGAGTCAAGAACAGTGAATGAGGTGCACGGTCCTCCTCACGTATCTTGGGTTCTCACTCCTTGGTGTTTTATCTCCACACTTCTTTTACTATCTTATGATTATAAGTCTTAGCCTTATGTTGCTTCTCTCTTACAGCCTTGAGAAAGCCCTGGCGTATGCGCCATGTGGGGCGAAACACGTGTTGGATGAGCTTCTGCTTTATTTTGTGATCCATCTATTTGTATTATAACTTGGAGCCACCTACCTTCCAACAATAAAACTTGGATTGGGAAAAAATATTCTCTCTCGTAGCCCTTCTTCATGAACTTCACTGAATTCAAGGCAACTGGATGCCCTAAAAATTATGCTAATAGTGGGACTTTACCATATACTAGTAACGCTATCTAACTGTTTGAACCTTGCTGTACCAATTTTCCTACTGATTTTTGAGCTGACTGTTTTCTAAAACTAATAAATACAAATTTCAAAAAAGGTATCAAGGGGTTAAAATCTAGAAACATTTTTCCCTTAATACCCAATACTGTATGTTGGGTGAAGACACACTTAAAGATCATTAACACTTTCCACTGCCCAACTCCTTCTCATCTTCCCCGACTTTCACCAGAATCTCCCACTACTTAAATTATTCAAGCATAGCCCAGGTGAAATAGCCATCATCCACCTCGGTACCTTACCAAAGTTCTAGAAAAAGCTATCACACTGAAACGCAAAGACCACATTGACTATCACAATCTCTTCCAGATGGACCAATGAGGCTTTCACCTCCTGCTGTATCAAGACTATGACTACACAAGAAATCAATGCCCTGAAGATCACAAATAAGTTACACCCCTGCATTTGAATCTCCTGGTCGCTCTGCAATCTTTGACACAGTTAATTTCCAATCTCCAAGTCTTCCTTAATATTCCAATGGCCATCATGAATATCACTCAAACAACTCTCAGCTGATTCTTCTCGATTCAAGATCAGAGATGATAAAGCAACTAGATGGACTCTGTCATAACACCCATTGTCCCATAATGACACATTCCTGCTGCAACCTGGAACCCACAGGAGTCTCACTAGCTATACAAAACATCACCCTTCACCAGTACGAAGATAACACACAATTATCTGAAGGTGCTGGCAGGCACCAACATTCACCGTGTAATATACATAGATCTCAACAAGTCATGAATGTCCGCTTTACATCTCAGGTTTATCCCTACCATAACTGAGCTCTTGGGCATCAACACCATGATTCTCCAGCCTCTTACTGAATACTGTCTGAGCACCATGACAAGACAATTTCCCCCCAACCCATTTCACCAATGCTAAATCGTGGTCAGCTGATCCTTGTAGGCCAGATTACGTCCTTTTCCATTACCCACAGATTCCAATACTAGCTCTCCCATTTCATACATCAAAAAGAGCAACATTCTGCTCATTAGCTTGCAAAGTCTTCCCCGCCAAAAGATTTCCTGCCATTTTGTGACTTGGCTAATTGCAGACCCATGCAAATAGGATTATATCACTTCCTCCAGAACTGCCATGACTACGTTAGTGGACGCATCAAGTTCAATTAACTGCACCACGTACAAAGCTATCAAAAATAGTAAACAAGACTACCAAGGTGTACATCTGACCGTACTTCTTTAGGTCTTGAAAGAAAGTAAAGGTGATTATACAAGGCTTCTGCTACACTGCCGCCCTCTGAAGTAACATCCACCTTCATTTGATACGTGTGCCTTCACTCCAGAACGTCAGAAAAGAAAAACTGCCTTTTCTGCAAAAACTGCCTAATGTTCTCCCAACTTCACCCCACAATATTGTAATCACAGTATGAATTTTTCTAAATGGCTGACAACTTCTTCTGTCACTGGCAGCTTGAACTAAATTGGTGGTTGGGACCGGAATTGTTCTCTTCTCCTGTCCCTTTTTATTTGTCTCTCTCTGGATATTGTCGACCACCATTTGGTGTATCGTCCTGTGATGTCAGACTTTCGCCACAAAAACGACTTAACAGCATAAGAACTATATTTTGATTCCACATGGGTGTGGTGCTGATCTTGATGGTCTATCGTTTTTGCTCCTAATAGCAATCTCTTGATGAATAGTGTATTGAAGAACGTTTCTTCTATGCGTTCCCTGGTCTACGCCACTGTGGTTGTTAGGCAGACCTTCAGTGATGTGTAGGTGGGATTTTTATCTAGCAATTGAGTAAGGTATCTAATGACCCTCAGCCGTCTCTACCAGATGTGAAAATCATGTTTGTCCTGCACACTGTAGTGCTATTAAGATCAGTGTCACAAGTAACTGTCTGCACTTGTTTACTACTCATGCTATCAGTGGTTCTGGGGAAAAATCATAAACAAACTCCCCCGGCAGGTCTATGGATAAGATATTTTCATGGGACAGGTTGTGTAGGTACCGCAACGTGAAGTTGTGGCATTCATTTTTTTCTTGGGTTACAAATAGGTCTATTTCTGGCATGCCCCATTCCTGGAAGACCATTTCCACTATCCGCTGTTTAACTCCTATTCTTATGATGGCAGGTTTGGCTGTTTAGCTTGTCTGTCTCTATAGTTTGTACACCTTGCACGTATGTGGCCATTAACCGTTATGTGCCTTTTGATTGCCCATTTCCAAATGTCCTGGGGAAACGTGGACAGCACGTATGACCTTGTCCCCTCCAGTTTGTTGAGGTGTATCATTGTGGTTGTGTTGGCTGTCTGTATTGCCGTCATTGTCACCAAGAAGGCGCAGAAGGAAGTTGGGAAATCTTGTTGTTGTTACCAATAAGGTGTAGAAGGAAATGCTACAGTGGAACTTACAGAATACCAAAGTAGGCAAGCCTTTCAACCAACCAACTCTCTGACCATTGGTACAGATGTGTACTCTCACCTATTGGTGAGCTCAAGTGGGAATTCAAGACTGCACTCATGGATGGCCCGAATAAAAAGGTAACTTTGAATGCATTAAATGACATTACAGTTGTAAAACAGTCCTTGAATTAAAAAAATACACCAAGTCTTCCTTAAAGGAACAAACACTAGATGTTTGTTTCCACTTTACATAAACAGAAAGAGGGATGGTTTCCCTCCCTAATGAAAAATTAAGTTGTAACCCATATACCTTCTTAGTGGGCTCTGATGAGGTTGCTGGGGATTTCCGCTTTTCCGCCTTCTGCTGCTCATCTGCTTTCTTCTTCTGAGGCGGCAGCTTGGGGCCTTGGAACAGAGTCATACATGCAAGAGTTCAGTCAGTGAAGGTCTTGTGTGTGTTCATTTGTAATATGCATGAAGCAGACGGGATAACACTGTACGACAAAGTGGAAACAGCTAACTTACCTTCCTGCTTTTTAGCTTTAGCAGGAGACTTTCCAGGGGCTGGCTTTGGGGTACTATGAGGGGTTGGGGGCCTTGAATTGTTCTCATTCTCCCGGCTACTGTTTTCAGATGAACCATCCTCATCCTGAGAAGAAGCAGCCATGACACTGAAGTCGGACGTCTCCTTGGAGAGCTGGTACAGTTCCTGCAAGGTAAAGAAACAAGGGGCAGCTAGATGCAATTTATTTATACACAACCTAAAACTGCAAAACATGTGTAGGGAAATACTCTTAAATTAGGTCAGATAAAATCTACACGCACATTAAAGTAAAGTATGCTCTATGGCCTGGATTATGTTGAAAAAAAAAAAAACTAAAGGGGTACAGTAAATTATTACAGATGTAGAGTACTTCAGGTTAAAAGAATTGTGGCGAGGTGGGTATATCCTCAAGAAATGCAGTACTAAGTACCTTGTCAGGAATTTGCCATAGAGAAAATTTGATTAATCATATGCAAGTAATTGTCCAACTCCACCAAAACGTTCTTTTCATCTCCAGTCGGTTTTCAAGTTCAAAAAATGTTATGACTGCACTTGCTATTTGTATAGCACAAACCGAGCTAAATGGCAAAGACTTTGTCAAAAGCAAAAATACAATCAGCAAGTTACTGGAGAGGTAGCTGAGTTCCGAGTGCAGAAATGGACTAATAATTAAAACATAATATTGAACATAAGTAAAGATTATGAAAATTAAACACAATTAGCCAGATAATTATAACTTTTCATATACTCTGAAAGGCAATGAAGCAAACAGATGAGATTGCAAGCCAAGTACACTAAATCACATCAATGCAATGGGGGAGTTATAAAGCCTGGCCACAAGATGGCCAGCGCCCGATGGCGTACCGCCGGGATTGACCCTATTTGCTGAGGGAGTGAGGTGAGGAGACATATGTCACAATCCCAGCCTGGGTACCACCTTGCCACCTGCTTGACTGCTTTACTCAGGCCGCAGCCTACCATCCAGCGCACTTGCCAACCACACCTGCCTGCTTCACTGCAGCGCGAGGGCCTAGGGAGATCAGCCCGGCTGCCTGGGAAAAGAAACTGGACCCCTGGAGCGGCTGCCTGCAGGAGGGGTGCGGACGATCTGGTAGGGCTCCGGTGCAGCCCGACAGGTGAGCCAGGACACAGAGGGGGCCACAAGCCTAAGTGTGGGTCTGCAGGGGCCAGATTGGGCAGGGCTGTGGCCATCTACGTGCCCTGGTGCTCCGCATTGGAGGACTTTTGTGGAGGGAACGAGCCTCAGCTCTCGGCCTTTGCTGGTAGCCCCAGGCCTGCTCGTGCCCCCCAGATAACGCTCTGGAATGAGGCAGGGCCTGGGGGTAGAACCGGGGCTGAGTAGCTAGCCAGCTGCCACATCTCATGCACCCACCAGAAGACGCTCCTACTGACCTTTTAGAGTATCCTGTTGTGGGTCTATTTTAATTTCCCTGCCTGGGCACAGGAGATAGCTTAGCTTTTAGCTTGTTGACCTTTTTACCTGATCCCCTTTGACCTATTTTGATGCTCTGTTTTATTCCATTTAATTATTTATTTCCTTTTAGCACTGCATGCAGATGCGTGCATTTTAGAGAAATGTTTTCATTTTCCTAATCAGTATTATTCTGAGAATGCGTCATTATCAGTGATGCAAGTGGGTAAACTCATCACGCTCCTTTTGTTTTATGTTGACAAGAACAGAAAACAAACTGCAGACACAAGTGTGCAAACAAAATCTGATGTTGAGGTACATACTCGCGTCAGGACTCCTGCACAAACAATAACATGTGCCCTATAAAAACACCTCACAAGACCAAGGTTATTAGAGGGAGTCCATCAGGATACACCACCTAGACTCCACGCCGCTTTGCAGTGAATCACAGCCTTGCATATCTACGATTCCTGATCTGGAGACTAAGGGGTCGATCTCAACCCAAAGTAACAGGGTTCGGGGCGTTTCTCAAGGACACTGTACTGGCAGATTAGGCTTATCATGCCCAGCTCTCGCTTTAGGGTAGGGTTTAGGCCTTATTACTAGAAATTGCATAATTCATGTTATTGCAATATGTTGGGGGTTTTCATATTTACCACTTTTGTCCTCACCATTCTGCTTCTGTTATTTCTCATTGTCATAATCATTGCAGCACATGCATTTTATTGTAGATTGCAGTCTCTACAATAAATATATTGAAAACTGTCCCTGCATCTTCTTCATTGCCTGTGTGTGTAAGAGACTTATTTCTAATGAGAGATAAGAAGTGAGATTTGTCACACCACGACTTCCCTGAGAGGTCTCCAGAGTCCATGCACTAGGCTGCCAGAAATCACTTTAACTACTTAGGGTTTGGGTGAGGTACTGCTAGAGAGCCCGGAGGTTTGGGCAGACAGCTGCTAACTGGCAGGAATGACTCAGTCACCTATAAACAAAAGAGTTGCCACCCCTAATCCAGCAGTCTACCTGAGAGGCAAGAGTCGCTCACGACATGGCACCACCAAAAATGGTGTTTAGGCACTAATTCACAAATCACCCTGAGTACCTCTGTCTCACACACAGCAGGTACTCTAAGTACCATTTTACGAGACATCTGTGGCCTTAGGGACGATCCTCCTCATTTAAATAGGGAGTACCTTTCCAAACTGTAGCTTGTTCAAGCTTGAACTTTAAAAAAGGATTTCTCCCCATTTGGTGTTCCGTTCTCTGTTACCCATTACTAAACATGGTTAACGCCATAAATATTCTGAAGAACTGCAGACAAGCCATCACACAGTATCTCCTAGCCCATGGCTTAATTGACGAGGGTCGGGAAGTAACATATGTTTTGGAAGCAAATGGAGCTTATCAAACTGAAATATTTTACTCTTGGGTCACCTTTCCTGAAATAAATGCAAACACACGTCTTTCACACTTAGGGCAAGATGTAGGAAACTCCCAAATTGCGACCTGCAATTTGCGAGTCCCTGCGACTCGCAAATTGCAAGTCGCAATTTGGGATGCAGAAAGGTGTCTCAGACACCTTCTGCAAGTCGCTATGGGGTCGCAAAGACCCACCTCATTAATATTAATGAGGTGGGTCGCAATTTGCGACCCCATAGCGACTCAGGGCACTCACGGGGATGGAGGACTGCTGGGAACAGCAGACCTCCATGTCCGTGACTGCTTTTAAATAAAGCATTTTTTTTTCAAAGTGTAGCCCGTTTTCCTTAAAGGAAAACGAGCTGCACTTAGAAAAAAAAAAACGAAACCTTTTGTTTCTGATTTTTTCAGTGCAGGTAGTGGTCCCTGGGGACCCCTTCCCGTTTGCGAGTGGGTTACCATCCACTTCAAGTGGATGGTAACTGCGAGTCAAATGGAATTGCATACCACTGCGACTCGCAAATAGGAAGGGAACACCCCTTCCTATTTGCGACTCGGAAATGCATTTTGCGAGTCGGTTCGGTGCATTTCTACATCATTTCTACTATTTCTCAGCCGTTTGCGAGTTGCTAAACCTTTCCTACATCTGGCCCTTAGAGTAGCAAACATACCACAGAGGTACCAAGTTTATCCTAGAAATACCACTTTCTTATCAAGATCACCAAAACTGGTTTAATGGCGCCCTACCACATGTAATGCAACCCATGAGATTAGGTCCTCTAAGTAATGACGGACCAAAGTGGCTTATTTTTGCCACATGCTGGCATAAAGGCTATGCAAGTTGCCGACGTACACACACACACACACTTTATGATAAGCTAGTAGCAATTTACAGACAACTAGTACAGTTCGTTATACAAACTTTGAATACCGCCCCAGCAAAGGCCTCACCAGATGTTCACCAATTGGCAGTTACAGGCATTAATCCACAAACAGTCCACTCAATAATGGGTGGAGCACCCACGGAGCAGGAGAAGATTCAGTTCGGGATAGCACAAAAAACAATTCAATTGGAAGCAGTGTTTACTCATGTGGGACCCCAAGACAAACAGAATTCTCACAAATGTGCTTGCCATTCGGAATGGTTCCCTCAGAGAACTGCGCCACTTGGGGTGCAGTCTTCACTGCAATTTACACTACCATTTACACTTCCACACATGGTACTCCAACACTTGCTAATTTACCAGAAGAGTTGAAACAAATTCAAAATGAACATGGGGCTGCCCCAGCACTAGACCTGAGGATGAAACTGAAGAGCAACTTTGACACAGTCTCCTCAATTATTCTAAGTAACATTAAAGGGGAAGTAGCTGCGTTGGCAATCCGCCAGCGACTCCGGGAGGTTCCTCAACAGGAGTGCGAGCTACCAAAAATTATTTCCAAAACCTATACAAGTATAGGACAGGATAGTCTGGGGGCCAGACCAACAAAACCACAAATACAGAGTACCACCCTTAAGGAGGATACTAAACAAGCACAAGAGGGTTCTAAAAAACGCTGGGACAAACAAAAATAAAATAAAGACAAAAGAAGTCAGCGAGCAGATTGTCCACACCTGGAGACCTCTAAAAGGAGATCCAATCTCCGAAATAGAGAAATATTAAAAACACCCAATAGATACTAATATGTTGATACACATTCCTCTTGTTCCTTTCAGAACACGCCGGAAAAAAGGAATGAGAGAGTGGGTCGGTCAGAGCAACGCACTGACTGTGTGAAGACGAAGAAAGACTCACAGTGATCCACAGACAAGAAGGAGGACAAATCTCCTCAACAAAAGCCACAATTTAAAAAGAAAAAGGTGGCAGTGATATCTATTAAACATGCCAGCAACACTGAAAATGTTGCTTAAGAACAAGATGTGGGTAGTAACTCTGCTAGACGGTGCGGCAGAGGTCACAATATGTCGTCAGAATTTGATAAATCATCTGGATGCGACAGGCGCTTTTCCCCACCGGACAGACACAGAGCACACTAAAGAAGTAATTTTTGGGGAAAAACTTAGTTGTGCTATCCTGTTGGTAGAAAAAGACTGGCCACCTGAATTTGTCCGCAAGCTCCCACAAGTGGAAGATGTCATTTTGCCTTCTTTCTCAGCTCTTGTTCCTGATGTGGTAAAAGAAGCCTATGTTTTTGACTCGGCTATAGCACATGCACCCATGCTATGCCGTAATCATGTAGATTGGGATAAAGATCCCCCCCACCATGTAATACCTATTAGGTCTACACCGCAGCATCAATCTCAATATCTGATTAAACAGTTAAACAGTTAAAGACCCGGTGACAGAAATTCTCACTCAACTCGGGTGCCAGAGAGTAACTGAGCCCTGCCTCTCTGCAATGAATAGCCCTTTATTCTCCGTTGCAAAACAAAAAACAGATCATTCATATAGAACAGTCTTAGACTATAGACATTTAAACAACCACACATGCACATATTGAATCAAAAATGCACATAGCACAGCACTTAATAATATAGTGTGCAAGAAATACAAAAAAAAACACTTGATATTTCCAAAGTCTGGACCCTAAGTGCATTCTCATTTGGCTCACAAAAACGCTTTTGCCATTTACCACAGGGCTATGAGGAAAAGCCCGGGGTTGTTTTCAGCCCGTGTGATGTCACTATTACATGATATTAACCCAGAGGCGTTGTCTTATGTGAATGACATCTGTCTCACAAATGATGACCACGACATTTATCTTGCAAGGGTCGATCAGATTGTTTTAGGATTCTCAGCCCTTGGCTACAAATTTGATTAAAAGAAAACAAAGATAACCTTTCTCAGTGTCCTGTATTAGGGATACGAGCTATCAGATGAAGGCAAGAGCCTGGCCTGCACTTTCTGGAGAAATGTGCTCAACTTCAACCAACAAATACGATTAAGAAACCACAGTCACTACTTGGTTTCTTCAAGTTTGGTAGAACATATATTCCAGATTATGCTACACGCATAAAATCACTCTATGACTACTGGGAACTGATGCTGGTCCATTCCCACCCAAAGGACATTTGGTCTCCATTTGTGACCTATCTAATGGTGCTTGGGGTAACAGCTGACAATGCAGGTGATATTGCCTCTCAAAATGCTGGACCCAACTCCTGATTGCGCTCTGCAGGCTCTTCCCATTTTTCTGAGCAGGCACAGTCCTGACTGAGTTATGCAGTCTTATTTTTATATAACCCCAGGCGTTGTGTCTGTTATCACTGCCTGTTTACAACCATTGGTATTCTGAGTGGCTAGTTTCCCCCTCTCCTGGCTGCATCATACACTTGTTTGTTATCATGTGCACAGTCACTTTGGCGATGTTGAGCTTACAGCTCTGAGTTTGTTTCCTCTAGCTTTTTACTATAAATCTCAATAAATACAATTAAAAAAAAAATCACTTCATAGATGCAGACACCTAGAACTTTGTAGGGCTTAATAAGACATTCAAACCACTCTGAATTGGTCTGTGTTCTCTGTGGAACATTTTGCTCTTAAGCTTAAATCCACTTGATTGGGAGGAATACGCACAATGATGTTATACAGAGAAAATGTGAATCAATTCTTCATGGCCTGCAGGCCCAAATAATGCTTTACTGCTCCGAGAGCAGTCAAAGTGCAAGGTGATCAGCTCATACCCTTCAAGAGATTAGAGGCAGCAGCCTAGTTTTTGATCTAACAGTGCAAACTAAGAAAGGAAGTGTTACTTACTTGTAGTTCTACCACTACACTATAGATATTCTCTCAAAATTTATAAAAGGTACAATATTTCAATTCATGTGTGAGAATAAATACAAAGCATGCTCAAGGCAACGTGTCTTTTTTCTAATTAGCCAAAGTACAAGCTGAACAGTGCATTTGGCAGTTCAGGAAGGGTCAAGGATGATTTCAATATGGCTGAGTCCAAACTAAGGTGGGATGGTGTGTTTGACGATAATCCTAGTGTTGATGCCTGGAGACACTGTCTGTGCCATTTAATGTGCACTGCCCTCAGACACTATGCCCCCGTTTTCTTAGAATACTCTGGAAGATGTTTAAGGAGTTCCTGCATCCCCTCCCACAGACTCCTATTATACCTACAGGGGATGCAAAGGGAGTTAGTTATGTGCCACTGTACTGCTACCTCAACCACTACCATCTTGCCTAAGGCATCGATCTTTTTTTCCACCTTGTTAGGCAGTGACACATCATCACTGGCCTGAGTAGTGCTGCGCTTACAGATGATGTTAACTACTCACTTGTTGGGAGGAGCCTAGCCCTTGATATACGCAGGATCACTAGGGGAGGATATAAAAAAAAATTCAACCTTTGTCTTCACTACTCTTACTTTAATAGGCTACTTGAAATTACCGGGAGAAGAATTCAGCTTTTCTTGCAGCATTGTGAGAAACTGCACCATGCGCTCCCATTTTGAAAGCGTTTCAACGAGAAAGTCATTTTCCTTTTGGGCGACGTGCATATCCACATTAGAGAATGCTGTGGCCCTCTGAACGTCCTCACGATAGACTGTGGTGTCATCAGGGGAGATTATGAGGTAGTGCTCTAAAGAGCAAGTTTCTTACCTTTGGTTACACCTTATCTGGTAGAGACAATATCTAGTTGCAATTACCTTAGAATTTCCCCCAAGTGTCAGACTGGATCCAGAGATTTTTCTCAAGCTGTACCCCCTGTGCCATTAGGTGGCATCGACCGGCTCTGCGTCTGTCCTCGGGTCCTAGATAGGCACCACCCAGGCTTGCTGACGTTAGTTTTTTTCAACAACTTTCCACGCCAGACGTGCAGAGCCATGAAGAACACTGACCCCTAGTGTGTCAAAACTAGGGCCCTGAAAAGGGAAGTCCCTGAACCTAGAAATCAGTTCGCGGAACGGGGAGGATGGGCGGGTTGGTAAGGAATCTACAACTAGATATTATCTCTACCAAATAAGGCGTTACCGAAGGTAAGTAACTTCTCCATCTGGTTGAGACATCTAGTTGCAGATTCCTCACTTTAGAATAGATACCCGATCAATACTATCCCCCGAGGTGGGTCTGCGAACCAAGATCACACCCGAAAGTCCTCCAGGACCGAACGGGCAAAGCGCCTGTCCCTACACACCTGATTGTCCTGGCAGTAGTGTTTAGTAAATGTGTGCAGAGATGCCCCTGGTGCCGCCTGACAGATGTCCAGGAGTGGATCGCTAAGGCAGTGTTTGCAACTTTAGCTCAGGGGGTTGCATCTTAGCCAGTGTGTAGCACATTTTAGCACAACAGGTTGTGGTTGAACTCCAGACACCACAGCCACACGAGGTGTGGCTTTGTCACGGACATCACACGATGACAGGATCTGCAAGGCCTGAACCTGGTCTTATGCGAAGACATCTTCAACACACCAGGAGTGTGGACACTCAAAAATCTTCAACAAAAAGTAGAACAAGATAGTCAAAATATGACTGAGAGGTAGCTCTTCTTCAGATCAGCGCTAGGGTGGAGGTTAAAGAAAAGAACTGATGTCAGTGTGCCAAGGTGGTGCCTATATACGACCCACGTCGTAATTTCCGGTGCTCATGACACCAATGACCACCAAGGAGCCGATCAATGCCACATAAAGGCGCTCAGGTGTACTGCTCGAGAAAAATCTCCAGATCCAGACTGATGCCTGGGGGAAATTCTAAGGTAAGGAATCAGCAACTAGATGTCTTTATCACATTCAGGATCACTGGGGGAGGGGGCTATGTTACAATCATCCCTGGGATCAACAGTAGGCCCTGTACATGAGTCTTGGTCACAGGAGTCAAGGGAACCATATGGACTGCCTGGCTTAGAGTAGGAACGGGGGGACCTCTTGAGCAACTCTGATGGAGGCAGGGGCATGCATTTGCGTTGTGGTGTTGGAAGAGGTGGGGGGTGGCAGTGGAGGCACAGGTGGACTTTGCGTAAGGGGCCTGACGGCTCTATCCTTGTGCCTCTTGGTTGTCGGCTTTGGGGAGGGTGGCTTTGAAGAAGGCTTCTCCCTCGAATGCTATCTCTCTCTTGTGAGGAAGGAGATCAGGTGGCACTGGTGCGGTGGCTGTGCTGAAATCATCCCCGTAACAGGGCGCACAAACAGGTGCTTCTCTGCTTGAAATCAAGTTCCTGCTGTAGTCTTTTGAGCATCAGAGTCTTCACTTTCTCGTAGCGGACTATTGAAAGGGGCTTCAGCAACGAGAAAGGCTTCAGAATCGACAAAGGATCGAGCATCGAGTCTTGCGTACAAGTGCAGGTAGAGTTTTTGTTGCTTGCTTCGGGTTAAAGCAAGGATGCTTGGCACCCTTGGGAGTAGCTGAAGTTTGATACTTCCAGGCGGAGGCCTGCTTGGCTTCAAAGCCTTTTACCAGAGACAACCAGAACCCGAAGGTGGCCGAGATCCTTGAGAGTAGGGGATTCTGTTTGCATCCTTGCTCAGAACATGATGTTAGTTTGAGGACCGCTGGTCTTCAACAGCACCTCAGCCTCCTCCACCTCTTCGTGCTCTGGCATGCTAGAGGAGACCGTTTCCAGGCTGGGTGTTTTCTGCTCAGCCAGGAGTCCATATGGGTCAGCCTCTTCAGCGCCAAAGGGATCTTCTGCTCCAAAGATGTCTGGGGCCTTAGTTTGTTGGAACATCTTATGAAGTATTGTAGGAATCTGGCTCTGTATATACTATTTAAAAATGAGAAATAGTGTGCAGAGTGTCCAGGGGTTCCCCAGAGGTTTAACAGAGGCTAAAGTAGATAATACTAATGCTTTAGTGGTAGCGTGGTTGAGCAGTTAGGCTTATCAGAGGATAGTGCAAAGCATTTGTTGTACACACGCAGGCAATAAAGGAAGCACACACTCAATGACTAACTCCAGGCCAATGTTTTTTATATAGCAAGTTACTTAATTTCTAGAACCAATAGATTCAGTTTGCAGATAAGTACATTTGCAAGTAAGTAGCAAGCATATGTATCAAAACTACTTTGCTTCAATTTGGCAAGATACACGGTTTTCAAATAAATAGCAATAATCTGTTCTAAAAGTTGACAGTGCATTTTTCAAACAGTTCTATGGGGGAAGAAAATTTAGTACAGTTTTGAGTTAAGTACAAGACTTACAGTTCCAGTCCCCGGGGGTTAGGATGTCCACAGGTTGGGGATCAAGTTAACCCCAAACACCCATCACCAGCAACATGGGGCCAGCCGGGTACAGAGGTCAAAGTTATTGCACGATTCAAAATGGGCTCCTATGGAGACTGGGGGCACTCAGAATCAGGCCTGCTCACAGGTAAGTACCTGGGTCTTCGGAGGGCAGACCTGGGGGGTTTAGGAGAGCTCTGGTGGGGGATGTGGTAGGGGGGACAAAATGGGGGGAAGAAAGGGCAGCACCAAACACACACCCTCAATGGCACAGGGGCGGCCGGGTGCAGGGTGCAAACTTAGCATCAGGCTCCTTAATCCTTTTCAAAAGGAAGTCACCGAGGGTCACAAGTAGGCTGCAGACTGGTCCAGCGGGTCAGTGCGGAGAAACCACAGGCTGGACAGTGAGGAGGGCCGTCTGCTGCATGTTGCTGCACTGGATTTCGGGTTCCCCAAGGGCAGGGGGCTGCAGGTGCAGGGTACCTTTTGGCGTCGGGTATCTTCGTCGGGATCCTTCACAGGCATGGGGGTCCTTTGGATTTAGTCTGCAGGCGTCCTTGTGGTGGAAGGCCAACACCGACAGTGGTCCTGCTGTCTTGTTTTCCCCATCACCAGGTCGACCCCAAGAAGTGAGAACCTCTAACACCTGTGACCGGACAAAATACCTATGCACCCGAGCACCACAGCCAGAGTCCAAGCCAACCGAATCTGTCCCCTGGCCCCAGAGACCCTCAAGAACCAAGCCCTCCTTTGGGTTCAACCCGACTGGTCTCTCAGTCCCCACTTGCAGCCCTTTTCTTCTAGGTACCTCTCCCACTGATTTTAACACATAGCATCAGAGATTACCACCTCTAGGAGGAACTCTGCACCCAGACACACCAGGGAAGGTAATCCAAAACTGCTGGTGGTTCTAGAGACCTTTTCCCCTACTTACCTAAAGTCCAGAAGAACAATCGACTGAAGTGACTCTGTGTAGTGCATGTTTTACCCACAGGACAACATTACCACGTTCGGGACTCATGCCTCACATCTGACAGCTATATTTTCTAAGATTTTAAATATTGCTCACTAAAAAGTACTTAACAGATCTTGAAGATCTTGGTGTCTAAATTAAGATACAATCCTATGTTATTTTTCTAAATTGGTCTCAAGTTTCTTCTTGAGTGTGTGTCTCATTTATTGACTCTGTTTAACAAGTGCCTAGCATTACCGTCTGATAAGCCTAAACTGCTCGCCCACACTGCCACAAAAAAGAGCACTTGGGATTATTATTGTAACTCCTGTAAACCAATAAGGGTCGCTTGGATCATCTGCATAGTGTCCCTTTACATGGGTACACTACATAGATAAGACAGCTTCCTACAATGGCAACCTGCATTCAATTTGTAAGGGGGTGGTGTCCCTTAGGGTGGCATAATACATGATGCAGCCCTTATGGACCCTCTTTAGTATCCATGCTCATGGTACCGGGCTACAACTCATTAAAGATTTACAGTGGTGCTAAAAGCATGTGCCATTTGTACACAATTGAATTAGTTTACCTTATTTTAGGGAAAGAGCACTGGCAACCTGGTTAGTAGGATCCCAGTGCACCTTCAGTCGAAAAACCTCAGTAACAGTGTCAAAAAGTGGGAGTGACTATGTCAAAGAAGGGCTCTTTCGTAAAGGAAGCACCCAAGAGTAGTCAACATCTCTACTAAGCAACTGTTTAAAGCGGAACTATGTAGGTGCACCACTGAGTTCCCAAGGGTAATAATTTCAGAACAGAACTAACTACAGCTTCAGGACATACAAATGTTTTTCTTTTGTGCTAGACTTCCATTACAGTGCTAGGGATACAAACAGGGCTCCCAGGATTACTACATTCTTTAATAAAAATGGCATAACTGGAGAACCATAGTCAAAGTGGTGCAATGAGCATGTCTTTATTTCAACTTATGCCACAAAAATAAACAGAAGAAAAAAAGTAAAGCCAACTCACATAGAGGCCATATTCTTGCAAAATAAATTGTACATTAAAAAAAAATACATAACATTTCAATAGAAGGTTAATGAATGCTTCCAAGCAGGCATCATGTACTTAGTACAGATACAGAAATCTTTTTAGTTTTAGTTCACATCATAAGAAAATTACCTTTTTTTTAGTACAAAGAGAAAATACTACTGTCATGGAATTATTGTAACCCACTGACAACATTTAAACAAACAATGATGTCTAGCACATAATAAAGCCCTAGCACTCAAGTGAACTTCCCTTAAGGCACATGTGTACATGTGATTAGACAAAATACCATTATACACAATGCAAGGAAGCCAATGTCTGAAGTTGCGTGGCCTATTGTATTGCGCTGTATGCTTAGGTGGGCATATAAGTATGTATATGAACTTTTCATTTATTATATTTATTACTTATGGCTGGCGAAACAGCTAACTGGCTATATTCCTACCCTAAAAAGCGGCGGCCAGGTGCCGTGTTCTAGGAGCAGATCATCTATTGTCCACAGTTTCAAAAATCACTTTTCTGAAACAGTTCAGAACTTGTTGAAATCTATTACAGGGGGAGAGATGTGCATCACCTAGCCCTCTCGGCAGGTGCTGATCAGATACCAACATTGTAGGCAATGGATGCATGTCCTTTGAGGGTGTATCACATAATGTGGTTCATTAACGTTCTAGAAGCCTTTGAAGCATGGCTAGTCTTTGACGATACATTAAATGTGAAGAATGCTAAAAAGTGAAGAAAAACTAAACTTTGCAACAGCCAAAAAGGAAAAGGGTATTTTATTTTCCCTAACCTCAGACATCCTGAAAGAGATCAGTTTTCTTTGCAATCTAAAGTTGTTTGAGACTCAAGCAAATTGGAAATTCGTAGGAGGGAAGCATATTGACATTAGTGAAATACTCCAAGGTGATGCAAATTTGGTGGTAAGGGCTTGTAAGAATTCATTATTATCTTTCAACCATTGCACATATTTCATGCACAGTCCCAAAGAGCTTGCAGGTGCAGCATGGCTTATGTGTATCTTCTACAGGTTTGAGACTTATCTTCTGACATATATAAAGAAACTCTCATAAGATGCAGGTTTATTTATTTCCTGGTGTAAGAAATACCATCTTACCTTTAACTGGTGCAGGTTGGTGGCTGTTTTCCAGTCCTTGTCGTCACGGAAACGGGTGCAACGAGGGAAACGAATGGAGATCCCATCAGCAGTGTGTGCTTCTGATTTTGAGAACTCAGCTCCCGTGATCTCCCACACTGGCGCTTTCTAGAGAAAAATAAAGCAGAGTCTTCTACTACAGTCCTATTCACAGACAGAGCAAGTGATGGACAATGTTTAGATATAAAATGTTTTGAGCTTAGTACCATCTTCCTTCAAAGTCAATCAACATCCTATCTTGGACTTGTCAACTAATGTAAACTAAGCAACTAATAATCTTCAACAATCGATCCATCAGACAGAAATGTTGGTAAACTTCATAAACAGACGCCTCTTCAATTCAATAAAAATGATTAATAGGCAGTTCTGTCATGCGCCTTTTGTGCTACATCAAAAACAGTTAAAAATATCAAAGCATTTACAAAGACAGCTGCAACAACAAAACTAATAAAGGTCAATGAAATGTCCGCCGATAAGACCTAAAAAAGTAAAACCTGGCCTTCAGCATGCAGCACTCTTAAAACTGCAATTAAGTCATGGGGATGAGTTTCTGTAATCAACAGTTCCGCTCATCCAGGTAACAGTCTACAGTGGAACATAAGTTGCTATGAAGTGAAAAAGAAACAAAAATTAAAAGATGACAGTGATTTAAAGCTCCCAATGCTCTGAAGATATTGCTTATTAAATATGCAAAACGTCAGAAAATAACATATTCAGAATATGTCCCCAAAATAACAAGCCTCTTCCAATTATCTGTCCGTTTCCAAAGGGCATTTAGACCAGCCTTGAAGACCTTGTGGTTTCAAAGCAAGAATGATTTACTGGCAATGTAGGGGAAGTAGACCCATATTGTGTGCTAGATAAAATGGAGAGACTGCACTGACATATAATGCATATATGTTAATAAATTATTTGTTAAATGAAGCCTTAACACTTTATTTTGTTTTAAAAAGTTACGTATGTCAGGCACTGCAGTCCAGTTTCCTGAGCCACACCATTCAATATGGTGCTAGAATTGAATGCCTGGAATACTGGAGGGGTTATCCCATACATATTTTTGGATGTACTATTATTCCCTAGATTTGATTTACAAACTAACAAATGGCTGTTTTTTCGTCAATGTACTGCAAACAAAACATAGCCCTTGGTATGTAACTCAACAAAACCAGTGTAATGAATACATACACCTGCAGGAAGAAAGCCGCAAAGTTTAAATATAGGACTGTACTAGCTTGTTTGAAAATTCATTCATTAAAATTAGGTTGGTAGGAAACTGGACTTCTTTTCAGATGACCCCCCCTCCCCCCACACTTTTTGCCCCATTTAGAACTACTAGATGCTGGTTTTTGACTCTTGACAGTGCACAGAGGCCTACTAAACAGATCTCAGTGCCAGTGCTCTTTTCTTTAAAACAAGTGATGTCCAATTGTAGCACAATTGACAAACAGCTTTAGCCCCCCTGTAAGTCCCTAGTAAATGGCACCCCTGGTACCTAGGGCATGGGTACTAAAGAGGGTCCCTAAGTGCTGCAGCATATCTTATGCCACCCTAAGGGACCCAAACACACATTGCACACGGCATGCCATCACATCCTGTGTGTCAGGGTGCAAGTCCTGAGTGAAACCACGACATGGCACACTCATTGTGTGCCATGCCAAAGTCAATGCATGTATTATATGTAAATCACCCCTAGAGCAGGCCATAGAAGCCCTAAGGAAGGGTGCATTATAATACACGTGAGGGCAGTGTGCCTGAGGAAATATGTCCTTGTGATGTCTATTAATAGATATTACAAGTGACCGGGCAGCCATTTTAGAGCATGTACTGGATGCTGGTGTAGGAAAGTGCCCCTCTTTGACATGGTCACCCTCCACGTTTTGCCTGGTATTTGATGCAATTTTGACTGAAAGAGTACTTGGTTCCTGATAACTAGGTGCCAGTGCCAGATCTTTTTTCCTAAAACTGTGCAATTGTTCCCCAATTGGCCATACCTTTGGCACACCTATAAGTCCCTAGTAAATGGTACCCCTGGTACCTAGGGCATGAGTTCCAAAGAGGGTTCGCAAGGGCAGCGGCAAGAATTGTGCAATCCTCAGGGTCACCTCACCTAGCACATGCAGGCTGCGTGTCTCAGTGCAGCTAAAAGTGAAAACAAGACATGGGGCACAGCCTGTAATATATGTAAGTCACGTCTACAGCAGGCCTTAAAGCCCTAAGGCAGGGTGCATTGTATTACATGTGAGGACATATCTGCAAAAGGAGATATGTCCCACTATGTCTCTGTCGATTCTCAGACATAGTGAGTGAACAGGGAAGCCATTTCAGTACATGTGCTGGACACTGGAGTTCCACAGCTGCAGGATGGCTTCACGGAAAATAGGATATTTGGTTTCAAACATCTCATAATAATAAACCCTTTCTGATGCCAGTGATGGATTTATTAATACATGCACCCAGAGGGCATCTTAGAGGTGCCCCCTGAAAAACCTACCACTACCCGTGTGCTGGCTGACTAGTTCTAAAAAGCCTGCCCCCACCAAACACGTTTCTGATCCCCAGGGGTGACAGCCTTTGCTCACGGGCAGACAGAAACAAGGTATGCTCTGGCAGTGGTGTAAGCACACCCTTATCAACCGGATGACCTGCAAATCTGCATTCCCAGGCCTGGGGTTTCAAAGCAGCCCACCGCCCTTAATATGTAGCTCTCGCTTCCCTTAAAGGTGAGGATGCCGATCCCCCTGCACCAGGCCCCATTTGTCACCTGGACAGACGAGAAAATTAGTAGTCAGAGGCGTGCCCACCTCTCAGGTCAGCCCCAATCCTAAGGTGAACTGCCTGATGTGGACACAACTTTTGAAAGTCTACCCACTTGGTGATGGCAGAATTAGGAACTCCGGGACAGGGTTATGCCCACTTCCCACAGGACGTAGTCATAAAAGGAGTGCAGTGGCACCAGGTCTAAGTAGCTTATTGGCTACTACCCTACACTCCCCGAAATGCCCCTAAATTCAATACTTAGGGAGCATCAGATGCTTCTGACCTGAAGGAGGAGGACACTCCAGAGACGCAAAGTGAGAACTGAAGACCAGTGACTGACTCGGTGCCAATCCTGCCAGTCTGCCTGCTAACTTTGACAATTATGCCAAAGACGCCTCGTCCTCCAGCTTCTGAAAATTCCAGGAAGACTGCCAGCTTTCATCCCAGTCCTGTGGAGTAGCAGAGCTGCTCCCCTGCATCCTTGCAGGCATTTAAGAACCACTGCACTACTGCACCTGAGCCTCCCAGCCCACATTGAAGTGGGCCAACAGTATCAGCCTTGTACTCAGCCTCTAGAGAGTCAAAGTCCATCACAGGCTTCTCCACTGCGACATTAACACCAACGTCTGCCGTCTCTTTATGCATGCCCCCCTTCAACCACGACCAGCCCTGGTGATGGAAACCTGATGGTCTACTGCACCTCTACACCCAGATTCCCCGGACCAAGGAGAAGAGAACCACTGGTGTCTCTGCGTCCCCCAGGGTTGTGAGACTTGAGCCCACTTGTTGGTTTACCATGACTGGTTCCCCAGTCCAAGCCTGTAGCCTGTTTCCGTGGGGCCCCCTCCACCGCTAACACCACTGGTGACAGACAACTGATGGCCCAAGAACCCTCTGCACCCGGACCGACGAGAAAAGACCCACTGGTGTCCATACATCCCGAGGATCACTCAGTGGCTCATCCTGACTGGACTCCCAGTCCTAAAATGCAGCCTCTTTTTAACTGGACTGATCCCCATTGACTAACATTGGCCATCCCACGCCATACTACACCCCTGCACCCGGATGCCCTAGTGCCACCCGGTGTGACAGTTGGTGTGGTCCTGACCCTTGCCCAAAACTTACTTTACGTCCAGGAGATAGGTCCTGCTAAACGCTATACAATACCTGTTTGCCGTATTTGTTGTTTCTCCAAAGGATAACAATTCAGCTTTCAAGAATAGCACTAAGTGTTTACTTTTTACACTGTAAAGATTTCTCTTGCAAAACGTACTTACCTGATCACATCGATACTTCGGCCAAAACATATAGAAAGATACTTGTTAGTTTTGTAAATTGGTGTGGATCTCCTTATTGAGTAGTGTCTCATTTATTGACTGTGTGTATTTTCAGTTGTCTAACACTCTGCTTTAATAAGCCTAAAACTGCTCGACCACACTACCCGCTAAAAAAGCACCTTGGGATTGCTATAGGAAGCCCCAATCCAATAGTCCTGGACTCTTTGTATGATATATCTCATTTTGATATATCATAAAAAGCCAGCTTCCTACAGCTGGTCATCACGAGTGACCCAGCCACATGATGGCTGTACGAAAAATAATGGTGTTTGGTATCAAATACCTCATCTTAGTAAATCAACACTGATGCCAGTATTGAATTTATGAGGACATGCACCCAGAGGGCACCTTATAGGTGCTCCCTGAAACCTACTGGCCCTCTAGTGTGCTGGTAACGACTTACCTCCCATCACAGACGAGTTTCTGACCTCCTGGAGGCGAGAGCCCCACTCACAGAGGACAGAACGGATGCCTACTCTGACAGGAGGTGTTATCACATCCGCCAGCAGTATGGCTAATAAATCTGCATAGTGTAGGGAACTGGGTTCTGGTTGCAGTACTCTCTCAAATCCCCACTGCCACACACACACTGCCACACACACACTGCCACACACACACTGCCACACACACACAGCCACACACACACACACACACTGACACACACACACACACACACACACACACACACACACACACACACACACACACACACACACACACACACACACACACACACACACACACACACACACACACACACACACACACACACACACACACACACACACACACACTTTTTGCCTGGTTATTAGATGCAATTTTGACTGAAGCGCACTGGATTACTGCCAATGTTTAGTCCCCAAAACAAGACATCTGGTCACGTGATCCCCAAGACTGTTTCTGCAGACCCCCTGCAATTGTGAGTGACCAGGAGACAAAGACTGATGCCCTAGGACACCTCTGCACCCATCCTTCCAAGACTCTGGAGAAGAGAATCAAGGGTGTCCCCACGTCTCACCACCTCAGGAGACCTGAGCCCACTTGTTGGCTTGGTAAACTGGACCCACAGTCCAAATCTTCAGTGTGTATCTGCGGGCCCCCCGGCAACCGTGAGGAACTCCAGTACTGGACCAGATGCCAGAAAACACCCCTGAACCTGTGGCCTACAGCCTGAGGAGTAGACTGATGGTGTCTCCACGTGCCCAAGGACCTCAAGGGTCGAGTCCCCCTGTGGGTTCCCCTGGACTGTCCTTCCAGTCCATCCCTGCTGCAGCTATGTAACCAGGCTGAGGCCCACAGACTTGAATGGGACACTAAACGCAGTAACACACCTCTGCACCCGGACGCACCAGAGCTCCTCGAGGTGACCTACTGATGTGGCCTTGGACCTTGTCTTAAACTAATCTTAATTCCAGGAGATTGGCCCCGTAAATCGCTGTACTCTTCCTGGCTTGCCGTCTTTGTTTTCCTCCATAGGATTGCATTGCACCTTCCTGAAAAATGCACTAAATGTCTACTCTAAAAATTCATAACTCGAAAAGTACTCACCTGGATCTTGTGATCCTGGTATCAAAGTTTATATTAAAAGTATGTGTTATTTTTATAAACTGGTGTCAGATTTCTTTATTGAGTGTGTGTCTCGCTTACTTGATGAGTGTGTGCCTTACATGCTCAGCACTATCCTATGATGTGCTCGACCACACTACCCAAAAGAGAGCATTTGGGATGTAATTTGTGCCTCTGTGATACCCCTGGGGATTGCTTGGACTCTTTGCATAGTGTACCTAATTTTGGTCAACTATGTAAAGATCCAGCTTCCTACACATGCCAATGCCAGGGACTTCGAAGTCCCTGCCTCCTTTGATATTCAACCCCTGCCTCCCCAGACCTGGGAGAGGCCACCCCCTGCCCTGAGGCCCATTTGGCACCAGGAAAGTCAGGAAATTAGATAGTCATGAGGGGTGTTACACTCCCATGCTAGTCACACCCCTTAGGATAGTTTACCTGAAGTGAACACAAAAATAGGAATTCCACCATCTTGTGTATGGTGGAATGAGGCACTCTGGGACAGGGTGTAGGAAGCTAGTTCTGGTTGCAGTACCCCTCCCCACACACACACACACTTTTTGCCTGTTTATTTATGCAACTTTGGCTGAAGTGCACTGGGTTCCTGCTAATTAGGTCATCAGTGCTCCTCCCCCCAACACAATACACCTGGTCACTTGATCCCCAAGTGGCCAGGCCTTGTAGCACCTTTTTTAAATCCTTAATAAGTGGTACCGCTAGTACCGAAGGCCTAGGTACTGCAAAGGGTCTCTAAGAGCTGCAGCACAACTTGAGCCACTCTAAGGGACCTAGCACCAAACTCCTTCAGACTGCCGCTACAGGTTGTGTGACAGGGTGCTCCAAAAAAAGAAAACATGACATGGCACACAGCTTGTGTGCCATGTTCCCTATACACTGCATGTAATCTTTGTTAGTCACCCCTACAGCATGCCTTACAGCCCGAAGGCAGGGCACATTATATCACGTGTTGGCATATCTGCAAGAGCCGACATGCCCTTGCTATGTCTTTGTTGATTCTTAAATAAAGTAAGTAAACAGGGAAGCCATTTTAAGTACATGTGCCGGACACTGGTCAGTAGGAGTTTCCCAGCTACATAATGTCTTCACTGAAATTAGGGATGTTTGGTATCAAACATCTCGTATTAATAAATCCTCACTGATTCCAGCGATGGATTTATTAACACATGCACCCAGAGGGCACCTTAAAGGTGTTCCATAAAACCTATTGTAGGAAGTTGGCTCTGTATGTGCTATTTCAAAGTAAGGAATAGCATGCACAGAGTCCAAGGGTTCCCCTTAGAGGTAAAATAGTGGTAAAAAGAGATAATACTAATGCTCTATTTTGTGGTAGTGTGGTCGAGCAGTAGGCTTATCCAAGGAGTAGTGTTAAGCATTTGTTGTACATACACACAGACAATAAATGAGGTACACACACTCAGAGACAAATCCAGCCAATAGGTTTTGTTATAGAAAAATATCTTTTCTTAGTTTATTTTAAGAACCACAGGTTCAAATTTAACATGTAATATCTTGTTTGAAAGGTATTGCAGGTAAGTACATTAGGAACTTTGAATCATTTCAATTGCATGTATACTTTTCAAGTTATTCACAGATAGCTATTTAAAAAGTGGACACAGTGCAATTTTCACAGTTCCTGGGGGAGGTAAGTTTTTGTTAGTTTTACCAGGTAACTAAGACACTTACAGGGTTCAGTTCTTGGTCCAAGGTAGCCCACCGTTGGGGGTTCAGAGCAACCCCAAAGTTACCACACCAGCAGCTCAGGGCCGGTCAGGTGCAGAGTTCAAAGTGGTGCCCAAAACGCATAGGCTTCAATGGAGAGAAGGGGGTGCCGCGGTTCCAGTCTGCCAGCAGGTAAGTACCCGCGTCTTCGGAGGGCAGACCAGGGGGGTTTTGTAGAGCACCGGGGGGGACACAAGCCCACACAGAAATTTCACTCTCAGCGGCGCGGGGGCGGCCGGGTGCAGTGTTAGAACAAGCGTCGGGTTCGCAATGTAAGTCAATGAGAGATCAAGCGATCTCTTCAGCGCTGCAGGCAGGCAAGGGGGGGCTTCCTCGGGGAAACCTCCACTTGGGCAAGGGAGAGGGACTCCTGGGGGTCACTTCTGCAGTGAAAGTCCGGTCCTTCAGGTCCTGGGGGCTGCGGGTGCAGGGTCTTTTCCAGGCGTCGGGACTTAGGTTTCAGAGAGTCGCGGTCAGGGGAAGCCTCGGGATTCCCTCTGCAGGCGGCGCTGTGGGGGCTCAGGGGGGACAGGTTTTGGTACTCACAGTCGTAGAGTAGTCCGGGGGTCCTCCCTGAGGTGTTGGTTCTCCACCAGCCGAGTCGGGGTCGCCGGGTGCAGTGTTGCAAGTCTCACGCTTCTTGCGGGGAGTTGCAGGGTTCTTTAAAGCTGCTTCTTGAAACAAAGTTGCAGTCTTTTTGGAGCAGGTCCGCTGTCCTCGGGAGTTTCTTGTCTTTTTCGAAGCAGGGCAGTCCTCAGAGGATTCAGAGGTCGCTGGTCCCTTTGGAAGGCGTCGCTGGAGCAGAGTTCTTTGGAAGGCAGGAGACAGGCCGGTGAGTTTCTGGAGCCAAGGCAGTTGTTGTCTACTGGTCTTCCTCTGCAGGGGTTTTCAGCTAGGCAGTCCTTCTTCTTGTTGTTGCAGGAATCTAATTTTCTATGGTTCAGGGTAGCCCTTAAATACTAAATTTAAGGGTGTGTTTAGGTCTGGGGGGTTAGTAGCCAATGGCTACTAGCCCTGAGGGTGGGTACACCCTCTTTGTGCCTCCTCCCAAGGGGAGGGGGTCACAATCCTAACCCTATTGGGGGAATCCTCCATCTGCAAGATGGAGGATTTCTAAAAGTTAGAGTCACCTCAGCTCAGGACACCTTAGGGGCTGTCCTGACTGGCCAGTGACTCCTCCTTGTTGCTTTCTTTGTTCCCTCCAGCCTTGCCGCCAAAAGTGGGGGCCGTGGCCGGAGGGGGCGGGCAACTCCACTAAGCTGGAGTGCCCTGCTGGGCTGTGACAAAGGGGTGAGCCTTTGAGGCTCACCGCCAGGTGTTACAGCTCCTGCCTGGGGGAGGTGTTAGCATCTCCACCCAGTGCAGGCTTTGTTACTGGCCTCAGAGTGACAAAGGCACTCTCCCCATGGGGCCAGCAACATGTCTCTAGTGTGGCAGGCTGCTGGAACCAGTCAGCCTACACAGATAGTCGGTTAAGTTTCAGGGGGCACCTCTAAGGTGCCCTCTGTGGTGTATTTTACAATAAAATGTACACTGGCATCAGTGTGCATTTATTGTGCTGAGAAGTTTGATACCAAACTTCCCAGTTTTCAGTGTAGCCATTATGGTGCTGTGGAGTTCGTGTTTGACAAACTCCCAGACCATATACTCTTATGGCTACCCTGCACTTACTATGTCTAAGGTTTTGTTTAGACACTGTAGGGGTACCATGCTCATGCACTGGTACCCTCACCTATGGTATAGTGCACCCTGCCTTAGGGCTGTAAGGCCTGCTAGAGGGGTGACTGACCTATACTTGCATAGGCAGTGAGAGGCTGGCATGGCACCCTGAGGGGAGTGCCATGTCGACTTACTCGTTTTGTTCTCACTAGCACACACAAGCTGGCAAGCAGTGTGTCTGTGCTGAGTGAGAGGTCTCCAGGGTGGCATAAGACATGCTGCAGCCCTTAGAGACCTTCCTTGGCATCAGGGCCCTTGGTACTAGAAGTACCAGTTACAAGGGACTTATCTGGATGCCAGGGTCTGCCAATTGTGGATACAAAAGTACAGGTTAGGGAAAGAACACTGGTGCTGGGGCCTGGTTAGCAGGCCTCAGCACACTTTCAATTGTAAACATAGCATCAGCAAAGGCAAAAAGTCAGGGGGCAACCATGCCAAGGAGGCATTTCCTTACACAACCCCCCCCCAAACGAAAGAGGATGAGACTAACCTTTCCCAAGAGAGTCTTCATTTTCTAAGTGGAAGAACCTGGAAAGGCCATCTGCATTGGCATGGGCAGTCCCAGGTCTGTGTTCCACTATAAAGTCCATTCCCTGTCAACAGTTTAGGATTTTCACCTTTCATTTGCATCAGCCATTTGAGAGGTCTGTGGTCAGTTTGAACTAGGAAGTGAGTCCCAAAGAGGTATGGTCTCAGCTTCTTCAGGGACCAAACCACAGCAAAGGCCTCCCTCTCAATGGCACTCCAACGCTGCTCCCTGGGGAGTAACCTCCTGCTAATGAAAGCAACAGGCTGGTCAAGGCCATCATCATTTGTTTGGGACAAAACTGCCCCTATCCCATGTTCAGAGGCATCTGTCTGCACAATGAACTGCTTAGAATAATCTGGAGCTTTTAGAACTGGTGCTGAGCACATTGCTTGTTTCAGGGTGTCAAAGGCCTGTTGGCATTCTACAGTCCAGTTCACTTTCTTGGGCATTTTCTTGGAGGTGAGTTCAGTGAGGGCTGTCACAATGGATCCATATCCCTTCACAAACCTCCTGTAGTACCCAGTCAAGCCAAGGAATGCCCTGACTGGAGTCTGGGTTTTTGGAGCTACCCAGTCCAGAATAGTCTGGATCTTGGGTTGGAGTGGCTGAACTTGGCCTCCACCTACAAGGTGGCCCAAGTAAACCACAGTTCCCTGCCCTATCTGGCATTTGGATGCCTTGATAGAGAGGCCTGCAGATTGCAGAGCCTTCAAAACCTTCTTCAGGTGGACCAGGTGATCCTGCCAGGTGGAGCTAAAGACAGCAATATCATCAAGATAAGCTATGCTAAAGGACTCCAAACCAGCAAGGACTTGATTCACCAACCTTTGGAAGGTGGCAGGGGCATTCTTTAAACCAAAGGGCATAACAGTAAACTGATAATGCCCATCAGGTGTGGAGAATGCTGTTTTCTCTTTTGCTCCAGGTGCCATTTTTATTTGCCAGTACCCTGCTGTCAAGTCAAAGGTACTTAAGAATTTGGCAGCACCTAATTTGTCTATGAGCTCATCAGCTCTAGGAATTGGATGAGCATCTGTCTTGGTGACAGAGTTGAGCCCTCTGTAGTCCACACAAAACCTCATCTCTTTCTTTCCATCTTTGGTGTGAGGTTTGGGGACTAAGACCACTGGGCTAGCCCAGGGGCTGTCAGAGCGCTCAATTACTCCCAATTCCAGCATCTTGTGGACTTCCACCTTGATGCTTTCCTTAACATGGTCAGACTGTCTAAAAATTTTGTTTTTGACAGGCATGCTGTCTCCTGTGTCCACATCATGGGTACACAGGTGTGTCTGACCAGGGGTTAGGGAGAAGAGTTCAGGAAACTGTTGTAGGACTTTCCTACAATCAGCTTGCTGTTGGCCAGAGAGGGTGTCTGAGTAGATCACTCCATTTACTGAGCCATCTTTTGGGTCTGATGACAGAAGATCAGGGAGAGGTTCACTCTCTGCCTCCTGATCCTCATCTGTTACCATCAACAGATTTACATCAGCCCTGTCATGGAAGAGCTTAAGGCGGTTCACATGGATCACCCTCTTGGGGCTCCGGCTTGTGCCCAGGTCCACCAGGTAGGTGACCTGACTCTTCCTTTCTAGCACTGGGTAAAGGCCCCTCCATTTGTCCTGAAGTGCCCTGGGAGCCACAGGCTCCAGAACCCAGACTTTCTACCCTGGTTGGAACTCAACCATTGCAGCCTTTTGGTCATACCAAAACTTCTGGAGCTGTTGGCTGGCCTCAAGGTTTTTGGTTGCCTTTTCCATGTACTCTGCCATTCTAGAGCGAAGGCCAAGTACATAGTCCACTATGTCTTGTTTAGGCTCATGAAGAGGTCTCTCCCAGCCTTCTTTAACAAGAGCAAGTGGTCCCCTTACAGGGTGACCAAACAGAAGTTCAAAGGGTGAGAATCCTACTCCCTTCTGTGGCACCTCTCTGTAAGCAAAAAGCAGACATGGCAAGAGGACATCCCATCTCCTTTTGAGTTTTTCTGGGAGCCCCATGATCATGCCTTTTAATGTCTTGTTGAATCTCTCAACTAAGCCATTAGTTTGTGGATGGTATGGTGTAGTGAATTTGTAAGTCACTCCACACTCATTCCACATGTGTTTTAGGTATGCTGACATGAAGTTGGTACCTCTGTCAGACACCACCTCCTTAGGGAAACCCACTCTGGTAAAGATACCAATGAGGGCCTTGGCTACTGCAGGGGCAGTAGTCGATCTAAGGGGAATAGCTTCAGGATCCACTACTACTAGGATGTACATATTTCCTGAGGCTGTGGGAGGTTCCAGTGGACCAACTATGTCCACACCCACTCTTTCAAAGGGGACCCCCACCACTGGAAGTGGAATGAGGGGGGCCTTTGGGTGCCCACCTGTCTTACCACTGGATTGACAGGTGGGGCAGGAGAGGCAAAACTCCTTAACCTTCTGGGACATATTGGGCCAGTAGAAGTGGTTGACTAACCTTTCCCACGTCTTGGTTTGTCCCAAATGCCCAGCAAGGGGAATATCATGGGCTAAGGTCAGAATAAACTCTCTGAACGACTGAGGCACTACCACTCTCCTAGTGGCACCAGGTTTGGGGTCTCTGGCCTCAGTGTACAGGAGTCCATCTTCCCAATAGACCCTATGTGTTCCATTTTTCTTGCCCTTGGACTCTTCAGCAGCTTGCTGCCTAAGGCCTTCAAGAGAGGGACAGGTTTCTTGTCCCTTACACAGCTCTTCCCTTGAGGGTCCCCCTGGGCCTAAGAGCTCAACCTGATAAGGTTCAAGCTCCAAAGGCTCAGTTCCCTCAGAGGGCAGAACTTCTTCCTGAGAAGAGAGGTTCTCTTTTTCTGACTGTGTTGCAGTTGGTTTCCCAACTGACTTTCCTTTTCTCTTGGTAGGCTGGGCCATTTTTCCAGACTCCAGCTCTACTTTTTCACCCTGTGCCTTGCATTGTGCTCTTGTTTTTACACACACCAGTTCAGGGATACCCAGCATGGCTGCATGGGTTTTTAGTTCTACCTCAGCCCATGCTGAGGACTCCAGGTCATTTCCAAGCAGACAGTCTACTGGGATGTTTGAGGAGACCACCACCTGTTTCAGGCCATTGACCCCTCCCCATTCTAAAGTTACCATTGCCATGGGATGTGCTTTAGTCTGATTGTCAGCGTTGGTGACTGTATACGTTTTTCCAGTCAGGTATTGGCCAGGGGAAACCAGTTTCTCTGTCACCATGGTGACACTGGCACCTGTATCCCTCAGGCCCTCTACACTTGTCCCATTAATAAAGAGCTGCTGCCTGTATTTTTGCATGTTAGGTGGCCAGGCAGCTAGTGTGGCTAAATCCACCCCACCCTCAGAGACTAGAGTAGCTTCAGTGTGGACCCTGATTTGCTCTGGGCACACTGTTGATCCCACTTGGAGACTAGCCATTCCAGTGTTACCTGGATTGGAGTTTGGAGTGGAACTTTTCTTGGGACAGGCCTTGTCTCCAGTTTGGTGTCCAGACTGACTACAGTTTCGACACCAGGCCTTTTTGGGATCAAAGTTTTTACCCTTGTACCCAGGATTGTTTTGTGAAGAGGCTCTGGGACCACCCTCCTGTGCAGGTTTTTGGGGCCTGTAGAAGACTCTTTACTATTTTTATTTTTGGCTGTCTCACCACCTTTCCCCTGGGGAGGTTTTGTGACCCCTTTCTTTTGGTCACCCCCTGTGGAAGTTTTGGACACCCTTGTCTTGACCCAATGGTCCGCCTTCTTTCCCAATTCTTGGGGAGAAATTGGTCCTAGGTCTACCAGATGCTGATGCAGTTTATCATTGAAACAATTACTTAACAGGTGTTCTTTCACAAATAAATTGTACAGCCCATCATAATTACTTACACCACTGCCTTGAATCCAACCATCTAGTGTTTTTACTGAGTAGTCTACAAAGTCAACCCAGGTCTGGCTCGAGGATTTTTGAGCCCCCCTGAATCTAATCCTATACTCCTCAGTGGAGAATCCAAAGCCCTCAATCAGGGTACCCTTCATGAGGTCATAAGATTCTGCATCTTTTCCAGAGAGTGTGAGGAGTCTATCCCTACACTTTCCTGTGAACATTTCCCAAAGGAGAGCACCCCAGTGAGATCTGTTCACTTTTCTGGTTACACAAGCCCTCTCAAAAGCTGTGAACCATTTGGTGATGTCATCACCATCTTCATATTTAGTTACAATCCCTTTAGGGATTTTCAACATGTCAGGAGAATCTCTGACCCTATTTATGTTGCTGCCACCATTGATGGGTCCTAGGCCCATCTCTTGTCTTTCCCTCTCTATGGCTAGGATCTGTCTTTCCAAAGCCAATCTTTTGGCCATCCTGGCTAACTGGATGTCCTCTTCACTGGAGTTATCCTCAGTGATTTCAGAGTTGTTGGTCCCTCCTGTGAGGGAACCAGCATCTCTGACTATTATTTGTGGAGTCAGGGCTTGAGAAGCCCTGCTCTCCCTAAGTAGGACTGGAGGGGGGGAATTTCCCTCCAAGTCACTATCTTCATCCTCTGAGTTGCCATCCTCAGAGGGGTTGGCCTTTTCAAACTCTGCCAAAAGCTCCTGGAGCTGTACTTTGGTAGGTTTGGGGCCCATTGCTATTTTCTTTAGTTTACAGAGTGACCTTAGCTCTCTCATCTGTAGATGGAGGTAAGGTGTGGTGTCGAGTTCCACCACAGTCACATCTGTGCTAGACATTTTGCTTCTAAAAGTTGGAATACTTTTTAAGAATCTAAAACTGGTTCTAGAATCTAATTCAAACTTTTACAAACTTTTAAACTCTAAAAGAAATGCTAAACAGGATCTAACACAAGGCCCTAGCAGGTCTTTTAAGAATTTAGAAAACTTTTCAAATTGCAAAAATCAATTTCTAATGACAATTTTGGAATTTGTCGTGTGATCAGGTATTGGCTGAGTAGTCCAGCAAATGCAAAGTCTTGTACCCCACCGCTGATCCACCAATGTAGGAAGTTGGCTCTGTATGTGCTATTTCAAAGTAAGGAATAGCATGCACAGAGTCCAAGGGTTCCCCTTAGAGGTAAAATAGTGGTAAAAAGAGATAATACTAATGCTCTATTTTGTGGTAGTGTGGTCGAGCAGTAGGCTTATCCAAGGAGTAGTGTTAAGCATTTGTTGTACATACACACAGACAATAAATGAGGTACACACACTCAGAGACAAATCCAGCCAATAGGTTTTGTTATAGAAAAATATCTTTTCTTAGTTTATTTTAAGAACCACAGGTTCAAATTTAACATGTAATATCTTGTTTGAAAGGTATTGCAGGTAAGTACATTAGGAACTTTGAATCATTTCAATTGCATGTATACTTTTCAAGTTATTCACAGATAGCTATTTAAAAAGTGGACACTTAGTGCAATTTTCACAGTTCCTGGGGGAGGTAAGTTTTTGTTAGTTTTACCAGGTAAGTAAGACACTTACAGGGTTCAGTTCTTGGTCCAAGGTAGCCCACCGTTGGGGGTTCAGAGCAACCCCAAAGTTACCACACCAGCAGCTCAGGGCCGGTCAGGTGCAGAGTTCAAAGTGGTGCCCAAAACGCATAGGCTTCAATGGAGAGAAGGGGGTGCCGCGGTTCCAGTCTGCCAGCAGGTAAGTACCCGCGTCTTCGGAGGGCAGACCAGGGGGGATTTGTAGGGCACCGGGGGGGACACAAGCCCACACAGAAATTTCACTCTCAGCGGCGCGGGGGCGGCCGGGTGCAGTGTTAGAACAAGCGTCGGGTTCGCAATGTAAGTCAATGAGAGATCAAGCGATCTCTTCAGCGCTGCAGGTAGGCAAGGGGGGGCTTCCTCGGGGAAACCTCCACTTGGGCAAGGGAGAGGGACTCCTGGGGGTCACTTCTGCAGTGAAAGTCCGGTCCTTCAGGTCCTGGGGGCTGCGGGTGCAGGGTCTTTTCCAGGCGTCGGGACTTAGGTTTCAGAGAGTCGCGGTCAGGGGAAGCCTCGGGATTCCCTCTGCAGGCGGCGCTGTGGGGGCTCAGGGGGGACAGGTTTTGGTACTCACAGTCGTAGAGTAGTCCGGGGGTCCTCCCTGAGGTGTTGGTTCTCCACCAGCCGAGTCGGGGTCGCCGGGTGCAGTGTTGCAAGTCTCACGCTTCTTGCGGGGAGTTGCAGGGTTCTTTAAAGCTGCTTCTTGAAACAAAGTTGCAGTCTTTTTGGAGCAGGTCCGCTGTCCTCGGGAGTTTCTTGTCTTTTTCGAAGCAGGGCAGTCCTCAGAGGATTCAGAGGTCGCTGGTCCCTTTGGAAGGCGTCGCTGGAGCAGAGTTCTTTGGAAGGCAGGAGACAGGCCGGTGAGTTTCTGGAGCCAAGGCAGTTGTTGTCTTCTGGTCTTCCTCTGCAGGGGTTTTCAGCTAGGCAGTCCTTCTTCTTGTTGTTGCAGGAATCTAATTTTCTATGGTTCAGGGTAGCCCTTAAATACTAAATTTAAGGGCGTGTTTAGGTCTGGGGGGTTAGTAGCCAATGGCTACTAGCCCTGAGGGTGGGTACACCCTCTTTGTGCCTCCTCCCAAGGGGAGGGGGGTCACAATCCTAACCCTATTGGGGGAATCCTCCATCTGCAAGATGGAGGATTTCTAAAAGTTAGAGTCACCTCAGCTCAGGACACCTTAGGGGCTGTCCTGACTGGCCAGTGACTCCTCCTTGTTGCTTTCTTTGTTCCCTCCAGCCTTGCCGCCAAAAGTGGGGGCCGTGGCCGGAGGGGGCGGGCAACTCCACTAAGCTGGAGTGCCCTGCTGGGCTGTGACAAAGGGGTGAGCCTTTGAGGCTCACCGCCAGGTGTTACAGCTCCTGCCTGGGGGAGGTGTTAGCATCTCCACCCAGTGCAGGCTTTGTTACTGGCCTCAGAGTGACAAAGGCACTCTCCCCATGGGGCCAGCAACATGTCTCTAGTGTGGCAGGCTGCTGGAACCAGTCAGCCTACACAGATAGTCGGTTAAGTTTCAGGGGGCACCTCTAAGGTGCCCTCTGTGGTGTATTTTACAATAAAATGTACACTGGCATCAGTGTGCATTTATTGTGCTGAGAAGTTTGATACCAAACTTCCCAGTTTTCAGTGTAGCCATTATGGTGCTGTGGAGTTCGTGTTTGACAAACTCCCAGACCATATACTCTTATGGCTACCCTGCACTTACAATGTCTAAGGTTTTGTTTAGACACTGTAGGGGTACCATGCTCATGCACTGGTACCCTCACCTATGGTATAGTGCACCCTGCCTTAGGGCTGTAAGGCCTGCTAGAGGGGTGACTGACCTATACTTGCATAGGCAGTGAGAGGCTGGCATGGCACCCTGAGGGGAGTGCCATGTCGACTTACTCGTTTTGTTCTCACTAGCACACACAAGCTGGCAAGCAGTGTGTCTGTGCTGAGTGAGAGGTCTCCAGGGTGGCATAAGACATGCTGCAGCCCTTAGAGACCTTCCTTGGCATCAGGGCCCTTGGTACTAGAAGTACCAGTTACAAGGGACTTATCTGGATGCCAGGGTCTGCCAATTGTGGATACAAAAGTACAGGTTAGGGAAAGAACACTGGTGCTGGGGCCTGGTTAGCAGGCCTCAGCACACTTTCAATTGTAAACATAGCATCAGCAAAGGCAAAAAGTCAGGGGGCAACCATGCCAAGGAGGCATTTCCTTACACCTATCAACTGCTGGTGGACTAGCTGACTAGTTCTAGCCAGCCTGCCGCCAACAGACAAGGATTCTGACCACTAAGGATGAGAGCCTTTTCTCTCTGAAGGTTAAAAACAAAGCCTGCTCTTGCAGGGGTGTTACCCACCCCCCTCCCAACAGGATGACCTGCAAATATGCATTCCAAGGCAGGAGCCTTCAAAGAAGCCCACCGCCTTTGGAATGCAGATCTGACTATCCTCAGAGGGAGATGCAAACCCACATACCCCAGGGCCCATTTGGCACCTGGACAGGAGGGGAAATTAGCTATGTAGGAGACGTGCTGCATTTTCAGGCTGGACACACCTCTAGGGTGACCGGCCTGAAATTAACACAGCCTTAGAGCCTTAGGAATTCTGCCGTCTTGTGCCTGGTGGAATTAGGAATTCTGGGACAGGGTGATGCTTATTCCCCAAAGGAATTGGTCATCTAGGGGGCATAGTGACACCAGGTGTAACTAACCCGTTGACTACTACCCTTCACACGCCCCTTAAATTGAGTATATAAGGGATCCCCTGATACTAGAGAAACATCTTCACTGGACACAAAAGAAGAAGTAGACAAGAAGCCTGCTGTCCTGAGAAGCGAGGAGCACAATGGGCTTGGTGCCAACCCTGCCAGTCTGCCTGCTGCACCCGACCCTTTAAGTGCAACTGACCTATCCTGCTGACGCAGCATCCAATAACCCGGGAGAGCTGCCAGTGCTTCGCATAACGCCAAGAATAACTCCCTTGGAGGAGAGGAGCTGCTTCCCTGTATCTGCAGGCAACATGAGAAAGAACTGTGAAGATCGAGACTGCCAAAAACATGATGCATATTTCACCACTGCACTGAGCACCCTAGCCCAAGCTGAAGTGGGCCAACAGTTTCAATGTGGTTCCCAGGCCCCCCAGAGACTAAACTCTCCTTGAGTTTGCCCAATGTGGACTTCCTGATGGCGTCTGCAGCCTTGTTCTTCAGACACTCCCCTTCACAGCGACCGCCTCCGGTGATAGAGACCAAACGGCCCACTACACCTCTGAACTAGACACTCCTGAGCGAAGAGAAGAGGACCACTGTTGCCCGTACGTCCCCTAGGCTTGTGAGACCTGAGCCCACTTCTTGCCTCAGTCAGGCTGGACCCTAAGTCCACACCTGCAGCCTGTTTCTGTGGGCCCATTCTACCGTAACCGCCACTTCCTACACTCCTGAAGTGACCTGTTGGTGCTGCCTTGGAACTCGCCCCACTCTTACCTTAACTCCAGAAGAACAGTTGTGTAAGTTGTTGCTAAGTGCCAAAATGCAGTATATGTTTCCTTTTCTATAGGATAACATAAGGGCACCTGACGCTGAAAGGCTCCTCTGCACCTAGACATCCCAGTGCCTCCCGAAGTGACCTGTTGGTGCTACCTTGAACCTGGCCCCATACGTAGCTTACCTCCAGAAGACTGGTCCTGTAAATTGCTGCTAAGTACCTGTAAGCAGTATATGTGCCTTTTCTCATAGGATTACTTTACCGCATTAGAGTCAATACAAGTGTATTTAATTGTGACTTAAAAATTGCTAGCTCGAAAAATACTTACCCAATTACGATGATCATGGTGTCTAAATTGATATATGAAAATCTGTTATTTTTGTACATTGGTGTGGGATTTCTGTATTGAGTGTGTGTCTCGCTTGCTGGCTGTGTGTGTGCAATAAATGCTTAACACTATCCTCTGTTAAGCCTGAACTGCACGCCCACACTACCACAAAAATAGAGCATTTAGGGTTATTATTTTAACCCATCAGCCAGTGGTGGTCGTCTGTACTATCTGCATAGTTTACCCCTACACTGGTGCACTACATAGATAGACAGCTTCCTACAAGGTTACAATAATCTCAAAGGTGCATCAATAGGTGGCCAGATGTAGTGCGTGGTAGACAAGCTTGTGACATTTGCTTCTGTAAGTGAAGTATGAAGCAATGGTCTCTTCTAAACAAGGATTTTCTTTTTTTTAATCTTAGGGTGGGAATTATAAATGTAGGCTTACTGAAGAATGAAAGACTGGGATTATCTAAAGGAGTTTTTCTTCTTACATTTGAGACGCGATATAAATATTCTGCAAGCTTTGTGATTAAATAATAAACATAGCCCTGTAATCTAGCTTTAGTTCCCGTATAATTGAAGTTCTATTCCATATACCATTTATTTCGCAAAAGAGGCCAAATCCTTACAACTGGCACTACTCATCTCAAAACCCCTCTCATCCATCTTCAACCTCATTTTCAATATTAACATTTTTAAAGTGCAGTTTCAGGTGCAGTGGTTTACTAAGGGAACACTATAGATAATGCTACTGTCGTGGGCCATAAAAAGACACGAATCTAGGTGGCTGGCACACTTCTCCAGTTGCAAAAACCTAACTAGTTGTAGGTAATTACTGTTTCTATTTATTTTTGAACAGGGTAAACATACATCTTTATTCCTAAGAAGATGCAAGGAATGAAAATGCCTCTACACAATATATAAACCAAGGCATCATAAGCAATGACATATTTTACCTTCTTTGCAACAGGTTAAGTGCATGCCTTTCACCTAATGCCTTTGCTTCGGTGGGAAGGAACCACAGGTACAACCCTTATATTGTTACTTTAACCTATAAACCATCAAAGAGTTTTTAAGTACTCATGGGCTCCAAGTATCACTATAGTGAACATACCATGGATTATGAAGGTGTATTAGACCACTATATTACCTTTCTGCACAGAACATTCCACTGTGTCATTACCTTAGGGTCCCGGATGATGAAATCTGGATAGTAGTTCTTGTTGATTTTCAACCAAGCAGGTATTTTTGCTGGATCCTGCAGAAAAAAAATAACATTGAATCACATCCAGCCTTGAAGTGGGGACTGGGGTTCTGGTGGGCAATGCAAAAATATGTCAGGAGGTATAGTAAAGACACCGTTAATATTGAAAACTGTTACACAAAGGTCAAAAGGGATATGTCTTCACAGTTGGTAAACAACAGCTGAATGTACGGTACATAAACACACAAAAGACAAACACACACCAGGGTGCCACAAACCAACTACACTGCTTGCATCGATTTAGGAAGTACCTGAACTGCTGGTATTTTAATAGTCCAGTAACATCTTGCAGGTAGATGTAGGTATTATATGGTATGACTAGGTAGTCTTACCACTGAATACCAACACAAAACCCAGTAGTGGATCTCGGATTCATTCTCAGCAAACCCTAGCTCAGTCCTGGTAGTGTGGCAAAGAGCAGCCAGGATACTTAGAGGAACAGGTTTAAAGAATTTCATATTTTCAACATGGACGATAAGTATATGACATGACTCAGCAGAAATCTGACACCAATTTAAAAAAAATGGATTCGATTTTAATCTTAATTTAGACACCAAAATGAACTTTGTAGCTTTTGTACAACTGGAGTTGTACATTTTTAAGTCTTTGAAAAATACAGTAATTTGTAAATTTAAAGGGCTTCCACTGAAGTAAATAGCAGTGCGCATTTGGGCACTTCTAGGGGAAGTTCTGGTGAACTGACAGGAACTTAAGGTGCTGCGGGGACCTAGACCAAGAGTTAACAGTCAGACTTTTGTTACCTTGCTCAGGAAGTCCATTTGCAGCGGTGATTTGGCTGTCCTTGGTTCTCACCGGTCCGCAATGGCTGGTGCGCTGTGCACTCCGTTGCAAAACTGGACTTAGGGATGGACTCACACTCTGCCCTTCGGATGTAGTGATCTTTGGGGGACCAGGGCCAGGATTTCACTCGTTCGGTGGCTCCAGGTGCAAAGGTAGCTCTTAGCTGTCAATCTTGGGCTGGTCGTGCCAAAGCTGTTCAGTCAAAGTCACTTCCTTCAGGCTGCAAACCCACAAGGGGGTGGGAGGGAGGGGTAGCTGGCGACATCAGTCCCTATGCTAGGGGTTGCTCTGGAGTCGGTGAACATCATCTGGGCGTTAGTTTCTGTGCAGATGACAAACAAGCCTTTGTAGCTACAAGGGTGGTTCACGAGCTTTCCAGTGGTCATTTGGCGGAGAGTAGAGGCTTGAAACTTGGCACGGGCCTCACCGCTACTCCTTAGATGCTGGACACCGAGTTTCTTTGGGCTCAGGCACTCAGAGCTCGTCGGGCCGCAGTTCTTCTTCCTCAGCACTTCTTTACGCCTGCAATTTGCAAGGGGACTGGTGCCACCAGTCAGGGGAGTCTTCCTTGGGATTTCAGTGTCCACGTGCATTCCTCTGGTCAGGACCAACAAGTTTTCATCACCAGCACACGGCTGGCCCATGTTTCCACTACTGGTCTTCATAGGTCACTCTGTGCCCTCTTTGCGCTGAGGCTGGAGTTCAGGTCTTGTTGTTGGTGCAGGGGCCTTCTTGCGCTTTGTTCTTCTTGTTCAGGTAAGATCTAAGTTCTGGTGCCAGGGGAGCCCCTTAAATCCCCTTATATCTAATTTCCCACCTGATCTACCAGGCAGCCCGGGAAGGCTTTGTCCTTCACTGTAGGGACAACTACTTGCACATCAAAGGTGGGTGAAGCTTTTGAGGCTCAACACCAAGATGTTTTTCTCACTGGCCAGCCTGGGAGGGAGGAGGTGTGACCTCCTTCTTGCTCAGGCCCTTTGTCTTACGTCCTGCCAAGGTGTTAGCACCACCAGCAGGCGGTCAGACTTCTGTCTGTGGTGGCAGCGGCTCGGGAGAGCCCACCAAAACATTACAGGACTGAGTAACTCTTTGGGCACCTTCTAAGGGTGCCACCTGGGAACCTGCTTTTTAATCCTAAACATGGGCATCATGTTCAGGGTTAAAAAAAACAGTGTTTGATACCAAACACAATGGGATTCGGCTGGGCATCTGAGCAGTGGTCAGATGCCAGCCCATGTTATCCAATGGACAGCCAGTTACTTGGGGGGGAATTGCAGTTCAAACGCCAGCACAGGGGCATATGTGCTCCTGCACATGTGCCCTCACTCATAGAACAGTGCACCCTGCCCCTTGGGTTAGAGGGGGCCTGCCTTGGGGTAACTGACCTGACCATGGTCAGTAACAGGGACTCTGCCTGCACCTGGTGTGGGCAGAGTCTCCCTCGAGTAGCAGGCTGCTCTTGCTGGCTGACATGGCAGCTTTGCAGTCTAACTTTTACTTGGGGTACCCAGGGGGCACAATCAGTGCAGCAGCCCTGGTACCCCCTTTTCCATCCTTGCCCAGGGTACCCTGGGTATCATTTACGGGGGACTTACAGGGGTGGTACAATACCACGTCAGAAACCCCAGCATCTGACAGCAAAAATGTGGAGTGGGGGGTTGGGTGGGGGTGGAGGCGACTCTCAAAAAAGGGGCACTTTCATCTTCAGGATGATCCTTAAAATCCTTAACACACCTGTACTTAGACATATGCACATCTAGAGAAATTCATAAAGGCTCACATCTACAGAATATGATGGCAAAACACAAACGTTTTCAGAAGATGTAGATGTAGACCAAGTCTATAACATCTTTGCAGAGGCTGCCTTAAAGGTCTTTGTGAATTTGAAATCTATTCATTACAGAGTTAAAGGAGGCTCACGGAAGTCGTCTTAATTTTTAGTAAGGTCACTCAATAATACTGGCAGTCGAGGTTAAACGCACAACAATGGTACCCCTTTCCACCATCTCTACCGTAAATATGTTAAGCTGAAAAGGGGGGAAAAAAAAGACACCTCATGCATTTTCATCTGCCGCTCTGCATTCCCTTGGCATAATGGTGGACTTTGTCTAGAAGGAGAAAATCCAACGTCCTAACTGGACAGTCAATGCACCAGTAGGGTGAAAGTGGACAATGCCCCACCTTTCTTTCTGTCCACTGGGGTTCTACATAGAGTGTGTTTAACCCAAGTTATGTACATTTTCATAATAACAGATCAGCAGCCAACAGTTTACGGCATAATCAATACAAAAAGTATGGTTCATTTCAAAACAGAAAACAAATGACTATAAAATGTGGGTCAAAAACACAACAAGTATTATTTGGAATAGAAACATTTGTTCAGAAAATATTTAAAATTGTGTAATAACGAGAACCAAAATGGACCCCCTAAAATACATTTGTAGCTAAATCAAAAGCAATCCTATATTTAGGGGAAAAGACAAAACAGTCTCAAGTTTATATGCATTCATTTGAACTTTCTTGCATTAACTGAACACAGTTCAAGCTCTCATTTGGGTGGAAATACTGCATAGCTGGCAAGCCTTCTCAAATCTTCTACTGCTCCTTCAGCCCTTTACTCCATGCGGCCACTAGACTTGTTACAGACGCCAAAAAGAATGAACCGTTATAGCACAGTCATCCTAAAACAATTCTACTGGATTACTCTTAAAACAAGTATCAATTTCAAGACTGCATGCATATCCAGTAAAATAATCCTTAGCTGAAGGAAAATGTGAAACTCCTGGGTTGATAATGAATCCCAAAGAAAGTGGCAGACAAATCCTCTAAATCCCAAATCCAAAAAAAACACAACATCTAGGCAAGCTTTCTCAAAACTAGCCCCAGGACTTTAGAACACCATTCCTCACTGTACAAGATCTAAGCCAGTGCCATTTACCGTCTGAAAAGTTCTAAAATCTCATCTCTTCAAACTATACTTCACTGACCAATGAGTAAAATTCTCTATTTCTGCACAATTCAATTTTACATTATTTCCTTCTATGAAGTTATTTCTACAACACTAACACAACCTATGTTAGCCTCGATATCTCCTATGTAAAGTGTTCTGCTGACCTGTAGCTAGGTCAGAGCTAAATTATTAATAGATATTAGTGCACACAAATGTTGCTTAAACCAATGTTCCACTCAGAGTCCCACTGAGATACACCACCTGTGAATTTAGAACGTCAAGAGTCTTGTTATCAAGTTCCAGTACCTGCTAGGAATCCAGCAGCCACAATCTAGTCAGGACACAATTCCGCTGAGAGCAGGTAAGGACCCAACTGGATTACAGTTTCCCGGAGACGAGGTAAGGACCCAGCTGGACCACAGTTTTCAAACGGGGGCAGATGTAAAATACCAGTACCAGCACTAAGTATACCAGGATACCAATATTTGGTGACCAGAAAAGGGTGTCTAAGAACAAGATTTCCCACTGCCAGGAACATAGGAATGGCAACTCTGAAAATATCACCAGGTTACACCAGTAGTAACTGGAAACTAACCTTTAAGGTTAGATCCAATCACAGGTGTAGGAAGTTGGCTCTGTATGCACTATTTCGAAGTAAGGAATAGTATGCACAGAGTCCAAGGGTTCCCCTTAGAGATAAGATAGTGGCAAAAAGAGATAATACTAATGCTCTATTTTGTGGTAGTGTGGTCGAGCAGTAGGCTTATCAAAGGAGTAGTGTTAAGCATGTGTTGTACATACACAAGCAGTAAATGAGGAACACACACTCAAAGACAATTCCAGGCCAATAGGTTTTTGTATAGAAAAATATATTTTCTTAGTTTATTTTAAGAACCACAGGTTCAAGATTTACATGTAATACTTCAAATGAAAGGTATTGCAGGTAGGTACTTTAGGAACTTTGAATTAGCAAAATAGCATATACAGTTTTCACATAAATCACATATAGCTATTTTAAAACTAGACAGTGCAATTTTCACAGTTCCTAGGGGGAGTAAGAGTTTGTTAGTTTTTGCAGGTAAGTAAACCACCTATGGGGTTAAAGATTGGGTCCAAGGTAGCCCACCGTTGGGGGTTCAGAGCAACCCCAAAGTTACCACACCAGCAGCTCAGGGCCGGTCAGGTGCAGAGGTCAAAGTGGTGCCCAAAACGCATAGGCTTCAATGGAGAAGGGGGTGCCCAAGGGGTCTCTTCAGCGATGCAGGCAGGCAAGGGGAGGGCTCCACGGGGTAGCCACCACCTGGGCAAACAAGAGGACCTCCTGGGGGTCACTCCTGCACTGGAGTTTGGATCCTTCAGGTCCTGGGGGCTGCCGATGCAGTGTCCCTACCAGGCGTCGGGTTCTTAGAAGCAGGCAGTCGTGGTCAGGAGGAGCCTCAGGATTCCCTCTGCAGGCGTCGCTGTGGGGGCTCAGGGGGGGGCAACTCTGGCTACTCACGGTCTCGCAGTCGTCGGGGAGTCCTCTCTGAAGTGATTGTTCTCCACAAGTCGAGCCGGGGGCGTCGGGTGCAGAGTGTCAAGTCTCACGCTTCCGGCGGGAAACTCAAGTTGTTTCAAAGTTGCTTCTTTGTTGCAAAGTTGCAGTCTTTGGTGAACAGAGCCGCTGTCCTCTGGAGTTCTTGGTTCTTCTAGATGCAGGGCAGTCCTCTGAGGCTTCAGAGGTCGCTGGTCCCTGGGGACAGTGTCGTTGGAGCAGTGTCTTTAGAAGGGGGGAGACAGGCCGGTAGAGCTGGGCCAAAGCAGTTGGTGTCTCCGTCTTCTCTGCAGGGTTTTTCAGCTTAGAAGTCCTCTTCTTCTTAGGTTGCAGGAATCGGAGTTCCTAGGTTCTGCGGAGCCCTTAAATACTACATTTAAGGGCGTGTTTAGGTCTGGGGGGTTAGTAGCCAATGGCTACTAGCCCTGAGGGTGGGTACACCCTCTTTGTGCCTCCTCCCAAGGGGAGGGGGTCACATTCCTATCCCTATTGGGGGAATCCTCCATCTGCAAGATGGAGGATTTCTAAAAGTCAGAGTCACCTCAGCTCAGGACACCTTAGGGGCTGTCCTGACTGGCCAGTGACTCCTCCTTGTTTTTCTCATTATCTCCTCCGGCCTTGCCGCCAAAAGTGGGGCCGTGGCCATAGGGGGCGGGCAACTCCACTAGCTGGAATGCCCTGGGGTGCTGTAACAAAGGGGGCGAGCCTTTGAGGCTCACCGCCAGGTGTTACAGTTCCTGCAGGGGGAGGTGATAAGCATCTCCACCCAGTACAGGCTTTGTTACTAGCCACAGAGTGACAAAGGCACTCTCCCCATGTGGCCAGCAACATGTCTGGAGTGTGGCAGGCTGCTAGAACCAGTCAGCCTACACGAGTAGTCGGTTAAGGTTTCAGGGGCACCTCTAAGGTGCCCTCTGGGGTGCATGTTACAACAAAATGTACACTGGCATCAGTGTGCATTTATTGTGCTGAGAAGTTTGATACCAAGCTTCACAGTTTTCAGTGTAGCCATTATGGTGCTGTGGAGTTCGTGCATGACAGACTCCCAGACCATATACTCTTATGGCTACCCTGCACTTACAATGTCTAAGGTTTTGCTTAGACACTGTAGGGTTATAGTGCACCCTGCCTTAGGGCTGTAAGGCCTACTAGAGGGGTGACTTATCTATACTGCATAGGCGGTGTGAGGTTGGCATGGCACCCTGAGGGGAGTGCCATGTCGACTTACTCGTTTTGTCCTCACCAGCACACACAAGCTGGCAAGCAGTGTGTCTGTGCTGAGTGAGGGGTCCCCAGGGTGGCATAAGATATGCTGCATCCCTTAGAGACCTTCCCTGGCATCAGGGCCATTGGTACCAGGGGTACCAGTTACAAGGGACTTACCTGGATGCCAGGGTGTGCCAAATGTGGAAACAAAAGTACAGGTTAGGGAAAGAACACTGGTGCTGGGGCCTGGTTAGCAGGCCTCAGCACACTTTCAAATCAAAACTTAGCATCAGCAAAGGCAAAAAGTCAGGGGGTAACCATGCCAAGGAGGCATTTCCTTACAACAGGTCTCTCCGTGACACCTTAATTGTACTGGACAGGCCATGCAAGCTGACTAAAGATGAAGCAGGAAATTGTACTTGCAGCTCCACAACCCAATGCCTCGCCTTTGTCTTCAATCTAACTCCAGGCAAGTTGAGCTGCCCACCAGACAAGTCAGAACCAGTCAAATTCAAGATGTATACATGGCAGACTGGTGCAGGCAGCTATGACCCAGCCAGCAACACATGACAGAGGGGAACCTACTACTAAGAACGTAAGGAAGGAGGATCCTCCTCAACTTCCTTGTAATTCTTGCTAAATACTGGGGAGCCCTGAAAATGTCCCTCATGCAGGAAGGAGAGAAACTGCATAACCCACCATCCAGTGCAGCCATACACATGGAGTTTCATTAAACTGCTGTCTGCCATGTCAAAGACTGTAGTGTATACTGATACCCAACACACACATATCCCATAAGGGAAGATAGGCAAGGGCCCAGTATTACTGAGTACTGAAAAAAACGTTAACAGTCAGATCCAGTGTGCAGTCAAAAAGGTTTATAGCCCTGGATGGAAATTCTGCTGCAACAACACAGTCAATAATCTCAGTGCTTGCTGGTGGTTGAAACACCCTTTGGGTGGGCCCAGTATTTTAAAGAGATCCGGTTTGTTTAGGAAACTCTTGTTAAAAGGTGTGCAACTCTAGGACAGAAGAGCACATCATTACAAAGTAACACAAGGTACCTCTCTCCCAGCACCCAGTTTTGTATAGAGGACGAGTACAAATTACAGAACACTAAGGTAAACAGACCTATAAATCAAGGGTATGTCTGTTGGGGGAAACAGCGCCTCTCCCGTGTAAATAGACATCACCTGGAAGTATTATCGATTACCTACCTATTAAAGCTAAACAAATCATTTATATTTGTATATAAAATTGTTTTTTTACAATATATTTGTCTAACAAAATTGAGATGTGAAGGGGGCCTATAGATAATCTCTTGTACTTATTTGTGCAATATCAATTAGATAGAGGGAATGCAACGTGCCTTCAGGTTTTAGCAAACAAATCGTTTTAACAGCACACACTTTTCAACAGGAGTAGTGTTAGAGAAGCATTTCCCAGTAAGCCACTTGTTTTTGACACCACAAGTTTAGCTCTTCAACCAAAGGGAAAATGGAATATAAAGTAACACATTGTGTAGGAAGCTGGCCTGGTGTGTGGTGGATACCTGTGGTGTTTACACCTTATACCAGGGACAGACAACCCCTTCTTAGATAGTAACAGGGTCTAGGAAGCCAGGGCTCTCTAGGGGCAGCTATGGATGAGCAGCCAAGATCTATCTAGGAGGAGTGTAAAGCACTTGAAATACCACACTAGTCACACAGCAACTTAGCACACATGAAAAAAACAACACAGGGTTACAAAAATACTTTATTATGGAAACACTAAACTAGATTACTTATAGGCAGTCCCCAGACTGGAGGAAGGTACACACTAAATAAATATATATGTAAGGAAATGCCTCCTTGGCATGGTTACCCCCTGACTTTTTGCCTTTGCTGATGCTAGGTTTTGAATTGAAAGTGTGCTGAGGCCTGCTAACCAGGCCCCAGCACCAGTGTTCTTTCCCTAACCTGTACTTTTGATCCCACAATTGGCACACCCTGGCATCCAGATAAGCCCCTTGTAACTGGTACCTCTGGTACCAAGGGCCCTGATGCCAGGGAAGGTCTCTAAGGGCTGCAGCATGCCTTATGCCACCCTGGAGACCCCTCACTCAGCACAGACACACTGCTTGCCAGCTTGTGTGTGCTGGTGAGAACAAAACGAGTAAGTCGACATGGCACTCCCCTCAGGGTGCCATGCCAGCCTCTCACTGCCTATGCAGGTATAGATAAGTCACCCCTCTAGTAGGCCTTACAGCCCTAAGGCAGGGTGCACTATACCATAGGTGATGGCACCAGTGCATGAGCACTGTGCCCCTACAGTGTCTAAGCAATACCTTAGACATTGTAAGTGCAGGGTAGCCATAAGAGTATATGGTCTGGGAGTCTGTTTTACACGAACTCCACAGCACCATAATGGCTACACTGAAAACTGGGAAGTTTGGTATCAAACTTCTCAGCACAATAAATGCACACTGATGCCAGTGTACATTTTATTGTAAAATACACCACAGAGGGCACCTTAGAGGTGCCCCCTGAAACTTAACCGACTATCTGTGTAGGCTGACTGGTTCCAGCAGCCTGCCACACTAGAGACATGTTGCTGGCCCCATGGGGAGAGTGCCTTTGTCACTCTGAGGCCAGTAACAAAGCCTGCACTGGGTGGAGATGCTAACACCTCCCCCAGGCAGGAGCTGTAACACCTGGCAGTGAGCCTCAAAGGCTCACCCCTTTGTCACAGCACCGCAGGACACTCCAGCTTAGTGGAGTTGCCCGCCCCCTCCGGCCACGGCCCCCACTTTTGGCGGCAAGGCTGGAGGAAACAAAGAAAACAGCAAGGAGGAGTCACTGGCCAGTCAGGACAGCCCCTAAGGTGTCCTGAGCTGAAGTGACTAACTTTTAGAAATCCTCCATCTTGCAGATGGAGGATTCCCCCAATAGGATTAGGGATGTGACCCCCTCCCCTTGGGAGGAGGCACAAAGAGGGTGTACTCACCCTCAGGGCTAGTAGCCATTGGCTACTAACCCCGCCGAGACCAAAACACGCCCTTAAATTTAGTATTTAAGGGCTTCTCTGAACCTAAGAATTTAGATTCCTGAAACTACAAGAAGAAGAGGACTGCTGAGCTGAAAAACCCCTGCAGAGGAAGAACAGAAGACACCAACTGCTTTGGCCCCAGACTTACCGGCCTGTCTCCTGCCTTCCAAAGAAACCTGCTCCAGCGACGCTTTCCAAGGGACCAGCGACCTCTGAATCCTCTGAGGACTGCCCTGCTTCGAGAAAGACTAGAAACTCCCGAGGACAGCGGCCCTGCTCCAAAAGAACTGCAACTTTGTTTCCAGTAGCAGATTTAAAGACCCCTGCAACTCCCCGCAAGAAGCGTGAGACTTGCAACACTGCACCCGGCGACCCCGACTCGACTGGTGAAGAACAACCAACTCAGGGAGGACCCTCCGGCGACTCTACGACTGTGAGTAACCAAAGTTGTCCCCCCTGAGCCCCCACAGCGACGCCTGCAGAGGCAATCCCCAGGCTCCCCCTGACCGCGACTGTCTGAACTCCATTTCCCGACGGCTGGAAAAGACCCTGCACCCGCAGCCCCCAGCCCCTAAAGAAACGGAACTTCTGTGCAGGAGTGACCCCCAGGAGGCCCTCTCCCTTGCCCAGGTGGTGGTTACCCCGAGGAGCCCCCCCCTTGCCTGCCTGCATCGCTGAAGAGACCCCTTGGTCTCCCATTGAAAACTAAAGGAAACCCGACGCTTGTTTGCACACTGCACCCGGCCGCCCCCGCGCTGCTGAGGGTGTACTTTCTGTGTGGACTTGTGTCCCCCCCGGTGCCCTACAAAACCCCCCTGGTCTGCCCTCCGAAGACGCGGGTACTTACCTGCTGGCAGACTGGAACCGGGGCACCCCCTTCTCTCCATTATAGCCTATGTGTTTTGGGCACCTCTTTGACCTCTGCACCTGACCGGCCCTGAGCTGCTGGTGTGGTAACTTTGGGGTTGCTCTGAACCCCCAACGGTGGGCTACCTTGGACCAAAAACTGAAACCTGTAAGTGACTTACTTACCTGTTAAAACTAACATTACTTTACCTCCCCCAGGAACTGTGAAAATTGCACTGTGTCCACTTTTAAAACAGCTAATTGTGTTTTATGTGAAAAGTATACATGCTAATGAAATGATTCAAAGTTCCTAAAGTACTTACCTGCAATACCTTTCAAATGAGATATTACATGTAGAATTTGAACCTGTGGTTCTTAAAATAAACTAAGAAAATATATTTTTCTATAACAAAACCTATTGGCTGGATTTGTCTCTGAGTGTGTGTTCCTCATTTATTGCCTGTGTGTATGTACAACAAATGCTTAACACTACTCCTTTGATAAGCCTACTGCTCGACCACACTACCACAAAATAGAGCATTACTATTATCTCTTTTTGCCACTATCTTACCTCTAAGGGGAACCCTTGGACTCTGTGCATACTGTTCCTTACTTTGAAATAGTGCATACAGAGCCAACTTCCTACAATATATATATATATATATATATATAAATATATATATATATATATATGGAAAATGTCACTTACCCAGTGTACATCTGTTCGTGGCATGAGACGCTGTAGATTCACATGCTTTGCACATCCCGCCATCTAGTGTTGGGCTCGGAGTGTTACAAGTTGTTTTTCTTCGAAGAAGTCTTTTCGAGTCACGAGATCGAGGGACTCCTCCCCTTTCGGCTCCATTGCGCATGGGCGTCGACTCCATCTTAGATTGTTTTCCCCACAGAGGGTGAGGTAGGAGTTGTGTATTATAGTAATAGTGCCCATGCAATGGAGTAAATATAAATGTACATAATGTAGTTTAAAGTGATATATTTACAAATTTACAAATGTTCATGATCAACTTCGAAACGGCTACAGGCTCCGGGGGAGGGGGGTGGGCACATGTGAATCTGCAGCGTCTCATGCCACGAACAGATGTACACTGGGTAAGTGACATTTTCCGTTCGATGGCATGTGTAGCTGCAGATACACATGCTTTGCATAGACTAGTAAGCAGTTATCTCCCCAAAAGCGGTGGTTCAGCCTGTAGGAGTTGAAGTAGTTTGAAATAATGTTCTTAGTACAGCCTGACCTACTGTGGCTTGTTGTGCAGTTAACACATCTACACAGTAGTGCCTGGTAAATGTATGAGGCGTAGACCATGTTGCTGCCTTACATATTTCGTTCATTGGAATATTTCCTAGAAAGGCCATAGTAGCACCCTTCTTTCTAGTTGTGTGCCTTTGGTGTAATAGGCAGCTCTCTCTTTTCTTTAAGATAGCAGGCTTGAATACACTTAACTATCCACCTGGCAATGCCTTGTTTTGAAATTGGATTTCCTGTATGAGGTTTTTGAAAGGCAATAAATAGTTGTTTTGTCTTCCTAATTTGTTTCGTTCTGTCAATGTAGTACATTAGTGCTCTCTTGATGTCTAATGTATGTAGTGCTCTTTCAGCTACCGAATCTGGCTGTGGGAAGAACACTGGTAATTCTACTGTTTGATTTAAGTGGAACGGTGAGATAACCTTTGGTAAGAATTTTGGATTTGTTCTTAGAACTACCTTATTCTTGTGTATTTGAATAAATGGTTCTTGTATGGTAAATGCCTGAATCTCACTCACTCTTCTTAGAGATGTGATGGCAATGAGAAATGCAACTTTCCACGTTAAGTATTGCATTTCACAAGAATGCATGGGTTCGAAAGGTGGACCCATGAGCCTTGTTAAGACAATGTTGAGGTTCCATGAAGGAACAGGTGGTGTCCTTGGTGGTATAATTCTCTTTAGGCCTTCCATAAACGCTTTAATGACAGGTATTCTAAATAGGGAAGTTGAATGAGTAATCTGCAGGTAAGCAGATATTGCGGTGAGATGTATCTTTATGGAGGAGAAAGCTAGATTTGATTTTTGCAAATGTAGTAAATATCCTACTACATCTTTTGGAGATGCGTGCAATGGTTGAATTAGATTATTATGGCAGTAACAAACAAATCTTTTCCATTTATTTGCATAGCAGTGTCTAGTGGAAGGTTTTCTAGCTTGTTTTATGACCTCCATACACTCTTGTGTGAGGTCTAAGTGTCCAAATTCTAGGATTTCAGGAGCCAAATTGCTAGATACAGCGATGCTGGGTTTGGATGCCTGATCTGTTGTTTGTGTTGTGTTAACAGATCTGGTCTGTTGGGTAGCTTGACATGAGGTACTACTGACAGGTCTAGTAGTGTTGTATACCAAGGTTGTCTTGCCCATGTTGGTGCTATTAGTATGAGTTTGAGTTTGTTTTGACTCAATCTGTTTACTAGATATGGAAGGAGAAGGAGAGGGGGAAAAGCGTACGCAAATATCCCTGACCAATTCATCCATAGAGCATTGCCTTGGGATTGATGGTGTGGGAACCTGGATGCGAAGTTTTGGCATTTTGCGTTTTCTTTTGTTGCAAATAGATCTATTTGAGGTGTTCCCCAAATTTGAAAGTAAGTGTTCAGTATTTGGGGGTGAATTTCCCATTCGTGGACTTGTTGGTGATCCCGAGAGAGATTGTCTGCTAGCTGGTTCTGGATCCCTGGAATAAATTGTGCTATTAGGCGAATGTGGTTGTGAATTGCCCAATGCCATATTTTTTGTGTTAGGAGACACAACTGTGTTGAGTGTGTCCCCCCCTGTTTGTTTAAATAATACATTGTTGTCATGTTGTCTGTTTTGACAAGAATGTATTTGTGGGTTATCATGGGTTGAAATGCTTTCAACGCTAGAAATACTGCTAACAGTTCTAAGTGATTTATGTGAAACTTCCTTTGATGTATGTCCCATTGTCCTTGGATGCTGTGTTGATTGAGGTGTGCTCCCCACCCTGTCATGGAAGCATCCGTTGTTATGACGTATTGTGGCACTGGGTCTTGGAAAGGCCGCCCTTTGTTTACATTTGTACTGTTCCACCATAGAAGCAAGATGTATGTTTGGCGGTCTATCAACACCAGATCTAGAAGTTGACCCTGTGCATGTGACCATTGTGATGCTAGGCATTGTTGTAAGGGCCGCATGTGCAATCTTGCGTTTGGGACAATGGCTATGCATGAAGACATCATGCCTAGGAGTTTTAATACCATTTTTGCTTGTATCTTTTGTGTTGGATACATGGCCTGTATCACCTTGTGAAATGTTTGAACCCTTTGTGGACTTGGAGTGGCTATCCCTTCTGTTGTGTTGATTGTCGCTCCTAAGTATTGCTGTGTTTGACACGGCAAAAGGTGTGACTTTGCATAGTTGATGGAGAAACCCAGCTTGTGAAGGGTCTGTATGACATACTTTGTGTGACGTGAACACCTTGTTAGCGTGTTGGTCTTGATTAACCAGTCATCTAAGTAAGGGAACACGTGTATCTGCTGCCTTCTGATATGTGCAGCTACTACTCCCAGGCATTTTGTAAAGACTCTTGGCGCAGTTGTTATTCCGAATGGCAACACTTTGAATTGGTAATGTATTCCTTTGAAAACGAACCTTAGGTATTTCCTGTGGGAAGGATGTATCGGTATGTGGAAATACGCATCCTTTAGGTCTAATGTTGTCATGTAGTCTTGCTGTTTGAGCAGTGGGATTACGTCTTGTAATGTGACCATGTGAAAGTGGTCTGATTTGATGTAGGTATTTAGTGTTCTGAGATCTAGTATTGGTCTCAGAGTTTTGTCCTTCTTTGGTATTAGAAAATACAGTGAGTAAACTCCTGTGTTTTTCTGTAGGCTTGGTACTAATTCTATTGCGTCCTTTTGTAGTAATGCTTGAACTTCTAGTCCTAGAAGATCTATATGCTGTTTTGACATTGTGTGTTTTCGGTGGGACGTTTGGAGGGAATTTGTGAAATTCTATGCAATAGCCATGTTGGATAATTGCTAAGACCCAAGTGTCTGTTGTTATTTCTTCCCAAGATTCGTAGAATTGGCTTAGTCTTCCCCCCACTGGTGTTGTGTGATGGGGTTGTGTGACTTGTGAGTCACTGTTTATTTTGAGGGGTTTTGGGACCGTTAAATTTTCCCCGACTTCTTGGGAATTGGCCTCCTCTATATTGTCCCCGAAAACCTCCCCTTTGATATTGACCCTGGTAGGTAGGTGGTCTTGTCTGTGAAGTGTTGGTTTCTGTGGGTTGACCCCGAAACCCTCCCCTAAAGGGTGTCTTCCGAAATGTGCCTCTGCTCTGCGGGGAGTAGAGTGCGCCCATGGCTTTGGCTGTATCGGTGTCCTTTTTTAGTTTTTCAATGGCAGTGTCTACCTCCGGCCCAAACAATTGCTGTTCATTAAACGGCATATTGAGCACAGCCTGTTGGATTTCGGGTTTGAACCCAGAAGTGCGCAGCCAAGCGTGCCTCCGTATTGTGACTGCAGTGTTTATTGTCCTTGCAGCTGTATCGGCTGCATCCATGGAAGACCGTATCTGATTGTTCGAGATACTTTGTCCCTCTTCCACCACTTGTTGCGCTCTTTTTTGGAACTCCTTGGGAAGGTGTTCGATGAAATGTTGCATTTCATCCCAATGAGCCCTGTCGTATCTTGCCAAGAGTGCTTGCGAGTTGGCGATACGCCACTGATTTGCTGCTTGTGCTGCAACTCTTTTTCCCGCTGCATCAAATTTGCGGCTCTCCTTGTCTGGAGGTGGTGCGTCGCCTGATGTATGAGAGTTGGCTCTTTTACGAGCTGCCCCCACAACTACTGAGTCCGGTGTTAGTTGTGTTGTAATAAATATTGGATCTGTGGGAGGTGCCTTATATTTTTTCTCCACCCTTGGAGTTATGGCTCTGCCTTTAACTGGCTCCTGAAATATTTGTTTTGAGTGCCTTAGCATTCCTGGGAGCATGGGAAGGCTTTGATACTGGCTATGGGTGGAGGACAGGGTGTTAAAGAGAAAGTCATCCTCAATAGGTTCCGAATGTAGTGAGACATTGTGGAATTCGGCTGCCCTTGCGACCACCTGTGCATATGATGTACTGTCCTCAGATGGTGACGGTTTAGCTGGATATGAGTCTGGACTATTGTCAGACACTGGGGCGTCGTAGAGGTCCCATGCATCGGGATCATCCTGGCTCATTATGGTATGAGCTGGTGAGTGCGTTAGTGGTGGAGTTTGCGCCGGTGATGCATGTGTTGATTGTGGTGGAGAAGGTGGTGGTGTTACTTTCTTTACCACCTTTGCTTGTGGTTGCTTGTCCCCTTGTTGGAAAACAAGTTTCCTTTTCATCTTGATTGGGGGAAGAGTGGTTATCTTCCCTGTGTCTTCCTGGATGTGAAGCCTCCTTTGAGTGTAGTCAGTTTCTACAGTTTGAAGCTCTTCACCAAATCTATGCAATTGGGCGTTTAGTCCTTGTTCCTCTGTATAGGAACTAATTTTCAGTTCCGAGGCTTTTTTCGGTACCAAAACCGTTTCGGTAGGCTTTTTAGGCTCCGAAGAAGATTTCTTTGATTTCGGCGTGGTATCTCGGTGCCGAACATCTTCGGTGCCGCTGTGTCTGCGCCGAATTGTCTCGGAGCCGGTGTCTCGGCTCCGAGGTTGCTGTGTGGCGGTATCACGACCGGATTCGGATGACTTCGACACCAGCATGCCCTTTTTCGGTGCCTTGGCTCGGTCACCTAGTTTTTGAGTTAAGCCATGGCCTGTTGGCAGTGGCGTCCCCTGGGCTTTTGTGGACTTTTCGTGAGTCCTAATTTTCGTCGTCTTACTCACGGTTGTTATGTCTTCGGCGTCGGATTCCCCCGAATCCGACTCGTGGATGGAGAACGCTTCCTCTTCGCCCTCGAACCGATGTTGTCCTGTCGGCGTGGACGCCATTTGCAATCTTCTGGCTCTTCGGTCTCTGAGCGTCTTTCTCGACCGAAACGCTCGACAGGCTTCACACGTATCCTCCTTGTGCTCCAGGGACAGGCACAAGTTACAGACCAGATGCTGATCCGTATACGGATATTTGTTATGGCATTTAGGAAAGAAGCGGAACGGGGTCCGTTCCATCAGTCTTGAAGTCGCACGCGGTCGGGCCGACCAGGCCCCGACGGGGGATCGAAATTACCCCGAGGGGCCACCGGAGCTCTTCAAGATTCGGTGTCGATTTTTTCTAACTAACCCGATACCGAACGAAACAATACTGACAATTTTTTCCGAGATTCTAACTAACTTTCCGACCCGAAACACGGAGCGAAAAGGAACACGTCCGGACCCGATGGCGGAAAAAAAACAATCTAAGATGGAGTAGACGCCCATGCGCAATGGAACCGAAAGGGGAGGAGTCCCTCGGTCTCGTGACTCGAAAAGACTTCTTCGAAGAAAAACAACTTGTAACACTCCGAGCCCAACACCAGACGGCGGACTGTGCACAGCATGTGTATCTGCAGCTACACATGCCATCGAACATATATATACACACACACATACACACACATATATACACACACACACATACACACACACAATAAATGTTAGGAATTAGCATAAGAAACAACAAGCATTGTTAAGAAATAGCAGAAAATAGCTAGGGCCCTATACTATATACTAAAATAGTAGAATGCGAAATTAGGTCCCCCATCCAAGGATGTGGAGTAGTTAAACAGGAGCTGGGAGAACTCAGAACCCCAAGAGGTGAGTACTTAGATGACCCCCAGTGACCAGGACATCAGAGGTAAGTTACCTGGTTTTCCCATAGGCTAACAAGGGGACTTAGAAAAGGAACTTTGCAAAAACAGAGCCAGACCAGTGGAACTCAAAGGTGGATTCTGGAAGAAGAGCACATAAAAAAGAAGGGGAGAGAGTCTAGTCCACGATGGAGTGTTCAGCCGGGGCAGCATCCACTGCCCACCCTTCTGTGGGTGAAGATCTGTATCGGCAAAGAAGGATGAAGACCAGCTGCAGAGTCCAGGAGCTGAAGAGGAGTCCCCGGAGTTGTGCAGAAGATGTCCCACGCCGGTCGACAGGACCGCCAACAGGCCTTGGCAAATGCAAAGCAGGGCAAAATAGGAGTGGCAGAGCTGAAGAGGACCAGCAAGGCCCTAGAGACCAGACCCTGGGAGGGGCGTCTGGGCTGACCCTCAGCAGTTAGGAGAGCCAGCAGAAGCAGTTGCAGCCCCCACAGGCCACCCGCTGGCAGCAGGCACAGTAAGTTGCAGTGAGTCTCAGGTAGCACACCTGGAGAGGAGTCCCACATCGCTGGAGCAGCAGAGGAGAAACTGTTCTTAGAAAGATGAAGTGCTGGAGGCCGGGGCTACTTGGAGCCTGAAGATCCCTCAGAGCAGGAGTCAACAAGCCTTGGTTGCTGAAAGAGTCGCAGTGCACAGGGATTCCGTCCTAAAAGGAAAGACAAGGGGTCACAGTCTCCCAAGATGGACAGAAGGCAGAGAGGAACAAGGGGACCACACAGACCCATCACCTGTGTGCAGGATCCATGCAGTTTCAGAGGAGAGCAGATCCACGCAACCGGATGTCGTTGCCTTAGGTGCCTGCAGATGCAGGGGAGTGACTCCTTCCCTCCAAGGGAGATTCCTTCTTGCTTCTTGGTGCAGCTGAAGTCTTGCCGACCCCAGAGGATGCACAGCCATGGAAATGTTGCAGGTGCTGGAAGGATCAGCGGAAACAATGTTGCAAGGCAAGGTCGTCTCAGAAGTTGCAGTCTTGCTTGGTTCCTGAAGTGTCCAGTTGCAGGTCCGGTGGCCAGGAGCAGAAGAGGTCAATGCAGAGGAGTCCTGGTGGAGTTTGCATGTCGAATCTGGGGACCCAGGCACAAGGGAGTCCCTAAACAGCCCTAAAAGGGGGTATGGTCACTTTGCCTATCTATCAGAGGTTGTCACTGATGTCACCTGCCTGACCTACACGCTCCCAGGGGCCTCTTCACATCTTGCTTTCAACATGGCAGAATTGAGTGGCCACCTGGAAGAGCAATGAGGCACCAACCCCTTGAATGGTGATTGACAGGGTAGTCGTGAATCCCATTTCCTTTGTCCAGTTTTGCACCAGAGCATGGACCGGGGTCCCTGGACTGGAGCAAACCGGTTTATGCAAGAAGGGCACCAAATGTGCCCTTCAAAGCAAACCGGTGGCTTGTTGAGGCTACCCCTCCCCAGCCTTGTAACACCTTTTTCCAAGGGACAGGGTGTTGCCTCCCCTCTCCACACAGGAAATCCTTTGTTCTGCCTTCCCCTGCCTGAGCTGGTCAGGAGGGCAGTACCCTGTCTGAGAGGTGGCAGCAGTGTGAGCTGCCTGCCAACCCTGGAAGACTGGTAGGAGCAATACTGGGGGGGTCCTCTAAGGAGCCCCCAAAGTGTATGGAATAATGCCATCTATACGGGCATTAGTATTGGGGTATGATTTTGACGTGTGATAACAAACCTAGGTTCGGAGTTACCATTATGTAGCAGGCCCACACCCGTGGCCAGTATATGGGTAAAACTGGCTTTCCCTCACTTAAGTCCAGTGCAATGGAACTGGAAGACGTGGGGCACATTGGCTCTTGTAGGGATGCCCTTACACACAGGGACCTGCATCCTGCCCTTTGGGCTGAAAGGGCCTCCACATGGCTACCCGAAAATCCAGGTCTTGAGGCCGGTCCTGAATTTGTCTAGGGAGGAGGAGGCACGGAGGTGGATGGGGAGGTCATTCCAGGCATAAACAGCGAGGTGGAAAAGGCGCCTCCTCTGACTGAAGTGCGCTGGATTCGGGAGATAGTGGTGAGGGCCAGGGAGGCCGAGCGCAGGTGCCTGGTGCGGTGGTAAAAAGTTAGGCTGTAGATCAGGTATTCAGGGCTTTGTAGGCATGCGTGAGCAGTTTAAAGTAGCATCTCTTCTTGATGGGGAGCCAGTGCAGAGTGCGGTAGTGGGGATGGTGTGAGATCGTCTTGGCATATCCAGGATGATTATTGGTGCTGTGTTCTGGATTGTTTGGAGGTGGCTGAGAAATAGGGTAGTGGTTCCGGCATAGAGGGTGTTCCCGTAGTCAAAACGGTTGGTGATGAAGGCTTGTGGGATGGTTCTTCTGGTGTCTTTTGGGATCCATCTGAAGATTTTGCAGTACATTCTGAGGCAGTTGAAGCAGGTAGAGGCCACTGAGTTGACGTGTTGTCTCCTGGAGAGCTCACTGTAGAGTATGATGCCAAAGTTATGGGCGTGGGTGGTGGGGGAAGTGTGCAGGTCCTAGGGCGGAGGGCCATGGCGAGGGGGGTCTTCCGAAGATGATAACTTCAGTCTTGTTGGTGTTCAGTTTGCAGCAGTTGGTTCTCATCCAGTCTGCGAAGTCGTCATGGCGCTCTGGAAGTTCGTTATGGTGGTATCTGTGTCTTTGGAGAGGGAGAGTATGAGCTGGATGTTGTTGGCGTATGAGATGATGTTGAGATCGTTGCTGCGAACGATGGGTGCTAGTGGCGTCATGTAGATGTTTAAGAGAGTAGGGCTCACTGAGGAGCCTTGGGGTACGCTCCATATGATGCTCTTGGGGTCGGAGATGTAAGGTGGGAGGTGGACCTTTTGGGTGCGGCTGGTGAGGAAGGAGGCTAGTAGATTGAGTGTGCTGCCGCAGATGCCGATGTAGTGAAGTCTTTGGATGAGGAGGTGGTGGGAGACAGTGCTGAAGGCTACTGACAAGTCAAGGAGGACCAGGGCTGCTGATTCGTCGCGGTCTAAGGTGGCTCTTACATCATCCGTGGCGGCTATAAGGGTGGTTTCTGTGCTGTGGTTGGAGCTGAACCCGGATTGGGAGAGGTCAAGCAGGTGGTCTGATTCCAGGTAGTCCATGAGTTGGAGGTTAATTCTCCAGCGCCTTGGTCGGGAAAGGGAGGAGTGAGACGGGCCAGTAGTTCTTGAGGTCGGATAGGTCAACTGTGGGTTTTTTCAGAAGTGGTTTTACTTCAGCATGTTACCATGATTCCAGGAAAGTGGTAGATCTGAAAGCCGAGTTAATGATGTTGGTCCGATTACCTTGTGCCTGAGGTTGAAGGCGTGGTAGGGGTCCGTCAGAATCCGGAATGTCTGGAGGACATGACTGACATTGTGATTTTGGTGTCGAGGTGGGTCCAGTCGGTCAGATGGTGGGATGGTGGGAGGAGCAGGGAGGTCCGGTTGCAGAGGTTGGGGCTCAGAGTTTTTGTAGATGTTTGCAATCGTGGTGTGGAAGAAGTCGGCAAGAGAGTTGAAGAGGGTCTAGTCAGCTGGATGGTGTTTTCAATGGTGTCTAGCGAGGAGAATTTGCTGATGATTTGGAATAGTTCTTTGGTGCGGTTTGTGGATTGGAGGCGGGTGGTTAGTGCGTTTTTCTTTGCTTCTTTGATGCGTGGTGGTAGGATTTGAGGGCTGTCTTGAAGGCTGTGTGGTCCCCTGGGTATTTGCTGGTGCACCAGCAATTCTCTAGCAGTCTGTGTAAGGAAATGCCTCCTTGGCATGGTTACCCCCTGACTTTTTGCCTTTGCTGATGCTATGTTTTGAATTGAAAGTGTGCTGAGGCCTGCTAACCAGGCCCCAGCACCAGTGTTCTTTCCCTAACCTGTACTTTTGATTCCACAATTGGCACACCCTGGCATCCAGATAAGCCCCTTGTAACTGGTACCTCTGGTACCAAGGGCCCTGATGCCAAGGAAGGTCTCTAAGGGCTGCAGCATGTCTTATGCCACCCTGGAGACCCCTCACTCAGCACAGACACACTGCTTGCCAGCTTGTGTGTGCTGGTGAGAACAAAACGACTAAGTCGACATGGCACTCCCCTCAGGGTGCCATGCCAGCCTCTCACTGCCTATGCAGGTATAGATAAGTCACCCCTCTAGTAGGCCTTACAGCCCTAAGGCAGGGTGCACTATACCATAGGTGAGGGCACCAGTGCATGAGCACTGTGCCCCTACAGAGTCTAAGCAATACCTTAGACATTGTAAGTGCAGGGTAGCCATAAGAGTATATGGTCTGGGAGTCTGTTTTACACGAACTCCACAGCACCATAATGGCTACACTGAAAACTGGGAAGTTTGGTATCAAACTTCTCAGCACAATAAATGCACACTGATGCCAGTGTACATTTTATTGTAAAATACACCACAGAGGGCACCTTAGAGGTGCCCCCTGAAACTTAACCGACTATCTGTGTAGGCTGACTGGTTCCAGCAGCCTGCCACACTAGAGACATGTTGCTGGCCCCATGGGGAGAGTGCCTTTGTCACTCTGAGGCCAGTAACAAAGCCTGCACTGGGTGGAGATGCTAACACCTCCCCCAGGCAGGAGCTGTAACACCTGGCGGTGAGCCTCAAAGGCTCACCCCTTTGTCACAGCACCGCAGGACACTCCAGCTTAGTGGAGTTGCCCGCCCCCTCCGGCCACGGCCCCCACTTTTGGCGGCAAGGCTGGAGGAAACAAAGAAAACAGCAAGGAGGAGTCACTGGCCAGTCAGGACAGCCCCTAAGGTGTCCTGAGCTGAAGTGACTCTAACTTTTAGAAATACTCCATCTTGCAGATGGAGGATTCCCCCAATAGGATTAGGGATGTGACCCCCCTCCCCTTGGGAGGAGGCACAAAGAGGGTGTACTCACCCTCAGGGCTAGTAGCCATTGGCTACTAACCCCCCAGACCTAAACACGCCCTTAAATTTAGTATTTAAGGGCTCCCCTGAAACTAAAACTTTAGATTCCTGCAACTTACCTGAAGAAGAAGGACTGCTGAGCTGAAAAACCCCTGCAGAGGAAGAACAGAAGACACCAACTGCTTTGGTCCCAGACTTACCGGCCTGTCTCCTGCCTTCCAAAGAAACCTGCTCCAGCGACGCTTTCCAAGGGACCAGCGACCTCTGAATCCTCTGAGGACTGCCCTGCTTCGAAAAAGACAAGAAACTCCTGAGGACAGCGGCACTGCTCCAAAAGAACTGCAACTTTGTTACAAGGAGCAGATTTAAAGACCCCTGCAACTCCCCGCAAGAAGCGTGAGACTTGCAACACTGCACCCGGCGACCCCGACTCGACTGGTGGAGAACAACCAACTCAGGGAGGACCCTCCGGCGACTCTACGACTGTGAGTAACCAAAGTTGTCCCCCCTGAGCCCCCACAGCGACGCCTGCAGAGGGAATCCCCAGGCTCCCTTTCCCGACGGCTGGGAAAGACCCTGCACCCGCAGCCCCCAGCCCCTAAAGAAACGGAACTTCTGTGCAGGAGTGACCCCCAGGAGGCCCTCTCCCTTGCCCAGGTGGTGGCTACCCCGAGGAGCCCCCCCCCTTGCCTGCCTGCACCGCTGAAGAGACCCCCTTGGTCTCCCATTGAAACCTGAAGGAAACCCGACGCGTGTTTGCACACTGCACCCGGCCGCCCCCGCGCTGCTGAGGGTGTACTTTCTGTGCTACTTTGTGTCCCCCCCGGTGCCCTACAAAACCCCCTGGTCTGCCCTCCGAAGACGCGGGTACTTACCTGCTGGCAGACTGGAACCGGGGCACCCCCTTCTCTCCATTGAAGCCTATGTGTTTTGGGCACCTCTTTGACCTTTGCACCTGACCGGCCCCGTACTGCTGGTGTGATAACTTTGGGGTTGCTCTGAACCCCCAACGGTGGGCTACCTTGGACCCAAACCTGAGACTTGTAAGTGATTTACTTACCTGTTAAAACTAACATTACTTTACCTCCCCCAGGAACTGTGAAAATTGCACTGTGTCCACTTTTAAAACAGCTTATTGTGTTTTATGTGAAAAGTATACATGCTAATGAAATGATTCAAAGTTCCTAAAGTACTTACCTGCAATACCTTTCAAATGAGATATTACATGTAAAATTTGAACCTGTGGTTCTTAAAATAAACTAAGAAAAGATATTTTTCTATAACAAAACCTATGAGCTGGATTTGTCTCTGAGTGTGTGTTCCTCATTTATTGCCTGTGTGTATGTACAACAAATGCTTAACACTACTCCTTTGATAAGCCTACTGCTCGACCACACTACCACAAAACAGAGCATTAGTATTATCTCTTTTTGCCACGATCTTACCTCTAAGGGGAACCCTTGGACTCTGTGCATACTATTCCTTACTTTGAAATAGTGCATACAGAGCCAACTTCCTACACAGTCTGCATTTCTGTTTTTCTGCTGTGAGTTCAGGGGTGAACCAGTTGGTGTGTTGAACCATGAGTAGTGATTTCCACAGTAACCACTATGGAATGCCTACAATAAACATCACAGTCATCCTTCCCAGATAAACTGCCTTGTCACTGTGCCATTTGACACAAAGAAAGGTATCCTCCTTATAGGCGTGCTCTTCTGGTATGGGCTAGTTTGTAAGGTGGAGCAAGAGAGCGCACACAACCAGAATCAGTCCCATATAAAGAAAAATATATGTCTGCTCAGTTCTGTCTAGATATGCAGATAACATTGACTATTGGGGAGTTTGCCAGATCATACCTTCCAGTGCTGTATAGCGCTGAAAGAAACAGATAAGCAGCCTGTGATGTTGTAGACTAACTTTTGTGGAAATTATGTCACAACAGGGCTCAGTTTATGATGGGAGTAACCACCCTGCTACTACAGTGAATGTCTAGGTTGAAACCTTAATTGTTGCAATGAACAATGAAACCTCATCTGTTTCAAGACCAATGTAGGATGAGTACAGTACTGATTATTTTATTCAACCTCTGAATGACAAATTGCATTTCCTGAGTACACTATGTAAGCTGGAATGGTAAAACCCTAACCTTCGTTCAGTAGCCAACTCTCCTGCAAATTCCACAGCCCTGCAAGTCTGTTTCAGGCAGGTGTAAGTAGGCAGCAGACAAGGCAATGTCCACATCTCACCTTGCTGATCTTTATCACGTCCAGCTCATTCTGAAGTCGGGCCAAGCAGGCATCGTCATATCCCCCAGAACACTTTGTGACAGTACACCACTTCTGAGAATCCGGGTCATAGCAGCCCATAAGGAATACCGACATCATACCACCTGCAGCAGGGAGAAGAGGCATTCATATCTACTACAGAGGAAACAATAGGGAGGTATCTTCGAGAGGACCTGCACTGCACACACATTGTACAAGACGTCAGTGGTAAGACATGATATAGCAAGAAGTTAGTGCAATGCGGACTCTGGTGTGTGGGAATAGACTAATGAAAAATACAATCACTTAGGGGATAACGGTCCGGTCATTCCTTAGGATGAAAACTCTGTTTAGAAAACAAAAAACACACAAACACACAAATACAAACACACACACCCACACCCACACCCACAGATCTTCAGTCAAGTGCAGGTTTACACCCACCCGATGTTTTTGTTAGGACAGACAAAGTTTATTACTGCCTAACTGTATGGGTCAAGTTATGCAGTGGGTTTAGAGACACAGATTACCAACCGCATAAGGCATGTACGCCCACCTTTACTGCCTTGTCCATAAAATGCTCCCAGGACTGAAAGATCAGCAGTGTCTGCCATGGCACCTTCATTCAGGTAATCCTTCTTCACCTTCAACCAATGGCGCTTCCCTGGTTCATAGGTACCCTATAAATAAGGGGTGAAAAAGGACAACAAAATAAAAGTTTCCTAATGTTGCAAATATATTCATCCTATCCTAATTGTGCTGGCTAGAATTATATACTGATTGATATCTACATGCCTAAACAAACAAATCTACACCTTTCGCCCTATATCAGTAACTCCAAACTGGTCCTCACTTATAAGCAGAGCCTCCTTTACTTTCATCTCTGGCATCTTGGTAACATTATCAGCATTTCTCTCCGCCTACTCCATTTTGCAATTGTGGTGTCACTTGAATAGGATGGTGTAGGAAGTTGGCTCTGTATGCACTATTTCAAAGTAAGGAATAGTATGCACAGAGTCCAAGGGTTCCCCTTAGAGGTAAGATAGTGGCAAAAAGAGATAATACTAATGCTCTATTTTGTGGTAGTGTGGTCGAGCAGTAGGCTTATCCAAGGAGTAGTGTTAAGCATTTGTTGTACATACACATAGACAATAAATGAGGTACACACACTCAGAGACAAATCCAGCCAATAGGTTTTGTTATAGAAAAATATCTTTTCTTAGTTTATTTTAAGAACCACAGGTTCAAATTTAACATGTAATATCTTGTTTGAAAGGTATTGCAGGTAAGTACATTAGGAACTTTGAATCATTTCAATTGCATGTATACTTTTCAAGTTATTCACAAATAGCTATTTTAAAAGTGGACACAGTGCAATTTTCACAGTTCCTGGGGGAGGTAAGTTTTGGTTAGTTTTACCAGGTAAGTACGACACTTACAGGGTTCAGTTCTTGGTCCAAGGTAGCCCACCGTTGGGGGTTCAGAGCAACCCCAAAGTTACCACACCAGCAGCTCAGGGCCGGTCAGGTGCAGAGTTCAAAGTGGTGCCCAAAACGCATAGGCTTCAATGGAGAGAAGGGGGTGCCCCGGTTCCAGTCTGCCAGCAGGTAAGTACCCGCGTCTTCGGAGGGCAGACCAGGGGGGTTTTGTAGGGCACCGGGGGGGGGGGGGGACACAAGCCCACACAGAAATTTCACCCTCAGCGGCGCGGGGGCGGCCGGGTGCAGTGTTAGAACAAGCGTCGGGTTCGCAATGGAAGTCAATGAGAGATCAAGGGATCTCTTCAGCGCTGCAGGCAGGCAAGGGGGGGCTTCCTCTGGGAAACCTCCACTTGGGCAAGGGAGAGGGACTCCTGGGGGTCACTTCTGCAGTGAAAGTCCGGTCCTTCAGGTCCTGGGGGCTGCGGGTGCAAGGTCTTTTCCAGGCGTCGGGACTTAGGTTTCAGAGAGTCGCGGTCAGGGGAAGCCTCGGGATTCCCTCTGCAGGCGGCGCTGTGGGGGCTCAGGGGGGACAGGTTTTGGTACTCACAGTCGTAGAGTAGTCCGGGGGTCCTCCCTGAGGTGTTGGTTCTCCACCAGCCGAGTCGGGGTCGCCGGGTGCAGTGTTGCAAGTCTCACGCTTCTTGCGGGGAGATTGCAGGGTTCTTTAAAGCTGCTCCTTTGGATAAAGTTGCAGTCTTTTTGGAGCAGGTCCGCTGTCCTCGGGAGTTTCTTGTCGTCGTCTAAGCAGGGCAGTCCTCAGAGGATTCAGAGGTCGCTGGTCCCTTTGGAAGGCGTCGCTGGAGCAGAGTTCTTTGGAAGGCAGGAGACAGGCCGGTGAGTTTCTGGAGCCAAGGCAGTTGTTGTCTTCTGGTCTTCCTCTGCAGGGGTTTTCAGCTAGGCAGTCCTTCTTGTTGTTGTTGCAGGAATCTAATTTCTAGGTTCAGGGAGAGCCCTTAAATACTAAATTTAAGGGCGTGTTTAGGTCTGGGGGTTAGTAGCCAATGGCTACTAGCCCTGAGGGTGAGTACACCCTCTTTGTGCCTCCTCCCAAGGGGAGGGGGTCACATCCCTAATCCTATTGGGGGAATCCTCCATCTGCAAGATGGAGGATTTCTAAAAGTTAGAGTCACCTCAGCTCAGGACACCTTAGGGGCTGTCCTGACTGGCCAGTGACTCCTCCTTGTTATTCTCATTATTTTCTCCGGCCTTGCCGCCAAAAGTGGGGGCCGGGGCTGGAGGGGGCGGGCAACTCCACTAGCTGGAGTGTCCTGCGGCGCTGTGACAAAGGGGTGAGCCTTTGAGGCTCACCGCCAGGTCTTACAGCTCCTGCCTGGGGGAGGTGTTAGCATCTCCACCCAGTGCAGGCTTTGTTACTGGCCTCAGAGTGACAAAGGCACTCTCCCCATGAGGCCAGCAACATGTCTCGAGTGTGGCAGGCTGCTGGAACCAGTCAGCCTACACAGATAGTCGGTTAAGTTTCAGGGGGCACCTCTAAGGTGCCCTCTGTGGTGTATTTTACAATAAAATGTACACTGGCATCAGTGTGCATTTATTGTGCTGAGAAGTTTGATACCAAACTTCCCAGTTTTCAGTGTAGCCATTATGGTGCTGTGGAGTTTGTGTAAAACAGACTCCCAGACCATATACTCTTATGGCTACCCTGCACTTACAATGTCTAAGGTTTTGCATAGACACTGTAGGGGCACAGTGCTCATGCACTGGTACCCTCACCTATGGTATAGTGCACCCTGCCTTAGGGCTGTAAGGCCTGCTAGAGGGGTGTCTTACCTATACTGCATAGGCAGTGAGAGGCTGGCATGGCATCCTGAGGGGAGTGCCATGTCGACTTACTCATTTTGGTCTCACTAGCACACACAAGCTGGTAAGCAGTGTGTCTGTGCTGGGTGAGGGGTCTCTAGGGTGGCATAATACATGCTGCAGCCCTTATAGACCTTCCCTGGCATCAGAGCCCTTGGTACCAGAGGTACCAGTTACAAGGGACTTATCTGGGTGCCAGGGTGTGCCAATTGTGGAATCAAAAGTACAGGTTAGGGAAAGAACACTGGTGCTGGGGCCTGGTTAGCAGGCCTCAGCACACTTTCAATTCAAAACATAGCATCAGCAAAGGCAAAAAGTCAGGGGGTAACCATGCCAAGGAGGCATTTCCTTACACAACCCCCCCCCCAAACGAAAGAGGATGAGACTAACCTTTCCCAAGAGAGTCTTCATTTTCTAAGTGGAAAAACCTGGAAAGGCCATCTGCATTGGCATGGGCAGTCCCAGGTCTGTGTTCCACTATAAAGTCCATTCCCTGTAGGGAGATGGACCACCTCAACAGTTTTGGATTTTCACCTTTCATTTGCATCAGCCACCTGAGAGGTCTGTGGTCAGTCTGAACTAGGAAGTGAGTACCAAAGAGGTATGGTCTCAGCTTCTTCAGGGACCAAACCACAGCAAAGGCCTCCCTCTCAATGGCACTCCAACGCTGCTCCCTGGGGAGTAACCTCCTGCTAATGAAAGCAACAGGCTGGTCAAGGCCATCATCATTTGTTTGGGACAAAACTGCCCCTATCCCATGTTCAGAGGCATCTGTTTGCACAATGAACTGCTTGGAGTAATCTGGAGCTTTTAGAACTGGTGCTGTGCACATAGCTTGTTTCAGGGTGTCAAAGGCCTGTTGGCATTCTACAGTCCAGTTTACTTTCTTGGGCATTTTCTTGGAGGTGAGTTCTGTGAGGGCTGTCACAATGGATCCATATCCCTTCACAAACCTCCTGTAGTACCCAGTCAAGCCAAGGAATGCCCTGACTTGAGTCTGGGTTTTTGGAGCTGCCCAGTCCAGAATAGTCTGGATCTTAGGCTGGAGTGGCTGAACTTGGCCTCCACCTACAAGGTGTCCCAAGTAAACCACAGTTCCCTGCCCTATCTGGCATTTGGATGCCTTGATAGAGAGGCCTGCAGATTGCAGAGCCTTCAAAACCTTCTTCAGGTGGACCAGGTGATCCTGCCAGGTGGAGCTGAAGACAGCAATATCATCAAGATAAGCTGCACTACAGGATTCCAGCCCAGCAAGGACTTGATTCACCAACCTTTGGAAGGTGGCAGGGGCATTCTTTAAACCAAAGGGCATAACAGTGAACTGATAATGCCCATCAGGTGTGGAGAATGCTGTCTTTTCTTTTGCTCCAGGGGCCATTTTGATTTGCCAGTACCCTGCTGTTAAGTCAAAGGTACTTAAGAATTTGGCAGCCCCTAATTTGTCTATTAGCTCATCAGCTCTAGGAATGGGATGAGCATCTGTCTTTGTGACAGAGTTGAGACCTCTGTAGTCCACACAAAACCTCATCTCTCTCTTTCCTTCTTTGGTGTGAGGTTTGGGGACTAAGACCACTGGGCTAGCCCAGGGGCTGTCAGAGTACTCAATTACTCCCAATTCCAGCATCTTGTGGACTTCCACCTTGATGCTTTCCTTAACTTGGTCAGACTGTCTAAATATTTTGTTTTTGACAGGCATACTGTCTCCTGTGTCCACATCATGGGTACACAGGTGTGTCTGACCAGGGGTTAGGGAAAAGAGTTCAGCAAACTGCTGCAGGACCTTCCTGCAGTCAGACTGCTGTTGGCTAGAGAGGGTGTCTGAGTAGATCACTGCATCTACTGAGCCATCTTTAGGGTCTGATGAGAGGAGATCAGGGAGAGGTTCACTCTCAGCTTCCTGGTCCTCATCTGTTACCATCAACAGATTTACATCAGCCCTGTCATGGAAGAGCTTAAGGCGGTTCACATGGATCACCCTCTTGGGGCTCCTGCTTGTGCCCAGGTCTACCAGGTAGGTGACCTGACTCTTCCTTTCAAGTACTGGGTAAGGGCCACTCCATTTGTCCTGGAGTGCCCTGGGAGCCACAGGCTCCAGAACCCAGACTTTCTGCCCTGGTTGGAATTCAACCAGTGCAGCCTTTTGGTCATACCACAACTTCTGGAGTTGTTGGCTGGCCTCAAGGTTTTGACTTGCCTTTTCCATGTACTCTGCCATTCTTGAGCGAAGGCCAAGTACATAGTCCACTATGTCTTGTTTAGGCTCATGAAGAGGTCTCTCCCAGCCTTCTTTAACAAGAGCAAGTGGTCCCCTTACAGGGTGGCCAAACAGAAGTTCAAAGGGTGAGAATCCTACTCCCTTATGAGGCACCTCTCTGTAAGCGAAAAGCAGACATGGCAGGAGGACATTCCATCTCCTTTTGAGTTTTTCTGGGAGCCCCATGATCATGCCTTTTAATGTCTTGTTGAATCTCTCAACAAGGCCATTAGTTTGTGGATGATATGGTGTAGTGAATTTGTAAGTCACTCCACACTCATTCCACATGTGTTTTAGGTATGCTGACATGAAGTTGGTACCTCTGTCAGACACCACCTCCTTAGGGAAACCCACTCTGGTAAAGATACCAATGAGGGCCTTGGCTACTGCAGGGGCAGTAGTCGACCTAAGGGGAATAGCTTCAGGATACCTAGTAGCATGATCCACTACTACTAGGATGTACATATTTCCTGAGGCTGTGGGAGGTTCTAGTGGACCAACTATGTCCACACCCACTCTTTCAAAGGGGACCCCCACCACTGGAAGTGGAATGAGGGGGGCCTTTGGATGCCCACCTGTCTTACCACTGGCTTGACAGGTGGGGCAGGAGAGGCAAAACTCCTTAACCTTCTGGGACATATTGGGCCAGTAGAAGTGGTTGACTAACCTCTCCCACGTCTTGGTTTGTCCCAAATGCCCAGCAAGGGGAATATCATGGGCTAAGGTCAGAATAAACTCTCTGAAACCCTGAGGCACTACCACTCTCCTAGTGGCACCAGGTTTGGGATCTCTTGCCTCAGTGTACAGGAGTCCATCTTCCCAATAGACCCTATGTGTTCCATTTTTCTTGCCTTTGGACTCTTCAGCAGCTTGCTGCCTAAGGCCTTCAAGAGAGGGACAGGTTTCTTGTCCCTTACACAACTCTTCCCTTGAGGGTCCCCCTGGGCCCAAGAGCTCAACCTGATAAGGTTCCAGCTCCATAGGCTCAGTTCCCTCAGAGGGCAGAACTTCTTCCTGAGAAGAGAGGTTCTCTTTTTGGTGTTGTGTTGCAGCTGGTTTCCCAGCTGACTTTCCTTTTCTCTTGGTAGGCTGGGCCATTTTTCCAGACTCCAGCTCTACTTTTTCACCCTGTGCCTTGCACTGTGCCCTAGTCTTGACACACACCAGTTCAGGGATACCCAGCATGGCTGCATGGGTTTTCAGTTCTACCTCAGCCCATGCTGAGGACTCCAGGTCATTTCCAAGCAAACAGTCTACTGGGATATTTGAGGAGACCACCACCTGTTTCAGGCCATTGACCCCTCCCCACTCTAAAGTTACCATTGCCATGGGATGTACTTTAGTCTGATTGTCAGCATTGGTGACTGGATAGGTTTGTCCAGTCAGGTATTGGCCAGGGGAAACCAGTTTCTCTGTCACCATAGTGACACTGGCACCTGTATCCCTCAGGCCCTCTACACTTGTCCCATTAATTAAGAGCTGCCGCCTGTATTTTTGCATGTTAGGGGGCCAGGCAGCCAGTGTGGCTAAATCCACCCCACCCTCAGAGACTAATGTAGCTTCAGTGTGACACCTGATTTGCTCTGGGCACACTGTTGATCCCACTTGGAGACTGGCCATTCCAGTTTTAGCTGGATGGGAGTTAGAAGTGTTATCTTTCTTGGGACAGGCCTTGTCTCCAGTTTGGTGACCAGACTGACTACAGTTTCGACACCAGGCCTTTTTGGGATCAAAGTTTTTACCCTTGTACCCAGGATTGTTTTGTGAAGAGGCTCTGGGCCCACCCTCCTGTGCAGGTTTTTGGGGGCCTGTAGAAGACTCTTTACTATTTTTATTTTTGGCTGTCTCACCACACTTCCCCTGGGGAGGTTTTGTGACCCCTTTCTTTTGGTCACCCCCTGTGGAAGTTTTGGACACCCTAGTCTTGACCCAATGGTCCGCCTTCTTTCCCAATTCTTGGGGAGAAATTGGTCCTAGGTCCACCAGATGCTGATGCAGTTTATCATTGAAACAATTACTTAATAGGTGTTCTTTCACAAATAAATTGTACAGCCCATCATAATCATTTACACCATTTCCTTGAATCCAACCATCTAGTGTTTTTACTGAGTAGTCTACAAAGTCAACCCAGGTCTGGCTCGAGGATTTTTGAGCCCCCCTGAATCTAATCCTATACTCCTCAGTGGAGAATCCAAAGCCCTCAATCAGGGTACCCTTCATGAGGTCATAAGATTCTGCATCTTTTTTAGAGAGTGTGAGGAGTCTATCCCTACACTTTCCTGTGAACATTTCCCAAAGGAGAGCACCCCAGTGAGATTTGTTCACTTTTCTGGTTTCACAAGCCCTCTCAAAAGCTGTGAACCATTTGGTGATGTCATCACCATCTTCATATTTAGTTACAATCCCTTTGGGGATTTTCAACATGTCAGGAGAATCTCTGACCCTAGTTATGTTGCTGCCACCATTGATGGGTCCTAGGCCCATCTCTTGTCTTTCCCTTTCTATGGCTAGGATCTGTTTTTCCAAAGCCAATCTTTTGGCCATCCTGGCTAACTGGATGTCCTCTTCACTGGAGTTATCCTCAGTGATTTCAGAGAGGTTGGACCCTCCTGTAAGGGAGCCAGCATCTCTGACTATTATGTTTGGAGTCAGGGCTTGAGAAGCCCTGTTCTACCTAGATAGGACTGGTGGAGGGGATTCTTCCTCCAGTTCACTATCCTCTTCCTCTGTGTTATCCACAGAGGGGTTGGCTCTATCATACTCTGCCAACAGCTCCTGGAGCTGTGCTTTGGTAGGTCTGGAGCCCATTGTTATTTTTCTTATGTTACAGAGTGACCTTAGCTCTCTCATCTGGAGATGGAGGTAAGGTGTGGTGTCGAGTTCCACCACATTCACATCTGTGCTAGACATTATGCTTCTAAAAGTTGGAATACTTTTTAAGAATCTAAAACTAGTTCTAGAATCTAATTCAAACTTTTACCAAACTTTTAAACTCTAAAACAAAATGCTAACAGGGACTAACACAAGGCCCTAGCAGGACTTTTAAGAATTTAGAAAACTTTTCAAATTGCAAAAATCAATTTCTAATGACAATTTTGGAATTTGTCGTGTGATCAGGTATTGGCTGAGTAGTCCAGCAAATGCAAAGTCTTGTACCCCACCGCTGATCCACCAATGTAGGAAGTTGGCTCTGTATGCACTATTTCAAAGTAAGGAATAGTATGCACAGAGTCCAAGGGTTCCCCTTAGAGGTAAAATAGTGGTAAAAAGAGATAATACTAATGCTCTATTTTGTGGTAGTGTGGTCGAGCAGTAGGCTTATCCAAGGAGTAGTGTTAAGCATTTGTTGTACATACACATAGACAATAAATGAGGTACACACACTCAGAGACAAATCCAGCCAATAGGTTTTGTTATAGAAAAATATCTTTTCTTAGTTTATTTTAAGAACCACAGGTTCAAATTTAACATGTAATATCTTGTTTGAAAGGTATTGCAGGTAAGTACATTAGGAACTTTGAATCATTTCAATTGCATGTATACTTTTCAAGTTATTCACAAATAGCTATTTTAAAAGTGGACACTTAGTGCAATTTTCACAGTTCCTGGGGGAGGTAAGTTTTGGTTAGTTTTACCAGGTAAGTACGACACTTACAGGGTTCAGTTCTTGGTCCAAGGCAGCCCACCGTTGGGGGTTCAGAGCAACCCCAAAGTTACCACACCAGCAGCTCAGGGCCGGTCAGGTGCAGAGTTCAAAGTGGTGCCCAAAACGCATAGGCTTCAATGGAGAGAAGGGGGTGCCCCGGTTCCAGTCTGCCAGCAGGTAAGTACCCGTGTCTTCGGAGGGCAGACCAGGGGGGTTTTGTAGGGCACCGGGGGGGACACAAGCCCACACAGAAATTTCACCCTCAGCGGCGCGGGGGCGGCCGGGTGCAGTGTTAGAACAAGCGTCGGGTTCGCAATGGAAGTCAATGAGAGATCAAGGGATCTCTTCAGCGCTGCAGGCAGGCAAGGGGGGGCTTCCTCTGGGAAACCTCCACTTGGGCAAGGGAGAGGGACTCCTGGGGGTCACTTCTGCAGTGAAAGTCCGGTCCTTCAGGTCCTGGGGGCTGCGGGTGCAGGGTCTTTTCCAGGCGTCGGGACTTAGGTTTCAGAGAGTCGCGGTCAGGGGAAGCCTCGGGATTCCCTCTGCAGGCGGCGCTGTGGGGGCTCAGGGGGGACAGGTTTTGGTACTCACAGTCGTAGAGTAGTCCGGGGGTCCTCCCTGAGGTGTTGGTTCTCCACCAGCCGAGTCGGGGTCGCCGGGTGCAGTGTTGCAAGTCTCACGCTTCTTGCGGGGAGATTGCAGGGTTCTTTAAAGCTGCTCCTTTGGATAAAGTTGCAGTCTTTTTGGAGCAGGTCCGCTGTCCTCGGGAGTTTCTTGTCGTCGTCTAAGCAGGGCAGTCCTCAGAGGATTCAGAGGTCGCTGGTCCCTTTGGAAGGCGTCGCTGGAGCAGAGTTCTTTGGAAGGCAGGAGACAGGCCGGTGAGTTTCTGGAGCCAAGGCAGTTGTTGTCTTCTGGTCTTCCTCTGCAGGGGTTTTCAGCTAGGCAGTCCTTCTTCTTGTTGTTGCAGGAATCTAATTTCTAGGTTCAGGGAGAGCCCTTAAATACTAAATTTAAGGGCGTGTTTAGGTCTGGGGGGTTAGTAGCCAATGGCTACTAGCCCTGAGGGTGAGTACACCCTCTTTGTGCCTCCTCCCAAGGGGAGGGGGTCACATCCCTAATCCTATTGGGGGAATCCTCCATCTGCAAGATGGAGGATTTCTAAAAGTTAGAGTCACCTCAGCTCAGGACACCTTAGGGGCTGTCCTGACTGGCCAGTGACTCCTCCTTGTTATTCTCATTATTTTCTCCGGCCTTGCCGCCAAAAGTGGGGGCCGGGGCCGGAGGGGGCGGGCAACTCCACTAGCTGGAGTGTCCTGCGGCGCTGTGACAAAGGGGTGAGCCTTTGAGGCTCACCGCCAGGTGTTACAGCTCCTGCCTGGGGGAGGTGTTAGCATCTCCACCCAGTGCAGGCTTTGTTACTGGCCTCAGAGTGACAAAGGCACTCTCCATATGAGGCCAGCAACATGTCTCTAGTGTGGCAGGCTGCTGGAACCAGTCAGCCTACACAGATAGTCGGTTAAGTTTCAGGGGGCACCTCTAAGGTGCCCTCTGTGGTGTATTTTACAATAAAATGTACACTGGCATCAGTGTGCATTTATTGTGCTGAGAAGTTTGATACCAAACTTCCCAGTTTTCAGTGTAGCCATTATGGTGCTGTGGAGTTCGTGTAAAACAGACTCCCAGACCATATACTCTTATGGCTACCCTGCACTTACAATGTCTAAGGTTTTGCTTAGACACTGTAGGGGCACAGTGCTCATGCACTGGTACCCTCACCTATGGTATAGTGCACCCTGCCTTAGGGCTGTAAGGCCTGCTAGAGGGGTGTCTTACCTATACTGCATAGGCAGTGAGAGGCTGGCATGGCACCCTGAGGGGAGTGCCATGTCGACTTACTCATTTTGGTCTCACTAGCACACACAAGCTGGTAAGCAGTGTGTCTGTGCTGGGTGAGGGGTCTCTAGGGTGGCATAATACATGCTGCAGCCCTTAGAGACCTTCCCTGGCATCAGAGCCCTTGGTACCAGAGGTACCAGTTACAAGGGACTTATCTGGGTGCCAGGGTGTGCCAATTGTGGAATCAAAAGTACAGGTTAGGGAAAGAACACTGGTGCTGGGGCCTGGTTAGCAGGCCTCAGCACACTTTCAATTCAAAACATAGCATCAGCAAAGGCAAAAAGTCAGGGGGTAACCATGCCAAGGAGGCATTTCCTTACAGATGGTTGGTGGTGAGGTGACTAAGAGGGTGAAATGTGGAATGTAAGTAGGAAAGTATGTTGTTAGGTTAATAAAAGAAAGTAGAGAACATATTGCAGAAGAACTTTAAATCTATCATGTTTTTGTGTTCTAAGGTACCAGTAAAAGTGAAACGAATTGAGAACAGTTCAGTTTACAAGAGTTCAGCTGAAAAGGCAAGTTGGGTGTGCTTTCTGTTGGCAATTTGTCACACACCTTTTGAAACAACTGCACTGGCTGCCAGTAAAACAGAGGATGCCGGTCAAAACCTGCTGATTGGTCCTGACGACTTTACATGGGATTGCACCACGATTTGTTGCAAAACAGATAATTGGATGTGCACAGTCATGTGCTCTTTGTTCATTCTCTGCAAACTATTTAACAGTGCCCAGGGTTATTAAATGCAGGCTTGGAGGCTGGAATTTTGTCGGTCCTAGCATCGCCAGAATGGAATTCTCTTCCAACATACATATGCACTGAAAGAGAATTTAAATAATTCAGAAAGTCCTTTAAAAAACCTGGCCATTCAGACGAGCCTTTTCCTACTGAGTTCTTGTTTGTTCCCATGAACGGCGTCTTTCACTTCTCTGATAAAACCCATCATCTTCCACTGCCATGAAACCACTGGTGAACAAGCACTTTATAGATATTGTTAACACAACATAACAAAATTAACTGGTTAATGTGCATATGTATATACTGGGCTGCTGCATCAGTGGAGTCATATTACAGGATTTTGTGAACTATTTCTATTCTATTACGAGTTTTTAGAAGGAATTAGTGTAGAGACTCCTGCAGTAATCCAGACCGATCATGTCGGTGAATACGTTAAACACCACATGGATTACTTGGAGTCCTTCAAATAAACAGTTATTTGGGATGGATGGAGAGAGAAGGCTATATTTCAAAGATGGGAAAGCAGATTATCATATTGTGAGGTTGTGAGACCTCACCATGTAATAATGTCACAATTTCTATCAGGTCCACATAGGTTTGTTAACAAAAATCCCTTAGCTCAGTCCTAGGTAAATGTGGCACAGATCAGTCAGGCTTAGTCAAAGGAACAATTGTAAAGTATCTGGAAGCATCAAATGTTATAAGTAAGAAACAACACAGTAAAAATCTGAAACCAATTTATAAAAATAGGTTTTATTTGTATTGTTAAAAAGACACCCAAATGACAAAAATCGATTAAGGGACACCAGCAATACTTTTCCAAGTAAGTAAATCACTATAATTCACTTAAAAAAAAAAAAAGAATCACTGTAAATAGCCTAGAGGTTTCTGAGCCAGCAAGCTAGGACAGCTATTAATGTTCACTTGGACAGGCCACAACCGGATGGGAGCCAGTCTTAGGAAACACTGAGGTCCAAGGGGACAGTTTCATGCACGTTGCAGCAGTTTCAGGATCCTCACTGTATTTCTATCCTTTATTGCAAGGCAGCTGTAAGGAAATGCCTCCTTGGCATGGTTGCCCCCTGACTTTTTGCCTTTGCTGATGCTATGTTTACAATTGAAAGTGTGCTGAGGCCTGCTAACCAGGCCCCAGCACCAGTGTTCTTTCCCTAACCTGTACTTTTGTATCCACAATTGGCAGACCCTGGCATCCAGATAAGTCCCTTGTAACTGGTACTTCTAGTACCAAGGGCCCTGATGCCAAGGAAGGTCTCTAAGGGCTGCAGCATGTCTTATGCCACCCTGGAGACCTCTCACTCAGCACAGACACACTGCTTGCCAGCTTGTGTGTGCTAGTGAGGACAAAACGAGTAAGTCGACATGGCACTCCCCTCAGGGTGCCATGCCAGCCTCTCACTGCCTATGCAGTATAGGTAAGCCACCCCTCTAGCAGGCCTTACAGCCCTAAGGCAGGGTGCACTATACCATAGGTGAGGGTACCAGTGCATGAGCATGGTACCCCTACAGTGTCTAAACAAAACCTTAGACATTGTAAGTGCAGGGTAGCCATAAGAGTATATGGTCTGGGAGCCTGTCAAACACGAACTCCACAGCACCATAATGGCTACACTGAAAACTGGGAAGTTTGGTATCAAACTTCTCAGCACAATAAATGCACACTGATGCCAGTGTACATTTGATTGTAAAATACACCACAGAGGGCACCTTAGAGGTGCCCCCTGAAACTTAACCGACTGTCTGTGTAGGCTGACTAGTTCCAGCAGCCTGCCACACCAGAGACATGTTGCTGGCCCCATGGGGAGAGTGCCTTTGTCACTCTGAGGCCAGTAACAAAGCCTGCACTGGGTGGAGATGCTAACACCTCCCCCAGGCAGGAGCTGTAACACCTGGCGGTGAGCCTCAAAGGCTCACCCCTTTGTCACAGCCCAGCAGGGCACTCCAGCTTAGTGGAGTTGCCCGCCCCCTCCGGCCACGGCCCCCACTTTTGGCGGCAAAGCTGGAGGGAACAAAGAAAGCAACAAGGAGGAGTCACTGGCCAGTCAGGACAGCCCCTAAGGTGTCCTGAGCTGAGGTGACTCTAACTTTTAGAAATCCTCCATCTTGCAGATGGAGGATTCCCCCAATAGGGTTAGGATTGTGACCCCCTCCCCTTGGGAGGAGGCACAAAGAGGGTGTACCCACCCTCAGGGCTAGTAGCCATTGGCTACTAACCCCCCAGACCTAAACACGCCCTTAAATTTAGTATTTAAGGGCTACCCTGAACCCTAGAAAATTAGATTCCTGCAACTACAAGAAGAAGGACTGCCTAGCTGAAAACCCCTGCAGAGGAAGACCAGAAGACGACAACTGCCTTGGCTCCAGAAACTCACCGGCCTGTCTCCTGCCTTCCAAAGATCCTGCTCCAGCGACGCCTTCCAAAGGGACCAGCGACCTCGACATCCTCTGAGGACTGCCCCTGCTTCGAAAAGACAAGAAACTCCCGAGGACAGCGGACCTGCTCCAAGAAAAGCTGCAACTTTGTTTCCAGCAACTTTAAAGAACCCTGCAAGCTCCCCGCAAGAAGCGTGAGACTTGCAACACTGCACCCGGCGACCCCGACTCGGCTGGTGGCGATCCAACACCTCAGGAGGGACCCCAGGACTACTCTGATACTGTGAGTACCAAAACCTGTCCCCCCTGAGCCCCCACAGCGCCGCTTGCAGAGGGAATCCCGAGGCTTCCCCTGACCGAGACTCTTTGAACCTAAAGTCCCGACGCCTGGGAGAGACCCTGCACCCGCAGCCCCCAGGACCTGAAGGACCGGACTTTCACTGGAGAAGTGACCCCCAGGAGTCCCTCTCCCTTGCCCAAGTGGAGGTTTCCCCGAGGAATCCCCCCCTTGCCTGCCTGCAGCGCTGAAGAGATCCCAAGATCTCTCAGACTAACATTGCAAACCCGACGCTTGTGTCTACACTGCACCCGGCCGCCCCCGCGCCGCTGAGGGTGAAATTTCTGTGTGGGCTTGTGTCCCCCCCGGTGCCCTACAAAACCCCCCTGGTCTGCCCTCCGAAGACGCGGGTACTTACCTGCAAGCAGACCGGAACCGGGGCACCCCCTTCTCTCCATTCTAGCCTATGCGTTTTGGGCACCACTTTGAACTCTGCACCTGACCGGCCCTGAGCTGCTGGTGTGGTGACTTTGGGGTTGCTCTGAACCCCCAACGGTGGGCTACCTTGGACCAAGAACTAAGCCCTGTAAGTGTCTTACTTACCTGGTTAACCTAACAAATACTTACCTCCCCTAGGAACTGTGAAAATTGCACTAAGTGTCCACTTTTAAAACAGCTATTTGTCAATAACTTGAAAAGTATACATGCAATTTTGATGATTTGAAGTTCCTAAAGTACTTACCTGCAATACCTTTCGAATGAGATATTACATGTAGAATTTGAACCTGTGGTTCTTAAAATAAACTAAGAAAAGATATTTTTCTATATAAAAACCTATTGGCTGGATTTGTCTCTGAGTGTGTGTACCTCATTTATTGTCTATGTGTATGTACAACAAATGCTTAACACTACTCCTTGGATAAGCCTACTGCCCGACCACCCTACCACAAAATAGAGCATTAGTATTATCTCTTTTTACCACTATTTTACCTCTAAGGGGAACCCTTGGACTCTGTGCATGCTATTCCTTACTTTGAAATAGCACATACAGAGCCAACTTCCTACATTGGTGGATCAGCGGTGGGGTACAAGACTTTGCATTTGCTGGACTACTCAGCCAATACCTGATCACACGACAAATTCCAAAATTGTCATTAGAAATTCATTTTTGCAATTTGAAAGTTTTCTAAATTCTTAAAAGTCCTGCTAGGGCCTTGTGTGTTAAGTCCCTGTTTAGCATTGTCTTTTTAGAGTTTAAAAGTTTGTTAAAAGTTTGAATTAGATTCTAGAAACAGTTTTAGATTCTTAAAAAAGTATTCCAACTCTTAGCAGAATAATGTCTGATACAGAGATGCAGGTGGTGGAACTCGACACCACACCTTACCTCCATCTTAAGATGAGGGAGCTAAGGTCTCTCTGTAATATAAAGAAAATAACCATTGGCTCCAGACCTACCAAAATTCAGCTCCAGGAGCTGTTGGCAGAGTTTGAAAAAGCCAACCCCTCTGATGATGACCTCACAGAGGAAGAAATTAGTGACTTGGAGGCCAATGTCCCTCCTCCAGTCCTAAATAGGGAGAACAGGACCCCTCAAGTCCTGTCTCCAACTGTGTTAGTCAGAAATAGTGAGTCCCTCACAGGAGGGTCCCACATTTCTGAAATCACTGAGGATGCTCTCAGTGAAGATGACCTCCTGTTAGCCAGGATGGCCAAAAGATTGGCTTTAGAGAGACAGCTCCTAGCCATAGAAAGGGAAAGACAAGAGATGGGCCTAGGACCCATCAATGGTGGCAGCAATATAAATAGGGTCAGAGATTCTCCTGACATGTTAAAAATCCCCAAAGGGATTGTGACAAAATATGAAGATGGTGATGACATCACCAAATGGTTCACAGCTTTTGAGAGGGCTTGTGTAACCAGAAAAGTGAACAGATCTCACTGGGGTGCTCTCCTTTGGGAAATGTTCACTGGAAAGTGTAGGGATAGACTCCTCACACTCTCTGGAAAAGATGCAGAATCTTATGACCTCATGAAGGGTACCCTGATTGAGGGCTTTGGATTCTCCACTGAGGAGTACAGGATTAGGTTCAGGGGGGCTCAAAAATCCTCGAGCCAGACCTGGGTTGACTTTGTTGACTACTCAGTGAAAACACTAGATGGTTGGATTCAAGGCAGTGGTGTAAGTAATTATGATGGGCTGTACAATTTATTTGTGAAAGAACACCTATTGAGTAATTGTTTCAATGATAAACTGCATCAGCATCTGGTAGACCTAGGACCAATTTCTCCCCAAGAATTGGGAAAGAAGGCGGACCATTGGGTCAAGACAAGGGTGTCCAAGACTTCAACAGGGGGTGACCAAAAGAAAGGGGTCACAAAGACTCCCCAGGGGAAGGGTGATGAGACAACCAAAACTAAAAATAGTAAAGAGTCTTCTACAGGCCCCCAAAAACCTGCTCAGGAGGGTGGGCCCAGAGCCTCTTCACAAAACAATGGGTACAAGGGTAAAAACTTTGATCCCAAAAAGGCCTGGTGTCATAGCTGTAAACAGCATGGACACCAAACTGGAGACAAGGCCTGTCCCAAGAAAGGTTCCACTCCAAACTCCCATCCAGGTAACACTGGTATGGCTAGTCTCCAAGTGGGATCAACAGTGTGCCCAGAGCAAATCAGGGTCCACACTGAAGCTACTCTAGTTTCTGAGGGTGGGGTGGATTTAGCCACACTAGCTGTCTGGCCGCCTAACATGCAAAAATACAGACAGCAACTCTTAATTAATGGGACTAGAATAGAGGGCCTGAGGGATACAGGTGCCAGTGTCACCATGGTGACAGAGAAACTGGTTTCCCCTGGCCAATACCTGACTGGAAAAACTTACACAGTCACCAACGCTGACAATCAGAAAAAAGTACATCCCATGGCAATGGTTACTTTAGAATGGGGAGGGGTCAATGGCCTGAAACAGGTGGTGGTCTCCTCAAATATCCCAGTGGACTGTCTGCTTGGAAATGACCTGGAGTCCTCAGCATGGGCTGAGGTAGAACTAAAAACCCATGCAGCAATGCTGGGTATCCCTGAACTGGTGTGTGTGAAAACCAGAGCACAATGCAAGGCACAGGGTGAACAAGTAGAGCTGGAGTCTGGAAGAATGGCCCAGCCTACCAAGAGAACAGGAAAGTCAGCTGGGAAACCAACTGCAACACAGCAAAAGAAAGGGAACCTCTCTTCTCAGGAAGAAGTTCTGCCCTCTGAGGGAACTGAGCCTTTGGAGCATGAACCTTATCAGGTTGAGCTCTTAGGCCCAGGGGGACCCTCAAGGGAGGAGCTGTGTAAGGGACAAGAAACCTGTCCCTCTCTTGAAGGCCTTAGGCAGCAAGCTGCTGAAGAGTCCAAAGGCAAGAAAAATGGAACGCATAGGGTCTATTGGGAAGATGGACTCCTGTACACTGAGGCCAGAGACCCCAAACCTGGTGCCACTAGGAGAGTGGTAGTGCCTCAGCTGTTCAGGAAGTTCATCCTAACATTGGCCCATGACATTCCCCTTGCTGGACATTTGGGACAAACCAAGACGTGGGAGAGGTTAGTCAACCACTTCTACTGGCCCAATATGTCCAACATGGTTAAGGAGTTTTGCCTCTCCTGCCCCACCTGTCAAGCCAGTGGTAAGACAGGTGGGCATCCAAAGGCCCCCCTCATTCCACTTCCAGTGGTGGGGGTTCCCTTTGAAAGAGTGGGTGTGGACATAGTTGGTCCACTGGAACCTCCCACAGCCTCAGGAAATATGTATATCCTGGTAGTAGTGGATCATGCTACCAGGTATCCTGAAGCTATTCCCCTTAGGTCGACTACTGCCCCTGCAGTAGCCAAGGCCCTCATTGGTATCTTTACCAGAGTGGGTTTCCCTAAGGAGGTGGTGTCTGACAGAGGTACCAACTTCATGTCAGCATACCTAAAGCACATGTGGAATGAGTGTGGAGTGACTTACAAATTCACTACACCATACCATCCACAAACTAATGGCTTGGTTGAGAGATTCAACAAGACATTAAAAGGCATGATCATGGGGCTCCCAGAAAAGCTCAAAAGGAGATGGGATGTCCTCTTGCCATGTCTGCTTTTCGCTTACAGAGAGGTGCCACAGAAGGGAGTAGGATTCTCACCCATTGAACTTCTGTTTGGTCATCCTGTAAGGGGACCACTTGCCCTTGTTAAAGAAGGCTGGGAGAGACCTCTCCATGAGCCTAAACAGGACATAGTGGACTATGTACTTGGCCTTCGCTCTAGAATGGCAGAGTACATGGAAAAGGCAACCAAAAACCTTGAGGCCAGCCAACAGCTCCAGAAGTTTTGGTATGACCAAAAGGCTGCACTGGTTGAGTTCCAACCAGGGCAGAAAGTCTGGGTTCTGGAGCCTGTGGCTCCCAGGGCACTCCAGGACAAATGGAGTGGCCCTTACCCAGTACTAGAAAGGAAGAGTCAGGTCACCTACCTGGTGGACCTGGGCACAAGCAGGAGCCCCAAGAGGGTGATCCATGTCAACCACCTTAAGCTCTTCCACGACAGGGCTGATGTCAATCTGTTGATGGTAACAGATGAGGATCAGGAGGCAGAGAGTGAACCTCTCCCTGATCTTCTGTCATCAGACCCAAAAGATGGCACAGTAGATGGAGTGATCTACTCAGACACCCTCTCTGGCCAACAGCAAGCTGATTGTAGGAGAGTCCTACAACAGTTTCCTGAACTCTTCTCCTTAACCCCTGGTCAGACACACCTGTGTACCCATGATGTGGACACAGGAGACAGCATGCCTGTCAAGAACAAAATCTTTAGACAATCTGACCATGTTAAGGAAAGCATCAAGGTGGAAGTCCACAAGATGCTGGAATTGGGAGTAATTGAGCGCTCTGACAGCCCCTGGGCTAGCCCAGTGGTCTTAGTCCCCAAACCTCACACCAAAGATGGAAAGAAAGAGATGAGGTTTTGTGTGGACTACAGAGGGCTCAATTCTGTCACCAAGACAGATGCTCATCCAATTCCAAGAGCTGATGAGCTCATAGACAAATTAGGTGCTGCCAAATTCTTAAGTACCTTTGACTTGACAGCAGGGTACTGGCAAATAAAAATGGCACCTGGAGCAAAAGAGAAAACAGCATTCTCCACACCTGATGGGCATTATCAGTTTACTGTTATGCCCTTTGGTTTAAAGAATGCCCCTGCCACCTTCCAAAGGTTGGTGAATCAAGTCCTTGCTGGCTTGGAGTCCTTTAGCACAGCTTATCTTGATGATATTGCTGTCTTTAGCTCCACCTGGCAGGATCACCTGGTCCACCTGAAGAAGGTTTTGAAGGCTCTGCAATCTGCAGGCCTCTCTATCAAGGCATCCAAATGCCAGATAGGGCAGGGAACTGTGGTTTACTTGGGACACCTTGTAGGTGGAGGCCAAGTTCAGCCACTCCAACCCAAGATCCAGACTATTCTGGACTGGGTAGCTCCAAAAACCCAGACTCAAGTCAGGGCATTCCTTGGCTTGACTGGGTATTACAGGAGGTTTGTGAAGGGATATGGATCCATTGTGACAGCCCTCACTGAACTCACCTCCAAGAAAATGCCCAAGAAAGTGAACTGGACTGTAGAATGCCAACAGGCCTTTGACACCCTGAAACAAGCAATGTGCTCAGCACCAGTTCTAAAAGCTCCAGATTATTCTAAGCAGTTCATTGTGCAGACTGATGCCTCTGAACATGGGATAGGGGCAGTTTTGTCCCAAACAAATGATGATGGCCTTGACCAGCCTGTTGCTTTCATTAGCAGGAGGTTACTCCCCAGGGAGCAGCGTTGGAGTGCCATTGAGAGGGAGGCCTTTGCTGTGGTTTGGTCCCTGAAGAAGCTGAGACCATACCTCTTTGGGACTCACTTCCTAGTTCAAACTGACCACAGACCTCTCAAATGGCTGATGCAAATGAAAGGTGAAAATCCTAAACTGTTGAGGTGGTCCATCTCCCTACAGGGAATGGACTTTATAGTGGAACACAGACCTGGGACTGCCCATGCCAATGCAGATGGCCTTTCCAGGTTCTTCCACTTAGAAAATGAAGACTCTCTTGGGAAAGGTTAGTCTCATCCTCTTTCGTTTGGGGGGGGGGGGGGGGGGGGTTGTGTAAGGAAATGCCTCCTTGGCATGGTTGCCCCCTGACTTTTTGCCTTTGCTGATGCTATGTTTACAATTGAAAGTGTGCTGAGGCCTGCTAACCAGGCCCCAGCACCAGTGTTCTTTCCCTAACCTGTACTTTTGTATCCACAATTGGCAGACCCTGGCATCCAGATAAGTCCCTTGTAACTGGTACTTCTAGTACCAAGGGCCCTGATGCCAAGGAAGGTCTCTAAGGGCTGCAGCATGTCTTATGCCACCCTGGAGACCTCTCACTCAGCACAGACACACTGCTTGCCAGCTTGTGTGTGCTAGTGAGGACAAAACGAGTAAGTCGACATGGCACTCCCCTCAGGGTGCCATGCCAGCCTCTCACTGCCTATGCAGTATAGGTAAGCCACCCCTCTAGCAGGCCTTACAGCCCTAAGGCAGGGTGCACTATACCATAGGTGAGGGTACCAGTGCATGAGCATGGTACCCCTACAGTGTCTAAACAAAACCTTAGACATTGTAAGTGCAGGGTAGCCATAAGAGTATATGGTCTGGGAGTCTGTCAAACACGAACTCCACAGCACCATAATGGCTACACTGAAAACTGGGAAGTTTGGTATCAAACTTCTCAGCACAATAAATGCACACTGATGCCAGTGTACATTTGATTGTAAAATACACCACAGAGGGCACCTTAGAGGTGCCCCCTGAAACTTAACCGACTGTCTGTGTAGGCTGACTAGTTCCAGCAGCCTGCCACACCAGAGACATGTTGCTGGCCCCATGGGGAGAGTGCCTTTGTCACTCTGAGGCCAGTAACAAAGCCTGCACTGGGTGGAGATGCTAACACCTCCCCCAGGCAGGAGCTGTAACACCTGGCGGTGAGCCTCAAAGGCTCACCCCTTTGTCACAGCCCAGCAGGGCACTCCAGCTTAGTGGAGTTGCCCGCCCCCTCCGGCCACGGCCCCCACTTTTGGCGGCAAAGCTGGAGGGAACAAAGAAAGCAACAAGGAGGAGTCACTGGCCAGTCAGGACAGCCCCTAAGGTGTCCTGAGCTGAGGTGACTCTAACTTTTAGAAATCCTCCATCTTGCAGATGGAGGATTCCCCCAATAGGGTTAGGATTGTGACCCCCTCCCCTTGGGAGGAGGCACAAAGAGGGTGTACCCACCCTCAGGGCTAGTAGCCATTGGCTACTAACCCCCCAGACCTAAACACGCCCTTAAATTTAGTATTTAAGGGCTACCCTGAACCCTAGAAAATTAGATTCCTGCAACTACAAGAAGAAGGACTGCCTAGCTGAAAACCCCTGCAGAGGAAGACCAGAAGACGACAACTGCCTTGGCTCCAGAAACTCACCGGCCTGTCTCCTGCCTTCCAAAGATCCTGCTCCAGCGACGCCTTCCAAAGGGACCAGCGACCTCGACATCCTCTGAGGACTGCCCCTGCTTCGAAAAGACAAGAAACTCCCGAGGACAGCGGACCTGCTCCAAGAAAAGCTGCAACTTTGTTTCCAGCAACTTTAAAGAACCCTGCAAGCTCCCCGCAAGAAGCGTGAGACTTGCAACACTGCACCCGGCGACCCCGACTCGGCTGGTGGCGATCCAACACCTCAGGAGGGACCCCAGGACTACTCTGATACTGTGAGTACCAAAACCTGTCCCCCCTGAGCCCCCACAGCGCCGCCTGCAGAGGGAATCCCGAGGCTTCCCCTGACCGCGACTCTTTGAACCTAAAGTCCCGACGCCTGGGAGAGACCCTGCACCCGCAGCCCCCAGGACCTGAAGGACCGGACTTTCACTGGAGAAGTGACCCCCAGGAGTCCCTCTCCCTTGCCCAAGTGGAGGTTTCCCCGAGGAATCCCCCCCTTGCCTGCCTGCAGCGCTGAAGAGATCCCGAGATCTCTCATAGACTAACATTGCAAACCCGACGCTTGTGTCTACACTGCACCCGGCCGCCCCCGCGCCGCTGAGGGTGAAATTTCTGTGTGGGCTTGTGTCCCCCCCGGTGCCCTACAAAACCCCCCTGGTCTGCCCTCCGAAGACGCGGGTACTTACCTGCAAGCAGACCGGAACCGGGGCACCCCCTTCTCTCCATTCTAGCCTATGCGTTTTGGGCACCACTTTGAACTCTGCACCTGACCGGCCCTGAGCTGCTGGTGTGGTGACTTTGGGGTTGCTCTGAACCCCCAACGGTGGGCTACCTTGGACCAAGAACTAAGCCCTGTAAGTGTCTTACTTACCTGGTTAACCTAACAAATACTTACCTCCCCTAGGAACTGTGAAAATTGCACTAAGTGTCCACTTTTAAAACAGCTATTTGTCAATAACTTGAAAAGTATACATGCAATTTTGATGATTTGAAGTTCCTAAAGTACTTACCTGCAATACCTTTCGAATTAGATATTACATGTAGAATTTGAACCTGTGGTTCTTAAAATAAACTAAGAAAATATATTTTTCTATATAAAAACCTATTGGCTGGATTTGTCTCTGAGTGTGTGTACCTCATTTATTGTCTATGTGTATGTACAACAAATGCTTAACACTACTCCTTGGATAAGCCTACTGCTCGACCACCCTACCACAAAATAGAGCATTAGTATTATCTCTTTTTACCACTATTTTACCTCTAAGGGGAACCCTTGGACTCTGTGCATGCTATTCCTTACTTTGAAATAGCACATACAGAGCCAACTTCCTACAGCAGCAAAGAAGTGGTCCTGATGCTGGGAATACAAGATGAAGAATGTGTGGATTTGGGTGCACTATGTGGTATGGATGTGGGTCCTTATCATGCAGTACACTCACAAACACCAACTTGGGTCCAGTGAGGTCCAACAAGCACTGGGCAAAAAAAAAGTTTGTAAAATTTTGAAAAGTTTGCAAAAGTTAGTTTGGCAACTCCGGCCCCAGTTGGGCGACCAAGTCCAGCAGGACAGTGGTCTAGGGAGTGAGAAAGGATACTCTGGACAGTTACCCTGGCCACCAAAGTGGTTTTAAAGCAAGACCCAAACTTTATAGTACGACCCCCACATACATCAATGGAGTGGTCCTGATGCTGAGGAATGCAGGCAAAAAGGTGCTCAAAGGATGCTTCAGTTGTGGTGAGGTCTACGGGGGTGTCTTTGTGGGTGCTCCTCGGCCCACGGGTGAAGTGGGGCAAACTTGGCCACAGAGATCGGGGTCCCTCAAAGTCTTCTATGTTGTAGTACCAGGCCAGCCGATGCTGGGCTACTGGTAAGTCTGCACTGTAGTTGGGGCAAAATCCTTAGGTGGATACTAGTGTCCCTTTGGTACGATGAATCCAGACTCTGATAGCACTCCCAGACACATCCTATGATGTGTGGCATCTGACTATCCCAGAATGTCACATTCTTGCCCCTTTCAAGATAGCATGACCCTCCCTTGGTTATAAGAAGCTTGGTAGCCCACCCTGGAGTTGAGGCTACATGAGGGCTACTTTTAAAACCCATTTTGGAGCAACTTTCCCCTCTCTGGCGCTATCTCCATTCCGTCTACAGGAACAAAAGCCATCCTACTTAGGGGTGCTGTGGTTGGCAACCTATCAAAGGTAACTTTTCCTTTAAAACTTGCCTTCTGGGCTAACCCCCAGAGTGGCCATCCTGGCAGAAGAAGTGACACCTCACTCTGCGGCAGCTGCCTTTGTTCCTGAGCCTGGGAGTCATTTACACATCTCCCCTGTGTAAGAAAGTGACCCTTTTTGACACAGACACCCACCACTTTTTGCCTTGCATTTGATGCAATTTCGACTGAAAGTGCACTGGATTCCTGCTAACCAGGTACCCAGTGCCAGATCTCTTTCCCTAAAACTGTGCAATTGTTACCCAATTGGCTATACCTTTAGTACCTGTGTAAACCCCTAGTAAATGGCACCTATAGAACCTAGGGCATGGATACCCAGAGGGTCCCCAAGGGCTGCAGCATGTACTGTGCCACTCTCAGAGACCCCTCACCTAGCACATTCACACTGCCATTGCAGGATGCATGTCTGGGTGCAACTAAATGTGAAAACATGACATGGCACTCAGCCTATGTACCATGTCCCCTAAAACTGCATGCAATTTATGTAAGGCACTCCTACAGCACGTCTTACAGTCCTACGGCTGAGTGCATTATGTTACATGTAAGGGCATATCTGCCCAAACTCTGGTCAATATAAGTTCTCCAGCTATATGATGGCTTCACTGACAATAGGGATGTCTGGTATCAAACATCTTGTATTAATAAACCCTCACTGATGCCTGTGATGGATTTATTAATACACGCAGCCAGAGGGCACCTTGGAGGTGCCCGCTGAGAAACTTACCATTTACCAGTGTGCTGTCAAACTAGCCTGCCACCACCAGACCCGTTTCTGACCCCCAAGGATGAGAACCTTTGCTCTTGGGCGGACAGGAGCAAAGCAGACTCCTTCCAAAAGGATGACTTGCAAATCTGCATTCCAAGGCAGGGGGGCTTCAAAGAAGCCCACCGCCCTTGGCATGCAGATCCAGCTTCCCTCAGAAGGGCGATGCAGACCCCACTGCCCCAGGACCCATTTGGCACCTGTAGAGGGGGGACATTTAGTACTCAGAGAGGTGTGTCCACCCCTCAGGTCAGTACCACCCCTAAGGTGAGCTGCCTGATGTGGACACAGCATTTAGAAATCTGCCATCTTGGTGTTAGCAGAATTAGGAACTCTGGGACAGGGTTATGCCCATTTGCCACAGGAAGTGGTCATAAAGGGGGTGTAGTGACACCAGGATAAGAAGCCCAGTAGCTACTACCTTTCAATCCCCCAAATGGTCCTGAATTCAGTATTTAGGGGAGCCCCCGGCACCAAGAAATCAGATCCCGATGACCTAGAGGAGGACACTCCAGAGAGGCAAGAACTGATGATCAATGACTGACTCGAGGCCAGCCTGCCTGCTGACTTCGACAACTGCGATAAAGACACTTTGTCCTCCAGCTGCTGAAACTCTAAAAAACCCTGGGAAGACTGCCAGCCTTCATCCCAGCATAAGGAACCCCTGTGGAGTAGTGGAACTGCTCCCCTGCAGGCACCCTAGAACTGCTGAAGGGGACCCTGGACCACCAAACCGGACGCCAAACAGCACCACTGCACCCATGCCCCTTAGCGCGAGTTAAAGTGGGCTGATGGTGCCAGCATGGTCCTCAGCCTCTCCGGAGACTAAGTCCATTGTGGGTTTCCCCACTGCAACCTTCACACACAGACACCCGCAGGCCCCAGTGGCAGCCTCAACGGTCCACTGCACCTCTGCACCCAGACGTCCCAAACGGAGGAGAAGACCAATGGTGTTTCTGTGTCCCCCAGGCTCATGAGACTTGAGCCCAACAGTTGGTTCAGCCGGACTGGTCCCCCATATTACCCCTGCAGCCTATGTCTGCAGGCCCCTTCAACCACGACCACCTCCAGTGATGGAAACCCGGCAATCCACTGCTCCTCTGCACCTGGACCGAGTAAAAAGGGACCACTGGTGTCCCTGCATCCCAGAGCCTCGCCAGAACTGAGCCCACTCACTGGTTCACCCAGACTGGTTCCCCAGTCCTCACCTGCAGCTTTTTTTTTTTTTTTTTGCCTGGACCGATTCCCATTGATTGAGACAGGGCACTCGACACTGAATAGCATCTCTGCAACCGGCCGCCCAATGTGATCTGTTGGTGTGGCCTTGGACCTTGTCCCATACTTACACTAAGTCCAGGAGCTTGGGCCCTTAAGTCACTGAACTATACCTGTATGCAGTACCTGTTTTTCCTCCATAGGATAGCATTGCCGCATCTGAAAAATGCACTGTCAACTTTTGAAACCTGAAAGTATTTTTCTTCTAAAACGTACTTAACTGATTGAAATTTCATAAGCTATAGTGGAATTGTAATACGGCAGAAGGGATATCCATCATGTTTGTAATGGAGTAACCCCCGTCTGCAAACTCTAAATCAGGCCTACTGTCTTACATGCCCTGGGTATCTTGAGTACCATTGTAGGAAGTTGGCTCTGTATGCACTATTTCAAAGTAAGGAATAGTATGCACAGAGTCCAAGGGTTCCCTTTAGAGGTAAGATAGTGGCAAAAATAGATATTACTAATGCTCTATTTTGTGGTAGTGTGTTCGAGCAGTAGACATTTTGGGCCAATAGAAGTGGTTGACTAGTCTCTCCCACGTCTTGGTTTGTCCCAAATGCTAAGCAAGAGGAATATCATGGGCGAAGGTCAGTATGAACTTCCTAAACTCCTGAGGCACTACCACTCTCCTAGTGGCACCAGGTTTGGGATCTCTTACCTCAGTGTAAAGGAGTCCATCTTCCCAATAGACCCTATGTGTTCCTGTTTTCTTGTCATTGGACTCTTCAGCAGCTTGCTGCCTAAGGTCTTCAAAAGAGGGACAGGTTTCTTGCCCCTTACACAACTGCTCCCTTGAGGGTCCCCCTGGGCCTAGGAGCTCAACCTGATAAGGTCCTAACTCCAGAAGCTCAGTTCCTTCAGAGGGCAGAACTTCTTCATGAGAAGAGAGGTTCTCTTTCTGTTGTTGTGTTGCAACTGGTTCCCCAGTTGTCTTTCCTTTTCTCTTGGTAGGTTGGGCCCTTTTTCCAGGCTCCAACACCACTTTTTCACCCTGAGCCTTGCACTGTGCCCTTGTCTTGACACACACCAGTTCAGGGAAACCCAGCATGGCTGCATGGGTTTTCAACTCTACCTCAGCCCATGCTGAGGACTCCAGGTCATTTCCAAGCAAACAGTCTACAGGGATATTTGAGAAGACCACCACCTGTTTCAGGCCATTGACCCCTCCCCACTCTAAAGTTACCATAGCCATGGGATGTACTTTAGTCTGATTGTCAGCGTTGGTGACTGGATAAGTTTGTCCAGCCAGGTATTGACCAGGGGAAACCAGTTTCTCTGTCACCATGGTGACACTGGCACCTGTATCCCTCAGGCCTTCTACACTTGTCCCATTAATTAAGAGCTGCTGCCTGTATTTTTGCATGTTAGGGGGCCAGGCAGCCAGTGTGGCTAAATACACCCCACCCTCAGAGACTAATGTAGCTTCAGTGTGACACCTGATTTGCTCTGGGCACACTGTTGATCCCACTTGAAGACTAGCCATTCCAGTGTTAGCTGGAGTTAGAAGTGGTACTTTTCTAGGGACAGGCCTTGTCTCCAGTTTGGTGTCCAGGCTGATTACAGCTACGACACCAGGCCTTTTTGGGATCAAAGTTTTTACCCTTGTACCCAAAATTGGATTGTGAAGAAGCTCTGGGCCCACCCTCCTGTGCAGGTTTTTGGGGGCCTGTAGAAGACTCTTTACTATTTTTCCCTTTGGATGTCTCAACACTCTTCCCCTGGGGAGGCTTTGTGATCCCTTTCTTTTAGTCACCCCCTGTGGAAGTCTTGGTCACCCTAGTCTTGACCCAATGGTGCGCCTTCTTTCCCAATTCTTGGGGAGAAATTGGTCCTAGGTCTACCAGATGCTGATGCAGTTTATCATTTGAACAATTACTCAATAGGTGTTCTTTCACAAATAAATTGTACAGACCATCTGTAAGGAAATGCCTCCTTGGCATGGTTGCCCCCTGACTTTTTGCCTTTGCTGATGCTATGTTTACAATTGAAAGTGTGCTGAGGCCTGCTAACCAGGCCCCAGCACCAGTGTTCTTTCCCTAACCTGTACTTTTGTATCCACAATTGGCAGACCCTGGCATCCAGATAAGTCCCTTGTAACTGGTACTTCTAGTACCAAGGGCCCTGATGCCAAGGAAGGTCTCTAAGGGCTGCAGCATGTCTTATGCCACCCTGGAGACCTCTCACTCAGCACAGACACACTGCTTACCAGCTTGTGTGTGCTAGTGAGGACAAAACGAGTAAGTCGACATGGCACTCCCCTCAGGGTGCCATGCCAGCCTCTCACTGCCTATGCAGTATAGGTAAGACACCCCTCTAGCAGGCCTTACAGCCCTAAGGCAGGGTGCACTATACCATAGGTGAGGGTACCAGTGCATGAGCATGGTACCCCTACAGTGTCTAAACAAAACCTTAGACATTGTAAGTGCAGGGTAGCCATAAGAGTATATGGTCTGGGAGTCTGTCAAACACGAACTCCACAGCACCATAATGGCTACACTGAAAACTGGGAAGTTTGGTATCAAACTTCTCAGCACAATAAATGCACACTGATGCCAGTGTACATTTTATTGTAAAATACACCACAGAGGGCACCTTAGAGGTGCCCCCTGAAACTTAACCGACTATCTGTGTAGGCTGACTAGTTTTAGCAGCCTGCCACAAACCGAGACATGTTGCTGGCCCCATGGGGAGAGTGCCTTTGTCACTCTGAGGCCAGTAACAAAGCCTGCACTGGGTGGAGATGCTAACACCTCTCCCAGGCAGGAATTGTCACACCTGGCGGTGAGCCTCAAAGGCTCACCTCCTTTGTGCCAACCCAGCAGGACACTCCAGCTAGTGGAGTTGCCCGCCCCCTCCGGCCAGGCCCCACTTTTGGCGGCAAGGCCGGAGAAAATAATGAGAATAACAAGGAGGAGTCACTGGCCAGTCAGGACAGCCCCTAAGGTGTCCTGAGCTGAGGTGACTCTAACTTTTAGAAATCCTCCATCTTGCAGATGGAGGATTCCCCCAATAGGGTTAGGATTGTGACCCCCTCCCCTTGGGAGGAGGCACAAAGAGGGTGTACCCACCCTCAGGGCTAGTAGCCATTGGCTACTAACCCCCCCAGACCTAAACACGCCCTTAAATTTAGTATTTAAGGGCTACCCTGAACCCTAGAAAATTAGATTCCTGCAACAAGAAGAAGGACTGCCCAGCTGAAAAACCCCTGCAGCGGAAGACCAGAAGACGACAACTGCCTTGGCTCCAGAAACTCACCGGCCTGTCTCCTGCCTTCCAAAGATCCTGCTCCAGCGACGCCTTCCGAAGGGACCAGCGACCTCGACATCCTCGGAGGACTGCCCCTGCTTCGAAAAGACAAGAAACTCCCGAGGACAGCGGACCTGCTCCAAGAAAAGCTGCAACTTTGTTTCCAGCGGCTTTTAAAGAACCCTGCAAGCTCCCCGCAAGAAGCGTGAGACTTGCAACACTGCACCCGGCGACCCCCGACTCGGCTGGTGGCGATCCAACACCTCAGGAGGGACCCCAGGACTACTCTGATACTGTGAGTACCAAAACCTGTCCCCCCTGAGCCCCCACAGCGCCGCCTGCAGAGGGAATCCCGAGGCTTCCCCTGACCGCGACTCTTTGAACCTAAAGTCCCGACGCCTGGGAGAGACCCTGCACCCGCAGCCCCCAGGACCTGAAGGACCGGACTTTCACTGGAGAAGTGACCCCCAGGAGTCCCTCTCCCTTGCCCAAGTGGAGGTTTCCCCGAGGAATCCCCCCCTTGCCTGCCTGCAGCGCTGAAGAGATCCCGAGATCTCTCCTAGACTAACATTGCGAACCCGACGCTTGTTTCTACACTGCACCCGGCCGCCCCCGCGCCGCTGAGGGTGAAATTTCTGTGTGGACTCGTGTCCCCCCCGGTGCCCTACAAAACCCCCCTGGTCTGCCCTCCGAAGACGCGGGTACTTACCTGCAAGCAGACCGGAACCGGGGCACCCCCTTCTCTCCATTCTAGCCTATGTGTTTTGGGCACCACTTTGAACTCTGCACCTGACCGGCCCGGAGCTGCTGGTGTGGTGACTTTGGGGTTGCTCTGAACCCCCAACGGTGGGCTACCTTGGACCAAGAACTGAACCCTGTAAGTGTCTTACTTACCTGGTAAAACTAATCAAAACTTACCTCCCCTAGGAACTGTGAAAATTGCACTAAGTGTCCACTTTTAAAACAGCTATTTGTCAATAACTTGAAAAGTATACATGCAATTTTGATGATTTGAAGTTCCTAAAGTACTTACCTGCAATACCTTTCGAATGAGATATTATATGTAGAATTTGAACCTGTGGTTCTTAAAATAAACTAAGAAAAGATATTTTTCTATATAAAAACCTATTGGCTGGATTTGTCTCTGAGTGTGTGTACCTCATTTATTGTCTATGTGTATGTACAACAAATGCTTAACACTACTCCTTGGATAAGCCTACTGCTCGACCACACTACCACAAAATAGAGCATTAGTATTATCTATTTTTACCACTATTTTACCTCTAAGGGGAACCCTTGGACTCTGTGCATGCTATTCCTTACTTTGAAATAGCACATACAGAGCCAACTTCCTACATTGGTGGATCAGCGGTGGGGTACAAGACTTTGCATTTGCTGGACTACTCAGCCAATACCTGATCACACGACAAATTCCAAAATTGTCATTAGAAATTGATTTTTGCAATTTGAAAAGTTTTCTAAATTCTTAAAAGACCTGCTAGGGCCTTGTGTTAGATCCTGTTTAGCATTTCTTTTAGAGTTTAAAAGTTTGTAAAAGTTTGAACTAGATTCTAGAACCAGTTTTAGTTTCTTAAAAAGTATTCCAACTTTTAGAAGCATAATGTCTAGCACAGATGTGAATGTGGTGGAACTCGACACCACACCTTACCTCCATCTACAGATGAGAGAGCTAAGGTCACTCTGTAAACTAAAGAAAATAGCAATGGGCCCCAAACCTACCAAAGTACAGCTCCAGGAGCTTTTGGCAGAGTTTGAAAAGGCCAACCCCTCTGAGGATGGCAACTCAGAGGATGAAGATAGTGACTTGGAGGGAAATTCCCCCCCTCCAGTCCTACTTAGGGAGAGCAGGGCTTCTCAAGCCCTGACTCCACAAATAATAGTCAGAGATGCTGGTTCCCTCACAGGAGGGACCAACAACCCTGAAATCACTGAGGATAACTCCAGTGAAGAGGACATCCAGTTAGCCAGGATGGCCAAAAGATTGGCTTTGGAAAGACAGATCCTAGCCATAGAGAGGGAAAGACAAGAGATGGGCCTAGGACCCATCAATGGTGGCAGCAACATAAATAGGGTCAGAGATTCTCCTGACATGTTGAAAATCCCCAAAGGGATTGTAACTAAATATGAAGATGGTGATGACATCACCAAATGGTTCACAGCTTTTGAGAGGGCTTGTGTAACCAGAAAAGTGAACAGATCTCACTGGGGTGCTCTCCTTTGGGAAATGTTCACAGGAAAGTGTAGGGATAGACTCCTCACACTCTCTGGACAAGATGCAGAATCTTATGACCTCATGAAGGGTACCCTGATTGAGGGCTTTGGATTCTCCACTGAGGAGTACAGGATTAGGTTCAGGGGGGCTCAAAAATCCTCGAGCCAGACCTGGGTTGACTTTGTTGACTACTCAGTGAAAACACTAGATGGTTGGATTCAAGGCAGTGGTGTAAGTAATTATGATGGGCTGTACAATTTATTTGTGAAAGAACACCTGTTAAGTAATTGTTTCAATGATAAACTGCATCAGCATCTGGTAGACCTAGGACCAATTTCTCCCCAAGAATTGGGAAAGAAGGCGGACCATTGGGTCAAGACAAGGGTGTCCAAGACTTCAACAGGGGGTGACCAAAAGAAAGGGGTCACAAAGACTCCCCAGCAGAAGGGTGATGAGACAACCAAAACTAAAAATAGTAAAGAGTCTTCTACAGGCCCCCAAAAACCTGCACAGGAGGGTGGGCCCAGAGCCTCTTCACAAAACAATGGGTACAAGGGTAAAAACTTTGATCCCAAAAAGGCCTGGTGTCATAGCTGTAAACAGCATGGACACCAAACTGGAGACCAGGCCTGTCCCAAGAAAGGTTCCACTCCAAACTCCCATCCAGGTAACACTGGTATGGCTAGTCTCCAAGTGGGATCAACAGTGTGCCCAGAGCAAATCAGGGTCCACACTGAAGCTACTCTAGTTTCTGAGGGTGGGGTGGATTTAGCCACACTAGCTGTCTGGCCGCCTAACATGCAAAAATACAGACAGCAACTCTTAATTAATGGGACTAGAATAGAGGGCCTGAGGGATACAGGTGCCAGTGTCACCATGGTGACAGAGAAACTGGTTTCCCCTGGCCAATACCTGACTGGAAAAACTTACACAGTCACCAACGCTGACAATCAGAGAAAAGTACATCCCATGGCAATGGTTACTTTAGAATGGGGAGGGGTCAATGGCCTGAAACAGGTGGTGGTCTCCTCAAATATCCCAGTGGACTGTCTGCTTGGAAATGACCTGGAGTCCTCAGCATGGGCTGAGGTAGAGCTAAAAACCCATGCAGCCATGCTGGGTATCCCTGAACTGGTGTGTGTGAAAACAAGAGCACAATGCAAGGCACAGGGTGAAAAAGTAGAGCTGGAGTCTGGAAAAATGGCCCAGCCTACCAAGAGAACAGGAAAGTCAGTTGGGAAACCAACTGCAACACAGCAAAAGAAAGGGAACCTCTCTTCTCAGGAAGAAGTTCTGCCCTCTGAGGGAACTAAGCCTTTGGAACTTGAACCTTATCAGGTTGAGCTCTTAGGCCCAGGGGGACCCTCAAGGGAAGAGCTGTGTAAGGGACAAGAAACCTGTCCCTCTCTTGAAGGCCTTAGGCAGCAAGCTGCTGAAGAGTCCAAAGGCAAGAAAAATGGAACACATAGGGTCTATTGGGAAGATGGGCTCCTGTACACTGAGGCCAGAGACCCCAAACCTGGTGCCACTAGGAGAGTGGTAGTGCCTCAGCTGTTCAGAGAGTTCAACCTAACATTGGCCCATGACATTCCCCTTGCTGGACATTTGGGACAAACCAAGACGTGGGAGAGGTTAGTCAACCACTTCTACTGGCCCAATATGTCCAACATGGTTAAGGAGTTTTGCCTCTCCTGCCCCACCTGTCAAGCCAGTGGTAAGACAGGTGGGCACCCAAAGGCCCCCCTCATTCCACTTCCAGTGGTGGGGGTGCCCTTTGAAAGAGTGGGTGTGGACATAGTTGGTCCACTGGAACCTCCCACAGCCTCAGGAAATATGTATATCCTGGTAGTAGTGGATCATGCTACCAGGTATCCTGAAGCTATTCCCCTTAGGTCGACTACTGCCCCTGCAGTAGCCAAGGCCCTCATTGGTATCTTTACCAGAGTGGGTTTCCCTAAGGAGGTGGTGTCTGACAGAGGTACCAACTTCATGTCAGCATACCTAAAGCACATGTGGAATGAGTGTGGAGTGACTTATAAATTCACTACACCTTACCATCCACAAACTAATGGCTTAGTTGAGAGATTCAACAAGACATTAAAAGGCATGATCATGGGGCTCCCAGAAAAACTCAAAAGGAGATGGGATGTCCTCCTGCCATGTCTGCTTTTCGCTTACAGGGAGGTACCACAGAAGGGAGTAGGGTTCTCACCCTTTGAACTTCTGTTTGGTCATCCTGTAAGGGGACCACTTGCCCTTGTTAAAGAAGGCTGGGAGAGACCTCTCCATGAGCCTAAACAGGACATAGTGGACTATGTACTTGGCCTTCGCTCTAGAATGGCAGAGTACATGGAAAAGGCAACCAAAAACCTTGAGGCCAGCCAACAGCTCCAGAAGTTTTGGTATGACCAAAAGGCTGCACTGGTTGAGTTCCAACCAGGGCAGAAAGTCTGGGTTCTGGAGCCTGTGGCTCCCAGGGCACTCCAGGACAAATGGAGTGGCCCTTACCCAGTACTAGAGAGGAAGAGTCAGGTCACCTACTTGGTGGACCTGGGCACAAGCAGGAGCCCCAAAAGGGTGATCCATGTAAACCGCCTTAAGCTCTTCCACGACAGGGCTGATGTCAATCTGTTGATGGTAACAGATGAGGATCAGGAGGCAGAGAGTGAACCTCTCCCTGATCTTCTGTCATCAGACCCAAAAGATGGTACAGTAGATGGAGTGATCTACTCAGACACCCTCTCTGGCCAACAGCAAGCTGATTGTAGGAGAGTCCTACAACAGTTTCCTGAACTCTTCTCCTTAACCCCTGGTCAGACACACCTGTGTACCCATGATGTGGACACAGGAGACAGCATGCCTGTCAAGAACAAAATCTTTAGACAGTCTGACCATGTTAAGGAAAGCATCAAGGTGGAAGTCCACAAGATGCTGGAATTGGGAGTCATTGAGCGCTCTGACAGCCCCTGGGCTAGCCCAGTGGTCTTAGTCCCCAAACCTCACACCACAGATGGAAAGAAAGAGATGAGGTTTTGTGTGGACTACAGAGGGCTCAATTCTGTCACCAAGACAGATGCTCATCCAATTCCAAGAGCTGATGAGCTCATTGATAAATTAGGTGCTGCCAAATTCCTAAGTACCTTTGACTTGACAGCAGGGTACTGGCAAATAAAAATGGCACCTGGAGCAAAAGAAAAGACAGCATTCTCCACACCTGATGGGCATTATCAGTTTACTGTTATGCCCTTTGGTTTAAAGAATGCCCCTGCCACCTTCCAAAGGTTGGTGAATCAAGTCCTTGCTGGCTTGGAGTCCTTTAGCACAGCTTATCTTGATGATATTGCTGTCTTTAGCTCCACCTGGCAGGATCACCTGGTCCACCTGAGGAAGGTTTTGAAGGCTCTGCAATCTGCAGGCCTCTCTATCAAGGCATCCAAATGCCAGATAGGGCAGGGAACTGTGGTTTACTTGGGACACCTTGTAGGTGGAGGCCAAGTTCAGCCACTCCAACCCAAGATCCAGACTATTCTGGACTGGGTAGCTCCAAAAACCCAGACTCAAGTCAGGGCATTCCTTGGCTTGACTGGGTACTACAGGAGGTTTGTGAAGGGATATGGGTCCATTGTGACAGCCCTCACTGAGCTCACCTCCAAGAAAATGCCCAAGAAAGTGAACTGGACTGTGGACTGCCAACAGGCCTTTGACACCCTGAAACAGGCAATGTGCTCAGCACCAGTTCTCAAAGCTCCAGATTATTCTAAGCAGTTCATTGTGCAGACTGATGCCTCTGAACATGGGATAGGGGCAGTTTTGTCCCAAACAAATGATGATGGCCTTGACCAGCCTGTTGCTTTCATTAGCAGGAGGTTACTCCCCAGGGAGCAGCGTTGGAGTGCCATTGAGAGGGAGGCCTTTGCTGTGGTCTGGTCCCTGAAGAAGCTGAGACCATACCTCTTTGGGACTCACTTCCTAGTTCAAACTGACCACAGACCTCTCAAATGGCTGATGCAAATGAAAGGTGAAAATCCTAAACTGTTGAGGTGGTCCATCTCCCTACAGGGAATGGACTTTATAGTGGAACACAGACCTGGGACTGCCCATGCCAATGCAGATGGCCTTTCCAGGTTCTTCCACTTAGAAAATGAAGACTCTCTTGGGAAAGGTTAGTCTCATCCTCTTTCGTTTGGGGGGGGGTTGTGTAAGGAAATGCCTCCTTGGCATGGTTGCCCCCTGACTTTTTGCCTTTGCTGATGCTATGTTTACAATTGAAAGTGTGCTGAGGCCTGCTAACCAGGCCCCAGCACCAGTGTTCTTTCCCTAACCTGTACTTTTGTATCCACAATTGGCAGACCCTGGCATCCAGATAAGTCCCTTGTAACTGGTACTTCTAGTACCAAGGGCCCTGATGCCAAGGAAGGTCTCTAAGGGCTGCAGCATGTCTTATGCCACCCTGGAGACCTCTCACTCAGCACAGACACACTGCTTACCAGCTTGTGTGTGCTAGTGAGGACAAAACGAGTAAGTCGACATGGCACTCCCCTCAGGGTGCCATGCCAGCCTCTCACTGCCTATGCAGTATAGGTAAGACACCCCTCTAGCAGGCCTTACAGCCCTAAGGCAGGGTGCACTATACCATAGGTGAGGGTACCAGTGCATGAGCATGGTACCCCTACAGTGTCTAAACAAAACCTTAGACATTGTAAGTGCAGGGTAGCCATAAGAGTATATGGTCTGGGAGTCTGTCAAACACGAACTCCACAGCACCATAATGGCTACACTGAAAACTGGGAAGTTTGGTATCAAACTTCTCAGCACAATAAATGCACACTGATGCCAGTGTACATTTTATTGTAAAATACACCACAGAGGGCACCTTAGAGGTGCCCCCTGAAACTTAACCGACTATCTGTGTAGGCTGACTAGTTTTAGCAGCCTGCCACAAACCGAGACATGTTGCTGGCCCCATGGGGAGAGTGCCTTTGTCACTCTGAGGCCAGTAACAAAGCCTGCACTGGGTGGAGATGCTAACACCTCTCCCAGGCAGGAATTGTCACACCTGGCGGTGAGCCTCAAAGGCTCACCTCCTTTGTGCCAACCCAGCAGGACACTCCAGCTAGTGGAGTTGCCCGCCCCCTCCGGCCAGGCCCCACTTTTGGCGGCAAGGCCGGAGAAAATAATGAGAATAACAAGGAGGAGTCACTGGCCAGTCAGGACAGCCCCTAAGGTGTCCTGAGCTGAGGTGACTCTAACTTTTAGAAATCCTCCATCTTGCAGATGGAGGATTCCCCCAATAGGGTTAGGATTGTGACCCCCTCCCCTTGGGAGGAGGCACAAAGAGGGTGTACCCACCCTCAGGGCTAGTAGCCATTGGCTACTAACCCCCCCAGACCTAAACACGCCCTTAAATTTAGTATTTAAGGGCTACCCTGAACCCTAGAAAATTAGATTCCTGCAACAAGAAGAAGGACTGCCCAGCTGAAAAACCCCTGCAGCGGAAGACCAGAAGACGACAACTGCCTTGGCTCCAGAAACTCACCGGCCTGTCTCCTGCCTTCCAAAGATCCTGCTCCAGCGACGCCTTCCGAAGGGACCAGCGACCTCGACATCCTCTGAGGACTGCCCCTGCTTCGAAAAGACAAGAAACTCCCGAGGACAGCGGACCTGCTCCAAGAAAAGCTGCAACTTTGTTTCCAGCGGCTTTTAAAGAACCCTGCAAGCTCCCCGCAAGAAGCGTGAGACTTGCAACACTGCACCCGGCGACCCCGACTCGGCTGGTGGCGATCCAACACCTCAGGAGGGACCCCAGGACTACTCTGATACTGTGAGTACCAAAACCTGTCCCCCCTGAGCCCCCACAGCGCCGCCTGCAGAGGGAATCCCGAGGCTTCCCCTGACCGCGACTCTTTGAACCTAAAGTCCCGACGCCTGGGAGAGACCCTGCACCCGCAGCCCCCAGGACCTGAAGGACCGGACTTTCACTGGAGAAGTGACCCCCAGGAGTCCCTCTCCCTTGCCCAAGTGGAGGTTTCCCCGAGGAATCCCCCCCTTGCCTGCCTGCAGCGCTGAAGAGATCCCGAGATCTCTCCTAGACTAACATTGCGAACCCGACGCTTGTTTCTACACTGCACCCGGCCGCCCCCGCGCCGCTGAGGGTGAAATTTCTGTGTGGACTCGTGTCCCCCCCGGTGCCCTACAAAACCCCCCTGGTCTGCCCTCCGAAGACGCGGGTACTTACCTGCAAGCAGACCGGAACCGGGGCACCCCCTTCTCTCCATTCTAGCCTATGTGTTTTGGGCACCACTTTGAACTCTGCACCTGACCGGCCCGGAGCTGCTGGTGTGGTGACTTTGGGGTTGCTCTGAACCCCCAACGGTGGGCTACCTTGGACCAAGAACTGAACCCTGTAAGTGTCTTACTTACCTGGTAAAACTAATCAAAACTTACCTCCCCTAGGAACTGTGAAAATTGCACTAAGTGTCCACTTTTAAAACAGCTATTTGTCAATAACTTGAAAAGTATACATGCAATTTTGATGATTTGAAGTTCCTAAAGTACTTACCTGCAATACCTTTCGAATGAGATATTATATGTAGAATTTGAACCTGTGGTTCTTAAAATAAACTAAGAAAAGATATTTTTCTATATAAAAACCTATTGGCTGGATTTGTCTCTGAGTGTGTGTACCTCATTTATTGTCTATGTGTATGTACAACAAATGCTTAACACTACTCCTTGGATAAGCCTACTGCTCGACCACACTACCACAAAATAGAGCATTAGTATTATCTATTTTTACCACTATTTTACCTCTAAGGGGAACCCTTGGACTCTGTGCATGCTATTCCTTACTTTGAAATAGCACATACAGAGCCAACTTCCTACACCATCATAATCATTTACACCACTGCCTTGAATCCAACCATCCAGTGTTTTCACTGAGTAGTCCACAAAATCAACCCAGGTCTGGCTTGAGGATTTTTGAGCCCCCCTGAACCTAATTCTATACTCCTCAGTGGAGAATCCAAAGCCCTCAATCAGGGTAGTCTTCATGAGGTCATAAGTTTCTGCATCTTTTCCAGAGAGTGTGAGGAGTCTATCCCTACACTTTCCAGTGAACATTTCCCAAAGGAGAGCACCCCAGTGAGATATGTTTAATTTCTGGTTGCACAAGCCCTCTCAAAAGCTGTGAACCATTTGGTGATGTCATCACCATCTTCATATTTAGTTACAATCTCTTTAGGGATTTTCAACATGTCAGGAGAATCTCTGACCCTATTTATGTTGCTGCCACCATGGATGGGACCAAAACCCATCTCTTGTCTTTCCCTTTCTATGGCTAGGAGCTGTCTCTCTAAAGCCAATCTTTTGGCCATCCTAGCTAGCAGGAGGTCATCTTCACTGAGGCTATCCTCAGTGATTACAGAGGTGCTGGACCCTCCTGTGAGGGAAGCAGCATCTCTGACTATCACATTTGGAGACAGGCTTGAGGGGCCCTGATCTCCCTAATTAGGACTGGAGGGGGGGAATGGTCCTCCAGTTCACTAGCTTCATCCTCTGGGAGGTCATCCTCAGAGGGGTTGGCTTTGGCAAACTCCGCCAGCAGCTCCTGGAGCTGTATTTTGGAAGGGTTTATGCCAGCTTTAATATTTTTTAGTTTGCAGAGAGACCTTAGCTCTCTCATCCTAAGATGGAGGTAAGGTGTGAGGTCGAGTTCCATCACTCTCTCTTCTGCACTAGACATTATGTTTCTAAAAGTGTGAATACTTTTTAAGAATCTAAAACTATCTCTAGAACTTAATTCAAACTTTCACAAAACGTTTAAACTCTAAAAGAAATGCTAACAGGGACTAACACAGGGCCCTAGCAGGACTTTTAAGAATTTAGAAAAATAGCTCAAATTGCAAAAATCAGTTTCTAATGACAATTTTTGGAATTCAGTCGTGTGATCAGGTATTGGCTGAGTAGTCCAGCAAATGCAAAGTCTTGTACCCCACCGCTGATCCACGAATGTAGGAAGTTGGCTCTGTATGCACTATTTCAAAGTAAGGAATAGTATGCACAGAGTCCAAGGGTTCCCCTTAGAGGTAAGATAGTGGCAAAAAGAGATAATACTAATGCTCTATTTTGTGGTAGTGTGGTCGAGCAGTAGGCTTACCAAAGGAGTAGTGTTAAGCATTTGTTGTACACACACAGGCAATAAATGAGGAACACACACTCAAAGACAATTCCAGGCCAATAGGTTTTTGTATAGAAAAATATATTTTACTTAGTTTATTTTAAGAACCGCTGGTTCAAGATTTACATGTAATACTTCAAATGAAAGGTACTGCAGGTAGGTACTTTCGGAACTTTGAATTAGCAAAATAGCATATACAGTTTTCACATAAATCACATATAGCTATTTTAAAACTAGACAGTGCAATTTTCACAGTTCCTAGGGGGAGTAAGAGTTTGTTAGTTTTTGCAGGTAAGTAAACCACCTACGGGGTTCAAATTTGGGTCCAAGGTAGCCCACCGTTGGGGGGTTCAGAGCAACCCCAAAGTTACCACACCAGCAGCTCAGGGCCGGTCAGGTGCAGAGGTCAAAGTGGTGCCCAAAATGCATAGTCTTCAATGGAGAAGGGGGTGCCCCGGTTCCAGTCTGCCAGCAGGTAAGTACCCGCGTCTTCGGAGGGCAGACCAGGGAGGTTTTGTAGGGCATCGGGGGGGGGGGGGGACACAAGTCCACACAGAAAGTACACCCTCAGCAGCACGGGGCGGCCGGGTGCAGTGTGCAAACCCGCGTCGGGTTTTCAATAGGTTTCAATGGGAGACCAAGGGGTCTCTTCACTGATGCAGGCAGGCAAGGGGGGGGGGGGGGCTCCTCGGGGTAGCCACCACCTGGGCAAGGGAGAGGGCCTCCTGGGGGTCACTCCTGCACTGGAGTTTGGATCCTTCAGGTCCTGGGGGCTGCGGGTGCAGTGTCCCTACCAGGCATCGGGTTCTTAGAAGCAGGCAGTCGCGGTCAGGGGGAGCCTCGGGATTCCCTCTGCAGGCGTCGCTGTGGGGACTCAGGGGGGGCAACTCTGGCTACTCACGGTCTTGCAGTCGCCGGGGAGTCCTCCCTGAAGGGATTGTTCTCCACAAGTCGAGCAGGGGGCGCCGGGTGCAGAGTGTCAAGTCTCACGCTTCCGGCGGCAAACGCAAGTTGTTTTAAAGTTGCTCCTTTGTTACAAAGTTGCAGTCTTGGGTGAACAGAGCCGCTGTCCTCAGGAGTTCTTGGTCCTTCTAGATGCAGGGCCGTCCTCTGAGGCTTCAGAGGTCCCTGGGAGAGCATCGCTGGAGCAGTGTCTTTAGAAGTGGGGAGACAGGCCGGTAGAGCTGGGGCCAAAGCAGTTGGTGTCTCCGTCTTCTCTGCAGGGTTTTTCAGCTTAGCAGTCCTCTTCTTCTTAGGTTGCAGGAATCTGAGTTCCTAGGTTCTGGGGAGCCCCTAAATACTAAATGTAGGGGTGTGTTTAGGTCTGGGGGGTTAGTAGCCAATGGCTACTAGCCCTGAGGGTGGGTACACCCTCTTTGTGCCTCCTCCCGAGGGGAGGGGGTCACATTCCTTTCCCTATTGGGGGAATCCTCCATCTGCAAGATGGAGGATTTCTAAAAGTCAGAGTCACTTCAGCTCCGGTTGCCTTAGGGGCTGTCCTGACTGGCCAGTGACGGCTCCTTGTTTTTCTCATTATCTACTCCGGCCTTGCCGCCAAAAGTGGGGCCGTGGCCGGAGGGGGCGGGCAACTCCACTAGCTGGAATGCCCTGGGGTGCTGTAACAAAGGAGGAGCGCCTTTGAGGCTCACCGCCAGGTGTTACAGTTCCTGCAGGGGGAGGTGATAAGCATCTCCACCCAGTACAGGCTTTGTTACTAGCCACAGAGTGACAAAGGCACTCTCCCCTGGTGGCCAGCAACATGTCTGGAGTGTGGCAGGCTGCTAGAACCAGTCAGCCTACACGGGTAGTCGGTTAAGGTTTCAGGGGGCACCTCTAAGGTGCCCTCTGGGGTGTATGTTACAATAAAATGTACACTGGCATCAGTGTGCATTTATTGTGCTGAGAAGTTTGATACCAAACTTCACAGTTTTCAGTGTAGCCATTATGGTGCTATTGAGTTTGTGAATGACAGACTCCCAGACCATATACTCTTATGGCTACCCTGCACTTATAATGTCTAAGGTTTTGCTTAGACACTGTAGGGGCATAGTGCTCATGCACTTATGCCCTCACCTATGGTATAGTGCACCCTGCCTTAGGGCTGTAAGGCCTGCTAGAGGGGTGACTTATCTATACCTGTAGGCAGTGTGAGGTTGGCATGGCACCCCGAGGGGAGTGCCATGTCGACTTAGTCTTTTTATCCCCACCAGCAGACAAGCAGTGTGTCTGTGCTGAGTGAGGGGTCCCCAGGGTGGCATAAGATCTGCTGCAGCCCTTAGAGACCTTCCCTGGCAGCAGGGCCCTTGGTACCAGGGGTACCAGTTACACTGGACTTACCTGGATGCCAGGGTGTGCCAATTGTGGAAACAAGAGTACAGGTTAGGGAAAGAACACTGGTGCTGGGGCCTGGTTAGCAGGCCTCAGCACACTTTCAAATCAAAACTTAGCATCAGCAAAGGCAAAAAGTCAGGGGGTAACCATGCCCAGGAGGCATTTGCTTACAACCATATACTAGGGTCTTACAGGTAAGTCAGTTTCTTGCTAATTAGGTGTATCCAATTCAACATGCAATTTGTATAGGGTTAGAACACTGGTGCTGACGTCTGGTTAGCAGGCCTCGATGGACTCTCAGAATCCAAAAACCAGCAGCATCAGTCCACAAATGTAAAGGTAAATATGCAAAAAGAGCCATTTCCTTACACAGAAGATGCTGAAAAGATGTGGTATAGGGAGATGGGTTCTGGTTGCAGTACTTCCCCACACTTTTTGACTGTTTTTTTAGATGCAGCTTTGACTGAAGTGCACTGGGTTCCTGTTAACCAGGTCCCCAGCGCCAGGGTCCCTTCCCTAAAACAAGACACCTGGTCACTTGATACCCAAGTAACCAGGCCCTTCAGCCCCGTAAGTCCCTAGTAAATGGTACCCCTGGTACTTAGAGCATGGGTACTGAACCATTCTGAGGGACCCTGCATCAACTTTCTGCAGACTGCCACTGCAGACTGCGTGACGAGGTGCTCCCAAAATTCAAAACACAACAAGGCACACAGCCTCTGTGCCATGTCCTCTAAAACTGCATGCAATATAAGTAAGTCACTCCTCTAGGAGGCCTTACAGCCCTAAGGCAGGGTGCATTATATTACCTGTGAGGGCATATTTGCACAAGCAGATATGCCCCTGCGATGTCTTTGTCGATCCTCAGACACAGTAAGTGACTAGGGAAGCCATTTCAAATGCATGTGCTGGACACTGGTCACTACAAATTTCCCAGCTACATGAGGGCTTCTCTGAATATAGGGATGTTTGATATCAAACATTTAAGATTAATAAACCTTCACTGATGCCAGTGAGGGATTTATTAAGAACTGCATCCCAAGGGCACCTTAGAAGTGACCCATGAAACCTACCCAGCTACTGCTGTGTTCACTGACTGGTCAAAACCAGTGCAGCCACCCTTGACCAAGTTCTGGCCCCCAGATGGGAGAGCCAATGGTCTTGGAAGCTCAGAAAAAGGCCTGCTCTGGGTGTAGGTGCTAACACCTAGTCCAGGCAGGATGGCCATTCCATGGCAGGGAGCTTCAAAGCTGCCTTTGAAATGTGACCCAGGTCTCCCCAAATGGCAGAGATGACCAAACCACCCCCCCCCCCATGACCCCACTTTTTGGCAAACACACAGGTGGGAAATTAGTCAGATTAGGAGGTGTGCCCATTTCATGCCAGTCCCACCCCTAAGGTGGACGAGCTGAAGAAGACACTGCTTTTTAAATTCCTTTATCTTGTTTGGAATGAATTAAGCCACTAGGGTTAGGGTTATGTCCACTTCCCAGCGGAAGGGTGCAGTCACCCTAATGGTAGTCAGCCACTGATTGGCTATCACCAGGCACTCCAATTAATGCCCCTAAATTGAGTATTTAAGTGGCACCCTTGAACCCTAGAGCTCAGATCTTGACTACCTACGAAGCAAAGGGCAAAGAAGGGTTACACCTGCAGAAGAGGAAAAGAAGCAGCAGCTGACTTGGAACCAGCCCCTCCTGTCTGCATGCTGACCTTGACGGACGCTGCCCAAAAGACAACTCATCCTGCAGCTGAGTCTCCAAGAAACCCAGGACGACTGCCTGCCTTCTACAAGGACCCAGACTCCTGTGAGCAGTGGAACTGCTATGCAACAAAGTTTCAAGAAAGAACTATGCAACCTGTGGAACAGCAAGAACTTGACACCTGAAGAGACCTCTGCACCCGACAACTACAACCAGAGGTGAAGCTAACCACTGGTGCCAACCCAGTTCCCCAGCTGTCTAGAGTCCTAGTGCACTCAGGTTTCACCCCTTTTGACTCCCCAAGTTGCCTGCAGCCTCTGCACACAGGCTCCCTCTACTGCAGTGGTGAGAAGAAATCTGACCCTCCTGCAACCACTGCATCCTTCGCCCCTGACCCCATCTTAGGTGCCAACGACGTCCCCAGCCATCCTGAGTTCATGTCCACCCTGGTTTCACTACTGCTGGACTCCCAGATGATGCCTGCAGCCTCAACACGCAGGACCCCCTGAATGTGAGTGCACCTGGACGAAGATACCAGACGCCTAAGGACACCCCGGCATCCATTGTCCCTGTGCCCTGGAGAAAAGGAGAAAAGGTGCACCTACATCCCCGAGTAGCCCAATGCTACAACCTACCTGTTTGTTGCCCCCGACTGGCATCCTAGCCACACGGATCAAAGTCCCACAGAAAATCACTGGGCACCCGTTGCCTTACAGCACCTGGCCACCTAAGTGGTACCCAAAGTGACATGCTGGTGTGGTCCTGATCAGTGCCCAGTACTTACCTTAACTCTCCGAGATTGACCTCGTAAGTCGTTAACCTTGTGCTTGCTGAACATTGTTTTCCTCCATAGGATAACCTTGAGAGAACACTGAAAATTGCATTGAGCGTTGATTTCTGATTTCAACTTCAAAGTATTGATCCTTAAAAGTCTATTTACCAGATTACTAAGTTCTTGGGTTTGAAACATATAAAATAATTATTTTTCTAAATTAGTCTCAGATTTATTCTTTGAGTGTCTCAGCGCTTGCTTCTGTAAGTACAACAAATACTTAGCACTACCCTCTGATAAGCCTAACTTCTCACCCAACCTACCACAAATAGCAAAGACACAATTAATTTCATACCTTGAAGTACCATGTTCTGTGGTCTCAAACTGAAGTTGTCCCTTAGTGCGCAGACTAGCAAAATTTCATGTTAGCCAATGGGTCTACCGGCCCTGCTATAGTAAAAACAACAATTGCACGTTTTTACTGTCAGGACATGTAAAATGTATATTCTACATCTCCTTCTTTCCAATATCTGCACCGTGTCTTATGGGCTTAAAAAGAAAGGGTGACTTGGGGACATTAAAAAGCAAGGTTAGGACCTGGCAAAAAGGTTTATTTTTGCCATGTCAAGTTGACAGTTTTGGATGCTGTCTGATTAGGCTGTGGTGGCAGACCTAGAACTGTGTTTTTATTTGGCCCTAAAAGTGGTGGCACAACAAGTGCTGCTGTTCACTGAGGCCATTTAACTTACTAGCCCATATCCTAGGGTCTTATAGTAAGTAAGCTATGTAAATCCGAGATTAGCCAAACACACAAACATCTGAGGGTTCACAGCACATGCACTGGGGCCTGGACAACAATGCCCAGGGCATTAAAGAGTAGAAAAGCCAACAGCATCAGTCCAAATTGGGGATGATCACATAAAAAGAGGCACTTTCCTGGGTGTTTACATTTTTGTAGAACTGAGATCTTCCCAGCTATCTAGACAAGTGCTGTAAAGTGTTTTACCCCACCCAGATGGGACTGAACCATCTGTGCTTGTAAGAACTGCCAATGGAGATCAACTCTGTCCAAATACAGTAAATGTCCAAAGCACAGGCATTACAAATCAATACAGGTTTACAGCATCGCTACTACTTCAGCAGTCAAGTTAGTTTCTGAGGAATGGAATAAAGACTGGGTTGTTAGCAGAAAGGTGACTGCAGAAGGTCAAGAAAGCTTTCTACATGGAATGTTATCCCTTTTGGTACAAATAATTTTGAAAGAAACATTTTAATTGTTCCTAGTACATCAGCTCTTGAATCTTTCGTGTTTTGTGTAACGTCTTTTGCTCAACAGATATTGCAAAAATAGAGGAGTTATAGGTTCTAGTTATTGTAGAAGAGAGATCCCAAACAAGTAAGTAAGTAATACAAATACGGAAGCAAGACGTATACTTTCCCGTCACAATTCAGGCAGCACTCAAAAAGCCGAAAGGCCAACACAAAGATAAAGGTGTCAAAAACAAATGTGATAAAGAAAGCAATTTTAAACTGTCACGATGAAACAGTATTATAAGAATTAAACTGACAAAGCTACAACTTGACATCAAAATACTGTATTCAATTGGCTAGCTTTTCCCAATCTGTCTCAGTGACCACAGGTCAGCTAATAGATCTAATAAGTGACTGGGCAAGTCAGCAGAACCCTTCAACATCACAGACCGCACTGTCAAGATGAGCTAGTAAAATAATGTGCATTAAACGTGTGTACTGACAAGTAATGAGTTTTGTAGAAAGCCTGACCACTTAACCAGGGAGTGCTTAACATGGTCATGCAATTTCAGCAAAAGAATCTCAAATTGGCCACCAAAGCTGCATATAAATGGTTCAACAACAACTTTGCAGAAATGAAAGTGTTGGGAGTGAAACCTCCTGTAAGAGAACCACAATAGCGATAGGCCAACCAAGATGAAAAATTCAAATGGCTACCATAATCAATCACACAAGCAAACTACTATTGTACGAAGCATATTGACATAGCTTTGAAATAATCAACTGAATTCTTCCAAATTATCTGAAAAATTTCCATCCACAAGAGTTTGAAAAAAAAAGCCCTCTCCATCATCGCAGACATGACCAACTGCTGTCCTTCAAATCCAAGATCAAGGAAGTAATCAAAGGGCACAGCGCTATAAATTTCCATCCCCAATCACACTACTGCCACCCTCCCTACACATGCATTTTGCACAATCGTCAGCAGCATCAAGTTGATAAACCTCGTCCAAGAGTTAGATCTGGCTAAATGTGGCAAGAAAAAGAGAAATCAAGGCATCAAGTGTCCCTTCGCACAATTACTCAGCAAGGTGAATTAAGACTGTCTTACACTCCCTGAACTTAGAAATCATCAGCCTGATAAATTAGTCTCTGATGTTGTTCAACTCAACAAGCAGCAAACATCTCAATCTTTTATAAAGCATTTAAAGATCTCAAATTCTGTTTTAACTACAGTAAAATACCTAATTTGCCATTTACAAGCAAAATCATGGATGGAGAACCAATTAATCAACTGAAGGAATGAGCAAGAGAACAGAGCTCCTCTGGATCGAGTAATTTCATTAGAATTGTCTTCCTATATCAGGATTGGGGGTGGGGGGTTTATAATGTCTTTACTCCAAGACTTTGCTGATGCTGGAGAGGGTGACTAGTTAGTTCTTTCTTCTTTCTGCTGCAGTTAAAAGTAGATGTATGCATAGCTGACATAAATGGATTATGTTCCTTTGAAGGTAAAGTCCTGATCGATAGTGAGGTGTGAGAGCAAAAGGTTTCTTAACCTTCAGCAGGTTTTCACAGACACTCTCAACATCAAATTATGCATCACCAGATGGTTCAACTAGGGGAGGAGATGTGTCACTCAAATGAAAACAAAGGGAAAGAGTTCCTACCTTGGGGGGAAACAAATATGTGATTCCAAGGCAGATTCCTTCGGACATCGTATATACGCTCAAAAAAGTCAAATTGGAAGGGTATTTCCAGTCACAAAATAGACACAAAAGAAAGATGGTGTTCTAGTATACTTGTTGGCAAGTGCAAAAATTCCAAAAATTGCCCGACTACCTTATGCTGAGCATGACCGGATTCTGCAACTTCAAGGAAAGAAGCATCTTTCTCTGTTTTTGCCTTTCAAAATGTTTATCTGGAATGGCGTTTTAAGTCTGACACATGGTTACTGTCAGTTTGCTAAAGGGCCAAATAGAGACTTGGCTAATGGTCTTTACTTATGGAGATATGTTTGACAAAATTAATTAGAAAAATTAAAATTTATATATTAAAATGTGCTCTGGCATCCAGCAAACACACCGCAATATTCTACTGTTTGTGTATAACAGTAAACTCTAGTGAAAGAAAAACATGGACGTTGCATTTCAATTTTAAGGTAATGCAAAGTTAAATGATAAATAGGGCTCTCACTTTGAAGATATGTCTGTATTTAACCACATTTTTTTCTGCCCATATTAGCATTTAACCATATTTACTTTGTTTCATGAAGAAATTAATTTGTACCTAGCATATTTCCACATTTACGTAAATAATAAGGATGATGTTTACTTACCCTGTAGGCATCTGTTTTTAATGGCATTAAGTGCTGTAGATTCACATGCTCTGCATACTCCTGACATCTAGTGTTGGGGCAGAGTGGTGCAACTTGCTTTTTTTCAAAGAAGTGTTTCAAGTCACGAGATCGAGTGACTCCACCTCTTCGTGGTATTGCGCATAGGCATTGTCTTCTTTGTCAGATTGATTTCCCGCAAGCAGGTGAGAAAGGAGTGTAGGGATTGAGTAAGAAAAGAGATGTCTATGCAAAGTGTAACTACAAATATATAAATAGATACAAGTTTAATGCAACTGTAATGGCCACAGGCATCCGGGGATGACCGAAGACGCGTGTGAAGCTATAGCACTACATGACATGAAAAGATGCTTACAGGGTAACATATCCGTTCGATGGCATGTGTGGCTGCAGATACACATGCTCTGCATAGACTAAAGCAGTCCCTTAATAAAAGCGGTGGATAACCTGTGGAAGTTGCAGTTGACTGGAAAAGTGCACGTAGCACTCCTGACCTACACTAGCTTGTTGGAGTGCTAAAAGAACGAGTTACTTACCTTCGGTAACGACTTTTCTGGTGGATACGTTAGCTACCTGTGGATTCCTCACCTTTTGAATTCTCCCCTTGCGCCAGCATTTGACGGAAATCTTCTTCCTAGCTTCCGCACGTCGACGAGGACGTCACAATTGCCCACGCAACGCCGTCTGATGTCATACAGGCAATAAGAGGCCCTCGCAGACGTGCCAACGTCAGTACCAACATTTTTTACGTGTCTCTGAGACTAATAGGCCATTGAAACAATCAATCATATAACAATATTTAATAACATCAAAAGATAAAAACATAATTCCAAAATGTCATTTTTTTTTTTTTAAACATAGATACCTAAATATATATAATACATCTGAAGGCCTTCAAATACCAAGAGAAGCACACCCAAGGATAACTTGGTAAGATCAGACAGGCAACGGGGAGGCGGGAGGGACCGTGAGGAATCCACAGTAGCAAACGTATCCACCAGAAAAGTCGTTACCGAAGGTAAGTAACTCGTTCTTCTGATGGATACAACTACCTGTGGATTCCTCACCTTTTGAATAGAGTCCCAAAGCAGTACTGCACTCGGTGGAGGGTGCCTGAATGGTCAAACCAAGAAATCCTGCAGCACTGACCGTGCAAAATGGCCATCCCTCCTAACCTCCGAATCCAAGCAGTAATGCTTCACAAAAGTATGGAGGGATGACCAAGTTGCGGCCTTGCAGATGTCAACCACAGGAACACCCCTAGCCAAGGCCGAAGAGGCCGACTTAGCTCTGGTGGAATGAGCTCTTATTCCATCAGGCGGTTCTTTCTTTGCCAGAGAGTAACACAGTTTAATGCAAAGAATGACCCACCTGGAGAGTGTTCTCTTGTGGACTGCCCTTCCTCTCCTCCTTCCCACGTACCCGATGAAGAGTTGATCCTCCAACCTAAAATCCTTTGTTCTGTCCACGTAGAAGCTCAGCGCTCTTCTCGGGTCTAAACGGTGCAGTCTTTCTTCCTCTTTCGAAGGATGAGGTGGAGGATAAAAAGAGGAAAGGGTAATAGTCTGGGCCATATGAAAGGGTGAAACAACCTTCGGCAAGAAAGCAGCCTTGGTCCTCAACACCACCTTATCCCCATAAAAAGATGTGAACGGGGGTTTAACAGATAGAGCCTGCAGCTCATTCACTCTTCTTGCTGAAGTAATTGCAACAAGGAAAACAGTCTTCAGAACCAACAACCTTAAAGGGCAAGAATGCATTGGCTCAAATGGGGAGCCCATAAGAAATGTTAAGACTAGATTTAAATCCCACTGAGGCATAATGAAAGGAGTGGGAGGAAATTTATTAATGAGACCTTTTAAAAAACTTAGCACTATAGGAGATTTAAATAAAGAAGGTTGGTCTGGAAGGCATAGAAAGGCTGACAGGGCCGACAAATATCCCTTGACTGTAGCCACTGCACAACCCCTCTGTGCCAGGGACAACGCAAAAGACAAGATATCTGATAAATGGGCACGTGAGGGATCAATTTGCTTCTCTCCACACCAATTCACAAATTTAGCCCACCTGTTAGCGTAGATAGATTTAGTGGAGTGTCGCCTGGCCGATAAAATAACATCCACTACCTCAGGTGGGAGAGAAAAGGAACTCAGGTTGCCCGTTCAATCTCCAGGCATGAAGGTGCAGGCTCTGGAGGTGGGGGTGTAAAACCTGCCCCTGCGACTGCGAGAGGAGGTCTGCCCCGAGAGGGAGACGGAGCGGGGGGCACAGAGAGAGTTGGAGAAGATCCGAATACCATACCCTTCTTGGCCAATCCGGAGCTATTAAGATGACTTGGGCCCGGTCTTGGCGAATTTTCCTCAAAACCTGAGGAATCAAAGGTATGGGGAGAAACAAGTAGAGTAACTGGTCTCGCCAGGACATCTGAAACGCGTCCCCCAACGTTCCTTGCACCGGATACTGGAGGCTGCAGAACAACGGGCAGTGCGAGTTCTCCCGAGTGGCAAAAAGATCTATCCGAGGGATTCCCCACATCTGGAAGATCTGTCGGACTAGATCTGGATGGAGACGCCACTCGTGATCGGTCGAGAAGTGCCGACTGAGACTGTCCGCACGCACGTTCAAGACTCCGGCCAGATGGTTTGCTTCCAAGCAAATCCGATGGTCCCTTGCCCAGGACCATAGCCGCCGAGCTTCTCTGCAGAGAAGGTACGACCCTACTCCTCCCTGTTTGTTTATATACCACATCGCGGTAGTATTGTCCATCAGGACCTGAACCGACTGACCGCGAAGGGAAAGGAGTAAGGCCTTGAGAGCGAGACATATTGCCCGCAACTCTAACAGATTTACATGAAACATCTGTTCCACTGGAGACCAATGACCTTTGACCTCCAGGTCCCCCAGATGAGCTCCCCCACCCTTGAGTGGAGGCATCCATTATTACTGTGGTCAATGGCAGAGGTTGCGAGAACGGCCTTACTGGGGAAAGATTGCCGTCCGCAATCCACCATTTTAAATCCGCCGCAGCGTCCCTGGAGATTTTTACCGATCCTTCAAGATCCCCTTTGTGTTGAGACCACTGCTTCCGGAGGCACCACTGAAGAGCCCTCATGTACCAGCGAGCGTGAGTGACCAACAGAATGCAAGAAGCAAACAGACCGAGCAGACGCAGGACCTTGAGGACTGGAACGACCGCTCCACTTTGAAACATTGGAACCAACGCCTGAATGTCCTGAATCCTCTGAGGCGGAGGAAAGGCACGATTCAATGTTGTATCCAGAACTGCCCCTATGAACAGGAGGCGCTGAGAGGGCTCTAGGTGAGATTTGGGCACATTCACAGAAAAACCCAGGTCGAACAACAACTGGGTTGTCGACTGTAGGTGATGCAGTACGAGCTCCGGAGACTTGGCTTTGATCAACCAGTCGTCCAGGTAAGGAAATACCGCTATCCCCTTCCTTCTGAGCTCTGCCGCAACCACCGCCATCACCTTTGTGAAGACTCGAGGTGCTGAAGTAAGACCAAACGGAAGGACTGCAAACTGATAGTGCCGCGACCCCACCACAAACCGGAGATACTTCCTGTGCGACTTGAGTACCGGGATATGAAAGTAAGCATCCTGCAAGTCGACAGACACCATCCAATCTCCATTGTTCAGCGCCAAAAGTACCTGAGCTAGGGTCAGCATCTTGAACTTCTCCTGTTTGAGGAACCAATTCAAGATCCTCCTTCTTGGGGATCAGAAAGTATCTTGAGTAACAACCCTGACCCCTCTCCTGCTCTGGAACCAACTCCACCGCACCCTTTGAAAGGAGGACTTGAACCTCCTGTTCTAGTAACAGGAGGTGCTCTTCTGAACAGTAGGATGGGCGGGACGGGATGGGGGGAGGAAACTCCCGAAAGGGAAGGGCATAGCCTTTCCCCACAATGCTGGTGACCCAGGAGTCTGATGTTATAGCCTCCCACTTGCGGAGAAAGTTCAATAACCTCCCCCCTACAGGAGTGGAATGAGAAGGAATTGGTGGAAGACTAAGGCTGCTTCCCATGTTGCACCCCTGAAGAGGAAGAGGCAGAGTGCTGCTGGGCGGCTCCCCTGGTTCGGACCCTACCCCTCCCCCTGTACGATCTGTAGGAGAGAGCAGTGGCGGGTTGTTGCTGAAATCTGCCTCGAAAGGAGGAGGATGAACCACGACCAAACCCCCTAAATCTTCTAAAGAGTCTGGACGAAACAGAAGAGGAGGCCTGCAATCCTAAAGACTTCGCCGTGGCCCTACTCTCCTTAAACCTCTCTAGGGCAGAGTCCGCCTTGGAGCCAAAACGTTTATCCCTATCGAAGGAAAGATCCAACAGGGCTGACTGGACATCCGACGAGAAACCTGAGCTACGAAGCCAGGCCTGCCTCCTTGTAGCAACTGCTGTACCCATAGCTCTAGCTACAGAGTCAGTCGTATCCAGCCCAGACTGGATCACTTGGGTCGCCGCAGCTTGAGCATGGGAAACCAGGCTCAGCACCTCCTGAGGCACCTCAGCATGGGACGACTTTATTTCATCCATCAGGGCGTAGATGTATCTTCCCAAAATACAAGTAGCATTAGTAGATTTTAAAGCCATGCTACATGAAGAAAAAGCCTTTTTGGAAGAATGATCCATCTTCTTTGAGTCTCTATCTGAAGGCACACCCGGAAAAGAACCTGGGGCAGACCGGGATGAACATGAAGCCTGAACCATCAGGCTCTCAGGGGTTGGGTGCCTGGACAGAAAGCCTGGGTACGCAGGAGCCACTCGATATCTGCGAGCCACCGACCTATTAACCGCCGAAGATGACACCGGCTTCTTCAATATTTCCATGATTGGATCTAACAGTGCCTCATTAAAAGGCAGAAGTGGCTCTGCAACCGTTGAAGCAGGATGTAATACTTCTGTTAAAATATTAGGCTTAGGCTCAGACACCGGCAAAGGAAGGTCCAAAAAATCAGCTGCTTTCTTTATAACCGAGTGGAATGATGCAGCTTCCTCTGTATACTCTCCAGGCGATGTTAAGTTACATTCTGGAGAAGTGTCTAAACCACTAGCTGTAGCTAAACCATGGAGGTCCCCCAGAGGTTCCTCAATCTCTCCTTCCTCCAATGCCTGCTTCTGATATTTCTGCTCCTCAAGAAGGCGAAGAGCAAGCCTCCTCGAATGCAACCTGGCCTCAATTCTAGGCGTCGACATGGCTTCAGCAGACGTTGAAGCTTGACGCCCATCCTCGGATCCATCCGACGCCGGATCCATTGGTGCCGTGGACTTCTTCGGCGCCGTCGAGGCAGAGGACGGACAGGAGAAAGTTCCGGCGCCGGACCCGCAGATCTACTCGGCGTCACCAGTTGTGAAGCTGACGCCATAGGAGCCGGCGCCGAGCTAACATTTCCCATTGGAAGGAAAGGCATGAAAGGTGCCGGTCGTAACGGAGCAGGAGCACCCATGTTGAAGGCCAAGGGGCCCGAAGGACCAGCCGGTCCACCACCTGGAGCCATATGCTGAAAGATTGTAAACATCGCATTCAAGAATGCAGAACTGTCGGCTCCTGGGGCCGGAAAAGCCGGATACTGAGGAGCCTGGGGTCAAGGTGACATCGGCGCCGACATCGGCGCCGGCCCCGGCGTCTGAGAAGCTGGTGAGAACTCCTGACGCTGAGGAACTTCAAACACCGATGGTGGATTCACAGGCGACGTCGGCGAAGCTGGCGAAGTCGGTGATGTAAAAGGCGTCTGCGACTGTGGAGAGATGGTGGGGCTCACTTCCCATGTTTTTCGGCGTTGAGCTGAAGGCGACCTCGAACACGACCTCTCCCTACTCGACCGGCACCGAGAATCCAAGAATCACAACAACGCCGATGGGACTTCGGAGAGGATGACTTACGTCGATGCCGCTTTTCTTTTTTCTTAGACTTCGCCAAAAAGAGCTTTGCTTCTCGCTCCTTTAACGCCTTCGGATTCATCCGTTGACAAGAGTCACTTTTGTCAACGTCGTGGTCGGAGCTGAGACACCACAAACAGTGTGTATGTGGGTCCGTCACCGACATTTTGCCTCTGCACTCTTTGAAACAGCAACAATAACTGTAACTACGCAGAGTAGTAACAGTAGCTCCCTCGAAGAATAATCGTCATTCGAATGGCACGGAAAAAAGGGAACTTACGTCGGCGAGGACCTCTTATTGCCTGTATGACGTCAGACAGGCGTTGCGTGGGCAACTGTGACGTCCTCGTCGACGTGCGGAAGCTAGGAAGAAGATTTCCGTTGAATGCTGGCACAAGGGGAGAATTCAAAAGGTGAGGAATTCACAGGTAGTTGTATCCATCAGAACTTCCACACAGTAGTGTTTTGTGAAGGTGTATGGTGTAGACCATGTAGCTGCTTTCCAGGTGTCAGATATCGGAATGTTTCCAAGCAAAGCCATAGTAGCTCCCTTTTTTCTAGTACAGTGTACTCTGGGAGAAACAGGTAAAGGTCTGACGTGCCCAGGTGGGAGCCACAAGGATCATGGTGAGAGATTGGTGAGAGATGTTTGACTGATCCTACGAACCAGAAATGGAATGAGAGGAAGAGGTGGAAAAGCGTAAGCAAATATCGCTGACCAACTCATCCATAGAGATTTGCCCTTTGTTAGCATGTGTGGATACCTGGAGGCGAAGTTTGGGCATTTTGCATTTTCTGCTGTGACAAAGATCTATGTGAGGAGTTCCCCACTTTTTGAAGTATGTGTGGAGGACTTGCAGGTGGGGTTCCCACTCACGGATTCGTTGTTGCATCCTGTTGCGCAGGTCTGCAGTCATTGTCTGTTCCTGGCAGATACTCTGCCAGTAGGTAAATGTGGTGATAAAGGGCCCAATTCCATATGGTCTGAGACAGGTGTGATAGTTGTGAAAATCATATCGCCACTGTTTTTGCAAGTAATACAGGTTGTCATGTTGTCCGTCTGGACTAGGACAACCTTGTCAGACAGGTGACGAAGAAAGCTTTCATGGCTAGGAATACCGCCTGAAACTCCAGGTAGTAGATGTGTAGGGACTGTGGTTTGATATCCCAGAGGCCTTGAACAGTCAAGTCATGGAGCTGAGCACCCCAACCTGATGCGTCTGTGGTTAGTGTGATGTGAAGAACAGGGTTTAGAAAACCCACGCCCCTTCAGAAGATTCTTGGTTTTCCACCATTGCAGAGGACGGTGAGCTTGGCAGTCTAACAACACTAGACCTTCCAGGTGACCCTGTGATTAAACCCATTGGTGAGACAGACATAGCAGTAGTAGACCCATGTGTAGTCTGGCATGGGGAACGATGGCGATGCAAGAAGCCAGCATCCCCAATAGACACATAATGGTCCTTACTGTGTAGGATTGGTGTAAAGAAATGGCTCCCTGTTGCAGTTACCCCACACTTTTTGCCTGATACTGATGCTGACTTGACTGAGAAGTGTGCTGGGACTCTGCTAACCAGGCCCCAGCACCAGTGTTCTTTCACCTAAAATGTACCGTTGTCTCCACAATTGGCACAACCCTGGCACCCAGGTAAGTCCCTTGTAACTGGTACCCCTGGTACCAAGGGCCCGGATGCCAGGGAAGGTCTCTAACGGCTGCAGCATATCTTATGCCACCCTAGGGACCCCTTACTCAGCACAGACACACTGCTTGCCAGCATGTGTGTGCTGGTGGGGAGAAGGGTGCCATGCCAACCTCACACTGCTGTGGCATAGGTAAGTCACCCCTCAAGCAGGCCCTACAGCCCTAAGGCAGGGTGCACTATACCACAGGTGAGGGCATAGGTGCATGAGCACTATGCCCCTACAGTGTCTAAACAAAACCTTAGACATTATAAGTGCAGGGTAGCCATAAGAGTATATGGTCTGGGAGTCTGTCAAAAACGAACTCCACAGCTCCATAATGGCTACACTGAATACTGGGAAGTTTAGTATCAAACTTCTCAGAATAATAAACCCGCACTGATGCCAGTGTTGGATTTATTAAAAAATGCACACAGAGGGCTTCTTAGAGATGCCCCCTGTATTTTACCCAATTGTTCAGTGCAGGACTGACTGGTCTGTGCCAGCCTGCTCCTGAGAGACGAGTTTCTGACCCCATGCGGTGAGAGCCTTTGTGCTCTCGGAGGACAGAAACAAAGCCTGCTCTGGGTGGAGGTGCTTCACACCTCCCCCTGCAGGAACTGTAACACCTAGCAGTGAGCTTCAAAGGCTCAGGCTTTGTGTTACAATGCCCCAGGACACTCCAGCTAGTGGAGATGCCCGCCCCCTGGACACAGCCCCCACTTTTGGCGGCAAGTCCAGGAGAAATAATGAGAAAAACAAGGAGGCCCCTAAGGTGTCCTGAGCTGAGGTGACTCTGACTTTTAGAAATCCTCCATCTTGCAGATGGAGGATTCCCCCAATAGGATTAGGGATGTGCCCTTCTCCCCTCAGGGAGGAGGCACAAAGAGGGTGTACCCACCCTCAGGGCTAGTAGCCATTGGCTACTAACCCCCCCAGACCTAAACACGCCCTTAAATTTAGTATTTAAGGGCTCCCCAGAACCTAGGAACTCAGATTCCTGGAACCTAAGACGAAGAAAGACTGCTGAGCTGAAAAACCTGCAGAGAAGACGGAGACACCAACTGCTTTGGCCCCAGCTCTACCGGCCTGTCTCCCCACTTCTAAAGACACTGCTCCAGCGACGCGTTCCACAGGGTCCAGCGACCTCTGAAGCCTCAGAGGACTACCCTGCATCTAGAAGGACCAGAAACTCCCGAGGACAGCGGCTCTGCTCCACAAAGACTGCAACTTTGCAACAAAGAAGCAACTTCAAAACAACACACGTTTCCCGCCGGAAGCGTGAGACTTTGCACTCTGCACCCGACGCCCCCGGCTGACTTGTGGAGAACAAACACTACAGGGAGGACTCCCTGGCGACTGCGAGACCGTGAGTAGCCAGAGTTGACCCCCCTGAGCCCCCACAGCGACGCCTGCAGAGGGAATCCCGAGGCTCCCCATGACCGCGACTGCCTGCTTCAAAGACCGACGCCTGGTAAAGACACTGCACCCGCAGCCCCCAGGACCTGAAGGATCCGACCTCCAGTGCAGGAGCGACCCCCAGGTGGCCCTCTCCCTTGCCCAGGTGGTGGCTACCCCGAGGAGCCCCCCCCCTTGCCTGCATCGCTGAAGAGACCCCTGGGTCTCCCATTGAAACCTATTGCGAACCAGACGCCTGTTTGCACACTGCACCCGGCCGCCCCGTGCCGCTGAGGGTGTACTTTTTGTGCTGACTTGTGTCCCCCCCGGTGCCCTACAAAACCCCCCGGGTCTGCCCTACGAAGACCGGGGCACCCCCTTCTACATTGAAGCGTATGCGTTTTAGGCACCACTTTGACCTCTGCACCTGACCGGCCCTGAGCTGCTGGTGTGGTAACTTTGGGGTTGCTCTGAACCCCCAACGGTGGGCTACCTTGGACCCAAACTTGAACCCCGTAGGTGGTTTACTTACCTGCAAGAACTAACAAACTCTTACTCCCCCAGGAACTGTGAAAATTGCACTAAGTTTCTAGTTTTAAAATAGCTATATGTGATTTATTTGAAAAGTATATATGCTATTGTGATTATTCAAAGTTCCTAAAGTACTTACCTGCAATACCTTTCATTCAAAGTATTACATGTCAAATGTGAACCTGTGGTTCTTAAAATAAACTAAGAAAATATATTTTTCTATACAAAAACCTATTGGCCTGGAATTGTCTTTGAGTGTGTGTTCCTCATTTATTACCTGTGTGTGTACAACAAATGCTTAACACTACTCCTTTGATAAGCCTACTGCTCGACCACACTACCACAAAATAGAGCATTAGTATTATCTCTTTTTGCCACTAACTTACCTCTAAGGGGAACCCTTGGACTCTGTGCATACTATTCCTTACTTTGAAATAGTGCATACAGAGCCAACTTCCTACAATTGGTTTTCCTGAAACTGAGGGAGACGGGTCTAAAACCTTTGGATTGGGGTACGCTAGTCCTAACTCTGCCTTCAAAATCGCCCATAGGTAACAGTGAACTGGCAGTGATTAGAGATGGGATTTTGGAATGCTGAGAGTAAATACCAGTTTGTGAAGCAGATCCACTGTCATCTGAGGGTGTTGTTGACACTAATGCAGTGCACTGGCTTTGATGAGCGAGTCTTACATGTGTTGGAGCACATATGTTAATTAAGACATTTCTAATAACTTATATGTGTATATACTAATGAGAAAATGCATAGAGAAATTAATAGCAGAAAATAATGTGCATGTTCAGAAATTTGCCCTCAGGGAGTGATCACCACATGTACTAAAGTGACTAAACGTGCAAAATAAAGAAAAAATATATGAGAAAAATGTACTAATATTTCATAATGAGATGTATAACCTATGTTTTGTATTAATTCAATAGTGTTAAGTTAGCAGTACCAGAGGCCTAGTTTCACTGGGCCTTGCTCGCTCTGAACATGGAGAATTTGAACGCCTTGCAAAGGACTGGTAACCAAGGACTGCAAGCTTGAACCGCTCAGAGTTCAAGTCGCCTAGCTAGGACATTCTGCAAATGTACCAACGGACAGGAGATGGTGAAGACAATTTGAAACAATTATATGTCGTGTAGGCTAATGAAAATGTCACTTACCCAGTGTACATCTGTTCGTGGCATCAGTCGCTGGAGATTCACATGTTCTGCATAGCTCGCCATCTGGTGTTGGGTCAGAGTGTTACAAGTTGTTTTTCTTCGAAGAAGTCTTTCGAGTCACGGGACAGAGTGACTCCTCCTTCTGTCTCCATTGCGCATGGGCGTCGACTCCATCTTCGATTGTTTTTCCCGCAGAGGGTGAGGTAGGAGTTGTGTTGTAGTAATAGTGCCCATGCAATGGAGTGACTAAGTACGTACCTATTTAAGGTTAAAATAATATATACAAATGTACAAAGTTGAAGCTAACTTCCGAACTGCTACAGGCTCCCGGGGAGGCGGGTGGGCACATGTGAATCTCCAGCGACTGATGCCACGAACAGATGTACACTGGGTAAGTGACATTTTCAGTTCGATGGCATCTGTCGCTGTAGATACACATGTTCTGCATAGACTAGTAAGCAGTTATCTCCCCAAAAGCGGTGGCTCAGCCTGTAGTAATGGAAGTGGTTTGAAATAATGTTCTTAACACGGCTTGACCTACTGTGGCTTGCTGTGCGGATAGCACGTCTACACAGTAGTGCTTGGTGAACGTGTGTGGCGTAGACCATGTGGCTGCCTTACATATTTCTTGCATTGGGATGTTTCCTAGAAAGGCCATGGTAGCACCTTTTTTTCTGGTTGAGTGTGCCCTTGGTGTAATGGGCAGTTGTCGTTTTGCTTTAAGGTAGCAGATTTGGATGCATTTAACTATCCATCTGGCTATACCTTGTTTTGAAATTGGATTTCCAGTATGAGGTTTTTGAAAGGCAATAAATAGTTGTTTTGTGTAAGGAAATGCCTCCTTGGCATGGTTGCCCCCTGACTTTTTGCCTTTGCTGATGCTATGTTTACAATTGAAAGTGTGCTGAGGCCTGCTAACCAGGCCCCAGCACCAGTGTTCTTTCCCTAACCTGTACTTTTGTATCCACAATTGGCAGACCCTGGCATCCAGATAAGTCCCTTGTAACTGGTACTTCTAGTACCAAGGGCCCTGATGCCAAGGAAGGTCTCTAAGGGCTGCAGCATGTCTTATGCCACCCTGGAGACCTCTCACTCAGCACAGACACACTGCTTGCCAGCTTGTGTGTGCTAGTGAGAACAAAACGAGTAAGTCGACATGGCACTCCCCTCAGGGTGCCATGCCAGCCTCTCACTGCCTATGCAAGTATAGGTCAGTCACCCCTCTAGCAGGCCTTACAGCCCTAAGGCAGGGTGCACTATACCATAGGTGAGGGTACCAGTGCATGAGCATGGTACCCCTACAGTGTCTAAACAAAACCTTAGACATTGTAAGTGCAGGGTAGCCATAAGAGTATATGGTCTGGGAGTTTGTCAAACACGAACTCCACAGCACCATAATGGCTACACTGAAAACTGGGAAGTTTGGTATCAAACTTCTCAGCACAATAAATGCACACTGATGCCAGTGTACATTTTATTGCAAAATACACCCCAGAGGGCACCTTAGAGGTGCCCCCTGAAACTTAACCGACTGTCTGTGTAGGCTGACTAGTTCCAGCAGCCTGCCACACTAGAGACATGTTGCTGGCCCCATGGGGAGAGTGCCTTTGTCACTCTGAGGCCAGTAACAAAGCCTGCACTGGGTGGAGATGCTAACACCTCCCCCAGGCAGGAGCTGTAACACCTGGCGGTGAGCCTCAAAGGCTCACCCCTTTGTCACAGCCCAGCAGGGCACTCCAGCTTAGTGGAGTTGCCCGCCCCCTCCGGCCACGGCCCCCACTTTTGGCGGCAAGGTTGGAGGGAACAAAGAAAGCAACAAGGAGGAGTCACTGGCCAGTCAGGACAGCCCCTAAGGTGTCCTGAGCTGAGGTGACTCTAACTTTTAGAAATCCTCCATCTTGCAGATGGAGGATTCCCCCAATAGGGTTAGGCTTGTGATCCCCTCCCCTTGGGAGGAGGCACAAAGAGGGTGTACCCACCTTCAGGGCTAGTAGCCATTGGCTACTAACCCCCCAGACCTAAACACGCCCTTAAATTTAGTATTTAAGGGCTACCCTGAACCCTAGAAAATTAGATTCCTGCAACAACAAGAAGAAGGACTGCCTAGCTGAAAACCCCTGCAGAGGAAGACCAGAAGACAACAACTGCCTTGGCTCCAGAAACTCACCGGCCTGTCTCCTGCCTTCCAAAGAACTCTGCTCCAGCGACGCCTTCCAAAGGGACCAGCGACCTCTGAATCCTCTGAGGACTGCCCTGCTTCGACGACGACAAGAAACTCCCGAGGACAGCGGACCTGCTCCAAAAAGACTGCAACTTTATCCAAAGGAGCAGCTTTAAAAAACCCTGCAATCTCCCCGCAAGAAGCGTGAGACTTGCAACACTGCACCCGGCGACCCCGACTCGGCTGGTGGAGAACCAACACCTCAGGGAGGACCCCCGGACTACTCTACGACTGTGAGTACCAAAACCTGTCCCCCCTGAGCCCCCACTGCGCCGCTTGCAGAGGGAATCCCGAGGCTTCCCCTGACCGCGACTCTCTGCAACCTAAGTCCCGACGCCTGGAAAAGACCCTGCACCCGCAGCCCCCAGGACCTGAAGGACTGGACTTTCACTACAGAAGTGACCCCCAGGAGTCCCTCTCCCTTGCCCAAGTGGAGGTTTCCCCGAGGAAGCCCCCCCTTGCCTACCTGCAGCGCTGAAGAGATCCCTTGATCTCTCATTGACTTCCATTGCGAACCCGACGCTTGTTCTAACACTGCACCCGGCCGCCCCCGCGCCGCTGAGGGTGAAATTTCTGTGTGGGCTTGTGTCCCCCCCGGTGCCCTACAAAACCCCCCTTGTCTGCCCTCATAAGACGCGGGTACTTACCTGCTGGCAGACTGGAACCGGGGCACCCCCTTCTCTCCATTGGAGCCTATGCGTTTTGGGCACCACTTTGAACTCTGCACCTGACCGGCCCTGAGCTGCTGGTGTGGTCACTTTGGGGTTGCTCTGAACCCCCAACGGTGGGCTACCTTGGACCAAGAACTGAACCCTGTAAGTGTCTTACTTACCTGGTAAAACTAACAAAAACTTACCTCCCCCAGGAACTGTGAAAATTGCACTAAGTGTCCACTTTTAAAATAGCTATTTGTGAATAACTTGAAAAGTATACATGCAATTGAAATGATTCAAAGTTCCTAATGTACTCACCTGCAATACCTTTCAAACAAGATATTACATGTTAAATTTGAACCTGTGGTTCTTAAAATAAACTAAGAAAATATATTTTTCTATAACAAAACCTATTGGCGGGATTTGTCTCTGAGTGTGTGTGTACCTCATTTATTGTCTATGTGTATGTACAACAAATGCTTAACACTACTCCTTGGATAAGCCTACTGCTCGACCACACTACCACAAAATAGAGCATTAGTATTATCTCTTTTTACCACTATTTTACCTCTAAGGGGAACCCTTGGACTCTGTGCATGCTATTCCTTACTTTGAAATAGCACATACAGAGCCAACTTCCTACATTTTGTCTTCCTAATTTGTTTCGTTCTGTCAATGTAGTACATTAGTGCTCTCTTGATGTCTAATGTATGTAGTGCTCTTTCAGCTATTGAATCTGGCTGTGGGAAGAACACTGGTAATTCTACTGTTTGATTTAAGTGGAATGGTGAGATAACCTTTGGTAAGAATTTTGGATTTGTTCTTAGAACTACTTTATTCTTGTGTTTTTGAATAAATGGTTCTTGTGTGGTAAACGCCTGTATTTCACTTACTCTTCTTAGAGATGTGATGGCAATGAGAAATGCAACTTTCCACGTTAAGTATTGCATTTCACAAGAATGCATGGGTTCGAAAGGTGGACCCATAAGCCTTGTTAAGACAATGTTGAGGTTCCATGAAGGAACAGGTGGTGTCCTTGGTGGTATAATTCTCTTTAGGCCTTCCATATGGCTTGTTGTGCGGATAGCACGTCTACACAGTAGTGCTTAGTAAATGTGTGAGGCGTAGACCATGTGGCTGCCTTACATATCTCGTTCATTGGAATGTTTCCTAGGAAGGCCATGGTAGCGCCTTTCTTTCTGGTTGAATGTGCCCTTGGTGTAATGGGCAGTTCTCTCTTTGCTTTAAGGTAGCAGGTTTGGATGCACTTAACTATCCATCTGGCTATACCTTGTTTTGATATTGGGTTTCCTGCATGAGGTTTTTGGAATGCAATAAATAGTTGTTTAGTCTTTCTGATGTTCTTCGTTCTGTCAATGTAGTACATTAATGCTCTTTTGACATCTAATGTATGTAGTGCCCTCTCAGCTACGGAATCTGGCTGTGGGAAGAACACTGGTAGTTCCACTGTTTGATTTAGGTGGAACGGTGAAATAACCTTTGGTAAAAATGTAGGATTAGTCCTTAGGACGACTTTATTTTTGTGTAGTTGTATAAAAGGTTCTTGTATTGTAAACGCCTGAATTTCGCTTACTCTTCTTAGAGATGTAATGGCGATGAGAAATGCAACCTTCCAGGTTAGGAACTGTATTTCGCAAGAGTGCATGGGTTCAAAAGGTGGACCCATGAGTCTTGTTAAGACGATGTTGAGGTTCCATGAAGGAACGGGTGGTGTCCTTGGTGGTATAATTCTTTTGAGGCCTTCCATAAACGCTTTAATGACAGGTATCCTAAATAGTGAAGTTGAATGGGTAATCTGCAGGTATGCAGATATTGCTGCTAGGTGTATTTTAATGGAAGAGAAGGCCAGGTTCTATTTTTGTAAGTGTAGTAAGTAACCCACTACATCCTTTGGAGTTGCGTGTAAAGGTTGGATCTGATTATGATGGCAGTAGCAAACAAACCTCTTCCATTTACTTGCATAGCAGTGCCTAGTGGACGGCCTTCTGGCTTGCTTTATGACTTCCATACATTTGTTAAGACAACATTTAAGTTCCATGAAGGAACAGGTGGTGTTCTTGGTGGTATAATTCTTTTAAGGCCTTCCATGAATGCTTTAATGACTGGTATCCTATATAGGGAAGTTGAATAGGTAGTCTGCAGGTATGCAGATATTGTTGCAAGGTGTATTTTAATGGAAGAGAAGGCTAGGTTAGATTTTTGTAAGTGAAGCAAGTAACCCACTACATCCTTTGGAGTTGCGTGTAAAGGTTGGATCTGATTATGATGGCAGTAGCAAACAAACCTCTTCCATTTACTTGCATAGCAGTGCCTAGTGGACGGCCTTCTGGCTTGCTTTATGACTTCCATACATTCTTGGGTAAGTTGTAAGTGTCCGAATTCTAGGATTTCAGGAGCCAGATTGCTAGATTCAGCGATGCTGGATCTGGATGTCTGATCTGTTGGTTGTGTTGTGTTAACAGATCCGGCCTGTTGGGCAATTAGATGTGGGGTACTACTGATAGGTCTAGCAGTGTTGTGTACCAGGGTTGCCTTGCCCAAGTTGGTGCTATTAATATGAGTTTGAGTTTGTTTTGACTCAATTTGTTTACCAGATAAGGAAGGAGAGGGAGATGAGGAAAAGCGTAGGCAAATATCCCTGACCAGTTCATCCATAGGGCATTGCCTTGGGACTGCCTGTGTGGGTATCTGGATGCGAAGTTTTGGCATTTTGCGTTCTCTTTTGTTGCAAACAAGTCTATTTGAGGTGTTCCCCAGAGTCTGAAGTAAGTGTTTAGAATTTGGGGGTGAATTTCCCATTCGTGGACCTGTTGGTGATCTCGAGAGAGATTGTCTGCAAGTTGATTCTAGATCCCTGGAATAAACTGTGCTATTAGGCGAATGTGGTTGTGAATTGCCCATCGCCATATCTATTGTGCCAGCAGGCTCAACTGCGTTGAGTGTCCCCCCCCTTGTTTGTTTAGATAATACATTGTTGTCATGTTGTCTGTTTTGACAAGAATGTATTTGTGAGTTATAATTGGTTGGAAAGCCCTTAATGCTTGAAAAACTGCTAGCATTTCTAGGTGATTTATATGCAGTTTTGTTTGATGTACGTTCCATTGTCCTTGTATGCTGTGTTGATCGAGGTGTGCTCCCCACCCTGTCATGGAAGCATCTGTTGTTATTACGTATTGTGGCACTGGGTCTTGGAAAGGCCGCCCTTTGTTTAAATTTATACTGTTCCACCATAGAAGCGAGAGGTAAGTTTGGCGGTCTATCAACACCATATCTAGAAGGTGTCCCTGTGCTTGTGACCATTGTGATGCTAGGCACTGTTGTAAGGGCCTCATGTGCAGTCTTGCGTTCGGGACAATGGCTATGCATGAGGACATCATGCCTAGGAGTTGTAATATCATCTTTGCTTGTATTGTTTGTGTTGGATACATGCGTTGTATGATCTTGTTGAAATTTTGAATTCTTTGTGGACTTGGAGTTGCTACTCCTTTTGTTGTGTCTATTATGGCTCCCAGGTATTGCTGTACTTTGCACGGCAAAATGTTGGATTTTGCAAAGTTGACGGTGAAACCTAGTTTGTAGAGGGTTTGTATGATTTGATTTGTGTGGTGTAAGCACTTTGTTAGTGAATTGGTTTTGATTAGCCAGTCGTCTAGATACGGGAATACATGTATTTGCTGCCTTCTGATGTGTGCAGCCACTACTGCTAGACATTTTGTAAAGACTCTTGGTGCGGTTGTTAAACCAAAAGGCAATACTTTGAATTGGTAATGTATTCCTTTGAATACGAACCGTAGGTATTTTCTGTGCGATTGATGTATTGGTATATGGAAATACGCGTCTTTGAGGTCTAAGGTTGTCATGTAGTCCTGTAGTTTTAGCAATGGTAACACTTCTTGTACCGTGACCATGTGAAAGTGGTCTGATTTGATGTAGGTGTTTAGTATTCTGAGGTCTAGGATTGGTCTCAGTGTTTTGTCCTTTTTTGGTATTAAGAAGTACAGTGAATAGACTCCTGTGTTTGTTTGTGTGTTTGGTACTAATTCGATTGCATTCTTTTGCAATAGTGCTTGAACTTCTATTTCCAGAAGTTCGGAATGTTATTTTGATAAATTCTGTGCTTTTGGTGGTATGTTTGGAGGGAATTTTAGGAATTCTATGCAATAACCATGTTGGATAATTGCTAAGACCCAAGTGTCTGTAGTTATTTCCTCCCATGCTTTGTAATAATGACCTATTCTTCCCCCCACTGGTGTTGTGTGGAGGGGGTGAGTGACATCTGAGTCACTGCTTGGTTGTAGGGGTTTTGGGGCTTTGAAATTTTCCTCTATTCCTAGGGAATTGCCCTCCTCTGTATTGGCCCGAAAGCCTCCCCTGTACTGTCCCTGGTAGCTGGACGGTGTTGCCTGCGAGGTGCTGGCTTGTGTGGCCTGACCCCGAAACCCCCCTCTAAAGGGTGTCTTGCGGAAGGTGCTGTAGGTTCCTCTGCTCTGCGGGGAGTAGAGTGCGCCCATGGCTTTAGCAGTGTCAGTGTCTTTTTTTAGTTTTTCGATTGCCGTGTCCACTTCTGGTCCGAACAGTTGTTTTTCGTTGAATGGCATATTGAGCACTGCCTGCTGTATCTCTGGTTTGAACCCAGACGTTCTTAGCCATGCGTGCCTTCTAATGGTCACAGATGTATTAATTGTTCTTGCAGCTGTGTCTGCTGCGTCCATAGAGGATCGTATCTGGTTATTTGATATGTTCTGTCCTTCCTCAACCACCTGCTTTGCCCTCTTTTGTAGTTCCTTGGGTAGATGCTCGATGAGGTGTTGCATCTCATCCCAATGGGCTCTGTCATAGCGCGCAAGTAGTGCTTGAGAGTTAGCGATGCGCCACTGGTTTGCAGCTTGTACTGCGACTCTTTTCCCAGCTGCATCGAACTTGCGGCTCTCTTTATCTGGGGGTGGTGCATCCCCAGATGTGTGGGAGTTGGCTCTTTTCCGAGCTGCTCCTACTACGACGGAATCTGGTGGCAGCTGAGTGGTGATGAAAACAGGGTCTGTAGGAGGTGCCTTATATTTCTTTTCCACCCTTGGCGTTATTGCCCTACTTTTGATTGGCTCCTTGAAGATTTCCTTTGCGTGCCGAAGCATACCTGGCAGCATAGGCAGGCTTTGGTAGGAGCTGTGGGTGGAGGAGAGGGTGTTGAATAAAAAGTCATCCTCGACTTGTTCTGAGTGGAGGTTTACGTTGTGGAATTGTGCCGCTCTAGCCACCACTTGAGAATATGCTGTGCTGTCTTCTGGTGGTGAGGGCTTTGTTGGATATGCCTCCGGACTGTTGTCCGGCACTGGGGCGTCATAAGTCCCAAGCGTCTTGATCCTGGTCACCTTGGCTCATGGTGGTGTGAGCCGGGGAATGTGACGGAGTTTGTGCTGGTGAGACGTTAATTACAGGTGGAGGAGAGGGTGGCGGAGTCACCTTTTTCACCCTTTTGGTTTGTGGCGCCTGGTCTGTTTGAAACTCCAGTCTCCTTTTTCTCCTAATAGGGGGAAGGGTGCTTATTTTTCCTGTTCCCTGCTGTATGAAAATACGTTTTTGCGTATGGTCCACTTCGGTGGATTGCAGCTCTTCCTCAAACCTATGCTTTCGCATCTGAGAGGACAGTGATTGCTCCTCTGTATAAGAGCCTGGACCTGGGTCGGTTACGGGTTGTTTCGGCACCGAAACCCTGTCTGTATCTTTTTTCGGCTCCGAGGTGGCTTTTTTCTTTTTTGGAGTCGAAACCTCTCGGCGTCGATCTTCGTCGGTGCCGCTGTCTAGGCGTCGAGCCATTTCTACACCGCTATCTCGGTGTCGTTGCTTTTCTCCAGCACTTTCTCGATCCCGAGAAGGCTGCGTGCCGGTGTCTCGACCGGAGTCGGACGATCTCGGCACTGTTTGGGCCTTTTTCGGTGCCGATGGTCGGTCACCGAATTTATGGGTGGAGCCATGGCCTGGTGGCAGTGGCGTCCCCTGGGCCTTGTCACTTTTCTTATGCGGTGTTTTCGACGTCTTACTCACGGTTCTTTGATCGTCGAATTCCTCGGAGTCCGATTCGTGGATCGAAAAGGTTTCTTCTTCCTCTTGTTCCTCGAACTCTCGGTGCGCTGTCGGCGTGGACGCCATCTGAAGTCTCCTGGCTCGACGGTCACGGAGTGTCTTTCGGGACCGGAACGCGCGACAGGCCTCGCAAGTCTCCTCACTGTGCTCAGGTGACAGGCACAGGTTACAGACCAAATGTTGGTCTGTATACGGGTATTTGTTGTGGCATTTGGGACAAAAACGGAACGGGGTCCGTTCCATCGGCGTTGTTCTACATGCGGTCGGGCCGACCAGGCCCCGACGGGGGATCGAAAACTACCCCGAAGGGCACCGGAGCGCGTCGACCTTCGATGCGGTGTTGAATCTAACTACGCCGATCCCGAACGCAACAATACCGACGAAAATCTTCCGATATTTACTAACTTTCCGTTCCGAAACTCGGAGCGACAGGAACACGTCCGAACCCGATGGCGGAAAGAAAACAATCGAAGATGGAGTCAACGCCCATGCGCAATGGAGACAGAAGGAGGAGTCACTCGGTCCCGTGACTCGAAAGACTTCTTCGAAGAAAAACAACTTGTAACACTCCGACCCAACACCAGATGGCGAGCTATGCAGAACATGTGTATCTACAGCGACAGATGCCATCGAACATGTACTTTCCCAGGACTTGAACAATTTAAACACTGACTAGAGAACCATGTGTAACAGTTTTGATACCTGAAGAGCCGGATGATGTCCTCATCGCAAGAAGAACCAATCAGAGTTTTGTGATATATAAGAATTTGATTTGGTAAATAAAAACTATAGGTTAGAGTCATATCTTTCGACTGAGTGACCAATTAGCAATTAGTGGGATGGACTGGGAGACCCTAATATAAAGTCATGACAAGGGGTGAGGAATCAGAACTGCGAGGAGAAAGTTGATGGTGTCAGGAAGCACTGCCCGAGGTGCTGATATTGGGCTCATACTCTGTGAGCCTGATCTATAGCCGACTATTGAAGACCTGAAGACGAAGACTGACTTGTTGCTGATCCATCCTGGATAGGTAGCTATGAAAATGTGACTGACGATTTTGTGCCTTTTCTTCTAGGTACCAACTGCGTTGTTTTACAGAGATTCACACTTAGGTAGATTTTTCCAAATTAATGTTTTCTCTAAATTGTTTTTGCATGAAGACCCCCATGCTAATGCTAATTTTGGTTAGGTAGGCTGTTAGGGGTGACGTTGACAGTGACAAATTACTGACAAACTTAATTGCTGAATGACATTACTAATGCTGATATTCATAGCTTATGGTGTTGCTTTCTCGCATATGTTTTCTTCAAGAGATAATGTTTTTAACTGAATGAATTAATAAAAGAGTTTATTTGTATAAACTTTGAACTAACAGATGACTTAGAATTGTAAGCAATAGGGAATAAAACTTGTTAACCCTTTTCCTGGGTATTGGTCATTTCTGATTAGTATGGTTTATATTGTGGTTTTATAAAGTGTTTATCTTGTTTATTGATGTTGATTATTGGTTCAGTGGTCACTGCATGACTAGGATACTCCATGCGATTCAAAAGGTTCATCGACCTATACGCGTCCCCTTGTAAGTTTACTTACTAAGGACCGGGCGCGCTAGCACATGTAAGGAAATATATGGACTTTCTGTTTTCGCAGGTGTGCTGCGACTACTGCTAGACATTTTGTGAATACCCTGGGAGCAGTAGTGAAGCCAAAAGAATGGACCTTGAACTGGTAATGTTTGCCTGCAATGCGGATCTTAAGTATTTTCAACGTGCAGGGTGTTGGTATGTGAAAATGGGCGTCCTTTAGATCTAGAGGTGATATAAAGTCGGGATGTCGGGAAGCGGTCTGAAACTATGCAAATGTTCAGTGGCCGGAGGTCCAGTATCAGTCTGAGAGACCTGTCTTTTTTGGGAATCGGGAAGTATCGGGAGAACCTTGATGTTGTGGGGAAACGGGCTCTATGGCCTCTTTGAGAAGAAGGGCCTGGACCTCTTGTTTGAGAAGGGTTGAGTGTTCCTGGGATAGCCTGTGAGGGTAAGGAGAATATTGGGAGGAGTGGTGATGCGCTCCAGACAGTTGGTTAACAGCAAGGACCCATTGGTCTGTTGTAATGGTGTCCCTAGTGGTGTAGAACTGTTAGAGTCTTCCCCCAACAAGTGTAGGATGATCGGAGGGGGGGAAAGGGGGAGTTGGAGGTAGTCACTGGTTGGCAGTGGAGGAGGAGCCACGTGTGGTGGTGCTTTTTCCCCTCCTTTTGTTGTTGGACCTCCTATAGGAGCCTCTACAATAGCCTCTGATGTAGGTGGACGGAGGGTGTCTAGGGTGTGAGGTAGATGCCTCAGTCGTTGAGCACTTATATGATTCCCTGAACCCACGGCGACGAAAGGAATCACTTTGTGTGTTAGTCTGAAGGGCACCCATGGCCTTGGCAGTGTCCATGTCCTTTTTAAGTTTTTCTACAGTAGCGTCGGCATGTTGGCCAAACGGGTGCTGTAGGATTGCTGGCCCTTTATGTTGTATGTTAATATCGTTAAAGAGTCCAGGGTTTCCCCAATGAGTGGACAGATTTGCTCTGCAATTCTAAAGTGCTCTGTTTAGAGCAGGGGTCTTCAAATTGGGGGGCGGGCACCCCTAGGGGGGGCCTCAAATGATCCCAGGCGGGGCGCCAGGCTCTGGCCAAAAGAAAGATTATGCATATAATAGTGCTTTGTTTAAAGAAGAATGAAAATCTCACTTACCCAGTGTACATCTGTTCGTGGCATCAGTCGCTGAAGATTCACATGTTGTGCATAGCCCGCCATCTGGTGTTGGGTCGGAGTGTTACAAGTTGTTTTTCTTCGAAGAAGTCTTTCGAGTCACGGGACCGAGGGACTCCTCCTCTTTGTCTCCATTGCGCATGGGCGTCAACTCCATCTTTGATTGTTTTCCCCGCAGAGGGTGAGGTAGGAGTTGTTTGTTAGTAATAGTGCCCATGCAATGGAGTGAATAAGTATGTACCTATCTAAGATTTAATATATTTACAAATGTACAAAGTTGAAGCTAACTTCCAAACGGCTACAGGCTCCCGGGGAGGTGGGTGGGCACATGTGAATCTTCAGCGACTGATGCCACGAACAGATGTACACTGGGTAAGTGACATTTTCAGTTCGATGGCATCTGTCGCTGTAGATACACATGTTGTGCATAGACTAGTAAGCAGTTATCTCCCCAAAAGCGGTGGCTCAGCCTGTAGGAGTGGAAGTAGTCTGAAATAAGGTTCTTAGTACGGCTTGACCTACTGTGGCTTGTTGTGCTGATAGCACGTCTACACAGTAGTGCTTGGTAAATGTGTGAGGCGTAGACCATGTGGCTGCCTTACATATTTCGTGCATTGGAATATTCCCTAGGAAGGCCATGGTAGCGCCTTTCTTTCTGGTTGAGTGTGCCCTTGGTGTAATGGGCAGTTGTCTTTTTGCTTTAAGGTAGCAGATTTGGATGCACTTAACTATCCATCTGGCTATACCCTGTTTCGATATTGGGTTTCCTGCGTGAGGTTTTTGAAATGCAATAAACAGTTGTTTAGTTTTTCTGATGTTTTTAGTTCTGTCGATGTAGATGTACTACTAATGTATAGTGCTCTTTTGACGTCTAATGTATGTAGTGCCCTTTCAGCTATGGAATCTGGCTGTGGGAAGAACACTGGTAGCTCTACCGTTTGATTTAGGTGGAACGGTGAAATAACCTTTGGCAAAAATTTAGGATTGGTCCTTAGGACTACTTTATTTTTGTGTAGTTGGATAAAAGGTTCTTGTATTGTAAACGCCTGAATTTCACTTACTCTTCTTAGAGATGTGATGGCGATGAGAAATGCAACTTTCCATGTTAGGAATTGTATTTCGCAAGAGTGCATAGGTTCAAAGGGTGGACCCATGAGTCTTGTTAAGACGATGTTGAGGTTCCATGAAGGAACGGGTGGTGTCCTTGGTGGTATAATTCTTTTGAGGCCTTCCATAAACGCTTTAATGACAGGTATCCTAAATAGTGAAGTTGAATGGGTAATCTGCAGGTATGCAGATATTGCTGCTAGGTGTATTTTAATGGAAGAGAAGGCCAGGTTCGATTTTTGTAAGTGTGGTAAGTAACCCACTACATCTCTTGGAGATGCGTGTAATGGTTGAATTTGATTATGATGGCAGTAGCAAACAAACCTTTTCCATTTGCTTGCATAGCAGTGTCTAGTGGATGGTCTTCTGGCTTGCTTTATGACTTCCATACATTCTTGTGTGAGGTTTAAGTGTCCGAATTCTAGGATTTCAGGAGCCAGATTGCTAGATTCAGCGATGCTGGGTTTGGATGCCTGATCTGTTGTTTGTGTTGTGTTAACAGATCTGGCCTGTTGGGCAACTTGACGTGGGGTACTACTGATAGGTCTAGCAGTGTTGTGTACCATGGTTGCCTTGCCCACGTTGGTGCTATCAGTATGAGTTTGAGTTTGTTTTGACTCAATTTGTTTACTAGATATGGAAGGAGAGGGAGAGGGGGAAAAGCGTACGCAAATATCCCTGACCAGTTCATCCATAGGGCATTGCCTTGAGACTGCCTGTGTGGGTATCTGGATGCGAAGTTTTGGCATTTTGCGTTCTCTTTTGTTGCAAATAAGTCTATTTGAGGTGTTCCCCAACGGTTGAAGTAAGTGTTTAGAATTTGGGGGTGAATTTCCCACTCGTGGACCTGTTGGTGATCTCGAGAGAGATTGTCTGCAAGTTGATTCTGGATCCCTGAAATAAACTGTGCTATTAGGCGAATGTGGTTGTGAATTGCCCATCGCCATATTTTTTGTGCCAGAAGGCACAGCTGTGTCGAGTGTGTCCCCCCCTGTTTGTTTAGATAATACATTGTTGTCATGTTGTCCGTTTCGACAAGAATGTATTTGTGAGTTATGATTGGTTGAAAAGCTTTTAATGCCTGGAAAACTGCCAGTAGTTCGAGGTGATTTATATGCAGCTTTCTTTGATGTACGTCCCATTGTCCTTGTATGCTGTGTTGATTGAGGTGTGCTCCCCACCCTGTCATGGAAGCATCTGTTGTTATCACGTATTGTGGCACTGGGTCTTGGAAAGGCTGCCCTTTGTTTAAATTTATATTGTTCCACCATAGAAGTGAGAGGTATATTAGGCGGTCTATCAACACCAGATCTAGAGCTGACCCTGTGCTTGTGACCATTGTGATGCTAGGCACTGTTGTAAGGGCCGCATGTGCAACCTTGCGTGTGGGACAATGGCTATGCATGAGGACATCATGCCTAGGAGTTGTAATTTCATCTTCGCCTGTATTCTTTGCGTTTGGATACATGCGTTGTATAACCTTTTGGAAACTTTGAACTCTTTGTGGACTTGGAGTGGCTATTCCCTTTGTTGTATCTATTGTCGCTCCTAGGTATTGTTGTACCTTGCACGGCAGAATGTGTGATTTCGCATAGTTGATGGTGAAACCGAGTTTGTAGAGGGTTTGTATGACCTGATCTGTGTGGTGTGAGCACCTTGTCAGTGAGTCGGTCTTGATTAGCCAGTCGTCTAGATACGGGAATACGTGTATTTGCTGCCTTCTGATGTGTGCAGCCACTACTGCTAGGCACTTTGTGAAGACTCTTGGTGCAGTTGTTAAACCGAAGGGCAATACTTTGAATTGGTAATGTATTCCTTTGAATACGAACCTTAGGTATTTCCTGTGCGACGGATGTATTGGTATGTGGAAATACGCGTCTTTGAGATCTAAGGTTGTCATGTAATCTTGTTGCTTTAGCAATGGTAACACTTCCTGTAGCGTGACCATGTGAAAGTGTTCTGATTTGATGTATGTGTTTAGTGTTCTGAGGTCTAGGATTGGTCTCAGTGTTTTGTCCTTCTTTAGTATTAGAAAGTACAGTGAGTAAACCCCTGTATTTGTTTGTGTATCTGGTACCAGTTCTATTGCGTTCTTTTGCAGTAATGCTTGAACTTCTATTTCTAGAAGGTCCGAATGTTGTTTTGATATATTTTGTGCCTTTGGTGGTATGTTTGGAGGGATTTGTAGAAATTCTATGCAATAACCATGTTGGATAATTGCTAAGACCCAAGTGTCTGTTGTTATGTTCTCCCACTCTTGGTAATACTGACTTATTCTTCCCCCACTGGTGTTGTGTGGAGGGGATGAGTGACGTGTGAGTCACTGTTTGTTTGTAGGTGTTTTGGGGCCTTGAAATTTTCCCCTGCTTCTAGGGAATTGTCCCCCTCTGTATTGGCCCCGAAAGCCTCCCCTTTGGTACTGTCCCTGGTAGGTGGACGGTGTTGACTGTGAGGTACTGGGTTGTGTGGATTGACCCCGAAACCCCCCTCTAAAGGTTGTCTTGCGGAAGGTGTTGAAAGTGCCTCTGCTCTGCGGGGAGTAGAGCGCGCCCATGGCTTTTGCAGTGTCAGTGTCCTTTTTTAGCTTCTCAATTGCCGTGTCCACTTCAGGTCCGAACAATTGTTGCTCATTGAATGGCATATTGAGCACCGCCTGCTGTATCTCTGGTTTAAAACCAGATGTTCGTAGCCACGCGTGCCTTCGGATGGTTACTGCCGTGTTAACCGTTCTTGCTGCTGTGTCCGCTGCGTCCATAGAGGAGCGTATCTGGTTATTGGAGATGTTTTGGCCCTCCTCAACCACTTGTTTCGCCCTCTTTTGTAGTTCTGTGGGTAGATGCTCAATGAGGTGTTGCATCTCATCCCAGTGGGCTCTGTCATATCGCGCTAGGAGCGCTTGAGAGTTTGCGATGCGCCACTGGTTTGCAGCCTGTACTGCGACCCTTTTACCGGCTGCATCGAACTTTCGGCTCTCCTTATCTGGGGGTGGTGCATCGCCCGATGTGTGGGAGTTTGCTCTCTTGCGAGCCGCCCCTACCACAACCGAATCTGGTGGTAGTTGTGAGGTGATGAAAGATGGGTCTGTGGGAGGTGCTTTATATTTTTTTTCCACCCTCGGTGTTATTGCCCTACTTTTGACAGGCTCTTTGAATATGTCCTTTGCGTGCCTTAGCATTCCTGGGAGCATAGGCAGGCTTTGGAAGGTGCTATGTGTGGAAGAGAGGGTGTTGAAGAGGAAGTCATCTTCGACAGGCTCCGAGTGTAGAGACACGTTGTGGAACTCTGCTGCTCTAGCCACCACTTGTGAATATGCTGTGCTGTCTTCTGGTGGTGAGGGCTTTGTAGGATACGCCTCAGGACTGTTGTCCGACACTGGGGCGTCGTATAAGTCCCAAGCATCTTGGTCCTGGTCACCTTGGCTTAAGGTGGTGTGAGCCGGTGAATGTGAAGGAGTCTGTGCTGGTGAAATGGGAGCCACAGGTGGAGGAGAGGGTGGCGGAGTTACCTTCTTCACCAGTTTTGTTTGTGGTGTTTGTTCTTGTTCGAACTCCAGTCTCCTCTTCCTCCTAATAGGGGGAAGGGTTCTTATTTTCCCTGTTCCACTCTGTATAAAAATCCTTTTTTGAGTGTGGTCCACCTCAGTGGATTGTAATTCCTCTTCGAATCTATGCTTTCGCATCTGAGAGGACAGTGATTGTTCCTCTGAATAGGAACCGGTAGTTGGCTCGGTTGCGGGTCGTTTTGGGACCGAAACCATGTCCACGCTCTTTTTCGGCTCCGAGGCGACTTTCCTCTTTTTCGGAGTCGGCCCCTCTCGGCGTCGATCCTCCTCGGTGCCGCTGTCTCTGCGTCGAGCAGCTTCGGCTCCGCTATCTCGGCGTCGATCTTTGCCGGCAGCACTATTTCGGTCCCGAGATGGCTGGGTGCCTGTGTCTCGACCAGAGTCGGACGATCTCGGCACTATTTCGGCCTTCTTCGGTGCCGATGGTCGGTCACCGAATTTATGGGTTGAGCCATGGCCTGACGGCAGTGGCATCCCCTGGGCCTTGTTAGTTTTCTTATGTGCTATCTTCAACGTCTTACTCACCGTTTCATGGTCGTCGAATTTGTCCGAGTCCGATTCATGGATCGAGAAGGCTTCTACTTCTTCTTGTTCCTCGAAATCTCGGTGTCCTGTCGGCGTGGATGCCATTTGCAGTCTTCTGGCTCGGTGGTCACGGAGCGTTTTTCGGGACCGGAACGCACGACAGGCCTCACAAGTTTCTTCCCTGTGCTCGGGCGACAGGCACAGGTTACAGACCGAATGTTGGTCTGTATATGGGTATTTGTTGTGGCATTTAGGACAGAAACGGAACG